>NC_134361.1:104504232-105704232 GCF_048569485.1 Anomaloglossus baeobatrachus
AAGTGGGAGAAAAAGTGGAAGGCAAAAATGGAGACAAAAGTTGAGAAAAGTGAGAGAATAAGTGGAGAAAAAGTGGAGAAAGAGGAGAAAAAAATGGAGAAAAAGTGGAGAAAAGTGGAGAATAAATGGAGAAAAAGTGGAGAAAAAAATGGAGAAAAAGTGGAGAAAAAGTGGAGAATAAGTGGAGAAAAAGTGGAGAAAAATGGAGAAAAAGTGGAGAAAAAGTGGAGAATAAATGGAGAAAAAGTGGAGAAAAATGGAGAAAAAGTGGAGAAAAAGTGGAGAAAAAGTGGAGAATAAAGTGGAGAAAAAGTGGAGAAAAAGTGGAGAAAAAGTGGAGAAAAAGTGGGAGAAAAAATGGAGAAAAAGTGGAGAATAAATGGAGAAAAAGTGGAGAAAAAGTGGAGAAAAAGTGGAGAAAAAGTGGAGAAAAAATGGAGAAAAAGTGGAGAAAAAATGGAGAAAAAGTGGAGAAAAAGTGGAGAAAAAGTGGAGAAAAAATGGAGAAAAAGTGTAGAAAAAGTGTAGAAAAAGTGGAGAAAAAATGGAGAAAAAGTGGAGAAAAAGTGGAGAATAAATGGAGAAAAAGTGGAGAAAAAGTGGAGAATAAATGGAGAAAAAGTGGAGAAAAAGTGGAGAAAAAGTGGAGAAAAAAATGGAGAAAAAGTGGAGAAAAAGTGGAGAATAAATGGAGAAAAAGTGGAGAAAAAGTGGAGAAAAAGTGGAGAGAAAAAATGGAGAAAAAGTGGAGAAAAAGTGGAGAAAAAAATGGAGAAAAAGTGGAGAAAAAGTGGAGAATAAATGGAGAAAAAGTGGAGAAAAAGTGGAGAAAAAGTGGAGAAAAAGTGGAGAATAAATGGAGAAAAAGTGGAGAAAAAGTGGAGAAAAAAATGGAGAAAAGTGGAGAAAAATGGAGAAAAAGTGGATAAAAAATGGAGAAAAAGTGGAGAAAAAGTGGAGAAAAAGTGGAGAATAAGTGGAGAATAAGTGGAGAAAAAAGTGGAGAATAAGTGGAGAAAAAGTGGAGAAAAAATGGAGAAAAAGTGGAGAAAAAGTGGAGAATAAATGGAGAAAAAGTGGAGAAAAAGTTGAGAAAAAGTGGAGAAAAAGTGGAGAAAAAGTGGAGAAAAAAATGGAGAAAAAGTGGAGAATAAATGGAGAAAAAGTGAGAAAAAGTGGAGAAAAAAATGGAGAAAAAGTGGAGAATAAATGGAGAAAAAGTGGAGAAAAAGTGGAGAATAAGTGAAGAAAAAGTGGAGAAAAAGTGGAGAAAAAAATGGAGAAAAAGTGGAGAAAAAGTGGAGAATAAATGGAGAAAAAAGTGGAGAAAAAGTGGAGAAAAAAGTGGAGAATAAATGGAGAAAAAGTGGAGAAAAAGTGGAGAAAAAGTGGAGAAAAAGTGGAGAATAAAATGGAGAAAAAGTGGAGAAAAAGTGGAGAAAAAAATGGAGAAAAAGTGGAGAAAAGTGGAGAATAAATGGAGAAAAGTGGAGAAAAAATGGAGAAAAAGTGGAGAAAAAGTGGAGAAAAAGTGGAGAATAAGTGGAGAATAAGTGGAGAAAAAGTGGAGAATAAGTGGAGAAAAAGTGGAGAAAAAATGGAGAAAAGTGGAGAAAAAGTGGAGAATAAATGGAGAAAAAGTGGAGAAAAAGTGGAGAAAAAGTGGAGAAAAAGTGGAGAAAAAGTGGAGAAAAAAATGGAGAAAAAGTGGAGAATAAATGGAGAAAAAGTGGAGAAAAAGTGGAGAAAAAAATGGAGAAAAAGTGGAGAAAAAGTGGAGAATAAATGGAGAAAAAGTGGAGAAAAAAGTGGAGAATAAGTGGAGAAAAAGTGGAGAAAAAGTGGAGAAAAAAATGGAGAAAAAGTGGTGAAAAAGTGGAGAATAAATGGAGAAAAAGTGGAGAAAAAGTGGAGAAAAAGTGGAGAAAAAGTGGAGAAAAAGTGGAGAAAAAGTGGAGAATAAATGGAGAAAAAGTGGAGAAAAAGTGGAGAAAAAGTGGAGAAAAAGTGGAGAAAAAGTGGAGAATAAATGGAGAAAAAGTGGAGAAAAAGTGGAGAAAAAGTGGAGAAAAAGTGGAGAAAAAAATGGAGAAAAAGTGGAGAAAAAGTGGAGAATAAATGGAAAAAAAGTGGAGAAAAAAATGGAGAAAAAGTGGAGAAAAAGTGGAGAAAAAGTGGAGAATAAGTGGAGAAAAAGTGGAGAATAAGTGGAGAAAAAGTGGAGAAAAAATGGAGAAAAAGTGGAGAATAAGTGGAGAATAAGTGGAGAAAAAATGGAGAAAAAGTGGAGAAAAAGTGGAGAATAAATGGAGAAAAAGTGGAGAAAAAGTGGAGAAAAAGTGGAGAAAAAGTGGAGAAAAAGTGGAGAAAAAAATGGAGAAAAAGTGGAGAAAAAGTGGAGAATAAATGGAGAAAAAGTGGAGAAAAAGTGGAGAAAAAAATGGAGAAAAAGTGGAGAAAAAAAATGGAGAAAAAGTGGAGAAAAAGTGGAGAATAAATGGAGAAAAAGTGGAGAAAAAGTGGAGAAAAAGTGGAGAAAAAGTGGAGAAAAAATGGAGAAAAAGTGGAGAATAAATGGAGAAAAAGTGGAGAAAAAGTGGAGAAAAAGTGGAGAAAAAAATGGAGAAAAAGTGGAGAAAAAGTGGAGAAAAAAGTGGAGAAAAAGTGGAGAAAAAGTGGAGAAAAAATGGAGAAAAAGTGTAGAAAAAGTGTAGAAAAAAGTGGAGAAAAAGTGGAGAAAAAAATGGAGAAAAAGTGGAGAAAAAGTGGAGAATAAATGGAGAAAAAGTGGAGAAAAAGTGGAGAAAAAGTGGAGAAAAAATGGAGAAAAAGTGGAGAAAAAGTGGAGAAAAAATGGAGAAAAAGTGGAGAAAAAGTGGAGAATAAATGGAGAAAAAGTGGAGAAAAAGTGGAGAATAAGTGGAGAAAAAGTGGAGAAAAAGTGGAGAATAAATGGAGAAAAAGTGGAGAATAAATGGAGAAAAAGTGGAGAAAAAGTGGAGAAAAAGTGGAGAAAAAGTGGAGAATAAATGGAGAAAAAGTGGAGAAAAAGTGGAGAAAAAATGGAGAAAAAGTGGAGAAAAAGTGGAGAATAAATGGAGAAAAAGTGGAGAAAAAATGGAGAAAAAGTGGAGAAAAAGTGGAGAAAAAGTGGAGAATAAGTGGAGAATAAGTGGAGAAAAAGTGGAGAATAAGTGGAGAAAAAGTGGAGAAAAAGTGGAGAAAAAGTGGAGAATAAATGGAGAAAAAGTGGAGAAAAAGTTGAGAAAAAGTGGAGAAAAAGTGGAGAAAAGTGGAGAAAAAAATGGAGAAAAAGTGGAGAAAAAGTGGAGAATAAATGGAGAAAAAGTGGAGAAAAAGTGGAGAAAAAGTGGAGAAAAAATGGAGAAAAAAGTGGAGAAAAAGTGGAGAAAAAAATGGAGAAAAAGTGGAGAAAAAGTGGAGAATAAATGGAGAAAAAGTGGAGAAAAAGTGGAGAAAAAGTGGAGAAAAAGTGGAGAAAAAATTGGAGAAAAAGTGGAGAATAAATGGAGAAAAAGTGGAGAAAAAGTGGAGAAAAAGTGGAGAAAAAGTGGAGAAAAAAATGGAGAAAAAGTGGAGAAAAAATGGAGAAAAAGTGGAGAAAAAGTGGAGAAAAAGTGGAGAAAAAATGGAGAAAAAGTGTAGAAAAAGTGTAGAAAAAGTGGAGAAAAAAATGGAGAAAAAGTGGAGAAAAAGTGGAGAATAAATGGAGAAAAGTGGAGAAAAAGTGGAGAATAAATGGAGAAAAAGTGGAGAAAAAGTGGAGAAAAAGTGGAGAAAAAAATGGAGAAAAAGTGGAGAAAAAGTGGAGAATAAATGGAGAAAAAGTGGAGAAAAAGTGGAGAAAAAGTGGAGAAAAAATGGAGAAAAAGTGGAGAAAAAGTGGAGAAAAAATGGAGAAAAAGTGGAGAAAAAGTGGAGAAAAATGGAGAAAAAGTGGAGAAAAAGTGGAGAAAAAGTGGAGAAAAAGTGGAGAATAAATGGAGAAAAAGTGGAGAAAAAGTGGAGAAAAAATGGAGAAAAAGTGGAGAAAAAGTGGAGAATAAATGGAGAAAAAGTGGATAAAAAATGGAGAAAAAGTGGAGAAAAAGTGGAGAAAAAAGTTGAGAATAAGTGGAGAGAATAAGTGGAGAAAAAGTGGAGAAAAAGTGGAGAAAAGTGGAGAAAAAATGGAGAAAAAGTGGAGAAAAGTGGAGATAAATGGAGAAAAAGTGGAGAAAAAGTTGAGAAAAAGTGGAGAAAAAGTGGAGAAAAGTGGAGAAAAAATTGGAGAAAAAATGGAGAATAAATGGAGAAAAAGTGGAGAAAAAGTGGAGAAAAAAATGGAGAAAAAGTGGAGAAAAAGTGGAGAATAAATGGAGAAAAAAGTGGAGAAAAAGTGGAGAATAAGTGAGAAAAAGTGGAGAAAAAGTGGAGAAAAAATGGAGAAAAAGTGGAGAAAAAGTGGAGAATAAATGGAGAAAAAGTGGAGAAAAAGTGGAGAAAAAGTGGAGAATAAATGGAGAAAAAGTGGAGAAAAAGTGGAGAAAAAGTGGAGAAAAAGTGGAGAATAAAATGGAGAAAAAGTGGAGAAAAAGTGGAGAAAAAATTGGAGAAAAGTGGAGAAAAAGTGGAGAATAAATGGAGAAAAAGTGGAGAAAAAAATGGAGAAAAAGTGGAGAAAAAGTGGAGAAAAAGTGGAGAATAAGTGGAGAATAAGTGGAGAAAAAGTGGAGAATAAGTGGAGAAAAGTGGAGAAAAAATGGAGAAAAAGTGGAGAAAAAGTGGAGAATAAATGGAGAAAAAGTGGAGAAAAAGTGGAGAAAAAGTGGAGAAAAAGTGGAGAAAAAAATGGAGAAAAAGTGGAGAATAAATGGAGAAAAAGTGGAGAAAAAGTGGAGAAAAAAATGGAGAAAAAGTGGAGAAAAAGTGGAGAATAAATGGAGAAAAAGTGGAGAAAAAGTGGAGAATAAGTGGAGAAAAAGTGGAGAAAAAGTGGAGAAAAAATGGAGAAAAAGTGGTGAAAAAGTGGAGAATAAATGGAGAAAAAGTGGAGAAAAAGTGGAGAAAAAGTGGAGAAAAAGTGGAGAAAAAGTGGAGAAAAAGTGGAGATAAATGGAGAAAAAGTGGAGAAAAAGTGGAGAAAAAGTGGAGAAAAAGTGGAGAAAAAGTGGAGAATAAATGGAGAAAAAGTGGAGAAAAAGTGGAGAAAAAGTGGAGAAAAAGTGGAGAAAAAATGGAGAAAAAGTGGAGAAAAAGTGGAGAATAAATGGAAAAAAAGTGGAGAAAAAAATGGAGAAAAAGTGGAGAAAAAGTGGAGAAAAAGTGGAGAATAAGTGGAGAAAAAGTGGAGAATAAGTGGAGAAAAAGTGGAGAAAAATGGAGAAAAAGTGGAGAATAAGTGGAGAATAAGTGGAGAAAAAATGGAGAAAAAGTGGAGAAAAAGTGGAGAATAAATGGAGAAAAAGTGGAGAAAAAGTGGAGAAAAAGTGGAGAAAAAGTGGAGAAAAAGTGGAGAAAAAAATGGAGAAAAAGTGGAGAAAAAGTGGAGAAAAATGGAGAAAAAGTGGAGAAAAAAATGGAGAAAAAGTGGAGAAAAAGTGGAGAATAAATGGAGAAAAAGTGGAGAAAAAGTGGAGAAAAAAATGGAGAAAAAGTGTAGAAAAAAGTGTAGAAAAAGTGGAGAAAAAAATGGAGAAAAAGTGGAGAAAAAGTGGAGAATAAATGGAGAAAAAGTGGAGAAAAAGTGGAGAATAAATGGAGAAAAAGTGGAGAAAAAGTGGAGAAAAAGTGGAGAAAAAATGGAGAAAAAGTGGAGAAAAAGTGGAGAATAAATGGAGAAAAAGTGGAGAAAAAGTGGAGAAAAAGTGGAGAAAAAAAATGGAGAAAAAGTGGAGAAAAAGTGGAGAAAAAATGGAGAAAAAGTGGAGAAAAAGTGGAGAATAAATGGAGAAAAAGTGGAGAAAAAGTGGAGAAAAAGTGGAGAAAAAGTGGAGAATAAATGGAGAAAAAGTGGAGAAAAAGTGGAGAAAAAAATGGAGAAAAAGTGGAGAAAAAGTGGAGAATAAATGGAGAAAAAGTGGATAAAAAAATGGAGAAAAAGTGGAGAAAAAGTGGAGAAAAAGTAGAGAATAAGTGGAGAATAAGTGGAGAAAAAGTGGAGAATAAGTGGAGAAAAAGTGGAGAAAAAATGGAGAAAAAGTGGAGAAAAAGTGGAGAATAAATGGAGAAAAAGTGGAGAAAAAGTTGAGAAAAAGTGGAGAAAAAGTGGAGAAAAAGTGGAGAAAAAAATGGAGAAAAAGTGGAGAATAAATGGAGAAAAAGTGGAGAAAAAGTGGAGAAAAAAATGGAGAAAAAGTGGAGAAAAGTGGAGAATAAATGGAGAAAAAGTGGAGAAAAAGTGGAGAATAAGTGAAGAAAAAGTGGAGAAAAAGTGGAGAAAAAAATGGAGAAAAAGTGGAGAAAAAGTGGAGAATAAATGGAGAAAAAGTGGAGAAAAAGTGGAGAAAAAGTGGAGAATAAATGGAGAAAAAGTGGAGAAAAAGTGGAGAAAAAGTGGAGAAAAAGTGGAGAATAAAATGGAGAAAAAGTGGAGAAAAAGTGGAGAAAAAAATGGAGAAAAAGTGGAGAAAAAGTGGAGAATAAATGGAGAAAAAGTGGAGAAAAAAATGGAGAAAAAGTGGAGAAAAAGTGGAGAAAAAGTGGAGAATAAGTGGAGAATAAGTGGAGAAAAAGTGGAGAATAAGTGGAGAAAAAGTGGAGAAAAAATGGAGAAAAAGTGGAGAAAAAGTGGAGAATAAATGGAGAAAAAGTGGAGAAAAAGTGGAGAAAAAGTGGAGAAAAAGTGGAGAAAAAGTGGAGAAAAAAATGGAGAAAAAGTGGAGAATAAATGGAGAAAAAGTGGAGAAAAAGTGGAGAAAAAAATGGAGAAAAAGTGGAGAAAAAGTGGAGAATAAATGGAGAAAAAGTGGAGAAAAAGTGGAGAATAAGTGGAGAAAAAGTGGAGAAAAAGTGGAGAAAAAAATGGAGAAAAAGTGGTGAAAAAGTGGAGAATAAATGGAGAAAAAGTGGAGAAAAAGTGGAGAAAAAGTGGAGAAAAAGTGGAGAAAAAGTGGAGAAAAAGTGGAGAATAAATGGAGAAAAAGTGGAGAAAAAGTGGAGAAAAAGTGGAGAAAAAGTGGAGAAAAAGTGGAGAATAAATGGAGAAAAAGTGGAGAAAAAGTGGAGAAAAAGTGGAGAAAAAGTGGAGAAAAAAATGGAGAAAAAGTGGAGAAAAAGTGGAGAATAAATGGAAAAAAAGTGGAGAAAAAAATGGAGAAAAAGTGGAGAAAAAGTGGAGAAAAAGTGGAGAATAAGTGGAGAAAAAGTGGAGAATAAGTGGAGAAAAAGTGGAGAAAAATGGAGAAAAAGTGGAGAATAAGTGGAGAATAAGTGGAGAAAAAATGGAGAAAAAGTGGAGAAAAAGTGGAGAATAAATGGAGAAAAAGTGGAGAAAAGTGGAGAAAAAGTGGAGAAAAAGTGGAGAAAAAGTGGAGAAAAAAATGGAGAAAAAGTGGAGAAAAAGTGGAGAAAAAATGGAGAAAAAGTGGAGAAAAAAATGGAGAAAAAGTGGAGAAAAAGTGGAGAATAAATGGAGAAAAAGTGGAGAAAAAGTGGAGAAAAAATGGAGAAAAGTGGAGAAAAAGTGGAGAAAAAAATGGAGAAAAAGTGGAGAAAAAGTGGAGAATAAATGGAGAAAAAGTGGAGAAAAAGTGGAGAAAAAGTGGAGAAAAAGTGGAGAAAAAAATGGAGAAAAAGTGGAGAATAAATGGAGAAAAAGTGGAGAAAAAGTGGAGAAAAAGTGGAGAAAAAAATGGAGAAAAAGTGGAGAAAAAGTGGAGAAAAAGTGGAGAAAAAGTGGAGAAAAAGTGGAGAAAAAAATGGAGAAAAAGTGTAGAAAAAGTGTAGAAAAAGTGGAGAAAAAGTGGAGAAAAAAATGGAGAAAAAGTGGAGAAAAAGTGGAGAATAAATGGAGAAAAAGTGGAGAAAAAGTGGAGAAAAAGTGGAGAAAAAAATGGAGAAAAAGTGGAGAAAAAGTGGAGAAAAAAATGGAGAAAAAGTGGAGAAAAAGTGGAGAATAAATGGAGAAAAAGTGGAGAAAAAGTGGAGAATAAGTGGAGAAAAAGTGGAGAAAAAGTGGAGAATAAATGGAGAAAAAGTGGAGAATAAATGGAGAAAAAGTGGAGAAAAAGTGGAGAAAAAGTGGAGAAAAAGTGGAGAATAAATGGAGAAAAAATGGAGAAAAAGTGGAGAAAAAAATGGAGAAAAAGTGGAGAAAAAGTGGAGAATAAATGGAGAAAAAGTGGAGAAAAAAATGGAGAAAAAGTGGAGAAAAAGTGGAGAAAAAGTGGAGAATAAGTGGAGAATAAGTGGAGAAAAAGTGGAGAATAAGTGGAGAAAAAGTGGAGAAAAAGGAGAAAAAGTGGAGAAAAAGTGGAGAATAAATGGAGAAAAAGTGGAGAAAAAGTTGAGAAAAAGTGGAGAAAAAGTGGAGAAAAAGTGGAGAAAAAAATGGAGAAAAGTGGAGAAAAAGTGGAGAATAAATGGAGAAAAAGTGGAGAAAAAGTGGAGAAAAAGTGGAGAAAAAAATGGAGAAAAAGTGGAGAAAAAGTGGAGAAAAAAATGGAGAAAAGTGGAGAAAAAGTGGAGAATAAATGGAGAAAAAGTGGAGAAAAAGTGGAGAAAAAGTGGAGAAAAAGTGGAGAAAAAAATGGAGAAAAGTGGAGAATAAATGGAGAAAAAGTGGAGAAAAAGTGGAGAAAAAGTGGAGAAAAAGTGGAGAAAAAAATGGAGAAAAGTGGAGAAAAATGGAGAAAAAGTGGAGAAAAAGTGGAGAAAAAGTGGAGAAAAAAATGGAGAAAAAGTGTAGAAAAAGTGTAGAAAAAGTGGAGAAAAAAATGGAGAAAAAGTGGAGAAAAAGTGGAGAATAAATGGAGAAAAAGTGGAGAAAAAGTGGAGAATAAATGGAGAAAAAGTGGAGAAAAAGTGGAGAATAAGTGGAGAAAAAGTGGAGAAAAAGTGGAGAAAAAATGGAGAAAAAGTGGTGAAAAAGTGGAGAATAAATGGAGAAAAAGTGGAGAAAAAGTGGAGAAAAAGTGGAGAAAAAGTGGAGAAAAAGTGGAGAAAAAGTGGAGAAAAAGTGGAGAATAAATGGAGAAAAAGTGGAGAAAAAGTGGAGAAAAAAGTGGAGAAAAAGTGGAGAAAAAGTGGAGAATAAATGGAGAAAAAGTGGAGAAAAAGTGGAGAAAAAGTGGAGAAAAAGTGGAGAAAAAAATTGGAGAAAAAGTGGAGAAAAAGTGGAGAATAAATGGAAAAAAAGTGGAGAAAAAATGGAGAAAAAGTGGAGAAAAAGTGGAGAAAAAGTGGAGAATAAGTGGAGAAAAAGTGGAGAATAAGTGGAGAAAAAGTGGAGAAAAAATGGAGAAAAAGTGGAGAATAAGTGGAGAATAAGTGGAGAAAAAATGGAGAAAAAGTGGAGAAAAAGTGGAGAATAAATGGAGAAAAAGTGGAGAAAAAGTGGAGAAAAAGTGGAGAAAAAGTGGAGAAAAAGTGGAGAAAAAAATGGAGAAAAAGTGGAGAAAAAGTGGAGAAAAAATGGAGAAAAAGTGGAGAAAAAATGGAGAAAAAGTGGAGAAAAAGTGGAGAAAAAGTGGAGAAAAAGTGGAGAAAAAGTGGAGAAAAAAATGGAGAAAAAGTGGAGAAAAAGTGGAGAAAAAGTGGAGAAAAAGTGGAGAAAAAGTGGAGAAAAAGTGGAGAAAAAATGGAGAAAAAGTGGAGAAAAAGTGGAGAAAAAGTGGAGAAAAAGTGGAGAAAAAGTGGAGAAAAAGTGGAGAAAAAAATGGAGAAAAAGTGGAGAAAAGTGGAGAAAAAGTGGAGAAAAAAATGGAGAAAAAGTGGAGAAAAAGTGGAGAAAAAGTGGAGAAAAAGTGGAGAAAAAAATGGAGAAAAAGTGGAGAAAAAGTGGAGAAAAAAATGGAGAAAAAGTGGAGAATAAATGGAGAAAAAGTGGAGAAAAAGTGGAGAAAAAAATGGAGAAAAAGTGGAGAAAAAGTGGAGAATAAATGGAGAAAAAGTGGAGAAAAAGTGGAGAATAAGTGGAGAAAAAGTGGAGAAAAAGTGGAGAAAAAAATGGAGAAAAAGTGGTGAAAAAGTGGAGAATAAATGGAGAAAAATTGGAGAAAAAGTGGAGAAAAAGTGGAGAAAAAGTGGAGAAAAAGTGGAGAATAAATGGAGAAAAAGTGGAGAAAAAGTGGAGAAAAAGTGGAGAAAAAGTGGAGAATAAATGGAGAAAAAGTGGAGAAAAAGTGGAGAAAAAGTGGAGAAAAAGTGGAGAAAAAAATGGAGAAAAAGTGGAGAAAAAGTGGAGAATAAATGGAAAAAAAGTGGAGAAAAAAATGGAGAAAAAGTGGAGAAAAAGTGGAGAAAAAGTGGAGAATAAGTGGAGAAAAAGTGGAGAATAAGTGGAGAAAAAGTGGAGAAAAAATGGAGAAAAAGTGGAGAATAAGTGGAGAATAAGTGGAGAAAAAATGGAGAAAAAGTGGGGAAAAAGTGGAGAATAAATGGAGAAAAAGTGGAGAAAAAGTGGAGAAAAAGTGGAGAAAAAGTGGAGAAAAAGTGGAGAAAAAAATGGAGAAAAAGTGGAGAAAAAGTGGAGAAAAAATGGAGAAAAAGTGGAGAAAAAAATGGAGAAAAAGTGGAGAAAAAGTGGAGAAAAAGTGGAGAAAAAGTGGAGAAAAAGTGGAGAAAAAAATGGAGAAAAAGTGGAGAAAAAGTGGAGAAAAAGTGGAGAAAAAGTGGAGAAAAAGTGGAGAAAAAAATGGAGAAAAAGTGGAGAAAAAGTGGAGAAAAAGTGGAGAAAAAGTGGAGAAAAAGTGGAGAAAAAAATGGAGAAAAAGTGGAGAAAAAGTGGAGAAAAAGTGGAGAAAAAGTGGAGAAAAAAATGGAGAAAAAGTGGAGAAAAAGTGGAGAAAAAGTGGAGAAAAAGTGGAGAAAAAATGGAGAAAAAGTGGAGAAAAAGTGGAGAAAAAAATGGAGAAAAAGTGGAGAAAAAGTGGAGAATAAATGGAGAAAAAGTGGAAAAAAAGTGGAGAATAAGTGGAGAAAAAGTGGATAAAAAGTGGAGAATAAATGGAGAAAAAGTGGAGAAAAAGTGGAGAAAAAGTGGAGAAAAAGTGGAGAATAAATGGAGAAAAAGTGGAGAAAAAGTGGAGAAAAAAATGGAGAAAAAGTGGAGAAAAAGTGGAGAATAAATGGAGAAAAAGTGGAGAAAAAGTGGAGAATAAGTGGAGAAAAAGTGGAGAAAAAGTGGAGAAAAAAATGGAGAAAAAGTGGTGAAAAAGTGGAGAATAAATGGAGAAAAAGTGGAGAAAAAGTGGAGAAAAAGTGGAGAAAAAGTGGAGAAAAAGTGGAGAAAAAGTGGAGAATAAATGGAGAAAAAGTGGAGAAAAAGTGGAGAAAAAGTGGAGAAAAAGTGGAGAAAAAGTGGAGAATAAATGGAGAAAAAGTGGAGAAAAAGTGGAGAAAAAGTGGAGAAAAAGTGGA
Organism: Anomaloglossus baeobatrachus; assembly: GCF_048569485.1. NCBI lineage: Eukaryota > Metazoa > Chordata > Amphibia > Anura > Aromobatidae > Anomaloglossus > Anomaloglossus baeobatrachus. The sequence goes on from NC_134361.1 coordinate 104,515,813, forward strand.
GAAAAAAATGGAGAAAAAGTGGAGAAAAAGTGGAGAATAAATGGAAAAAAAGTGGAGAAAAAAATGGAGAAAAAGTGGAGAAAAAGTGGAGAAAAAGTGGAGAATAAGTGGAGAAAAAGTGGAGAATAAGTGGAGAAAAAGTGGAGAAAAAATGGAGAAAAAGTGGAGAATAAGTGGAGAATAAGTGGAGAAAAAATGGAGAAAAAGTGGAGAAAAAGTGGAGAATAAATGGAGAAAAAGTGGAGAAAAAGTGGAGAAAAAGTGGAGAAAAAGTGGAGAAAAAAATGGAGAAAAAGTGGAGAAAAAGTGGAGAAAAAATGGAGAAAAAGTGGAGAAAAAAATGGAGAAAAAGTGGAGAAAAAGTGGAAAAAAAGTGGAGAAAAAGTGGAGAAAAAAATGGAGAAAAAGTGGAGAAAAAGTGGAGAAAAAGTGGAGAAAAAGTGGAGAAAAAGTGGAGAAAAAGTGGAGAAAAAAATGGAGAAAAAGTGGAGAAAAAGTGGAGAAAAAGTGGAGAAAAAGTGGAGAAAAAGTGGAGAAAAAGTGGAGAAAAAAATGGAGAAAAAGTGGAGAAAAAGTGGAGAAAAAGTGGAGAAAAAGTGGAGAAAAAAATGGAGAAAAAGTGGAGAAAAAGTGGAGAAAAAGTGGAGAAAAAGTGGAGAAAAAAATGGAGAAAAAGTGGAGAAAAAGTGGAGAAAAAAATGGAGAAAAAGTGGAGAATAAATGGAGAAAAAGTGGAGAAAAAGTGGAGAAAAAAATGGAGAAAAAGTGGAGAAAAAGTGGAGAATAAATGGAGAAAAAGTGGAGAAAAAGTGGAGAATAAGTGGAGAAAAAGTGGAGAAAAAGTGGAGAAAAAAATGGAGAAAAAGTGGTGAAAAAGTGGAGAATAAATGGAGAAAAAGTGGAGAAAAAGTGGAGAAAAAGTGGAGAAAAAGTGGAGAAAAAGTGGAGAAAAAGTGGAGAATAAATGGAGAAAAAGTGGAGAAAAAGTGGAGAAAAAGTGGAGAAAAAGTGGAGAAAAAGTGGAGAATAAATGGAGAAAAAGTGGAGAAAAAGTGGAGAAAAAGTGGAGAAAAAGTGGAGAAAAAAATGGAGAAAAAGTGGAGAAAAAGTGGAGAATAAATGGAAAAAAAGTGGAGAAAAAAATGGAGAAAAAGTGGAGAAAAAGTGGAGAAAAAGTGGAGAATAAGTGGAGAAAAAGTGGAGAATAAGTGGAGAAAAAGTGGAGAAAAAATGGAGAAAAAGTGGAGAATAAGTGGAGAATAAGTGGAGAAAAAATGGAGAAAAAGTGGAGAAAAAGTGGAGAATAAATGGAGAAAAAGTGGAGAAAAAGTGGAGAAAAAGTGGAGAAAAAGTGGAGAAAAAGTGGAGAAAAAAATGGAGAAAAAGTGGAGAAAAAGTGGAGAAAAAATGGAGAAAAAGTGGAGAAAAAATGGAGAAAAAGTGGAGAAAAAGTGGAGAATAAATGGAGAAAAAGTGGAGAAAAAGTGGAGAAAAAATGGAGAAAAAGTGGAGAAAAAGTGGAGAAAAAAATGGAGAAAAAGTGGAGAAAAAGTGGAGAATAAATGGAGAAAAAGTGGAGAAAAAGTGGAGAAAAAGTGGAGAAAAAGTGGAGAAAAAAATGGAGAAAAAGTGGAGAATAAATGGAGAAAAAGTGGAGAAAAAGTGGAGAAAAAGTGGAGAAAAAATGGAGAAAAAGTGGAGAAAAAGTGGAGAAAAAGTGGAGAAAAAGTGGAGAAAAAAATGGAGAAAAAGTGTAGAAAAAGTGTAGAAAAAGTGGAGAAAAAGTGGAGAAAAAAATGGAGAAAAAGTGGAGAAAAAGTGGAGAATAAATGGAGAAAAAGTGGAGAAAAAGTGGAGAAAAAGTGGAGAAAAAATGGAGAAAAAGTGGAGAAAAAGTGGAGAAAAAAATGGAGAAAAAGTAGAGAAAAAGTGGAGAATAAATGGAGAAAAAGTGGAGAAAAAGTGGAGAATAAGTGGAGAAAAAGTGGAGAAAAAGAAAAGTGGAGAAATGAGAATGGAGAAAAAAGTGGAGAAAAAGTGGAGAAAAAGTGGAGAAAAAAATGGAGAAAAAGTGGAGAAAAAGTGGAGAAAAAAATGGAGAAAAAGTAGAGAAAAAGTGGAGAATAAATGAGAGAAAAAGTGGAGAAAAAAGTGGAGAATAAGTGGAGAAAAAGTGGAGAAAAAGTGGAGAATAAATGGAGAAAAAGTGGAGAAAAAGTGGAGAAAAAGTGGAGAAAAAGTGGAGAAAAAGTGGAGAAAAAGTGGAGAATAAATGGAGAAAAAGTGGAGAAAAAGTGGAGAAAAAATGGAGAAAAAGTGGAGAAAAAGTGGAGAAAAAGTGGAGAAAAAGTGGAGAAAAAGTGGAGAAAAAATGGAGAAAAAGTGGAGAAAAAGTGGAGAAAAAGTGGAGAAAAAGTGGAGAAAAAGTGGAGAAAAAGTGGAGAAAAAAATGGAGAAAAAGTGGAGAAAAAGTGGAGAAAAAGTGGAGAAAAAGTGGAGAAAAAGTGGAGAAAAAGTGGAGAAAAAGTGGAGAAAAAGTGGAGAAAAAAATGGAGAAAAAGTGGAGAATAAATGGAGAAAAAGTGGAGAAAAAGTGGAGAAAAAGTGGAGAAAAAGTGGAGAAAAAAATGGAGAAAAAGTGGAGAAAAAGTGGAGAAAAAGTGGAGAAAAAGTGGAGAAAAATGGAGAAAAAAATGGAGAAAAAGTGTAGAAAAAGTGTAGAAAAAGTGGAGAAAAAAATGGAGAAAAAGTGGAGAAAAAGTGGAGAATAAATGGAGAAAAAGTGGAGAAAAAGTGGAGAATAAATGGAGAAAAAGTGGAGAAAAAGTGGAGAAAAAGTGGAGAAAAAAATGGAGAAAAAGTGGAGAAAAAGTGGAGAATAAATGGAGAAAAAGTGGAGAAAAAGTGGAGAAAAAGTGGAGAAAAAAATGGAGAAAAAGTGGAGAAAAAGTGGAGAAAAAAATGGAGAAAAAGTGGAGAAAAAGTGGAGAATAAATGGAGAAAAAGTGGAGAAAAAGTGGAGAAAAAGTGGAGAAAAAGTGGAGAATAAATGGAGAAAAAGTGGAGAAAAAGTGGAGAAAAAATGGAGAAAAAGTGGAGAAAAAGTGGAGAATAAATGGAGAAAAAGTGGATAAAAAAATGGAGAAAAAATGGAGAAAAAGTGGAGAAAAAGTAGAGAATAAGTGGAGAATAAGTGGAGAAAAAGTGGAGAATAAGTGGAGAAAAAGTGGAGAAAAAATGGAGAAAAAGTGGAGAAAAAGTGGAGAATAAATGGAGAAAAAGTGGAGAAAAAGTTGAGAAAAAGTGGAGAAAAAGTGGAGAAAAAGTGGAGAAAAAAATGGAGAAAAAGTGGAGAATAAATGGAGAAAAAGTGGAGAAAAAGTGGAGAAAAAAATGGAGAAAAAGTGGAGAAAAAGTGGAGAATAAATGGAGAAAAAGTGGAGAAAAAGTGGAGAATAAGTGAAGAAAAAGTGGAGAAAAAGTGGAGAAAAAAATGGAGAAAAAGTGGAGAAAAAGTGGAGAATAAATGGAGAAAAAGTGGAGAAAAAGTGGAGAAAAAGTGGAGAATAAATGGAGAAAAAGTGGAGAAAAAGTGGAGAAAAAGTGGAGAAAAAGTGGAGAATAAAATGGAGAAAAAGTGGAGAAAAAGTGGAGAAAAAAATGGAGAAAAAGTGGAGAAAAAGTGGAGAATAAGTGGAGAATAAGTGGAGAAAAAGTGGAGAATAAGTGGAGAAAAAGTGGAGAAAAAATGGAGAAAAAGTGGAGAAAAAGTGGAGAATAAATGGAGAAAAAGTGGAGAAAAAGTGGAGAAAAAGTGGAGAAAAAGTGGAGAAAAAGTGGAGAAAAAACTGGAGAAAAAGTGGAGAATAAATGGAGAAAAAGTGGAGAAAAAGTGGAGAAAAAATGGAGAAAAAGTGGAGAAAAAGTGGAGAATAAATGGAGAAAAAGTGGAGAAAAAGTGGAGAATAAGTGGAGAAAAAGTGGAGAAAAAGTGGAGAAAAAAATGGAGAAAAAGTGGTGAAAAAGTGGAGAATAAATGGAGAAAAAGTGGAGAAAAAGTGGAGAAAAAGTGGAGAAAAAGTGGAGAAAAAGTGGAGAAAAAGTGGAGAATAAATGGAGAAAAAGTGGAGAAAAAGTGGAGAAAAAGTGGAGAAAAAGTGGAGAAAAAGTGGAGAATAAATGGAGAAAAAGTGGAGAAAAAGTGGAGAAAAAGTGGAGAAAAAGTGGAGAAAAAATGGAGAAAAAGTGGAGAAAAAGTGGAGAATAAATGGAAAAAAAGTGGAGAAAAAAATGGAGAAAAAGTGGAGAAAAAGTGGAGAAAAAGTGGAGAATAAGTGGAGAAAAAGTGGAGAATAAGTGGAGAAAAAGTGGAGAAAAAATGGAGAAAAAGTGCAGAATAAGTGGAGAATAAGTGGAGAAAAAATGGAGAAAAAGTGGAGAAAAAGTGGAGAATAAATGGAGAAAAAGTGGAGAAAAAGTGGAGAAAAAGTGGAGAAAAAGTGGAGAAAAAGTGGAGAAAAAAATGGAGAAAAAGTGGAGAAAAAGTGGAGAAAAAGTGGAGAAAAAGTGGAGAAAAAAATTGGAGAAAAAGTGGAGAAAAAGTGGAGAATAAATGGAGAAAAAGTGGAGAAAAAGTGGAGAAAAAAATGGAGAAAAAGTGGAGAAAAAGTGGAGAAAAAAATGGAGAAAAAGTGGAGAAAAAGTGGAGAATAAATGGAGAAAAAGTGGAGAAAAAGTGGAGAAAAAGTGGAGAAAAAGTGGAGAAAAAAATGGAGAAAAAGTGGAGAATAAATGGAGAAAAAGTGGAGAAAAAGTGGAGAAAAAGTGGAGAAAAAAATGGAGAAAAAGTGGAGAAAAAGTGGAGAAAAAGTGGAGAAAAAGTGGAGAAAAAGTGGAGAAAAAAATGGAGAAAAAGTGTAGAAAAAGTGTAGAAAAAGTGGAGAAAAAGTGGAGAAAAAAATGGAGAAAAAGTGGAGAAAAAGTGGAGAATAAATGGAGAAAAAGTGGAGAAAAAGTGGAGAAAAAGTGGAGAAAAAAATGGAGAAAAAGTGGAGAAAAAGTGGAGAAAAAAATGGAGAAAAAGTGGAGAAAAAGTGGAGAATAAATGGAGAAAAAGTGGAGAAAAAGTGGAGAATAAGTGGAGAAAAAGTGGAGAAAAAGTGGAGAATAAATGGAGAAAAAGTGGAGAATAAATGGAGAAAAAGTGGAGAAAAAGTGGAGAAAAAGTGGAGAAAAAGTGGAGAATAAATGGAGAAAAAGTGGAGAAAAAGTGGAGAAAAAAATGGAGAAAAAGTGGAGAAAAAGTGGAGAATAAATGGAGAAAAAGTGGAGAAAAAAATGGAGAAAAAGTGGAGAAAAAGTGGAGAAAAAGTGGAGAATAAGTGGAGAATAAGTGGAGAAAAAGTGGAGAATAAGTGGAGAAAAAGTGGAGAAAAAAAGGAGAAAAAGTGGAGAAAAAGTGGAGAATAAATGGAGAAAAAGTGGAGAAAAAGTTGAGAAAAAGTGGAGAAAAAGTGGAGAAAAAGTGGAGAAAAAAATGGAGAAAAAGTGGAGAATAAATGGAGAAAAAGTGGAGAAAAAGTGGAGAAAAAGTGGAGAAAAAGTGGAGAAAAAGTGGAGAATAAATGGAGAAAAAGTGGAGAAAAAGTGGAGAAAAAGTGGAGAAAAAGTGGAGAATAAATGGAGAAAAAGTGGAGAAAAAGTGGAGAAAAAGTGGAGAAAAAAATGGAGAAAAAGTGGAGAAAAAGTGGAGAATAAATGGAAAAAAAGTGGAGAAAAAATGGAGAAAAAGTGGAGAAAAAGTGGAGAAAAAGTGGAGAATAAGTGGAGAAAAAGTGGAGAATAAGTGGAGAAAAAGTGGAGAAAAAATGGAGAAAAAGTGGAGAATAAGTGGAGAATAAGTGGAGAAAAAATGGAGAAAAAGTGGAGAAAAAGTGGAGAATAAATGGAGAAAAAGTGGAGAAAAAGTGGAGAAAAAGTGGAGAAAAAGTGGAGAAAAAGTGGAGAAAAAAATGGAGAAAAAGTGGAGAAAAAGTGGAGAAAAAGTGGAGAAAAAAATGGAGAAAAAGTGGAGAAAAAGTGGAGAATAAATGGAGAAAAAGTGGAGAAAAAGTGGAGAAAAAAATGGAGAAAAAGTGGAGAAAAAGTGGAGAAAAAAATGGAGAAAAAGTGGAGAAAAAGTGGAGAATAAATGGAGAAAAAGTGGAGAAAAAGTGGAGAAAAAGTGGAGAAAAAGTGGAGAAAAAAATGGAGAAAAAGTGGAGAATAAATGGAGAAAAAGTGGAGAAAAAGTGGAGAAAAAGTGGAGAAAAAAATGGAGAAAAAGTGGAGAAAAAGTGGAGAAAAAGTGGAGAAAAAGTGGAGAAAAAGTGGAGAAAAAAATGGAGAAAAAGTGTAGAAAAAGTGTAGAAAAAGTGGAGAAAAAGTGGAGAAAAAAATGGAGAAAAAGTGGAGAAAAAGTGGAGAATAAATGGAGAAAAAGTGGAGAAAAAGTGGAGAAAAAGTGGAGAAAAAAATGGAGAAAAAGTGGAGAAAAAGTGGAGAAAAAAATGGAGAAAAAGTGGAGAAAAAGTGGAGAATAAATGGAGAAAAAGTGGAGAAAAAGTGGAGAATAAGTGGAGAAAAAGTGGAGAAAAAGTGGAGAATAAATGGAGAAAAAGTGGAGAATAAATGGAGAAAAAGTGGAGAAAAAGTGGAGAAAAAATGGAGAAAAAGTGGAGAATAAATGGAGAAAAAGTGGAGAAAAAGTGGAGAAAAAAATGGAGAAAAAGTGGAGAAAAAGTGGAGAATAAATGGAGAAAAAGTGGAGAAAAAATGGAGAAAAAGTGGAGAATAAGTGGAGAAAAAGTGGAGAATAAGTGGAGAAAAAGTGGAGAAAAAAAGGAGAAAAAGTGGAGAAAAAGTGGAGAATAAATGGAGAAAAAGTGGAGAAAAAGTTGAGAAAAAGTGGAGAAAAAGTGGAGAAAAAGTGGAGAAAAAAATGGAGAAAAAGTGGAGAATAAATGGAGAAAAAGTGGAGAAAAAGTGGAGAAAAAATGGAGAAAAAGTGGAGAAAAAGTGGAGAATAAATGGAGAAAAAGTGGAGAAAAAGTGGAGAATAAGTGGAGAAAAAGTGGAGAAAAAGTGGAGAAAAAAATGGAGAAAAAGTGGAGAAAAAGTGGAGAATAAATGGAGAAAAAGTGGAGAAAAAGTGGAGAAAAAGTGGAGAATAAATGGAGAAAAAGTGGAGAAAAAATGGAGAAAAAGTGGAGAAAAAGTGGAGAATAAGTGGAGAATAAGTGGAGAAAAAGTGGAGAATAAGTGGAGAAAAAGTGGAGAAAAAGTGGAGAAAAAAATGGAGAAAAAGTGGAGAAAAAGTGGAGAATAAATGGAGAAAAAGTGGAGAAAAAGTGGAGAAAAAGTGGAGAATAAATGGAGAAAAAGTGGAGAAAAAAATGGAGAAAAAGTGGAGAAAAAGTGGAGAAAAAGTGGAGAATAAGTGGAGAATAAGTGGAGAAAAAGTGGAGAATAAGTGGAGAAAAAGTGGAGAAAAAATGGAGAAAAAGTGGAGAAAAAGTGGAGAATAAATGGAGAAAAAGTGGAGAAAAAGTGGAGAAAAAGTGGAGAAAAAGTGGAGAAAAAGTGGAGAAAAAAATGGAGAAAAAGTGGAGAAAAAGTGGAGAAAAAGTGGAGAAAAAGTGGAGAAAAAAATGGAGAAAAAGTGGAGAAAAAGTGGAGAATAAATGGAGAAAAAGTGGAGAAAAAGTGGAGAAAAAAATGGAGAAAAAGTGGAGAAAAAGTGGAGAAAAAAATGGAGAAAAAGTGGAGAAAAAGTGGAGAATAAATGGAGAAAAAGTGGAGAAAAAGTGGAGAAAAAGTGGAGAAAAAGTGGAGAAAAAATGGAGAAAAAGTGGAGAATAAATGGAGAAAAAGTGGAGAAAAAGTGGAGAAAAAGTGGAGAAAAAAATGGAGAAAAAGTGGAGAAAAAGTGGAGAAAAAGTGGAGAAAAAGTGGAGAAAAAGTGGAGAAAAAAATGGAGAAAAAGTGTAGAAAAAGTGTAGAAAAAGTGGAGAAAAAGTGGAGAAAAAAATGGAGAAAAAGTGGAGAAAAAGTGGAGAATAAATGGAGAAAAAGTGGAGAAAAAGTGGAGAAAAAGTGGAGAAAAAAATGGAGAAAAAGTGGAGAAAAAGTGGAGAAAAAAATGGAGAAAAAGTGGAGAAAAAGTGGAGAATAAATGGAGAAAAAGTGGAGAAAAAGTGGAGAATAAGTGGAGAAAAAGTGGAGAAAAAGTGGAGAATAAATGGAGAAAAAGTGGAGAATAAATGGAGAAAAAGTGGAGAAAAAGTGGAGAAAAAGTGGAGAAAAAGTGGAGAATAAATGGAGAAAAAGTGGAGAAAAAGTGGAGAAAAAATGGAGAAAAAGTGGAGAAAAAGTGGAGAATAAATGGAGAAAAAGTGGAGAAAAAAATGGAGAAAAAGTGGAGAAAAAGTGGAGAAAAAGTGGAGAATAAGTGGAGAATAAGTGGAGAAAAAGTGGAGAATAAGTGGAGAAAAAGTGGAGAAAAAAAGGAGAAAAAGTGGAGAAAAAGTGGAGAATAAATGGAGAAAAAGTGGAGAAAAAGTTGAGAAAAAGTGGAGAAAAAGTGGAGAAAAAGTGGAGAAAAAATGGAGAAAAAGTGGAGAATAAATGGAGAAAAAGTGGAGAAAAAGTGGAGAAAAAAATGGAGAAAAAGTGGAGAAAAAGTGGAGAATAAATGGAGAAAAAGTGGAGAAAAAGTGGAGAATAAGTGGAGAAAAAGTGGAGAAAAAGTGGAGAAAAAAATGGAGAAAAAGTGGAGAAAAAGTGGAGAAAAAATGGAGAAAAAGTGGAGAAAAAGTGGAGAATAAATGGAGAAAAAGTGGAGAAAAAAAGGAGAAAAAGTGGAGAAAAAGTGGAGTATAAATGGAGAAAAAGTGGAGAAAAAGTTGAGAAAAAGTGGAGAAAAAGTGGAGAAAAAGTGGAGAAAAAAATGGAGAAAAAGTGGAGAATAAATGGAGAAAAAGTGGAGAAAAAGTGGAGAAAAAAATGGAGAAAAAGTGGAGAAAAAGTGGAGAATAAATGGAGAAAAAGTGGAGAAAAAGTGGAGAAAAAGTGGAGAATAAATGGAGAAAAAGTGGAGAAAAAAATGGAGAAAAAGTGGAGAAAAAGTGGAGAAAAAGTGGAGAATAAGTGGAGAATAAGTGGAGAAAAAGTGGAGAATAAGTGGAGAAAAAGTGGAGAAAAAGTGGAGAAAAAAATGGAGAAAAAGTGGAGAAAAAGTGGAGAATAAATGGAGAAAAAGTGGAGAAAAAGTGGAGAAAAAGTGGAGAATAAATGGAGAAAAAGTGGAGAAAAAAATGGAGAAAAAGTGGAGAAAAAGTGGAGAAAAAGTGGAGAATAAGTGGAGAATAAGTGGAGAAAAAGTGGAGAATAAGTGGAGAAAAAGTGGAGAAAAAATGGAGAAAAAGTGGAGAAAAAGTGGAGAATAAATGGAGAAAAAGTGGAGAAAAAGTGGAGAAAAAGTGGAGAAAAAGTGGAGAAAAAAATGGAGAAAAAGTGGAGAATAAATGGAGAAAAAGTGGAGAAAAAGTGGAGAAAAAAATGGAGAAAAAGTGGAGAAAAAGTGGAGAATAAATGGAGAAAAAGTGGAGAAAAAGTGGAGAAAAAGTGGAGAAAAAGTGGAGAAAAAGTGGAGAATAAATGGAGAAAAAGTGGAGAATAAATGGAGAAAAAGTGGAGAAAAAGTGGAGAATAAGTGGAGAAAAAGTGGAGAAAAAGTGGAGAAAAAGTGGAGAAAAAAATGGAGAAAAAGTGGAGAATAAATGGAGAAAAAGTGGAGAAAAAGTGGAGAAAAAAATGGAGAAAAAGTGGAGAAAAAGTGGAGAATAAATGGAGAAAAAGTGGAGAAAAAGTGGAGAATAAGTGGAGAAAAAGTGGAGAAAAAGTGGAGAAAAAGTGGAGAATAAATGGAGAAAAAGTGGAGAAAAAGTGGAGAATAAATGGAGAAAAAGTGGAGAAAAAGTGGAGAAAAAGTGGAGAAAAAGTGGAGAAAAAAATGGAGAAAAAGTGGAGAAAAAGTGGAGAATAAATGGAGAAAAAGTGGAGAAAAAGTGGAGAATAAGTGGAGAAAAAGTGGAGAAAAAGTGGAGAAAAAAATGGAGAAAAAGTGGAGAAAAAGTGGAGAATAAATGGAGAAAAAGTGGAGAAAAAGTGGAGAAAAAGTGGAGAATAAATGGAGAAAAAGTGGAGAAAAAGTGGAGAAAAAGTGGAGAAAAAGTGGAGAATAAATGGAGAAAAAGTGGAGAAAAAGTGGAGAAAAAAATGGAGAAAAAGTGGAGAAAAAGTGGAGAATAAATGGAGAAAAAGTGGAGAAAAAAATGGAGAAAAAGTGGAGAAAAAGTGGAGAATAAGTGGAGAATAAGTGGAGAATAAGTGGAGAAAAAGTGGAGAATAAGGGGAGAAAAAGTGGAGAAAAAATGGAGAAAAAGTGGAGAAAAAGTGGAGAATAAATGGAGAAAAAGTGGAGAAAAAGTGGAGAAAAAGTGGAGAAAAAGTGGAGAAAAAAATGGAGAAAAAGTGGAGAATAAATGGAGAAAAAGTGGAGAAAAAGTGGAGAAAAAAATGGAGAAAAAGTGGAGAAAAAGTGGAGAATAAATGGAGAAAAAGTGGAGAAAAAGTGGAGAATAAGTGGAGAAAAAGTGGAGAAAAAGTGGAGAAAAAGTGGAGAAAAAAACGGAGAAAAAGTGGAGAAAAAGTGGAGAATAAATGGAGAAAAAGTGGAGAAAAAGTGGAGAAAAAGTGGAGAAAAAGTGGAGAAAAAGTGGAGAAAAAAATGGAGAAAAAGTGGAGAAAAAGTGGACAATAAATGGAGAAAAAGTGGAGAAAAAGTGGAGAAAAAAATGGAGAAAAAGTGGAGAAAAAGTGGAGAATAAATGGAGAAAAAGTGGAGAAAAAGTGGAGAAAAAAATGGAGAAAAAGTGGAGAAAAAGTGGAGAATAAATGGAGAAAAAGTGGAGAAAAAGTGGAGAAAAAGTGGAGAAAAAAATGGAGAAAAAGTGGAGAAAAAGTGGAGAAAAAGTGGAGAAAAAGTGGAGAAAAAAGTGGAGAAAAAGTGGAGAATAAGTGGAGAAAAAGTGGAGAAAAAGTGGAGAAAAAGTGGAGAATAAGTGGAGAATAAGTGGAGAATAAGTGGAGAAAAAGTGGAGAATAAGTGGAGAAAAAGTGGAAAATAAGTGGAGAATAAGTGGAGAAAAAGTGGAGAAAAAGTGGAGAAAAAGTGGAGAAAAAGTGGAGAAAAAGAGGAGAACAAGTGGAGAATAAGTGGATTAAAAGTGGAGAAAAAGTGGAGAAAAAAATGGAGAAAAAGTGGAGAATAAATGGAGAAAAAGTGGAGAATAAGTGGAGAAAAAGTAGAGAAAAAGTGGAGAAAAAGTGGAGAAAAAGTTGAGAAAAAGTGGAGAAAAAGTGGAGAAAAAGTGGAGAAAAAATGGAGAAAAAGTGGAGCACCCTTTGGTGCCTTTCATGTGGCACTAAGGGGTGCTTAGCTTTGTAGTTAGCCAAAAAAATGAAAAAAAAAAATGACGTAGGGTTCCCCCTAGTTTTGTAGCCAGCTAGGGTAAAGCAGACGGCTGCAGCCTGCAGACCACAGCTGGCAACCTCACCTTGGCTGGTAATACAAAACTGAGGGCACCCCACGCTGTTATTTTAAATTAAATAAATAATTTTAAAAAAAAAACACGTAGGGGTCCCCCAAAATTGGATCACCAGCCAAGGTAAAGCAGACAGCTGGGGCCTGATATTCTCAGACTAGGGAGGTCCATGGTTATTGGACTCTCCCAAGCCTAAAAATAGCAGGCCGCAGCCGCCCCAGAAGTGGCGCATCCATTAGATGCGCCAATCCTGGTGCTTCGCCCCAGCTCATCCCGCGCCCTGGTGCGGTGGCAAACGGGGTAATATATGGGGTTAATACCAGATGTGTAATGTCACCTGGCATCAAGCCCTGGGGTTGGTGAGGTCAGGCGTCTATCAGATACCCGACATCACCAACCCAGTCAGAAATAAAAAAAAATAGACGACAAACACATTTTTATTTGAAAAAACACTCCCCAAAACATTCCCTCTTTAACCAATTTATTAGAAAGAAAAACAAATCCAGGTCTGGTGTAATCCAAGGGGTTGCCATGACGATCCACACTGTCCCAGTCAATGAAGAGCAGGATGTTCCCCATTGGCTGGGAGAGCAATGCAGTGACCTGAGCTAACATCAATGGGTCAGCCCAGGTCACTGCAGGGCATGACAAGTGCTGCTGTCAGCGAGGTACATTACCTGCGCTGATCTCCAGCACTGCCGACAGCCCCTGTCACTGAGGTCAATGACCGGCGCCTTCACATCAAGTATCGCGAGAGGTCCGTGACGTCACCGCCAGTGTCAGTCTCGGGTCGGAAGCAATAGGTGATGTGACAAGCGGCGGCCATGGAGGACAGTGACAGCGCTGAGGTCGGGATGGCGGGACTTCATCACCGCAGGTAAGCCGAGCGGGGGGGGGGTGTGGTGTGTGAGAGTGTGTGTGTGTGCGCGTGTGTGTATATGTATGTATACATGCCGCGGGCGGGATGGGGCGGAGCGAGCTGAGCGGGAAGTGTGGGCTTCCTGCACGTAACTAAGATAAACATCGGGTTACTAACCAAAGCGCTTTGCTTGGATACCCGATGTTTATCTTGGTTACCAGCATGTGGCAGGCTGCCAGCGATGGCTCCTGCACACTGTAGCTGGGAGGGGGGGGGGTGTGCGTGAGTGAGAGTGTGTGTGTGTGTATATGTATGTATACATGCCGCGGGCAGGAGGGGGCGGAGCGAGCTGAGCGGGAAGTGTGGGCTTCCTGCACGTAACTAAGATAAACATCGGGTTACTAACCAAAGCGCTTTGCTTGGATACCCGATGTTTATCTTGGTTACCAGCTTGTGGCAGGCTGCCAGCGATGGCTCCTGCACACTGTAGCTGTAAAAAGCCCTGCTTTTTGCTGCTAGAACCATTCTCGAACGTATCTAGAACTATCGAGCTTTTGCAAAAAGCTCGAGTTCTAGTTCGATCTCGAACAGCCCCAAAAATCACTCGAGCTTAGAACTGGAGAACCTCGAACCACGAACCGCGCTCAACTCTAGTCTTGAGTACTTTGGTACAAAATGTGGAATGTGTGGTTATATATATGAAGATGCATGACACAGTTCATATTATAACACATACAGTCATATGAAAAAGTTTGAGCACCCCTATTAATGTTAACCTTTTTTCTTTTTGCAACAGCTATTTCAGTTTCATATATCTAATAAATGATGGACTCAGTAATATTTCTGAATTGAAATGAGGGATATTCTACTAACAGAAAATGTGCAATCCGCATTTAAACTAAATTTGATAGGTGCATAAGTATGGGCACCCTTATCAATTTTTTGTTTTGAACACTCCTAACTACTTTTTACTGACTTACTGAAGCACTAACTTGGTTTTGTAACCTCATTGAGCTTTGAACTTCATAGGCAGGTATCCAATCATGAGAAAAGGTAATTAAGGTGGCCACTTGCAAGTTGTTCTCCTATTTGAATCTCCTATGAAGAGTGGCATCATGGGCTCCTCAAAACAACTCTCAAATGATCTGAAAACAAAGATTAATTAACATAGTTGTTCAGGGGAAGGATACAAAAAGTTGTCTCAGAGATTTAAACTGTCAGTTTCCACTGTGAGGAACATAGTAAGGAAATGGAAGAACACAGGTACAGTTCTTGTTAAGCCCAGAAGTGGCAGGCCAAGAAAAATATCAGAAAGGCAGAGAAGAAGAATGGTGAGAACAGTCAAGGACAATCCACAGACCAACTCCAAAGACCTGCAGCATCATCTTGCTGCAGATGGTGTCACTGTGCATCGGTGAACAATACAGCGCACTTTGCACAAGGAGAAGCTGTATGGGAGAGTGATGTGAAAGAAGCCGTTTCTGCAAGCATTCCACAAACAGAGTCGCCTGAGGTATGAAAAAGCACATTTAGACAAGCCAGTTACATTTTGGACGAAGGTCATGTGGACTGATGAAACAAAGATTGAGTTGTTTGGTTATACAAAAAGGCGTTATGCATGGAAGCAAAAAACCACGACATTCCAAGAAAAGCACTTGCTACCCGCAGTAAAATTTGGTGGAGGTTCCATCATGCTTTGGGGCTGTGTGGCCAATGCCAGTACCGGGAATCTTGTTAAAGTTGAGGGTCGCATGGATTCAACTCAGTATCAGCAGATTCTTGACAATAATGTGCAAGAATCAGTGACGAAGTTGAAGTTTTTCAGGGGATGGATATTTCAGCAAGACAATGATCCAAAACACCGCTCCAAATCTACTCAGGCATTCATGCAGAGGAACAATTACAATGTTCTGGAATGGCCATCCCAGTCCCCAGACCTGAATATCATTGAACATCTGTGGGATGATTTGAAGCGTTCTGTCCATGCTCGGCAACCATCAAACTTAACTGAACTGGATTTTTTTTGTAAACAGGAATGGTCAAAAATACCTTCATCAAGGATCCAGGAACTCATTCAAAGCTACAGGAAGTGACTAGAGGCTGTTATTTTTGCAAAATGAGGATCTACAAAATATTAATGTCACTTTTATGTTGAGGTGCTCATACTTATGCACCGGTCAAATTTAGTTTAAATGCAGATTGCACATTTTCTGTTAGTACAATAAACCTCATTTCAATCCAGAAATATTACTGAGTCCATCATTTATTAGATATATGAAACTGAAATAGCTGTTGCAAAAACCCAAATTGTTATAAAAAAAGGTTAACATTAATAGGGGTGCCCAAACTTTTTCATATGACTGTAAATTAATTTTATGTCTTCAGGGGCAGGAACACACAACCACCTTGGCTGCCCTCTTACAAGTGTACAGTCTGTGTATCCATTTTTCCATCAGTATCTTCAGTGATTTTGCCCAGATGGATAAATAAGTAAAAAGCCTTTTCCTATACTTTGAAGTGCTGATCACAGACTATACACTGATGCCATCAATGTGCTGTATTTTTTCTGGACCCATAGACTTGTGTTTGAACTTTTAATCTGTTGTCACGCAACAAGCGTGGTGGTCGTGCTCAGACCAACCGAGGTCAGATGCGCAACAAAAAACAGCTAAACAGTACCATAGAAAAGGGGAAAATACAGAGGACACAATAATAATGGTGGGCCCTGGCACTAGTGAGAAGGTAGATAGTCACCTGCTATCCTCACCTGTAGCTGCCCTTGCTCTCCTAACCAGTCCCAATACAGTTTCC
This sequence comes from Anomaloglossus baeobatrachus, assembly GCF_048569485.1. Lineage (NCBI taxonomy): Eukaryota > Metazoa > Chordata > Amphibia > Anura > Aromobatidae > Anomaloglossus > Anomaloglossus baeobatrachus. The sequence continues at coordinate 104,531,128 of NC_134361.1, forward strand.
GCAACTGTCATCAAGCAGCACCCTGGGCCCCTAAGAAACCCTATAGAGGTCCTGATTAGTGAGAGGTGGGTGAGGTTCACTAGACTCACAACTGCACTAAAGAGACAAAAGAGTAGGGAGACAAAAAGGAATAAAGAAACAAAAGAGTAGAGGATATGACTTCAACATTATCCGCAGAAGCTTCTTTCCCCCAAGGCGGCTTTCCTACAAATTATTTGTATAGTCAGAAAAGCTTGCTGGGATACCTGGCTATTTAATACCATGGGGGTGTGGCTACAGAGCATGTGCAGCTGACCTCAACTGCAGAAGAGCTACAAACAGAGAAGCTGGCATTAACTACTTCAGTGCCAAAGGAAACAAAATTACATTTAAATGCAGAGCCCTAGAGATAAGGGACTACAGACCTCAAGCTGCCACTAGTCTCCAATAACAAGGAGACAATCATGAGACAGTTGTATTGTTAAAAACAGACATGTCTATATGGGTTTTACATGGGCGCACAGTGTGTGAAAAAACCTGGATATGAGGAGAGCCCCATTGACTATAATGGGTAGCTTTTGCATTTGTTAAAAACCTTGTTAGAATACATACTTGAAACACAGACATCTGCATGACACCTTAAGGCCGCTTTACACGCTGCAACATCGCTAGCATGCACACTCGCCCCCGTCGTTTGTGCATCACGGGCAAATCGCTGCCCATGGCGAACAATATTGGCAGTACGCGTCACACGAACTTACCTTCCTAACGACATTGCTGTGGCCAGCGAACAACCTCTTTTTTAAGGGGGTGGTTTGTGCGGCGTCACAGCGACATCACACAGCAGACAACCAATAGAAGCGGAGGGGCGGAGAGCAGCCGCATCTTCGACACTCCCACCTCGTTGCAGGAGGACGCAGGAACGCTGTTGTTCGTCGTTCCCGGGGTGTCACACGTAGCGAACAACCTGCGACGAACAACCTGCGTCCCAAGCAAGCAACGATATTTTGAAAATGAATGATGTGTCAACAATCAACGATTTGGAGAGTATTTGGGATCGTTAGCGGTCGCTCGTAAGTGTCACACGCAATGACGTTGCTAACAAGGCCGGATGTGCGTCACGAATTCCATGACCCCAGCGACATCTCATTAGCGATGTCGTTGCGTGTAAAGCGGCCTTTAGTCTGACTTACCAGTAGGAGGCGTTTAAGTGCCTATGTCATTATGAATAGGCGTTTCTGTCCTGCATCTCTAATTATAGTCTGGCCAAAAAGGTTTATTAAATACATAAAAGTGCCCTGCCAAAGACTGATTAAGAAGCCTGATTATACAATGGCATCTGGTGAATCTGATATCTAAATATGGTTGAAGCAGAAAAATAATATAATAATTATTATTATTATTAGAATATTATTAATATTCTATATTAATAATATATATTAATAAATGCTACTTAATAGTAGAAATTTGGAGGAATAATATTTTGTGAAATTTCTCTACTTTTTTCAAGTTTTGTTATTTACTTTAATTTACACATTGATTTGCATCTACAAAATGGAAGCAGCATTGTCCTAAATGTATGTGAGAACAGTCTTCTGATTTCCATAATAGCAAAGTCTATCCTGAAGGATTATTTTGCATATTTTTCTCAGGAAGCATAGTCTGAAAAGGTCTTTACTACCTCCCTGGAAATTGTCAATAAAATAAGTAAATCAGGGAAGGAAAATAGAAAGAAAGAAATCCTGTAGCTGCACAGTGTTTCTAAGGTCAGCACCGGTCACTGTCTTACCAGGCAAGATTTCTAGTTTAGAATCTTTCCAGAGCAAGACGACAAGGAGTTTGGATGTTCTTTCCGTGCTTTCATTAGTTTGCTCTGAGCATGTGTCACTGTAAATATAAATAACACGAATAAGTAAGTACATAAAAAGCACTGATCTGATATTTTTAGTATAAACCTTTTTTTTTTTTTTTTTTTTTTTAAATGTAATAAAAATTCAAAGCTTCTATTTGACATCTACATTATCATCACTTTTAAGATGGTTTTGCACAAAGCATTTTTAAGAAAAAAATTGCTTTTTTGCTATTGTAAATATTACTTTTTTTCTTATTTAAAAATACATTTTAAAAAATTCCAGCCAGACATTAAGTGTAAGTAATTTGGGATATTTGACATGTACTCCAAACAGTACATTTTTCTAATGTTTTCTTTATTTTAGGTGCAAACCTTTCTTTGTTTTCTTTTCATTGTAGCAGCATTTATTTAGTAAAGGCAACTCAGTCTACATGTGTTACATTTTTTTCACGTTATTAACAATTCTGGGCTAGGGCTACATGTCGATCTATGTCATACAACACTGATATGATATTGTGGCATTGTGACTAGAGATAAGCGAGCCTCTAAAGGCTCGAGTTCGGTTCGTAGAACGGAGGCCCCGTTCGAGTTCAGCTCGATGAACCGTTCGACGAACCTCTTGAGCCCCATTGAAACCAATGGCAGGAAAACACAAACACATAAAAACACATTTTAAATGTACACATACAGTTAATAAACATTGCCATTACACTTGCAGGTCCCTGCGACACGTCCAGCACTCTTTCTCCCGCTGCTTTTCCTTCCGATAATCGCTGCGTCCTCCCGGTAACCAACACTGATGAAAGGACCTTCCGTGACATCAAAAAAAGCATGTGACCAGTCACGTGTCTATTATCTCAATGGTCACATGGCTATGATGTCATGCTAGGTCCTGTCATTGCATCTCTCCGGTACGCGGTGATCGTTCCAGCATCTCCGTATACCGGCAAAATGCTCTGGCACATGGTCGGCTTCCCCATTCTGCTTCCTCATTCCGTTATTGACCAGCTGCCACAGCCAGTCAATAACGGAGATCACTGTTGCTATAGCAACCCGCCTGTCAGCGGTGACGTCACTGCTTGCAGCCTGTAGCCTCTGCTCACTCTCACTGAGTGAATAGACTGCAGTGCACGTGGAGCTGCAGCGTCATACTCCCATGCAGCACTGTCTGATGTAGCAGAGCTGCATGGGTTGAAGGAGAAAGAAGACAGAAGACCATGGATCGTGGAGGGCTGACAGGAAGTAATAGACATAGAGTCTCTATGTGTGTCTGTGTATTTATTTCTATTAAAGTATTTTTTCTCTCTGTGGTGTCTTTTTTTTAACCCTTTATTGGAGATTCTTAATGGCCGGGTCAAACTTGCCTGACATTTAGAATCTCTGACTTAATACTAGCTAGTAAAACAAAAGCTAGTATTAACTCATTATTACCCAGCAAGCCACCCGGCTTCAGGGCTGCTGGAAGAGTTGGATACAGCGCCAGATGATAGCGCTTCTATGAAAGCGCCATTTTATGGGGCGACTGCGGACTGCAATTCGCAGCAGAGGGGCCCAGAAAGCTCAGGCCAACCTGTGCTGCGGATTCCAATACCCAGCTGCCTAGTTGTACCTGGCTGGACACAAAAATGTGGCGAAGCTCATGTCGATTTTTTTTTTATTGTTTCATGAAATTTATAAAATAATAAAAACAAGGGCTTCCCTATTTTTTTTGTTCCCAGCTGGGTACAAATAAGCAGCTGGGGGTTGGGGGCAGCTGTACCTCCCTGCTGTACCTGGGTAGCATACAAAAATATGGCAAAGCCCACGTCATTTTTTTGGTGGGCAAAAAAACTCCTGCATACAGTCCTGGATGGAGTATGCTGAGTCTTGTAGTTCTGCAGCTGCTGTCTGCTCTCCTGCATACACTAGTGAATGAAGCATGCTGAGCCTTGCTGTTCTGCAGCTGCTGTCTGCTCTCCTCCATACAGACAGACAGCAGCTGCAGAACTACAAGTCTCAGCATACTCCATCCAGGACTGTATGCAGGAGTTTTTTGCCCCCCAAAAAAATTACGTGGGCTTTGCCATGTTTTTGTATGCCAGCCAGGTACAGCAGGCAGCTACGGGATGCCCCCAAACCCCAGCTGCCTATTTGTACCCGGCTGGGAACCAAAAATATAGGGAAGCCCTTTTTTTTATTATTTCATAAATTTCATTAAATAATTAAAAAAAAATGACGTGGGCTTCACCCAATTTTTGTGTCCATCCGGGTACAACTAGGCAGCTGGGTATTGGAATCCGCAGCTTACGGTGTCCAAGCTTTCTGGGCACCCCTGCTGCGAATTGCAGTCCGCACCTGCCCCAGAAAAGGGCGCTTTCATAGAAGTGCCATTTTCTGGCGCTGGTTCCAACTCTTCCAGCTGCCCTGGTGATGGGTGGCTCGCTGGGTAATAATGGGGTTAGGGTTAGCTGTATATTGTCAACTGGCCCTAAGCACGAAATTCATGGTGTCACGCCAATATTAGACATGGCCACCATGATTTTCTAGTACAGATAAAAAAAAACACATCACACAGGAAAATATTTTTTTTAGAAATAAAACACAACACAATTAGTGATTCCATCTTTATTGAAATAAATAACCCACCTCCGCAGTAATCCTGGGTCAAAGGTCCCGCGCCATCCAATCCGGATCCAATATCATCTGATCGGTTTGCTGGAAGGCAAAGCGATCAGATGAGGTGTCAGGTTCAAGGGCCTAAATCACATGACATAGGATCTGATTGTATAAACAGCTTTTATACAATCAGATGAGGAATCAGTGCAAACTCACCCCCAAAAAAACTACACACTTCTGTGCAGACTCCTGTCCGACAGCATCAGCTGATAGTTTAGCCGGCCGGGCGGTAAATAGCCGGCCTCACCGCTCGACTTATAGTGTCACCTGATTCTGTCAGGTGACCGCATCAGCTGATCATCGCCAGGTCTGAGAGAGAGAGTTAAAAAGAAGAGAGAGAGGAGAAAAAAAGAGAGAGAAAAGAGAGAGAGAAAAAAAAGAGAGAGAGAAAAGAGAGAGAAAAGAGAGAAAAGAGAGGAGAGAGAGAAGAGAGAGAGAAAGAGAGACTGACTGACACTGAGACTGAGACTGATACTGACTGACTGACTCACTGATTGAATGAGACTGACTGACTGACTGAGACTGACTTACCAACTGACTGGGAGTGACTGACTGACTGAGACTGACTGACCCACTGTCTGACTGTGATTGACTGACTGACTGAGACTGACTGACTAAGACTTTCTGACTGACTGACTGAATGAGACTGACTTACTGTCTGACTCACTGACTGACTGAGACTGACTGACTGACTGACTGAGACTGACTGACTGACTGAGACTGACTGACTGAGACTGACTGACTGACTGACTGAGACTGACTGACTGAGACTGACTGACTGAATGAGACTGACTGACTGACTGACTGAGACTGAGCATAGATCCCTGTGGTACACCACTGCTGACTAAAGCCCAGTTAGAGAATGTACCATTTATGACTACTCTTTGTTTCCTATCTTTTAGCCACTTCCTTACCCATCTGCTTATACTTTCCCCTAGTCCTTGCTTCTGGAGCTTCATTACAAGATTGTTATGTGGTGCAGTATCAAATACCTTTGCAAAGTCCAAATAAATAACATCAGCTGCATTACCAGTATCTAGATTTGCACTTACCTCCTCATAGAACCCCAACATGTTGGTGATGCACAACTTATCTTTCGTGAATCCATGCTGGTTATCACATATGTTTTTGGTTGTGCAACTTGCCTGAGATATGCTGTAATGTGATGCATGTGACCATAACGATATAGCCTAAGACAACAGGGTATGTGTCATGCAACACTAAAATCACAGTCCAACATCACATCTAATGATTTGCTATGGTGTGGAACTGCGACCTGAATCAAAGAGTGACACATAGTCATGAATTTTTCCAAATGTGTTGGATTTACCGCCACTGGTTGTAAGTCGCATACAACTCACTTTTCATAGACTTCATTGCAAGTTATTGTACTGTATATATATTATAGACATGGGATATCAAGTTGCGGAAAGGTTGCACAGATGTTTATGGTCATGCATCTTATCAGATTATTGCTGTTATGTGACAGATGTTGCCATGAAATTTATAGTATTTTACCACAATTTTATAGCTCTCATGATGAAAAATATAACGATAATTGATACAGTATCATATCATATGCTGCAGAAGAAGAAGCACTGTAGAAGAATATAATCTTGGAAACAACCCTATAATAGACAAAATACCATAATTATTGCATGACTATTTCTGATATGAATGTAACTTACTTATACTGGCTCTAGCATTGGCCTTATTCCCTTCCCATATAGCTAGCTCATGGCACCAATTTTCTAAGTAAATATATTTCTAAAGGTGTAAATGTGGCACCCCTGAGTACATCAGGGTGCCAAAGGGTACTGTACCCTTACCCAGGGTGCAGGGCCTACCCCCCGTGGTTCAAAGTTCCCAGAACCCGGTGTCACCTCACCTCCAACAGCACCACGAATCCCAATCAACACCTCACATCATGACCTGTCAGACACACTAGTGGGTTGGTCCAGCTGGAAAAGGGCCACCCACCTAGGGGTCAGGCAGACTGGTGGGAGGGAAGTAGGGAGAGTTGAGTGAGAGCCTCAAAGAGAGAAGAGCTGGGGAGTGAGCTCCCGGGGAGTTAGACCGTGGTTGGGTTGCAGACAGTAATCCGGGACCAGAGGAGTAGGGGACTGGTGGCAGTGACATTGGAAAAGGGTATGACAGACATAGTCAAGGAGGACTCTCAGGACCAGCAGGCCCAAAAGAAACTGAATGGTACCGAGCACGATGGGGTACAGGACCCTAGGTAAGGAGCCGATTTAACGTCCTGGCAATTAACCTGCAGAGGAATGGGACCTTCAGGGACCTTCCCAGAGAGCTCAGAGACTGAGGGCATCAGCACACCGTAGGGGACAGGGTTTTCCAGCAAAAGCAACCCACTAAAATCCCAAGTGCCAGCCCTTGGGAGCATATCTTCACCTAAGAACTGAAGAAGCAGGATCTTGTAGTTTCAGGCTATAGGGACCCACACGGACACAAAACTGTGCACAGAGGCAGGCTCCAGATTACTATGTGACACCGGTGGGACCGGGTACTTGGACGGGTTTCCCACAGTGGCAGCAGCACACAGAGAATTTGGTTTACTTGCAGCGTGTGTGTCTCTTTTATAATCCTCATTCAGCACCATGAATACCAACAGTGAGTACCTTGATCCCCTGCACCCTGCACTCCCAAATAACCCCCACCAACACCCCTGAGCCCGGGGCCTTCCCTACCTGTGGAGGGACTAACATCAGGCTGCTTAACTCCATCTGCCACAGTACTCTTTACAGCAGCGGCGGTACTCCCGTGGCGTCACAAACTTATCAACTGTAAATACCCCCTTTCACGGATCAAAGTGTATGCTAACCCGGGGCCGAGCCCCTCTAGCCACCACGATCCCAGGTCCAAGCAGCCCTACCATCACCGGGGCAGTACATAAATGATATCAATATCTCACCAGATGTTGGTAACTAGAGATGAGCCACCCCCCTGGAGTTCGAGTTCGGTTCGGTTCGTCAAACGGTGCCCCGTTCGACGAGCCGTTTGACGAACCTCTCTAACCCCATTGAAAACAATGGGAGGCAATCACAAACACATAAAAACACATTATAAATGTACACATACATTTAATAAACATTGCCATAACACTTACCGGTGCCAGCGATGCGTCCTGTACTCTGTCTCCCGCCGCTTTTACATCGGTAATCGCTGCGTCCTCCCGGTAACCAGCAGTGATGCAGGACCTATTGTGATGTCAAAAAAGCCACGTGACCAGTCACGTGTCTATTATCTCATTGGCTACAGACTGGTCACATGGCTTTGACGTCATGCTAGGTCCTATCATTGCAATCTCCGGTACACGGTGCACGTTTGTGTATTACCGTATGCCAGCGACATGTTCTGGCACACGGTCGACTCCCCGTTCTGTTTACCCGTTCCATTATTGACCGGCTGACACAGCCGGTAAATAACGGAGATCACCATTGCCATAGCAACGCATCTGTTAGCGGTGAAGTCACCGCTAACAGCCGCAGCAGCACCGGGAATCACTTGATCGGAGCACCGTTGCTATGGCAACTCGTCTGTCAGCGGTGATGGTACCGCTAACAGCCAGCAGTGCTGATCACTCACGGAGTAAAAAGCCTGCACGGGGAGCAGCGTCTTTCGCCCATGCAGTGCTGCTGATGAAGCAGAGCTGCATGTGTTGAAGGAGAAAGAAGACAGAAGACCATGGATCGTGGAGGGATAAAAGGGAATAATAAACATGGAGTCTCTAAGTGTGTCAGTGTATTTATTTCTATTAAAATATTTTTTCTCTGTGTGGTGTCTTTTTTTTAACTCTTTATTGGAGATTCTTAATGGCCGGGTCAAACTTGCCTGACATTAAGAATCTGTAGCTTAATACTAGCTAGTAAAACAAAGCTAGTATTAACTCATTATCACCCAGCAAGCTGCCTGGCTTCAGGGCTGCTGGAAGAGTTGGATACAGCGCCAGATGATGGCGCTTCTATGAGATGATTTTCTGGGGCGGCTGCGGACTGCAATTTACAGCAGAGGGGCCCAGAAACCTCGGGCTAACCTGTGCTGCGGATTCCAATCCCCAGCTGCCTAGTTATACCTGGCTGGACACAAAAATGGGGCGAAGCCCACATGTTTTTTTTTTTTTAATCATTTCATGAAATTCATTAAATAATTAAAAAAAGGGCTTCCTTATATTTTTAGTTCCCAGCCGGGTACAAATAGGCAGCTGGGGGTTGGGGGCAGCCGTACCTGTCTGCTGTACCTGGCTAGCGTACAAAAATATGGCGAAGCTCACGTCATTTTTTTTGTAGTTTTTTGGCAAAAAAAAATAAAAAATGCTTCCCTGGATTTTCCATTGCCAGTGAAGGTAACACCAAACATTGGGGGTTGTCAGCCAGTAGCTGCTTGGATTACCCTTATCTAGCAATACAGAAAATGCAGCGAGAGGCCATACCTATTTTTTTTAATTATTTATTTAAATAACTAAAAAAAAAAAGAACTTCCCTGTATTTTGATTGCTGGACATCACAGTGCTGTAAAAATAAATCTTAAAAAAAAAGACGTGGCGCTCCGCGGTAATTTTGATTCTCAGCACAGATAAAGCAGACAGCTACGGGTTGCCACCCCCATCTGCCTGGCGCTACCTTGGCTGGCAATCAAAATACAGGGAACCCCATTAATTTTTTTTATTTAGAAAAATAGTTAAAAAAAAATGACGTTTGTTCCCCCCATTTTTGATAGCCATCTAAGGTAAAGCAGAAGGCTGTAGCCTGAAAACCACAGCTGGCAGATTTACCGTGGTTGGAGATCCAATGTAGAGGTCACCCCAGGCTCTTTTTTTATAATTATTTTATAAATATTAATAATTACAAAAAAAAAGTAGGGTCCCCCCCAAATTGGATCATCAGCCAAGGTAAAGCGGACAGCTGTGATCTGGTATTCTCAGGGTGGGAAGGTCCATAGTTATTGGCCCTTCACAGCCTAAAAATAGCAGGCCGCAGGCGCCCCAGAAGTGGTACATCCACTAAATGCGCCAATCCTGGCGCTTCACCCCAGTTCATCCCATGCCCTGGTGCAGTGGCAAACGTGGTAATAAATGGGGTTGATACTAGCTGTAAGGTCACCTGACATCAAGCTCAGCAGTTTGTGATGTCATGGCGTCTATCACATACCTGACATCACAAACTCAGTACTAACAAAACAAATAGACAAAAAAAATGTATTTGAAAAAACACTCCCCAAAACATTCCCTCTTTCACCAATTTATTGTAAGGAAAAAAAATAAGGGGGTCACACGATGACTTTGCACTGTCTAGAATATGGGGGGACACGCTCAGGGAAAGTATCCCCCATTTTCTAGGAGTGCAGACCCTCCATATGAGGAGTGTGGGTGCAATGAATCTGCACCCACTCTCCCCGGGTCCACAGCAGCAGAGTCCATGTCGTAAGTGTTGCTACCAAATCTGCAATGCCCTGCTCATGAGGTAAGGGCATGCCTCATCAGGAGAACTATTCTACATTTCCAAATATTGGTATTTGCTGATGATATTGCTATTCCACCTACTGTATATTGGGGATAGGATCTTGGAGATGGAATATCCCTATAAGTCCAGTTATCCAGCTGAATAAACACTAAACTACAGAGCTCGCTATTTAGACATGTTTTCTTGTGGCGTATAACGGACTCTCATGTTTGGTAGTCATTCAGCAGGGCGACTATAAAATCAAATACCTCCATTTGGAAATGTAGTATAGCTCTCCTGATCAACTATGTTCCTTACCTCATGAGCAGGGCATTGCAGTAGCTTACAGATGCATGGTTAAAACCACTCACTGTGTCTGAATACAGGAAGCTGAGCTGACAGCCGCTCTGTGCATGCGGCAGCGTTTATTGTGAAGGAGGGGGCCGCGGGGGATCAACGCTGCACAGGTACCGTGGAACATCGGGGAACATCGGTGGGGTTATAGGGGGTGACCTAGCAGGGCCTGGGGAGGAGTTTTCTGACGCATGTGTCATGGCACATGCGAAAGAAATCAGAGGAGTAGGGTTAATGCGGCCGGCGTGCTGCTGTGTACGTGGTCATCTTAGATTTTTGGGAGGGGGTCGGGTGGGCACTTTGGTGACACTGGGGGACCGGGGAGGAGATTTATCTCCCATCTGCATATTTGTTCATGCCAGATGGGAGATAAATAATTTTTTACCGGTGCTGTCATTTACTGTAACGTGATCATTGGTATACGGTGTATACCGGTGATCACTTAAGCGGGGACCGGAAAAACCGGCCTGAATCATGATCTCCAGGGTCTCAGCTACCCCCTGAAAACCCAGAGATTTTCTGATGCTGGGGGGCGCTATGCACTTATTTCTGACTGCTGTTTATAAACGGCAGATCAGAATAAGGCTTCAAAAAAGGTCCATTTTTTTCACGGGTGCATCCATGTGGCATCCGTTTCCGTTCTGTATACGGTCCGTACGTCATCCATTTGTAATCCGTGTGCCTTCCGGTTTTTTTGCGTACTGCAAAAAAACTGAAGGAGGGAAAATACATACATTTACCCAGGATCCATAGCTTCAACCTACATGAGGCGGTCACATGTTCACTCCAGTGCCATTTTCTACTGCTTTTCACAGCGTAGAGCGCTCTGGTGATTTTCCTGTGCTTGTACACTTCATATCAGTCTTTTCTGTCATTATAACGGCAGAAAGACACATCATGTCCCACTCTCCTGCATTTTGTAATTTTGCACCCTTTGGTGCCTTTCATTTGGCACTAAGGGGTGCTTAGACTTGTATTTACCAAAAAAAATAAATAAATTTAAAAAAAAATGACGTGGGGTTCACCCTATTTTTGATAGCCAGCTAGGATAAAGCAGACGGCTGCAGCCTGCAGACCACAGCTGGCAGTTTAACCTTGGCTGGTAATCCAAAACTGAGGGAACCCCACGCTGTTATTTTAAATTAAATAAATAATTAAAAAAAATACATGGGGTCCCCCCAAAATTGGATCACCAGCCAAGGTAAAGCGGACAGCTGGGGTCTGATATTCTCAGACTAGGGAGGTCCATGGTTATTGGACTCTCCCCAGCCTAAAAATAGCAGGCCGCAGCCGCCCCAGAAGTGCCGCATTCATTTGATGCGCCAATCCTGGTGCTTCTCCCCAGCTCATCCCGTTGCCCTGGTGCGGTGGCAAACGGGGTAATATATGGGGTTAATATCAGATGTGTAATGTCACCTGGCATCAAGCTCTGGGGTTGGTGAGGTCAGGCGTCTATCAGATACCTGACATCACCAACCCAGTTAGTAATAAAAAAAAAATAGACGACAAACACATTATTATTTGAAAAAACACTCCCCAACACATTCCCTCTTTCACCAATTTATTAGAAAGAAAAACAAATCCAGGTCTGCTGTAATCCAAGGGGTTACCATGACGATCCATACCATAGTCACTGTCCCAGTGCATGAAGAACAGAATGTTCCTCATTGGCTGGGAGAGCAATGCAGTAACCTGAGCTAACATCAATAGGTCAGCCCAGGTCACTGCAGGGCATGACAAGTGCTGCTGTCAGGAACGTGGTACATTACCTGCGGTAACGATCTCCTGTACTGCTAACAGCAGACCTGTCACTGAGTTTGATGACCTCCGCCTTCACAGCCAAGTATCGCGGGAGCCTCTGATGTCACCGCTAGTCACAGTCTCGGGTCGGCAGAGAGAGGAAATGTGAAGCAGTAGCCATGGAGGACAGTGACAGTGCTGAGGTCGGGAGGGTGGGACTTCATCACCGCAGGTAAGCCGAGCGGGGATGTGTGCGTGGAGTGCGAGGTGGGTGGAGCCTAGCGGAGTAATGTGTGTGGAGTGCGAGGTAGGTGGAGCTAAGCGGGGTAATGTGTGCTGAGTGTAAGGTGGGTGGAACCAAGCGAGGTAATGTGTGCGGAGTGCGAGGTGGGTGCAGCCAAGTGAGGCAATGTGTGCAGAGTGCGAGCTGGGTGGAGCCTAGCGGGGTAATGTGTGTGGGGTGCAAGGTGGGTGGAGCTAAGTGGGGTAATGTGTGTGGAGTGCGAGGTGGGTGGAGCCAAGCGGAGCCATGTGTGCGGATTGCGAGGTGGGTGGAGCCTAGTGGGGCTATGTGTCCAGGCAGCGGAGTGCAAAGTGGGTGGAGCCTAGTGTGGCCATGTGGCACTGAGGACGTCAGTGCCGGGGACTGCATGACTGGGGACAGGTGAGTGTGAGTGTTTGTGTGTGTACATGCTGCGTGCAGGAGGGGGCAGAGCCCAGCGGGGAAGTGTCGGCTGCCTACACACGTAACCAGGGTAAATATCGGGTTACCAAGCAAAGCGCTTTGCTTGGATACCAGATATTTATCTTGGTTACCAGCTTACGCAGCCTGCCAGCGATGGCTCCCTGCACACTGTAGCTGTAAAAAGCCCTGCTTTTAGTAATGAAGCCATTCTCGAATGTAACTTGAACTGTCGAGCTTTTAGCAAAAAGCTCAAGTTCGAGTTCGATCTTGAGCACTCCCCAAAATCACTCGAACATGAAATTAGTGAACCTCGAACATCACTCATCTCTATTGGTAACACCCATCCAATCCACACAGGCAAAGAAATCAAACCATAGATTTCCATCCATTAATTTATGTTTAATAATGAGAAATGACACAGGAGAAAAGTATTGAACATGCTTACTGAAATGTATTTAATACTTCAAACAAAAACCTTTGTTTGGGATTACAGCTTCAAGACCATTCTTGTATGGAGAAACTAGTCTGCATGCATTTCTCAGGTATGTTTTTGGCCCATTCTTCCACACAAATACGCTACAAATCCTGAAGGTCCCGTGGGCTGCTTCTATGAACTCTGAGCTTTAGTTCCTTTCATACATTTTCTATTGGATTCAGGTCAGGTGATAGTCTGGGCCATTCTAGCAATTTTATTTTTTGTCTCTGAAAACTGAGTTTCCTTGGCTGCGTGCTTGGGATCATTGTCTTGCAGAAATTTACATCCTTCATAGTATCATAGTTTTTAAGGTTGAAGGGAGACTCTAAGTCCATCTAGTTCAACCCGTAGCCTAACATGTTGATCCAGAGGAAGGCAAAAAAACCCCAATGTGGCAAACAAGTTCCAATGGGGAAAAAATGTCCTTCCTGATTCCACATCCGGCAATCAGACTAGTTCCCTGGATCAATACCCTGTCATAAAATCTAATATACATAACTGGTAATATTACATTTTTCAAGAATGGCGTCCAGGCTCTGCTTAAATGTGAGTAGTGAATCACTCATTACAACATCATGCGGCAGAGAGTTCCATAGTCTCACTGCTCGTACAGTAAAGAATCCTCGTCTGTGATTATGATTAAACCTTCTTTCCTCAAGACGAAGCGGATGCCCCCGTGTTCCAGTCGTAGGCCTAGGTGTAAAAAGATCTTTGGAAAGGTCTCTGTACCTCATATATTTATACATTGTGATTAGATCCCCCCTAAGCCTTCGTTTTTCCAAACTAAATAACCCCAAGTTTAATAACCTGTCTTGGTATTGCAGCCCACCTATTCCTCTAATAATCTTGGTCGCTCTTCTCTGCACCCTCTCCAGTTCAGCTATGTCCTTCTTATATATCGGTGACCAGAATTGTACACAGTATTCTAAGTGCGGTCGCACTAGTGACTTGTACAGAGGTAGAACTATATTTTTTTCATGAACACTTATACCTTTTTTAATACATCCCATTATTTTATTAGCCCTGGCAGCAGTTGCCTGACACTGTCCACTAAAGTGAAGTTTACCCTCCACCCATACACCCAAGTCTTTTTCTGTGTCTGTTTTACCCAGTGTTCTACAATTAAGTACATAATCATAAATGTTATTTCCTCTACCCAAGTGCATGACCTTACATTTATCTACATTAAACTTCAATTGCCACTTCTCAGCCCAATCCTCCAATTTACATAAATCTCCCTGTAATATAAAATTATCCTCCTCTGTATTGATTACCCTGCAGAGTTTAGTATCATCTGCAAATATTGAAATTCTACTCCGCATGCCCCCAACAAGGTCATTTATAAATATGCTGAAAAGAAGCGGGCCCAATACTGACCCCTGTGGTACCCCACTATGAACTGAGACCCAGTCCGAGTACGTACCATTAATAACCACCCTTTGTTACCTATCACTGAGCCCGTTTTTAACCCAGTTACACATATTTTCCCCTATCCCAATTATTCTCATTTTATGTACCAACCTTTTGTGTGGCACCGTATCAAAAGCTTTTGAAAAGTCCATATACACAACATCCACTGCATTTCCCTGGTCCAGGCTTGAACTTACCTCTTCATAGAAGCTGATCAAATTAGTTTGACAGGATCTCATCCCTCATAAACCCATGTTGATACTCTGTCATAAGGTTATTTTTCTTGAGATACTCCAGTATAGCATCTCTCAAGAAACCCTCAAGGATTTTACCAACCGTAGAGGTTAAACTTACCGGCCTATATTTTCCCGGCTCAGTTTTTGTCCCCTTTTTCGAATCCTTGTTTCGTCTTCTTCATCCTGGTAGATGACAGCAGATTTTTATCAAGAATATCTGTGTACATTTTTCCATTCATCCTTCAATTATAACATTACCTATGTTATATGCTGAAAAACAGCCCCGCAACATGATGTTTCCACCACCAAACTTCAATGTTGGTGTGGTGTTTATGGGGTGATGTACAATGCCTTTCGTCCTCCAAAACAGATGTGTATTATGACATATAAAGTGTTCAATTTTGGTGTCATTTAACCAGATTATATTCTCCCAGTATTTTATCTTTTTTTTTTTTTTTTTTAAATGGTTAGCAAACTTTAAACACTGTGGAACATGCTTTTTTTTCAGTAATTGAGTCTTGTGTGGTGAGTGGTGATGGGAAGACTCACAGATACCCGGGATTGGTGGGTACAACAGGTTAAAAAAAAGTCTCATCCTGATTGCCCTAGTGTGGTGGTAATCAGGGTAATAAGGGGTTAATAACAGGGGTGAAAGAGGGTTTTTATTTTATTTCAAATAAAGGATTTTTTGGTGTTTGTGTTTATTTTTTTCACTTACAGATTAGTGATGGGGGTCCCATAGATACCTTTCATTAGTAATCTAGGGCTTAGTGGCAGCTGTGAGCTGTTATTTACCCCTATTACCAAGATTGCCACTGCACCAGGGCAATTGGGATGTGCCAGGTAAAGTTAGGGGATTGTCGAATCTAATAGATGCAACAATCCTGGGCAGCTGTAAGCTGCTATTTTTAGGCTGGGGGCCAATAACCAAGAGCCTCCCCGCCTGAGAATACCAGCCCCCAGCTTTCAGCTTTATCATGGCTGGGTATCAAAATTGGGGGGATCGCATGCCGTTTATTAAATTATTTGTTTAAATAATTTGTAAAAATCCGCTTACGATTCCTCTTATTTTCATACACAGCCGACATAAGCGCACAGCTTGGAGCTGTAGCCGTATGCTTTTTCATGGCTTGGTGTCATAATATGGGGGACCCTATGCCTTTTTATTTTATTTATTTTTACATCAATCTAGATGCAGACAGTGCCTCTGATTGTTTGCAGCTAGACATGCTGTAACATAGGCTGGGGGCGCTGTCTGACTACAACCAATCAGAGACGCCAGGACTGCCAGTCGGCAAGGAAAGAAGTGCATGTGTATGAGGTTACTGAGTGGCCCTGGAAGTAGAGTGAGCAGCCTGTAAGCAGTTATCACCAAAGTTATGCCAAAATAAGGGATACAAAAAAAAGCCTTATGGTGTTATTACACTATTACATTCACAAAATATATATATATGGAAAAAGACTATTGTATGTTCAGAATATTATCTGTAAGGAAATATAGCCGATATGCTAATATAAAAATACTAAGTTTATTGATAAATTCAACCTTAAAATATAGCAAGGTAAAAAATAGTGCAAAAGAACAGAGCACCACAAAAACGGCACAACAGGGGGATAGACAAAAGTAATAACAAGGTCAATACTTCAAATCAATACCTCCCTCTCAAAATACACTATTACAAAGTGTCCCAAATGGATATATATACACGGTATTGATATAGTGTATAGTGATAGAGGGAGTTGATATAATGGAAAAGAGCAGGCAGAGCACAAAAATGGCCAAAGGTATCCAAATAACAAGTGTCCAATTCAGAGAGTATTGCCTGAGAAAGTGTACACTGATCAGTGAAATAAATGTGACATAATAAAGAGAACAGGAAGAGCAAAAAAATATGTATAGATGACAGATGTCTGGGTTAAAGAGTGATACCTGAGGTCATATCCCGCTGCTGTTGCGCCAATACCAAGTCCCTACACATGTTTCGGCATGTAGCCTTCATCAGGGGAGTCTGCCTGTTCTTTTTATTACGTCACATTTACTTCACTGATCAGTGTAGACTACCCAGCCTGAAAGTATCAACACCCAGCGGTTTTCTTTATCTTGGCTGGTTATCAAAAATAAGGGAATCCACACCATTTTTAAAAATTATTTATTTATTCCGTATCCACATTTGCTTGCAGGGCAATTTTGCTTACTTTTGCATGCCCTACTTTTACTAGGACCATTTTGCAGCACAAACGTTTGGGTCCCTATTGACTCACCTGGGGTTTGCGATGTGGAGTCAAGTTTGGGTACCGAATCAAGCTTTTAAATAAAGTTCAGCTGAACGGAGCAAACCTGAACATCAACGGGTCCAATCATTCCTATTCTGGAAGCATAGTTTCCTGTTACATCTTGTAATACAAGCGTTTTTATCACTAACCTGTCAAAGTATACCGCAAGAAAACTTTTTTCAGCTATTTGACAAACTGCAGCTATTTCATACTTCAGTATTTTGAATCCTGGTGCTTTTGCTAGCTCAACTGTACCTCTACGATTAGCTGCAACTGATTCATTTTTGTTAATGCTGGTGATGTTCCCACCATTAACTTTGCAAGCTGGGTACCTGATTACTATTCATCTTTATTATTTACGTTTGTAGTCTCATCACTGCAAGCAAATAATGATTTTGTCAACCACAGTATAATGGCCCCCGCGGCCCTTTTCATAATAAATTGGGCCACACATAGTAAAATGGCCAGCCACAGCTCTTCACCCAATATAATAGTCCCAACTAGAGATGAGCGAACCGGTCGTGGTTCGGCTCGAGTTCGGTTCGTCGAACGGAGGTCTCGTTCGAGTTCAGTTCGGCGAACGTTCGACGAACCGAACTTGAACCGCATAGGAAACAATGGCAGGCAATCACAAAACACATAAAAACATCTAGAAAACACCCTCAAAGGTGTCCAAAAGGTGACAAACAACTCACAACACAACACAAACACATGGGAAAGTGACAAGGACATATACTCATGCGAAAACAAAAGAGCTGGACAAGGAAAAAGAGGAGGAGACACAGATATAGGCAGGGCACGCCCTTCTAAAATCATGTAAAACACCACAAGGTGACTCCAAGCGGAGTTCTCCCTTTTTTCCAAAAATTGGGCCACACACACACCCACCCTTTCAGTGGCAGCACTTGTGCCCCAGTTGTACACTTCACAGCTAGATTTGCATCAAGCACATTCAAAAATACGCCATCCTTTTCCGTCCTCAGGATTGCACCGGGGTAGGTAGCAAAGTCTTTGCTGAACCATGACTTGTTCATCTTGGCTCCTTTTAAAAAACACAGCAAGCAAGGGTTACTCCAAGCGGAGTCTCCCTTTTTTTCCAAAAATTGGGCCCCACACACACCCACCCATTCAGTGGCAGCAGTTGTGCCCCAGTTGTACACTTCACAGCTAGATTTGCATCAAGCACATTCAAAAATACGCCATTCTTAACCGTCCCCAGGATGACACCGGGGTAGGTAGCTAAGTCTTTCCTGATCCCAGCTCTGTTCATCTTGGATCATTTTTAAAAACAATATAAGCAAGGGTTACTCCAAGCGGAGTCTCCCTTTTTTCAAAAAATTGGGCCACACAGACACCCCATCAGTGGCAGCACTTGTGCCCTAGTTGCAAACAGGATGTTTTGATTTGCATCAAGCACATTCCAAATCCACAAGCATTAACTCTCCCCAGGATGACACAGGGGTAGTAAATTCCTTGTTGATCCATGACTTGTTCATTTTGATGAACGATAGTCTGTCCACATTGTCACTGGACAGATGCGTGCGCTTATCTGTCAGCACACACCCAGCAGCACTGAAGACACGTTCAGAGACAACGCTGGCAGCTGGACACGACAAAATCTCCAAGGCGTAAGTGGAGAGCTCTGGCCATTTTTCAAGATTTGAAGCCCAAAATGAGCAAGGCTCCATTTGCAAAGTCATGGCATCAATGTTCATTTGGAGATACTCCTGTATCATCCTCTCCAGCCATTGACTATGTGTCAGACTTGTAGTCTCGGGTGGCCTTGCAAAGGAGGGTCTAAAAAAATTATGAAAAGATTCCATAAAATTGCTGTTACCAGCACCAGATACGGTGCTACTGGTACAGGTAGACTGTTGAAGATGACGAGACCGTCCCATGTTTCTCAAGTTACAACTGGGAGATTCACTCCCTGAACCTGCACGAATGTTTGGTGGAAAAGCCGAGCTAAGATCGATTAACAGCTTCTGCTGATACTCCTGCATACGTGCGTCCCTTTCTATGGCTGGAATTATGTCACAAAATTTGGACTTGTACCAGGTATCTAATAGTGTGGCAAGCCAGTAATCATCATCACTTCTAATTTTGACAATACGAGGGTCATGTTGGAGGTAGCGCAGCAAGAAGGCGCTCATGTGTCTTGCGCAGCCATGCGGACCAAGTCCACGCTGTGTTTGTGGCATAGAGGTGCTAACCGTTCTTTCTTCCTCTGACATCTCCCCCCAACCTCTTTCAACAGAAATTTGACCAAGGTCTCCATCATCTGCTGAGTCTTCCATGTCCATGGACAGTTTGTCCTTCATTTCTTCATGTTATCTTGCACCTTCCTCAACATTTCGCCTGCTACCATGCGCCCTTGTTGATCCCTGTCCCCCATGGTCCCATGCCTGCCGCGTTGGTGATGATGAACGTCTGGACCTTGATGATGTTGTTGTGTCTTGCGCATATGAATCCTCCTGTAGTTCCTCCCCTTCCTGTTGTCTCACCCACTGACTCCGAATAGTGTTTAGCATGTGCTCCAGCATGTAAATGAGTGGAATTGTCATGCTGATAATGGCATTGTCAGCGCTAAACATATTCGTCGCCATGTCGAAACTGTGCAGAAGGGTGCATAGGTCCTTGATCTGAGACCACTCCATCAGGGTGATCTGCCCCACCTCTGCATCTCGTTGGCCCAGGCTATACGTCATGACGTATTGCACCAGGGCTCGGCGGTGCTGCCACAGTTGCTGTAACATGTGGAGAGTCGAATTCCAGCATGTCGGCACATCACATTTCAGGCGATGAACCGGCAGGCTGAAAGATTTCTGGAGTGATGAAAGTCGCTCAGCTGCAGCGGTTGAATGGCGGAAGTGAACAGACAGTTTTTGTGCCCTGGTCAGAAGGCCATCTAGGCTGGGATAGTGTGTTAAAAATTGCTGGACAACAAGGTTCAACACGTGAGCCATACAAGGCACGTGTGTCACCTTGCCCAGGCGAAGGGCCGCACCCAGGTTTGCAGCATTGTCGCACACGGCCTTATCAGGCTGCAGGTTGAGTGGAGACAACCATTTATTAAACTCAGTCTCCAGAGCTGCCCACAAATCAGCCGCTGTGTGACTCCTATTTCCAAGACATGTCAAGCTAAAGACTGCCTGATGCCGTTGCGCTCTGCTGCCAGCATAGTAATGAGGGGTGCGTGATTCCTTCTGCGCAGTGCGAACGCTGGTGGCCTGACCAGGCAGGCTTGGGGCGGAGGTGGAGGACCCAGATGAGGTGGGGGAGGCAGAAGCAGTGGCAGAACTTGGACAGACAGAGGATTGACACACAAGTCGTGGGGACGGCAAGACTTGTGCAGCAGACCCTTCACAATCTATCACCATAGTTACCCAGTGCCCAGTCAGCGACATGTAACATCCCTGTCCATGCTTACTGGTCCAAGTATCGGTGGTGAAATGCACCCGTTGACACACAGAGTTTCTCAAGGAAGCGGTGATGTTGTGTGCGACATGCTGGTGTAGCACGGGCACACCTTTCTTAGAGAAGTAGTGGCGACTGGGCATCTGGTACTGGGGCACAGCAACAGACATAAGGTCTCTAAAATCCTGTGTGTCCACCAGGCGGAAAGGCAGCATTTCGGTAGCCAAGAGCTTACAGAGGGATAAAGTCAACCTCTTAGCTTTGTCATGGGTCAAAGGAAATGGCCTTTTATTTGTCCACATCTGAGGGACAGAGATCTGGCTGCTGTGTGTAGACGGTGTTGAGTAGGGTGTCCCTGGAAAAATGCAGGTTTGTGAGGAAAGTGCAGGTGTAGACATGATGTCGCCTTCATCCAACGTTGGTGCTATCGATGTCTGAGAGAGCTGTACACACGTACTTGTTTCCCCTTCCAAACCAACTGACGACCTACCAAGCAAACTGCCTGTTGCGGTTACAGTGGTGATAGTTGTGCATGGAAATCCAGGTGTAATAGCTGTCGCCACGGTCCTAGAAGATGAAGAGCGCGCGGATGCACTGGAAGGGGTAGGCGGTGGATGGTTAGCTCCGCTAGGCCGCTGTTACGGTTGCTGCGAGCACTGGAGACTATGTCCAGATTTCTTGCTACTGCACATGTGCGAGCGCTGGAGACTAAGTCCAGATTTCTTGCTACTGCACATGTGCGAGCGCTGGAGACTAAGTCCAGATTTCGTGCTACTGCACATGTGCGAGCGCTGGAGACTAAGTCCAGATTTCGTGCTACTGCACATGTGCGAGCGCTGGAGACTAAGTCCAGATTTCTTGCTACTGCACATGTGCGAGCGCCGGAGACTAAGTCCAATCTTGGAGCCATTGCACATGTGTGGGTGACATCATCGCTGACACGAGGTCACATGTCTCTGACACCTTCTATGCCGATTGGTCGCTGGTCATGTGCTTGTGACGTCTTGCTCGGTGATAGGCCAGCATGACGTCACTCCTGTCGTTCTGGCAGCGGATTGGCTCTGGTGTCCTCCATCTTGGATGAGGCACAGAGTCTATATAAGACCCTGACACACGCCGCATGGTGCTCAGTCCTCTTGGTTCATGCATATGAGTAGACGCTCTGTGCGCGTTCCTCTAGGCATTCCTCTGTCTATGCTAGGTGAGCGCTACCGGCAGGGTAGCGTTCTTATACCTTACAGCTTTGGCTGCTGTCCGTATCCTTACCTCTTAGGGGAGCGGACATAGGCAGGTGCCTGAGGCACATGGTCTGGCTGGGCCTTGTGATTCTACTCGTAGGTGGACGTTGCCGCTAGGGTAACGTTCCTTATACTGCGTCTGGCAGTTGTTCGTATCCTCGCACACTAGGGGAGCGAACAGAGGTAGGAGCTTTGTGCGGCTTACGCTGCTGTTCGTCTCTTTTGCACCACTAGAAGAGCGGACCTAGGCAGGTGCCATATCTAGTGGTTCGTGTCCTCGCACACTAGTGGAGCGAACGCAGGTAGGAGCTTTGTGCGGCTTACGCTGCTGTTCGTCTCTTTTGCACCACTAGAAGAGCGGACCTAGGTAGGTGCCATTTCGCACACATTGCCTTTGTCTCTGTGATTGTTAACAGAGATCATTCCACACACCCTCCAAGTAAGGGAGGAATTGCTTTACTTACTTATTATATCCTTCTGTGAGTTAACAGAGGTATTGCACTCTGCCATAGTCTGCAGCAAAGTCTTTGCACGGTGGACCCTGACTGTCTGATACTCCTTTCGGTTATTATCAGACAGCCCCCCGTAACAGCCGCATTGCAGAATGGTGAGCTTTCCACTGGGACATATGATATTTATTCATGTGACGATTCATTAAAGAAGATGTCAAACTGCTGAGGTTTTGCCCTCTACTAACAGAATCATGACAAATTTTACAGATCACATAATTTGGGCGAACTTTTGCTATGTCAAAAAAGGACCAGGCTAGGCAAGGCTTAGAGGGCATGCGACCTGCTGATCCACCCCGACTAGTGCTCAGAGGCACAGTGGTGGCTGAGGATGCAGTTGTAGACGTGCTACCAGTACTCCGACTCTGTCCAGGGAGGCGCAAGGTAACTTCGTCGTCAGTTGCATCCTCCTCCACCGTCTCTGTTGATCTCCTCGAGTGCCTGACTGTGGGTTGATAGTAGGTGGGATCTAGAACTTCCTCATCAATTGTTGTGTTTGCACTCCCCTCACCCTCAGACCGAGCCTCTTCTTGCCCTGACCGAATACTTAAGTTGTCATCCCAATCTGGTATCTGCGTCTCATCATCATCAGTATGTTCCTCATTGTCTATTACCACAGGTGTTTCAGTTTGTGAATAAGGGTCAACATTATGCTCAGAAACTTGGTCATCACGGCCTGAATCAGAGTCACAAAGGTTCTGGGCATCACTGCAGACCATTTCCTGGTCTGTACTCACTGTAGCTTGGGAGCAGACCTCTGATTCCCAGGCTATAGTGTGACTGAACAGCTCTGCAGACTCAGCCATCTCAGTTCCACCATACTGTGCAGGGCGGATGGAGACTTCAGAGCTTTGAGAATGCAAGTGTGATTGGGCTGACAACTCATAGGACTGGTGTTTTTTGGATGCGGTAGTTGAAGTGGCGGAGAGGGCACTTGTTGGACCACTTGAGATCCATTCAAGCATTATCCTTTTTTGGCCATCATCTACCTTTGTTCCAGTTGTTCGTGTCCGTAAAAAAGGAAGCACATCGGATTGTCCACGGTAAGTTGTAGACATATTACTTTTGCTGGAAGATGGTCTATCTTCAGCAGATGTTAATGGAGCTTTGCCACCTTCCCCACGGACAAACCGTTTTTTTCCTTTTCCAACACGCCTCTTCCCCTTTCCACCAGCATCTGTCATTTTGCCACTCATTTTGATTGCGACAAGATTGTGCACTTAAAATGTGGTAGTAAAAATTCAGAGGTGGTGTAGATTTCAGCAGTGGTCTAGCTTTATTAACAGCAGAATAAACAACAATAATTATCCCTGACAATGCAACTACGGCCCTTAAACTGGCAGCAGTGTTTGCTAGTATAATGGCTTAGTAACAATGAGTTTGAGTGTGCAATGCAGGCAGACATGCTGCAAATATCTTTGCACTAGTGGGACAATACAGAAGTCCAACAGCCACGTTTAGGATGCCACTAAGTTCACTCAGTGTTTGCTAGTATAATGGCTTAGTAACAATGAGTTTGAGTGTGCAAAGGGCAGAAGGGTACAGTGGCAGGGTTGTGGGTCTGGGTACAGGAAAGGAAGCCTCCCTTTTCTATCCCTTCTAGTGGGGAAATGCAGCGAGGAAATCCCTGACCTTAGTTACACAGACGCTGTCATCTTGTGTAGCTGTTAAAATCTGTTTTCACTGCCCTGACTGTCACCTATGGCTCTGACCCTGCCGGTATTAGCCCTTAGAAGGGCTGAAAGAAACTTCTATCCCTATTCTGTATAGCGCTGTGTATAGAGCGTACACAGCAGTATCGGAGACAGGAGCTACGCGAGCGGTGACTGACACCCAGACGCAGAAGAGATAATGGCGTCCGGACGGGCAGATACTCGTTTTTATAATGCAGGGACATGTGACATGGACATCCTATCACACATGCCGTTGCTTCTCTGGCTAAAAGTCCCCTTAGCTGTGTGTGTGTTTGGGATTGGCTGACATGCTGGCCCACCCCATTACACGCGCGCTTAGGGAAGGAAGACAAGGAAAAAAAAAAAATGGCGATCGTCATTATCCAAACAGCAGTGATCTGAATGCGCTGTTCCTGCACACTATACACTGAAATTTCATAATAGTGTGAGTCACAGAGTGACTTACACTATTACAGCGGAAAGCCAGCTAGTAATTAGCTTGTCTTTTTGCTACTAGAACCGTTCTCGAACGTATCTAGAACTATCGAGCTTTAGCAAAAAGCTCAAGTTCTAGTTCGATCTAGAACAGCCCCCAAAATCACTCAAGCCGCGAACTGGAGAACCGCGAACCGCGAACCACGCTCAACGCTAGTCCCAACACAGTATTTTGGCTCCCCCCAGCTCCTAAAACAGTATGATTGCCCCACACAGCATAATAGACCCCACACAGCCTTCCATACAGTATGATGTCTCCCCACACAGTAAAATGTCCCACACTCAAACACAGGCCTATCCCTAGTAAAATGGCCCCCATACAGTTCTCTACATTGCATAATGTCACCACACAGTCTTCCACAATTTAGATGCTTCATAAAGCCTTTTACACAGTATAAAGGCCTCATGCAGCATCACCACAGTATAATCGTCCCCCCAAAAAGCCTTCTACTTTTATGTCAAGTTTATGGCTATACACAGCCCTCAACATACTATAATGGCCCCCATAGAGTCATCCACACAGTAGAATGCCCCCCTCAGCCCTCCACACCACATAATAACCCCCCTCACAGCCCTGCTCACAGGATAATATCCCCTCACAGCCTTTCACACAACATAATGGCCCAACAAACCCTTTCATACATTATAATGTCCTCACACAGCCCTTAACACAGTATAATGGCCCCGATACAGCTCCCTCCACAGTTGAATGACCTCTACACAATTTCCAACACAGAATAATTACTTCAATCACTACCACACAGTATGATGGTTTCTAGTTTTCTGCATACTGTTTTATTACCCCTACATACAATAGATAGCTCTCAAACTTCACCACACAGTAGGAAGGCCCCACATCTCCTTACACACAGTATAATGGCCTAACAGTATATCTTTCACATAAAGTATATCACATACAAATTAATGATTGATGATAAAAAAATGATTTACCTAAACCTTTTCACCCACTGCTCCACTCTCTATGGCATATGGTTTGAAGCACTTAATAACAGGTATGATGTAGAATCATTGTCTTGCCCACTGCATTGAGACTTTACATCTCACATGCAAGGCGAGAAGCAGCTGACTGATTTCTGTTCGATCATTGCTTTAAAATTAATCTGCATCCAGGATGCACATACAGTTTAAAGTGTGAAGGCAGTCGTAGAAGCAAGTGTTGTGTGGTCTGAAACAAACAGTGCTACGCTATTGGTCTGCTTCAATACCCAGATCGTCTATACATCTACTGTTCCAATGGGTATCTCCTGTTTCATGCTTTTTTTGTCTGTCTGCCCAGCTGCTGTACATCTCCTCATTGATCTACATTCTAATTGTCAAAGTCTACCCCACTTCTCCATGTATCTATACCTAAGCATTCCCCTCATCAGATGAGCGCAGAGCAGTGAAGCAATATTGATTAACACGTAAACCAAATTGGTACCTACCAACATAAAGTATTTATTAAAATACACATACAAGCAACTTTATACTTGCTTTCTATGTTTAATCTTCCTGCAAATCGTTGAGCAATTAAATTGAGTAAATCTTCAATTTTTACACAGTTAAGGTGTCTGTATTGTAATAATTTACTGCATAATCTCCAAGTGAGTCAATTTAATTGATATTTACATTCTTTTTTGTAAAATACACTCAAGATAATGGAACATTCCAAGAGCAAAATATCTCATAGTTTAGAATTAATTAATTATAAATCAATGGTGTTTCTGCAGACTACAATCATCCAGAGCTATTTTAGAGAAAATAATTTCCCATCCCTGGTCGATGGTAATGTATTCATGTTTAAATGATAGACAAGTTTTATTAATTTGTTGCCTGAAAGTTGGAGCCTAGAAAAAGAAAGGAAAGAGAAAAAAAACTGGGCTAAAAAAAGGTAATATACAATAAGTAGTTAATATGTATAAATGCCTAAGTTCTAGTATCTCACTATCTTATTCAACTGCAAAAAGATAAGTGCAAAAAAACTAATTGCAAACTGAAAAAAATTATATAAAACAACAAACAATTTGTGCTCAATAAGAATAAATACAACATAAATGGTAGGATAAGATTCAAAGTAAAAGCTCTATATTACAACACTTGACATGAAATCAGAATAAACCTTTCCCGTCTTAGGTCAATTAGGAACCTACATCTTTTATACAGTCATATGAAAAAGTTTAGGCACCCTTATTAATGTTAACCTTTATTCTTTATAACAATTTGGGTTTTTGCAACAGCTATTTCAGTTTCATATATCTAATAACTGATGGACTGAGTAATATTTCTGGACTGAATTGAGGTTTATTGTACTAACAGAAAATGTGCAATCCGCATTTAAACAAAATTTGACCAGTGCAAAAGTATGGGCACCTCAACATAAAAGTGACATTAATATTTTGTAGATCCTCCTTTTGCAAAAATAACAGCCTCTAGTCGCTTCCTGTAGCTTTTAATGAGTTCCTGGATCCTGGATGAAGGTATATTTGACCATTCCTGTTTACAAAAAAATTCCAGTTCAGTTAATTTTGATGGTTGCCGAGCATGGACAGCACGCTTCAAATCATCCCACAGATCTTCAATGATATTCAGGTCTGGGGACTGGGATGGCCATTCCAGAACATTGTAATTGTTCCTCTGCATGAATGCCTGAGTAGATTTGGAGCGGTGTTTTTGGATCTTGCTGAAATATCCATCCCCTGCGTAACTTCAACTTCGTCACTGATTCTTTCACATTATTGTCAAGAATCTGCTGATACTGAGTTGAATCCATGCGACCCTCAACTTTAACAAGATTCCTGGTGCCAGCATTGGCCACACAGCCCCAAAGCATGATGGAACCTCCACCAAATTTTACTGTGGGTAGCAAGTGCTTTTCTTGGAATGCCGTGTTTTTTTGCCTCCATGCATAACGTCTTTTTGTATGACTAAATAACTCAATCTTTGTTTCATCAGTCCACATGACCTCCTTCGAAAATGTAACTGGCTTGTCCAAATGTGCTTTTGCATACCTCAGGCGACTCTGTTTGTGGTGTGCTTGCAGAAACGGCTTCTTTCGCATCACTCTCCCATACAGCTTCTCCTTGTGCAAAGTGCGCTGTATTGATGACCGATGCACATTGACACCATCTGCAGCAAGATGATGCTGCAGGTCTTTGGAGGTGGTCTGTGGATTGTCCTTGACTGTTCTCACCATTCTTCTCTGCCTTTCTGATATTTTTCTTGGCCTGCCACTTCTGGGCATAACAAGAACTGTACCTGCGTTATTCCATTTCCTTACTATGTTCCTCACAGTGGAAACTGACAGTTTAAATCTCTGAGACAACTTTTTGTATCCTTCCCCTGAACAACTATGTTGAATAATCTTTGTTTTCAGATCATTTGAGAGTTGTTTTGAGGAGCCCATG
Organism: Anomaloglossus baeobatrachus; assembly: GCF_048569485.1. Classification (NCBI taxonomy): domain Eukaryota; kingdom Metazoa; phylum Chordata; class Amphibia; order Anura; family Aromobatidae; genus Anomaloglossus; species Anomaloglossus baeobatrachus. The sequence goes on from NC_134361.1 coordinate 104,558,983, forward strand.
ATGCCACACTTCATAGGAGATTCAAATCGGAGAACAACTTGCAAGTGGCCACCTTAAATACCTTTTCTCATGATTGGATACACCTGCCTATGAAGTTCAAAGCTCAATGAGGTTACAAAACCATTTTAGTGCTTTAGTAAGTCAGTAAAAATTAGTTAGGAGTGTTCAAATCAAGAAATTGATAACGGTGCCCATACTTTTGCATCGGTCAAATTTTGATTTAATGCGGATTGCACATTTTCTGTTAGTACAATAAACCTCATTTCAATCCAGAAATATTACTGAGTCCATCAGTTATTAGATATATGAAACTGAAATAGCTGTTGCAAAAACCCAAATTGTTATAAAGAAAAAAGTTTAACATTAATAGGGGTGCCCAAACTTTTTCATATGACTGTATTTGCCAAATGCCAGAATAATGAGAGAGAGAATGTTTTAAGCCATTTTTATTACTTTCTGCAAAGTTTACATACATTTCATTAATATTTGATACAATTTCTCTTAAACTATATGACTTGCTTCAATCTTTTGTATCTCCTTCCTCAAGCTTCTCACAATACTTGGTAGGAATTTGGGACAATTCCTCCACACAGAACTGGTGTAACCAAGTCATGTTTGTAGGTCACCTTGCTCGCACCTGCCTTTTCAGCTTTGCCCATACATTTTTAATTGGACTGAGATCAGGGTTTTTTGATGGCCACTGCAAAACATTGTTTTTTTTATCCTTAGCCACTGTGTAACCAGATTGGCAGTATGCTTTGGGTCATTGTCCATTTGAAAGACCCATTTCCACCCAAGTTTTATGTTGCTGGTTGATGTCTTGAGATGTTGCTTCAGTATTACTACATAATCTTAAGGGTAAAATAATTTGGATTATATCTGTGATTGACACGTTGTCCATGGTTCAAGAATGGTTCAAGAAAAATTTTGATATGCAATTATTCAAAGCAGTGCACCCGCTCACTTTCACTTTTCAGTGTATTTTAAGACAGACAGGTAGTATGCAGCGTCTCAGTACACGTAAAAATAGCAAACTGGGCCCAATCCAATGTGTTTTAAAAATTATAAGGATTCCTTCCCAGTCTGAGAACACTCACGGGGGAGCATGTAAATGAGTGGACGTTGCCAGCTGGTGCACCGCTATGAATAATTCCATATCAGGATATTGCTTGAAATACGGACACTATATTAATCATGGACCTAATTTTAACTATTTAACCCTAATTATTTTTTACCGGACACAACCTAAAATACAGAGGAAATTTGAACTTTAACTACTGGACTATCAGGAATCCTATACTACGGACTTGTTTATACATTGCGACATTCATTCTGCTACTTTACAATTACTAATTACCTTGCCAAGCAGACATATGAGAACTTTAACCCCTTTACCATGTGGAGATTTTAATTTTTTTATGCATTTTCGTTTTTTTCCTTCTCTTCTTCCAAGAGCCATTACTTTTTTTTGCCTGTAGCCATATGAGAGATTGTTTTTAGTGAGACAAGTTGTATTTTCGAATGAAACCATTCATTTCTCCATACAGTGTACTGTAAAATGGGAAATAATTCTAAGTGCGGTGAAATGACAAAACAAGTGAAGTTCCACATATGGTTTTTGTTTTGTTTTTTATTTACCATGATCACTACAGGGTAAAACTGACCTGGCAATATTTTTCTCCAGCTCAGTATTAGTACCTAGATTCCAAACATGTATAATATACATTCAATTTAAGTAGTGAAAAATAATTCTGAAGTTTGTAAAAAAAAATTGTTTTGCTTTAGCCGCCTTTTTCTGAGACCTGTAGAGTTCTTATTTTTCAGGATCTGGGGTTAAATGATGGGTTTTTTTTGCATCCTATAGGCCGCTTTACATGCGTGCCCGCCCCCATCGTTTGTGCGTCACGGGCAAATCACTGCCCGTGGCGCACAAAATCGCGTGGACCCGTCACACTATTTACCTGCCTAGTGACGTTGCTGTGACCGGCTAACCGCCTCCTTTCTAAGGGAGCGGTTTGTTCGGCGTCACCGCAACGTCACTAAGCGGCTGCCCAATAGAAGTGGAGGGGAGGAGATGAGCGGGACGTAACATCCCGCTCAACTCCTTCCTTCCTCATTGCCGGCGGCCGCAGGTAAGGTGAGGTTCCTCGTTCCTGCGGTGTCACCCATAGCGATGTGTGCTGCCGCAGGAACGACGAACAACATCGTACCTGCAGCAGAAACGATAATTGGGAATGGACCCCCATTTCACCGATTAGCGAGTTTGAACGTTTTTGCGACGATTCAAAATCGCTCATAGGTTTCACACGCAACTACATCGCTAACACGGCCGGACGTGCGTCACAAATTCCGTGACCCCAACGACATTGCTTTAGCGATGTCCTAGTGTGTAAAGTGGCCTTAAGCTGATGCTTTTACTAATACTATTTTGGGGTTAATGAAATATTTAATTGCCTGTTATTGTATTCTATTGCAATGTGGTGAGCGCCAAAAAAATGCTATTCTGGTGTTTTGAGTTTATTTGTAACACTGTTTAGGGATCAGATTAATTTATTTTATAGTTTGATAGATCTGACATTTCTGAAGCCAGCAATATCAAATATGTTTTACTTTTTAAAAAAAAAAATATATATATTTTCAAAGAGACAAAAGGGGGGTGATTTTAACTTCTGTTTAAAAAAAAAATACATTTTAAAACCTTTTTTTCAACTTTTTATTGTATGTACTATTTTCCTTAGGGGACTTGGAGCTCCAATCATCCACTGCCGTGTGCTTTATAGAGCAGTGATTGAACATTTGCATCAGCACCGCTTTGATCTGTACAGCAGAAATGGTAAATTCCTGTTCTGTGTACACAGAAAGTTCGTCATGACAAACACAGGGGTGAGTAGAGACGAATGGACCTGTGGAAGTTCAATGTGGCATGGTCATCTGAACTTTATCCCTAGAATGCATACCCATAGAAATCTACACATTCATGCACCTGGGGCCTTTTAGGCCTGTTTACAATTATCATGGAACAACTCAAAAAAAATACTTTTCAACGTTTATTGCAAAGTAAGTATGCATTCCCACTAGCGCTGGGGTCCGCCAGGACGGGATTCCGTAATGGATCTGACCTCCTGGTGACCCCAGCTAAGGCTGGCGGACGCATACCTGGGGCCTCACAGGTCTGCCAGGTTACCTGTTTTCTATTTTCTGTAAAATTACTTTAGTTAGATTTTTGAAACTCTAGGTATTCCTCAGGTATATAGTTGTTAGTAATTTCCAGTTGTTCATATATTTTTATGTTATAGGCATTTCGGTATAACAACCTTTTTTTGGGACTACCCCATATTCACGCACCTGGGGCCTTTTAGGCCTGTGTGCAAGTAATACGGAATAACTCAAATAAAAATACTTTTCAAAATTTATTTTACAATTGGAAAGTAAGGATGCACTCCCAGTAGCGCTGTGGTCCGCCAGGACAGGATTCCGTAATGGATCTGACCTCCTGGAAACTCCAGCTAAGGCTGCCAGAATGGCAGGATTCCGCCAGCCTTAGCTGGGGTCACCAGGAGGTCAGATCCATTACGGATCTCCTCCTGTCGGACCCCAGCGCTACTGGGAATGCATCCTTACTTTGCAATTGTAAAATAAATTTTGAAAAGTATTTTTATTTGAGTTATTCCGTATTATTTGCACACAGGCCTAAAAGGCCCCAGGTGCGTGAATATGGGGTAGTCCCAAAAAAAGGTTGTTATACCGAAATGCCTATAACATAAAAATATATGAACAACTGGAAATTACTAACAACTATGTACCTGAGGAATACCTAGAGTTTCAAAAATCTAACTAAAGTAATTTTACAGAAAATAGAAAACAGGTAACCTGGCAGACCTGTGAGGCCCCAGGTATGCGTCCGCCAGCCTTAGCTGGGGTTACCAGGAGGTCAGATCCATTACGGAATCCCGTTCTGGTGGACCCCAGCGCTAGTGGGAATGCATCCTTACTTTGCAATAAACTTTGAAAAGTATTTTTTTTTAGTTATTCCATGATAATTGTAAACAGGCCTAAAAGGCCCCAGGTGCGTGAATATGGGGTAGTCCCAAAAAAAGGTTGTTATACCGAAATGTCTGTAACATAAAAATATATGAATAACTGGAAATTACTTACAACTAAATACCTGAGGATTACCTAGATTTTCAAAATTCAAACTAAAGTACTTTTACAGAAAATAGAAAACAAGTAACCTGGCAGGCCTGCGAGGCCCCAGGTATGCGTTCTAGGGTTAAATTAAGAATGGTTTGGTCTGAACTTGGTCTGAAGTTGAAGTAATGAATTGGGCAGTTCAGGTCTCCGCCCACGTGCAGCCAGCTATAAACAGATCACTTCCAGGGGCAGGTGGGTGGGTTTTTCCAATTTTTTGTAGTGCACCCTACATCCAGTCATGAAGGTTGTTACCCCCAGTGTGAGCCATTAAAACACTGAAAGCTGCTCACAGTGTGCTGGGGACCAAGCTTACCCAAGCACATCAAAACTCGCACGGGTGGTGTTCATACGAAAAGCACCCACACTCCGAATTTGAACTATGTTTATTTTGTGTAAAAAAGTCTGTTTGGTGTGAGCACTGAACACCTTACCTTTGATCCATTAATCTCTATTCGTGAAGTCACTGATTCCCAGCTATTACGAGAACCTATATTTGCCCTGTGATCACATCACTGGGTCGGCAATGCGCACGCAGAATAATGCACTTTTGCGTGTTAAATCCCGCTGTCAGAAATTGACATTGGGATTTAACTGTTTAACAGCCATGGGTGGTTTTACAAAGAAAACCTATATTTTGACTGATCAGTACAGCATTCAAATTAAGTGAATTTTTACACAATTTTTCACATTACAGCAACAAACTTAAATGTATTTCATTGGGATTTTATGGGATATACCAACACTAAGCAGCAGTGTCTGTGAATTGCAAAGGAAATGATACATGTTTTCCTAAATATTTCACAATGTAAATTTGAAAATTGGGATGTGCTTTTGAATTCAGTTTCCTTTAATTTGATACCTCTAAATAGATTTATTTTTAACCAATTGCCTCGAGAAGTCGCCTAATTAGTAAATGGAGTTCACTTTTGTGTAATTTTTTCTCATTATAACTTCAGCTGTTCTATGAAGGCCTAAAAGATTTGTGTGAGAACATGTGGATAAAACAGCATCATGAAAACAAGGAACTCACCAAACAGGTCAGGGATAAAGTTTTGGAGAAAACTAAAGCAATTTTAGGTAGCAAAAAAAATTGTTCAAGCTCTGAACATCCCCTGGGCCACTGTTCATTCCATCATACAAAAATGGAAGTAGTATGGTACAACTGAAAATCTACCAAGACATGACCGGCCACCTAAATTGACATTCCAAGCAAGGAGAGCATTAATTAGAGAAGCAGACAAGAGGCCAACGGTCACGCTGGAGGAGCTTCAGAGATCCACAACTCAGTTGAGAGAATCTCCACAGGAAAAGAAGATTGGCAAGAAGAAATCCAATTTTGAAAGGAAGATATAAGATGTCCAAATTGCTCTGCAGTTTACAAAAAGCCTTGTTTGGGACAGAACTAGCATGTGGAAAAATGTACTCTGGTCAGATGAAGCGAAAGTAGAACTATTGGGGGTAAATGCTATATTCCGTATCTAGAAGAAACCTAACACTGCAGATCAACTTGAAAACAGCCATCAAACATGGTGGGGGAAGCATCATGCTGTGATGAGACTTCTCTTTTGAAGAAACAGGGAAGCCGGTCAGCGTTGATGGGAAAATTAATGGAGCTAAATACCAGACAAGCCTGGTGGAAAACCTGTTAGAGGCATCCAAAGATATGAGATGGGGAGTAGGTTTCCCTTCGACCAGGACATCGTCCCTAAACATACTGTCAGAGCTACATTGGAATATAGTTTAGATTAAAGCACATTCATGTGTGTGAATGTCTCAGTTATAGTCAACACCTACAATGAAGGAAATAATTATTTGATCCCTTGCTGATTTTGTAAGTTTGCCCACTGACAAAGACATAGTCTATAATTTTAAAGGTAGGTTAATTTTAACAGTGACAGATTTAATATCAAAAATAAAATCCAGAAAATCACATTCTACAAATTATAAAAAATGTATCTGCATTTTGCAGAGAGAAATAAGTATTTGATCCCCTACCAAACATTAAGAGTTCTGGCTCCTACAGACCAGTTAGACGCTCCTAATAGACTCATTACCTGCATTAAAGACAGCTGTCTTAAATTGTCCCCTGTATAAAAGACTCATGTCCACACAATTAATCAGTCAGACTCTAACTTTTTACAACATGAGCAAGAATAAAGAGCTTTCTAAGGATGTCAGGGATCATAGACCTGCACAAGGCTGGAATGGGCAACAAAACCAAAATTAAGATGCTGGGTGAGAAGGAGACAACTGTCGGTGCAATAGTAAGAAAATGGAAGAAATACAAAATGAGTGTCAATTACATCGATCTGGGTCTCCGTGCAAAATCTCACCTTGTGGGGTTTACAGGATCGTGAGGAAGGTGAGAGATCAGCCTAAAACTAAACATTGGAAACTTCTTAATGATCTCAATGCAGCTGGGACTAGACATGAGCGAACAGGTCGCGGTTTGGCTCGAGTGTGGTTCGCCAAACGGAGATCTCGTTTGAGTTCAGTTTGGCGAACTGGTTCTGCGAACCACTCGAACCGCATAGGAAACAATGGGAGGCAATCACAAACACATAAAAACACCTAGAAAACACCCTCAAAGGTGTCCAAAAGGTGACAAACAACTCACAACACAACACAAACACATGGGAAAGTGACAAGGACATATACTCATGCGAAAACAAAAGAGCTGGACAAGGAAAAAGATGAGGGGACACAGATATAGGCATGGCATGCCCTTCTAAAATCATGTAAAACGCCGCAAGGTTACTCCAAGCAGAGTCTCCCTTTTTTCCAAAAATTGGGCCACACACACACCCACCCCTTCAGTAGCAGCACTTGTGCCCCAGATGTGCTCTTCAAAGGTAGATCTGCATCAAGCACATTCAAAAATACGCCATCCTTAACCGTCCCCAGGATGACACCAGGGTAGGTAGCTAAGTCTTTCCTGATCCCAGGTCTGTTCATCTTGGATCATTTTTAAAAACAATGTAAGCAAGGGTTACTCCAAGCGGAGTCTCCCTTTTTTCCAAAAATTGGGCCCCACACACACCCACCCCTTCAGTGGCAGCACTTGTGCCCCAGTTGTACACTTCACAGGTAGATTTGCATCAAGCACATTCAAAAATAGGCCATACTTAACCGTCCCCAGGATGACACCGGGGTAGGTAGCAAAGTATTTGCTGAACCATGAATTGTTCATCTTGGATCATTTTTAAAAACAATGTAAGCAAGGCTTCCTCCAAGCGGAGTCTCCCTTTTTTCCAAAAATTGGGCCACACACACACCCACCCCTTCAGTGGCAGAACTTGTGCCCCAGTTGTACATTTCACAGCTAGATTTGCATCAAGCACATTCAAAATCCACAAGCATTTACTCTCCCCAGGATGACACAGGGGTAGTAAATGCCTTGTGGATCCATGACTTTTTCATTTTGATGAACGTTACTCTGTCCACATTGTCACTGGACAGACGCGTGCGCTTATCTGTCAGCACACACCCAGCAGCACTGAAGACACGTTCAGCATTTTCTTTTTTTGGCCATCATCTACCTTTGTTCCAGTTGTTCGTGTCCGTAAAAAGGGAGCACATCAGATTATCCACGGTAAGTAGTAGACATCTTACTTTTGCTGGAAGATGGTCTATCTTCATCAGATGTTAATGGAGCTTTGCCACCTTCCCCACGGACAAACCCTTTTTCCTGTTCCAACATGCCTCTTCCCCTTTCCACCAGCATCTGTCATTTTGCCACTCATTTTGATTGCAACAAGATTGTGCACTTAAAATGTGGTAGTATAAATTGGGAGGTGGTGTAGATTGCGCGGTGGTCTATCTTTATTGACAGCAGAATAAACAACAATAACTATCCCTGACAATGCAACTACGGCTCTTAAGCTGGCAGCATAGTTTGCTAGTATAATGGCTTAGTAACAATTAGTTTGAGTGTGCAATGCAGAGGTGCTATCCCAACTGGGTACACCTTGGCGTTGGTGGGATAGCTTTATGCTTTTTTTGATCAAAAACAGTGTTTACTAAGTACCCTATGTTTATATGCACTATGCTTTTATTTAGTTACAGCAGGGTATTTTTTCACAATTTTTTCCTTGGTTTCTCTTTGTCTTATGGCCAGTGTGAACATGGTCTCACAAGTACCATGTATACCATCTCATACTCCAGCTCACTTTTTTGTTTTTATGTAGTTTTTTTGTATTCAGTACAAACAGGGAGTGGCCCCCTTCTCAGCGAGCTGGACATTTCATTCTGTGAATCCCCCTGACTGTGTGTGTCCTGTTGGGACCCGGTCGCTCTCAGCCTTTAGCCACATTGAGGCCTATTTTAGACCCATGGTAACGTTTTAATATTAGAGAGTGTAGGTACTATCCCAACTGGGTACACCTTGGCGTTGGTGGGATAGCTTTATGCTTTTTTTGATCAAAAACAGTGTTTACTAAGTACCCTATGTTTATATGCACTATGCTTTTATTTAGTTACAGCAGGGTATTTTTTCACAATTTTTTCCTTGGTTTCTCTTTGTCTTATGGCCAGTGTGAACATGGTCTCACAAGTACCATGTATACCATCTCATACTCCAGCTCACTTTTTTGTTTTTATGTAGTTTTTTTGTATTCAGTACAAACAGGGAGTGGCCCCCTTCTCAGCGAGCTGGACATTTCATTCTGTGAATCCCCCTGACTGTGTGTGTCCTGTTGGGACCCGGTCGCTCTCAGCCCTTAGCCACATTGAGGCCTATTTTAGACCCATGGTAAGGTTTTAATATTAGAGAGTGTAGGTACTATCCCAACTGGGTACACCTTGGCGTTGGTGGGATAGCTTTATGCTCTTTTTGATCAAAAACAGTGTTTATTAAGTACCCTATGTTTATATGCACTATGCTTTTATTTAGTTACAGCAGGGTATTTTTTCACAATTTTTTCCTTGGTTTCTCTTTGTCTTATGGCCAGTGTGAACATGGTCTCACAAGTACCATGTATACCATCTCATACTCCAGCTCACTTTTTTGTTTTTATGTAGTTTTTTTTGTATTCAGTACAAACAGGGAGTGGCCCCCTTCTCAGCGAGCTGGACATTTCATTCTGTGAATCCCCCTGACTGTGTGTGTCCTGTTGGGACCCGGTCGCTCTCAGCCCTTAGCCACATTGAGGCCTATTTTAGACCCATGGTAAGGTTTTAATATTAGAGAGTGTAGGTACTATCCCAACTGGGTACACCTTGGCGTTGGTGGGATAGCTTTATGCTTTTTTTGATCAAAAACAGTGTTTACTAAGTACCCTATGTTTATATGCACTATGCTTTTATTTAGTTACAGCAGGGTATTTTTTCACAATTTTTTCCTTGGTTTCTCTTTGTCTTATGGCCAGTGTGAACATGGTCTCACAAGTACCATGTATACCATCTCATACTCCAGCTCACTTTTTTGTTTTTATGTAGTTTTTTTGTATTCAGTACAAACAGGGAGTGGCCCCCTTCTCAGCGAGCTGGACATTTCATTCTGTGAATCCCCCTTACTGTGTGTGTCCTGTTGGGACCCGGTCGCTCTCAGCCCTTAGCCACATTGAGGCCTATTTTAGACCCATGGTAAGGTTTTAATATTAGAGCGTGTAGGTACTATCCCAACTGGGTACACCTTGGCGTTGGTGGGATAGCTTTATGCTTTTTTTGATCAAAAACAGTGTTTACTAAGTACCCTATGTTTATATGCACTATGCTTTTATTTAGTTACAGCAGGGAATTTTTTCACAATTTTTTCCTTGGTTTCTCTTTGTCTTATGGCCAGTGTGAACATGGTCTCACAAGTACCATGTATACCATCTCATACTCCAGCTCACTTTTTTGTTTTTATGTAGTTTTTTTGTATTCAGTACAAACAGGGAGTGGCCCCCTTCTCAGCGAGCTGGACATTTCATTCTGTGAATCCCCCTGACTGTGTGTGTCCTGTTGGGACCCGGTCGCTCTCAGCCCTTAGCCACATTGAGGCCTATTTTAGACCCATGGTAAGGTTTTAATATTAGAGAGTGTAGGTACTATCCCAACTGGGTACACCTTGGCGTTGGTGGGATAGCTTTATGCTTTTTTTGATCAAAAACAGTGTTTACTAAGTACCCTATGTTTATATGCACTATGCTTTTATTTAGTTACAGCAGGGTATTTTTTCACAATTTTTTCCTTGGTTTCTCTTTGTCTTACGGCCAGTGTGAACATGGTCTCACAAGTACCATGTATACCATCTCATACTCCAGCTCACTTTTTTGTTTTTATGTAGTTTTTTTGTATTCAGTACAAACAGGGAGTGGCCCCCTTCTCAGCGAGCTGGACATTTCATTCTGTGAATCCCCCTGACTGTGTGTGTCCTGTTGGGACCCGGTCGCTCTCAGCCCTTAGCCACATTGAGGCCTATTTTAGACCCATGGTAAGGTTTTAATATTAGAGAGTGTAGGTACTATCCCAACTGGGTACACCTTGGCGTTGGTGGGATAGCTTTATGCTTTTTTTGATCAAAAACAGTGTTTACTAAGTACCCTATGTTTATATGCACTATTCTTTTATTTAGTTACAGCAAGGTATTTTTTCACAATTTTTTCCTTGGTTTCTCCTTGTCTTATGGCCAGTGTGAACATGGTCTCACAAGTACCATGTATACCATCTCATACTCCAGCTCACTTTTTTGTTTTTATGTAGTTTTTTTGTATTCAGTACAAACAGGGAGTGGCCCCCTTCTCAGCGAGCTGGACATTTCATTCTGTGAATCCCCCTGACTGTGTGTGTCCTGTTGGGACCCGGTCGCTCTCAGCCCTTAGCCACATTGAGGCCTATTTTAGACCCATGGTAAGGTTTTAATATTAGAGAGTGTAGGTACTATCCCAACTGGGTACACCTTGGCGTTGGTGGGATAGCTTTATGCTTTTTTTGATCAAAAACAGTGTTTACTAAGTACCCTATGTTTATATGCACTATGCTTTTATTTAGTTATAGCAGGGTATTTTTTCACAATTTTTTCCTTGGTTTCTCTTTGTCTTATGGCCAGTGTGAACATGGTCTCACAAGTACCATGTATACCATCTCATACTCCAGCTCACTTTTTTGTTTTTAAAGTATTGACTAGAGTTGAGCGCGGTTCGCGGCTCGTGGTTCTCCAGTTCGCGGTTCGAGTGATTTTGGGGGCTGTTCTAGATCGAACTAGAACTCGAGCTTTTTGCTAAAGCTTGATAGTTCTAGTTACGTTTGAGAACGGTTCTAGCAGCAAAAAGACAAGCTAATTACTAGCTGGCTTTCCGCTGTAATAGTGTAAGTCACTCTGTGACTCACACTATTATGAAATTTCAGCGTATAGTGTGCGGGAACAGCGCATTCAGATCACTGCTGTTTGGATAATGGCGATCGCCATTTTTTTTTTTCCCTCGTCTTCCTTCCCTAAGCGCGCGCGTGTAGTGGGGTGGGCCAGCATGTCAGCCAATCCCAGACACACACACAGCTAAGTGGACTTTTAGCCAGAGAAGCAATGGCATGTGTGATAGGATGTCCATGTCACATGTCCCTGCATTATAAAAACGGACATTTTCCTCCAGCGCGCCATTATCTCCCTTCTGCGTCTGGGTGTCAGTCACCGCTGGCGTAGCTCCTGTCTCCGATACTGCTGTGTACGCTCTACACACAGCGCTATACAGAATAGGGATAGAAGTTATTCTATTTATAGATCTATTAGTCATTGTAAGGGCTAATAACAGCAGGGTCAGAGCCATAGGTGACAGTCAGGTCCGTGAAAACAGATTTTAACAGCTACACAAGATGACAGCGTCTGTGTAGCTAAGGTCAGGGATTTCCTCGCTGCATTTCCCCATTAGGAGGGATAGAAAGTGAGGCTTCCTTTCCTCTACCCAGACCCACAACCCTGCCACTGTACCCTCCAGCCCTTTTCACACTCAAGCTCATTGTTACTAAGCCATTATACTAGCAAACACTGAGTAAACTTAGTGGAATCCTAAAAGTGGCTGTTGGACTTCCATTAGTGTCCCACTAGTGCAAATCTATGTGCAGCACCTTTGTATTGCACAATCAAACTCATTGTTTCTAAGCTATTATACTAGCAAACACTGAGTAAACTTAGTGGCATCCTAAAAGTGGCTGTTGGACTTCCATTAGTGTCCCACTGGTGCAAAGCTATTTGCAGAAAAACTGCATTGCACACTCAAACTCATTGTTACTAAGCCATTATACTAGCAAACTATGCTGCCAGTTTAAGGGCCGTAGTTGCATTGTCAGGGATAGTTATTGTTGTTTATTCTGCTGTTAATAAAGATAGACCACCGCTGCAATCTACACCACCTCTCAATTTTTTATTCCACATTTTAAGTGCACAATCTTGTCGCAATCAGAATGAGTGGCAAAATAACAGATGCTGGTGGAAAGGGGAAGAGGCGTGTTGGAAAAGGAAAAAAAGGGTTTGTCCATGGGGAAGGTGGCAAAGCTCCATTAACATCTGCTGAAGATAGACCATCTTCCAGCAAAAGTAAGATGTCTGCTACTTACCGTGGACAATCCGATGTGCTCCCTTTTTTACGGACACGAACAACTGGAACAAAGGTAGATGATGGCCAAAAAAAGAAAATGCTTGAATGGATCTCAAGTGGTCCAACAAGTGACCTCTCCTCCACCTCAACTACCGCATCCAAAAAACACCAGTCCTCTGAGTTGTCATCCCAATCACACTTGCTTTCTCCCAGCTATGAAGTCTCCATCCGCCCTGCACAGTATGGTGGAACTGAGATGGCTGAGTCTGCAGAGCTGTTCAGTCACACTATTGCCTGGGAATCAGAGGTCTGCTCCCAAGCTACAGTGAGTACAGACAAGGAAATGGTCTGCAGTGATGCCCAGAACCTTTGTGACTCAGATTCAGGCCGTGATGAACAAGTTTCTGAGCATAATGTTGACCCTTATTCACAAACTAAAACACCTGTTGTAATAGACAATGAGGAACATACTGATGACGATGAGACGCAGATACCATATTGGGATGACAACTTAAATATTCGGTCAGGGCAAGAAGAGCTCGGTCTGAGGGTGAGGGGAGTGCAATATAATATCTTATGTCCCAGTGGGAAGCTCACCGTGCTGCAATGCGGCCTAGCGGAGTGAACCATCCACCGCCTGCCCCTTCCAGTGCATCCGCACGCTTTTCATCTTCTAGGACTGTGGGGACAGCTGTCACACCTGGTTTTCCACGCACAACTTCCACCACTGTAAACGCAACAGGCAGTTTGCTTGGTAGGTCATCAGTTGGTTTGGAAGGGGAAACAAGTGCGTGTGTACAACTCTCTCAGACATCGATAGCACCAACGTTGGATGAAGGCAACATCATGTCTACGCCTGCACTTTCCTCACAAACCTGCATTTTTCCAGGGACACCCTACTCAACACCGTGTACACACAGCAGCCAGATCTCTGTCCCTCAGATGTGGACAAATAAAAGGCCATTTCCTGTGACCCATGACAAAGCTAAGAGGTTGACTTTATCCCTCTGTAAGCTCTTGGCTACCGAAATGCTGCCTTTCCGCCTGGTGGACACACAGGATTTTAGAGACCTTATGTCTGTCGCTGTGCCCCAGTACCAGATGCCCAGTCGCCACTACTTCTCTAAGAAAGGTATGCCCGTGCTACACCAGCATGTCGCACACAACATCACCGCTTCCTTGAGAAACTCTGTGTGTGAACGGGTGCATTTCACCACCGATACTTGGACCAGTAAGCATGGACAGGGACGTTACATGTTGCTGACTGGGCACTGGGTAACTATGGTGATAAATGGTGAAGGGTCTGCTGCACACGTCTTGCCGTCCCCACGATTTGTGTGTCAATCCTCTGTCTGTCCAAGTTCCGCCACTGCTTCTGCCTCATCCACCTCATCTGGGTCCTCCACCTCCACCCCAAGCCTGCCTGGTCAGGCCACCAGCATTCTCACTGCGCAGAAGGAATCACGCACCCCTCGTTACTATGCTGGCAGTAGAGCGCAACGGTATCAGGCGGTCTTTAGCTTGAAATGTCTTGGAAATAAGAGTCACACAGCGGCTGACTTGTGGGCAGCTCTGGAGACTGAGTTTAATAAATGGTTGTCTCCACTCAATCTGCAGCCTGGTAAGGCCGTGTGCAACAATGCTGCAAACCTGGGTGCGGCCCTTCGCCTGGGCAAGGTGACACACATGCCTTGTATGGCTCACGTGTTGAACCTTGTTGTCCAGCAATTTTTAACACACCATCTCCGCCTAGATGGCCTTCTGAACAGGGCACGAAAACTGTCTGCTCACTTCCGCCGTTCAACCACCGCTTCTGAGCAACTTGCATCGCTCCAGAAGTCTTTCGGCCTGCCGGTTCATCGCCTGAAATGCGATGTGCCGACACGCTGGAATTTGACTCTCCACATGTTACAGCGTCAGTGGCAGCACCGCCGAGCCCTGGTGCAATACGTCATGACGTATAGCCTGGGCCAACGAGATGCAGAGGTGGGGAAGATCACCCTGATGGAGTGGTCTCAGATCAAGGACCTATGCACCCTTCTGCACAGTTTCAACATGGCGACGAATATGTTTAGCGCTGACAATGCCATTATCAGCATGACAATTCCAGTCATTTACATGCTGGAGCACACTCTAAACACTATTCTGAGTCAGGGGGTGGGACAACAGAAAGGGGAGGAACTACAGTAGGATTCATATGCGCAAGACACAACAACATCACCAAGGTCCAGACGTTCATCATCACCAACGCGGCAGGCATGGGACTATGGGGGACAGGGATCAACAAGGGCGCATGGTAGCAGGCGAAATGTTGAGGAAGGTGCAGGAGAAAATGAAGAAATGGAAGACGAACTGTCCATGGACATGGAAGGCTCAGCGGATGAGGGAGACCTTGGTCAAATTTCAGTTGAAAGAGGTTGGGGGAGATGTCAGAGGAAGAAAGAATGGTTAGCACCTCTATGCCACAAACACAGCGTGGACTTGGTAAGTGTCTTCTTGCTGCACTACCTCCAACATGACCCTCGTATTGTCAAAATTAGAAGTGATGATGACTACTGGCTTGCCACACAATTAGATCCCCGGTACAAGTCCAAATTTTGTGACATAATTCCATCCATAGAAAAGGACGAACGTATGCAGGAGTATCAGAAGAAGCTGTTACTCGATCTTAGCTCGGCTTTTCCACCAAACAACCATGCAGGTGCAGGGAGTGAATCTCCCAGTTGTAACTTGACAAACATGGGACGGTCTCGTCATCTTCAACAGTCTACCCGTACCAGTAGCACCATATCTGGTGCTGGTAACAGCAATTTTATTGAATCTTTTCATAATTTTTTTAGACCCTCCTTTGCAAGGCCACCAGAGACAACAAGTCTGACACATAGTCAACGGCTGGAGAGGATGATACAGGAGTTTCTCCAAATGAACATCGATGCCATTACTTTGCAAATGGAGCCTTGCTCATTTTGGGCTTCAAATCTTGAAAAATGGCCAGAGCTCTCCACTTACGCCTTGGAGATTTTGTCATGTCCAGCTGCCAGCGTTGTCTCTGAACGCGTCTTCAGTGCTGCTGGGTGTGTGCTGACAAATAAGCGCATGCGTCTGTCCAGTTACAATGTGGACAGACTAACGTTCATCAAAATGAACAAGTCATGGATCCACAAGGAATTTACTACCCCTGTGTCATCCTGGGGAGAGTAAATGCTTGTGTATTTTGAATGTGCTTGATGCAAATCTAGCTGTGAAGTGTAC
This sequence comes from Anomaloglossus baeobatrachus, assembly GCF_048569485.1. Classification (NCBI taxonomy): domain Eukaryota; kingdom Metazoa; phylum Chordata; class Amphibia; order Anura; family Aromobatidae; genus Anomaloglossus; species Anomaloglossus baeobatrachus. Next base: position 104,574,939 of record NC_134361.1, read on the forward strand.
AACTAGGGCATAAGTGCTGCCACTGATGGGTTGTCTGTGTAGCCCAATTTTTGGAAAAAAGGGAGACTCCGCTTGGAGTAACCCTTGCTTGCTGTGTTTTTTAAAAGGAGCCAAGATGAACAAGTCATGGTTCAGCAAAGACTTTGCTACCTACCTCGGGGTCATCCTGGGAACGGTTAAGTATGGCGTATTTGTGAATCTGCTTGATGCAAATCTAGCTGTGAAGTGTACAACTGGGGCACAAGTGCTGCCACTGAATGGGTGGGTGTGTGTGGGGCCCAATTTTTTGAAAAAAATGGAGACTCCGCTTAGAGTAACCCTTGCCTACATTGTTTTTAAAAATGATTCAAGATGAACAGAGCTGGGATCAGGAAAGACTTTGCTACCTACCCCGGTGTCATCCTGGGGACGGTTAAGTATAGCGTATTTTTAAATGTGCTTGATGCAAATCTGTCACGCTCTCCGGGTCCCCTGCTCTGCTCCCCGGCTCACCTGCCACGCTCCCCGGCTTCCCTGCTTCTCTCCCCGGTCTGCAGCCTCCATTGCCTGCGGTCTCCAGGCGGACCGATCCCCGCTCCCGGCGCCCGTCGGCTACTCAGCCCCAGCCCGGCTCTCCTGCTTCCTGCTCACCGCTCCCTGCCCTGGCTTCTGGCACCCGGGCCTCGCGCATGCGCATTAGGGCGCACGCGCGGTCATTGACCCTTTCTTAAAGGGCCAGCGTCCACTGACAGGAAATTGAACACACAGGTACAGGGTATAAAGGGGTTTAGTGTCCAAGTGGGCGGGGCTTGTTCTTCGTGTTTCCTAAGCTAGGAGTCAGGTCTCCTTGTGTCTCTGTGCCATACTTACCTATCTCTCTTCTAGAGCCGCTCCTGCCTCGCCATCCGGTCCTGCCGATTCCCGAACGCTGACTATCTGCCATCCCATCAGTCCGTTCCATCTCTGATCCCTGTGGTGACCCGTCCTCTCGCTCCATCGGTTCCGGACTCTGCCTGACAACATCTCGGCCTCCGAACCTGAGCTCCGTCACCCGGACTACCATCAGTGACTCCGTGGTCCCAGGGACTTCTCCATTCCACTCTTGTGCACGGACTGTCCTGCTACCCGTAGTGCTCCGGCTACCGGACCTGTTGCCTTCATCAAGGAGTTCGGCCCAGTGGATCCACCCCCTGGGTCTGCCCGTCCACCTGGCCCTAACAGTAAGAACAGGCCATGGATCCCGCCGAAGCACTAGCGGCCTTGCAGGAGGAACTCACACGCCAGCGTGAGACCCAGACCCGTATGCTGAACTTTATGTCTTCCGTGGACGCCCGCCTGAACACGCTACAAGCGTCGGTTACATCTTCGGCATCTCGAGCTTCCACTGGACGATCCACGGCCCCAGCTCCCGTGGCAGGCTCCTTGGATGCTTCCAGGCTTCGTCTGGCCTCACCACCCCGGTACGCCGGAGATCCCAAGACCTGCAGGGGATTCATAAACCAATGCTCCCTCCATTTCATGCAACTGTCACATTTGTTTGCCTCTGACCAAGCCAAGGTCGCGTTCATGATGTCCCATCTAGAGGGTGAGGCACTGGCGTGGATGAACCCCTTGTGGGAGAAGGAGGACCCTGTGACCACTAACATCCAGGAGTTCCTGCAGGCATTTCGTGGCACCTTTGATGAGCCCGGACGCGCCTCCGCGTCTGCCTCATCTCTCCTCCGGTTACGTCAGGGGACTCTGACGGTGGGTCAATATGCCATCCGTTTTCACACCTTGGCTTCGGAACTCGGGTGGAACAATGAGGCTCTAACCGCCGCCTTCTGGGAAGGTCTCTCGGGTCGAATTAAAGACGAGCTGGCTGGTCGTGACGTGCCGTCTACCCTGGATGCCCTGATTGCGCTAGCAACTCGAGTGGATCTTCGTTTTCAGGAATGATCCAAAGAGGTGTCCCGTGAGAGACGTCCGATACGGCATTCCTCTCCTCCGCAGAAGCCCGCCGTACTTCAGTCAACGTCATCTGGTGTCTCCGTCCACGAGCCCATGCAGATCGACCGTTTGCGGCAGTCTGAACAACGCCGAGCAGAACGGCTCGCCAAGGGCCTCAATTTCTACTGCGGAGAGGGCACACACCTTCTACGCTCCTGTTCAGAGAGGCCGGGAAACTCCAAAGCCTAGGGTTGGTAGGAGAGGCCACCCTAGGTGCTGGGACTCTCTCAGACCCGGTTACGTGGACAGTTCAAGTGACAACGGGAGAGACGCGGTTCACGGCCGAGGCATACCTCGATTCCGGGGCAGCAGGCAATTTCATCCAGCAGGCCACGGTGGACAAGTACCAGGTGCCTGTTACTCCACTCGACAAACCCCTAGTGATTGCCTCTGTGGATGGGAGACCCCTCTCTGACACCATCTCGTGGATCACCAAGCCGGTGGAACTGCGTATCGGTGCCCTGCACACCGAGAACACCGCTCTCTATGTCCTCCCACACATGTCCCATCAAATCCTGCTGGGACTCCTCTGGTTAAGGACACACGAACCCTCAGTCAGCTGGGGTACTGGTGAAATCACCCGATGGGGCTCCTCTTGCCACGAGAACTGTCTGAAGACTATTCAACCCATCCGACGACCTCCGATTCCAGAGTCCCTATCGGGACTGCCCTCGGCCTATTGGTCCTTCGCGGACGTCTTTGATAAAAAGGAGTCAGAGGTACTGCCGCCACATCGTCCTTACGATTGTGCCATCGACCTGCTCCCGGGAACTACACCGCCTTGAGGACGGATATATCCGCTGTCTCCTGCCGAAACAAGGGCCATGTCTACCTACATCACAGAGAAGAACCTGGCAAGGGGATTCATTCGGAGATCCTCCTCTCCTGCTGGAGCAGGCTTCTTCTTCGTTAAGAAGAAAGAGGGCGACCTACGCCCATGCATTGACTACCGGGGATTGAACCAAATCACCGTGAAAAATAAATACCCCCTGCCGCTCATCCCCGAATTGTTTGATCGGCTTAGAGGAGCTCGTGTGTTTACCAAGTTGGATCTTCGGGGTGCCTACAACTTGGTCCGCATCCGCTCTGGGGACGAATGGAAGACCGCGTTCAATACCCGTGATGGGCACTATGAATACTGTGTGATGCCCTTCGGCCTGTGTAACGCACCAGCAGTCTTTCAAGAATTGGTGAACGACATGTTCCGGGACCTTCTCCACATCTGTGTGGTGGTGTATCTTGATGAAATCCTGGTCTTTTCTCCGGACCTCCAAACCCACAGAGAGAACGTGCAGCTGGTACTACAACGACTGAGGGAAAATCGTCTGTACGCCAAGTACGAGAAGTGTGTCTTCGAGCAGTCTTCTCTTCCCTTCCTGGGTTACGTAATCTCCGATACCGGACTGCAGATGGATCCGGAGAAGGTCTCTTCCATTCTCAACTGGCCCCCTCCTTCTGGACTGAAGGCAATGCAACGCTTTCTGGGATTCGCAAACTATTACCGCCAGTTCATCCCTCACTTCTCGGCTCTGACTGCTCCTCTCTCCGCCTTGACCAAGAAGGGGGCTAATCCAAAGGACTGGTCACCTGCGGCCGATGCCGCGTTTGGCTCTCTGAAGCGGGCATTTGCCTCCTCCCCTGTGCTCCACCGTCCGGAGTTAAACCGACAGTTCACCTTGGAGGTGGATGCCTCCTCCTCGGGAGCTGGAGCAGTGCTCATGCAGAAGTCCTCCTCCGGGAAGATGGTGACTTGCGGTTTCTTCTCCAAGAGCTTCTCAGCGCCTGAACGCAACTACACCATCGGTGACCGAGAGCTATTGGCAGTCAAACTGGCTCTGGAGGAATGGCGCTACCTTCTAGAGGGAGCAGTGTACCCCGTGATCATTTACACGGACCACAAGAACCTGGAATACCTGCGGTCCGCTCAGCGACTGAACCCACGGCAAGCCAGGTGGTCCTTATTCTTTGCCAGGTTCAATTTCCAGCTCCATTTCCGACCTGCGGACAAGAATGTACGCGCAGATGCCTTGTCCAGGTCATTCCTGCCCATGGAACAGGAGGAGGAGACATCCCAGCCCATCATCTGTCCTAGTAAGATCATTCCGGTGGCCCCTGTCACCCTGACCCAGATACCGCCCGGGAAGACCTATGTCTCTGAGACTGACAGGCAAAAAGTGTTGCACTGGGGCCATGCCTCGAAAACAGCCAGCCATGCTGGTCAGAAGAGAACATGGAGTACGATCGTACGTCATTACTGGTGGACATCCCTTCGCACGGACGTCGCTTCTTTTGTCTCAGCCTGCTCCTCTTGTGCCAGGAACAAGACGCCCAAACATCTGCCATATGGCCGTCTTCTGCCTCTGCCTATACCCTCAGTTCCGTGGCAACACATTGCAATGGACTTTATTACGGACTTGCCACTGTCCTCCGGACACACAGTCATATGGGTCGTGGTGGATCGGTTCTCCAAAATGGCTCATTTCGTCCCTATGGCTGGACTGCCCTCTGCCCAAGAACTCGCTGACGCCTATATACAACACATCTTCCGCTTGCATGGCTTTCCATCACACATTGTGTCCGACAGAGGAACTCAGTTCACCTCCCGCTTCTGGAGGGCCCTCTGCAAACATCTGGGAGTGACTCTGGACTTTTCTTCAGCCTACCATCCTCAGTCGAATGGCCAAGTGGAATGAGTCAATCAGATCTTGACCTCCTTCTTACGTCACTACGTCAACGCCCATCATGACGACTGGTCCACGCTTCTTCCTTGGGCTGAATTCTCCCATAACCACCACGTCAGTGAGTCCTCCTCCAGCTCTCCCTTCCATGTCGTTTACGGACTTCAGCCTTCCGTCCCATTACCTGTATCCTCTTCCTCGGATGTCCCTGCTGCTGATACTGTAGCCTGTGACTTTGCAACAATTTGGGACTCTGTCAAGGCGTCCCTTGGACGTGCTTCCCTGCGGATGAAGAGACACGCAGACAAGAGGCGTCTGGACCCTCCGTGTTTCTCTCCTGGAGATCTCGTCTGGCTTGCTTCCAAGTACGTCCGATTGAAGCTACCATCCTACAAGCTGGGTACTCGCTACATCGGGCCGTTTAAAGTCCTCAGCAAGATCAATGAGGTCTCCTACAAACTGCAGCTCCCGGCCACGATGAGGATACCCAACTCCTTCCACGTCTCCCTGCTCAAGCCGGTTGTCCTTGGTCCCTTCTCCGCTGCTGCCAGTTCGGCTCCTCCTCCTATTGCCGATGATGACATCTATGCGGTAAGGGATATCGTGGCCATGAAAACTGTACGGGGCCGACAGTTCTTCCTGGTAGACTGGGCAGGGTATGGTCCTGAGGATAGGTCGTGGGAGCCCCGGGAGAATGTGGGTACTCCCCTGATCCGTGCCTTCCTGAGGGCATGGGGGGGGTACTGTCACGCTCTCCGGGTCCCCTGCTCTGCTCCCCGGCTCACCTGCCATGCTCCCCGGCTTCCCTGCTTCTCTCCCCGGTCTCCAGCCTCCATTGCCTGCGGTCTCCAGGCGGCCCGGTCCCCGCTCCCGGCGCCCGTCGGCTACTCAGCCCCAGCCCGGCTCTCCTGCTTCCTGCTCACCGCTTCCTGCCCTGGCTTCTGGCACCCGGGCCTCGAGCATGCGCATTAGGGCGCGCGCGCGGTCATTGACCCTTTCTTAAAGGGCCAGCGTCCACTGACAGGAAATTGAACACACAGGTACAGGGTATAAAGGGGTTTAGTGTCCAAGTGGGCGGGGCCTGTTCTTCGTGTTTCCTAAGCTAGGAGTCAGGTCTCCTTGTGTCTCTGTGCCATACTTACCTATCTCTCTTCTAGAGCCGCTCCTGCCTCGCCATCCGGTCCTGCCGATTCCCGAACGCTGACTATCTGCCATCCCGTCAGTCCGTTCCATCTCTGATCCCTGTGGTGACCCGTCCTCTTGCTCCATCGGTTCCGGACTCTGCCTGACAACATCTTGGCCTCCGAACCTGAGCTCCGTCACCCGGACTACCATCAGTGACTCCGTGGTCCCAGGGACTTCTCCATTCCACTCTTGTGCACGGACTGTCCTGCTACCCGTAGTGCTCCGGCTACCGGACCTCTTGCCTTCATCAAGGAGTTCGGCCCAGTGGATCCACCTCCTGGGTCTGCCCGTCCACCTGGCCCTAACAAAATCTAGCTGTGAATCGTACAACTGGGAAACAAGTGCTGCCACTGAAGGGGTGGGTGTGTGTGTGGCCCAATTTTTAGAAAAAAAAGGGAGACTCCGCTTGGAGTAACCCTTGCTTACATTGTTTTTAAAAATGATCCAAGATGAACAGAGCTGGGATAAGGAAAGACTTTGCTTCCCACCCCGGTGTCATCCTGGGGACGGTTAGGTATGGCGTATTTCTGAATGTGCTTGATGCAAATCTAGCTGTGAAGTGTACAACTGGGGCACAAGTGCTGCCACTGAAGGGGTGGGGGTGTGTGTGTGGCCCAATTTTTGGAAAAAAGGGAGACTCCGCTTGGAGTCACCTTGCAGTGTTTTACATGATTTTAGAAGGACGTGCCAGTGTCAGTCACGGCTGGATGCAAGCATCGCAGGATGTGGATTACGCCGGAGCGATGTGTTTTGGGGGGGGTTAATAAAATGGTGAACCAGGAGCTTTTTTGTGTTTTATTTAAAATAAAGGATTTTTCGGTGTGTGTGTTTTTTTACTTTACTTACGGGTTGATCATGTCAGCTGTCTCATAGACGCTGCCATGATCAAGCCTGGACTTAGTGGCGGCGATCCGCCGCCATTAACTCTTTACATTACCTTGATTTCCACCACATCACGGCAACAAGAAGAGTCGGGGATTCTCCGGGTCTGTCACATAATGCATGCGACAGTCCCGGGGCAGCTGCGGCTGATATTCTCGACAGCGGGAGGGGGGAGGGAGGTGGGGGACATTAACCCTGCCCCTCGCCCTCCCCAGCCTGAGAATACTGGGCCGCCGCTGTGTGTTTACCTCGGCTGGAAGGTAAAAATACAGCAGAGCCCACGTGTTTTGTTTTCTATATTTCCGTTTGCTTTCTATGTGTATTATATATGTCTGTGTTCTATGTCTGTATCTGTGATGTGTGTGTGATGTGTGTGTTTACTCTGCTCCGCTTCCTCTTCCTGGCATAATGACATCACTTCCCTGCAAACCGCAGGCAGCGATGTACATTACTGCAGGTAAACCGCGAAATACCGGAAGGAATAACACAGGGAAATGCAATGAACCGCACAGAATTTGCTGCCTGCGTTATTCCCTGCGGGATTTCACTATTACATGGCAGTCAATGGAATGAAATGCCAAAGCGACGTGCGGAAAAGAAGTGACATGCAATTGTTTTTGCTGCGGGAATCCCGCAGCAAAACATGCAGCTGTCAAATTCCGCATAGTGCACACAGCATTTTTTTTTCCATAGGTTTTGCTGGTGAATCACTGCAGAGATGTTATGAACATTTTCTGCAGCGAACCATGCAGCAAAACTGCAGGAAATCCGCGGGAAAAACTGGTAAGTGCGCACAGGGCCTAAAAAGGTAAATTTGCCAGCTTAGCTGAATTTCCCAGAGTATTCAATTTAAGATGTATTAACCTCTTCACAAGCAAAGTTGTACCTGTACGTCCTTGGCTGTGTCTGTCCCTTTCATGCGGGCTTGTGTGGCGAGCTCGTATTATTCCCCGCACATGTCTGATAATTTGATCACCAGACACGTGCAGCTAACAGGTGTGAGTGGATCCCTGATCCACCCATGCTTATTAACCCTAAGTTTGCGCTGTCAAATTTTCACAGCGGAATCTATAGTGCTCCGGTGGGGATTGCACTGTTTACCGTCACCATCAGCAGCCCTGTGACAGGTGTTAATGAGATGGCATGGTAGTGTGGGATTAGATGATGAACCCTGTTGTTGCCATGACGTGTTTCCTGTGAATGCCAGCAGACTGCCGGAACTCACAGTAACAAAGCATTTCTCCTGATAAGATCAATGGTGAAGAATTACTCTGATTAGGAGAAGTGATCGGAGAGTGCAGGCTTAAAGTCCTCTAGGAAGAACAAGAAAATAAATAAAAAATGTAAAAAGAAAGAGTTTTAAAAAATATTAAAAAGTAAAAAACACTAAATGTTCAATTCACCCCCCTATTGCCCCATTGAACAAAACAATAATAATAAAAATATACACATATTTGGTTTTGCCACCTTCAGAAATGCCCGATTTATCAAAATCTAAAATAAATTAATCTGATTAATACATGGTGAAGCAAGAAGAAAATTGCAGCCAGCAAAATTACATTTTTTGATCGCCACAAAATTGCATTAAAATGATTAATACATTGAATCTGTGCAAAAATTGTATAATTAAAATGTCATTTTCAAACGCAAAAAATAAGCTATAACTAATCCCTAGATTCCAAAAATAAGAACGCTATGGATCTCGAAATGGTGACAAAAGTGCAATTCTTATTTTTTTTTCAAATTTCTGATTTTTTCCCCCCTCTTAAATAAAAGTAAAACTATACATGTTTGGTATCTATGAACTTGTACTGACCTAGGGAATCATAATGCCAGGCCAGTTTTTCAAAATAGTGTACATGGTAATAATAATAATAATAATAATAATAATAATCATGCAATTACACTTTTTTTTGCATTTTCATGGCCCTGGAATTTATTTCCTGTTTTCCTGTATAACATGTGTCACTCAAAAGTGCAACTTGTCTAGAGATAAAATAAGTCCTCATATGGCTACATTGATGGAAAAATTAAAAAAAAGTTATGTCTCTTTGAAGAAGGGGAGGAAAAAAAATGAAAACCGGAAAATCACCTGGGGGTGGAGGGGCTAGTTTTTTTGCAAATTGAAACTACTTCTAAGCCCTCCTATAAACTGCATATGACAGTAATCTCATCTTACAAAGCTGAGGATAGAGAGCGCAAATAGGGTCTTACCAGATTTAAAATGTGGTGTGCACAATATTACTCTCAACTATAGGGGTTGTGAAAGTCACAACCCCTCTGAAGTCTTGTAAAATAATGGAGGCTGCCACAGCCCCATATGAGTAAATATTCGGTGCTGGAGAGGAGAAGTGGGGTTAATGCCACACTGCCGCCGAATGAAGAAATTGTTGTTGATTATTAATAAATTCTTTTATTTCTTACGTATATGTGTTTCAGGGATCCAGTACCCTTCTTCAGGACAAAAAGCAGAATCAACAATATGTGAACATACAGAGATTGACAGTTATATATACATATGGTGAAAGAGAGACCGCCCACTGAGGATTAAAAAAAATCGGCGGGCAAGCACATCTGCCTCTATGACTCAGTATTTTACACAATGAAGAATTATAAATAATTTTAGTTTCATACACTGCTATAAAACATAGTTCCATAGATGCAATTACATAAAATATAAAACTTAGAAAATGTAAAGAAAAAAATAAGATGAAAAAATGAAAAAAAAAGAAAGAAAGGAAAAAACCTTATTTAGGGTATGTGCGCACGTTGCTTTTTACCTGCTTTTTACCTGCTTTTTTGCTGCTTTTTCTTCTGCGCTGTTTAATGCCAAAATGGATGTGTTCTTCTATTCAAGCAAAGTCTATGGGAATTTGGGTTTCTTGTTCACACTATGTTGTTCAAAATGCTGCCTTTTTGTGGCAGAACTTTGGTCAAAAACTCAGCTTTTCAAAGAAGCAACATGTCAATTGTTTTTGCCATTTGGGTTTTGCACTGCAAAGCTGAGTTTTTGACCAAAGTTCTGCCACAAAAAGGCAGCATTTTGAACAACATAGTGTGAACAAGAAACCCAAATTCCCATAGACTTTGCTTGAATAGAAGAACACATCCATTTTGGCATTAAACAGCGCAGAAGAAAAAGCAGCAAAAAAGCAGGTAAAAAGCAGGTAAAAAGCAACGTGCGCACATACCCTAAGAGTTTAGAACTCTGGTGTCCTACATATGACAAGGTCAACCTGAATTTTATTGCTTCATGCCACAATAGAAGTTATGGGATTTAACCATGAATAAAATATATATGATGGCCTATTATTATCATAGGCTAAAAAGTTTCTTTATATATGTTAAACACAAAGAAAAAAAAAATAGAAAAAAAATATATTTTATGTTTTTTATGAAAATTACAGTTTTAAAAGATATTAAAAAAGACATACTGTACTAAGTGTCATTCTTCGCGCATATAAACTTGTAGAAATGTTTATGAGAAATGTATAAAAAAATAATCAAAAGGATAAAAAAATGGAAAAAGGAAAAACAAAAAAGTATTTTTTCTATGAAAATTAAGAAAAAATGAGAAAGAAAATGTGATAAAATATTGTGAAAAATATTATATGCAATTATATCTGGTTCTTAGTGTAACAGAAAATGAAAAAATATATACTCAATTAAAAGATCATAATGAAGAAAAAAGAAAAGGAAAAAGATGAAAAAACTTAATAAAATGGAAAGAATGTCCCCTTTTTCACATATATAGGAAGAAGAGGGATATGAACCCTAGAAGAACACAGAATTTGAAGCAGGCAATTTTATCTTCATAGCGCCATATATATCTATCATCATGGGACATATTTAATTTTAACATGTATGTGATTTTTTCAATAAAGAAGACAACATTTTTTATGGAAAATTTTGGTGCTGGACCTTTCCTTTGTTCTATTTAACTTGTGGTAGCCAGCCAAGTCCGCGCACTTGTGGGTCTGCAGAACTAACGATGAGCTTTCTCCCCACTGTTTCCTTTGGATTATATGACCTCATTGAACTCTTTGACCTCACCTCAGGTGAAAAGAGCTCAATCAGACTTGCATCTCTTGGCAGAAAACCCCATTTTTTTGCCAAGAGATATTCAGGGTATGTGCGCACGTTGCTTTTTACCTGCTTTTTACCTGCTTTTTTGCTGCTTTTTCTTCTGCGCTGTTTAATGCCAAAATGGATGTGTTCTTCTATTCAAGCAAAGTCTATGGGAATTTGGGTTTCTTGTTCACACTATGTTGTTCAAAATGCAGCCTTTTTGTGGCAGAACTTTGGTCAAAAACTCAGCTTTGCAGTGCAAAACCCAAATGGCAAAAACAATTGACATGTTGCTTCTTTGAAAAGCTGAGTTTTTGACCAAAGTTCTGCGTCAAAAAGGCTGCATTTTGAACAACATAGTGTGAACAAGAAACCCAAATTCCCATAGACTTTGCTTGAATAGAAGAACACATCCATTTTGGCATTAAACAGCGCAGAAGAAAAAGCAGCAAAAAAGCAGGTAAAAAGCAGGTAAAAAGCAACGTGCGCACATACCCTTATACACCAAATTCCTGCACCAAATTTGCATCTTCTGATATAAAAAAAAGGCATCAAAAGCAATGCGGTTTTGATGTAGTGTTAATGCGATTTTTTTAGCAGGAGATGCAGATTTGGTGCAGAAATTTGATGTATATATCCTAGCACCAAATCTGCATCTCCTGGCAAAAAAAGTTTCAGTGCGATTTTCTGCCAGTAGATGTAGATTTGGTGCTGAAATTTTTGCATCAGATTTCTCCACCAAATTTACATCTCCTGGCAAATTTACAAAAAGTTACCGGAGCTCACAGCCACTGCAAAACTCAGAAATGTTAAAGGAGCCTTTAAGAGAACCTTTAAGAAAGCTTATAATATTTTTGGAGTTTCCAGCTTTTAGGGCACCTGGAGGTTATAAACTTTGATACCAAATCTGCATCTTTCGGCAAAAATATGCATAAAATGCTATGTGGTTTTGATGCATTTTTTGCCAGGGGATGCAGAAATATTTGCAACAATGGGAACATAGCCTAAAGGTTCTCTTAAAGGCTTGCTTAAAGACTTATTTAAAGTTACTAGGTTGACAGCTGCTGTGAAACCCGATGTCTGTGAGCTCCGATAACCAAAAGGGTCTCCTAGAAACTTTCAAGCCCAGAAACCTAAAAGGAGCCTTTAAGAGAGCATTTAACGTTCTTTGAGTTCACAGCTGCTGGGACATTTGTAAGCTGTGATGTGTTACCAAAGTTCACAGCCTCCAGGTGTCACAAAAAGCTCTCTTAGGCTATGTGCGCACTAGAGATGTGAAGTTTTGTCGAGAAAATCTTCTCGAGAAACTTCTGGGAGTGAAGATTTGCTGACCTCCGGAAAAAATCCGCGGCAAAACCGCATGCGGATTAGCCGCGGATTAGCCGCGGATTAGCCGCGGATTTACCGCGGATTTGCCGCGATTTTCCCGCGGGTGGTTCCCTGCGGATTTTTGCAGTCTGTACTGCAGAAATCCGCGGGATACCTGCGGATTTAATGGACATGTTCATTTTCTCAAGAAACTTTCTCGAGAAACTTTTCTCAAGAAACTTTCTTGAGAAAAATCCGCACCAGTGCGCACAGCTTTTTTTTTTCTCATAGAATTTCATGGGAAATGTCTGCACAAAGATTGCAGACATTTCTCAAGAAATTTCCGCGGCAAATCCGCGGGTAAATCCGCGGGTATTTTGCTCTAGTGCGCACATAGCCTTAAAGGCTCTTTTAAGATTTTCAGGTCTCACAGCTGTCGGATTGCTGGACTGTCAGATAGTGGGACACAGCGCTCCAGTAATCCGACAATCTGGCAGTCAGGTCAGTGGAGGTTACACTGGGGCTCCCCACTGCTCTCAGTGAAATTGGAATCTGCTGCTGGATTATGGGACACTGTCGCACAGCAACCTGGCAGTGGGCTCCACTTTCACTGAGAGTAGTGTGACCACCGGTGACCTGACTAACGTCATTGCTTCTCACCGCTGCGTTCCCTTGTTAATGTTAGTGTTTCCCAGAGTCTGCAGTGTTCTGTCATATTATTAGTCTCATAGATCCCTCTCCATTACTAATCCAGAGTTTAGTATCAGCTGTGATTTTTGACAAATCACTCCTGTCATTAACTCTTTATTTTACCCTAAATGCTTCCCAATCATATTAATGCCAGTAGCAAATATAGATAAAACTTTATTGTGATTGGAATGCAATCCCAGCATGTTTAGTCGTTAAAAATCAGGCTCCAAACATACTTGGAGGGGTCTGCCAAAATACTAGAATAGTAATGTATAATGCGAATACCTAAATATTCATGCAAGTAACAAATAGTAGCGAGTATATTCGCTCATCACTAATAAAATGGTGACCTCCATTTAAGGTTATCTATGTGAAGCAAAATACAATTTTTCTAAGTAGCTAAAATACTTAATAAATTTCATTTACATTAAATAGATTTGCTCCTCTTTAACTGAAACCAATTGAAGTTGTATATTAATCCTACCATACAGTATATAATCACATATTTTTTTTTCTTCATATCATGTTACTTCTAGCTGATAGCCTATTTATAGGATAGAAAAAAAATGGTAGCAGCCACATTGTGGAATATTGGAATATCCTTAGGATATATAAATTCACGATTGTATGAATCCAAGTCCTGGAACCCTGATGGTCTACTCTAAGGACGTATTCCTACATTTCAAACGTGTTTTTTTTTCCTCAAAACCTAAATCGCAGCAAAAATATTTCAGTTCTAATGCTTGTGTAAACCGCCTCTTCAGAGAGCAGGATAACTTAAACTTTGCGTCCACTTTTTGGATGTAGCAATCTCCCAAGTCAATATTAACTGTTTAATGAGCAGTGCTGCATGACTTTGGATAAGAAGCCATGCCAGAAACTCCATTTGCAGACAAGTGTTTTGCATTGTTAGATCCTCACTAGTGCAAAGCAAGAGGTCTGATTTGGCTGGGTGAATTGCCACTTAAAGGGAGCCATGTTGCACCTTGAGGAGAGTACCATGTCGGACTAAAGAGACATTTTTCTTGGAATGTAACACGCAAAAAGCCTTTTCAGAGAGGACTTGAAATCTAATGCAAATACAGCATTCCTAAAGATCAATATCCATCATGTAAAAAGCCTTTCCATGTAATGACAATTACAGTAAAAGAAAAAATGCAATGCGGTCATAATGTGTGAATATGGCTAAAGCATAGGCTGAATAATGGATTTCCCTTTGAAGTGCCCTTTAACCCCTTCAGCCCCCGGGCACTTTCCGTTTTTGCGTTTTTGTTTTTTGCTCCTTTTCTTCCGAGAGCCGTAACTTTTTTATTATTCCATCAATCTTGCCATATGAGGGCTTGTATTTTGCAGGACGAGTTTTACTTTTAAATGAAACCATAGGTTTTACCATATATTGAGCTGGAAAACAGCAAAAAAATTCCAAGTGTGGAAAAACTAAAAAAAAGTGTGATGGCACAATAGTTTTTGGGATGTTTTATTCACTGTGTTCACTATATGGTAAAACTGATGTATTTATGTGATGCCTCAGGTCGGTGCAAGTTTGCAGACACCAAACATGTATAGGTTTACTTGTATCTAAGGGGTTAAAAAAATTCACAAATTTGTCCAATAAAAGTGGCGCACGTTTTGCGCCATTTTCCGAAACATGTAGCGTTCTCATTTTTCAGGATCTATGGTTCAGTGACGGCTTATTTTTTGCATCTCAAGCTAACATTTTTAATCGTACCATTTTTGTGCAGATGCTTCGTTTTTATCGCCTGTTATTGCATTTTGCGTAAAACATGGGGCGACCAAAAAACGTAATGTTGGCGTTTGGAATTTTTTTGCCAGTACGCCGTTTACCAATTGTCACGCTCCCCGGGTCCCCTGCTCTGATCCCCGGCTCACCTGCCACGCTCCCCGCTCTCCAGCCTCCATGTCCTGCACTTCCCAGGCCTCCTGGTCCCCGCTCCCGGCGCCCGTCGGCTTCCCAGCCCCAGCCCGGCTCTGCTGCTTCCTCCTCTCAGCTTCCTGCTCTGGCTTCTGGCACCCGGGCCGCGCGCATGCGCATTAGGGCGCACGCGCGGTCATTGACCCTTTCTTAAAGGGCCAGCGTCCACTGACAGGAAATGAAGCACACAGGTACAGGGTATAAAGGGGTTTAGTGTCCAAGTGGGCGGGGCCTGTTCTTCGTGTTTCCCAAGCTAGGAGTCAGGTCTCCTTGTGTTTCTGTGAGATACTCACCTCTATCTCTTCTAGAGCCGATCCTGCCTTGCCATCCGGTCCTGCCGAATCCCGAACCCCGAACGCTGCCTATCTGCCATCCTGACAGCCGTACCATCTCTGATCCCTGCGGTGACCCGTCATCTCGCTCCAACGGTTCCGGACTCCGCCTGACATCATCTCGGCTTCCGAACCTGAGCTCCGTCACCCGGACTACCATCAGTGACTCCGTGGTCCCAGGGACTTCTCCATTATACTCGTGTGCACGGACTGTCCTGCTACCTGTAGTGCTCCAGCTACCGGACCCCTTACCATCATCAAGGAGTTCGGCCCAGTGGATCCACCTCCTGGGTCTGCCCGTCCACCTGGCCCTAACAGTAAGAACAGGCCATGGATCCCGCTGCAGCACTAGCAGCCTTACAGGAGGAACTCATACGCCAGCGTGAGACTCAGACCCGCATGCTGCAATTCATGTCTTCTGTGGACGCCCGCCTGAACACGCTACAAGCGTCAGTTACATCTTCAGCATCTTGAGCTTCCACTAGTCAATCCACGGCTCCAGCTTCCGTGGCAGCTCCTTCGGATGCTTCCAGACTTCGTTTGGCCTCACCACCCCGGTACGCCGGAGATCCCAAGACCTGCAGGGGATTCATAAACCAATGCTCCCTCCATTTCACGCAGCTGCCGCATTTGTTTGCCTCCGACCAAGCCAAGGTCGCCTTCATCATGTCCCATCTAGAGGGTGAGGCACTGGCGTGGATGAACCCCTTGTGGGAAAGGGAGGATCCTGTGACCACGAACATCCAGGCTTTTCGTGGCACCTTTGACGAGCCCGGACGCGCCTCCGCGTCTGCCTCATCTCTTCTCCGGTTACGTCAGGGGACTCTGACGGTGGGTCAATACGCCATCCGTTTTCGCACCTTGGCTTCGGAACTCGGGTGGAACAACGAGGCCCTAACCGCCGCCTTCTGGGAAGGACTCTCGGGCCGAATTAAAGATGAGCTGGCTGGTCGTGACGTACCGTCCACCCTGGATGCCCTGATTACCCTAGCGACTCGAGTGGACATTCGCTTTCAGGAGCGATCCAAAGAGGTGTCCCGTGAGAGACGTCCGGTACGGCATTCCTCTCCTTCGCAGAAGCCCGCCGTACTCCAGTCAACGGCATCTGGTGTCTCCGTCCACGAGCCCATGCAGATCGACCGTGTGCGGCAGTCTGAACAACGTCGAGCAGAGCGGCTCGCCAAGGGTCTCTGCTTCTACTGCGGAGAGGGCACACACCTGCTACGCTCCTGTCCAGAGAGGCCGGGAAACTCCAAAGCCTAGGGTTGGTAGGAGAGGCCACCCTAGGTGCTGGGACTCTCTCAGACCCGGTTACATGGACTGTGCAAGTGACAACGGGAGAGACGCGGTTCACGGCTGAGGCGTACCTCGATTCTGGGGCAGCAGGCAATTTCATCCAGCAGGCCACGGTGGACAAGTACCAGGTGCCTGTTACTCCACTCGACAAACCCCTCGTGATAGCCTCTGTGGATGGGAGACCCCTCTCTGACACCATCTCCTGGATCACCAGGCCGGTCGAACTGCGTATCGGTGCCCTGCACACCGAGAACATCGCTCTCTACGTCCTCCCACACATGTCCCATCAAATCCTGCTGGGACTTCCCTGGTTACGGACACACGAACCATCAGTCAGCTGGGGCACTGGTGAAATCACCCGATGGGGCTCTTCTTGCCATGAGAACTGTCTGAAGACCATACAACCCATCCGACGACCCCCGGTTCCAGAGTCCCTACCGGGACTTCCCTCGGCCTATTGGTCCTTCGCGGACGTCTTTGATAAAAAGGAGTCAGAGGTACTTCCGCCACATCGTCCTTACGATTGTGCCATCGACCTGCTCCCGGGAACTACACCACCTCGAGGACAGATATATCCACTGTCTCCAGCCGAAACAAGGGCTATGTCTACTTACATCACAGAGAGCCTGGGAAGGGGATTCATTCGGAGATCCTCCTCTCCTGCTGGAGCAGGCTTCTTCGTTAAGAAGAAAGAGGGCGACTTACGCCCATGCATAGACTACCGGGGATTGAACCAAATCACCGTGAAAAACAAGTACCCCCTGCCGCTCATCCCCGAATTGTTTGATCGGCTTAGAGGAGCTCATGTGTTCACCAAGTTGGATCTTCGGGGTGCCTACAACCTGGTCCGCATCCGCTCTGGGGACGAATGGAAGACCGCGTTCAATACTCGCGATGGGCACTATGAATACTGCGTGATGCCCTTCGGCCTGTGTAACGCACCAGCAGTCTTTCAAGAATTGGTGAACGACGTTTTCCGGGACCTTCTCTACATCTGTGTGGTGGTGTATCTGGATGATATCCTTGTCTTCTCTCCGGACCTCCAAACCCACAGAGAGAACGTGCAGCTGGTTCTACAAAGACTGAGAGAGAATCGTCTGTACGCCAAGTACGAGAAGTGCGTCTTTGAGCAGTCTTCTCTCCCCTTCCTGGGTTACCTCATCTCCGATACCGGACTGCAGATGGATCCAAAGAAGGTCTCCTCCATTCTCAACTGGCCTCCTCCTTCTGGACTGAAGGCAATCCAACGCTTTCTGGGATTCGCAAACTATTACCGCCACTTCATCCCTAATTTCTCTGCTCTGACTGCTCCTCTCTCCGCCTTGACCAAGAAGGGGGCTAATCCAAAGGACTGGTCACCTGCGGCCGACGCCGCGTTTGGCTCTCTGAAGCGGGCATTTGCCTCCTCTCCTGTACTCCACCGTCCGGAGTTAAACCGCCAGTTCACCTTGGAGGTGGATGCCTCTTCCTCGGGAGCCGGAGCAGTGCTCATGCAGAAGTCCTCCTCCGGGAAGATGGTGACTTGCGGTTTCTTCTCCAAGAGCTTCTCAGCGCCTGAACGCAACTACACCATCGGTGACCGAGAGCTATTGGCAGTCAAACTGGCTCTGGAGGAATGGCGCTACCTTCTGGAAGGAGCAGTGTACCCCGTTATTATTTACACGGACCACAAGAACCTGGAATACCTGCGGTCTGCTCAGCGACTGAACCCACGGCAAGCCAGGTGGTCCTTGTTCTTTGCCAGATTCGATTTCCAGCTCCATTTCCGACCCGCGGACAAGAATGTACGCGCTGATGCCTTGTCCAGGTCTTTCATGCCCATGGAGCAGGAGGAGGAGACATCCCAACCCATCATCTGTCCTAGTAAAATCATTCTGGTGGCCCCTGTCACCCTGGCCCAGATACCGCCCGGGAAGACCTATGTCTCTGAGACTGACAGGCAAAAAGTGTTACACTGGGGCCATGCCTCGAAAACAGCCGGTCATGCTGGTCAGAAGAGAACTTGGAGTGCGATTGTACGTCATTACTGGTGGCCATCCCTTCGCACGGACGTCGCCTCTTTTGTCTCTGCCTGCTCCTCTTGTGCCAGGAACAAGACGCCCAAACACCTGCCATATGGCCGTCTTCTGCCTCTGCCTATACCCTCAGTTCCGTGGCAACACATTGCGATGGACTTTATTACGGACTTGCCATTGTCCTCCGGACACACAGTCATATGGGTCGTGGTGGATCGGTTCTCTAAAATGGCTCATTTCGTCCCTATGGCTGGACTGCCCTCTGCCCAGGAACTCGCGGACGCCTATATACATCACATCTTCCGCTTGCATGGCTTTCCAGCACACATTGTGTCCGACAGAGGAACTCAGTTCACCTCCCGCTTCTGGAGGGCTCTCTGCAAACATCTGGGAGTGACTCTGGACTTCTCTTCAGCCTACCATCCTCAGTCAAACGGCCAAGTGGAACGGGTCAATCAGATCTTGACCTCCTTCTTACGTCTCTACGTCAACGCCCATCATGACGACTGGTCCACGCTTCTTCCTTGGGCTGAATTCTCCCATAACCACCACGTCAGTGAGTCCTCCTCCAGCTCTCCCTTCCATGTCGTTTACGGACTTCAGCCTACCGTCCCATTGCCTGTATCCTCTTCCTCGGATGTCCCTGCTGCTGATGCTGTAGCCCGTGACTTTACAACCATTTGGGACTCTGTTAAGGCGTCCCTTGCACGTGCCTCCCTGCGGATGAAGAGACACGCAGACAAGAGACGTCTGCATCCTCCGTGTTTCTCTCCTGGAGATCTCGTCTGGCTTGCTTCCAAGTACGTCCGATTGAAGCTACCATCCTACAAGCTGGGACCTCGCTACATCGGGCCGTTTAAAGTCCTCAGCAAGATCAATGAGGTCTCCTACAAGCTGCAGCTCCCGGCCACGATGAGGATACCCAATTCCTTCCACGTCTCCCTGCTCAAGCCTGTTGTCCTTGGTCCCTTCTCCGCTGCTGCCAGTTCGGCTCCTCCTCCTATTGCCGATGACGACATCTATGCGGTAAGGGATATCGTGGCCATGAAGACCGTACGGGGTCGACAGTTCTTCCTGGTGGACTGGGCAGGGTATGGTCCTGAGGATAGGTCCTGGGAGCCCCGGGAGAATGTGGGCACTCCTCTGATCCGTGCCTTCCTGTCCCGGTTGCGGGGAGGGGGCGTGGGGGGGGGGGTACTGTCACGCTCCCCGGGTCCCCTGCTCTGATCCCCGGCTCACCTGCCACGCTCCCCGCTCTCCAGCCTCCATGTCCTGCACTTTCCAGGCCTCCTGGTCCCCGCTCCCGGTGCCCGTCGGCTTCCCAGCCCCAGCCCGGCTCTGCTGCTTCCTCCTCTCAACTTCCTGCTCTGGCTTCTGGCACCCGGGCCGCGCGCATGCGCATTAGGGCGCGCGCGCGGTCATTGACCCTTTCTTAAAGGGCCAGCACCCACTGACAGGAAATGAAGCACACAGGTACAGGGTATAAAGGGGTTTAGTGTCCAAGTGGGCGGGGCCTGTTCTTCGTGTTTCCCAAGCTAGGAGTCAGGTCTCCTTGTGTTTCTGTGAGATACTCACCTCTATCTCTTCTAGAGCCGATCCTGCCTTGCCATCCGGTCCTGCTGAATCCCGAACCCCGAACGCTGCCTATCTGCCATCCTGACAGTCCGTACCATCTCTGATCCCTGCGGTGACCCGTCATCTCGCTCCAACGGTTCCGGACTCCGCCTGACATCATCTCGGCTTCCGAACCTGAGCT
Source organism: Anomaloglossus baeobatrachus (assembly GCF_048569485.1). Lineage (NCBI taxonomy): Eukaryota > Metazoa > Chordata > Amphibia > Anura > Aromobatidae > Anomaloglossus > Anomaloglossus baeobatrachus. The sequence goes on from NC_134361.1 coordinate 104,595,050, forward strand.
CCGTCACCCGGACTACCATCAGTGACTCCGTGGTCCCAGGGACTTCTCCATTATACTCGTGTGCACGGACTGTCCTGCTACCTGTAGTGCTCCAGCTACCGGACCCCTTACCATCATCAAGGAGTTCGGCCCAGTGGATCCACCTCCTGGGTCTGCCCGTCCACCTGGCCCTAACACCAATCAGATTAATTGATTTTATATTTTGATAGATCGGGCATTTCTGAACGCGGTGATACCAAATATGTGTATATTTATTTATTTTTTAACCCTTTAATTTTCAATGGGGTGAAAGGGGGGTGATTTGAACTTTTAGGTTTTTTGCTTTTTTTTTAATTTTTTAAAACTTTTTTTTACTTTTTTTTTTATTTTACTAGTCCCCCTAGGGGGCTATAACGATCAGCAATCCGATCGCTATTATCTATCTGCTGATCACAGCTATACAGCTGTAAACAGCAGATTCAGTCACTTCCGGTTTCCCTCTGCTCCGTGCCGAGGAAAAATGAAAGTGAAACTTTGTAGCTGCAGGCGTCATCACATGACCCCGTGCTACGATGGCAACCACCAAACGTCACGTGATCACTCATGTGACTTCCGGTGGGAGCGGCGGTAAGTAAAAAACATGGCCGCGCACATATAGATCTCGCTGCCAGACTTTGGCAGCGAGATGTAAGGGGTTAAATGTTGCGAGTGGAAGCGATTCCACTCGCAACATGCAGGCACACATGTCAGCTGTTGAAAACAGCTGATATGTGTGCCGACCGCTGCCGCCTGCCCGCGGCAGGGGGCGGGGCGTAACAGGACACGATCCTTGACGGATAGATCCGTCCAAGGTCATAAAGGGGTTAAAGTGTGATGGGTTTTTGGTGCCTACAGGTGTTGGGCGTATATATTCCACACTTCAGATACATTACACAACTCTTTCTTATTCTACAGCCTGATGTAGATCATGGGTTTTGTCCCTCAAAGAAAACTTCATCTTCTAAAAACTCTAACCATTGCTCAGTTAATGACCCCTTCCCAATGTATTATATAGACAGTCGTAAATTTTTAGGAGCGCACCACCGATGAACGTACGAGTGGGTGCACCCTAATGCGGTGTATGAAGTAAATGACCAAAAGAAGAAAAGAGCACCGCATATACATAAGGGGCACGCCAACCACAGTATAAATAGTAATGTACAAAAAGCTTTATTCAACACGTGAAATTTTAAAAGCACTAAAAAGACAGGAAGAACAACACACTCGGAGCCGGGCTAAGCCCACATATAACCATGGCCATGGTGAGCAATAGACAAGATCACAATGATCCTATTAAACATGCATAATGATATATACAACACAAAAAGGTAGTGAAAAACCCTGTGAGAAACCACAGTGGGTGGCTGGAAGTTGCAAAAGATGTAAACAATGCAGTAAGGTACAGCAATGACTAATACATGTAAGGTTAATATATAGTAGCTACACACTGCAGATAGAAAGCAACATTAAATGGGGGGCGGCGTCTGTGAAGAAGGTATAATAATGCATATACAATGGTACAGATATATCAATGTGGTCTAGGCAGAGCTGGGGGGAAAACAAAAACATCTATCCGCGAATATAGAGAAATGCCCTGCCTGTGAAGCAAATATGTACTGTACACCATACAGGTAACCAGGCCGGGTACTGGACCCCAGCAATGCCAAAGGATAATATAAAATTTGTACGAATATATAAGTTCCTATAGATAGAAAGGACACAAAGGGCCAAATAACAAATTGGCAAGTGCCCACATAAACCACACAGAGACACAAATACCAATGGTTAACTGCTTAGATAGCCATAAAGAGCAGCAGCCCCACACGTAGATGATGATACACAAGGTACAAAGACACCATGGACCAAGGGGGTGACAGGCCCTGACTCAGAGTGGGAAGCCCCATGCGTATCGCTGCCGCAGCAGCTTCATCAGGGAAAGTAAAAACCTGTTGAACAGAGGCATATAAATAATACGACGAATATAGACACAAGTACACTCACCTGTGCTTGCAAACGCACAGAGATGGTGATCACCGCCGAGCACTATGCCTGCGCATGCGCAGTGCGGTGTTGGACGGGAAGACATGAAGCTCAAAAAAGACTGAGCAGCCAGATGCATGTGCGCACGCGCAAACCAATGCGCGGTTCACATATAGATAAGACACAGAATGTCAAGCTGAGTAGCGTGTATAGCGCGGTGGTACGCATGCGCAGGATATGTGAAATGCCACAAGTAGGTAGAGCCGCCCCCCAAGCAATATATACCAACAAGAGGGCACATTGATGAAATTCAGAATACGGACTCATAGATATAAAGTATGAAGATGCTCTTAAAGTTTTTATTATTTTAATAGGATTATTGTGATCTTGTCTATTGCTCACCATGGCCATGGTTATATGTGGGCTTAGTCCGGCTCCGAGTGTGTTGTTCTTCATGTCTTTTTAGTGCTTTTAAAATTTCACGTGTTGAATAAAGCTTTTTGTACATTACTATTTATACTGTGGTTGGCGTGCCCCTTATGTATATGCGGTGCTCTTTTCTTCTTTTGGTCATTTACTTCATACACCGCATTAGGGTGCACCCACTCGTACGTTCATCGGTGGTGCGCTCCTAAAAATTTACTACTATTGGCTCCTGCCTTTTGTCCCTCTTTTTGGGACATTTTTCCTGGTGCAGCACACCGTGGTACTTAAAAACGCATTTGCGGTTATTGTCTCACGTTTTCATATTTACACTCACCCTGCTCCGGCTATATTGTGCCTTTCCTTTTACGTTTTTTTTGCATCATGGACTGGGATGCACGTGAAGCTACTTGGCGTGAGCGCTCTGATAATTTATTCTCTCTGGGGGCCCCTGCAGCCGTCCCTGATGAATTTTCTCTTCTCACTTCTGATCTCACATCTGCCCATAAAACGGGCATCCGCCTCTGGTGGAACATACGCAGCCTTGAGGAGTACCTCAGGGCTGGTATTGTTCCACGGGGCTTACGAGTCCATATTTATCCCGCATGGGAACCATCTGTGGCATTCCAAGACACGTGGGAGCAGGGCCTTTTGAAATGTTCAAGTATACTGATCAACATGTTGTTGGAACATGACAGGGTCCTGCTCGCCACTACAAAAACAAATATCAAGGATCTGGAGGCTAAACTGGCAAGGGTTGAGGACCGCCAGCTGGTCACGTCGTTCCAAACCAAACTTAAGGATCAAATGGATCACTACGAGAGGGACATTGTTAACAGGAAGTGTGGTAAATTTCAGAGAGACAGGAACGACTTCGATAACAAATCAGCCTTTAAGTGGAGACACAAGGGTAACTCGCGGGGTACATACCCTAATAGACATCATAAACAGACTTTGGCCAATAATCCTCCCACAGCGCAGCATAGCGGATCGAGTGATTTTTTTATCTACCAGCAGCGACCCCGACACAGGGTCAGAAGAGGCGGGCGCAAGAGGAAAGGCCACCAGAAGAAAAGCGGGCAACAACAATCGGACACTACCTTTCCGACATTCGAGGTACCGGTTCTAGATTCCATCGAGGCTCCCATGGATAGTGATGATTCCCAGGTAAGAGACTCCCTACAAATTATCAATTTGTCATCTTATGCTTTATCTACACTGGAAACCTCGATCCTAGAGAGGGGCCTTACCTTTGCACCTACCCATGGACTCGACAAATTTGTACTCATTAAGGATCTTTACCTTTTCTGTCGGAACCTTGTCTTTCAGGTGATTTATAGGAAACCACAGATCATTGATGAATTGGAACCTGATGAACGCCAGACATTTCAGGATCTCCTGGAGTTACTGGAGGAGGGCTCAGAAGAACCGGGCAGACGTTCATTTCCGTACAAAAACAAATCCGTGGCTACTCCCTCTTTCTCTTTGATACCGGCTATTAAGATCTTCTTCGAACTGGTAAGGAGCGACATCATCAAATTGCCATTAGGCACACCTAGGGCGCCTAATCTGTCCACCCTAGAAACTAGGGCCATTATGCAACTTAAAAACAACAACAGCTTTATCATAAAAGAGGCTGACAAAGGGGGAAATGTGGTCATTTGGCCTACACACATGTATCTAGAGGAGGCCCATCGGCAACTGAGTAATACGGCATTTTATATTAAATTGCCGTCAGATCCAACTCATGTTTTTACATCTAAGCTTCATAATCTTTTAACATCTGCCCATCGTCTGGGCATTATCACCGACAAAGAGAAGCAATACATGTGGGTCAGTGACCCCATTACCCCCACCTTCTACATGTTGACGAAGGTCCACAAATCCACCGTCAAACCACCCGGTCGAACAATTGTGGCCAGTATAGGGAGTTTATGTGAAAAAGCTAGCACCTATGTGGATTTTTTTCTACAACCACGGGTGAATAAACTTCCATCTTTTATCCAGGATACCCTACATATGGTCAAGATGTGTCAGGATATTATTTTACCTTTAGGTGCCCTGTTGGTCACCTGCGATGTTGAATCGCTTTACACCAACATCCGACACACTGACGGCATGTTAGCCGTTATGCATTTTTTGGACCAACAGGGAAGGTCAGACCGTATGCACGATTCTTTTCTGGTCGACCTTCTGGATTTTGTACTGCGCCACAATTATTTTCTTTTTGACCGCACGTATTACAGACAGGTTTCCGGTGTGGCGATGGGCGCCCGTTGTGCGCCTTCGTTTGCGAACCTTTTTTTGGGATGGTGGGAGTCCACCATCGTTTTTCCATCACACGATTTTCAAGAACACGTATTCAAATGGTGTCGTTACATTGATGATGTCATGTTTATCTGGACAGGCACAGAGGAAGAGTGCTCTTCATTTATTTCCAAGCTGAACAACAATGTTCTGAATATTTTTCTTTCTCATACCATCTCACCAACAGCAGTCATGTTCCTTGACCTCGAAATTTCAACGAAGGAGGATAAACTTGTAACCAACCTATACAGGAAACCAACGACCACGAATAGCCTGCTCCACTATACAAGCTTCCATCCGCAGCATACTAAATCAGGTATACCTACTGGCCAATTTCTGCGTGTAAGACGAAATTGTAGCCTGGACAGTGATTTTCATCAACAGGCTTCTAATCTTACATGCAGGTTTGTGAATCGTGGATATCCGAAGAAGGTGATTTCAAGGGCCTATCAAAGAGCTAAATCGGAAACACAGACCTCATTGATCCAGACATCATCTAGACCTAAGGACAACCACGTGAGGTTTATCACCACATACAACAATGAGTGGGATAAGGTAAGAGGGATCTTACGTAAACATTGGCCTATTCTGACCACTGATCTACAAACGGCCCCAGTTACGGCTCCGTTCCCCTTACTTACCGCCCGACGAGCACCAAGTTTGAAGGATCTTTTGACACGTAGTCATTTTGTCAGACCTACACAGAAGCTCCAGCGTGGTATCACCCTGAGGGGTTCGTTTCCATGCGGGGACTGTAATGTTTGTGGTTACATGAATTCCACCCATAATGTGTTCCATAATCCCCAGGACTCTACGGACCACCATATCCACACCTATATCAACTGCAAAAGTAGGAATGTCATTTACTGCATGGTCTGTCCCTGTAATAAAGTATACGTTGGACAGACAACACAAGAACTGCGTAAAAGGATCCAAAAGCATTTTTCTACAATCAACTTGGCGGCCTCTGATTTAAAGAAAGGTAAATCATTGACTTCGGTGGCTGCACATTTTTTGTCCCATCATCGTGGTAACCCTCGTGGTACCCGCGTTTATGGACTTCAAAAGTATACCAGTACTGCCAGGGGTTGTTCTTGCACAAAGTGGCTCCTTCAGAACGAGTCTCGTTGGATCTTTAAACTGCATTCGGTTGCTCCGATCGGCCTGAATGAGGAGCTTTTGTTTACTGGTTTTTTGGGTTGATGCTCTCCTCTCCTTCTTCTCATCCTTTATAGGTTCATTAACCCTCTTCACGTTGAATATTGGGTTCCATCCCGGCCTTGGACCATGACTGCTTCACAGCTCACAGCTCATCCAACATCCATTATGGACTCCAATGTCTTCACTTCTTATTTCTACCACATATGGCGTTCTCCTCTGGAATCTCTAAGGAACTCATTGCAACTGGATATACATGGACTCTTGCGATCTATCCCTTGCCCACATGTGATACTGACTCTACACCTGGTTTTTGGTATTCACGGATTCATGCGTTCCTGTGTACAGACGCTGCTCCTACATATTAGACGTCTTCTATATGCCCCTGTGTTGGCATCTTTTGGTCATGGCCCACATGCCTATATGAACAACATTTGGCCCTTTGTGTCCTTTCTATCTATAGGAACTTATATATTCGTACAAATTTTATATTATCCTTTGGCATTGCTGGGGTCCAGTACCCGGCCTGGTTACCTGTATGGTGTACAGTACATATTTGCTTCACAGGCAGGGCATTTCTCTATATTCGCGGATAGATGTTCTTGTTTTCCCCCCAGCTCTGCCTAGACCACATTGATATATCTGTACCATTGTATATGCATTATTATACCTTCTTCACAGACGCCGCCCCCATTTAATGTTGATTTCTATCTGCAGTGTGTAGCTACTATATATTAACCTTACATGTATTAGTCATTGCTGTACCTTACTGCATTGTTTACATCTTTTGCAACTTCCAGCCACCCACTGTGGTTTCTCACAGGGTTTTTCACTACCTTTTTGTGTTGGATATATCATTATGCATGTTTAATAGGATCATTGTGATCTTGTCTATTGCTCACCATGGCCATGGTTATATGTGGGCTTAGCCCGGCTCCGAGTGTGTTGTTCTTCATGTCTTTTTAGTGCTTTTAAAATTTCATGTGTTGAATAAAGCTTTTTGTACATTACTATTTATACTGTGGTTGGCGTGCCCCTTATGTATATGCGGTGCTCTTTTCTTCTTTTGGTTATATAGACAGTCTGCGTGTATTAGCTGGCTACTGGGACCTATCTCTTGCCCCTGGACAATGCCTTACGGGAAATTATTCCCAGGCATCTAAGAGCACCTTTTTTGAAGGTGGCATAATTTTTTACAGGACACATTATTGTGCCTCAACAGCCACTAGCAATTCCCCTGATGAACCCCAAATAAAAATTGGGGGAAAATGCATCAGGAATCATGATGTTTGGTACTGAGATGTGGGGACGTGGTATGGCATCTGGAACCTCCATGTAGCTTGGGAGGCTTAACATCTAAAAACACTAAGTACTTCATTTTCTGCATGAATTTGTTTTATTAATAGTATTTTTACATCAGGCTTCTATTGTGTTTATAGAAATCATTGAACTAGGTGTTTTGTTTATGTGATACTGGGTCTTCTGTAGGAGAAATACTGGTAATTGCTTAGCTATGATGGTAGTACCCTCCTATTGGAATGAATATACCCGGCATGCATGATGATTTATACTTAAGCACTTTTGTGTGTGGTTTTGGTGAAAGGTAACCAAGGTAGACAGGGAAAGTAAGAGACAGCCACTGAGGAATGAAGGCACCATAAAATGTTAGGGTGCTTAAATTCCCATTGTCAGGTAGGGTACAGTAGAGGGACAGTACTATTCCTATTCCCTCTGTCATACTGGTAATTGAACCAGCTGAGTAATACTACACTGCACCTTCAGTCCCGTTAATCCCTGTATACTAGGTTCACTTGGTGTACACTGTTCACACATGCACTATGTATGTGTGTTTTTGTTTGTATCTATTGATTTTAGATTAGGTGATAAATAAAATATTATTTTTAGAGGAGGAATGAGAAATATTTTTCGGTTTTGCATAGACTGGTTCCACCCTAATAATATTGGCCAAAATTTAGCCCTGTCACTAAAAATTTGTAATATCAGAATTTAAGTGGCGTGTTAGATCTGCCCATCTCTAGTTATAAATCACCAAAACAGGAACCTAACAAAGGTCGTAAAATATATAGTTTTTATTGATATCCGTTTAAAAACAATTAAACATTTCATGCATATAACAATTATTTATTTTAAAAAACACAACCATAACATAACCCCCTGAAGAAGACAGCAACAAAACGTGCGTGCATCGGGGTGTGGGCGTCACTATCTAACTTGGAAGCAGTATCTTACCATCTGCTGGGTAAATATCTCACTACCACATGTATTCTTGTGTCGATTCTGACACTTTAAATGTTTTGCCTTTATATAGTTCTGCTCTCCTTATGAACTGCATTTACTAGCTGTGGTCTGGGTGAATTGCTCTGGTTATATTGGGGGCGGCGGGCTCTAAATTTCCTGTGGCTTGACCTCTGGCTGCACTTTTTCATGTGCTTGTTGCCCTTATAATCATATTTATTTATTTATGTATAATAATACTTTTACCCCCTGCAATTCCCCCACACCCTTGTTTGTATGTCATCACATACAATTTTTTGTGACGCCCTTCTTCCAGTTATAGTTGTGTTTTTTAAAATAAATAATTGGTATATCCATGAAATGTTTAATTGTTTTTAAACGGATATCAATAAAAACTATATATCTTATGACCTTTGTTCGATTCCTCTTTTGGTGATTTATATTTAAATCTGAATGGTCCTATTGGTCCAATATACCCTCACACTGATTATAATCTTATGATTGTTATTTAATATTACTAGTAGTATCATATTTATTGATGTGATATGGGTATTGTTCTCTAACCTTTGGTGTTCATCTCTAGTTACAGTAAAAAAAAACCTGTGGATATAAAAAGTGCATATAGGGTCTTACCAGGATAACAACAGTAAGGGTTAATGAAAACCACTCACCTGAGATGGTTGTGTGACACAAAAACTGTATTAAAGCATGTATCAGCTGCTACAGACTCCACGTGCCAAAGGCAGAAACAAGAAAAAAACAAGGATAAAGAGTGAAAAAACGTCCGCGCTGCTGTGCCAATAAAGAGTTAATTCCAAATAAGAGCAATGCAGGGGGATTTATTCCACGCGTTTCGGAGATAACCCCTCTCCTTCATCAGGAATTCCACCAAAAAAACACCAACCTTTTTTGGTGGATTTCCTGATGAAGGAGAGGGGTTATCTCCGAAACGCATAGAATAAACCACCCTGCATTGCTCCTATTTGGAATTAACTCTTTTTTGGCACAGCAGCGCGGACGTTTTTCCACTTTTTTTCTTTGTTTTATTCTCATCTCTAGTTATGACATTGCGCTAAAAAAAATCAAATCATATACAACATAAAAAGAAGTCCTAATGCACTTCATCGACCAAAAAAATAAAGGTACAATTCTTAGAAATTGGTACAGAAAACCAATTGTTATTTCTTTATGTATTTTTTTGTGAAGTTCTGAACATTCATAACTAATAAAATATAAAAAAAAATAAGTTGGGTAATTATTCTAATCTAAAGAATTTAATGTTGCAAGGTCAGTTTTATTGTATAATTAAAATCATAAAAGCAAAACTATAAAAAAAAAGCGGAATTTGTTTTCTTTATTCACAATTTCATAAATATTTTTCCGTTTTCAGAACATTGCATGGTAAAATTAATGGCATCATTCAAAAGTAAAACCATTATACAAAAACAAACCATCATTTTGCTAGAAAAAGTCATGAAGTGGGAAAAGAAATGAAGGCGCAAAAGTGGAAAATTTACCAGTTAAGATGTGAGAAAAGTACATGGGAAGCAAATAAATTATTTTAGATTTTAAAAAAGAACTGTTGAGTAGTCAGTATTACTTGGATAAAAGCCATGCTGATGTTAAAGTTGGTCTTTCTTTGTAGTACGTCAAACGGAAATGACCAGAAGTGACCCTAAAATATCAAGATCCAATTACTTAAAAATGACAAACATTTAGAATGTCAAAATCCGGTAGGATTGAGTGGTTCATCAGACTGACACGGAGGGTCTGATCTCTTTGCCTCTAGGTCATGGTTCAGGTTTAGCAGAGACTTGGACTGACAGGAAATCTTTGCAGACTGACAGTATCTCCAAGGCCTAAGTGAAATTACTCGGTGTTCCTTATCGGGTTTTGTAGTTCTCTCTTAAGCACAATATTTTACATGCACTGAGGTAAGTTTCCATTAAGTTGTCAAGTATTTCTATGTATAACTAAGAGAATGTCTTATCCAATGTGAATGTGTAATGATTTACTTCCTACCAAATACAGAAATTTACAACCTAATAAAAACTGCTGTTCTTCACATTTAATGTATAGCTTTTCTGCCAACCACTCCATTAGTGTCAGTGTAATCCTGCATATGCCGTGTTGACTCATAGAAGTTCACGATGACATTTTTCTAATGTCAATCTGACTGTACAAGCTAAAGCAAACAGCAGCCTCAGGAAGCCTGAAGACAAAATGTCAAAATATTGTTTCTGAGCATAAAAAACATACTATATTCTTTCATTATCCAAAACTTGTGCACCTAGAATTCATACTCAGCATAGACTATGGAAAATGGATTTAATGTAAATTGTCGGTTTATTAAAGTTGAAGACTGAACATAAATTTTACCCACAGGAAATAGTAATTTTCAAGCACATAAGACATCATGAATTATTATCAAAACATAAATGGTTCTTAAAAAAAATTCTCTAGTGATTAGCGGGCACTAAAGTGCTTAAATGGTCATCACTCGAATAGAGCTGGTCCCATGGTCGATTTGAGTAATTAGTATAATGTAAGTCTAGGAGTGCTGGGGAGGACAGAAAATAGCTGATGTAATAAACAGAAACTGTTTCGCACTAAACCGTGCAATACCTTACAATGAAGACCTTAGAACAGCCTCAGTCCTCCTTTTAGAAGAAATGGTTATGGGTGCACGTGGGCGAGAAGAGGAGATATCCAGAACAGAATCCATAAAGTAGAAAACCACGGTATACACAATCCAAGATCCAGAAAGTGCTTTTATTCCATATAGCATGCAGGTAAAATAGCGGGGAAGAGAGAGTCGGGTGCAGGCCCCCCAAGAACAACGGCCGTTTCGCACCTTGTGTGCTTCTACGGGTTTACATTGGACCCATAGAAGCACACAAGGTGCGAAATGGACATCGTCTTTGGGGGGCCTGCACCCAGCTCTCTATTCCCCGCTATTTTACCTGCATGCTATATGGAATAAAAACACTTTCTGGATTTTGGATGGTGTATGCCGTGATTTTCTATTTTATGGACTTCTGTTACAGAAAATAGCTGAAATGGATCAAAACAGCACTCAATAGGAATGAGAACGGTATAGGGAAGATGCCTGGACGCATCTCTAACCTCCAGGTCACTGACGGGAAGTTAAAAATAAAATAGTTCTAAAAAAAAGCGTATGGTCTCACCCATGTTTGAAAACCAACCTTGTGTGAAAAAAATAAAGGGAACCCCATGCCATTTTTTTAAGGGATTTATTTATAAATAAATAAAACATTTAAAAAATGGTGTGGGGTCCTCCCGTTATTGGTGACTGTGATTAGCAGTAAAGTACAGCTATTCACAGGCGCTGTATGCAAAGACAACTCTCTGCAGATCTGTCGGGTCTTGTTGAACACAGCTTTGAGCAGTTTTACTTTGATGATCAAAAATCAGAGGAATCTTATGCAGTTTTTTTTAATTATTTATTTATACAATTAAAAACCAGCCTAAAAAGGAGGCTTTTAGCAAACTTCAGCAGCTTTCCATTATTGCCCTCCCCATGTATATTTACTAGGGCTGAGCGGACATGGACTGTAAATGTCCGGATCCGCGCGGTTTCAAAGTTGCCCGGGTGCCAGACCCGTGCCCAGGATACCGGGTATTTGATCTGGATCCGGCACTCAAGAAAATAAAAAAAATAAAGGAAAAATAAAGAAAATAAGCAGTACGCTGCTCCTGCTGCCTCCCTATGCCTCTAATTTCATATGCACGGCTTTCCCTGCCCACCAGCTAGCCTGGTATCTGTGATTGGTGCAGTCAGATGCGCCCCCAGCCTTTGTGACAGCATGTGACTGCTTCCGCTCACAGAAGCTGTCTGCGGGTCATCGTCGGCGGTGCTCATTCTGGGCCTCACTGTGCATGATTCATGCAATGGGAGGTCCAGGCTGAGAAAAAGGGGAAACATTGCAGCGCAGCTCATCCTGCGCCTCCCAGTGCACGATTCATGCACCAAGAGGCGCAGGCTGAGTAGAGGAGGAAACATCACCAGCGTGGCTCATCCTGGGCCTCCCGGTGCATGATTCATGCACCGAAAGGCACAAGTTGAGCAGAGGAGGAAACATCGTTGGCGTGGCTTATCCTGGGCCTCCCTGTGCATGATTCATGTACCAGGAGGTCCAGGCTGAGCAGAGGAGGAAACATCACTGGTGCGGCTCATCCTGGGCTGCCTGCATCATGAAGCAGGCCACTCAAGCTGAACAGAGAAGTACACATCGTGGGCGCAGATGATTCTGGGGTGCCTGCTTCATGAAGCAGGCCACTAAGACTGAACAGAGAAGTACACATCGTAGGCACAGGTGATCCTGGCCTACTGGCTTCATGAAGCAGGTTGCCCAGGCTGTGAATGTACATTTGCTTTTTTCCAATTAAGCAACTTGCAGCAAGTGAAAACTGAAATTAACCCTTGCTGCACCAACAGAAAACAGAATACATTTAATATTAGCCTCCAGAGTATAGAAAAAGCTCAAATAGTAGAACTCTCACAAATCACTCCACAGCGAGAGATAATCGGGACAATTTAACTTGCAGCTATTTATCATATGATTAGTTATGCAGATTCTTGTCGTGTTACTGCATTGTAACTGTTTTCCTCCTGGTGTTTGAAACATTTTTCTGTTCCTGTATACTGCAAATTACAACCGGAGGATGGTTTGATATTTTTCACATACCTGTAGAATTGAATTTTGCATGATGCAATTTTTTTCTTTCAACTGCTTGGTCTGAGGGAAAAATCAGGCATGTGCACTGCCTCATTGAATAACATTAATCCAAGTGTAGTCCACTTTTTTGATGAATAGAACTTGGATAGCATGAGCGCTAACTGTGAAAAATTAGCCGTGTCGTTACCTTCATCAACCTCACAGAGGAGAAGGATGTCAAGAATTTTCAGAAAGAAATGAACTACTACATATGAAAACATTAGCTGCATTGTATATTGTGAGTGAAAAAATCAGCACATCACTAGAGATGAACGATCTTGCTGAGGATCAGATAGGATTGGGGCTGCAATTTTTGGATATACAGTATGTCCACCCATATCCTGTCCACCGCCATTAACTTGAGAATGGCGGAAGCTATAGGCATAGAAATGTTGTCTAGGTATAGTAAAGTAGCCATGCGCTACGCAATGAAACCACCTATAGCGCCACCTGGTGGAAAACCACGGGGTTAGCATTTTTATTTCAAAATGGAATGAGATAGAGAGAAAAAGGGAATTCCAAAGTTGTAGGGCATAATTAATTCAATACGAATCGACACCTTGCATATAGAAATGCTATGATTAGAACGTGTAAAACTCACAACGCTGTGGACGTGAAGCGATACCTCAAGGAGATCTTCTAACAAGTCATTGGGTATGGTGGCTGCATGGAGTGGCCTCCACGCTCACCTGACCTGACCCCATTGGACTTCTTTCTGTGAGGTCACATCAAACAGCAGGTGTATGCGACCCCTCCACTAATATTGCAGGACTTATGACGACGTATCACAGCTGCTTGTGCAAATGTGTCACCTACCATATTGCACAACATGCAGCAAGATACAGTATACTGTTCAGAGTCCAGATGTGCATTGCAGCTGACGGTGGCCACTTTAAGCATCAAAGTTAAATGTGCGCCATATGCGTGACCAGCATTCAATGTTTTGGGGGGGTCAAGGGTTTCATATCAGAGCATTTCTATATGCAAGGTGTCGATTCGTATTGAATTGATGATGCCCTGCAACTTTGTAATTCACTTTTTTTTTCTATCTCATTCCATTTTCGAGATAAAAGTGCTAACTCCGTTGTTTTCCACCAGGTGGCGCTATAGGTGGTTTCATTGCGTAGCGCATGGCTACTTTACTATACCTAGACACTACTTCTATGCCTATAGCTGCCGCCATTCTCAAGTTAATGGTGGTGAACAGGATATGGGTGAACACACTGTATAGACTCCTATTTGAATAGAGATGCTTACATCTGTCACTCATCCACTTATCTCTTCATTGGAAAAATGTAGATGCTGGGCCACACCCTCTGTGTTCACGGCCAATGCCAGACTGCTGTGAAAAGACACCAAGGGTACTGTGGGGCAATTGATGAAACTGTCATGGTGTCTGCCTATGTAAAATTGGTGTAAAGAAATTGGGTTAAATGCTGCGCTAAAAACCACAGATCCAAGGTATATAGTGAATTCCTTTTCTTTATTTTCTCAGGTCAACGCATTTCAAAGACCTCTCCATTCTCTTTATCAGGACAAACACAAAAAGGAACAGCATCATAATACCAAAAAACAATTTTACATTTACTGCTTGTATCGGGGCTTCAGCTGACCACCATTTCATTTACTTTGTGCTTGTAAGGAGTTGTGCCTTTCACAACTGCAGCAGGTGAGTACCTGTCTCATTCCCTGCGCTTACTTTATATCGGATAAAACCCTATGTGCGCTTCCTTTCCACATTTTCTCAGCTATGGTGTCTGCCTCTAATTTTTGGAAATGTGTAGCCTCCAAGATGCTTCTCCAAGTTGTATCTTGTCTGTAATGGCAGGGTTCTCAGAGAAGCAGGCCTAGTCCTGTCACTTATCTAAGATTTCTTATCTTAAGAGTCTAAGAAGTTAATGGCTGTGCCTCAACTGCCAAATAGTTTGAACTGTTTTTGAAATTTTTGGTGAGCTTGGTGAACCCGAACCAAGCCTCGACCGGTTCACTCAACTCTAGAAGTAACATGTGCATGAGATTTTAGGAATCTCATTCACTTTGCTGGAACTAGAAAATGCTTCAGTTTTTACAACAAAACTTTATGGGAAAAATGTAAAGAAAACACATTAAATACTTAATGTGTGCACACACTCCTAGGAAATGTTCACATGCAGCATTTTGGCAGCAGTTTTTTTTGTGGGGTTTTTTAATGCTAGTTAAAAGTAGAGATGAGCCACCCTCTAGAGGCTCGAGTTCGGTTCGGTTCGACGAACGGAGGCCGCGTTCTAGTTCGGTTCGGCAAGCCATTTGACGAACCTCTCGAACAACATTGAAACCAATGGGAGGCAAACACAAACACATAAAAACACATTATAAATGTACACATAGAGTTAATAAAAATTGCCATAACACTTACAGGTACCCGCGACGCGTCCTGCACTCTGTCTCCCGCCACTTTTCCTTCCGATAATCGCTGCGTTCTCCCGGTAACCAGCACCAGCATAGGACCTATTGTTATGTCAAAATAGCCATGTGACCAGTCACGTCTATATTATCTCATTGGCTACAGACTGGTCACATGGCTAGACGTCATTGCTAGGTTCTGTCAGTACATCTCTCCGGTACGCGGTGCTCGTTTATGCATCCCCGTGTACTGACGATATGCTCTGGCACATGATCGGCTCCCCGTTCTGCTTTCCCATTCCGTTATGCACCGGCTGCCACAGCTGGTCAATAACGGAGATCACCGTTGCTATAGCAATGCGCCTGTCAGTGGTGACATCATTGCTTACAGCACGCAGCTGCTGCTCACTCACTGAGTGATATAGACTGCACGGAAAGCAGCATCTTCCCCCATGCAGTGCTGCTGATGTAGCAGAGCTGCATGGGTTGAAGGAGAAAGAAGACAGAAGAGCAGGATCGTGGAGGGCTGACAGGGAGTAATAAACATGGAGTCTCTAATGTGTCTGTGTATTTATTTCTATTAAAGTATTTTTTCTCTGTGTGGTGTTTTTTTTTTAACCCTTCATTGGAGATTCTTAATGGTCGGGTCAAACTTGCCTGACAATAAGAATATCTAACTTATTATTAGCTAGTAAAACAAAGCTAGTATTAACTCATTATTAGCCAGGAAGCCACCCGGCTTCAGGGCTGCTGGAAGAGTTGAATACAGCGCCAGATGATGGTGCTTCTATGAAAGCGCCATTTTCTGGGGCGGCTACGGACTGCAATTCACAGAAGAGGCACCCAGAAAGCTCGGGCTAACCTGTGCTGCGGATTCCAATCCCCAGCTGCCTAGTTGTACCTGGCTGGACATAAAACTGGGGCGAAGCCCACATCGTTTTTTTTTTTTAATTATTTCATGAAATTCATATATATGAATTCCCTATATGAATCCCCGGCTTCCCTATATTTTTAGTTCCCAGCTGGGTACAAATAGACAGCTGGGCACTAGGGGCAGCCGTACCTGCCTGCTGTACCTGGCTAGCATACAAAAATATGGCAAAGCCCACATCTTTTTTTTGGTAGACAAAAAACTCCTGCATACAGTCCTGGATGGAGTATGCTGAACCTTGTAGTTCTGCAGCTGCTGTCTGCTCTCCTGCATACACTAGTGAATGGAGCATGCTGAGCCTTGTAGCTCTGCAGCTGCTGTCTGCTCTCCTCCATACAGACAGACAACAGCTGCAGAACTACAAGGCGCAGGATACTCCATCCAGGACTGTATGCAGGAGTTTTTTGCCCCCAAAAAATTACGTGGGCTTTGCCATGTTTTTGTATGCTAGCCAGGTACAGCAGGCAGCTACGGGCTGCCCCCAACCCTCAGCTGCCTATTTGTACCCGGCTGGGAACCAAAAATATAGGGAAGCCCATTTTTTTTAATTATTTCAAGAATTTCATGAAATAATTCAAAAATAAATTACGTGGGCTTCGCCCAATTTTTGTGTCCAGCCAGGTATAACTAGGCAGCTGGGGATTGGAATCCGCAGATCAGGGTGCCCAAGCTTTCTCGGCACCCCTGCTGCAAATTGCAGTCTGCAGCCGCCCCAGAAAATGGCGCTTTCATATAAGCGCCATCTTCTGGCGCTGTATCCAACTCTTCCAGCTGCCCTGGTGACGGGTGGCTCACTGTGTAATAATGGGGTTAGGGCTAGCTGTATATTATCAACTGGCCCTAAGCCCGAAAATCATGGTGTCACGCCAATATTAGACATGGCCATCATGAATTTCTAGTACAGATAAAAAAACACAACACACAGAAAAATAGTTTTATTAGAAATAAAACACAACACAATTAGTGACTCCATCTTTATTGAAATAAAGAACCCCCCTCCTCAGTAATCCTGGGTCAAGGGTCCCGCTCCGTCCAATCCGGAACCAATATCATCTGATCGGTTTGTTGGAAGGCAAAGCGATCAGATGTTGTGTCAGGTTCAAGAGCCTGAATCACCTGACACAGCAGCAGATTGTATAAATGGCTTTTATACAATCAGCTGATGCATCAGTGCAAAAAAAACAAAAAAACATACTACACACTTCAGTGCAGACTCCTGACCGACAGCATCAGCTGATAGTTTAGCCGGCCGAGCGGTAAAAATCTGGCCTCACCGCTCGACTTATAGAGAGAGAAAAAGAGAAAAGGAGAGAGGAGAGAGAGGAGAGAGAGAGAGAAGAGAGAGAGAGAAGAGAGAGAGAGAAGAGAGAAAAGAGAAGAGAGGGAAGAGAGAGAGGAGAGAGAGGAGAGAGAAATGCAGCCTCATTCCGTAAACTGCTTCGATTTTAGAAGTGTGTCCCACAGCTCACAGCTGATGTCCGGCTCCTCCCCTCAGTGCATAATTAAATTAAATTATAATTATAAATAAATAATAATTATATTATAATATAGTATGTTTTCTCTGCCCTCCCTGAAACACTTTCTTCCCTCTCCTTGTCTGTAGAATGTTTTCTCTGCCCTCCCTGAAACACTTTCTTCCCTCTTCTTGTCTGTAGTATATTTTATCTGCCCTCCCTGAAAAACTTTCTTCCCTCTCCTTGTCTGTAGTATGCTTTCTCAGCCCTCCGTGAAACACTTTCTTCCCTCTCCTTGTCCATAGTATATGTTTTCTGCCCTCCCTGAAACACTTCCCTCCCTCTCCTTGTCTGTAGTGTTTATTTTGCCCTTCCTGAAACACTTTCTTCCCTCTCCTTGTCTGTAGTATGCTTTCTCAGCCCTCCGTGAAACACTTTCTTCCCTCTCCTTGTCCATAGTATGTTTTCTCTTCCCTCCCTGAAACACTTTCTTCCCTCTCCTTGTCTGTAGTATGTTTTCTCTGCCCTCCCTGAAACACTTTCTTCCCTCTCCTTGTCTGTAGTATGCTTTCTCAGCCCTCCCTGAAATACTTTCTTCCCTATCCTTGGGAGACAGAGCAAAAAGAGAGAGAGAGTGAAAGAGAGCGAGAGAAAGAAAGAGAGAAAGAAAGAGAGAGAGAAAGAGAGAAAGAGAAAAGAGAGAGAGAGGAGAGAGAGGAGAGAGCAATGCAACCTCATTCCATGAACTGCTCCGATTTTAGAGGTGTGTCCCCCGGCTCACAGCTGATGTCCGGCTCCTCTCCTCAGTGCATAATTAAATTAAATTATAATTATAAATATATAATTATAATTTAAAATAAAAAAAAAATAAAAAAAAAAAATTCTTTATCTATAACAGGATTAGAATTCCTGAAGTTACGCTTCTCAGGCAAGTGCTCTATCCACTAGTCTACTGCCTCTAATGGTAAAAAATAGGCAGTTTTGGTAATCTTGACTTCTGAATTGCTAGAATCTCTGCTGGCAGTGCAATTTACTTCATTGCTAAGTGGAGCTGATACAGCGCGATCGTGTTCTACGGTGCTGCTGCAGCTTCATGTAGTCGAGCTGACAGTGTCGTGTGGACTACGTCAGACCTGGAGGGGTATTTGGTGATTAATAAAGAGGTAAATGAGGTGTTTTTTGTCTTTTATTCAAAATAAAGGATATTTGGCTGTGTGTGTTTATTTACTTTCACTTTATAAATAAATAATAATTATAATTTAAAATAAAAAAGTAAAAAAAAAAAAAATCTTTATTGGAACCAGGGTTAGAATTCCTGAAGTTATCCACAAGCACTCTATCCACTAGTCTACTGCCTATAATGATATAGATAGGCAGATTTGGTAATCTTGACTTCTGCTTTGCTGAAGTCTCTGTTGACAGCGCGATCATGTTCTACGGTGCTGCTGCAGCTTCATGTAGTTGAGCTGACAGTGTCGTGTGGATTACTTTGGACCTGGATGTGTATTTGGGGATTTATAAAGGGGTGAAAGAGGATGTTTTTTTGTCTTTTATTCCAAATAAAGGATTTTTCGCTGTGTGTGTTTATTTACTTTCACTTTCAGTTTAATCATAGAAGGTGTCTCGGGGAGACGCCTGGCATGATTAAATAGTAGTCCGCAGCATGACATTTTTTTCGTCTGATGGGGCTCACACATTCCAAATCAGAAAATACATCACGTGTGGCTCCACACACGTGGTGTACTTTGCTGTGTGCCCATGCTCCCTGATCTATGTGGGGCTCACTTTCCGTGGGCTCCGCATTAGGGTCAGGGAGCATGTCCGTGACATCGAGGCAGCTAAATCAGTTACAGATGTCACGGTACTTAAAATGCTACCTCGGCAGTTTAAGATCCACCACAATTGTAACTCTGCATTGTTGGAGGTACGGGGCATCAATATGGTGAGTAACGGATCCAGGGGTGGTAACCTTGAAAAGATACTGGTCCAATGTGAGGCACGCTGGATCCACCGCCTAGATACGCTGGTCCCAAAGGGACTCAACGAAACAATGAGTTTTGCCCTGTTTCTCTGACATGCATGATTTTACATTTCATCATCACCGGATTGATTTCATTTTTATTTCTCAGGGTTTGTGTGTTTTTTATATTGCATTGTTTTTAACCATTTTTATTCTTGCTGTGCTTTCCCTCTCGTTCTCTCACATGCCATGTTCAGCCTTGTTTTATTGTTAGTTAGCACACATATCTTCTGCGTTCAGCTATAGTAATCCCCATGTTTTTTATGTACATTTTTCAGTACTCTGTATCTGGACTGCTGCCCTCCCTCTCTTTTTTTGAGATTGGACTTTTACCACTTTGGATACAGTTAGGTCCAGAAATATTTGGACAGTGACACAATTTTCGCGAGTTGAGCTCTGCATGCCACCACATTGGATTGAAATGAAACCTCTACAACAGAATTCAAGTGCAGATTGTAACGTTTAATTTGAAGGTTTGAACAAAAATATCTGATAGAAATTGTAGGAATTGTACACATTTCTTTACAAACACTCCACATTTTAGGAGGTCAAAAGTAATTGGACAAATAAACCAAGCCCAAACAAAATTGTTTTATTTTCAATATTTTGTTGCGAATCCTTTGGAGGCAATCACTGCCTTAAGTCTGGAACCCATGGACATCACCAAACGCTGGGTTTCCTCCTTCTTAATGCTTTGCCAGGCCTTTACAGCCGCAGCCTTCAGGTCTTGCTTGTTTGTGGGTCTTTCCGTCTTAAGTCTGGATTTGAGCAAGTGAAATGCATGCTCAA
The DNA here is from genome assembly GCF_048569485.1 of Anomaloglossus baeobatrachus. Classification (NCBI taxonomy): domain Eukaryota; kingdom Metazoa; phylum Chordata; class Amphibia; order Anura; family Aromobatidae; genus Anomaloglossus; species Anomaloglossus baeobatrachus. Next base: position 104,615,507 of record NC_134361.1, read on the forward strand.
TTGGGTTAAGATCTGGTGATTGACTTGGCGATCATCCACCACTGTTGTTATCCGTGGACGCCCAGGCCTTTTTGAGTTCCCAAGCTCACCAGTCAATTCCTTTTTTCTCAGAATGTACCCGACTGTTGATTTTGCTACTCCAAGCATGTCTGCTATCTCTCTGATGGATTTTTTTCTTTTTTTTTCAGCCTCAGGATGTTCTGCTATACCTCAATTGAGAGTTCCTTAGACCGCATGTTGTCTGGTCACAGCAACAGCTTCCAAATGCAAAACCACACACCTGTAATCAACCCCAGACCTTTTAACTACTTCATTGGTTACAGGTTAACGAGGGAGATGCCTTCAGAGTTAATTGCAGCCCTTAGAGTCCCTTGTCCAATTACTTTTGGTCCCTTGAAAAAGAGGAGGCTATGCATTACAGAGCTATGATTCCTAAACCCTTTCTCCGATTTGGATGTGAAAACTCTCATATTGCAGCTGGGAGTGTGCACTTTCAGCCCATATTATATATATAATTGTATTTCTGAACATGTTTTTGTAAACAGCTAAAATAACAAAACTTGTGTCACTGTCCAAATATTTCTGGCCCTGACTGTATATTGCATCTGACGACAATCAAGTTTATGAAAATACCGAATTTGCTATTTATACTTATGCTGTTTTCATTGTCTTCTTTTCTTACCTCACGGAGAGCCACAGTCCCTTGTTTACATGGTTGCATACCTCTGCACGCGCAGCACGCCTGTTTCCTCCTGCTGTTGGCGTGCTTGCCATCGCTATGGTTGCCCCGCTCTCGCGGGAGGAGGATGACGCGTCCCTGCTCTCGCGCGTGCACGTTGCCGCCCGACGGCTGGCCCGCCTCCACCGGGACGCTGCTGACGTGTGTGCACATCACCTGAGGATGTGACATTCGCGGAAGTAAGTTGGCGTTTCACAATATAAACCCCTAGGCTACAATGAGCATGGCGCTGCCTTCTCCCTCCCTGAGGAAGCCGAAGTTGAGCACAGGGCTCAAATAGGCGAAACGTACGTTGGTGGGGTACGGGGGAGCCTCTTTTTTGCATATTCAGGATCATGCACTGGCCACTTTAAGATGCACTGGCCATTTTACTTTGTATATGCTGCCTCATTTAAATGATTGGACCAGACTCTATTTATGTATTGGGGGTGTCTGAGCGGGCTATTCATATGTATTTATGCACATGCACTTTATATGTATTGTCCTTTTAATATTTCCTCATCCCTTAATACCATTCATTTTGGCGGTCCTGTTTATGTTTTTTCCCACCCCTCTGTGTTTTTATCTCCTTTTTGCTGGTTGCACACTTATGATTGTAACAATAAAATTATATTCACCTTTTGGAACCTTTTGACTCTCGTTCTCTGCTTATTTTTGTCAGTTTGAGTCTGTACAATGGTCTTATTGACCAACCTGGGCTAGATATTGCCCAGTATGATTTTTCATACTGTTGTATAGGGGTCCCTATATTTAACATGTAGCCGAGCTGACAGTGTCGTGTGGATTACGTCGGACCTGGAGGGGTATTTGGTGATTAATAAAGAGGTAAATGAGGGTTTTTTTTGTCTTTTATTCAAAATAAAGGATTTTTCTCTGTGTGTGTTTATTTACTTTTACTTTCAGGTTAATCATAGAAGGTGTCTCGGGGAGACACCTGGCATGATTAAATAGTAGTCCGCAGCATGACATTTTTTTCGTCTGATGGGGCTCACACATTCCAAATCAGAAAATACATCACGTGTGGCTCCACACACGTGGTGTACTTTGCTGTGTGCCCTTGCTCCCTGATCTATGTGGGGCTCACTTTCCGTGGGCTCCGCATTAGGGTCAGGTAGCATGTCCGAGGTGCCCGTGATCGGTGAGTAGGAAAGGGAGAGGGATTGTGCTGGGGACGCAGGACGCATGCAGGACGCATGCAGATATGTGCACATAGCCTAACTGTGAAAAGCCACGTTTATGGTGATCGAACCATTCTCGAACATAACTCGAACTGTCGAGCTTTTAGCAAAAAGTTCGAGTTCGATCTCGAGCACCCCCCAAAATCACTTGAACATGAAATTGGCGAACCTCGATCATCGCTCAACTCTAGTTAAAAGCTACTTTTTATAGTACCAGCAGCAATAAGATTTCAGAAATGTCATGCACATGCTTGTTTTTTTTTTCCTGACTAAATTTGAGAACTGCAGTATTGTTGAAGTTTGCAGTATGTCAATTTTTCCAGCATTTTTGCAGGATCTTTTCACCCAGCAAAGTGGAAACCATGCAAAATATGCAATAGCATTTATAAAAAAATTTTTTTAAACATATACTGTAGATAAATCCCACATGTAAATCACACTCAAAAAATACTCTGTGTGTGAACATAGCTTTAGGGTTCTGCATTATGATGTTCCTTTGTTATCCATTTCGGCAGTGATTGAAAGATTTTACAAGTTGATGATAACATTTCAGAGAAGATTGTCATTATATACAATGACACTGTTCGATGTGTACCGTACCAGATTGTATAAGAATGCATACATTGACTAGCTGTATAGCCATACCTAGCTTTCAATTTATTCATAATTTTCAAGGAAAACTGTTACAGAAACAAAACAACCCAGAGTTCTAAGAAAAATGTTTCAGAAGTTTTTTTCAAACTGGAAAACAATTCCTTAAAATGGACATGTCCATCCCATGTACCCAAACATTTAAACAGACTTTGTGAAGAGCTATGTTTTTTTATGGATTACATATGCAAACTATAAAGGGGTATCCCGAAGACAACTAATCAAGTCTAAACGCCACTTTACACGCAATTTCGCTAGCGATCGCACCCGCCCCCGTCGTTTATGCGTCACGGGCAAATTGCTGTCCGTGCCGGACAATATTGGTACTGCGCGTCACACGTACATACCTTACTAACGACGTCGCTGTGGCTGGTGAACAACCTCTTTTCTAAGGTGGAGGTTTGTGCGGTGTCACAGTGACGTCACACAGCGACCCACCAATAGAAGCGGAGGGATGGAGAGCAGCCGCAGTATCGACACTCCCACCTCGTTGCCGGAGGACACAGGAACGCTGTTGTTCATCGTTCCCATGGTATCACACGTAGCGATGTATGCTGCCTCAAGAATGACGAACAACTTGCATCCCAGAAGTTCAACGACATTTGGAAAATGAACGACGTGTCAACGATCAACGATATTTGAGGTAAGTGAGATCGTTATTGTCCCACGCAACGACGTCGCTAACGATGCAGGATGTTCATCACGAATTCTGTGACCCAGCGATATCTCGTTAGCGATGTCGTTGCGCATAAAGCAACCTTTAGATTGGAGCATCTTTAAAAGCGGCAGCCAGAGGTAGCCCGGATTATGGAAGCAGTGGATTGGGATGTGCCCCAATAGTTCCAGAATTCCCAATGAAGCAAATGCCAATCCAAGTGCCAGTTCACTGTTCAGATAATTTTGGCTGCTATAATATATATTTTTAAGCTTTAATTTAAAAAAAAAAAAAATTGAGCTCACAAATATTTTGCAGAAAAGAGAAAATAAAATGACATATTATGATGCAAACTTTACAAAGGTAAGTGTAGAAAAGCAATAAGAACAACCAAATGTATCACAGCCGGTGTGATATGATTTTGTTTTACATTGGGATTTGAGTCAATAAAATGCTTGTTCATTTAAAGTCATTTCCCATGGAGAGTGTGTGAGGTTTAGCAATTATGGTAAGACTTTTATAGGTGCCATTTGGTTTATATTGTGCTACATAGAAACAATAACATATGGCTTTATGAGTATTGGACATGTCAGGTTTCAAATTTTACCTGCCCTATATGTTTTTCTGTACAATCTACAATACATGATCAAAAAGAAGAAACAGCTGGAGAACGCTTATTGTTTTAGCAATAGTAATTGTATTCAAACAGTAAACAACCGTCTCTAGGACAAAAATCAGGTAGCCTCACATTTAGTGACTCATTTACACAAAATCTTCAGTAGCAACAGCAACACTGAGAATAGATCTAGTATGCTGCTCATGCTGGAAGTAATGGAACAAGTAAACCAAGTATCACATGAACATTTACTTGTTGCAAAACAATGAGCTCTAGTTTTCTTTTATAAACCATAGTTAAATTAATACTATAAACTCCTACGCCCATATATATATATATATATATATATATTTATTTATATTTAACTATACAGTATATACTGTATGTGAGCGTGTGTGTGTGTGTGTATATGTGTGTATGTCCTTTAAAGGAATCCGCACCACTGCATTTGCAATGACGAAATTTTGCACAGACGCCTCATTTGACCCAGACAATGTCATAGACTATGTTTGGAGGGGAAATTTCAACTTGTGGTGATTCCTCTATGTTTTAATGTGTGGTGACGTGACCTGGGTGCACTCCCCTATTTAAGGAGTGTACGATCGCCTCCACATGTGGACCCGTAGAAGCCTGATTGGCAGGTGAAACGGCCGTCGTCCTCCTGGAGGGACTTGCATCCAGGTCACCTCCCGCTGCTTTTACCTGCACTTATGGAGAAAATTCCTAAATAAATCTTCCGGCACAGCAGCTGAATGCAGTCAGTTTTCTTCCTTTCCTATCGGATTACTGAGACTGATCTTCTTTCCTGACGTGCACGCTGCACCCGGAGCTCACTAAGTTTTACAACCCCATCCCCTGCACGTGTGTGGAAACCACAAGGTAACCTAATGGCTGGCGGTGCAGGACTTTTCCTCTATTTGCAAAATATTAATGTCACTTTTATGTTGAGGTGCCCATACTTTTGCACCGGTCAAATTTTGTTTAAATGCGGATTGCACATTTTCTGTTAGTACAATAAACCTCATTTCAATCCAGAAATATTACTCAGTCCATCAGTTATTAGATATATGAAACTGAAATAGCTGTTGCAAAAACCCAAATTGTTATAAAGAAAAAAGGTTAACATTAATAGGGGTGCCCAAACTTTTTCATATGACTGTACTATCCCGGGCAATGGCGGGTACTACAACTAGTATATATGTGTGTATATATATATATATATATATATATATATATATATATATATAGGACTACTCATAAAAAAGGGAAAGGTAAAATTTATAGAAGATGTAAAAAGTTTATGTCATGCTCACAGCCGAGGATAATGCTGCGGCAAACGCAAACAAAAATGGACCCACTGCTGGTTCACAGGGGGGCCCTGGGCATACCCTTTTAGTGGGAAGGGCTTGACTAAGATCATACCGGCAGATGCCAGGTGCTACTCCCAGGGCAGGAACCAGAACTGTGGCAACTGACCCCCAGGACAGGGGCAGACACAGGAATAGACAGGGCCCACTGGAGTGGCAGAGACAGATGGCATGGCCAAGGCAGACAGGCACAGTTTCTGGTGTAGCAAGGTCCACTGAGGTAGCTAAAGCTGGAGGCATGGACGCTGCAGACAGGCACAGTCTCTGGCGTTGTGAAAGTTCACTGAGGTAGCTGAAGCTGGAAGCATGTCTGGGGTGGACAGGCAAAGTCTCTGGTGTGGTGAGGACCACTGAGATAGCTGAAACTGGAGGCATGGCCGGGTCAGACAGGCACAGTCTCTAGTGTGGTGAGGATCACCGGGGAGGCTGAGGCAGGAGGCATGGCCAGGACAGACAGGCACAGTCTCTGGTGTGGTGAGGGTCACCAGCGTGGCTGAGGCAGGAGGCATGGCCAGGACAGACAGGCACAGCCTCTGGTGTGACGAGGGCTACCTGGGTAGCTGAGGCTGGAGGCATGGCCGAGGCTGACAGGCAGGGAAATAGTACACAGTGACAAAGGCACAGCAGACAAGGGGACATGACAACTAGCTAGCTAGGACACAGGAACACTAGCTAACTAACCACGTTGATCAGGCACCTCCCCTAGTGGTAGATGGCCTTATGTACCCAGTGCAAAAGGCTGAGAGGCCCTTCCTGGGAGTGAGACGCTGGCCCTTTAAGAAAACGGCAATGGCACGCTTGCCCCAGGAACACTCCACAAGTGCTACATGGGGGAGTGAGGAGATGCAGGGACACATGTGAAAGCTCATGAGTAGTGTGGGAGGAGGAGAGCAGTGAGCACAGGGACACCAGCACTACAGTTAAGGCTACAGTGATATTTTATCATAAAGGTTTAGCCTTCAAATTTATTGAAGCAAAAGCTAACAACACTGGTGGGTAAACCTCTGAAAAAATGTCAATGTCTTAATAACTTGTCATGTGGCCATGTGCACAAATTCCAGCTTGATAACAATATATCATGCTGTTCACAAGTGGAGTTATTGTCTGCTGAGAAATGGGAAATGAGAAATACCATTCTGCTTGAAGAGCAGCCCTCAGATCATTGAAGTTATGGGGTACAGAGTTATGAGTCTCTACATGACAACTCAGCTGATCACATAGATTTTCTATGGGATTCAGGTCTGGAGAAAGTGCAGGCCACATTTGTGGTAAACCAGTCTCCTGCAGTCATTTCTTAATAATTTGACTTCAATGAGTTGGAGCATTGACATTCAAGAAAATGAAATTAGGCTTATGTTGTTCCTGCAGAGGCACAAAGACTGGATTATTGATGTTATTCAAGTAGTAGGGGCTGTCACTGTACCATTCACACAGTGTAGGGCAGTTCTGTATTGATTATACACTCCTGCCCTATACAGTAACACCACCACCAGCAAAGGCTCATACGGTGACAACAGTGGCTGATGTATAGTGCTCTCATTGTCGTTTCCAACATTATTGGCGGCCATTATTTCTGCTAAGCATGACTCAACTTTCATCAGTGAAGAGAAAAGAGTCCCACTGGTCGATCATCCGGCATAGATAAGGGGCCTCACTTTTACCTTCAAAACAGGTGGACATGTTAGGTGAAAGTTATTTAATATTTAATGGTAATCATTTAGATATCTCATTATGATGATATTGTTAAAACAAATAGCTAAATGTTGCTAGTAAGCCATCATGACACATGGCAAGCTGGAAGAGGTGGGAAAAGGGAGTGATACATTCAAAAGGAGCAAAGAGTTAGAGAAGAGGTGAAACATAACCTAGTCATTTGGGAAAAAGAAGCCATATTTTGATAAAGTTAAAGTAGGTATGATTTTCCCAACAGAACAAAGATTTGTTGTACCTTATTCATCCATTCAGTGAGAGTCGGGGGAGCAGTTCTATAGCAATATAGTTGTATTATTTGCTTTGCTGCTGTGATTTTGATAAATAATTTTGTACACACTGTTTGCTTTCTATGTGAGCTAAAGCTGTATGGAAAAAATATCTGACATATATTTGATCTTAGTGCCTTAACATAGGGTATCAGAGTTCTCTCGCTCCTTTCAAGCTGTGCTTGTGCGCTCTATGTTTTATTATAACTACATTTTCCCAAAATAGATGTATATAATTACTATAAAGCAAAGGTGAATTCTGGATATTTCCTTTTAGTGTTTCTTTACATGATATATTTTCAAAGTGAAAGGATTTACATTTTCTACAAAGTAAATTTTTGCAAAGATAAAAATATCATATTTTGCATTCCTTTGGGCTCAGTAAAATAGAATACTTCTTCTTTTGATTCAATTGATTGAGATTGATGTTCTATTCAAAAGATCTAATGGAAACGTTTGGCAAATAAGTGGTATTGTATTGTAAATAGCATAAAAAACATATAGTATCATAAATAGCACTAGTGTAATAGTATTGAATGAAAGCCTTCTTCACAGTTGTAAAAAAGAGAAGCTTTAAAAGATTTTCATTTTAAATCAGTAGGGAAAGACCCAGTAGCTAAAAGTAGACCTCATAAATAAGGGGGATTTGTTAGAGAGGGTTTCAGAAAATCTCACTTAGGAACTAGGAAGACAGCCTAAATAACAGAAATCTGAGGTTAAGGTAGACAGTAACTGTAATATTAGATTACATGTGATAAAATAAATTGTACGTATATAAATAAAATACAACTATTAATATAAATGAGCCACAGTATATTTAATTATCTTGCAACGTAGTAATAATAATTAATAAATTAAATTAATTTGACTGAAATGCCTTTGAATTCTGTTTGGAACCAAACTACCAGGGTTTACTTAAATAATGTTTCTATTGCTATTTAAAATTAATTAAATACCATTGTTGGAAGCCTAGTGACATTTTGACAGGGTACTTTGATTATTAGGGATTGAAGAAAAAAAATGGACGTAAATAAATATGCGATTAATAGATTGTCCAAGGACAAGAGTAAGCGCTAGATCCAAAAACTCACTTAAAATTCGGCAGCTGGTTTATAGGCAAAAACACCCCAAAATTGCCTGGGTACAAACAAATAATACATTTGAGATTTTTCGTAGATAGAAAAAGCTCACCAACCAACGCTGAATAATAAGATTATTTGATATTTTGATATTATATTATTTTATTAATTTATTAAATAGCAGTATGAAAATAACAATGAATAGTAATACTACTACATAGGACAGGACACAAAAGACAAAATAGATATACAAATAAGAAGAAGTGTAATAAAACTGTACTCTCGTGTGGCCCCGGCCGGTGGCACCACGAATATTAATAAGTGTTAGTAAATCTAAAGGTCCGACCAAGAAAAATAACTTCCTCAGGAATGATCAAAAAATGAAGTAGTAATTGTTACAAGAGTTTTTTTCTAGGGGGGTACCACGTCCGTGCTAGCCCATATGTGAGGGCAAGGATTCCTTCTGGCGGGTACTAGTGCCCAGATGAATACTTCAAAATTGATTAAATTGCACTGACATCCACGCTGCAAGTTTTCACGGTCCCTGAATGAGATTAAATATGCCGCGCTTCTACCAAAGGGTCTGGCATTCCTCCTTGCACCGGCAGGGTCCGTAGTTGATAGAAACAGGCAGACAATTACGTCCACTTCACAATATTAAACTGAGCTAGATCCGACGCGCGTTTCGGGGGCGTCACCAGTCCCCCTTCCTCAAGGATAGCTCAGTCATTCCATTAGAGCCTATTTATAGCAAAAAAAGCAATAAAAAAACTGCGGATTCCCACAGAAGAATTCATATGTAGGTCATATTACGAATCATCTAGCTCAGTTTAATATTGTGAAGTGGACGTAATTGTCTGCCTGTTTCTATCGACTACGGACCCTGCCGGTTCACTGGCAGGTGAACGCCTAAGCAAGGTGCACGGAGGAATCTATGTCCTAGGACAGTGCAACCCTGCTTCAGCAACTCTCAACTAGTATCCTGTTTGGATCTAAGGACTGTCGCAAACCGCGACTCGGCATTATTCCCTCCTCTCCAGCTGGGAGAGAGAATCGCTCCACGCAAGGACCATACTTCACGGAGTTCCCATTGCCAGCGCGGGTGTCAGGTAACATACACCGGGACTTGTAACGAGTTCCTGGTGCACTGATCCCTCTGCCTGTCAGACCCTTTGGTAGAAGCGCGGCATATTTAATCTCATTCAGGGACCGTGAAAACTTGCAGCGTGGATGTCAGTGCAATTTAATCAATTTTGAAGTATTCATCTGGGCACTAGTACCCGCCAGAAGGAATCCTTGCCCTCACATATGGGCTAGCACGGACGTGGTACCCCCCTTGAAAAAAACTCTTGTAACAATTACTACTTCATTTTTTGATCATTCCTGAGGAAGTTATTTTTCTTGGTCGGACCTTTAGATTTACTAACACTTATTAATATTCGTGGTGCCACCGGCCGGGGCCCCACGAGAGTACAGTTTTATTACACTTCTTCTTATTTGTATATCTATTTTGTCTTTTGTGTCCTGTCCTATGTAGTAGTATTACTATTCATTGTTATTTTCATACTGCTATTTAATAAATTAATAAAATAATATAATATCAAAATATCAAATAATCTTATTATTCAGCGCTGGTTGGTGAGCTTTTTCTATCTATGAAAAATCTCAAATTTATTATTTGTAAATAAATATGCAGTGCCTTGAAAAAGTATTCATATCCTATGGACTTTTCAACATTATTTCACATTACACGCACAAACTTAAATGCATTTTATTGGTAATTTATGTGATATACCAACACTAAGTAGCAAGTATTTGTGAAATGTATTATACCTGCTTTTCTAAATATTATATATATAAATCTGAAAATTGTGACGTGCATTTGAATTCAGCCCATAGTTCAGTCAATAGATTGAATGACCACGTGATCACGTGTTTTATGGCATGTCTATTTACCAGTTTTGAAGAAAAGCATCAATACAACATGATACAGCTACCACCATATGTGGCGGTGGGGATGGTATTTTCAAGGTGATGTGCAGTGTTAGTTTTCCACCACACATAGCTACTTTGGTCTCATCTGACAAGTAGAGGGGAGCAAACCTGTTCAATAAAGGTTCACCAAACTCAGGTTTGGTACGAGCCTGAGCTTGTTCGTTCAGGCTGGGAAAGCACAAACATAACACCTAAAGCTTGGTGTTCAGTTCATTATTCCCACAAACACCGCATTTCCAAAAATACATTTGGAATCCAGCTCAAAGGGGTAGGAGCAAGGGCTTCATACTCACCAATTCACCTGGGCGGCTGTCACACTACTCCCATGCGACTTTACGCTGCTCTCGCGACCTCTCCTCCACTTCCTGTGCCGCTCCCTGCTTATATATTGCTTTGCCTGCTTTCCTCACCCACCGGCCGGCCTAGAATTTGTGATTGGTTGCAGTCAGACGTGCCCTTAGCCTGTGTGACAGCGTCTGCCTGCAACCAATCACAGGCACTGTATGCGGGTCAAAAAACACCAAAAACCTGAGCTGAAACAATGTTCAGTAAACATGCAACATTAAGCATGTGAATTGCAGCCTTAAGACTAGAAAAAAAACAAAGAGAAAAATTGTAGGAAAAATACCCTGACTATAAATAAATAAATTGCAAGTGCTTGATAACAGGGTACTTAGTGTATACATTTTTGCAAAAAGGTAAAAAGCTGTCTCACCTCGTCACGGTGTACCCATCTGAGACAGTCCCTAACCTACTGAAGTTAAAAACATTATCAATACCTTACTTGTGTCATGTCAAACTCCAATATGAATGGTGGCAAGTGGTCAGCTGTGTCCCCGATTAAATACACAGCAAAGTGAGACGCAATTAGTTGTTCAGTCTCAGTATTAGGAGGGCTGCGCCCCAAACATGCAATAAAGCAAGATAACATACAAAAACCACCAAAAACCTGAGCTAAACAATGTTCAGTAAATATACAAAAAACTAAATAGTTTTCAAAGCCAGCTTACCCGTACACTCCTGTGTGTGGATTCCAGTATCAATCCAGAAGATAGTCCGCACGGAAAACCAGAGCAGGAGCCAGCCACAGGAAATCCAAATGAAAAAACTTTATAACTCCAGCGGACAAATTTGAGGATGCAGATATATATTAAAAATTTTTTTGCATTTGTAAATTTTTATTTTGAAAAACTTCCATAAAATTGGAGCCACACTTCTGGGTGGTGAAGGAAAAAGATTAGGAGTGGTAGCCTGCTTGGACTACGCGTTTCGGCATACAAGCGCCTTCTACATGGTCTATCAGTGTACGGGTAAGCTGGCTTTGAAAACTATTTAGTTTTTGTATATTTACTGGAGGTTTGTTTTCTACAGCCTTGCTTACGATTTTTATGGTACCCCTGTATACACTCTTTATCTATAATTTGAAAGTTCTGGGCTTTTTTGAATCATGGAAATCAACAATACGGGATTTCATGGCATACAAGATGATACCTCTAGGCTGGATAAGCTAGCAAAAATCTTCTGTGATAACACAACTATACCCACCAATGTTCCTAATGATCTCATCACAATCATGAAAGATCTTGAAATTAAGATGGGTAAGGAACTTAGAATTTGGTGGAACCAAAATACCCTTAAAACCTATTTAATTAAGAAGATGGTACCACGTGGTTTAAGTATAAGTAAGACGGTCACAGCTCCTTACAATGAGGACTTTCAAAATAAATGGAATACTATTCTTAGTGAGTGTTCATTGAAACTAATTGAACTCATTGTTACAGAGGAGGATAGAGAACTAAAGGAAATCAAAACGAATATAAGTGGCCTGCAACAAGCAGCAAATAATTTTTCACATCTGGAAGATTTCCAAAAACTTAAAAACAAGATGGATATGAATTTAAAAAAATTAGAAGGCTTTATTACGGACACCAAAAAAGCCAACTTTCAACGTGACCTACAAGACTATGCTGACAACAAAGTGTATAATTGGCACTATAAACCACATTCCATCTTAAAAAGAAAATCTTTTAACAATAGGGTAACTTTTAGAAATTTTGATTCCACTGCAGATACATCTGCGTTCAATACTTCAGAAGAACTTTCGGATACCTCCATTGCCTCAACCTCTACCGTTGTCAGCTTTAATTCCACCACAGGTGCTCCACCCATGGGTCATAACAAGACCTCAAAAAACGTAGGAGACGTGGTGGTAGAAAGCACAAGAAGGAGACAACCGTATCGCAGCAGACGTCGGAGGTACTAGATGTCCCCATTTGGAACCTGTCTAGCTTTATCCTGTCATCAGCGCAAATCTCATTGCTATCCAGAGGCTTAAGTTTTTGTTCTACTCAAAAATTTAATATTTTTAATACAATATTGGATATTAATAAACTGGGCAGGAACATTGCTATTAAATCACATTTTGATGGCAATGAGGAATATCAACCCAGAGCAGTGTGTCCAGTTGAAATACAAAGTGACTCATTTTTTACATTTGAAGAACAGAACACCTTGTTGGACTTGCAGAATCTGGAAAGTGGCAGCAATCCTAATAATGTGAACTTGAACCAATATTTTCCCAGGAGTAATCCTCTTTTTTATCCTCTGCAGTCAAGATCATCAGCTCTGGACTCTTTTCAAGAACTTGTGGAGAGAGATCTGATTGAGCTGAAAAAATCAGGGGAACAATCTTTTTCAGGGTGTAATTTATCTAAAAACGAAAAAAACGCTCTAAAAGAATTGAAAGATAATCCTGATATTTTAATACGCCCTGCAGACATGGGAGGTGCGGTGGTGATCTTGAATGCAGGGTTATATGCCAAATTAAACCTTCTGGCATTGGAAGATGATGAAATGTATACTGAGCTGATCAGCAACCCTACAAAAGAATTTAATATTGCTTTAAAATCGTTACTTGAGGAGGGATGTCATACTGGTGCGATAGATAAAAAACGTATGGAATATATTTATGTCTGTCATCCTGTCGTCCCAGTGTATCCCAAAGATCCATAAGAATATTTTTCCACCACCTTTAAGACCCATAGTGGCAGGTATTGGATCTTTGGGGGAGAGATTGAGCGAGTGGGTAGATTTTTACCTTCAGCCCCTCACATATAAGATACCTAGTTTCATCCGAGATACAAAAGCGATTATTCCAATGCTTGAGGGTTTTCAATGGCAGGAGGATTATACCTGGCTCTCCTGTGATGTAACTGCTCTCTACCCATCCATACCACATTCCATAGCTCTTGAATCTCTTTCTTATCATTTGGATTATTTTAGTAGTTTACGATATTGTTATTAAGGATTTTTTACTATCATCAGTTAATTTTTTGTTATCACACAACTACTTTTCCTTTAATGATCGTTTTTTCTTGCAAAACTCTGGCGTTTCTATGGGCTCTAAATTCTCCCCCTCCCTTGCAAATATTGTAATGGGGAGGTGGGAAGAATTATTTTTGTATAGTGAAAAAATCCTTTCAAAAAGAATGTGGTATGGATGGGTAGATTTATAGATGATTTGCTGTTCATTTGGAGAGTTACTCAAATAGAATTGCAGGATTTTGTAAAGTACATCAACATTAATAATTTCAACCTGAAATTTACTTCATGTTCTGATCAAAATTCAATTAATTTTCTGGATATAACTTGAACGTTTGATATTGACAAGCGGGTCATAATTTCCCCCTTTAGAAAACCCACAGCCTCTAATAACATCTTAGCAGCAGAATCCTGCCATCCACCCCATATTATAAAAAATCTTCCTATTGGCGAATTAATAAGAATGAAAGGAATAGTACAAATCCTATTACTTTTGAGAGTGAAAGACAAAAAACTCATAAAAGATTGATAAAAAGAGGATATTCTCAATGGTGTCTAAACAGAGCTGATAAAATAGTAAATGAGGTAGTACGTGGTGACTAGAGTTGAGCGCGGTTCGCGGTTCGTGGTTCTCCAGTTCTAAGCTCGAGTGATTTTGGGGGCTGTTCGAGATCGAACTAGAACTCGAGCTTTTTGCAAAAGCTCGATAGTTCTAGTTACGTTCGAGAACGGTTCTAGCAGCAAAAAGCAGGACTTTTTACAGCTAGAGTGTGCAGGAGCCATCGCTGGCAGCCTGCCAGAAGCTGGTAACCAAGATAAACATCGGGTATCCAAGCAAAACGCTTTGGTTAGTAACCCGATGTTTATCTTAGTTACGTGCAGGAAGCCCACACTTTCCCGCTCAGCTCGCTCCACCCCCTCCTGCCCGCGGCATGTACACATACATACACACACACATACATACACACACACACACACACACACACATGGTCCCGCTCGGCTTACCTGCGATGATGAAGTCCCGCCATCCCGACCTCAGCGCTGTCATTGTCCTCCATGGCCGCCGCTTGTCACATCACCTCTCGCTTCCGACCCGAGACTGACTAGCGGTCATTTTTTTGGCTAAATACAAAGCTAAGCACCCCTTAGTGACACATGAAAGGTACCAAAGGGTGCTCCACTTTTTCTCCATTTTTTTCTCCACTTTTTCTCCACTTTTTCTCCATTTGTTTCTCCACTTATTCTCCACTTTTTCTCCACTTTTTCTCCACTTTTTCTCCACTTTTTCTCCATTTTTTTCTCCACTTTTTCTCCACTTTTTCTCCACTTTTTCTCCACTTTTTCTCCACTTATTCTCCACTTTTTCTCCACTTATTCTCCACTTTTTCTCCACTTATTCTCCACTTTTTCTCCACTTTTTCTCCACTTATTCTCCACTTTTTCTCCACTTTTTCTCCACTTTTTCTCCATGTTTTCTCCACTTTTTTCTCCACTTTTTCTCCACTTTTTCTCCTTTTTTTTCCTCTACTTTTTCTCCACTTTTTCTCTACATTTTTTTCCACTTATTGTCCACTTTTCCTCCATTTTTTTCTCCACTTATTCTCCACTTTTTCTCCACTTATTCTCCACTTTTTCTCCACTTATTCTCCACTTTTTCTCTACTTATTCTCCACTTTTTCTCCACTTTTTCTCCATTTTTTTCTCCACTTTTTCTCCACTTTTTCACCACTTTTTCTCCATTTTTTTCTCCACTTTTTCTCCACTTTTTCTCCACTTATTCTCCACTTTTTCTCCACTTATTCTCCACTTTTTCTCCACTTTTTCTCCACTTATTCTCCACTTTTTCTCCACTTATTCTCCACTTTTTCTCCACTTTTTCTCCATTTTTTTCTCCACTTTTTCTCTACTTTTTCTCCACTTTTTCTCCACTTTTTCTCCATTTTTTTCTCCACATTTTCTCCACTTTTTCTCCACTTTCTCTCCATTTTTTTCTCCACTTTTTCTCCACTTTTTCTCCACTTTTTCTCCATTTTTTTCTCCACTTTTTCTCCACTTTTTCTCCACTTATTCTCCACTTTTTCTCCACTTTTTCTCCACTTTTTCTCCACTTATTCTCCACTTTTTCTCCACTTATTCTCCACTTTTTCTCCACTTTCTCTACACTTTTTCTCCACTTTTTCTCCATTTTTTCTCCACTTTTTTCTCCACTTTTTCTCCACTTTTTCTCCACTTTTTCTCCTTTTTTTCTCCACTTTTTCTCCACTTTTTCTCCACTTTTTCTCCACTTTTTCTCCATTTTTTTCTCCACTTTTTCTCCACTTTTTCTCCACTTTTTTTCCACTTTTTCTCCACTTTTTCTCCACTTTTTCTCCACTTATTCTCCACTTTTTCTCCACTTATTCTCCACTTTTTCTCCACTTTTTCTCCACTTTTTCTCCACTTTTTCTCCATTTTTTCTCCACTTTTTCTCCACTTATTCTTACTTTTTCTCCACTTTTTCTCCACTTATTCTCCTCTTTTTCTCCACTTATTCTCCACTTTTTCTCCACTTATTCTCCACTTTTTCTCCACTTATTCTCCACTTTTTCTCAATTTTTTCTCCTCTTTTTCTCCACTTATTCTCCTCTTTTTCTCCACTTTTTCTCCACCTATTCTCCACTTTTTCTCCACTTATTCTCCCCTTTTTCTCCACTTTTTCTCTACTTTTTCTCCTTTTTTTTCTCCACTTTTTCTCCACTTTTTCTCCACTTTTTCTCCATTTTTTCTCCACTTTTTCTCCACTTTTTCTCCTTTTTTTTCTCCACTTTTTCTCCACTTTTTCTCCACTTTTTCTCCATTTTTTCTCCACTTTTTTCTCCACTTTTTCTCCACTTTTTCTCCACTTTTTCTCCACTTATTCTCCACTTTTTCTCCACTTATTCTCCACTTTTTCTCAATTTTTTCTCCTCTTTTTCTCCACTTATTCTCCTCTTTTTCTCCACTTTTTCTCCACCTATTCTCCACTTTTTCTCCACTTATTCTCCCCTTTTTCTCCACTTTTTCTCTACTTTTTCTCCTTTTTTTTCTCCACTTTTTCTCCACTTTTTCTCCACTTTTTCTCCATTTTTTCTCCACTTTTTCTCCACTTTTTCTCCTTTTTTTTCTCCACTTTTTCTCCACTTTTTCTCCACTTTTTCTCCATTTTTTCTCCACTTTTTTCTCCACTTATTCTCCACTTTTTCTCCACTTATTCTCCACTTTTTCTCCACTTATTCTCCCCTTTTTCTCCACTTTTTCTCTACTTTTTCTCCTTTTTTTTCTCCACTTTTTCTCCACTTTTTCTCCACTTTTTCTCCATTTTTTCTCCACTTTTTCTCCACTTTTTCTCCTTTTTTTTCTCCACTTTTTCTCCACTTTTTCTCCACTTTTTCTCCATTTTTTCTCCACTTTTTTCTCCACTTTTTCTCCACTTTTTCTCCACTTTTTCTCCACTTTTTTCTCCACTTTTTCTCCACTTTTTCTCCACTTTTTCTCCACTATTTCTCCTTTTTTTTCTCCACTTTTTCTCCACTTTTTCTCCACTTTTTCTCTATTTTTTTCTCCACTTTTTCTCCACTTTTTCTCCACTTTTTTTCCACTTTTTCTCCACTTTTTCTCCACTTTTTCTCCATTCTTTTTCTATGGTCGGTCTAGCCATTAGCTCTGCCATGCATACTGTAGCTCTACACCTACTGCACATGTTACTTTATGATTGACATCTCTTTCATAACCAGAGCTGTCTAAGTCTACTCTGACCCCATATTTGTCATTACTATACTGTCATTGTACTGTATTATGACATTTGTATCATGTGTTTCATTTCTTGCTGTGTTGCAATTTTTTTGCTGCATCCCAAATGTACCTCTACATTGTTCGAGTTTATGTTATTGTTCTCTCACTCTTATGTGATACTGATTATTGTCATTTTTCATGATTACATGCAGATAAGTCCAATCTGACGAAGGCTCAGGCCGAAACGTCATTTGTAACTTGTTTTGGACAAAAACATATATGCTTATGAAAAAATTTTTTTCTTAATACGGACCAATAAAGAGTGATTTTGCATTACTATCCGTTGTGACTTACTGACTTAGTCTGGGAGATTTAGAGTGCCGAGGTTACTCACTAATTTTATCTATTATTACCTCTGAGCACCTATATACCAGTGAGCAGAGCTTCCTCTACAGTAGTTCTCCTGATTAGGCATGCCCTTACCTCATGAGCAGGGCATTGCAGCTTTGGTAGCAACCATTACGACATGGACTCTGCTGCTGTGGACCCGGGGAGAGTGAGTGCAGATTCATTGCACCCACACTCCTCACATGAAGGGTCCGCACTCCTAGAAAATGGGGGATACGTTCCCTGAGTGTCTCCCCCCATATTCTAGACGGTCCAGAGTCATCGTGGGACCCCTTTATTTTTTTTCTTACAATAAATTGGTGAAAGAGGAAATGTTTTGGGGACTGTTTTTTCAAATAAATTTCTTTTGTCGATTTTTTGTTTTTGTTAGTACTGACAGTTTATGATGTTGGGTATCTAATAGACGCCATGACATCACAAACTGCTGGGCTTGATCTCAGGTGACTTTACAGCTAGTATCAACCCGATTTATTACCCCGTTTGCCACTGCACCAGGGCACGGGATGAGCTGGGGTGAAGCGCCAGGATTGGCGCATCTAGTGGATGCGCCACGTCTGGGGTGCCTGCGGCCTGCTATTTTTAGGCTGTGAAGGCCCAATAACTATGGACCTTTCCACCCTGAGAATACCAGACCACAGCTGTCCGCTTTACCTTGGCTGATGATCCAATTTGGGGGGGACCCTACTTTTATTGTGTAATTATTAATATTTATAAAATAATTATAAAAAAGAGCCTGAGGGGACCTCCACATTGGATCCCCAACCACGGTAAAGCTGCCAGCTGTGGTTTTCAGGCTACAGCCGTCTGCTTTACCCTAGCTGGCTATCAAAAATGGGGGGACCCAACGTCATTTTTTTTTTTAACTATTTTTTAAATAGAAAAAATTAATGGGCTTCCCTGTATTTTGATTGCCAACCAAGGTAACGGCAGGCAGACGGGGGTGGCAACCCATAGCTGTCTGCTTTATCTGCGCTGAGAATCAAAAATACCGCGGAGCGCTACGTCATTTTTTTAAAGATTTTTTTTTACAGCACTGTGATGTCCAGCAGTCAAAATACAGGGAAGCCCATTTTATTTTTAGTTATTTAAATAAATAATTAAAAAAAATATATATGGGCTCCCGCTGCATTTTTTGTATTGCTAGCTAAGGGTAATCCAAGCAGCTACTGGCTGCTAACCCCCACTGCTTGGTGTTACCTTCACTGGCAATGGAAAATCCAGGGAAGCATTTTTTATTTTTTTTGCCAAAAAACTACAAAAAAAAGGACGTGAGCTTCGCCATATTTTTGTATGCTAGCCAGGTACAGCAGGCAGCCACGGGCTGCCTCCAACCCCCATTTGCCTATTTGTATCCGGCTGGGAACCAAAAATATAGGGAAGCCCGTTTTTTTTTAATTATTTCACTTATTTCATGAAATAATTAAAAAACAAATGACGTGGGCTTCGCCCCATTTTTGTGTCCAGCCGGGTACAACTAGGCAGCTGGGGATTGGAATCCGCAGCATAGGTTAGCCCGAGGTTTCTGGGCGCCTCGCCTCTACTGCGGATTTAAGTCCGCAGCCGTCCCAGAAAATGGCGCTCTCATAGAAGCGCCATCATCTGGCGCTGTATCCAACTCTTCCAACAGCCCTGGAGCCGGGTGGCTTGTTGAGTAATCATGAGTTAATACTGGCTTTGTTTTACTAGCCAGTATTAAGCCAGAGATTCTTAATGTCAGGCACGTTTGACCCGGCCATTAAGAATCTCCAATAAAGGGTTAAAAAAAACACCACACAGAGAAAAAATACTTTAATAGAAATAAATACACAGACACATTAGAGACTCCATCTTTATTACCCCCTGTCAGCCTCCACGATCCTGCTCTTCTGTCTTCTTTCTTTCTAGTGTAGTAGTAGTGACGATTGTAGTGAGGATGAGGTGCACCAGCTCATCACTTGGGGCTGGGGAACCTCCATCCTCACTACAATCCTCACTAGTGTAGTAGTAGTGATGATTGTAGTGAGGATGAGATTCACCAGCTCATCACTTGGGGCTGGGGAACCTCCATCCTCACTACAATCCTCACTACAATCGGGAAGCAGCGTGCAGCCTTCACTCCGTGAGTGATCAGTGCTGGCTGTCAGCGGTAACAGCGGTAACGCTGACAGACGCGTTACCATAGCAACGGTGCTCTCGGAGCCGCGGTTAGCGGTGACATCACCGCTAACTGCGTTGCTATGGCAACGGTGATCTCCGTTAATGACCGGCTGTGTCAGCCGGTCCCTAACGGAACAGGGAGTCAACCGTGTGCTAGAGCATGTCGCCGGTACATGGCGATACACATATGTGCACCGTGTACCGGAGAGATGCACTCGCAGGTCCTACATGACGTGTCATAGTCATGTGACCAGTCTGTAGCCAATGAGATAATAGCCACGTGACTGGTCACATGGCTATTTTGACGTCACGCTAGGTCCTGCATCTCTGCTGGCAGTGCCGTCACCGGGAGGATTCAGCGATCATTGGATGGAATAGCGGCAGGAGACAGAGTGCAGAAGGGATCGCGAGGACCGGTAAGTGTTATGGCAATGTTTATTAACTGTTTGTGTACATTTATCATGCATTTTTATGTGTTTGTGATTGCCTCCCATTCTAGCCTATACGTTCGAGTTCGGTTCGTCGAACGCTCGACGAACCGAACTCGAACGGGACCCCCGTTCGGCGAGCCGACCTTGAGCCGAACCGGGACCGGTTCGCTCATCTCTAGTGGTGACCTGTTAATCAATAAGAAAAAATGCCCTAAAAATGAGGAATCTACAATTGTTTTTTCAACCCAGTATAGCACAGATTTTTATAACATCAAAAAAATTCTTCTGAAATATTTACCTATCCTTAATCAGGACCCTAAACTTAGAGAAATATTAAAAAACAATAAAATCAAGTTTGTTGCTAGGAAAGCACCTTCTTTGAGAGACATTTTGTCTCCGAGTTATTTCTCTAAAAAAAATACTACATCTACAACATGGTTAGATATTAAAGGCTTTTTTCAATGCGGTGCTAAGAAATGCAAGTGCTGTCATTTTGCCAAAAAATCAAAAACCTTTTTTTCATTTGCCTATTATAAAACCTATGAAATCAGCAGCTTTATAAACTGTAGTTCTGATCATATTATTTATTCGATGCTGTTTGATTCAGTATATAGGCTGCACTACAGGACCTTTAAAAAAACACATTCGCAAGCACTTATCTGATATTGAAAGTACTACAGCACTTGGTATTTCTGCCACATCCAGACACTTTGTGACAGCGCACAATAGAAGTACAGACACTCTCTCTTTCATGGGCATTGAAAAGGTTTTTCCACCCCCTCGTGGTGGCAATTATAAACACAAGCTATTGAATAGACAGAGTTTCTGGATTTTCACTCTAGGCAGCCGCATGCCTGGGGGTATGAACAAAAGACAGGATATCATCACATGTTATTGAACAAATCTCTGATTTTTCTATATAAATCTCTACAAATTTGAAATCAGTGGATTTAATTATTGCAAATTTTTTTTTTTTTTTCTCCCTCACTCTAAGCAGGCGCATGCCTGGGGGCATGAACAAAAGACAGGATATCATCACGTGTTATTGAATAAATCTCTGATTTTTCTATATAAAGCTCTACAAATTTGAAATCAGTGGATTTAATTATTGCAAAATTTTTTTTTTTTTTTTAAAATATCTATGACAAATAAATTAATAATACACAATAGAAAATTGACTAGATAAAAATAAAAAATCTAGA
The DNA here is from genome assembly GCF_048569485.1 of Anomaloglossus baeobatrachus. NCBI lineage: Eukaryota > Metazoa > Chordata > Amphibia > Anura > Aromobatidae > Anomaloglossus > Anomaloglossus baeobatrachus. Next base: position 104,637,014 of record NC_134361.1, read on the forward strand.
AAATAATTTAATCCATACAAATCCAAGATTTGAAAATTGAGTGGACTGAAAAAAATATTGCTGGGATTCAATCACACTAAACAGATAATAAATTGGAATTATCTCTATATATAATTGCCTTATTCTGTCTGTCTGTCTGTCTGTCTGTCTTGCTCCAAAATTCTGTCGTTACCGCGACAAGCGTCTCATTGGCCGCTCACCTCGCCTCGGCTCCGCCCCCTCGCACGGATTGGCCACTTGGCCAGGCTCCGCCCCCCCACGGATTGGCCTCTCGCCCCGGCCCCATGCACGCATTGGCAACTCGGCCACGCCCCGCCCCCTCACGCATTGCACGCTCGCCCTGGCCCCGCCCCCCGCACACATTCCCCGAACCGACACAGAGCCCCGACTCCTAGGTGAGTGCTGTACCCCCGGGAGCCCACACCAGCGTACGCCGGCAACCCAGCCGACACATACCCTCGCATTGCTGGGGTTGCCGGCGTATGCTGGTGTGGGCTCCCGTGCGTGCGGGGGGCGGGGTACGCTGGTAACCATGGTACACATCGGGTAATATTGTGTAGCATGGTTACCAGCGTACACCGGCTCCCGTTACACATGTGCAGAAGAGAGAAGACAGAAGAAAGAAGACCCCCGATCATACTCACCAGAAGCCGACCGGGAGCAGGTGAGCGCATCAAGATCCTGCAGTGGCGGAACACACACACACACGCACACACACACACGCACACACATAAGAACAGATACACACACACACATCAGATCACATTCACTCTCACACACACCTCACACACACATCAGATCGCATCCACACACTCACAACATCCAGTGATATCGCGTGCTTCTCGGCGGCATTACTGTGCATGCAGTGACCTTCCAGGACCTGCCGGAGGATCACATGGTTGGAAGCATGTGGTATCTCCGGATGTTGTGAGTGTGAGCGCGTATGTGTGATATCGTCAATGTGTGTGTGCGTGTATGCAATCGTGTGTGTGCGTGTATGCGATCGTGTGTGTGCGTGCATGTATGCGATCGGATGTGTGCGTGTATGTGATCGGATGTGTGTGTGTCGACAGAAGGCAGAGGAGCACTGCGTGCAGCACAGCTGCTGGGACTGCCCACCGGAGGGCACAGGCAGAAGTGGGGTGTGAGTGTATGCGATCAGATGTGTGTGTGTATACTGTCTGATGTGTGACTGTGGAGCACGATGGGGAGTGCGCAGCATGGGGGATGGAGCACGATGGGGAGTGCGCAGCATGGGGGATGGAGAGACGTTTGGGAGTGCGCAGCATGGGGGATGGAGCACGATGGGGAGTGCGCAGCATGGGGGATGGAGCATGATGGGGAGTGCGCAGCATGGGGGATGGAGCACGATGGGGGGTACGCAGCATGGGGGATGGAGCACAATGTGGGATGGAGCACGATGAGGGGTGCGCAGCATGGGGGATGGAGCACGATGGGGGGTGCGCAGCATGTGGGATGGAGCACGATGGGGAGTGTGCAGCATAGGGGATGGAGCACGATGGGGGTGCGCAGCATGGGGGATGGAGCACGATGGGGGGTGCGCAGCATGGGGGATGGAGCACAATGTGGAGTGCGCAGCATGGGGGATGGAGCACGATGGGGGGGTGCGCAGCATGGGGGATGGAGCACAATGGAGGGTGCGCAGCATGGGGGATGGAGCACGATGGAGGGATGCGCAGCATGGGGGATGGAGCACGATGGGGGATGCACAGCATGGGAGATGGAGCACGATGGGGGGTGCGCAGCATGGGGGATGGAGCACGATGGGGGGTGCGCAGCATGGGGGATGGAGCACGATGGGGGGTGCACAGCATGGGGGATGGAGCATGATAGGGGTGCACACCTCCCCCCATAACACACACACACACTGCCACACGCGCACCGCCCAACACACCACACACACACTGGAAACCACAAACACCGCCCTACACAGACACCCACACACACAGACAACGCCGCACACACACAACACCCAACACACAAACACCACAGTATGCACAAATATACTCACATACCGCGCAACACACACACATTGCACAAAACATACATCCCCCCAAAACACACACACGCACCCCACACACACACCAACCACGCAACACACACAGCACCACACACAGACTACACTGCAGACACACAGCGCTCCACAAACAACACAACACACACACAGCGCTCCACACAAACAACACCGCTCTCACACACCCCCACCCAGACAACACCCAGAACATTTACAGCCCCTACACAAACACTTGGCAACTACACACAACAACATCTATATATATAACAAAAATCATACATTAACTACACTATAAATTCTAGAGTACCCGATGCGTTAGAATCGGGCCACCTTCCAGTTGATTTATAATACTATAAGGATTACAATAAATATGGGTGACTATTATAACAATTTTGTTTAAAAAAATATAAAAAAATATAAAAATTTGATAAATTTACATTTGATATATAGTTCTATCTCCTCTGGTCTATTATATTGTAACATCTATGAATTAATGCCATATAATATGAATATATTTATCCCATGTATGAATATGTGTTACTTATACTAATGATTTTCCATGAACAAGTATAGAAGGAGCTTTTGCCATCATAGGGTTAAAACATGGGAGGTTTCATGTTTGATTTTAATCCCTTTCCTTCACTTTTCCTTTCCTCCCCTTTTTCTATATTTTGTCAGTCTAGCCTATGTAGAAGGCGCTTGTACGCCGAAACGCGTAGTCCAAGCAGGCTACCACTTCTAATCTTTTTCCTTCACCGCCCAGAAGTGTGGCTCCAATTTTATGGAAGGTTTTCAAAATAAAGATTTGCAAATGCAAATTTTTTTTAATATATATCTGCATCCTCAAATTTGTCTGCTGGAGTTATAAAGTTTTTTCAATGTTCAGTAAACATGCCACATTAAGCATGTGAATTGCAGCCTTAAGACTAGAAAAAAACCAAAGAGAAAAATTGGAGGAAAATTACCCTGACTATAAATAAATAAATTGCAAGTGCTTAATAACAGGGTACTTAGTGTATACATTTTTGCAAAAAGGTAAAAAGCTGTCTCACCTCATCACGGTGTACCCATTTGAGACAGTCCCTAACCTACTGAAGTTAAAAACATTATCAATACCTGACTTGTGTCATGTCAAAACTCCAATATGAATTGTGGCAAGTGGTCAGCTGTGTCCCAGATTAAATACACAGCAAAGTGAGACGCAATTAGTTGTTCAGTCTCAGTATTAGGAGGGCTGCACCCCCAACTTGCAAAAAAGCAAGATAACATACAAAAAACACAAAAACCTGAGCTGAAACAATGTTCAGTAAACATGCAACATTAAAGGGGTTATCCGGCTTCTTTTGACTTTTTTTTTTTATTTCCCTATTGGGCTACATTGGGGCAGGTAAGTAGATAGAGACCACTTACCTGCCCTGCTGTCAGCCCCTCTCCCCCGGCTCAGAGTGGTCATGTGACCGCTCCTGCCGCGATTTTGCTGCTTCTGGTCATTTCATGTCTACATGGGTAGGGCCATGTTGACATGCAAATCTGGAACAGCATGTCGCCTCCCTGCTGGGCTGTACAGTGCGTGGAGTAACCGCCCCCGTTCCCTGCACCCTCCCACACATTGCCCTGCACCCCGTACTCTGGCCACAACCTCCCACACACTCCGTAGTCTCCCTCCCCCACCTCCTGTGCCCAGCTACGTGCGCCCTGAATTCCAGCCAATTCAGTGTCCAGTTCAATAAGGCAAGGAACACTTGCTGTCAGATACACTGTCAGCGCTGTGTCCCCAGCGCTTTATCATGTGTACTGCCTGACGCCCTGGAAACTGTCCCCCCCCCCCCCTCCCCTGTGCGCGCTGTCTGTGTCATCATGGGTCACCTGTGTGTGTGCACAAGTCTGTGTCCCGCGCCAGCCCCGCGGATGCCCGCACTGCAGCGTGTCAGTGTTTGCCCCCCTCTGCAGTATAAGCTGCTTCTCACCCTGCAGTGCGTGCAGCCGCGGGGATGACGAGCGCTGCTTGTCATCACTGCCCGTGCAGTCTGTGTCCCGCTCCCTGGCAGCCCCGCAGCTGCCCGCACTGCAATGTCAGTGTCTGCCCGCAGTATCAGCAGCTTCTCACGCCGCGGGGCTGGCAGGGAGCGGGACACTGACTGCTAAAGGTGGTGTCACACACAGCGACAACGACGTCGCTGCTACGTCACCATTTTCTGTGATGTTGCAGCGACGTCTCGTCGCTGTCGCTGTGTGTGACATCCAGCAACGACCTGGCCCCTGCTGTGAGGTCGCCGCTCATTGCTGAATGTCCAGCTTCATTTTTTGGTCGTCGCTCTCCCGCTGTGACGCACAGATCGCTGTGTGTGACAGCGAGAGAGTGACGAAATGAAGTGAGCAGGGAGCAGGAGCCGGCGTCTGGCAGCTGCGGTAAGCTGTAACCAAGGTAAACATCGGGTAACTAAGGTGGTTACCCGATATTTACCTTCGTTACCAGCCTCCGCCGCTCTTGCTGCCAGCGCCGGCTCCTGCTGTCTGCACATGTAGCTGCAGGACACATCGGGTTAATTAACCCGATGTGTACTGTAGCTAGGAGAGCAAGGAGCCAGCGCTAAGCAGTGTGCGCGGCTCCCTGCTCTCTGCACTGTGACATGTAGCTGCAGTACACATCGGGTTAATTAACCCGATGTGTACTGTAGCTAGGAGAGCAGGGAGCCAGCGCTAAGCAGTGTGCGCGGCTCCCTGCTCTCTGCACATGTAGCTGCAGGTTAGATTAGATGAGATAATTACCTGCTGTGACGATCTCCTGCCTCCTGACGTCACCGCGGTCACTGCCTTCTCTGCCCATCTCGCGGGCGGCCCGAGACTGTCACTAGCAGTGACGTCACGGGCTCTCGCGATACTGCGTAGAACGTGGCAGGCATAGAAGTCAGTGACAGCGCTGACGTCAGGAGATCAGGAGATCGTTACTGCAGGTAATGATCTCATCTAACCTCCTGACGGCAGCGCTCGGCATCCCCTGCAGTGACCTGGGCTGACCCGCTCAGGTCACTGCACGGCTCTCCCAGCCAATGGGGAACATTTTGTTCTTCATTGACTGGGAGTCTCATTGACTATGGTATGGATCGCCGTGCGACCCCCTTATTGGATTATGCCGGACCCGGATTGGATTGTTCTTGTCAATAAATTGTTGAAAGAGGGAATGTGGGGAGTGTTTTTTCAAATAAAACTTTTTTTGTTGTCTATTTTTTATTTCTTACGGACTGGGTTGGTGATGTCGGGTATCTGATAGACGCCTGACCTCACCAACCCCAGGGCTTGATGCCAGGTGACATTACACATCTGGCATCAACCCCATATATTACCTCGTTTGCCAACGCACCAGGGCAACGGGATGAGTTGGGGCAAAGCGCCAGGATTGGCACATCCAATGGATGCGCCACTTCTGGGGCAGCTGTAGCCTGCTATTTTTAGGCTGTGGAGTGTCCAATAACGGTGGACCTCCCTAGTCTGAGAATACCAGACCACAGCTGTCCGCTTTACCTTGGCTGGTGATGCAATTTGGGGGGGACCCCACGTTTTTTGTTTTAAATTATTTATTTAATTTTAAATAGCGTGGGGTGCCCTCTGTTTTGGATTACCAGCCAAGGTGAAGCTGCCAGCTGTGGTCTGCAGGCTGCAGCCGTCTGCTTTACCCTAGCTGGCTAGAAAAGATGGGGGGACCTCACGTCGTTTTTTTTTTAATTATTTATTTATTTATTGGCTAAATACAAGGCTAAGCACCCTTTAGTGCCACATGAAAGTCACTAAAGGGTGCCAGCTTAGAATATGCGGGGGGGGGTAGGACATTATATTGGTCTTTCTCATCTATTATCTATCCCTCTATCTATCCCTTGATTCATTCATCCATCCCTCTATTTATCCCTCTAGCTATCTGTCTCTATCTATCCCTCTATCTATCTAGCTGCTTCCGTTTTTTGCAGTATGAAAAAAATAGGAAGGTACGCAGATGACACACGGACCATAAACGGAACGGATGCCCCACAGTTGCATCCGTGAAAAAACATGACCATTTTTTTGCAGACCGCAAAAATGGGGCAGTCCTGTGAATGTAGCCTAATCAAGAGGCTTATGAGGGTGATGTATTTAATTACAAAAAAATGTTTTTTCTTGGTGTATGTGTTTATTTACTGTCACTTACAGATTACTGCCCGTGATTGCACTTAGTAATCAATTCACCTGCGCCCGCTCCCGCTCCCGCTCTCCATGGTGCTGATCGCTCCCGCGGTGCAGCATCCGGCCGGCGCTGAGCCCCGCAGCAGCTGCTTCCGGGTCGGCTGTGTCGCGCATCATGAATATGCGCGACAATAATGAGCCGGCTCAGAAGCAGCAAGCTGCACGGGCTGCAGAGGACATCGCTGGACGCCGGGTGAGTTAAAATGTTTTTTATTTTAAAAGCACGTTTTTATCTGGCACGTGTTTCACGGACCACACCACGGCGTGGTCCGGGGGACATCAGTGATGCCAGAAAAAAATGGACATGTCTCCGTGCGGCAATAACGCACATGCGGGTACGCCGCACGGAGACACGTTCAGTGAAACATCACTGACATATGAGCAGACCCATTCATTATAATGGGTCTGCGTATGTCAGTGATTCTGGTACGTTTAAAAAAAAGCACAAACGTACCAGAATCACTGACGTGTGAAAGAGGCCTTACACAGTATTCATTTATCTATAAGGGGTGAGGAACATGTAACAACTCTTTCTGTTACCATTGTGGATGGGATGTGAGCTGATTGCTGTGTCACAGATGAGAGAAGCTGGATCTCTGCTCTGTCACATGCTGAGAGGTCAGGTGCTGGGCAGAATACTGACAGCCATTGAATGTGCAGAGGGAGGGCAGGGGGCGTTTCTGGACACTGAGGCTGGGTGGTGCCAGCTCTGACTGAGGTTTGGCAACCAAGAATACAGGAAGTGGTCATGTTTGCTGGAGCTGAATGTAAACAAGGTGCTGCGGAGAATAAAGGGTGAATTCAAGAGGAACAAAAGTTAGAAAACAAAAAATAACAATGTAGGGGTGATTTATATGACAATACAGCACAGATTAGCTTACAATTTTTTTTGGAGTGTATGTCGGATAACTCCTTTAAGCATGTGAATAGCAGCCTTAAGACTAGAAAAAAACAAAGAGAAAAATTGTAGGAAAAATACCCTGACTATAAATACGTCTATAATAATTGCGTCTCACTTTGCTGTGTATTTAATCTGGGACACAGCTGACCACTTGCCACCATTCATATTGGAGTTTTGACATGACACAAGTCAGGTATTGATAATGTTTTTACTTTCAGTAGGTTAATGACTGTCTCAGATGGGTACACCGTGACAAGGTGAGACAGCTTTTTACCTTTTTGCAAAAATGTATATACTAAGTACCCTATTATCAAGCACTTGCAATTTATTTATTTATAGTCAGGGTATTTTTCCTATAATTTTTTTCTCTTTGTTTTTTTCTAGTCTTAAGGCTGCAATTCACATGTTTAATGTTGCATGTTTACTGAACATTGTTTCAGCTCAGGTTTTTGGTGTTTTTTGTATGTTATCTTACTTTATTGCAAGTTGGGGGCGCAGCCCTCTTAATACTGAGACTGAACAACTAATTGCGTCTCACTTTGCTGTGTATTTAATCTGGGACACAGCTGACCACTTGCCACCATTCATATTGGAGTTTTGACATGACACAAGTTAGATATTGATAATGTTTTTAACTTCAGTAGGTTAGGGACTGTCTCAGATGGGTACACCTTGACGAGGTGAGACAGCTTTTTACCTTTTTGCAAAAATGTATACACTAAGTACCCTGTTATCAAGCACTTGCAATTTATTTATTTATAGTCAGGGTATTTTTCCTACAATTTTTCTCTTTGGTTTTTTACTGTATGCGGGTCAGTATCATGGTATAAAAATAAATAAAACAATTGGGGTCTCCCTCATATTATGATACCCAGAACACATAAAACATATGGCTGCAGACTGCAGCCCCCAGCCCTGCGCTCATCTTGGCGGTGTATCAAAATAAAAGGAACCGCATGCGGCTTTTTTTTAACTATTTAAATAAATAATTTAAAAAAACAAGTTAATAAAGTGGTGAAAGAGGGTGGTTTTGTATTTTATTCCAAATAAAGGATTTTTCTTGGTGTTTGTGTATTTATTTTTTCTTATAGGGTTAGTGATGGGGAGATAATAAACACCTTTCCATAACTAATTTTGTGCTTCTTGACAGTTCTGGGGTGTTATTAACCCCTCATTACCCTGATTTCCACCACATCAGTGCAATCGGCAAGAGCTGGGTAAAGCACCAAGCTTGTCACATCTAATGGATGCGACAGACTCGGGCAGCTACAGGTTGCTATTTTAGACTGGGGAGCCAAATAACCATAGGCCTCCCCCATTTGAGAATACCAGTCCCAGCTGTCAGGCTTTATCATGGCTGTGTATTAAAATTGGGGAGACTGCACGCTGTTTTTATAAATTATTTATTTAAATAATTAAAAAAAAAGTTGCATGCTGTTTCTCTTATTTTGATTCACAACGAAGATAAGAGCATGGCTGGGGGCTACACCCTGTAGCCATGGTCTATCATAATATGGGGGGACCCTACACCAATTGTTTTATTTATTTACTTTTATACCACAATACCGATGGTAAATGCTAGGGGGTATGGGCTCCTTCCAAGAGATACACAGATAGGAGGAGTGCAGGGGGGCAAATATCCCCCTATCATGATTATGGTGTTCCCGGCCATCTAGGGGTCTGACCCCCAGACTCCCGCTTCTATTATAACTCAACTCTATGCCCATGTGGACTTAGAAAAATAATGTTGCTTTATCATATCAGCTATGTTGGTGGAGACCCTGCCCCTTTTGGGCACATGGGCATGACCTCAGCAAACGTCCTTCTAGCCACTACCGTAGCAGAGCAGATGTAGTAGTCGTGGACTCGGAAACAACAGCATCACCGGTGAGTACCCAGCAGTGTGTGTGCAGTGAGTTCAAGAGGTCATCGGCGTATTTAATAAACTTGGATGACCTCCTGATGACACCGCCGCACCGCAACACCAGCGCTACTGGGTGTTACGCAGTTGTCATCAGGATGTCATCTGAGTTAAAGGTATAAAGGCTCGGGTTTGGTTCAATAAAGTCTCGCGAGCACCCCCATTGCTCGGCTCGGCGAGCCGAGTTGAGGGAGGTTTGCTCATCTTTACTGACCAGAGAACTTTCTCTCATAAGCTCACGGTGTCCCATTCATGCCTTTTTGCAAACTGTAAATGGGGCTTCTTATGGCTTGTTTTAAAAAGTTGCTATTTTCCTACCATGCTTCCATAAAGGCCATATTTGTGGCATATATGGCTAATAGTTGTCCTGTGGACAGATTCTCGAACCTAAGCTGTGGATCTCTGCAGCTCCTCCAGAGTGACCATGGGACTTTTGGCTGTTTTTCCAATTAGTGCTCTCCTTGCTGAGGATGTCAGTTTAGGTAGACGGTCATGTGTTAGTAGGTTTGTAGTTGTGCCATACTCCTTCCATTTAATGATAATGGATAGAATATTGCTGAGTGAGATTTTCAGCACTTGGGATATTCTCTTTTTATATCCAAACCCTCCTTTCCTCTTCTCGACAAGTTTATCTCTGACAACTCTGGTGTGTTCCTTGGTTTTCATGATGTTGTTTAAGCCGTAATGTTTGTGACGACACAGACTTTTTCAATGTGTGTCGGGGGTTAAATTTCTTACATTAGCCAGACGTATTGTTCTTCCGTGTGTTAACTCATGTTTGCTAAACTATTGTTTCTGCCAGACCCTTCTGATCATTCATTGTAATGTAGTTGTGTATTGCTAATCTAATGTAAATTACCTCAGTGGCTATTGCCTAGTCTGGGGATTGCAGACTACAAGTAAATATCCTCAGTCTTTCTATCCACATAATTTAACTGAACATTATCCATGCAGCTTGAAATTCATCCAATAAGAGAAGCAACCTTGTACAACCAATCCGATAATGGCACAGGATATCCTAAGGGAAGGCTATGGCAATAAAAGGGGACTTCTTGGAGTCACCAGGGTTGATGGATGTTGCATGATCCAGTCTAAGCTCTTAGGAGCTGGCTAGGGGATCAGAACCAGGATGCCTTGTGGACTCGGTCTAGGGACTTTGTCTCCAACTAGAGGATCACTTGGCTACATGGCTTCAATCTAGGGACTTCGATTCCGATTGGAGACCATGACCACAGTCTAGAGATTTCGACTCTGGCTGCCAGGATTATATCATATCATCATACCAGAGACTACTTAAGGAAGAAACCCAGGTTCGGACAATTTGGTCACCTGGCTTCAGACTTTGCAGACCTTAGCCAGCTTCCTAAATCTGGCATTATTCCATTCTCGGTGGGTGCCCGCCGAAAGCGGGGTGGTGCTGGATTGGAGTAAGTAGCCCTGGAAGCTCTGAGGCACGGACATTCTAAATCCCTGGTGAGCCAGTGGAAGGGTGAGAAACTGTTGCCTGTCACATTTGTGTGTTTTGCTGGTTATGTGCTATGTGCCGTTAATTGTTTGGGGATCCAATAAAGTCTTAATATTGTGATTACCTCACCCTGTCTTGTCTGAGTAGTGTTTCGCCCACGGTTAAGAAAGTCAGGCGTTCAGTTGGGATGAGCCCTGGGCCATGCTGTCTTTCTAAAGGCGGCAGGGCCAGCGGACAAGAGCACCCACTGACCCCCGTGTCTCCACAATGTTCTCAAACAAATCTCTGTGTCCTTCACAGAACAGCTGTAATTATGTTGAAAATAAATTAAACACAGGACTCAATTTTCTAATTAGTTGAGTTGAATACAAATGCAATGCATGTTGCAATTTTCAGATTAATATTTTTTAAAATATTTAGAAAGTTGTGTATCATTTCCTTTACATGTCACAAATAACTGCTACTTAAGGCCCCGTTACACGCAACAACATCGCTAACGAGATATCGCTGGGGTCATGGAATTCGTGATGCACATCCGGCCTCGTTAGCGACGTCGTTGCATGTAACACCTACGAGCAACCGCTAACGATCCAAAAAATGGCAAAAATCGTTGATTGTTGACACATTGTTCCTTTCCCAAATATCGTTGCTTATTTTGGATGCAGGTTGTTTTTCATTCCTGAGGCAGCACACATCGCTATGTGTGACAGCCTGGGAACCACGAACAACAGCGTTCCTGCTTTCTCCGCCCCTCCACTTCTATTGGTGACCCACTGTGTAACGTCGATGTGATGCCGCACGAACTTCCCCCTTAAAAAAGAGTTTGTTCGCGGGCCACAGTGACGTTGTTAGGAAGGTATGTGCGTGGGACGCGTACAAGCAATATTGTTCACCACGGGTAGCGATTTACCCGTGACGCACGCACGACGGGGGCGGATGCGATCGCAAGCGATGTCGCAGCGCGCAAAACGGCCTTTAGTGTTGGTTTATAACATAAAATGAAAACAAAATACCTTTAACCCCTTCAGCCCCCGGGCACTTTCCGTTTTTGCGTTTTTGTTTTTTGCTCCCCTTCTTCCGAGAGGCGTAACTTTTTTATTTTTCCATCAATCTTGCCATATGAGGGCTTGTTTTTTGCGGGACGAGTTGTACTTTTAAATGAAACCATAAGTTTTACCATATAGTGTACTGGAAAACGGCAAAAAAATTCCAAGTGCGGAAAAATTGCAAAAAAAGTGGGATTGTACAATAGTTTTTGGGATATTTTATTCACCGTGTTCACTATATGGTAAAACTGATGTGTGGGTATGATGCCTCAGGTCGGTGCGAGTTTATAGACACCAAACATGTATAGGTTTACTTGTATCTAAGGGGTTAAAAAAAATTCACAAGCTTGTCCGAAAAACGTGGCGCACGTTTTGCGCCATTTTCCAAAACCCGTAGCGTTCTCATTTTTCAGGATCTGAGGCTCAGTGATGGCTTATTTTTTGCGTCTTGACCTGACGTTCTTAACGGTACCATTTTTGCGCAGATGCTACGTTTTGATCGCCTGTTATTGCATTTTGCGCAAAATTTGCGGTGACCAAAAAACGTAATTTTGGCGTTTGGAATTTTTTTGCCGCTACGCCGTTTACTGATCAGATTCATTGATTTTATATTTTGATAGATCGGGCTTTTCTGAACGCGGCGATACCAAATATGTGTGTATTTTTTATTTTTTTAACCCTTTAATTTTCAATGGGGTGAAAGGGGGGTGATTTGAACTTTTAGGTTTTTTTATTTTTTTTTAATTTTTTAAAACTTTTTTTTTTACTTTTTTTTTTTATTTTACTAGTCCCCCTAGGGGGCTATTGCGATCAGCAATCCGATCGCTTTGCACAATCTGCAGATCTCAGCTACAGAGCTGAGAACTGCAGATTTGCTGCTTCACTTTCAATGCCGGCTGTATTTCGGCATTGAGAGGAAGTGACTCATGTTAGCCACAGGCGTCATCACATGACCCTGTGCTACCATGGCAACTGCCGAAAGTCACGTGATCATGTCACGTGACTTCCGGCGGGGGCGGGGTAAGTCACTGTCATGGCGGCGCCCATGTACATATCGCTGCCAAGACTTTGGCAGCGAAATGTAAGGGGTTAATGGCCGCGGGTGGAAGCGATTCCACCCGCGGCTAGCAGGCACACATATCAGCTGTTGATAAGGGGGCGGGGCTTACCGGAGCACGATCCATGACGTATCTAGTACGTCATGGGTCGTTAAGGGGTTAATTTTGTGGGTGAAATAATGGGGAAAATTTCATGAGGTATGAATACATTTTCAAGACACTGTAAATTTATAGATGTAATACAAATATTATAAAACTGGATACACTATTAGTATTTAAATCGGTGGAGACTTCTTATTTTAAGTAGGACAGTGATATTAACTCACTTTAAAATGCATATCTCTCTACCATGACAGTATTATCACCAAAAGATAAGTCTCTAGGTATCTCTTCCAATTCTTTATGTATCCTCAGTTTATTTTTACTAGTACAAGATATCTAATATTATTTTGTCACTCCTGAAGTACAGATTATATCACTTTGAGCCAATTTAGCATTATGCTTCTCTTTTCTGCCATTAGAGCTAGTATGATCACCCTCATCTCTTTTTTAGCATATGCATTACTTTTGTTTAGCTCATTATTTTGATCATTTATTCAAAGACTTTAGTCATCCTTTTACAGCTCTAGCCACTATGTAACAAATTTGTATTTAGACAATGCATTTAAAATAGGCACTTCTATAACCTACTAAATATTTTTATTCAGAGTTACAAATCCCGATAACAAAAGAATATTACTTTTCAAATAGTTTATTTTCATTGTTTTATGATAATTTGTTTATAACTTTTATTTACTCACAACACAACATAGAATATGAAAAGTTAAAAATTAGACATTTTTCCATATAAAAATGGAATTAATTTAAACATTAATAGCAGCAACACAGTTCAAAAAAACTTGCGACAAGGCCATTTCTACCACTGTGTAACAACCTTTTTATTACAGACTGTAAACATCTGGCATATAAGGAGTCTAATAATTGAAATTTTCGGATAAGAATGATGTTCCAGTTTTGTCTAATATAGATTTATAGATGCTCAACAGACCTTGGTTTTCTTTGCTGGATTTTTTGTTTCATAATGTGCCAAGTAATTTCTATTAATACACTTAGAAAGAATTCTGCCTTGTAGAGATGACTCCAAAAGACTTGTTTATTTCATCATGGTTAAAAGAAGGTTTAAAAAAAATAGGAGCTCCTGGACAGGCTACATATCTCGGCAGGTTATGCTTTAGAACCTTGTGAAGGATCAACGGATCTCCCATCACTCCCTGTAAGAACACTGTATAGAAAAAAACAAAAAATTGCTGTTTGATGATAATAAGGCATAATGTGTTGAAACATTTAGGCCAGTTACTTCGTTCCTGTATTTCTTGATACCTTGTTTTTATCATCATGAAATAAAAATTAAGAATTATTGGATCATCTCTGCGTTAAAAGCAGAAATATTTAGATTCCAATCATGTGAAGACAATCAAAACTCAGCAACACCAACCACCTCAATGAGTTCCCCCAGAACAAAGACCTCAAGCTCTTCCATTTTGTTTGCTAGACTACTAATATTTGTGAGCAAATTCTTTAGGTTACTTTTAATTTTCCAACATTTACTTTAAAAAAGTTAATTTCTGAAATGTTATGGGCATACAAAACTTTCCCTCCCACAGTCAAGTTTTCTACCCTCTGCAAACTATTTATAGCATTATTTCTTGACTTGTCCTCCCCTTTGTAGCTAATTTAAGTACACTGCCACCATTGTGAAAATTCTCTCTGCCAGCTTATCAGACCCCCTCTTTTAAAAGAATATGGGGGAGTCTTTTCTTTGTCCACCATAATTAATCTGTTTTTCAAATAATCCTGTGAAATCTTTATTAATTGATTTTTATATAATTAGTGACTTATAATTAGAGATGAGCGAACCGGTCGCGGTTCGGCTCGAGGGCGGTTCGCCGAACGGAGCTCCCGTTCGAGTTCGGTTCGTCGAACGTTCGACGAATCGAACTCGAACCAATAGGTTATAATGGGAGGCAATCACAAACACATAAAAATGCATTATAAATGTACACATACAGTAAATAAACATTGCCATAACACTTACCGGTCCCCGCGATCCCTCCTGCACTCTGTCTCCTGCCGCTATTCCATCCGATGATCGCTGAATCCTCCCGATGACCGGCACTGCCAGCAGAGAAGCAGGACCTATCGTGACGTCAATATAGCCATGTGACCAGTAACGTGGCTATTATCTCATTGGCTACAGACTGGTCACATGACTATGACGCGTCATGTAGGACCTGCGAGTGCATCTCTCCGGTACACGGTGCACATTTGTGTATCGCCGTGTACTGGCGATATGCTCTAGCACACGGTCGACTCCCCGTTCCGTTAGGGACCGGCTGACACAGCCGGTCATTAACGGAGATCACCGTTGCCATAGCAACGCAGTTAGCGGTGACGTCACCGCTAACCGCGGCTCCGGGAGCACCGTTGCTATGGTAACGCGTCTGTCAGCGTTACCGCTGTTACCGCTAGCAGCACTGATCACTCACGGAATGAAGGCTGCACGCTGCTTCCCGATTGTAGTGAGGATTGTAGTGAGGATGAGGTGCCCCAGCCCATCAAGTGATGGGCTGGGGCATCTCATCCTCACTACAATCGTCACTACTACTACACTAGTGAGGATTGTAGTGAGGACGAGGTGCCCTAGCTCATCAAGTGATGGGCTGGGGCACCTCATCCTCACTACAATCACTACTACTACACTAGTGAGGATTGTAGTGAGGATGAGGTGCCCCAGCTCATCAAGGTTTATTGGGGATTTATTGGGCTGACAGGGGCTAATAAAGATGGAGTCTCTAATGTGTCTGTGTATTTATTTCTATTAAAGTATTTTTTCTCTGTGTGGTGTCTTTTTTTAACCCATTATTGGAGATTCTTAATGGCCGGGTCAAACGTGCCTGACATTAAGAATCTCTGGCTTAATACTGGCTAGTAAAACAAAGCCAGTATTAACTCATGATTACCCAACAAGCCACCCGGCTCCAGGGCTGTTGGAAGAGTTGGATACAGCGCCAGATGATGGCGCTTCTATGAGAGCGCCATTTTCTGGGGCGGCTGTGGACTGAAATTCGCAGCAGAGGCGCCCAGAAACCTCAGGCTAACCTGTGCTGCGGATTCCAATCCCCAGCTGCCTAGTTGTACCTGGCTGGACACAAAAAAGGGGCGAAGCCCACGTCATTTGTTTTTTAATTATTTCATGAAATAAGTGAAATAATTAAAAAAAACGGGCTTCCCTATATTTTTGGTTCCCAGCCGGGTACAAATAGGCAACTGGGGGTTGGAGGCAGCCCGTGGCTGCCTGCTGTACCTGGCTAGCATACAAAAATATGGCGAAGCCCACGTCATTTTTTTGGTGGGCAAAAAACTTCTGCATACAGTCCTGGATGCAGTATGCTGAGCCTTGTAGTTCTGCAGCTGCTGTCTGCTCTTCTCCATACAGACAGGCAAACGGGGTAATATATGGGGTTAATATCAGATGTGTAATGTCACCTGGCACCAAGCCCTGGGGTTGGTGAGGTCAGGCGTCTATCAGATACCCGACATCACCAACCCAGTCAGTAATAAAAAAAAATAGACGACAAACACATTTTTTTTTTAAAAAACACTCCCCAAAACATTCCCTCTTTAACCAATTTATTAGAAAGAAAAACAAATCCAGGTCTAGTGTAGTCCAAGGGGTTGCCATGATGATCCACACTGTCCCAGTCAATAAAGAGCAGAATGTTCCCCATTGGCTGGGAGAGCAATGCAGTGACCTGAGCTAACATCAATGGGTCAGCCCAGGTCACTGCAGGGGATGACAAGTGCTGCTGTCAGCAAGGTACATTACCTGCGCTGATCTCCAGCACACTGACAGCACCTGTCACTGAGTTCAATGACCGCCGCCTTCACAGCCAAGTATCGCGAGAGGCACGTGACGTCACCGCTAGTCAGTCTCGGGTCGGAAGCGAGAGAAGGTGATGTGACAAGCGGCGGCCATGGAGGACAGTGACAGCGCTGAGGTCGGGATGGCGGGACTTCATCACCGCAGGTAAGCCGAGCGGGACCATGTGTGCAGAGTGCAGTGTGTGTGTGTGTGTGTGTGTGTGTGTGTATGTGTACATGCCGCGGGCAGGAGGGGGCGGAGTGAGCTGAGCGGGGAAGTGTGGGTTTCCTGCACATAACTAGGATAAACATTGGGTTACTAACCAAAGCGCTTTGCTTGGATACCCGATGTTTATCTTGGTTACCAGCTTGTGGGAGGCTGCCAGCGATGGCTCCTGCACACTGTAGCTGTAAAAAGCCCTGCTTTTTGCTGCTAGAACCGTTCTCGAACGTATCTAGAACTATCGAGCTTTTGCAAAAAGCTCGAGTCCTAGTTCGATCTAGAACAGCCCCCAAAATCACTCGAGCCTCGAACTGGAGAACCTCAAACCGCGAACCGCCCTCAACTCTACTTATAATACCCTTAAAAAATGAATCTATCTAATCCAAACCCTTATGCTATCGCGACCACAATGCACTCTAAAGGTAACCTGTCAGGTCTGATAACGCTGTTAACCTGCAGATATAGGGTAATGTGCAGATTGGTACTGTTATAAAGCTTCACATCTGCGCTACTGAAAGTGTGACACCTGGGAAAAAATAACTTCATTCCTCCTGGGAGCCACAAGCTTTCAGTCATGCAGACATGCTCAGAGCAACTACAGTTATCGTTCACTGACAGCCAGCTCTGTACTGATACACTGCTGAACTTGCAGCTACATTACTAAAAACTGGCAGCTCCAGAGAAGAATAAAGTTTATTTTCTCCTTGGTGCTGCATTTTTAGTATGATGGCCACGAAACAGCATAATATTATTAACCTGCAGATTGCATAACTGCAGGTTAACAGTATTATCAAACCTGACAGGTGCCCCTTAATGTTGTCACTGTTAGGCTGGAGTCACACTTGCGAGTGTCTCGCGTGTGACTTGCATGAGTCTTGCATTGCATCACCAGGCATGGCCGCACACTGTCCTTCTCCTAGCAGGAGTGGGTCAGCTGCGTATTTCTATGCAGCTGAGCTGCTCATATCCGGAAAGTGTGTGGCCGTGCCGGGTGATGTGATGCGATACTCGTGCAAGTCACACGTGAGACACTTGCATGGTGACTCCGGCCTTAAAGTGAAAATGTCAGGTCCAATACTCACCCGGAATCACAAGCAGTTGTGGGTGCATATTGCTAATCACTGCCTAACTGTCCCTGTATACACTAGCATAGAAAGAGACATTTTTAGAAAAAGTATTTCTAAAGATCCTGGCTAGTCGGCTCCATTAGCATGTTAGTATGTCCCTGTGGGCGTGTTAACATGCTAATGAATGTGCAGCATCAGAGGATGATCTCACTCACCTCTCCACTGCCATGGCATCTGACGCTGGATTTCAGCTCAGTGCACATAACCCCCGAGTTTCGGTCATGCGCACTATGAAACCGGGTGTACGCTTCCTGGCTTCAAACAGAAGTAATGCGCATGACCAAAACTCCGGGGTCATGCGCACTGAGGGAAATCAAGTGTCCGGCGGTGATGGCAGAGGAGAGGTGAGTGAGATGATCCTCTGACGTTGCACATTCATTAGCATGTTAGCACGCCCACAGGAGCGTACTACTAACATGCTAATGGAGCTGACTAGCCAGGGGAACTAACGCCCAGGGGACTACTCCCCTCGCTCATTAGCATACGATAAAAGATCTTTAGAAATACTTTTTCTAAAGATCTCTTTATCTATACTTGTGTATAGATACAGTTAGGACAGTTAGGCAGGGAATAGCAATATACACCCAGAACTACTCGTGGATCTGGGTGCATATTGCACCTGACAGGTTCGCTTTAATAAATTAATTCATCCTAGTTAGCCATTTTTGGTGCCATTTCCTAATTTAATTTCTATCACTAACTATGTGGCATAAGAATGTTTATTCCGTGATAGGAGAATATTCTAAAATTTCCAGTGGTGATCGCAGTAATGTTTTTTCATTACCTATTAATCATGAAACATTAAATGGTATTTTCTCTTTCAGTTCTCCATACTTTGCATATTTTGTTCTTTTGGCAAAATCTATTCATAAGATATTATACAGACTACAAACAAAGCCTGAATGGAAAACATTGGTAAAAACTGATATTTTATGTTAAAGGTCAAGTCTAAGACCAGATGGGCAGTGATCACAGGCATTTTCTTTTACTAGCTGATCACCAATTTATTTTACATATTTAAGGTACCGTCACACTAAACGACGTACCAGCGATTCTGATCATGATATGACATGGTCAGGATCGCTGGTACGTCACTACAGGGTCTTTAGTAGAGTTGAGCGCGGTTCGTGGTTCGAGGTTCTCCAGTTCTAAGCTCGAGTGATTTTGGGGGCTGTTCGAGATCGAACTAGAACTCGAGCTTTTTGCAAAAGCTCGATAGTTCTAGATACGTTCGAGAACGGTTCTAGCAGCAAAAAGCAGGGCTTTTTACAGCTACAGTGTGCAGGAGCCATCACGGCAGCCTGCCAGAAGCTGGTAACCAAGATAAACATCGGATATCCAAGCAAAGCGCTTTGGCTAGTAACCCGATGTTTATCTTAGTTACGTGCAGGAAACCCACACTTCCCCGCTCAGCTCGCTCCGCCCCCTCCTGCCCGCGGCATGTACACATACATACACACACACACACACACACACATGGCCCCACTCGGCTTACCTGCGGTGATGAAGTCCCGCCATCCCGACCTCAGCGCTGTCACTGTCCTCCATGGCCGCCGCTTGTCACATCACCTCTCGCTTCCGACCCGAGACTGACTAGCGGTGACGTCACGGGCCTCTCGCGATACTTGATGTGAAGGCGCCGGTCATTGACCTCAGTGACAGGTGCTGTCGGCAGTGCAGGAGATCAGCGCAGGTAATGTACCTCACTGACAGCAGCACTTGTCATCCCCTGCAGTGACCTGGGCTGACCCATTGATGTTAGCTCAGGTCACTGCACTGCTCTCCCAGCCAATGGGGAACATTCTGCTCTTCATTGACTGGGACAGTGTGGATCGTCATGGCAACCCCTTGGATTACACCAGACCTGGATTTGTTTTTCATTCTAATAAATTGGTTAAAGAGGGAATGTTTTGGGGAGTGTTTTTTCAAATAAAAATGTGGTTGTCATCTATTTTTTTTTATTACTGACTGGGTTGGTGATGTTGGGTATCTGATAGACGCCTGACCTCACCAACCCCAGGGCTTGATGCCAGGTGACATTACACATCTGGTATTAACCCCATATATTACCCCGTTTGCCACCGCACCAGGGCGCGGGATGAGCTGGGGCGAAGCACCAGGATTGGCGCATCTAATGGATGCGCCACTTCTGGGGCGGCTGCGGCCTGCTATTTTTAGGCTGGGGAGAGTCCAATAACCATGGACCTCCCTAGTCTGAGAATATCAGGCCCCAGCTGTCTGCTTTACCTTGGCTGGTGATCCAATTTTGGGGGACCCCTGCATGTTTTTTTTTTTAATTATTTATTTAATTTAAAATAACAGCGTGGGGTGCCCTCAGTTTTGGATTACCAGCCAAGGTGAGGTTGCCAGCTGTGGTCTGCAGGCTGCAGCCGTCTGCTTTACCCTAGCTGGCTACAAAACTATGGGGAACCCTACGTCATTTTTTTTTTCATTTTTTTGGCTAAATACAAAGCTAAGCACCCCTTAGTGCCACATGAAAGGTACCAAAGGGTGCTCCACTTTTTCTCCACTTTTTCTCCACTTTTTCTCTACTTTTTCCTCCACTTTTTCTCCATTTTTTCTCCGTTCTTTTTCTATGGTCGGTCTACCCATTAGCTCTGCCATGCATACTGTAGCTCTACACCTACTGCACATGTTACTTTATGATTGACATCTCTTTCGTACCAGAGCTGTCTAAGTCTACTCTGACCCCATATTTGTCATTACTATATTGTCCTTGTACTGTATTATGACATTTGTATCATGTGTTTCATTTCTTGCTGTGTTGCAATTTTTTTGCTGCATCCCAATTGTACCTCTACATTGTTCGAGTTTATGTTATTGTTCTCTCACTCTTATGTGATACTGATTATTGTCAGTTTTCATGATTACATGCAGATAAGTCCAATCTGACGAAGGCTCAGGCCGAAACGTCATTTGTAACTTGTTTTGGACAAAAACATATATGCTTATGAAAAAAATTTTTTTCTTAATACGGACCAATAAAGAGTGATTCTGCATTACTATCCGTTGTGACTTACTGACTTAGTCTGTGAGATTTAGAGTGCCGAGGTTACTCACTAATTTTATCTATTATTACCTCTGAGCACCTATATACCAGTGAGCAGAGCTTCCTCTACAGTAGTTCTCCTGATTAGGCATGCCCTTACCTCATGAGCAGGGCATTGCAGCTTTGGTAGCAACAATTACGACATGGACTCTGCTGCTGTGGACCCGGGGAGAGTGAGTGCAGATTCATTGCACCCACACTCCTCACATGAAGGGTCCGCACTCCTAAAAAATGGGGGATGCGTTCCCTGAGTGTCTCCCCCCCATATTCTAGACGGTCCAGAGTCGACGTGGGACCCCTTTATTTTTTTTCTTACAATAAATTGGTGAAAGAGGAAATGTTTTGGGGACTGTTTTTTCAAATAAATTTCTTTTGTCGATTTTTTGTTTTTGTTAGTACTGACAGTTTATGATGTTGGGTATCTAATAAACGCCATGACATCACAAACTGCTGGGCTTGATCTCAGGTGACTTTACAGCTAGTATCAACCCGATTTATTACCCCGTTTGCCACTGCACCAGGGCACAGGATGAGCTGGGGTGAAGCGCCAGGATTGGCGCATCTAATGGATGTGCCACGTCTGGGGTGCCTGCGGCCTGCTATTTTTAGGCTGTGAAGGCCCAATAACTATGGACCTTTCCACCCTGAGAATACCAGACCACAGCTGTCCGCTTTACCTTGGCTGGTGATCCAATTTGGGGGGGACCCTACTTTTATTGTGTAATTATTAATATTTATAAAATAATTATAAAAAAGAGCCTGAGGGGACCTCCACATTGGATCCCCAACCACGGTAAAGCTGCCAGCTGTGGTTTTCAGGCTACAGCCGTCTGCTTTACCCTAGCTGGCTATCAAAAATGGGGGGACCCAACGTCATTTTTTTTTTTAACTATTTTTTAAATAGAAAAAATTAATGGGCTTCCCTGTATTTTGATTGCCAACCAAGGTAACGGCAGGCAGATGGGGGTGGCAACCCATAGCTGTCTGCTTTATCTGCGCTGAGAATCAAAAATACCGCGGAGCGCTACGTCATTTTTTTAAAGATTTATTTTTACAGCACTGTGATGTCCAGCAATCAAAATACAGGGAAGCCCATTTTATTTTTAGTTATTTAAATAAATAATTAAAAAAAATATATATGGGCTCCCGCTGCATTTTTTGTATTGCTAGCTAAGGGTAATCCAAGCAGCTACTGGCTGCTAACCCCCACTGCTTGGTGTTACCTTCACTGGCAATGGAAAATCCAGGGAAGCATTTTTTATTTTTTTTGCCAAAAAACTACAAAAAAAGGACGTGAGCTTCGCCATATTTTTGTATGCTAGCCAGGTACAGCAGGCAGCCACGGGCTGCCTCCAACCCCCAGTTGCCTATTTGTACCCGGCTGGGAACCAAAAATATAGGGAAGCCCGTTTTTTTTTAATTATTTCACTTATTTCATGAAATAATTAAAAAACAAATGACGTGGGCTTCGCCCCATTTTTGTGTCCAGCCGGGTACAACTAGGCAGCTGGGGATTGGAATCCGCAGCACAGGTTAGCCCGAGGTTTCTGGGCGCCTCTACTGCGGATTTCAGTCCGCAGCCGTCCCAGAAAATGGTGCTCTCATAGAAGCGCCATCATCTGGCGCTGTATCCAACTCTTCCAACAGCCCTGAAGCCGGGTGGCTTGTTGGGTAATCATGAGTTAATACTGGCTTTGTTTTACTAGCCAGTATTAAGCCAGAGATTCTTAATGTCAGGCACGTTTGACCCGGCCATTAAGAATCTCCAATAAAGGGTTAAAAAAACACCACACAGAGAAAAAATACTTTAATAGAAATAAATACACAGACACATTAGAAACTCCATCTTTATTACCCCCTGTCAGCCCTCCACGATCCTGCTCTTCTGTCTTCTTTCTTTCTAGTGTAGTAGTAGTGACGATTGTAGTGAGGATGAGATTCACCAGCCCATCACTTGGGGCTGGGGAACCTCATCCTCACTACAATCCTCACTAGTGTAGTAGTAGTGACGATTGTAGTGAGGATGAGGTTCACCAGCTCATCACTTGGGGCTGGGGAACCTCATCCTCACTACAATCCTCACTACAATCGGGAAGCAGCGTGCAGCCTTCACTCCGTGAGTGATCAGTGCTGCTAGCGGTAACGCTGACAGACGCGTTACCATAGCAACGGTGCTCTCGGAGCCGCGGTTAGCGGTGACATCACCGCTAACTGCGTTGCTATGGCAACGGTGATCTCCGTTAATGACCGGCTGTGTCAGCCGGTCCCTAACGGAACGGGGAGTCGACCGTGTGCTAGAGCATGTCGCCGGTACACGGCGATACACATATGTGCACCGTGTACCGGAGAGATACACTCGCAGGTCCTACATGACGTGTCATAGTCATGTGACCAGTCTGTAGCCAATGAGATAATAGCCACGTGACTGGTCACATGGCTATTTTGACGTCACGATAGGTCCTGCATCTCTGCTGGCAGTGCCGTCACCGGGAGGATTAAGCGATCATCGGATGGAATAGCGGCAGGAGACAGAGTGCAGAAGGGATCGTGAGGACCGGTAAGTGTTATGGCAATGTTTATTAACTGTTTGTGTACATTTATCATGCATTTTTATGTGTTTGTGATTGCCTCCCATTATAGCCTATACGTTCGAGTTTGGTTCGTCGAACGTTCGACGAACCGAACTCGAACGGGACCCCCGTTCGGCGAGCCGACCTCGAGCCGAACCGGCGGGACCGGTTCGCTCATCTCTAGTCTTTAGTGAGTTGTCAAACAGTCAGATCTTCCCAACGACGCAGCAACGATACGGCGGTCGCTGGGACCCTGTCACATAGCACGATTCAAATCTTGATTAGTAACATAGGCGTGCATCTACATTGCCTTTTCCGCGCCTCCTCTGCTCCGATTGGTGTTCGTAACTGCGTTGTGACTGGGCAGCCTTGCCTTTAGAGAAGGCAACATAATAGCACTTCCATCCTTCCCCATCCTTGTCCATCCTACAGTCCCGATGCAGAATGCACTGTATTACGATCTGCTTCTACACGCGGTCAGGGACAAGTGAATTCAGCCCTCTGAAATGTACTGCGATCTACAAGCCAGAACAGAGGATGGAAGCGGCCAATCCGAACGCAGTAGCGATCATCAATCGGAACAGAGAGTGCGCGGAAAACAACAAAGATGCACGCCTATGTGAGTCACGAAAGAGGTCGTTGGGTAAGGTGTCAAACACACTGATGTGGGCTGCCCTGCGGGAGCCTGACGACCAAAAAATGAACCAGAACAGTGTGTAATGATCAGCGATTTCACAGCAGGGGCCAGGTCGCTGCTTAGTGTCACACACAGCGAGATCACTGATGAAGTCACTGGTATGTCACAAAACCTGTGACTCAGCAACGATCTCGCTAGCGACCTTGCCACGTGAGAAGTACCCCTTACTGTATGTAATATGTGTTAAGGCTTGCAGATAAACGAGATAATGTGCAGCAAAATCAAGTGTTTGTCTAAAGACTCCAAGGTTCTTTAATTAATTTCTGATTAGTCTGTGAATGCTTGGAAAGTTTGTAAATTCTTAACAAATCATTCCATGATAGTGGGAAGTTTGTATAAGGTCAATCTATTCAAATTAATTTGAGAAGAGCTGTTTAAAAAAAACATTCTAAGCATCTTGTTTTATGATATTTAAGATAACCCAATAGCAAACTAATTATTGCAGAAAGTAATAAAACCTACAAAATGCCTATTACTGTAATGATATCCAAATGAGATAGTGGTGAAACATTCTTAAAACGAATCCCAAATGAATTTTTAATGATAAAAGTGAAAAGGGTACATTTCTGGAATAGTGTGCCAGTAATTACTAATTAGCCATAAATCCCTGCAGTAAAATCATAAGCATATGTAGTGTGTAGTGTGAACCCCTATAACAAAGTTTGTATAATTTGCAAGTATTGCATCCTTTTTTTATTTTTTATCTCCAAACACCATATATCTCTTTTTGTTATAATAAAGCATTGGATATTTTCTATTACTGAGAGTAAAACATTCAAAATATTTTGATCTTTAGCAATGATCGGTGTCACTACAGTTAACTTTGCAAATGCAGAATTCATTTTAATTAGGTGTCACGTCCTCACCGGGGTCGCTCATGCGACTTCTGCTTCCATCACCAGGTGCCACCGTATTCCCACTACTCACAGTGCTGGTGATAGGGGAAGAGTCGGTGCCAGTGGCTCTGGTGGGAACAGGCTCCACCCATCCACTGGGCTGGGTTTTCTCTGGGACCTGCAGTACCAATGATTGACTGTGGTGGCATGTGTCTTTTGGCTGAAGATTCCACCTTTCAGCTACAGCCAATGGGAAAAGACCACACACTTCTAATTTACCCTCCTGTCTGCTGGTCACTGACATATATAATTTTATATTCCTGCTTGTTTCTGGTTCCTGCTCTGTTCTGACTATTGATCCCTGTGTTTTGACCTTTGTCTGTTTTTTGATTACTCTCCTGTCTGCCGTTTTTGTACCTCACTGCCATCTCTGGTTTTGACCTCATCCTGATTTTCTGACTTCACTCTTGTCTGCTGATTTTGTCCCTTTTCAATATTTCCTGGTTTGACCCTGGACTCCACCTTCCACGGTTAGTGATCTCTGGGGCCCTGTAGGAATTCCAAATCCCTGTATAGGGGTTAAAGGGTTTTGGGGTTCTCGGGATCCTGCTTAGTGGGCGGCTTTCCTCTAGCCAGTCCATGACAGTCATTCTGAAACTGTGCTTCCAGGCAGGAATTACATTAGGATAGCCAAAAGTACAACTATCTTTTATAAGCTCAATTTAGACCAGACCAAGTCCAAATCCAAATTTATAAATGGTAGAGTTTTTCTGAATATTGGGTTAGGATCAACTATGTTCCCTTTTTCACTATTAGCTTTAGTTAATAATAATAATAATAATAATATTTATTCACTTACACAGCACCACAAAATCCATAGCGCTTTACATTCATCAGCAACTCTGTCCCTGTGGGGCTTACAATCTAAATTCCCTATCATTACACATTTGGAGTGTGGGAGGAAACCAGAGTAACTGGAGGAAACCCACGCAAACATGGGGAGAATATACAAACTTCTTGCAGATGTTGTCTTTGTGGGAATTTGAAGCTAGGAACCCAGCAATAGAAGACTGCAGTGCTAACCACTGAGCCATTGTGCCACCCATATTATGCTTGTATTTCATGAAGCTAATGAATCCAGATATATGCTGTTTATTTTTAATCCATGAAAGTTTACTAGGTTGCTGCTGTTAAAAAATGTCAGCAGTACCATAAAAAACTCTAGGGTGCATTTAGCTATAAACAGCAAATCCACTGCTTTCTTCAACTAAAAAGGACTTTTATTAACAGACTTGGAGAGAACGATTTAGATTCGAAGGTTTAAATTGAATTCACCCTTTTATCATTCAGTAGGAATTTGGCTTCCCTGCAGAGTCCCCACTTTCATGCTTTGGAGTAGCAGATGACCTGTAGAGGGGCAATAGTTAGGGCAATAGGCATCAATAGCTGAATAAAACCAAATAGAAACATAGAAATAGAACAATAAAAACAGTGATAGAATATAGCATAAATATTGAGAGTTGTACCCAGTGTCAAGATAAGAAATTCAGAGACATGAGTTAGAAAAGTCACAGTCCAGACTATATCACAGATCATGTCGAAATAGCTGGAAAAATAGTGCTGCATGATGACAGAAATCCAATGAACTCCAATAGGGATGAGCAAACCTTAATGGTAAAGTTTGGGGTTCGTATCGGACACCGGGTGTTCAGGGCCTGGACTCAAACATGGACTTTTATAAAAAAAAAAAAGTCTGTGTCCGAGTTTGGAGTTCCAGTACTGCTCATTTGGTAATAATATTTGTTGAAAGGCTGCAGCGCAGCCGATCAGCAAGCTTTATTTAATGCAGAAGCTGACTGTACACTGCTGGGATCAATAAAGATAAAAAAATTAGGTGAACTTCCTCCTATTTTTGATAACCAGTGCAAGTAAAACCCTCAGCTTTCTGTTCAATGAATGTTGTAGGAAATTACTCTTTGGATTATGTTGAAACATCCAGGATTTATTTTGAAGAGGCAGTAAAGTGCCATCTAATAGATGTACCACTTCTAGGGCGGCTGTGGGCTGATATTTTTAGCCTCGGGAGGGCCCAATAAGCAGGGGTCTTTCCAGCATGATAATATCAGCTCCCAGCTATCTTCTTTGCCTTGTATGATTATCAAAAATGGGTGGGACCCCACACCGTTTTTTAAAATTATATATTTAAATAATTTGAAAAAAACCCAAGAAAATGCTGTGGATCCTCTATATTTGTTAACCAGCATAGGTAAAACAGACAGCTAAGAGTTGCAGCCCACATCTGTCTGTTTTAACTCCCCTGGTTATTGGTTATTAAAAATAAGCGGAAGCCCATGTCTTTTTTTTTAATTTATTCAAAATCCACATTTGCAGGGCAATTGACCCCTTTTTGATTACCATTGAAGCACCCTAGCTCTTACTACGACCATTTTACAGCCATTTTACAATACAGAAGTTTGGGTCCAAATTGACTTATATGGGGATCTGAGTCCAGGGATGGGAGGCTTGATGTCAGCCTCATGTTCTATCTGGCAATTTATTTATGGCAGCGCCGGTTAGTTCTATCAATCGGTTCCAGGTGCCTCTTGCACAGCATAATTTCTCATTGTGCCCTCCTCCAGCCATCACTTCCATTTCATTATATTGCTCAGATTTTTTACCTTTTTCATGTTATAGGGTGTAACTCCTTATATTTTATACAAGAGTCTATATACTAGTGGCAATTTTTCTGCTGGGTATATTTTTTCATCTGCTACTTCAGGTTTATAGCTATTTGCACATATTTTAGGTGAGGGGTACCCTTCGAATGATTACTAACAATTGGCACCGGCAGAGTGTTGCATGCCATTTATTAATTTACTGACATTATGTTGTCCTATTATTACGTATAAAAGTGTTACACAGCATTTTCTGTGAGACTGTCATGCATTTAGTGGTCATTACTCTTTTTCAATTATTTTAATAATTAATAATTTTAATGGGTTTTTTTGTTGTGTCTTTGGTACTAATAAAGTATTTTAATGTTATTGTGATTTTTTTGGTGTGCACATTCATTATGTTTGAGCTTTTCTCCTTCTTGTCTTGATCAATAGGTTGCCTTTCACAAAAAATTGTAGCAAACAGGTAAGAAATGTACTTTATCTGCCCTGCTGCTGGAGACCTCTCTTAAGAAGATTCAGGACACAACAGTAAAGATAATGCAATTTTATTTCCACACGTTTCAAGCTATCAAAGCTTCTTCTTCAGGAAAGGAACCACAATACTGTTATAGTAGCACACATCCAGCTTTTAAAGATTTGGCATTTGAAATAAGGCTTCAAACAGGTACAAAATTTATTGTTGGATCATTGTTAAAAAAAAAGGATAGAAAAGAGATGCATATACCGTATTTTTCGCTTTATAAGACGTACCTGATTATAAGACGCACCCCCAAATTTGGTGAAGGAAAAGAGAATTTTTTTATAATGTTAAATGGGGTCCATCTTATAATGCCAGTGTTCGTCTAACAAATCATATAGGGTATATGTCCCTCATAGCCCCCATCCTAAAATTAGCTCCCCTTAATCTGGATATGGCCCCCTTACATTGAATATAGCCCTCTTGTGCTGGGACACGTCCCCCTGTGCTGCCCATGGCCCCTATAGATTGCACACCTCCCCTGTGTTTGATATGGCCCCCATACTGCTGCCCATGGCCACTATAGATGGCACATCTCCCCTGTGTTTGATATGGCCCCCATACTGCTGCCCATGGTCACTATAGATGGCACATCTCCCCTGTGTTAGATATGCCCCCCATACTGCTGCCCATAATAAAATAAAACACTCTTTCCTTACCTTCTCAGTGGGGTAATCCCTGTGTTTCCCTCCGTGGGGTTGAGCTCCGGCTTCCTTCACTTCCTGGTTCTTGCTGCCGGTCATGTGATCGGCACGGCAGAGTGATATCATCTCTGAGTGCCTGATCACAGACGGAAGCAGCAGGAGACCGGGAGATCAGCACTGGAGGTAAGTAAAGCTTTTTTTATTTTACTATGGGCAGCAGTATGGGGGCCATATCTAACACAGGGGGGATTATGTGTGATCAAAGGAGGGCGCAGGCAGATATAATATGCCCCACTGCCCAAGCCCATCAGCGCGATGCGGTTTCAGCACCACGCTGATGGACAGCGGCTGTGCATATTATATGAGCGGGAGCAGGAGATCTAACACTGCCGCCCGCAGCTTCACCAGCTCCCAGCACCGCTCCAGAGCGGACCCTGCAATATATGTATATATATATATATATATATATATATTATATACACCCCCCCAAATATTCGGTTTATAAGACGCACCCCCTACTTTCCCCCAAAATTTGGGGGAACTAACTAAAGTGCGTCTTATAAAGCAAAAAATACGGTATGTACAAAAGGTGCTTAAAATTTGTGAATTTGTGAATCAACTGTTGTTTTACATTGTGTTTTCATAAATTAATTGAAAGGTATTTGTGTGGAGAAGCAGGAAAAAAATTAAATAAATGAAGTGGTGTCGGAAGAAACTATTTAGAACCCATGATTCGATGTTGTTAAATGAGAGTGATAAATATGTTCTTGTGTCATATAATAAATCTAAAAATCAGAAGTGCTGATAGGGTAACACCAGATGACAAGTGTAGTATATAAAGGAAATATACACTCACCTACTGTGGTTGTGAACAGTCACAACCACTGATAAGCATGAGATAATGGCGTCTGCTGCAGCCCCACATGGATTCAAAAAGGAGTAGAGAAGGGGTTAATGCCGCGCATCAGCCAAAATAAAAGTGTAGAGATGTTGATGAAAAAATATCTTTTTTATTCATCGGTCTACGCGTTTCAAGGTCAAAACCTCTTCCTCAGGACCAGGACATCAACAAAGCATGAAACAGATCGAAATAGCAGATCTATATACATATGGTATACCAAAAAGACTGCCTACTGACAGAAAAAAAACGGCGGGCAGGCCCTTTATCGGCATGACATAGCATATCCAATTAGAGAATCAAAGTTACATAGAAATAGCATTTATACATATAATCATACACAAATATGGTCCATATTCAATTGAAAATAGAAAAATAATAAAGAAAAAAATATATATATATGTATATAAAAATAAAAAATATATATTTTTTTCATATATGTGTCTTTAAAGTGATTGGAACCTCTAAATGGACGCTGCACCCATCAAGAGTATAACTTTAACTTAACTTTATGGTGAATGCCATCGCTGACATTATATCAGTTTCAAAAGAAAAGAGACATAAAGAAAGATAAAGTCGTGTGGGGCTTGTGTAAAATATATCGCAATATATTGCTTAATTCCCTCAGAGTTGGCAGAACCGCTAACTGAAAGGTGTAACTGTCCGGAGTTTCCATCACCTTAATAATAGGCGCCACATAGAAACTTTCTATACATATGTAAGACCTGTTAACATTTATATATATATATATATATATATATATATATATATATATATATATATATATAGGTTAAAAGACTGTTTGGTGGACTTCCTTGTGTTATGCTGCCACCTGCTGTCAAAACAGAGAACAGCGGGCAAAAGTCCTGCTGCTCAAGTGACTTGATTGAGTCTGGAACAGGATGAGGAGGAGTCTACATGTGGCTGTTTGGCAGAGAGGAGTGTGCTGGAGTGGGCTGTAAGATAGAAGGCCTCAGTCTGCCCTGTTTTTCCGAGGTCCAAGTACCTTAGAGTGTTGCGTGGTGTCCCCCCCAAGACACAGATCCAAAGAGGCTGGATGTAGAGCGAGGAGCCAGACAGCACGTGCAAATTACAAAATTACAGATCCAAAGAGGCTGGATGTGGAGCGAGGAGCCAGGCAGCACGTGCAAGTTACAGACCCGGGACAAAGACTGAACTTTAGAGGTGTCTGCCAGCGGAATACGGGCCCCAACGGTGACGAGGTACCCCACGCTGAAACCTGCAATTAAGTGTGCACACTACTTTTAGTTAGGGACAGATAGGAAAAGACTCTGCACTGTGTTATACGAGTAAGATAACAAGGACTCTGCGTTTTTTTGTTTAATAAGGATTTCTGTGTTTTGCTTTTGGGAGTACAATCTGAGGCTTCCTACCCTTGACAAGTTATTCAAAGTAGTTGTATGTATATTGCATTATCTCTACTGCTGTGCACCTTTCCGGCTTTTCTCCCCTTCCCACACTTTTCCTCTACCTGTGTTGTGCAATACATTATTACATTTGCATTGATTAACCCCCGTGGTTCCGTGCAGTCCTTGCGTATCCCGTTACCTGCAGGTTATTACATATGGCGTAGTCGGCAGGATACGCAGGCTGGTACGGAACAATGGACAGACAGGGGGGTGTCGCTGATGGGGGTGTCGCTGATGGAGGTGTACTAATACAACCTGATGGGGGAATAC
Organism: Anomaloglossus baeobatrachus; assembly: GCF_048569485.1. Taxonomy (NCBI): domain Eukaryota; kingdom Metazoa; phylum Chordata; class Amphibia; order Anura; family Aromobatidae; genus Anomaloglossus; species Anomaloglossus baeobatrachus. The sequence goes on from NC_134361.1 coordinate 104,668,536, forward strand.
CAGCAAGGCAGCTGTCCCTGGGGGCTATGCTGACCCATATACCAAAATTTACTGGCAACAATGTACCTCTCCATGACTGGGCGCAGAGAGTGAGGGGCATGTTGAGAGTAGCAGGAGTGACTGCAGAAAATCAAGGGGAGATACTGTTGATTGCCCTTGAAGGCCATGCTCAAGAGACTATTTTATTGTGCCCTGAGAGTGAACGAAAGACGTTAGAGCAGGTGGTGAAGATTCTTGAGAGAGTGTATGGCAGGAAACCAGAAGCAGGAGATTTACAGGCGCAACTGTTCTACAGGCTGCAGGGTGAAGAGGAAGGTCTGCCACAGTATGCAAATGCACTCCAGAGAATAATGAGACAAATGCTTACAGCAGAGCCAGAGCTAGCACAAACCCCCAGTTATGCTGACCGTACCCTACGAGATCAATTCCTCCGTGGGTTACATAACCCCAAGATCAAAGGTGCCCTCCGTGAACGGCTCAGGGTAGAAAAAAAACTAACTTTCCAGGAGATATTGGAAGAAGCAGTCTCCCGCACACAAACTGAAAATTGCGACCCACAGAACGCCTTGGGTGAAGTTTGTATGCATAAGGTAGTCCCGGGTGAGAAAAACCGAGAACCGAGCCAACTTGAGGCTAAAGTGGATCAGTTATAAGAGACTGTTACTGCTCTACAAGAGTTGCTGAAGAATATGCAAGCCCCGGCGTCAGAAGTAAGAATGACAGCACTGCGATCAAATATTCGCACGCATACCTATCAAGAAGAGAGGGGACAGATCGAGCAGAGACGACCGAGACCCGCTGGAGACTACCAGTGTTGGAACTGTGGAAATCGGAACCATTTATTCCGACACTGTCCAGAGAGGAAGACGTCGCAAGAAAGACCGCCGTTAAACTAGTGCCTCCCTCCATGGATGGGCACATGGTGGGGAGACCAACTGAGCTTAGAGAAAACCAACACCCTGAAGATATAGCAGCCTGCACGCCGACGATCACGGCCGAATTTGAAGGGAAAGAAGTAAAATGCCTGATGGATACTGGGTCCCAAGTGACCACCATGCCAGAACAGTTCTTCTACCAACATTTTGGACAAACTTTATCCATTGACAAAGGGGCACATATCAAACTGAGGGCTGCAAACAATCTTCCCATTCCGGTTGTAGGGGTCGTGTGGATGAACATACGTGCCTGTGGCCAGAACTTAGGCAAAAAAGGGATTGTGTTAACGGAGGGCCGGTACGACAGAGAGGTGCCAGCTATCGTGGGCATGAACGTCCTGAAAGAATTAGACCAGTTGCTCTTCAATAAGGGGGGCTGTGATTACTGGAAGACAACAGTTGCTAACAGGCCTGCCCAAAAGGTCTTCCAACACCTTATCCGTGCCCGAGGACTGTGGAAGAATGGTGGGAGCCTCTACCCGGTGGGGAGGGTTCGAGTCCCAAGACAGACAACAATTACTCTACCTCCAAATCATGAGACAGTCCTCACCTTGCCAGTCGGGGCCCACCGTACACTCGAGGGGATGGAGGTGTTGGTGGAGCCTTACCGTGGTGAAGAGAACGGAGACGAACCGTTGGTGGCTTGCACTTTAGCAACAGTAAGAAATGGAAGGGTCACTTTCCGTTGCGTGAACACCGGTGAACAGGCCTACACCTTGACCTCGGGAGTTGTTCTGGCCCATGTCTACCTGGCGCCTGAAGAGGTGGCGGCTGCAGAATCGATTGAATTGCAGCCCATGGCAGGGGAAGCCTGGACTTGGGCTCTTTCTATGGAAAGAAAAGAGAAACCCACTTATCAATGGAACAGTCGCGTCATCTTAGGGCAGATGGGAGTGGACCTGAGCCCCTTCGATTCGGAGCAAGCCCAAGCCATAGAGGACTTTATTTGGGAGAATCAAGCCACGTTCTCCCGTCACGCAGAAGATTTCGGCTGTACTGACAAGATTCAGCACGAAATACCCACAGGGGATGCCCCACCGATCAGGGAAAAATAAAAATAAAAATAATAATAATAAAAATAATAAAAAAAAAAAATAATACTAAAAAATACTAAAAAATAATAATAAAAATAAACATAGAAAGAATAGCTCCAACAAAATTACTTTCAGTACAGTCTATTCTCCACAATATCATGACATTGTGAAAATTATTAAAAAACATCTTCCAGTACTTCACCAGGATAAAAATCTCTTTAATATACTAGAACAATATGATATTAAATTTCTCGCCAAACGTGCCATGAGTCTTGCTAATATTTTATCTCCTAGTATGATCACTGACACTAGGATAAATAATAAGAACTGGCTTTCCTGCAAGGGATTTTTTCGTTGTGGCCACAATTATTGCACAGCTTGCAAATATGCAAAAATCAGCAAAACTATTACTTCTACTCATACAAATTCTACATATAATATTGAAAATTATAACAATTGCAATACATCCTTTGTGGTCTATTTAATTGAATGCACTTTATGTAAGATTCAATATACCGGATGCACCGGGAGTCCGCTCAAAATAAGGATCAGGCGGCACTTGTCTGATACTTTGAACGTCAATGCCTCCAATATCTCAGCTGTCTCACGACACTTTGTGAATACCCACAATAGATGTTTGGACTCATTTACATTCATGGGTATCGAAAAAGTGATCAAGCCAGTAAGAGGAGGAGATCACAGAAGAAAACTCCTGAATAGAGAATCCTTCTGGATCTTCAGGCTTGGTACCAGGATACCGCATGGTCTGAACATCCGGCAGGATTTAAATCTGCAATACTCCTAAGTAATTCATTATAAATAATCTAGACTACTAATTTCAATAAAAGTATTTATCCATGTGTTTTCGTATTTTTCGCAATGTCATGATATCATTCAAATCACTTATATAGCAACAAAATATATATAAAAAATACATCTCACTACTATATGAGATAAAAAAATTCTCCCAATATACAAAAATCATGTACAATGGAGAGCCATTTCCTATATATACCAGGAGCTCTGCATGTACCTATAGGTTCCACTCGTGGATAATTAGAAATTTTCACTGTCCTGCGAGTGATCCTCCCGCTGCATCAATAATTTTTGAACGGGGTACAAACTTGCTAAAAAACAATTGAGATAATTAATTTTTATCTATATAAAATCTCATGTAGGACATTTAAACTTGTATTAAATTTGTATTGAATGCCATCCATGGCTTGTAATCTATCATAAGAAATCATCTCATGTTAAAACCATTACTTATGATATACTACGAGTATGTTACCTATGATATTTGCATGGCTCTTGTCGGATGCCCCAACTGACAGTATATATAACATCATGACTGTCTCACTTACATTTATTTCAATCGACCAAGGTATTGACTTAACCACCAGAACATTTATATCAATGATGGAATCAAGCAACACTCTCGGATCTGGTGCCACAATACCGCACAGTCTGAATGTTTGGCCGGTTCCATCAGAGTAAATACATCAATGACGGAATCCAGCAGGATTTTCGGATTTGTTGCTACAATATCGCACAGTCTGAATATCAAGCGGGTTCCATTTCTATAACATGTTGAAATAATAATAATAAATTCTTTTTCCTGCCTTTTTAAATGCTTCACTACAATTTTTTTAAATGAAGCATACATATGCATACATGCATATTCATTTCTCTGTTCCCAAATTTAATCCTCTGTAAACTATAACTCTGATCTGTGTTTTACTTTTTCAATTATATGTCTATGTAAATTTTGTACTTCAAACTGCGGTTTTCCACACATATGTTTTTACTCCAGTCCCATATGTCTATATTGCACTGGGACTTGCACCTGTTTTAATTTTAATTAAGCACTCAGCCTTGCCAATGACGTATAATGTGTGCCTCCTTTTATATGGTGTCAGTTTTGGGGTAATTCACATGCCATGAATAAGACGCTCTGGTCGAAACGCGTTGGTTTACACGCCTAAAACTTGTGCCTCTGTGCTTACTGGACTACATTTTGTTTTTACTTGTCTAATAAAAGCAAGTTTTAATCTACTACCCTCCTTGATGCTGGATATTTGCCTTTCTTCAAGTTGTTATTCCGCCCGGGCCTGGGCGTTCCCTGCATCGGTTGGAGTCTGAGAGTGAAGAGGGGTGAGCTGACTATGGTTTTTTGTTTACCGATCAGGGAAAGGTACAGGCAAATACCCCAAAGTACTACCAAGAGGTAAAAGAGCTTTTGGCGCAGATGCTGAAGAGCGGGGTGGTAAGAGAAAGTCAGAGTCCATGGGCTGCCCCAATCGTGCTGGTCAAGAAAAAGGATGGGTCTACCCGCTTCTGTGTTGACTACCGCAAGCTTAATGGATGCACGGTTCGTGATTCCTACCCTCTGCCCCGGATAGAGGAGTCCCTGTCAGCGTTGGGAAAGGCACGTTACTTCTCCTCCCTCGATCTGGCCAGCGGATATTGGCAGGTCCCTGTGGCAGAGAAAGACAAGGCCAAGACCGCATTTATTGTACCCATGAGACTCTTCGAGTTCAATCGCATGCCGTTTGCACTAAATAATGCCCCAGGAACTTTTCAGCGCCTCATGGAAAGTTGCCTTGGAGACATGAACTTCGAGGCCACATTGATTTACCTGGACGACATAGTAGTGTATTCTGCAACCTTTGAGAAACATCTAGAAAACCTGGGCCAAGTGTTTCAGCGGTTACGGGCCCATGGGCTTAAACTAAAACCAAAAAAATGTCGGATCTTTCAGGAAGAGATTGAATATCTCAGACACAAGGTATCGGAAGCCGGCGTACAGCCCTCCGATGAGAAAGTGAGAGCAGTGCTACAATGGCCCACACCCAGCACAGTGCGGGAGGTTCGAGCTTTCCTGGGGCTAGCCGGTTATTACCGTCGCTTTATCAAAGATTTCGCGAAGGAGGCAGAACCTTTGCACGAATTGCTCCGAGGCACTGCGAAAGGACCAAAAGCACAGAAAATTTGCTGGGGACCAAGACAAGCAGAAGCCTTACACCGATTGAAAGAGGCCTTGGTTAGCGCCCCTGTGCTTGCCTATGCAGACTATAACCTCCCCTTTCGGTTGTATACAGACACGAGCCTCTACGGCCTGGGTGCAGTACTGGCCCAGGTACAGAATGGTACTGAACGGGTGATTGCATATGGAAGTCGGACGTTTCGAGAAGCCAAGCGCAAACCCAAGAATTACAGTTCCTTTCGGTTGGAGTTACTGGCACTAGTATGGGCAATAACCGAAAGGTTCTCGGAATATCTCACGGGAGCTCAAATTGAAGTCTATACGGATAATAACCCCCTGGCTCACATCTCCACCGCCAAACTGGGAGCAATGGAACAGAGGTGGCTGGCACGACTCTCCAGATACAATTATCATGTGCAGTACTGCTCTAAGCATGAAAATCAGAATGCGGATGCCCTTTCTCGTGTTACCATCGAAGCCCCAGTGGGGGAGAGAGATGGACAGTTGGAGGAAGACGAAATTCCGGACTTTAGTAAATTCACCGCTCAAGTGGTAGAGGCTCGTATGCTGGAAATTACGTCGGGCACGACATCACACCTGCTTGGCCAAACCAGAGAGGAATGGGTGAAAATCCAGTCATCTGACCCAGAACTGCTTCAAGTGAAAGAGTGGGTGATCCAGCAGCGCAAGCCTAGAAAGGAAATACGGGCCACGCTGTCGCACGTGGCCCTCCAGATTCTCAGCCAGTGGGATAAGCTGTCGGTGCAAGAAGGGATGCTGTATCGGAAGGTGCACCTGGCTACAGAGTTGGAAGTATGGTGGCAAGTAGTGATAACCCAGAAGATGGCAGTACCATTGGCCCGAGAGGCGCATGAGAAGAGAGCCCATTTCGGACCGGACAAGACTTACCAGTGGTTGCAAAGAATAGTATACTGTCCTCAGATGCTTCGGGCAGTAGAGAAGGCCTGTAAACTGTGCCGTTCCTGTGAGTTAAGTAAGGCTCCTCCACAGCAAGCACCAGTACAGACTATTGTAACCAAAGAGCCGTTGGAAGTACTCATGATCGATTATCTCAAGATTGGCCACTCCCACCGGGGCTATCAGTTCTGCCTTGTGATGACAGATCACTTCTCCAAATTTGCGGTGGTGACGCCCACCAGAGATCAGACGGCTGAATCAGCTGCTCGAGCCATCAGTGATGACTTTATCCGGGTGTACGGCTGCCCCAAAAGAAAACATTCTGACCAAGGAGCTTGCTTTCAGGGCAGTGTCATGAGATAGCTGCAAAGGATTTACGGAATGCAGAAGTCAAGGACTACGCCTTATCATCCACAGGGCAATGGAGCCTGCGAGAGATTTAACTGGACCCTCCTACAAATGCTACGCACGTTGGAGGATGATCGTAAGAATCACTGGCCCGGCTATCTCGCAGAACTCGTGTGGGCGTACAATAATCGTGTCCACTCCACCACTGGGTACACCCCATACGTGCTACTGTTTGGAAGAGCCGGAAGAGGCATTGAAGAGCTGAACCTAGCTCCCCCCGAGATCAGTGAAGGTCAGAGCGTAGGTTCCTGGGTTGATTGTCACCGTCGACAGCTAGAGACTATCCATCGAATTGTCACCAAGCGGTTGCAAGAAAAGACACACCCGCAGCGGAAACCTGTATGTGAAACCCCGTTCTTACCAGGAGACAGAGTACTAGTTGCAGAGAAACACCCGAGACACAAGTTGAGCGAGCGCTGGAAAACAGAGCCGTACATTGTGATCAGAAGAATCTCGCCCCATGGATCAGTATATGAAGTGAGAGGCGAGCAAAGAGGCGGCACCCTCATCCTGCATCGTAATATGCTGAGGCCCTGCTATTCAGAAGACAGGACCAGACAAAGTACCTCGGAGACGGTGCCCCTTACCTGTTCCTGTTACCTTCGAAGAGGGCTCTGACGATGAAGAATGGTGGCGGGCCCCGACCAACCCAGCAGACTGGGAGAGATCCACACCCCCATCCGTTCATGACACAGGTGCCACCCCTGCAGAGCAGGAGTCACTAATCTCCAGAGATGGGGACGGGAATACTGTACTCCCTGATACGGCGCCGACGTCTGGCGAGTTAGCTGTGGTGCCACGCCGGACTGAGCGGGCTAATGCTGGTATTCCCCCTGATCGGTACTTAGCAGATGAATTTGTGTGTTCTGTCACTGAATCCTGTTTTATGACATTGGCTCCCACGCAACAGGTTGTGAAGCAGGGCAGGAGTTGCCACCGTGTGCCCCTTTGCAGAGTGCCTCAGGAGTGTAATGGCCGGGACGGCCGAGGTTAAAGAGGGGGGGAAATGTAAGACCTGTTAACATTTATATATATATATATATATATATATATATATATATATAGGTTAAAAGACTGTTTGGTGGACTTCCTTGTGTTATGCTGCCACCTGCTGTCAAAACAGAGAACAGCGGGCAAAAGTCCTGCTGCTCAAGTGACTTGATTGAGTCTGGAACAGGAGGAGGAGGAGTCTACATGTGGCTGTTTGGCAGAGAGGAGTGTGCTGGAGTGGGCTGTAAGATAGAAGGCCTCAGTCTGCCCTGTTTTTCTGAGGTCCAAGTACCTTAGAGTGTTGCGTGGTGTCCCCCCCAAGACACAGATCCAAAGAGGCTGGATGTAGAGCGAGGAGCCAGACAGCACGTGCAAATTACAAAATTACAGATCCAAAGAGGCTGGATGTGGAGCGAGGAGCCATGCAGCACGTGCAAGTTACAGACCCGGGACAAAGACTGAACTTTAGAGGTGTCTGCCAGCGGAATACGGGCCCCAACGGTGACGAGGTACCCCACGCTGAAACCTGCAGTTAAGTGTGCACACTACTTTTAGTTAGGGACAAATAGGAAAAGACTCTGCACTGTGTTATACGAGTAAGATAACAAGGACTCTGCGTTTTTTTGTTTAATAAGGATTTCTGTGTTTTGCTTTTGGGAGTACAATCTGAGGTTTCCTACCCTTGACAAGTTATTCAAAGTAGTTGTATGTATATTGCATTATCTCTACTGCTGTGCACCTTTCCGGCTTTTCTCCCCTTCCCACACTTTTCCTCTACCTGTGTTGTGCAATACATTATTAAATTTGCATTGATTAACCCCCATGGTTCCGTGCAGTCCTTGCGTATCCCGTTACCTGCAGGTTATTACACATATTTATGTGAAAAAGAGATAATATATTTTATGTGCAAATAGTGTCAATAATAAATTATTAAATACTTCCCATCCAAAAAAATAAAAATAAAATAATTTGTGTTAAAGTGAATACTATATTTGTGAACAAGAATTAGATAAATGAATGGATAACGGGCTATTGTGTAACAAACAGCAATTTGAGGAATGTCTCATTACTTTGTATGAGAGATAAAACTATCAATGGGATAGTGATTGCATGTGGCTTAAAAACAGAAAAATATATCTGTCTAAAAAATTCCTAAAAATTGATGTTACTGTTGAGGAGACCGGTAATAAAAGATATATTTAAAATGATGTAAAAAAACTTTATTATTATATTAATTTAGAAATAAAAACATATTAAATCCATAAAAAGAGAATCGATGTATAAAAAAGAAAGATCTGTGCCTTATTTTTATAAATATATATTTTTTTCTTTATTATTTTTCTATTTTCAATTGTATATGGGCCATGTTTGTGTATGATTATATGTATAAATGCTATTTTGTATGTAACTTTGATGCTCTAATGGGATATGCTATGTCACACCGATAGAGGGCCTACCCGCCATTTTTTTCTGTCAGTAGGCGGTCTTCTTGGTATACCATATGTATATAGATCTGCTATTTCGATCTGTTTCAATCTTTGTTGATGTCCTGGTCCTGAGGAAGAGGTTTCGACCTTGAAACGCGTAGACCAATGAAATAAAAAAGATATTTATTCATCAACATCTCTACACTTTCATTTTGGCTGATCTGCGGCATTAACCCCTTCTCTACTCCTGTTTGAATGCTTGTGTCATATAGGAAGCTGAGGATAGGGAGCCAAAGCTGTTATTGATTAGTAAGAGGGACAGAATCAGGAAAAATTGTTACATTTAGGCCTTGGTTCCACTTGCGCAGAGCTTCCGATGTGAGAGCATCGAAAGCAATATATTAATGACCCTGTGCTGCAAGTGTGAGCCGAGATCGCATCACAGCTGTAGAGGAGAGGGGGAGGAAGAAATTTCTCCCTCTCCCCCTTGGCCTGTCTCTGAGTACATCGCACTGCGATCAGATGACATGTAAGTGCAGTGCAATATTTCACACACACCCATAGACTTGTATGGGTGCATGTGAGTTGAGACTCGCTGCCAAACGCAGCATGCTGCAATTCTTTCCTAATGCCAATATGGCATAAGAACTCAATCACAGATTGACACCGCCCCATAGATTTGCACTGCTGCTTTTGAAACTGGTGCGATGTTTTATCAGAATGCACTCGTCCTTGCAAAACGCAAGTAGAACTGAAGCCTTATCTTTATGTGTGTTACAGTGTATGCGATAAACTGCAGGAAAGACGTGAAAGACAACTATGAGATGCAGATAGGGTAAGTAACAGACGGAAAATGGGGTGGATCTTCTGTTTGGTCAAAAAGTTGTCTCATCAATATATTAGGACCTTCACTTCCGAGCAAGTACCGTATTTTTCGCTTTATAAGACGCACTTTTGTTCCACCAAATTTTGAGGGAAAGTAGGGGGTGCGTCTTAAAATCCGAATATACGGGGCGGGGTGTATATATATATATATATATATATATATACACTACAGAGTCCAGGGGAGGTGGGGGCAGCTCTGGAGCTCTGCTGGGGGCAGGTGAAAGCTGCGGGCGGCAGCGTTTGATCTCCTGATCCCGCTCATATAATATGCACAGCCGCTGTCCATCACCATGGTGCTGAAACCGCACCACGGTTGATGGGCTGGGGCAGCGGCGCATATTATATCTGCCTGCACCCTCCTTTGATCGCACATGCCCCCCCTGTGTTTAGCTATGGCCCCCATGCTGCTGTCCATAGTAAAATAAAACACTTCACTCACCTCCTCCAGCACTGATCTCCCAGTCTCCCTCCTGCTGCTGTGATCATGCAGGCAGAGATGATATCACTCTGCTGTGCTGATCACATGACCGGCCGAGAACCAGGAAATGCAGGCAGGAGGCCGGAGCTCAACCCCAAGGAGGAAGTCACGAGACAGGACAGTGCTGGAGAAGGTAAGAAAAGAGTTTATTTAACTAAAAGCAGCAGCATGGGGGCGATATCTAACACAGGGTGCTGTGTGCCAGCCATAGGAGGCCGTGTGCAGCAATAGTGGGCCATGTGCCAGCCACAGTGGGCCATGTGCCAGCCACAGTGGGCTGTGTGCCAGCCACAAGGGGCCATGTGCAGCCACAGGGAGCCATGTGCAGCCATAGGGGGCCATATGCAGCCACACTAGGCCGTGGGCCAGCCACAAGGGGCCATGTGCATCAACAGGGGGCCATGTGCAGCCACAGTGGGCCGTGTGCCAGCCACAGTGGGCTGTGTGCCAGCCACAGTGGGCTGTGTGCCAGCCACAGGGGGCCGTGTGCCAGCCATAGAGGATATATGCCAGCCATAGAGGCTGTGTGCCAGCCATAGGGGACATGTGACTGGGGGACGTGTGTCAGCACATGGGGGCTATATTCAATATAAGGTGGCCATATCCAGATTAAGGGGGCTAATTTTAGGATGGGGGGGCTATGAGGGACATATACCCTATATGATTTGTTAGACGGACACTGGCATTATAAGACGGACCCCATTTATTAAAAAATTCTCTATTCCTTCACCAAATTTGGGGGTGCGTCTTATAATCAGGTGCGTCTTATAAAGCAAAAAATACGGAAATACGGTATTTGTTTTTAAATTCAATTTTTTATTCCCCATATTCCAAGAGCCATAACTTTTTTATTTTTTTCATCAATATAGCCATATGACGGCTTGGTTTTTGCGGGACAAATTGTACTTTTCAATGATACTATTAATTTTTCCATATAGTGAACTAAAACATTTAAAAAAAAATTCCAAATGTGGTGAAATAGCAAAAAAAGTGCAACTGCACGATTGTTTTTGGGGTCTTTTATTTACCCTGTTTGCTACATGGTAAAACTGGCATGTAAGTATGATGCTTCATGTTGGTACAAGTTCATAGATACAAAACATGTATAAGTTTACTTTTATCTAAAAGGGGAAAAAAATTAGAAGTTTATCCAAAAAATGAATAGTGCTTTTGTCACTATATTCCGAGACTCAATTTTTTGATCTGGGGCTCAGTGATGTCTTATTTTTTGTGACTTGATCTAATGTTTTTAATTATACTGATTTTGCTTAGATGCAAGGTTTTGATCGCCTGTTACTGCATTTTAATTGAATGTTGTGGAGACCAAAAAACATAATTTTGGAGTTTGGAATTTTTTTCTCATTATGCCATATAATGATCAGATTGGATGATTTTATATTTTGACAGATCGGGCAATTCTGAACTCGGCGACACCAAATATGTGTATTTTTTATTTTTTTAATGTTTTATTTTCAATGGGGAAAAAGGGTTTGATTTAAACTTTTAATTTTTTTTAGTTGTTTAATATTTTTTAAAACTTTTTTTTACTGTTTTTATTGACTTTACTAGTCCTTCTAGGGGACTTTATCAGTGCATACTTTGATTGCCTGTGCTGATCAGAGCAATGCTGCAGCATCGTTCTGATCAGAAAACATGCAATGTTCCTGTGAGCGCCGGCACTTTCGGCTCTCACAGTAATGTAATCATGGTAGCATCAGAGGTCATCAGCTGACACCACACTACAATGGCAACACCATTGTGCCCCGTGATCACATCACAGGGCTGCCGATGGTGGTGAGGAACTGCGAGATCCCCGCCATGGCCAGATGAAAGTGCAACCCCAGAAGGCCAATGAATAATATAAGCCTCGCTCTGCTGCCATGCAGTCATTTTCGAAAAGATATATTTTTTTTGTTTGTTTGTTTAAATCCCATATCATGTGCTTAACTGTAAAATATCCCTTTTATTCTCAGAGGGCTGGCTCAGCACCCCATTTTTTGAAAGTGAACTTTGCCTGAGTGAATCTCTGATCCACCCTTGCCTGTTAGCCACACATGTCTGCTAATGGGATCAGCAGAGATATTCGGAAACATGCGTTAACCGGGGGAGGCAACTGTGGAAATATATTTACATCCAAGGTCGTGAAGGGGTTCACATTAACTTTTTACAATAAAGCCAATGGAATTTACAGCAACCAGCCACTTGAAGAAAGACTATGGGAAAGGAAGCCTGAAATAAATTCACCAGCGCAAATGGCTATATTGTTTGGTGGCACTTTGCATTACCTGCCTGTGGCTCTTTGCTCTGCACCTACTGTATATTTTTCCATTGCTGTGATAAATTTTGTACTAAATATTACAGATTTTTTTTAAAGTTTGAAGAAATCTTTAACATTAATTAATCTTGTCATTTCATACCTGTCTCTTGTTAAAGACAGCAACAAGGAATAATGAACTCATAATCCATTCCAGCACACATAGGTGGGGACATGAGCAACTGTTTCTTTAATACTTTATCACAGTGTGACATTTTAATTTCCCAGTGAGTATGATTAATATTGCAAAGAAATTATTTATCACAAACACTAATTCAAATAGTGTATCATTCTCAGAATCATTGGGCAAAATGTTGTTACTCTGTGGATATTTTCTTCACTTTGATAAATTAAGAACCTTTGATCATTACTACATTATTTATTTCCTGCTCTGACAGATACAGTATGAAAACCTTTCAAGCAGTGCCCATACTTTTCCAAGAGAGTTTACTTTGATGGGTGAACAATGATAAATGATATGTCATCTATGTTATTAAATGGTTCCTGGGACTTCTTAAATCATTTCAGTTCAGAAAATAAGCAAATCTACATGTATAAAATTATAGGTCCAAATTAAGGGAAATCTATTGTGAATTACTTTTTTACATAATTTTGTTCTCATCTGTAATTAAGCCTTACAAAGTCATAGTAATTAGAAAATACTATTACAATAACTCCAAAATCGGAATTGAACTATATACAATTATAGGCCTAGTTACTATATAGTTGTTTGTGTTTTATATTTGTTTAATTTTATTTTTTTTCCCACAATCTGAGCGTGCGAGGTACTGAAGCAAAGTGAGGGGATTGAAGCTAAGTGTGGCATAGTTTAAACACAATAGTGGTGATAACTGTAATTGTTTAATTTCATTAGTGAATTGTTTGTCTGTTTGTCTGTGATACTGTGAAAAAAGCAAAAAAAAAAGTTTGTCTTGTGATTTAATCAGTAGTATTAGCCACACCAGTTTCTAGAAGCTTCTGGCAGCTTCTGGAAGTCCTTGTAGAACTATTTAAACCAGCCAGAGCAAGCGAGGTGCTGAGCGTGCGAGGTACTGAAGCAAAGTTCGGGGATTGAAGATAAGTGTGGCATAGCTTAAACACAATTTCATAGTGGTGATAACTTTAATTGTTTAATTTCATTAGGGAATTGGTTGTCTCTTTGTCTGTGATACTGTGAAAAATGCAAAAAAAAAAGTTTGTCTTGTGATTTAATCAGTAGTATTAGCCACACCTGTTTCTAGAAGCTTCTGGCAGCTTCTGGAAGTCCTTGTAGAGCTATATAAACCAGCCAGAGCAAGCGAGGTGCTGAGCATGCGAGGTACTGAAGCAAAGTGTGGGGATTGAAGATAAGTGTAGCATAAACACAATTTCATAGTTTGACACAAGAACATAGTTTGAATTTTTCCCTATACGTTTCCCATTGGTTTTTTTTTTCCTCTTTGTTTTTCTACTTTACAGTTTATCCCCATTTAATAAGTGCTCCATGGACAATGTTACCAGGTGTGTATCTTGTCAGATGTATGCATACCTTGAGCAGCCGTTCGAGGGTGAATATGTCTGCACTCGATGCAAGCATGTTGCGTATTTGGAAGCCAAGGTAACTGATTTAAATAAGCAGCTTGCAACACTCAGGGGCATTGCAAACCTGGAGAGGAGCTTAGAGCTCACTGAGCTTTCTCTGGCTGGGGCCAGTGATATGGAGGAGGGTGGAGGTGGAGAAGATCAGGACCCAGAGGTAGGTAGCTGGGTAACAGTTAGAAGAAGAGGTAGGGGGAAAAGTGTCAAAGAGCCTAGTCCTGACCTGGCACAACCTAGTAAATATGCCTGTTTGGCTGATATTAGGAATGAAGGGCCAGGACTAGGGTCACTACAGCAGGATGTTGCTCCTAGCAACCAGGAAAACAACTGCTGTAGGAAGGAGGGAAATAGGAGTGCAGCAAAGCCCAGACAGATGTTGGTGGTAGGGGACTCTATAATTAGGCATACAGACAGGGTCATCTGTCACCGAGACCGTGAATGCCGAACAGTGTGTTGTCTGCCGGGTGCTCGGGTCCGGCATATTGCGGTTCGGATAGGCAGATTGCTGGGTGGGGCTGGGGAAAACCCAGCGGTCATGGTGCACATTGGTACTAATGACAAAGTTAGAGGCAGGTGGAAGGTCCTTAAAAATTATTACAGGGAAGTAGGAGAGAAGCTGAAGTCCAGGACCTCCAAAGTGGTGTTTTCAGAAATAGTACCGGTGCTGCGAGTGTCACTAGAAAGACAGAGGGAGCTTAGGGAGATAAAAACAGGGCTTAGAAATTGGTGCAGGAAGGAAGGGTTTGGGTTCATGAAGAACTTGGCCGACTTCTCAGTCGGCTACAGGCTCTACGGTAGGGACGGGCTGCACCTCAATGGGGAAGGTGCAGCTGTGCTGAGGGAGAAAATGGTCAGACGGATGGAGGAGCTTTTAAACTAGGATCTGGGAGGAGGGAGGGTAGTGGAGCAAAAAAGGGGATAGATAGAGCAGATAGAGACAGTGAGACGGTAAGGGTCAATGAAGGATTGGGGGGATGGGACATGCAAGGAATGTAGGGAGGATAGGAACAATAAAGGTGTTAATAGTATTAAATGTCTACTGGCAAATGCAAGAAGTCTTGCAAACAAAATGAATGAATTGGAGACTCATGTCAACCATGGATTATGATGTGGTGGGCATTACGGAAACCTGGCTGGATGAAAGCCATTACTGGGTGACAAACATACAGGGTTATAGTACATTTAGGAGGGACAGGAAAGACAAAAAAGGTGGTGGGGTGTGTATATTTATCAAATCTAACCTAACACCTGTGTTGAATGATGACATTGGGGGAACTGCAACAATGTGGAGTCAGTATGGGTAAATGTACATGGGGAGGGGAATAATAGAAAAATGCTAATTGGAGTTTGCTATTAGCCTCCTAACATACCTGAACAAATAGAGGGTGAAATGCTGGAACAAATTGAACAGTTAGCTAATAATAAAAATAATCGGTTTCTTATTATGGGGGATTTCAACTATCCAGACATACAGTGGGACATAGAATCTTCTTGTTGTGCTAAAAGCTGTAAATTCTTATCTACTATTCAAGACAATTTCCTCTCTCAGATGGTAGATGAACCGACAAGGGGAGATAATTTGCTAGATCTGGTGCTGTCAAATAGACCAGATACAATTTCAGATCTACAGGTCCGGAAGCACTTGGGCACCAGCGATCATAATATGGTAAGCTTCAATGTAATATGCAATAGAACATTTCAAAGTGGAAATGCTAAAACCTGGAATTTTAGGAAAGCTGATTTCAACAAATTAAGGGAAGAGCTTAAATGTGTAGATTGGAACCAAGTCACGGAAACTGGGGATACTGAACATAAATGGGGAAAGTTTAAGGATATACTGCTAGAGTCCTGTAAAAAAAACTTATACCCTCTGGTAATAAAATGTCCAGGAATAAAAAAACCCCACTATGGATAAATAAGACTGTACAAAGTATAATAAAACAAAAACAAAGGTCGTTTAAAATCTTGAAGGCTGAGAATACAGAAATAGCATTTCAGGAGTATAAAGATATCAATAGGAAATGCAAAAAATAAATCAAACAAGCAAAACTAGTTACTGAAATAAAAATCGCCAAGGACATTAAAATAAATCCCAAAATCTTTTTTAAATACATTAATGCCAAAAAGGAAAACAAAGGATAGTATTGGTCCCTTAAAATATACAGTAATAACAAGTTAGTTATAGAGGATAAACAAAAGACTGAGATATTAAATAGGTATTTCTCATCTGTGTTCACCAAGGAACTGACTGTACCAGGGATCATTCAACAAGTGAAAAATCAAAGTTCCCCACCCGATATAATTAATTTAACACAAGAAGAAGTACGCCTACGTCTGAGTAAATTAAACATTGACAAATCCCCAGGGCCAGATTGCATTCATCCATGAATATTGAAGGAATTGAGCTCTGTAATCGACAGACCGCTGTATCTCATCTTTTTAGACTCGCTTGTAACAGGGTTGGTGCCTCAGGATTGGAGGATTGCTGATGTGGTACCGATATTTAAGAAAGGTAAGAGGATAGATCCAGGCAACTACCGTCCAGTAAGCCTGACATCAGTAGTATGCAAAGTTTTTGAGGCCATTTTAAGGGATGATATGCAAAAATATATTGCAGAAAATAATATAATAACTGACAGACAGCATGGATTCATGAAAGATAAGTCGTGTCTAACCAACCTGTTGGGGTTCTATGAGGGGGTAAGTGCAAACCTGGATATTGGTAATGCAGCTGATGTGATTTATTTGGACTTTGCAAAGGCATTTGATACTGTACCACATAATAGTCTTATACTAAAGCTCCAGAAGCAAGGACTAGGGGAAACTATATGCAACTGGGTATGGAATTGGCTAAAAGATAGGAAACAAAGAGTAGTCATAAATGGAACATTCTCTAAATGGGCAATAGTCAGCAGTGGGGTGCCGCAGGGATCTGTGCTAGGACCAATTATTTTTAATCTCTTTATTAATGACCTTGTGAATGGGATTGATAGTAAAGTGTCAGTCTTTCCTGATGACACCAATGTCAAGCAGCAGCTGCAAAAGCAAACAAGATTCTGGGGTGTATAAAAAGAGAGATTAGATCCCCTGAGTCCAACGTATTGTTACCCCTCTATAAATCACTTGTAAGGCCACATCTGGAATATGGGATCCTGTTTTGGGCTCAACATTTTAAAAAAGACATTCAGAAGTTAGAATCAGTTCAAAGGTGGGCAACTAGACTACTACAAGGAATGGAAGGCCTCCCATATGATGACAGGTTGAAAAAGTTAGATATGTTTAGCTTAGAAAAAAGACGTGTCAGAGGAGATCTCATTTATATGTATAAATACATGTGTGGTCAATATAAAGGACTGGCACATGACTTATGTCTTCCAAAGACAATACTAAGGACCAGGGGGCACTCACTGCGAGTGGAAGAAAAGCGATTCCGACAGCTAAATAGGAAAGGATTCTTTACAGTTAGAGCAGTCAGACTGTGGAATGCCCTACCACAAGAGGTAGTAATGGCAGATACTATAACAGCTTTTAAAAAAAGGGATCGATGATTTCCTCAGTACACAAAACATCGTTGGTTATAAATGACTTAAGCAGGTTTTACACGCTACGAGATCGCTATAGCAATCTCGTTGGGTTCAAGGATTTTGTGTCGCACATCAGGCCGCTGTAGCGATCTCGCTGTGTGTGACTCCTAGGAGCAATTTTGGATTGTTGCAAAAACGTCCCAAATCGCTCCTCATTGAAATGGGGGTCATCTCCCAATTATCGCTGCTGTCGCTTGGGCGAAGTTGATCATCGTCCCTGCAGCAGCACACATCGCTATGTGTGACGCCGTAGGAACAAGGAACCTCTCCTTACCTGCCACACACCAGCAATGAGGAAGGATGAAGGTGGACGGGATGTTTGTCCTGCTCATCTCCACCCCTCCGCTTTGATTGGGCGGCCGCTTAGTGACGTCGCTTTGACGCCGAGCGAACCGGCCCTTTAGAAAGGAGGCGGTTAACTGGTCACAGCAACGTCGCCGAGCAGGTAAGTACGTGTGACGCTGCCGTAGCGATAATGTTTGCTACGGCAGTGATCTTTACATATCGGCATAACGATAGGGGTGGGTGCTATCACGCTCGCCATCGCTAGCATCGGCTAGCGATCTCTTAGCGTGTAAAGCCACCCTTAGTGACCAAATGTAAAACTGGTGGAGGAAGGTTGAACTAGATTGACCTAGGTCTTTTTTCAACCTAAGTAACTATGTAACTATGTAATCATAATAGCAGATTGGTAATATATCCAATTCTGGTAGTTGGTCAATAAAGAAGATCCAAGTCGGGTTTGTATTGTAGTTTTATGTTCCAGATAAAAAGTGAAAAATAACTAATTCAAAAGGAGTTGTACTGTCTTGGACATTTACAGGGACATGTCAAAGGGTAGCAATGTTTAGAATTTTTGACTTTCAGGCACCATTTCTCACAATCCACTACATCTTTGACAGTGAGACTAGATTCATTTGAAAGAAAAAAATCTTGTCTGTCCAATATATAGACATATTTCTCCACTAGAGCAGCGTGACAGATGGTGTAATCGATACTGAGCTATTTCTGAGTATCCTACAAGATGAGTTACTTTGTACACTCGAGCACTATGGGAATTTGCAGATTTTGTGCTAAAATTTTTACACCATATTCCTGCATCCAATCTACACCTCCTGGTCCAAAAATGCATCACTATTGCATGCAGTATGATGAGTTAGTAATGCAATTTTTTGCCAGGAGGTGTAGATTGGGTGAAGGAATATTGTAGAAAAATATCAGCACCAAATCTGTATCTCTTGGCAAAAAAATGCACACAAACGGTTTTGACGACATTTTGGTGCAGTTGTCTTCCAGAAGGTGCAAATGTGGTGCTGAAATGTCTGCACAAATATTTCAGCACCAAATTTGCTACTGAGGCTCAGTCTCTGCCTGAAGTTCTAGCATGTGTACATGTTGTATTGCCACACGCTGTTAGTTCAGATGTAGCAGACCTGGAATCTTTGTGGAACCTCATGTGGATTACTTTGGACGTGAATCTTTTTGAGGTTAATAAAGGCGTGAAAAATAGTGTTTTTTGGATGTTATTTCAAATAAAGGATTTTTTTGATGTTTGTATTTATTTATTTTCCCTAACAGATTAGTAATGGGCGGTCTCATAGACACATCACCTTACTAATCTAGGGCTTAGTGGCAGCTATGGGCTGACATTAACCCCTTATTACCCTAATTGCCACAACACCAGAGAAATCAATAAGAGTTGGGTAAAGTGCTATAATTGTCAGATCTATTGGATGTGGCAATCTTGGGGAGCAGCAGGCTGTTATTTCTAGGCTGGGAGGCTCAATAACCATGGGTCTCCTCATCCTGAGAAATACCAGCCAAAAGCTGTCTGGCATCATCATGGCTGGGTATCAAAATTAGGGGGACCGCATACCATTTTTTATTTATTTATTTAAATAATTTAAAAAAAAAAAGTTTCATGCAGTTCCACCTATTTTAATACACAGCCAAGATGAGTACACAGCTGAGGATTGCAGCATTTAGCCCTGGGCTTTATCTATGCTGGTATCAATAGATGAAGGGGCCGAGCCTTGTTTTATTTATTTATTTTACACCACGCTATATCCCATGGGGGGGTACTTTTCTGGGTCTCTCCCTCCATCATGACTGTCATTCCACTACTTTATTCCATGCCTTAGAAATCATGTTGCACGTTCTTCCTTATTTGTGACCCTGGTAAGAATCATAGCGCTTTGTATGCCTTTTGCGTTCTTTTGCCTGCTTCATCCATCTATAGGTATTTCTTATATACTTTAACCCTGCTTTGCCATCTTGGCAGGTTTGATATTCAATTTTGAGGTTTTCTCGCATGCTCATTTTTTGCATACATTTGTAATTGGCTGATCCTTCCTTGATTGTACCATTGTGCAGTGTATAATTGTAGGTTATTAGTGGTCACAGTGCATGGTCTACATTCTTGAGGGGGATACCTGTTGTTTTTGTGCTGCATTATAGCAAACCCCTGGTATATTTGGTCTTTCTGTCTTTTAGATATTTTTAAAATTTGTATTGATGTCTTTTTTCAACAATAAAAATGTGTGTATTTTTTGCTACCATTTGTTCTGGTGATCTCCTTCATAGCACACTCTCTTCTCTTTTCTCAATTACACCACTCTATAGGAGCACAGACAGAGTCTGTCATTCCAACCAATTACAGACACTGTATGGGGGCGGTGCCTGATTGCAGTCAATAAGAGATGACGGTGGCCAGAGAGAGCAGTTAATATGGATGATGGATAATTATTGGCCCCCGAAGTACAGCCGCAGAAGCAGTTAGAGACGTGGGGAGACTCAGCAAGTAACTGCTTTAACAGTTCTGCTTCCTTTTTTACTGTGGCCAATCATAGCCATGCCAATACTTGACATGGCTGTAATGGGCAGTGAGAGGATGGTTTGTGTCATCCGAACATTTACCCATCCTTGGCAAGATCGACAACTTTTGCTATAAATGTTGAAATGTCTGTTCCCGATCCGGCCAAATACATACAATTTTAACATTTTCCGATCTTTGCCAGGATCTCTCATCTCTAATCCCGATACCTCGGCAGCTCTTACCACAGGACAAAGACCAGGAGCCGGAGTGGATGAGACAGAAGCTTGTTTACTACTGTGCATGTGTGGGCTTCAGGAGCCAGGAATAGGACAAGGAAGGGTGGACCAGAAGGAATGATAGCATCCCTGATACACGGGGAGTGGATGTGCAGATGGAGGGACAATAGAGACCCGGTGACCGCGGGATTGGACAGAGGCTGTGGGAGCAGTGGAGGGGAGCAGGGAAGACCTGGGCTGGGAGCGCTGTGACTGGGCTGGGAGATGATGTGACATTGTACATACAAAGCCTGGTCTTAAGGACTGCTTGGTCTTGGGGAACAGCTTTATAAGCTCTGCTGCATTCCTAAATCTAAAAGCTCTGATTGTATCATAGCTGCTGCATCCAGTAATCTTGGTGAAAAATTACTAGATTCAAGGTGTTTTTGCCTACATCATCTTAGATGAGGTAACAATAAACAGCTGACAGATTCCCTTTAATTTATGGACATCTATGGTTTCATTTATTTACCTATGTGTATTGGATGGGTTGTTACTGACATCTGGTAATAAATAAATGTCAATAACACTTTTAGAAATATATTTACTTAGAAATTAGTTGACATGTTCAATACAGTCCCTGGCAGAAGTTCTGTTGCTTATCCATGTTATGTAAATAAAAGCTTATAACCTGACTTTAAATTCATCCATTGGTTTTATAAATTACTCTTTTGAAAGCTGAAACCCTCCCAAATTTGGTTTAGGTTATGAAAATAAAGTTGCTGCAAAGCTGAAATATTGATCATTTAATGAACACAGAAAGGTCAGATTTTGGCAAGACAAAAGTTTTGTTGCCCACAGAAAGTAATGTGAAATTCAAACAAGTAATTAACTTCTAATACAAAGATATGTTGCATAACATTGGTGAATGATGTTGTGGTGCTATTAGAGCCATATTTAATATTTTGTGTGACTTCCATGAGCTTGAAGGACTGCATCCATGCGGTTCAACAATGATTCATACAATTTATTGATAAAGTCATCAGGAATAGCAAAGAATGCAGTCTTACATGCCTCCCAGAGTTCATCTAGATTCTTTGGTTTTGTCTTCCAACCTAACTCTTGCATCCTACCCCAAACATGCTCAATGATGTTCATGTCTGGTGACTGGGCTGGCCAGTCCTTGAGCACCTTGATCTTCTTTGCCAGGAGGAACTTTGTTGTAGAGATGAATGTATGAGATAGAGTACCATTTTGCTGCAGAATTTGACCCCTTTTATGATTGGGAATGTAAGAGGTATCTAATACGTCTTGATATTTTAGGCTATTGATATTGCCATCCACCTTGCAAATGTTTTGCACACTCCCATACTGAATGTAACCCCAGACCATGATCTTTCCACCACCAAACCTAACTGTGTTCTGGATCCATACGGGCTTCAGTAGGTCTCCTGCAGTATTTGTGGCATCTGTGGTGTAACTTAACTGAAGATTCATCAGAGAAATCCACCTTCTGCCCCTTTTCCAGCGTCCATCTGTTTAGCAGGCTGTGGGACTTGGCAAGTGCCACACGTTTTTTTAATTGCCTTTTGTTTAGTGCTGGATTCTGGGCACTGATTCGACCATGGAGGCTAGAATCCTTGAGAAAGAAATCCTACAAACTGTTCTAGTTGACACAGAGACTTGAGGTGACCATGCCTTTTGGAGCTCTGCTGTAGTGGAAGAGGGGCTGGATTTGGATTTTCTAACCAACAAACGTTCCTCCTGAGCAGTTGTCTTGTGGGGTCTGCCGGACCTGGGCTTGTCAAAAACATCTCCAGTCTCTTCAAATCTTTTTTTTAATTCTCTGTACTTGACGCTGAGACACATTAAAGGTGAGAGCCATCTCTGCAGTGGATCTGACTTCTTGATAATCAAGGCTTTGGTCGTAGGGTGGATTTTTGGCATGCTGTCAGAGGTCAAGTTGCAGTTTAACTAAATGTCTGGGGTGCTGGATTTATTTTTGTACGCACCCACTAATTAACCGATTATTTAGTGAGCACAGGTGAGGATGTAAACTAGGATTGAGTGCATTATATGACAAGGCGATAAAACTTTTGTCTTGCCAAAATCTGATCTTTCTGTGTTCATTAAATGATAAAGATTTCAGGTTTGCAGCAACTTTATTTTCACAACCTAAACCAAATTTGGGAGGGTTTCAGCTTTCAAAAGAGTAATTTATGAAACCAATGGATGAATTTAAAGTCAGGTTGTAAGCTTTTATTTACATAACATGGATAAGCGACAGAACTTCTGTCAGGGACTGTACTGATTTAACCTGCAATATATTAACAATGATAAAACATTTTATAATTCAAATTTGCTAAATTTGAAAAAAGCAGGATGATTAAGTAATTAATTAATTAACATTATGTAGTTTTTTTTAGTAGAATAAACAGCTTTTTCAATCAGTTTAAGGGACCTCAGATAGTTGAATTTGACATGCAAGAGATGGTCACAGCTCAAACATAGAACATCGTGTGGTAGTCATAATGCTTTTTACGGACAGGAGCATAATGCAGGAGAAGGACCATTGACACCTATTTCAGCTAAGTATGTGTCCTTGGACACACATTCAGTTGTCATGTACTGTGGAGCAGGGAGCTACTCATTTCTTGCATTGCAATTGCCAAAAAAACACCAGCCCATCTGAGGTCTACATCTGAGTATGGAGTGTCAATGGCCAGTAGCATCTGACATTACTATCATGCACTTCTTTGCCCCCTTTTGCTAGAAACAAGGGGGAAGAGAACATTACACATCTTGGGAGTGGGGATAAGTGAAGAGAAATGGTTTGTTTCTTTAAAATGTGTTGAACCAGAGAGCCAGAACATGGGACATTATTCAAGAAAAGAGCCAGGATGAGGAGCAATATTAGAATATTATAGAATTGTCCCTGAATGCAGAAAATTAGAAAGAAAAATGGCCAGTACGGGGGATAATATTAAAGAAAGGGACCAGGATGGAAGAAATTATTACAGGATGTGGGGCATTATTACCAGATTGCAGCCAGCATGGGTGACATTATTACAGGATAGAACCTGGATAGAAGACATTACTAAAGAAAGAGGTGAGGATGGAGACACCATTAAAGGATGGGAGACATTATTTTATAATGCATGATATTACTAAAGAAAGGGGTCAGAATGAGGGACATTTATTCAGAACAGAGGACATTATCACACAAGCTACATAAAATATGAAGTAAACTAGAATTTTAAATCTCTTACAGGCAAATTTCATTAACATCAGAACATAGAAGAGATATCCAAAGTTGAAATCTAAACAATATATAATGTTATTCTACAAGTATCTTATTTAGAAATGTATGGAAGCAACAAATCTCAAGAGTTGAGACAGACTTAAGAAAAATCAACACTAAAACCATACGACATGACTTAGAGTATATTAACCAAAAAATTAAAGTTTACAAAAGCACAATTAAAACAAATGTATGAATATATAAATGTAAAAACAGTCTCTGCTATATATTGCATAGACACATAAAGTAAGTTTACTAAAGAAAACGGCATGCAAACAGTGCTAGATACCGGGGTTGAATGACAAATAATGCCTCCACCTTTGTAACTCCTCAACAGATGGCAGCACTGGTATCCAGCAGGTACTGGACTGTTCAGTAGACTATCCTCTACAGCTCCAATTGGCAGGAACCCTTAACAATGAACAGTTCTGTTGTTACAGTGTAAAGAATTGAACCCTGTGCAGACGGTTGATTAATGCAATCAGTTCAGAGCGTTACATCACAACGCTGCAAACTATGAAAGAATGACTAACAATGGTCTGAAAAGAAAAGGGAAATGTTTTCCTGCAGCTTGATAATGCCAGAATACACACTTCACATGCCACCACAGCAGAACTTCAGAAACTGGAGCTCACCACCATACGGCTTCCTTTATGTAGTGCAGATTTGGTGCCGGCTGACTTCCATCTGTTCTTGATAATGAAAGAAGACCTGCAAGGACATGACTATGCATGTGATGAAGAAGTTGAGAGAACCGTGAAAGACTAGTTGCTGAAATAGAGTGTTGACGTCTTCCGTGACAGATTCAGAAAACGTGTTCCTCGTTGGCAGAAGAGTATCCAATTGTCTGGTGATTATGTGGAAAATGAAATATCAGTAATTAAAGAGCACATTCTGAGGATTGTTTCTGTGTTTGATTTCTTAAAATTTTCCCACTGGAAGCTAAGTTACAAAAGTGGAGGCATTACTTTTCATTCAACTCTCGTGGAATAATAAGACAGGGCTGCACTATAGTAGCAACGGATACACACTTTGTTATATGTTGAGTAAACAGTCTAACATGCTGTAAAAAAATTAAATAATGCATAATACATCTAGATAACAGAACTTATAGATGGCAGGGCATATACATAACTGCTTACATAATAAGAAGTATATTCATCCGGAAAGTTCAAGTAGATTACATCACGCATAAAGCAGAATCTCCTTGGATGGCCTTTGCAAGCTGCATTGGACATACAGTTAGGTCTAGAAATATTTGGACAGTGACACAATTTTCGCGAGTTGGGCTCTGCATGCCACCACATTGGATTTGAAATGAAACCTCTACAACAGAATTCAAGTGCAGATTGTAACGTTTAATTTGAAGGTTTGAACAAAAATATCTGATAGAAATCGTAGGAATTGTACACATTTCTTTACAAACACTCCACATTTTAGGAGGTCAAAAGTAATTGGACAAATAAACCAAACCCAAACAAAATATTTTTATTTTCAATATTTTGTTGCGAATCCTTTGGAGGCAATCACTGCCTTAAGTCTGGAACCCATGGACATCATTACTAAACGCTGGGTTTCCTCCTTCTTAATTCTTTGCCAGGCCTTTACAGCCGCAGCCTTCAGGTATTGCTTGTTTGTGGGTCTTTCCGTCTTAAGTCTGGATTTGAGCAAGTGAAATGCATGCTCAATTGGGTTAAGATCTGGTGATTGACTTGGCCATTGCAGAATGTTCCACTTTTTTGCACTCATGAACTCCTGGGTAGCTTTGGCTGTATGCTTGGGGTCATTGTCCATCTGTACTATGAAGCGCCGTCCGATCAACTTTGCGGCATTTGGCTGAATCTGGGCTGAAAGAATATCCCGGTACACTTCAGAATTCATCCGGCTACTCTTGTCTGCTGTTATGTCATCAATAAACACAAGTGACCCAGTGCCATTGAAAGCCATGCATGCCCATGCCATCACGTTGCCTCCACCATGTTTTACAGAGGATGTGGTGTGCCTTGGATCATGTGCCGTTCCCTTTCTTCTCCAAACTTTTTTCTTCCCATCATTCTGGAAAAGGTTGATCTTTGTCTCATCTGTCCATAGAATACTTTTCCAGAACTGAGCTGGCTTCATGAGCTGTTTTTCAGCAAATTTAACTCTGGCCTGTCTATTTTTGGAATTGATGAATGGTTTGCATCTAGATGTGAACCCTTTGTATTTATTTTCATGGAGTCTTCTCTTTACTGTTGACTTAGAGACAGGTACACCTACTTCACTGAGAGTGTTCTGGACTTCAGTTGATGTTGTGAACGGGTTCTTCTTCACCAAAGAAAGTATGCGGCGATCATCCACCACTGTTGTCATCCGTGGACGCCCAGGCCTTTTTGAGTTCCCAAGCTCACCAGTCAATTCCTTTTTTCTCAGAATGTACCCGACTGTTGATTTTGCTACTCCAAGCATGTCTGCTATCTCTCTGATGGATTTTTTCTTTTTTTTCAGCCTCAGGATGTTCTGCTTCACCTCAATTGAGAGTTCCTTAGACTGCATGTTGTCTGGTCACAGCAACAGCTTCCAAATGCAAAACCACACACCTGTAATCAACCCCAGACCTTTTAACTACTTCATTGATTACAGGTTAACGAGGGAGACGCCTTCAGAGTTAATTGCAGCTCTTAGAGTCCCTTGTCCAATTACTTTTGGTCCCTTTAAAAAGAGGAGGCTATGCATTACAGAGCTATGATTCCTAAACCCTTTCTCCGATTTGGATATGAAAACTCTCATATTGCAGCTGGGAGTGTGCACCTTCAGCCCATATTATATATATAATTGTATTTCTGAACATGTTTTTGTAAACAGCTAAAATAACAAAACTTGTGTCACTGTCCAAATATTTCTGGACCTAACTGTATGTGTGTATATATATATATATATATATATATATATATATATATATATATATATATATTGTGAGACTGTGACCGGGGTTGTCTATGACGGCCGGTACGTCTCGCCCCGGTTGTGCTCCCTCCATATATAGAAAGCAACTTTACTCCAGGGTTTATTGCTGTTTACCTGCAGGCTGAAAGGAGGGTTAAAAGGAAACAGGAACCGGGGTGTGGGGCCTAGTGTGTGAGGGAGTGAATACAACTCCCTAAGCTTCTGCCGAAGAAGCACATGGACAATAAACCGCGTGCTGTGACCATTGGTGCCTGGATCCCGTGTCTTCTGCCGCGCAGCCGACCACGCTACCTCACATATGGTGGAGAACGTGGGTAGTCCAGCCCGGTGAGGTGTAGCATCCATCCCTGGTGACCCAGTAGCGCATGTCCTGGATTCGAGCGGCTACACTACAGTTCAAACCCGGCGGCACCATGGAGGACATACTAAAGCAGCTGGCTCAGGCTAATACACAGCAACAACAGACCAATGCACACCTGCTCCGGTCGTTGGATCGTCAGCAGCAACAGCACCAGCACTCCTTGCAATTGCAGGAACAAAGGCACCAAGAACAGATGGTCCTCCTTACCAAGTCGATCCGTGCTGGACCGGCAGCCACAACCCCGGGACCGGGTGACGACAGCAGCGTCCAGAAGGCGGTAAGACAGGCGTTTCAAAAGTTGACCCCGGGGGATGATTGTGGAAGCGTTCCTGGCTGTGTTTGAGTGGGTGGCCGAGCGGGAGAAGCTGCCGACTCCCCAGTGGGCTGAGGTATTGTCGCCCTATCTGACAGGGGAGCCCCAAAAAGCGTACCTTGACCTCTGTACCGAGGACGCCATAGAATATGAGACCCTGAAAGCCAAAATCCTTGCTCGGTTGGGGGTGAATACTTATGTACGCGCTCAGCGGGTAAATCAGTGGTTCTATGAGGAAGTCAAACCCGTACGCTCCCAGGCCTATGACTTGTTGCATCTGGTAAAGAAGTGGTTGCAGCCTGACACTCTGAGTCCTGCGCAAATGGTGGAGAGGGTAGTGGTTGATCGCTTTGTGTGCACTTTACCCATCACCATTCAACGGTGGGTAGGACAGGGCGACCCAAGTACCCTGGACCAATTAGTGTGCCTGGTGGAGCGGCATGTGGCTACGCAGGACTTGATACGGGACACTGAGACTTTGCGTGCTGCCCGTCGGTCCGGCCCCTCCAAGCCTCGGGCCAAGGACCCACCGCTGACACCAATGCGGGAGTCCGCTACCGTCCCGCCTGAGGCCGCGCCCACCGTCCCTGAGGTCCGGAAGACTATGTAACCTTAATGACAAATCGTCAAGGGGGTTTCCTTCCCTATTAGATGTTAGCGGTGCCAGCGGGTGGGACATATGGAAGCCCAGTGTCCACTCACCATGGAGCCCATGGATTATGGGGTTACCCGGCGGGTTTCAATGTATGCTCAGGCGGTGTGTACCATGGACCTTGTCTCCCAGGAGACTGAGCCCCACTTGTGCCAAATACAGGTGAATGGACGTCCGGTTACAGGCTTGTTGGATTCCGGAAGCTTAGTGACCCTTGTGCGATCAACCCTAATGGCTGAAGTAAAGGCCACAGGACGTACAGTGGGGGTGGTTTGCATACATGGGGACCGCCGAGACTATCCCACGGGGGTTGTCACCATCACAGCACCCTGCGGTCAGGTGCAACATGAGGTGGGACTTATGAACACTCTTCCCTATGACATGATCCTAGGAAGGGATCTGCCAAATTTCTGGACTCTATGGAAGGGGCCTTCTAAGTCCCCTCAGGTAATGGACAGTCCGGGGCCTGAGCCCGACAATGCCGAATCCGGGACACCTGCCGTAGGGGTCCCCATGATAGGGACAGAATGTGAACCTGATAGGTCACCCCTAGAGGTATTGGCAGGAGAGGCTGAGATGGTCGAGCCAATCCCGGAGTTGGGGGCGACCCCGGATACGTTTGGGACAGCCCAACTCCAGGACCCTACATTAATACATGCCCGGAGTCGGGTGACAGTGGTTGACGGGGTGGCACAGGTGCCCGGTGCCCAGGTAAGGTACCCCCATTTCGCTCTTAAGCAGGACTTGCTCTACCAGGTAGATGAAATACGGGGAGGGGTGGTAGAACAGTTGGTGGTACCCCAGCCGTATCGCCGGCGGGTCCTCGACTTGGCTCATAAACACCTGATGAGTGGCCACCTAGGGGGTCAAGAAAACGCAGGAGCGAATATTGCAAAGGTTCTATTGGCCCGGAGTCTTTGGGGAGGTAAAACGGTTCTGTGAAACCTGCCCGGAGTGTCAGTTAACCGCACCCCTGGCCCACTTTCGCAGTCCGTTGGTACCGTTACCCAATATAGAAGTCCCTTTTGAACGGATAGGGATGGATCTCGTGGGGCCCCTCGTAAAGTCCGCTCGAGGGCACCAACACATCCTAGTGATCGTTGATTATGCCACCCGGTATCCAGAGGCGATACCTCTCAGAATTACTGCAGCAAAGCTTACAGCTCGGGAGTTGTTTGCTGTGTTCTGCCGGGTGGGGTTGCCCAAGGAGATCCTTACGGATCAGGGGACCCCATTCATGTCTAAAGTGACTAAAGAGCTATGCCGGCTACTCCAGATCAAGCAGTTGCGTACGTCTGTGTATCATCCTCAAACGGACGGTTTAGTGGAGCGATTCAATAAAACCCTGAAAACCATGCTCAAAAGGGTGATTTCAAAAGACGGGAAAGACTGGGATATGATGCTTCCCTATTTGATGTTTGCCATCTGAGAGGTGCCACAGGCATCCACGGGGTTTTCGCCTTTTGAGTTGTTATACGGGCGACATCCCCGGGGATTGTTGGACCTGGCAAAGGAAACATGGGAGCAGGAGCCCACCCCCCATAAAAGTGTGATTGAACACATTTTAGGAATGCAGAACCGCATAAGCGCGGTCATGCCAATTGTGAAGGAGCATTTACAGGAGGCTCAGGCCGCGCAAAGCGGCCGCTACAATAGACAAGCCACCGTGCGGACCTTTAAACCCGGGGATCGGGTGTTGGTATTGATCCCCACGGCGGAGAGTAAATTCCTGGCTCAGTGGCAAGGCCCCTACGAGATAAAGGAAAGAATCGGGGCGGTCAACTATAAGGTATTGCAGCCCGGTAGGTGGAAACCTGAACAAATATACCATGTCAACCTGTTAAAATCTTGGCAGGAACGGGAAAGCCTGATGGTTGATTTTCCCCCATCTCTCTCCTCTTCGGGTCGTTCAAACCCGGCTCCGGCGACCTCCGGAGAGGACGAACCGGAAGTAAGGTTTGGAGAAGCCCTCACCAAGCAACAGAGGCGAGAGGCCAGAAGGCTGGTTTAGCAGAACCCCGATGTCTTCTCCGAACTGCCTGGTAGGACCAGTCTGATACGACATGACATTGTCACCGAGCCTCACCTAAAGGTATGCCTGAAGCCATACCGGGTGCCGGAGGCTCAAAGACAAGCCATATCAGAGGAAGTGAAGACAATGCTACGCCTGGGGGTCATCGAAAAATCCCGGAGTGAATGGGCTAGTCACATTGTCCTAATACCAAAACCCGATGGCTCCTTAAGGTTCTGCAACGACTTTAGGAGATTGAACGAAATATCCAAGTTCGATCTCTACCCCATGCCCCGGGTGGATGAGCTGATTGATAGGCTGGGACAAGCGCGATATTTCACCACGCTCAACCTGACCAAGGGTATTGGCAGGTGCCACTGACGGAGTCCGCCAAGGAGAAAACCGCTTTTGTTACGCCGGAGGGTCTCTTCCACTATGTTGTCTTGCCTTTTGGGTTACATGGCGCTCCGGCCACGTTCCAGAGGTTGATGGACCTAGTGCTGGAACCCCACCAGGCGTATGCATCAGCGTACCTTGATGACATTATTATTTACAGCTCCGAGTGGCAGACCCACTTGGAACAGGTACAAGCGGTGGTGAACGCGCTCCAAACAGCCGGATTGACAGCCAATCCCAAGAAGTGTGCGTTGGGGCTCACGGAAGCCCGCTACTTGGGCTACGTAATAGGCCAAGGAGTGATTAAGCCCCAAATTAACAAAGTTGAGGCAATCCAGAAGTGGCCTAGACCCCTGACCACGAAGCAGGTTAGGGCCTTCCTGGGTATCGTGGGGTACTACAGGAGGTTTGTTCAAAATTTTGGGGGACTATCAGCCCCCTTGACGGATCTTCTCAAAGGCAAGAAGTCCGTCATGGTGCGCTGGACTCCGCAGGCCGAGGACTCCTTCCGGGCCCTGAAGGGGGTCCTGTGCGGACAGCCCGTTCTTGTCAACCCTAATTTCCGGAAGGAGTTCGTAGTACAGACTGACGCCTCTGAGGTCGGCCTGGGTGCAGTGCTGTCTCAGGTAGTTCAGGGGGAGGAACACCCCGTCACCTTCTTAAGTAGGAAGATCACCCCTCCCGAGCGGAATTATAACGTAGTGGAGAAGGAGTGCCTGGCGATCAAGTGGGCCTTGGAGTCCCTACGCTATTACCTGCTGGGACGGCAGTTTCGCTTGGTGACTGATCACTCTCCGCTGGTCTGGATGATGTCCGCCAAGGAACGGAATGCCCGGGTTACACGGTGGTTCCTTTCTCTACAGAACTTCTGGTTTACGGTTGAACACCGGGCCGGAAGGTTGCAGGGCAACGCGGATGCCTTATCCCGTGGCCCGTGATGGCGGTAGTTCAACCCCGCATGCTTGAACTGAGGGGGGGGTATGTGAGACTGTGACCGGGGTTGTCTATGACGGCCGGTACGTCTCGCCCCGGTTGTGCTCCCTCCATGTATAGAAAGCAACTCCACTCCAGGGTTTATTGCTGTTTACCTGCAGGCTGAAAGGAGGGTTAAAAGGAAACAGGAACCGGGGTGTGGGGCCTAGTGTGTGAGGGAGTGAATACAACTCCCTAAGCTTCTGCCGAAGAAGCACATGTGAGCCATTTCTTGAATCTGGCTTGTTGGTTCTGGAGGAGGATATTCCGGAACACGTGTTGTGCGCTGTTTTGGATTTTTGTTTGGACAATAAACCACGTGCTGTGACCATTGGTGCCTGGATCCTGTGTCTTCTGCCGCGCAGCCGACCACGCTACCTCACAATATACAGTGGCATAACTAAAGTTTGATGAGCCCTTGTGCAATATTTGGACTGCCCCCCCCCACATACACTGACACTTAGGGTACGGGATAATGACACTGACAATCGGGGTACAGGATAATGATGCTGACACTTGGCTCTTACCCTCAGCACCCAGGTTTCCCATGATCTGAAATCCCTCTATCAGAACACAGCTTTCCCATGTTCCGATATCCATCTTTTCCTTGGCACCCAGCTTTCCCATGCTCTGCTATACATCATTCCCTCAGCACCCAGCTTTCCCATATCAGAGCATGGGAAAGCTGGGTGCTGAGAGATGTATGGCAGAGAATGGGAAAGCTGAGTGCTGAGAGATGTACAGCACAGCATGGGAAAGCTGGGTGCTAAGGGAAAGAGCCTCTTTCCCTCAGCACAAAACATTCACATCCCATGCTTGTATCTTTGCCCCCCTCGTATATAGTTCTCCAAATACTATAAAAGCCCCCACACAGCCTTCCATATAGTATAAAGGGTCCCACATAACCCTTCATATATTAGAATGCACCTCCATATTCCTCCATGTATTAAAATGCATTTCCCATAGTCCTCCATGTATTATAATTCACCCCATAGTTCTCCATATATTATACTGCACCACAGTCCTACATGTTTTATAACGCACTTCCATAGTCCTCCATGTATAAAGTAGCCTCCATAGTCCTCCATATATAATAATGTTGCCCCCATAGTCCTGTATGTATTACAATGCAGCCCCATAAACCTTCATATTGTATTATGCAGCCCCATACTCCTCCATGTATAATGCACCCATACAGTCCATGTATAAGGTGTTTTTCATGTTTATTATGCAGCCCCATAGACCTCCATGTATAATGCAGCCCCATAGACCTCCATGTATCATGCAGCCCCATAGACCTCCATATATCATGCAGCCAGCCCTTCCCCCCAGGGCCTCCATGTGTCATGCAGCCAGCCCCCCCAGGGCCTCCATGTGTCATGCAGTCAGCCCCTTCCCAGGTCTCCATGAGTCATGCAGCCAGCCTCCCCCCCAAGGACTCCATGTGTCCTGCAGCCAGCCCCCCCTCCCGGGCCTCCATGTGTCCTGCAGCCAGCACCCCCCAGGGCCTCCATGTGTCATGCAGCCAGCCCCCCCAGGGCCTCCATGTGTCATGCAGTCAGCCCCTTCCCAGGCCTCCATGAGTCATGCAGCCAGCCTCCCCCCCAAGGACTCCATGTGTCCTGCAGCCAGCCCCCCCTCTCGGGCCTCCATGTGTCCTGCAGCCAGCACCCCCCAGGGCCTCCATGTGTCATGCAGACAGCCCCCCCAGTGCCTCCATGTGTCATGCAGTCAGCCCCTTCCCAGGCCTCCATGAGTCATGCAGTCAGCCTCCCCCCAAGGACTCCATGTGTCCTGCAGCCAGCCCCCCCCCAGGGCCTCCATGTGTCATGCAGCCAGCCCCCCCAGGGCCTCCATGTGTCATGCAGTCAGCCCCTTCCCAGGCCTCCATGAGTCATGCAGCCAGCCTCCCCCCAAGGACTCCATGTGTCCTGCAGCCAGGCCCCCCCAAGGACTCCATGTGTCATGCAGCCAGCACCCCCCAGGGCCTCCATGTGTCCTGCAGCCAGGGCCCCCCAAGGACTCCATGTGTCCTGCAGCCAGGCCCCCCCAAGGACTCAATGTGTCATGCAGCCAGCAGCCCCCAGGGCCTCCATGTGTCCTGCAGCCAGGGCCCCCCAAGGACTCCATGTGTCCTGCAGCCAGGCCCCCCAAGGACTCAATGTGTCATGCAGCCAGCACCCCCCAGGGCCTCCATGTGTCCTGGAGCCAGGGCCCCCCCAAGGACTCCATGTGTCCCGCAGCCAGGGCCCCCCAAGGACTCCATGTGTCCTGCAGCCAGCCCCCCCAGGCCTCCATGTATCCTGCAGCGAGCCTCCCCGTGTACTCACTGATTTATAAAAAAATAAATAAAAAAACAAGTACTCACCTCTCTTCTCCTTCCACCGCAGCTCTGTCCTCACTTCTACTTGTTTCACCGCTGCCCGTCCTCACTTCTGTCCTCCTTCCCCCGTGGCTCTGGTCGTCGTCCTCATGCGCTTTGTGCTCTCACCACACACAGCAGTCGCACAGGAGAGACGTCACCGCGCAGGCACAGGGGAAGACTGATGATGCATAGAGTGGCGCCGGCCACTCTATGCAATATCAAAGCAGAGCACGGTGACGGGAGCGCGGTGGGTGATGGAAGCGCGGTGAGTGACGAGAGTGCGGTGAGTGACGGAAGCGAGGTGGGTGACGGGAGCGTGGTGAGTGACGGGAGCGCGGTGACGCCACCGCTTACACCAGGCAGGGGGGCCCGGTGTCAGCGGCGACCGGGTCATATAGCGGCCGCCGCGCCGCGTGGTCTGCGGCAGAACAGCGCAGCTCCTCTCACAGAAAGGAGCTGGCTGCTGATCTGCCGGGTAGCCGCGGGCCCCTAACCTCCTGGGCCCGATCGCAATCGCGACCGCTGCGACCACGGTAGTTACGCCCCTGTATATATATAATATATATATATACCGTGTCACGTAACATTGAGAGGGTCGACACTTCTCGGGGTGAGAGACATGCCTTGGAGGGGGATTGTGTCTGCGAGAGAACACATGGCGAGAAGCTGCTGGGACCTGATACATCCACCCATCCAAGATGAAGCATGCATAATGAGGAAACTTTCTCTACTAACTTAGAGAGATGAACCCAAAAGAAATAAATACAGGAGTTTTCAAGGGCTGAATATATAAAATGTGACATCTTTATTGAATACAAAAAGTTTTTTAAAAAAGTTCAGTTTTTATAATTACAATGTAGTGGTGCTAATGATAATAGTGGGTGAAAACCCACATGTTGATGGGGGGCTCAAGCAAAATCACCATAGGGATGGGGAGTCTAACAGGGAACTCAATATAAATGTCACCATGAAAAGCTGACAGGCAGGGACCCTCTGACTACCATATATCCTGAAAGGAGTTTTAAAGTATCATAATTACATGACCAGAGTCAGACTAGATTTTAAATAAGAGGCACCGAGCAAGCCAGCTAAAAAATATAAAGTTAGAGTCCCAAGACTTACACATAGCCAAGGTGATTGCCTGGACGTCCCACACCAGCAAGAAAAACGCTCCAAAGGGTTGCATTTGCTTTAGTCAAATGTTTATGTGTAACTTACAGAAATGGACTATTATTTACTATAACGTTCAACAGATTATCACGTAAGCTGAAGAACAATACTATTGTTTCCTTTTCTGTAACTT
Source organism: Anomaloglossus baeobatrachus (assembly GCF_048569485.1). NCBI lineage: Eukaryota > Metazoa > Chordata > Amphibia > Anura > Aromobatidae > Anomaloglossus > Anomaloglossus baeobatrachus. Next base: position 104,703,723 of record NC_134361.1, read on the forward strand.
ATCAACTTATAATGACCTATTTTTGTCAATCATTATTATTCAATATAAAATACAATTACGGTATTTATTTTTACATTTTTGAAGTTTATCATTCATGCGCCTCATCACGTATTTAAAGAAAAATATATGTAAGACATTTATTTTTAACGCATGCAAAATGCATATTTCAGTAAAAGCACTTTCTCACACTGCTGAAGGTTATATAATGTCCTCGCTGTCCCAATGCCCTTTTCACCCTTTTGTTTATCAGGGGGCATGTGTTGGGGAGGGAAGGACAAGATAATGAAGTACAACACCAATCATTAGCACGGAGGAGGAGATGAGTGAAACACGTGAAAGTGGGGATGTGTGTGCCAGGCAAAAGTATCAAGATAATATGGCGCATGTATCGCTTACATGACCACCGCAGGAAAATGGTTCTTCAGTTTGCAGACTTCCAGAATGCCTACGCACAATCATTGCCAGGGTTAATAATAGAGTTGAGCGATGTTCGATTCTAACCGTTCGCCAATTTGAAATTCGAGTGATTTTTGGCGGTGTTCGAGTCGTTCGATGAACGCGAACGATTTGCTTCAAGTTCAGCAGTTCAAGTTACCATTCGATAACGGTTCGATCACCAAAAATGTGGCTTTTCAGAGTAAGGCTATGTACGCACGTTGTGTATTTGCATGCGTCCTGCATCCCCAGCACAATCCCTCTCTCTTTCCTACTCACCGATCACGGGCGCGCGCTGTACAGCTGTCACAAAGCTCCGGCGGCTTTTCTTCTTTTGAAAATGGCTGCCGCTCATTATTCAATCTGGTATTCCCTGCTTTCCCCGCCCACCACCACCTATGATTGGTTGCAGTCAGACAAGCCCCCACGATGAGTGACATCTGTCTCACTGCAACCAATCACAGCCGCCGGCGGGTGGGTCTATATCGTGCCGTAAAATAAATAAATAATAAAAAAAAAAACTGCAGTTCCCCCCAATTTTAATACCAGCCAGGATAAAGCCACACAGCTGGAGGCTGGTATTGTCAGGATGGGGAGCGCCACGTTGTGGGGAGCCCACCATCCTAACAATATCAGCCAGCAGCTAACCGGAAATGCCGCATCCATTCCCGGGACTCTACCCAGCTCATCCCGAATTGCCCTGGTGTGGTGGCAATCGTCTCCCCGAGATACCTTCCATGATTAACATGTAAGTGAAAGTAAATAAACACACACTACGAAAAATCCTTTATTTGGAATAAAAGACAACCCCCCCCCCTCATTTACCTCTTTATTAATCCCCAAACAACAATCCAGGTCTGAAGTAATCCACACGATGCTTTCAGCTCTGCTACATGAAGCTGACAGGGAGCGCCGTAGAAAACGAGCGCTCTGTGTCAGCTCCACGTAATCCACACGATGCTTTCAGCTCTGCTACATGAAGCTGACAGGGAGCGCCATAGAGCACGAGCGCTCTGTGTCAGGTCCACACCACAACTGAAGTGAGCCGCGCTGTCACTGGAGACTTCACACAGGTAGTGCCTGCATGTGATATATCTCTACTGCAATACAGAGGTCAAGATTCCCAAATCTTCCTATGCTTTTCATTAGAGGGAGTGGCTCAATGGGTAGAGCTAATGCCTATGGAGAATTACTTCACGAGTTCAAGTCCCGGCCATCCAGGTAAAGAATTTAATTTATTTTTAATTTTAAATTATAATTATTATTTATTTATAATTATAATTTAATTTAATTATGCACTGAGGGGAGGAGCCGGACATCAGCTGTGAGCCGAGGGACACACCACTAAAATCAGAGCAGTTCACAGAATGAGGCTGCATTGCTCTCTCCTCTCTCTCTCTTCTCTTTCTTTTCTCTCTCTCTTCTTTCTTCTCTCTCTCCTCTCACTCTCTCTCTTTTTCTATCTCTCCCTTTTTCTCTCTTTTTCACTCTCTCTCCCTTTTTCTCTCTTTTTCTCTCTCTCTTGTTCTCTCCTGTTCTCTTTTTCTCTCTTTCTCCCTCTTTCTTTTTTGTCTCTCTTTTTCTCTCTCTTTTACTCTCTTTTTCTTTCTCTCTCTTCTCTCTTTTTTGTCTTTTTCTCTCTTTTTTTTCTCTTTTTCTCTCTCTCTCTTTTTCTCTTTTTCTCTCTCTTTCTCCCTTTTTCTCTCTCTTTTTTTCTCTTACTCTCTTTCTCCCTCTCTCTCTCTCTTTTTCTCTCTCTCTTTTTCTCTTTCTCCCTCTCTCTCTCTTTTTCTCTCTCTTTTTCTCTCTTGTTCTCTCTCTCTTTCTCTTTTTATCTCTTTTTCTCTATCTCTCTTTCTCTCTCTTTTTCTTTCTCTCTCTCTTTCTCTCTCTCTTTTTCTCTCTTTTTCTCTCTCTCTCTCTTTCTCTTTTTCTCTCTTTTTCTCTCTCTCTTTTTCTCTCTCTCTCTTTTTCTCTCTGTCTTTTTCTCTCTTTTTCTCTCTCTCTCTTTTTCTCTCTTTTTCTTTATTTCTCCCCTCTCTCTCTCTTTTTCTCTATTTATCTTTCTCTCTTTTCCTCTCTCTCTTTTCCTCTCTTTCTCTCTCTGTCTTTTCTCTCTTTTTCTCTCTCTATTTTTCTCTCTCTCTGTTTTTCTTTTTTTTCCCTCTCTCTCTCCTCTTTGTAGCTGAATCCACTTCTGGATTCTCTACTGCAATACAGAGGTCAAGAATCAAGATTACAAAATCTTCCTTTGCTTTTCATTAGAGGCAGTGGCTCAATGGGTAGAGCTACTGCCTAAGGAGAATTAGTTTGAGTCCCGGCCATCCCGGTAAAGAATTTAATTTAGTTTATTTTAAATTTTAAATTTTAATCATTATTTATTTATAACTATAATTTAATTTGATTATGCACTGAGGGGAGGGGCCTGACATCAGCTGTGAGCCGCTGGCCACACCTCTAAAATTGGAGCAGATCACGGAATGAGGCTGCATTGCTCTCTCCTCTCTCTCTTCTCTCTCCTCTCTCTTCTCTCTCTCTCTTCTCTCTCTCCTCTCTCTCTCTTCTCTCCTCTTCTCTCTCTCCTCTCTTCTCTCTCTCCTTCTCTCTCTCCCGCTCTCTTCTCTTTTTTCTCTTTTCTCTGTCTTTTATCTGTCTTTTCTCTCTCTCTTTTCTCTCTCTTTTCTCTCTCTATTTTCTCTCTCTTTTCTCTCTTTTCTCTCTCTTTTCTATCTCTCATACCTGGTGATGATCAGCTGATGTGGTCACCTGACGGAATCAGCTGACATTATAAGTCGAGCAGTGAGGCCGGCTTTTTACCACGCAGCCGGCTAAACTATCAGCTGCTGCTGTCGGAAAGGAGTCTGCACAGAAGTGTGTAGTTTTTTTTTTTTGCACTGATGCATCAGCTGATTGTATAAAAGCCATTTATACAATCAGCTGCTGTGTCATGTGATTCAGGCCCTTGAACCTGACACATCATCTGATCGCTTTGCCTTCCAGCAAACCGATCAGATGATATTGGATCCATATTGGACGGCGCGGGACCCTTGACCCAGGATTATTGCGGAGGGAGGTTCTTTATTTCCATAAATATGAAGTCACTAATTGTGTTGTGTTATATTTCTAACAAAAATATTTTTCTGTGTGTTGTGGTTTTTTTTATCTGTACCAGAAATTCATGGTGGCCATTTCTAATATTGGTGTGACACCATGAATTTCGGGCTTAGGGCCAGTTGATAATATACAGCTAGCCCTAACCCCATTATTACCCAGCGAGCCACCCATCACCAGGGAAGCTGTAAGAGTTGGATACAGCGCCAGAAGATGGGGCTTCTATGAAAGCGACATTTTCTGGGGCGGCTGCATGGCGAAGCCCACATAATCTTTTTGGGGGGCAAAAAACTCTTGCATACAGTCCTGGATGGAGGATGCTGAGAATTGTAGTTCTGCACCTGCTGTCTGCTGTCTGTCTGCATGGAGGAGAGTAGACAGCAACTGCAGAACTACAAGGCTCAGCATCCTCCATCCAGGACTGTATGCTGGAGGGAGAGGCAGGGGGAGCAGAACTGCAAGGCTCAGCATACTTCATCCACTAGTGTATGCAGGAGAGCAGACAGCAGCTGCAGAACTACAAGTCTCAGTATGCTGCATCCAGGACTGTATGCTGGTGGGAGAGACAGGGGGAGCAGAGCTACAAGGTTCAGCATGCTCCATTCACTAGTGTATGTGTGACACCCTGGCCGGGCCAGGTAGTCACAGATAGGGCCCCACACTACACCAGTCCCCTAACAAGGTGACAGAAGCCAAACATTTAAACCCTTGTCCCCCCCTCAGAGCTTGATGGACACACCAGGGGGCGGAACCAGGCGGTTGGAAGATGCCCACCGAGAAGTCTCAGACAGCCTGGGGAGGGAAAGTAGACAGTATAGTTTCAGAGTTCAAGTTGGAGAGGGATGTGGGCTGGAGCTGTGTGCAGCTCCAGCAGAGAAGAAAAAAAACAATTTGACAGGTGCCAAGGTAGGAACCCTGGTACCTTTAGCTAGGAGGCAGACGGAGGCCTCTGTCTGCAGGAGCCGAGAAGATGGCTCGGTGGAACTGAGGTGGACCGGGACAGGGTAGTGGCCCGCTGGTACCAACTCGGGGAACTGACTCAAAAACCGAAGCACAAAGGGGGATACTCAGACCCTGAAGCTAGGTCCAGAAGCTACTCGGGGCTCGCTAATTAACTGATTGCGGCCAAGACTATAGGTCCTTGCCCACCCAAAGTCCTGACTGAAGGCAACAGCCCAACGAGGGGGATAGAAAGCCATTGCCACAGCAGAGAGATCCAATGGGCCAGAGTCTGTTGGCAAAGGGCTCCTCAGGAAACCACAAGCCGGGGAGCGGACTCCTAAAGTTGGAAGCGCAGGCAGTCCACCATCACAAACAGGTGCAGAAGAAAGGCAGAGACCACCAACCGGGTCGGGGCCAGACTGCGGCCGGCTGCAGGCACCGACCACCATCACCTTGGTTTACCAGAGACTTGTGTGTTTACTAATTGTGAGAACATCAGTGCCCTCCAGCCGCCCATCTCCCTGCACCGTCAAACACCCCCAACGGGTCCCGGGGCCACCATCCCTGCCCACGGAGGGGTTAACAACTTGCTGCATAACATCTCCCCCGGGAGCCCCGTAGTTGCAGCGGTGGAGTCCACCTTCACCACATCCCATGGGTGGCGTCACGAACTCAAACACGGCTCCGGCCGTATACCTACGTCCCCAAACCGCCAAACCCCTTTTGATTGACATGACGGCAGGACCCCCGAGTCTGGAGACCCTCGAGCCACCCACTGAAGGTCCGGATCCGAGCGGCTCGGCTGCTGCCAAGCACGGGGCGGCACATATGCAGGAGAGCAGACAGCAGCTGCAGAACTACAAGGCTCAGCATACTCCATCCAGGACTGTATGCAGGAGTTTTTTGCCCACCCAAAAAATGACGTGGGCTTTGCCTTATTTTTGTATGCTAGCCAGGTACAGCAGGCAGGTACGGCTGCCTCCAACCCCCAGCTGCCTATTTGTACCTGACTGGGAACTAAAAATATAGGGAAGCCCTTTTTAAATTATTTCATAAATTTCATGAAATAATTAAAAAAAACGACATGGGCTTCGCTTCATTTTTGTGTCCAGCTAGGTACAACTAGGCAGCTGGGGATTGGAATCCGCAGCACAGGTTAGCCCAAACTTTCTGGGCCCATCTAATGCGAATTGAAGTCCGCAGCCACCCCAGAAACTGGCACTTTCATAGAAGCGCCATCATCTGGCGCTGTATCCAACTCTTCCAGCTGCCCTGGTGATGGGTGGCTTGATGGAAAATAATGGGTTAATGCTAGCTTTGTTTTACTAGCTAGTATTAAGCCAGAGATTCATAATTAGAGTTGAGCGCGGTTCGTGGTTCGTGGTTCTCCAGTTCGCGGCTCGAGTGATTTTTGGGCTGTTCGAGATCGAACTAGAACTCGAGCTTTTTGCTAAAAGCTCGATAGTTCTAGATACGTTCGAGAACGGTTCTAGCAGCAAAAAGCAGGGCTTTTTACAGCTACAGTGAGCAGGAGCCATCGCTGGCAGCCTGCCACAAGCTGGTAACCAAGATAAACATCGGGTATCCAAGCAAAGCGCTTTGGTTAGTAACCCGATGTTTATCTTAGTTACGTGCAGGAAGCCCACACTTTCCCGCTCAGCTCGCTCCACCCCCTCCTGCCCGCGGCATGTACACATACATACACACACACACACACACACACACACATCCACATCCCCCCCCCCCCCCGCTCGCTCGCTCGCTCGCTCGCTCGGCTTACCTGCGGTGATGAAGTCCCGCCATCCCGACCTCAGCGCTGTCACTGTCCTCCATGGCCGCCGCTTGTCACATCACCTATCGCTTCCGACCCGAGACTGACTAGCGGTGACGTCACGGACCTCTCGCGATACTTGGTGTGAAGGCGCCGGGCGGTCATTGAGCTCAGTGACAGGGGCTGTCAGTGTGCTGGAGATCAGCGCAGGTAATGTACCTCACTGACAGCAGCACTTGTCACCCCCCTGCAGTGACCTGGGCTGACCCATTGATGTTAGCTCAGGTCACTGCACTGCTCTCCCAGCCAATGGGGAACATCCTGCTCTTCATTGACTGGGACCATTGACTGGGACAGTGTGCATCGTCATGGCAACCCCTTGGATTACACCAGACCTGAATTTGTTTTTCAATCTAATAAATTGGTTAAAGAGGGAATGTTTTGGGGAGTGTTTTTTCAAATAAAAATGTGTTTGTCGTGTATTTTTTTTTTATTACTGACTGGGTTGGTGATGTCGGGTATCTGATAGACGCCTGACCTCACCAACCCCAGGGCTTGATGCCAGGTGACATTACACATCTGGTATTAACCCCAAATATTACCCCGTTTGCCACCGCACCAGGGCGCGGGATGAGCTGGGGCGAAGCGCCAGGATTGGCGCATCTAATGGATGCGCCACTTCTGGGGCGGCTGCGGCCTGCTATTTTTAGGCTGGGGAGATTCCAATAACCATGGACCTCCCTAGTCTGAGAATATCAGGCCCCAGCTGTCTGCTTTACCTTGGCTGGTGATCCAATTTTGGGGGACCCCTACGTGTTTTTTTTTTCAATTATTTATTTAATTTAAAATAACAGCGTGGGGTGCCCTCAGTTTTGGATTACCAGCCAAGGTGAGGTTGCCAGCTGTGGTCTGCAGGCTGCAGCCGTCTGCTTTACCCTAGCTGGCTACAAAACTAGGGGGAACCCTATGTCATTTTTTTTTCATTTTTTTGGCTAAATACAAAGCTAAGCACCCCTTAGTGCCACATGAAAGGTACCAAAGGGTGTTCCACTTTTTCTCCATTTTTTTCTCCACTTTCTCTCCACTTTTTCTCCACTTTTTCTCCATTTTTTTCTCCACTTTCTCCACTTTTTCTCCACTTTTTTCTCCACTTTTTCTCCTCTTATGCTCCACTTTTTCTCTTCTTAATCTCCACTTTTTCTCCACTTTTTCTCCACTTTTTTCTCCACTTTTTCTCCTCTTATGCTCCACTTTTTCTCCACTTTTTCTCCACTTTTTCTCCACTTTTTCTCCACTTTTTCTCCTCTTAATCTCCACTTTTTCTCCTCTTATGCTCCACTTTTTCTCCACTTTTTCTCCACTTTTTCTCCACGTTTTCTCCACTTTTTTCTCCACTTTTTCTCCTCCTATGCTCCACTTTTTCTCCACTTTTTCTCCACTTTTTCTCCACTTTTTCTCCACTTTTTCTCCACGTTTTCTCCACGTTTTCTCCACTTTTTTCTCCACTTTTTCTCCTCTTATGCTCCACTTTTTCTCCACTTTTTCTCCACTTTTTCTCCTCTTAATCTCCACTTTTTCTCCACTTTTTCTCCACTTTTTCTCCACTTTTTCTCCACTTTTTTCTCCACTTTTTCTCCACTTTTTCTCCACTTTTTCTCCACTTTTTCTCCTCTTATGCTCCACTTTTTCTCCACTTTTTCTCCACTTTTTCTCCACTTTTTCTCCACTTTTTCTCCACTTTTTCTCCACTTTTTTCTCCACTTTTTCTCCACTTTTTCTCCTCTTATGCTCCACTTTTTCTCCACTTTTTCTCCACGTTTTCTCCACGTTTTCTCCACTTTTTTCTCCACTTTTTCTCCTCTTATGCTCCACTTTTTCTCCACTTTTTCTCCTCTTAATCTCCACTTTTTCTCCACTTTTTCTCCACTTTTTCTCCACTTTTTCTCCACTTTTTCTCCACTTTTTTCTCCACTTTTTCTCCACTTTTTCTCCTCTTATGCTCCACTTTTTCTCCACTTTTTCTCCACTTTTTCTCCTCTTATGCTCCACTTTTTCTCCACTTTTTCTCCACTTTTTCTCCTCTTATGCTCCACTTTTTCTCCACTTTTTCTCCACTTTTTTCTCCACTTTTTCTCCTCTTATGCTCCACTTTTTCTCCACTTTTTCTCCACTTTTTCTCCACTTTTTCTCCTCTTATGCTCCACTTTTTCTCCACTTTTTCTCCACTTTTTCTTCATTTTTTTCTCCACTTATTCTCCACTTTTTCTCCTCTTATTCTCCACTTTTTCTCCACTTTTTCTCCACTTTTTCTCCTCTTATTCTCCACTTTTTCTCCACTTTTTCTCCACTTTTTCTCCATTTTTTTCTCCACTTTCTCCACTTTTTCTCCACTTTTTTCTCCACTTTTTCTCCTCTTATGCTCCACTTTTTCTCCTCTTAATCTCCACTTTTTCTCCACTTTTTCTCCACTTTTTCTCCACTTTTTCTCCACTTTTTCTCCTCTTATGCTCCACTTTTTCTCCACTTTTTCTCCACTTTTTCTCCTCTTATGCTCCACTTTTTCTCCACTTTTTCTCCACTTTTTTCTCCACTTTTTCTCCTCTTATGCTCCACTTTTTCCTCCACTTTTTCTCCACTTTTTCTCCACTTATGCTCCACTTTTTCTCCACTTTTTCTCCACTTTTTTCTCCACTTTTTCTCCTCTTAATCTCCACTTTTTCTCCACTTTTTCTCCACTTTTTCTCCACTTTTTCTCCACTTTTTTCTCCACTTTTTCTCCACTTTTTCTCCTCTTATGTTCCACTTATTCTCCACTTTTTCTCCACTTTTTCTCTACTTTTTCTATGGTCGGTCTACCCATTAGCTCTGCCATGCATAGTGTAGCTCTACACCTACTGCACATGTTACTTTATGATTGACATCTCTTTCGTACCAGAGCTGTCTAAGTCTACTCTGACCCCATATTTGTCATTACTATATTGTCCTTGTACTGTATTATGACATTTGTATCATGTGTTTCATTTCTTGCTGTGTTGCAATTTTTTTGCTGCATCCCAATTGTACCTCTACATTGTTCGAGTTTATGTTATTGTTCTCACACTCTTATGTGATACTGATTATTGTCATTTTTCATGATTACATGCAGATAAGTCCAATCTGACGAAGGCTCAGGCCGAAACGTCATTTGTAACTTGTTTTGGACAAAAACATATATGCTTATGAAAAAAAAAATTTCTTAATACGGACCAATAAAGAGTGATTTTGCATTACTATCCATTGTGACTTACTGACTTAGTCTGGGAGATATAGAGTGCCGAGGTTACTCACTAATTTTATCTATTATTACCTCTGAGCACCTATATACCAGTGAGCAGAGCTTCCTCTACAGTAGTTCTCCTGATTAGGCATGCCCTTACCTCATGAGCAGGGCATTGCAGCTTTGGTAGCAACCATTACGACATGGACTCTGCTGCTGTGGACCCGGGGAGAGTGAGTGCAGATTCATTGCACCCACACTCCTCACATGAAGGGTCCGCACTCCTAGAAAATGGGGGATACGTTCCCTGAGTGTCTCCCCCCCATATTCTAGACGGTCCAGAGTCGTCGTGGGACCCCTTTATTTTTTTTCTTACAATAAATTGGTGAAAGAGGAAATGTTTTGGGGACTGTTTTTTCAAATAAATTTCTTTTGTCGATTTTTTGTTTTTGTTAGTACTGACAGTTTATGATATTGGGTATCTAATAGACGCCATGACATCACAAACTGCTGGGCTTGATCTCAGGTGACTTTACAGCTAGTATCAACCCGATTTATTACCCCGTTTGCCACTGCACCAGGGCACGGGATGAGCTGGGGTGAAGCGCCAGGATTGGCGCATCTAGTGGATGCGCCACGTCTGGGGTGCCTGCGGCCTGCTATTTTTAGGCTGTGAAGGCCCAATAACTATGGACCTTCCCACCCTGAGAATACCAGACCACAGCTGTCCGCTTTACCTTGGCTGGTGATCCAATTTGGGGGGTCCCCTACTTTTATTGTGTAATTATTAATATTTATAAAATAATTATAAAAAAGAGCCTGAGGGGACCTCCACATTGGATCCCCAACCACGGTAAAGCTGCCAGCTGTGGTTTTCAGGCTACAGCCGTCTGCTTTACCCTAGCTGGCTATCAAAAATGGGGGGACCCAACGTAATTTTTTTTTTTTAACTATTTTTTAAATAGAAAAAATTAATGGGCTTCCCTGTATTTTGATTGCCAACCAAGGTAACGGCAGGCAGATGGGGGTGGCAACCCATAGCTGTCTGCTTTATCTGCGCTGAGAATCAAAAATACCGCGGAGCGCTACGTCATTTTTTTAAAGATTTATTTTTACAGCACTGTGATGTCCAGCAATCAAAATACAGGGAAGCCCATTTTATTTTTAGTTATATAAATAAATAATTAAAAAAAATATACGTTAGCTCCCACTGCATTTTTTGTATTGCTAGCTAAGGGTAATCCAAGCAGCTACTGGCTGCTAACCCCCACTGCTTGGTGTTACCTTCACTGGCAATGGAAAATCCAGGGAAGCATTTTTTTTTTTTTTTGCCAAAAAGCTACAAAAAAAGGACGTGAGCTTCGCCATATTTTTGTATGCTAGCCAGGTATAGCAGGCAGGTGCTGGAAGAGTTGGATACAGCGCCAGAAGATGGCGCTTCTATGAAAATGCCATTTTCTGAGGTGGCTGCAGACTGCAATTCGCAGCAGTGGGGCCCAGAAAGCTCAGGCCAACCGGTGGTGCGGATTCCAATCCCAGCTGCCTAGTTGTACCTGGCTGGACACAAAAATGGGGCAAAGCCTACGTCATTTGTTTTCTAATTATTTCATGAAATTCATGAAATAATAAAAAAAGGGCTTCCCTTTATTTTTGGTTCCCAGCCGGGTACAAATAGGCAACTGGGGGTTGGGGGCAGCCGTACCTGCCTGCTGTACCTGGCTAGCATACAAAAATATGGCGAAGCCACATAATTTTTTCAGGGGGCAAAAAACTTCTGCATACAGTCCTGGATGGAGTATGCTGAGCCTTGTAGTTCTGCAGCTGCTGTCTGTCTGTATGGAGAAGAGCAGACAGCAGCTGCAGAACTACAAGGCTCAGCATACTCCATCCAGGACTGTATGCAGAAGTTTTTTGCCCACCAAAAAAATGACGTGGGCTTCGCCATATTTTTGTATGCTAGCCAGGTACAGCTGGCAGCCACGGGCTGCCTCCAACCCCCAGTTGCCTATTTGTACCCGGCTGGGAACCAAAAATATAGGGAAGCCCGTTTTTTTTAATTATTTCACTTATTTCATGAAATAATTAAAAAACAAATGACGTGGGCTTCGCCCTATTTTTGTGTCCAGCCGGGTACAACTAGGCAGCTGGGGATTGGAATCCGCAGCACAGGTTAGCCCGAGGTTTGTGGGCGCCTCTGCTGCGGATTTCAGTCCGCAGCCGTCCCAGAAAATGGCGCTCTCATAGAAGCGCCATCATCTGGCGCTGTATCCAACTCTTCCAACAGCCCTGGAGCCGGGTGGCTTGTTGGGTAATCATGAGTTAATACTGGCTTTGTTTTACCAGCCAGTATTAAGCCAGAGATTCTTAATGTCAGGCACGTTTGACCCGGCCATTAAGAATCTCCAATAAAGGGTTAAAAAAAGACACCACACAGAGAAAAAATACTTTAATAGAAATAAATACACAGACACATTAGAGACTCCATCTTTATTACCCCCTGTCAGACCTCCACGATCCTGCTCTTCTGTCTTCTTTCTTTCTAGTGTAGTAGTAGTGACGATTGTAGTGAGGGGCATCACTTGGGGCTGGGGAACCTCCATCCTAACTACAATGCTCACTACAATCGGGAAGCAGCGTGCAGCCTTCACTCCGTGAGTGATCACTGCTGGCTGCTAGCGGTAACAGCGGTAACGCTGACAGACGCGTTACCATAGCAACGGTGCTCCCGGAGCCGCGGTTAGCGGTGACGTCACCGCTAACTGCGTTGCTATGGCAACGGTGATCTCCGTTAATGACCGGCTGTGTCAGCCGGTCCCTAACGGAACGGGGAGTCGACCGTGTGCTAGAGCATGTCGCCGGTACACGGCGATACACATATGTGCACCGTGTACCGGAGAGATGCACTCGCAGGTCCTACATGACGTGTCATAGTCATGTGACCAGTCTGTAGCCAATGAGATAATAGCCACGTGACTGGTCACATGGCTATTTTGACGTCACGATAGGTCCTGCTTCTCTGCTGGCAGTGCAGGTCACCGGGAGGATTCAGCGATCATCGGATGGAATAGCGGCAGGAGACAGAGTGCAGAAGGGATCGCGAGGACCGGTAAGTGTTATGGCAATGTTTATTAACTGTTTGTGTACATTTATAATGCATTTTTATGTGTTTGTGATTGCCTCCCATTATAGCCTATTGGTTCTAGTTTGGTTCGTCGAACGTTCGACGAACCGAACTCGAACGGGACCCCCGTTCGGCGAACCGGCCTCGAGCCGAACCGGGACCGGTTCGCTCATCTCTATTCATAATATCAGGCAAGTTTGACCCGGCCATTAAGAATCTCCAATAAAGGTTTAAGAAAAGGACACCACACAGAGAAAAAATTTTTTAATAGAAATAAATACACAGACACAATTAGAGACTTCATGTTTATTACTCCCTCTCACCCCTACACGATCCTGGTCTTCTGTCTTCTTTCTCCTTCAACCCATGCAGCTCTGCTACATCAGGCAGCACTGCATGGGAGGAAGACACTGCTGCTCCCGTGCAGTCTAATCTCTCAGTGAGTGAGCAGAGGCTGTGGGTTGTAAGCAGTGATGTCACCGCTGCCACCGTTGAAATAGTAATCTGACAGGTGGGTTACTATAGCAACGGTGATCTCCGTTATTCACCGGCTGTGGCATCCAGTCCTTGCATGTGGGCTGACTCTGTAAAGAGAGCCCACATGCAGGAATGGAGAGCCAAGCATGTGCCCAAGTATCTCGCCGGTACACAGAGATGCTCACTCGAGCACCGCGTACCGGAGAGATGCACTGACAATACCTAGCATGATGTCTATCCATGTGACTAGTCTGTAGCCAATGAAATAATACACACATGACTGGTCACATGCTATGATGACGTCACGGAAGGTCCTATCATTAGTGCTGGTTACCGGGAGGGCGCAGCGATGATCAGAAGGAAAAGCGGCGGCAAACAGAGTGCAGGATTCAACGCAGGGACCTGTAAGTCTATTGGTAATGTTTATTAATTGTATGTGTATATGTATAATGTGTTTGTATGTGTTTTTGTTTGCCTGCCATTGTTTTCAATGGGGTTCGAAGGTGTTCGTTAAACGTTCGTCGAACGTTCACCGAACTAAGCCGCCGTTCGACAAACCGAACCAAACTCGAACACTAGGGGGGTGGCTCAACACTCCTAATAACAAAATGGACTGATATAAAGGAACACTAATTAAAATTTCACAAAATGCCAATATGGTGTGAGTCAACTGTTGCTTAGTGGTTCAGCTACTTCCATTTGTTTATTTATTTTTTAATATCTATTGTCTATGTTACAAAGCAATATTAATATGACAGTAAACTTTGCATGAACACGGTTCGCGTTGATTGTTTTTGTTCATATAGTTTCACAAAAAGTGTTAGTTGGGGTCCATAATAAATTAACTTTTCCATACTCTAAACACTCATACCCAAAGCCTGCAAGCTATAGGAAATATGACTCTTTAATAGGAAATTTGCACATATTAGTAAAAAACAGCCATTCTAAATATTCACAAATATACTCATTTCTAATAAGGATTAACTTACTCAGTAAGAAGTAAGAACCAGATATTTGTGATATATGGAATAACAGGCACCTATCCTAGCTAAAATCCCTACTTATAAATAAAGTACAACAACAACTCTTGTAGGTTTTTTGCAAACTTTTGCATCTGCAAACATTTTGGTCTGCAATGACATTTTATATTTATGTGTTTAGAATAGATGCAGAAAGTCGACATCCCTGATATCTGCACCCACACTGGGTTATCTCTTCCATTTCCTACTGCTAAGTTAATGTATTGTGACTTTACTATACATTTTGTTGTATCTCATTGGATTCTTTTTTATATATTTTCATTTTCAGAGTCATAAAAATAGCTTGAAACTGTATTTTGAACGACATTTTCACAACTTATTAAAGCACCCTATTGAGTTATACAGTTCATTTCCATTTTCTACATTGCTGAAAATTTGAGGACCAGACAGTAATGCAATTTGAATGTTATCCCATTTAAAGTAATATTATTCTGACTACCTATATCCTACACTGGGATTTTTCTGTTACCATATTAACAATTTTACAATGCAAGATTTGTAAAAAATAATTTTCTTAATTTTCATAGTATGGTTTAACCCCTTAACACATCAAGATATGCCTCACTGCCTTTTACAGCCCGCATTTTAACCTACACATGATGGCTGATCGGATCAGCCATTTTGTGCCTCTAACAGTGGATATCTACCTGCAACTGTTAACCAGTTAAATCCCACTGCAAATCTCTGTCAGTGGGATTGAACACATACTGGCAGGGGTGCGCATTATTCTCTGCTCTCATCAGTGCTCCCGTGACTTGATCGTGGAGCACCTATGGGTTGTTGATAAAAAAATAAAATAAATCTTTATTTTTATATAGCGCTAACATATTCCACAGCGCTTTACATACATCAGGAACACTGTGCCCATTGGGGCTCACAATCTAAAGTCCCTATCAGTATGGCTTTGGGAGGAAACCGGAGAACACGGAGAAAACCCATGCAAACACGGGGAGAACATACAAACTCCTTGCAGATGGTGTCCTTGGTGAGATTTGAACCTAGGACCCCAGCGCTGCAAAACTGCAGTGCTAACCACTGAGCCCCCATGCCGGCCATGTGTATGTTAAGACGATTTTCCTGTGAGCACCAGCTGTGACTTGGCATTCATAGAAGATCAGGGTTTAATAGTAATATATAGTGTAATAAGAAAAAACACCAGAATTGCAGTTTTTCGGCAGCCTCAACAACATAAAAAAAGTAACAACAGATGAACAAAACATGGTATATATATCCCAAATAATATCAATTAAAAACTGTCTTGGACAAAAAAGAAGCCAAACATGTAGGGAAATTGAAAAAAAAAATGTAATTCCACAATGTTTTTGTTTCTTTTTTCCATGTTCACTATATGGTAAAACTGACCAGCCAATACGATTTCCTAGGTCAGTAAAGCGGGCTTTACACGCTGCAATCTTGCTAGCGAGATTGCAAGCGATCGTACCCGCCCCCGTCGGTTGTGCGACATGGGCATATCGCTGTCCGTGGAGCACAACCTCGCTTACACCCCTCACATGGACTTATCTGCCCTGCGAAGTCGCTCTGGCCGGCGAATCGCCTCCTTCCTAAGGGGGCGGGTCGTGCGGCATCATAGTGACGTCACATGGCAGGCGACCAATAGAAGCAGAGGGGCGGAGATGAGCGGGACGTAAACATCCCGTCCACCTCTTTCCTTGTGCATTGCCGGTGGAGGCAGGTAAGGAGATGTTCGTCGCTCCTACGGTGTCACACACAGCGATGTGTGGTGCCACAGGAATGAGGAAAAACATCGCTAACATCCTGAAAACGATTTTTTTGTTTCAGGACGTCCTGTCCACGGCAAACGATTTTGCCCCTGTTTTGCGATCGTTTAAGATCGCTCTTAAGTGTTACATGCTGCGATCTCATTAATGACACTGGATGTGTGTCACAAACAACGTGACCCCGACGATAATTCATTAACGATATCGTAGCGTGTAAAGGCCACTTAAGATTATGTAGATACCAAAAAAATTGAATAGTTTGTCAACAAAAAGGATGTTGCTTTTTTCGCCATATTACAAAATTAGTGAAGGTCTCATTTTCTTGGGATTTAGGGCTGTGTGGTGGATTACTTTTTGTTCCCTTAGCTGATGTTTTTACTGATACATTTATGGGGCACAAACACGCACACGGCCTCCCGCACACAGAACCGCACAGACAGCCCCCCGCCAATTCCCCTCCCGGTAAGCAATATTCGGATTTTAAGATGCACCCTTTATTTTCCTTCCAAATTTTTGGGAGGAAAAGTGTGTCTTATAACCCGAAAAATATAGTATGCGCCCCTGCTATGTACTGTGTAATGGCCATGTTTGACCGTACAGGAACCTGGTCTGTTCATACCACATATCCTGGGCAGGGGAGGAAATAAAAAAAATATATACAGATATTACAGCACGGGATCACAGATGATTTTATTTTTGAGGTAAAACAATTCCCTGCCTGTTTTTAAATAATGTTTTATGTCATAGACAGAATAGTTTGCAATCCCATGCTGTAACTTTTTTACTTCCTCCCCTGCCCAGGAGATGTGGTATGATCAGACCATGTCAGACACTGCCAGTACACAGTACATACATAGCAGTTACACATACTGTATATACTGTAATATTATCTCAGCACAGAAACATTTTACATAACACATCCAATTGTGGAAATTATTATTATTTCAAGATCTATTGATTAAAATTAACTATATTTGTCGAAAAACACCTGTAAAGTCTCAAGATAAGGTGGCAGGGTAAAATAAAAATATACATATACGAAAAGAAAAGGAATGTGTGTTAGATTCCTGCCATATTTAACTGCCAGGCACTTTATGAGGTTAATCCAAATTTAATAAATATAACTATTTTGAAGGAAAACAAAAAGCTAATCAACATATCTATCATTAATTGTATAAATAAGATGCTGCTTGCTGTAGTAATGACCAGTAAAAACATAAAAAAAGCTGCACTGATGAAATCTGAGTCAATTGTTTTCATTTTTTATAAAAAAATACAATTATAACTTTGTTGTATAGAAAGATACAAGTTTCATAATTATAAAATAATGTTGCATTTTAAATGTTATTTTACAAACACAATCTTGAAGCAAATATGTACAAACATATTCTTATTCTCTGATGTCTTGTGTGCTTTGCAATAAAGAATTCAGAAAAGAAACACTAACTAATTTCCAGCATATTAAATCTGTCTGACTTTTACACTAATTAATCAAACTTAGTAAACGTGGCTGTAATTATTCTCATAATTTATTTATTAGTTTATAGATACATATATTAATACTACCCAGGTGAAATTAATGTCAGTTTCTCCACCTAAATACACTTTTTTGTGTGCAACTAGAACTCTAATAATCAGCCAGAATTATTCTACCTTTTCTATTGTCATAATCACTTTTGCAATATTATTTGAAGTATGGTTTCTAACCCTCCTTCCTGGAGAGTTTTTGGAGGAAAGTGCCATACAGGAACAAAGCTCTGCTAATTAGCTTGGAGTCTGACTGTCTGATGGGGGCTATCAGCAAAGAAAATGAGAAGCAATCAATAAAAGCTTCTGTCTCCAGAAAACATCAAAAGAAACTGTCAAGATGTGTGGAAAAACAACAACACATTACTGTCAGTGTGCCACAACTCACCACCCTCCGCACAAAGAAGACTGAAATTGAGCCTACTGAATATATGCTGATTATAATGTAGACATCGGAAGTAAATCTTAACCCTATAATTAGAATACTTGTGTAGAAGTATGACAAAACAAAAATGAATAATGTTTGGCTCTAAGCTTCTGAAGAATTATTAAAGGGATTATTAATGGGACCCCAATTTTTTACAAAATTGAGCCATTGCTGTTATCAGCTATCTTCATCAGTTTTAGAAATTTTGAATGGAGTGGAAGTGAACATACTAGCACAAACAGTGAAACAAAGAATTGATCCTGCACTACCAGGGTTTACCTTTCATAGTTGGGTGGCCAGAGGAAAGCTGCTCCAGATCCGAGAATCAAACATGCTCAGAGGGGCGAACTTCAAAAGAGACAGATATCCAGCAATTAATCCACAGAAGAAGAAAAAGTGGCTCCACTCCAATGTCCATAAAAAGGATTTATTGGTACAAAAAAGTGTGCATAAAAAAGGCAGTGGCAGAGCTGGGTGCGAGCTCCCCAGGACTATGGCTGTTTCGCGCTAACCATACGCTTCTTCCCGTAGAAGCACATGGTTAGCCCAAAACAGCCGCAGTCCTGGGGGAGCTCGCACCCAGCTCTGCCACTGCCTTTTTTATGCACACTTTTTTGTACCAATAAATCCTTTTTATGGACCTTGGAGTGGAGCCACTTTTTCATCTTTTGTGGATTACATACTAGCACTAACAACTAGAGCTCTATTCAAACTAAGAACATCGGACCCTCATTTTTATGATGGTTGTATTTTAAGCAGTCATATCCTCATTGGTTCGACACATCACCTATTTTGAGATTAGGTAACAAGTTTTGTTTTTCTGATCACCTTTTTAGGGTACATATACTGTATTGTTTATGATCACATTGTCTATTATTTTTCTTGCATTGTATGTTAAAAAAGATTTGCAGGACCATTGTCCAGTGGCCATAGTTGTAAGCCATGGTCACTGTGCCAGAACATTGCAAACCAGAGCACTGGAAACCACCTACTACCTTCGACATCCAAAATATTTCTTCTAATTAGGCAGGTCCCTGTGATATCATTATATTGCATTGCAACATGCACAACAACATGATAGCCTTCTAATCAGTAGAGATTCCATAAATATTACAAATAGTAGACAGAGAACTGAGGTAAAATTGGGTGGCCACTGGCTACCGATGTGGACAGTCACTGGACCAGGGTTCTGCAAACCTTTTTGCTGTATTCTAAAGTTATCAAAATAAAAGCAAAGTTGAAAAATATTGTTTTCAATTCAGATTCAAATGAATATCTATTACAAGGTTTTTTGAAATTGCTATGTGCGAAAATAGGCAAAAGACAAGTATTATCCTTTCACTTTTCTTAAGGAAACTGAAGTAAATTTTTCTCTATCACTTCCTAGAAGACTACATTTAGGACCACTTCTACCATGAGGTAAGATAAGCATCTCAGAAGGCAGTCTAAGCTGTCACTCCCAGAAGTGTAATAGGGCAAGTTCTCCTAGCCGACTTTTACGTTGATAGCTATCTAGAAAAGAAATAACACTGATTCCCACTGCTTTTATTCAATTGTGTTATTTTCTTACAAAAGTAAATGCACTTGAACAAACTAGTTGTGCAGGCACGGCAGAGGCCGAGAAGAATAACTAATCCACCTCCAATCTTGATGTGCAGATTTGTGATGAATGATATCACCTCATCACTTTGCGTACATCTTAGTAGTTCTCTAGAGGCACCAAAAACAGTGATAAGGTAAGCATGCCATAGGAGCCGAAGGTAAAGAAGACTATTACTGTAGACAGTGGCAATGATTTAGTGTGAGAGAGAAGATTTTGGAGGTCAGTATGGGGGAAAACAGGGTGCAAGAGATAGAAAAATATCAAAGAAACTTGGGGGACATTGTAAGGGACAGTATGGAGAAAGGAAAGCATGTGGGTGAAAACATAGAGAAAGGCAGGATGTGGAGCACTGTATAAAAGGATAAACCATGTAAAGATTTTATTGGCTTGGATCAACTTAGTCCATATATTTCTTAATCTAAAATATACAATAATATACAAAATTTTATTTACAGTGGCATTCAAAGGTTTGGTCATTTGTTCCACAGCAGGCACTCAAGCTCCACTAGAGTTGCATCTTTGTTAACCGTGTCGGCCAAAAGCAATCGGTATCATCGGATGTGGTGGGTGTGTGTATGATCTGATGTGTGATTGTGTGTGCGATCTGATGTGTGATTGTGTGTGCGATCTGATGTGTGTGGGTCCTTGATGCGTTCCATGGCAGGTGCTCCCCGTTCAGTGTCTGGTCAGTATGATTGCGGGGTTTCTGTCTACTTTCTTCTCTCTTTTGGTGTGTCTCTTTTATATAATGAAGTGTCCTGCAGTATTCTTTAACTTTTTTAGCCGCATAGACACTTCCTTATTGAACCGCAACTAGGCTTCTTTTCAGGGTAGGGCTTATATTTAAGCCTTATAGTGAAAAGGCTTAAAATTCCTCCTAGGGATTATATTCGAGGAAACATAATAGTTGAAGGTGAAATGATCTCTAAAAGGCATAAAATTGATATTTTCATCTTTTAAGTTTTAGAATTACCAAAAAAGGACAATGTGCCAATACAAAAATTTGGGAACCTTGCATAGTTAAAACCTAGTAGCCCAGTTTTCAGTTGGAAAAGTCTTCCAGTTCTGTGAGATTTCTGGCTCGTCTTGCATGCACTGCTCTTTTGTGATCTAGCCACAGATTTTCAATGATGTTCAGATCAGGGGACTGTGACGGCCATTGTAAAACCTTCAGCTTGTGCCTTTTGAGGTCATCTGTGTGGATTTTGATTTGTGTTTAGGATCATTATCCATTTGTAGAAGCCATCATCTTTTCAAGTTTGATAATTTTATAATAATCAGTTGCTTAGCTTAATTGCAACATAGTAACATAGTTGCTTTAGGAAATACTTAAACCAAAGACTTTGTGTTTTTTCTGTGTACAGACAGTGTGGTTATTGACACAGGAATAACCTAGAGGAAAAAGGGCATTAGAAATGATAAATGTGTTTTATCTGAAAAATCAAGAGCTAAAATGTGTCAAAATTAGTTGGCCAGTGTTACGAACCGGCGCCGCCATGGCCGCAAGCAGCCTGCTGCGGTTCCTGTTGCGCCCAGGCACCGGCTGCCGTTCTTGGCCATGCCTCGGGTCGTCCAGTTGGCTGTTCCTTCCACCACGTCTAAGTGTGGAGAGGCGGCTAGTGCGCATGCGTGCGCCGATTTACCCCAGCCAGAGTTTAAGAACGGTGTTTTGCCTAGTGAGCATGCTCAGCCTGTTTGTGTTATGTCTGAGACTAAGTCCTCAGTTCAGGCTACTGAGCATGAACCCACAATTAACCCTAACAGCCTCTTTGCACAGGTACTTGGACTTCGTGCTGTGTCTAAGTTCTGGGATGTGCCTACTGAGCATGCTCAAACTGATAGTCTGCTTTCTAAGCCTGTTGCTCAGGCTACTGAGCATGCTCAGGCACTTAGTGCATCAGAGACTAGGTCCGGTAAGGACCTCACTGAGCATGTCCGTGAGGTGGCAGGCCCTGATAGGGCAGAGGGTGTCAGGTGTCCTGATGACGTGGCAACTCCGGACTGGCTCGCAGAGGCCCGCCCCTATGATCTGGCACCTCACTATTGGTCGTCAGACGATGACTGGTGAAGTGTTTGGGGCGTGGCTGCCATGAGGTCATCAATGACGTGGCGGTACCGGATAGGTCGCATGTGACGTCACTGATGACATGGCACTCTGCTATTGGACCTTGGTGGTTCTACTCTGGGTTTGGGGCGGACCCAGGTTATAAAAGGGGCTGGAGACAACATGGAGGTGCGCAGTCTTCATTTAGAGTTCTTGGTGGCATAAGCCTTGTTGGAAGCGATAGGTAGGGCTAGGCGAACGGTGCCTGTCACGCCAAGATTCGTGGCTCAGCACATGAGGGTCAGGCGCCGTGCATCCTTGCTACCATTCCTGTTGTGCTAGAGCAGTCCAGTGGCGTTAACTGGGCTGCGGATGCTGCATCACCTGTTCAGTTGTGCCTCCTATGCACACGGACAGAATACCTGTTGCGTCACCTGTCCGAGAGTGCCCTCTACGCACACGGACAGTGTACCTGCTGCGCCACCTGTCTGGTTGTGCCCTCTACGCGCACGGACAGCGCACCCCAGAACCCCTGTGAAGTTAACGGGGTGTTCCTGGATTGGGTGTGTGAACCCTATTATCCTCCTCGGCTTCCCAGTCAAATGCTACTGGTGTGACTACCTGGTCTGACGTGTCCTTTACACACGTGGCCAGTCGAGTGGTGGCCAGAAACGCTAATCGGAGGACTGCTCGGCCTGATGTGTTTTACACACGTGGCTGACAGGGAGCTGTCGCAGCGGTCTTCCCGGTCAACGCTAACTGGTTACCATCCGGCCTGACGTGTTGTTAGACACGTGGTCGGAGTAGCGTCCGCTCCACCGAAACGCTAACTGGGTTGTCGTCCGGTCTGACGTGTCCCTACACACGTGACCGGTTCCTTGAGTTATCTCAGAGCCATTCAGCTCTATAGTCTCCGCCTAACCCACAGGGTGCCAGCAGCTCCATTACCATCTGGAGCACGGTGGGCCCGACTGGCGATTGGGATATATACCCCTGGTCCTAATCTGCCGGTCCCCCCGTAACAGCCAGTCTCTTTTGCTGCCTGTTTGATTATTGTTTTTTTACAGTATCTAATGTCTAGGTTGCTAGCATGCAGACTATTATGCAATTAGATTTATAAACAGAACTATATTTTTGGTAGAGAGAAATAATAACTGTCATGCTCATGTCCAGATAACTATGAATAGAATTGCTTTTCAGATTACTTCCCTGGATATCTCGTTGTTAGGCTCATGAAAATCATCTGCTATATGTCTGCAACAAAGACAGGTGTCTGAGTGAGTGGTTGGGTTTTTTTTGGATTGACTTTTCTTGTTACACCATTCCAATTCTGCAATAAGTCATATATAATCATTAGTGATGAGCGAGTGTGCTTGTTACTACTCGGTACTCGCACGAGTATCACTGTACTCGGGCTACTCGGCGGGGACCGAGTAATCTCGCGATACTCGTGCTGTACTCGTGGTCTTCATCCCTGCATGTTGGCGCTCTTTTGAGAGCCAGCCCTCATGCAGGGATTGGCTGGCAGACCACAGCAATGCCACAGCCCTGTTAGTTGTGGAATTGCAGTGATTGGCCGGCCCGCACAGCGTGACCGAGCCTTTATACCGGCGGGCGCGCTGTGCTCTGCTCACAGCCATCCAGACAGTCAGTGCAGGGAGAGGGTCGCTGCTTCAGGGAAAGGTTTGCAGCCCTTTATAGTTAGTTCCGGAGCAGGGCTGCAAACAGTGTGACCAGAAGTCCTTCTCAGGACTATTCTAGTTGTATACAGGCAGGCAGGGTATAGCCAGGTCGGAGTACAGTAGCAGAGTCCTTCTCAGGACTATTGTTGCTATATACAGGCAGGGTATAGCCAGGTCGGAATACAGGCTAGTGACCAGAAGAGTCCTTGTCAGGACTATTGTAGCAGTATACAGGCAGGCAGGCAGGCAGGGTATATAGCCATTTCTAGTGGTGACCGTATACCAGCCTTCATCATATCTGGGGCTGGTGTACACAGTCTAAAACAGTCCAGATAGTGTCAGACTTCTCAGTAATTTTTTCTCCTAAAAACCTGTTAGGTTCTTATTGCGTCTGTGCTTGCATTTAAAAACCGCACGTGTGTGCCTGTCGGTGGCAGCGTACAGGTTCACTTGTGTGCGTTTTTCACAAACTATTATATAACGCCCAAGTCTAGTGAATAATACACGTCAGTCAGCAGTGGCTGATAGTGTCAGACTTCTCAGTAATTTTTTCTCCTAAAAACCTGTTAGGTTCTTATTGCGTCCATGCTTGCATTTAAAAACCGCACGTGTGTGCCTGTCGGTGGCAGCGTACAGGTGCACTTGTGTGCGTTTTTTCACAAACTATTATATAACGCACAAGTCTAGTGTATAATACACGTCAGTCAGCAGTGGCTGATAGTGTCAGACTTCTCAGTAATTGTCGCTCCTACAAACCTGTTAGGTTCTTATTGCGTCCGTGCTTGCATTTAAAAACCGCACGTGTGTGCCTGTCGGTGGCAGCGTACAGGTGCACTTGTGTGCGTTTTTCACAAACTATTATATAACGCACAAGTCTAGTGAATAATACACGTCAGTCAGCAGTGTCTGATAGTGTCAGACTTCTCAGTAATTTTTTCTCCTAAAAACCTGTTAGGTTCTTATTGCGTCCATGCTTGCATTTAAAAACCGCACGTGTGTGCCTGTCGGTGGCAGCGTACAGGTGCACTTGTGTGCGTTTTTCACAAACTATTATATAACGCACAAGTCTAGTGAATAATACACGTCAGTCAGCAGTGTCTGATAGTGTCAGACTTCTCAGTAATTTTTTCTCCTAAAAACCTGTTAGGTTTTTATTGCGTCCGTGCTTGCATTTAAAAACCGCACGTGTGTGCCTGTCGGTGGCAGCGTACAGGTGCACGTTTTGCACAAACTATTATATAACGCACAAGTCTAGTGAATAATACATGTCAGTCAGCAGTGGCTGATAGTGTCAGACTTCTCAGTAATTGTCGCTCCTAAAAACCTGTTAGGTTCTTATTGCGTCCGTGCTTGCATTTAAAAACCGCACGTGTGTGGCAGTCGGTGGCAGCGTCAGGCTCCATATTGTCCCTGGATAGAGACGTGCATGATGGCCTGTAAACCTGAAGTGCCCATTGTAAGGCAGTGGGTCTATTGTAGTATAGCCCTTAGGCAGGGCAGCCAAAAATTTTGAGGCTCCACATTGTCCCTGGATAGAGATGTGCATGAGGGCCTCAAATCATTGTTCCCATTGCAAAGGAGCGGGTCTCCTGTCGTTGTAATGCCCATTCTGAAAGAATGGGCGAAAAAATTTACCACTGGGGGTATACCTGAAACAACGGCCTAACTATTGTAACGGTCATCATGATGGCGCATGAGAAGAAGGAGGAGCAGTCCAGCGATTAGCCAAAGTCCAGAAGTGTGTTACCATGGGTGAGTGGAGGTACATGGCAAATTCCCGTTACAAACTTTAAATTCCGCTGTCATTTGACGGTGGTGTGGTGAAGTCTGGCCCAATCCAACCCTTGTTCATCTTGATCAGAGTCAGCCTGTCAGCATTTACAGTTGACAGGCAGGTGCGTTTATCTGTAATGATTCCACCTGCGGCACTAAAAACACGCTCTGACAAAACGCTAGCGGCAGGGCAGGCCAGGACTTCCAAGGCGTAGAGAGCCAATTCATGCTACGTGTCCAGCTTGGATACCCATTAATTGTAAGGCACAGAGGAATGTCAGAGTACAGTTGTTTGATCTGCAAGGTACTCCTTGAGCATCTGGGCAAACTTAGGATTTCTTGTGGCACTACCCCGCACCTCAGGGGCTGTGGTATGTGAGGGGCTGAGAAAACTGTCCCACATCTTAAAGACTGTTCCCCTACCTCTGGCGGATTGGACTTGTGCCCCTCTCGGCTGTACGCCTTGGTTGTCCACTGATTCCTGACCTATGCCGCTAGCGTTTTGTGAGGGGAATGCTTTGCCTACTTCCGTGACTATGGCCTTCTGGAACTGCTGCATTTTGCCTGACCTCTCTGCCTCGGGAATAAGAGACATAAAGTTCTCCTTTTAGCGTGGGTCTAACAGTGTTACCAACCAGTAATGATTGTCGGCCAAGATGTTCTTAACGCGAGGGTCACGAGACAGGCAGCTTACCATAAAGTCAGCCATGTGTGCCAGACTCTTAACAGCCATCACTTCAGTATCCTGACCAACACGATGACTGAACATGCTGTCCTCCTCCTCCTCCTCCTCCTCCTCCTCCTCATCATCTACCCTGTCCTCTGGCCAGCCACGCTGAACCGAGGATATGACTGCATGTCATATCCTCAATTTGGCCAGAGAGTTGCTCCATGTCTTCATCCTCCTCCTCGTCATAGTCCTCCACTGCACGTTGTGATGAGACGAGGCTGGGCTGTGTGTTATCACCCACACCCACTACTGTTTCTTGCTCAAACTCATCGCGCTCCGCCTGCAATGCATCATGGTTGTTTTTTGAGCAGAGACCATTTTAGAAGGCAGAGAAGCGGTATGGTGATGCTAATAATGTCGTCATCGCCGCTCACCATCTTGGTGGAGTCCTCAAAGTTTTGGCGGATGGTACATAGGTCGGACATCCATCTCCACTCCTCAGGTGTTATGTATGGAGTTTGACCCATTTCCCGACGGCTTAGGTGATGCAGGTACTCAACAACTGCCCTCTTCTGCTCACATATCCTGACCAACATGTGCAGAGTTGAATTCCAACGCGTGGGGACATCACACACCAGTCTGTGAGCCGGAAGATGCAAATGGCGCTGAAAGCCGGCAAGGCCGGCTGAAGCAGTAGGTGACTTTCGAAAATGTGCAGACAGGCGGCGAACGTTTACCAGCAGATCAGACAGCTCTGGGTATGACTTTAGAAACTGCTGAACCACGAGGTTGAGCACATGGGCCACGCATGGAACATGTGTCAGCTGGCCTCGCCTCAAAGCCGCCACCAGGTTCCGGCCATTGTCACACACAACCTTTCCTGGCTTTAGGTTCAGAGGTGTGAGCCAGTGATCTGCCTGCTGTTTCAGAGCTGTCCACACCTCTTCTGCATTGTGGGGTTTGTCACCTATGCAGATTAGCTTCAGCACAGCCTGTTGCAGCTTCGCCGAGGCAGTGCTGCAGTGCTTCTGTGTCGCCCTGGACAAGCCAGGGGCCACAGAGCACAACACTTACACACCCCACACTCCCTGCAGGCATATCATAGTCAAAACACAAAATCCTTGTTGCCTTCCCCAGGGGCTGTTGTCCACACCAGGGGGTGGAGCCAGGCGGTTGGTCTCCACCCACCAAGGAGGAGGGAAAACACAGGCAGTGAGAGTTAAGCTAAGGAGGTGGAAGGAGGAAAGTAGTAGAGAGGAGAAAAGTGACAGCAAAGAGCCTGAAGTTGGTCCGGGTGTGTGGCCCGGACAGGACAGCAAGGTTGGCAGGATGTGGTGACCGTCTGCAATGGAGGCCGATTGGAGTCTGCCGTAAGGACCATGGACGGGTGGTGACCCGGCCGTACCGGACCGGTATACAAAGAGAAGCCAGCACCATTGGCAGGGGCCTTTCGGATCCCGGCAAGGCTTGGTGTCGCCGTGAATTTGCCAAATCCGTTAGTGAAGGGGACCTCAGGGTTTCCAAACAGCCAAGTCACGATAGAAGGCAACCGTCCAACCGTGAACTGGAGACACCGCCACCGCCAAGGGCAACCGTCTCCCAGGGCCAGCGCCTGTGGGCAAAAGGGGCTCCTCCGGCCCATATCCAGGTCGGGGAGCGGGTTACCGGTGGGAAACCATCACTACCAACACTGAACTTAGGTACAGGGAGAGACAGTCATCACTAACCTGCAGGGAGGAACAACCGCAGCCGTCCGAGGGACCTGTCCATCCAGCCACTTGTTTTACCGTGAACTGTGTCATCATCATTGGGCTGAGTGAGTACCTCCGTGCCGTGCGGCACAGCGCTGCCCCTGCGACCCTGCACCTCATCAGGCCCCGCAACCCGCCTGTCATCCATCTCTACCCCATCACCGGGCCCTGGGACAACCAACCCCCCTACCCACGGAGGGGAGAAATAACAACAAAGCTGCTCCCTGTCACAGGCTCCCGGGATCCCCATCCAGAGCAGCGGTGGTGTCCACACAATCACCACAACCGTGGGTGGCGTCACGGACAATATCCCCAAAACCCAAACCACCCCTTTTCACTCACGGGTGATGAGCGCCGCTCGAGTCCCCGGGATCCGGCCATCGCTCAAGCCACCGAGCAGCAGCAGCCGTAGAGCAGCGGCAGCCGGACCCGAGCAGTGGGAGAGCGCAGCGTCCCCTCCTACGCCCGCGACACTTCCAGCTTGGGACTGGTGTGGAGGGTAAAGTGGATGAGGATGCGCAGGAGGAGGAGGAGGCTGAGGAGCATGACATTCCGGAGCTGTAGAGTGTGGGTGAAACCCTGACTGAGGTAGGGCCTGCAAAACTTGGTGTGTGAAGGACGTGTTCCGTCCCTCGCTCAGACTGGGTCCCAGCTTCCACAATATTAACCCAGTGTGACGTCAACGAGATGTAGCGGCCTTGCCCACATGCACTAGTCCACGTGTCTGTGGTTAGGTGGACTTTGGCTGAAACAGCGTTGTTCAGGGCACGTGTGATGTTTTGTGACACGTGGTTATGCAATGCGGGGACGGCACACCGGGAGAAATAGTGGCGGCTGGGGACCGAGTAACGTGGGACAGCTGCCACCATCAGGTCGCGGAATGCTTCTGTCTCAACCAGCCTAAAAGGCAACATTTCCAGCGCAAGCAGTCGCGAAATGTTAGCATTTAGAAGTGTGGCATGTGGGGCGTTGGCAGTGTATTTGCGCCTGCGTTCAAAGGTTTGCTGAATGGATAACTAAACGCTGCGCTGGGACAAGGACGTGCTTGATGATGGTGTTATTTCTGCGTGGGCAACTGCAGGTGCAGGGCTGGAGGAGGCTTGTTCGCGGGCAGCATGGACAGGGGATTGGCTCGCATGCACAACAAGCGAAGACGTAGCAGTGACATCAGCAAGCACTGCTCCTCGACTCTGTTGTACATCCCACAAAGTCGGGTGCTTGGCTGACATGTGCCTGATCATGCTGGTGGTGGTCAGGCTGCTAGTTTTGGTACCCCTGCTGATGCTGGCACGGCAGGTGTTGCAAATGGCCTTTTTAGAATCATCTGGAGCCAACTTAAAAAACTGCCAGACTCGGGAAGACCTAACATTTGTACAGGCACCTTGTGTCGTGTTGTTCCGGGGAACAGTTGCCTGACGTCTGCCTGGGGCCACCACCCTGCTTCTTACTGCCTGTTGGGATGCTACGCCTCCCTCCCCCTGTGCACTGCTGTCCTCGCTCTGCATATTCTCCTGCCAGGTTGGGTCAGTTACTGGATCATCCACCACGTCGTCTTCCTCTTCCGCACCCTGCTCCTGTTCCTGACTTCCTGACAATTGTGTCTCATCATCGTCCACCTCTTGTTGAGACAAGTTGCCAACTTCGTGAGAACGTGGCTGCTCAAATATTTGGGCATCTGTACATACAATCTCGTCATGGCCCACTTCAACAGGAGCTGGCGAGAGGCCAGAATGTGTGAATGGAAACGTGCACGAACAGCTCTTCCGAGTGTCCAAGTGTGGGATCAGTAATGTCCGTGGACGTGTACTCGGCCTGGTGGTAGGAAGGAGGATCAGGTTCTGAAATGTGCGGTGCAGTATCACGGCTACTGACACTTGACCGTGTTGAAGACAGAGTGTTTGTGGTGGTGCCAATCTGACTGAAAGCATTATCCGCTATCCAACTAACAACCTGTTGACACTGGTCTTGGTTCAAGAGCGGTGTACTGCTGCGGTCCCCAAGAATTTGGGACAGGACGTGCGAGCGAGTAGATGTGGCCCTTTGTTGTGGCGAAATTAGAGCTTGCACATGACCTCGGTCTCTGCCTGCACCACCATCACGTCCACTTCCTTGTTCGTTGACAACGCCCTTGCGCATTTTGCAATGCTGTGCTGATGTGTATTCACTAGACTTGTGCGTTATATCCAAGTTTTTGTAAAACGCACACAAGTGCAGCGGAAAGCTGCCACCAACAGGCACACACGTGCGGTGTTTAAATGCAAGCACGGAGGCACTAAGAACCTAACAGGTCTCTATCCAGGGACAACGTGGAGCCTCCCAATTTTTGGCTGCCCTGCCAAAGGGCTATACTACAATAGACCCACTTCCTTACAATGGGCACTTCAGGTTTACAGGCCCTCATGCACGTCTCTATACAGGGACAACGTGGAGCCTCCCAATTTTTGGCTGCCCTGCCAAAGGGCTATACTACAATAGACCCACTTCCTTACAATGGGCACTTCAGGTTTACAGGCCATCATGCACATCTCTATCCAGGGACAACGTGGAGCCTCCAAATTTTTGGGTGCCCTGCCAAAGGGCTATACTACAATAGACCCACTTCCTTACAATGGGCACTTCAGGTTTACAGGCCCTCATGCACGTCTCTATCCAGGGACAACGTGGAGCCTCCCAATTTTTGGCTGCCCTGCCAAAGGGCTATACTACAATAGACCCACTTCCTTACAATGGGCACTTCAGGTTTACAGGCCCTCATGCACGTCTCTATCCAGGGACAACGTGGAGCCTCCCAATTTTTGGCTGCCCTGCCTAAGGGCTATACTACAATAGACCCACTTCCTTACAATGGGCACTTCAGGTTTACAGGCCATCATGCACGTCTGTATGCAGGGGCATTGGTGAACCTCACAATTTTGGACTGCCCTGGCAAAGGAAAATACTACAAAGACTCACTTCTTCAAAATGGGCACATTAGACTCAGAGGCCTTCATGTACGTCTCTTCTCAGGGACATCGGAGTGCCACACAATGTTTTACGTAAAATCTTTCATGTATTGATCTCAAAAAGTAACATACATTAGCTCTATCTCACTATTGGGTATGTGCCCTTAACATTTCCGCCATGAAAATTCATTTTGGTGTCATTTTGGAAGTTTTTCTGGTGAGTCCATAAAAATGGTGTACAACGCGGACAAAATTGTTCACAGCTGTGACTTTTCAGTGATAAATGCTTCAAGGGGTCTTCCCCATGCTGTTGCCATGTCATTTGAGCACTCTTCTGAGACTTTTGTGCCATTTTTAGGGTTTCTACATGATGCCGGGGGTCATTTCACAAAAATACTCGGGTCTCCCATAGGATAACATTGGGCTCGGTGCTCGGGCCGAGTACACGAGTATCTTGGGATGCTCAGCCCGTGCCTCGAGCACCCGAGCTTTTTAGTACTCGCTCATCACTAATAATCATATACTGCTTTTGATGGAATGAAAGGTCTTCAAATTGACCAACAGAATAGTCCTTAGTTTTTAAGAATGAACATAGATATCAAGGTCTCCACCACAACAACTCTTAAGTAAATTGATGTGTGCATGAATGATACTAACAGCCTCCACAAAGAGAAAACTTGATTGCCAGGAAAGGAAACATTGGGTCTCATTCATTTATTAAACTACACTATAAAATGTAAGCTAAGCTCAAGTTGGCTGCTAAGGGCTATATAATAATTTTCTGTCACATACAGACTTAGGGAAGGTCCAGTATGAGGCAAGACATACAAACAAGGGGTACACCAGGGACACTTTAACAACAGTTGGCACTGGTGCTAAGGAGAGAGATGATGGGACACTTCTTGCACTCAAATGCAGCTGCACCCTCCACTACTAGCCATTCTCTGTACAGGTTCTGCACCTGTTGCTGAGCAGGATACCTGAAACCCTAAGAAACCCTGTAATTACCCTGGCTAGTGAGCTGGCAGGTAAGAATATCTAGACCCACTTCTGCACTAATACAACATGAAGGGAAGATACAACTAACAGGGTAAACAACAAAGGAGAAAGCCCAACTTCATGGCTACAGTCAGACATCAGGCCTCGGTTAGGGGTACATGGTTTGCTAGATGAGCAACCCTGTGATATATGGTGTAATAAGCAGCCATGACACCTTTCAATAACCTGTTTGTATCTGAGGATATAGATGCTTAATAACCCTTAGATCCTTGACTATAGCACTATTGGCTACTGGACGGATTAGGGGTTGTTCGGACTGCTGTATTCACAATTTTGGGGAAACTATCCCTTTGTTAGAGGTCCCCCTCAAATAGTCATATTTAATGATTGTTATTTCCTTCTCTAGAACTTGAGAGGTAATACTGATAATATATCGTAATCTTATGTGATATCATCTTGGGAGGGGGTTTCATATTGTCTATTGTGTCTTTAGCACATCTACCAGAGTGCAGAATTGTTTTTGAAGTGTATTGTAAGCTTTGTCTTACTTTTAACGATATAGAATAAACATTATTTTAGGAGTTGTTTTGTCTGTGAAAACACCAGGCCTGCAGCCTACACCGCTTCCCAGCAACAAGGGCTCCAACAGCTCCTTCCACCTCAAGGCTTAGCTACAGAATGGATTCAGAATAACCGGTGCTCTCTACTAGAAGATGTTACCATCTATAGGGAAAGAAGTGGTCACCAACCAGAAACACCTGAGGCCAGAAGTTAGAAGCTGCTGCAAAGTAAAACTGACATTAACCCTTTCCCCACCAAAGGAAAGGGAATACATTTAATGTGAGAAGTCTCAGATGGCAAAGAGAGACTCTGGAACAGATCTCATCACAAGTGTTTGGTAACAGAGAGACAGCCATGACAGTTTCAATCTTATGCCCACCATACAGTTTAGATAGCTATCGGCTGAGCAATAGTTTGAACAATGTGATTTAGCCACTAGCTATCTCAGCCAACTTTTTCATACACAGGAGTGCTTGCTCCACCGAGAGAACAAAAGTATCTGCATTCTGAAATAAGACTAGCTGTATTCTTCTCACCCTTGATAATCAACTGTTTAGGGCCTCTATAAAAATCAGTGTGTTGGATGAACCCGTAGATATCGGCTTATTCATTCAGCATTAATACTGTCCTTTACAAACCATATATGACGTACCAACAAGGTAGAACTCCACCTTGCATATGCTACAAAGACTGTGTGAGCAGCAGGCAGTAGTGGAGTTTCAGCTGCAGAACACATGGGTGAGTCGCTCTGTAGAACAACACCACTTCACCACTAACGAATGGGGCTCCATGTGTGACATGTGTACCATGTTGTGCTGCTTCAAATACTCCACCAAAATGACCAGAACTAATGACACCATCATCGACATTACTATCCCATTTCTATGCTTGAAAAAATGCTTGAGGTGATGATGATTGAGGTGGTGGCACTGGAGGAAGAGGGGCAGGAGGAACAGGGACCATTCACAGCATTATCAGGCCTTTAATCCCCACATGGCTTGGAAAGTTGGTTCCTGTACTAACAGCAGCAAAGTACACAAGTGTGTAGCCAGGTAATCATTTTGGAGGATGAGTAACACAGCAGGGTGGCCCTCAAAGCATATCACAAGCATCTATGGAGCATGGCTGGGGGATAGAGAGGACTCAGACAACACACCTGCTACCATGAACAGTTTTTCCTTGCCTCTGGGCAGACAAACTTGGAAATGTGGTCAACTGTGAAAAAGGTATATAAGGGGCATTTTTATAAATTGTTGCTCTGTAGGTAAACTCTTCCAAGCCTTGTGGTGGACTGACAGATTGATCCTAAATCTAACTTTAAGCTTTTAAACTGCAGCAGCTGCAGTGTATGCTACTGATGCTCAAATTATGGCTCTGTGTGGGAACTATGAAAGCAGGCAGTATAATATTGTGTAGGGCACTCTGTCTCTATATACAGACTATGTAATACTCTGCACTTTTAGGGTTGCAAAGAATGAGGAGAGCATTGAATATGGGATGTAGACGTGGATGTGGACGTGGTGCTGGTAGTGGAGTTGCTACAGGGAGAGGAAATTGTGCTTGCTACATACCCCAATGAAACACCTTCCTTTGGTGCACACAGGCAACAGGAGGTTCTGCATAATTTTGTAGGTCCAAGTACCTCTACAGTCCCTGACAAAAGTTCTATCGCTTATCCATGTTATGTAAATAAAAGCTTATAACCTGACTTTAAATTCATCCATTGGTTTCATAAATTACTCTTTTGAAAGCTGGAACCCTTCCAAATTTGGTTTAGGTTATGAAAATAAAGTTGCTGCAAAGCTGAAATATTGATCATTTAATGAAAAAATTGTTTAAAAGAACAGAGAGTCCTCAGTGGTTGATACCTTTTAATGGCTAACTGAAAAGATGGTAATAATTGCAAGCTTTCGAGACTACTCAGGTCTCTTCATCAGGCATGGTATAACACAAAATCTGAAGAGTCACGTATTTATACACAACAGGACTTAGAATAGTGCAGTAAAAAAAAAAAAAAAAAAAAAAAAAGAACAAGTTATATGAAACAGAACTATCTCTATGGCAGGGGGACAAGCTGTTCTAGCCATAAATACTGCTGCAGTTCAGTGTGAAAGTTTTATTGTCCTTTGATAAGGGTCTGGTCCAGGGCTGTGACACGCTCGGATGGTCAGAGGAGCACATCTTTTAACTGATGTAAAAAGACATGTCTTTTTACATCAGTTAAAAGATGTGCTCCTCTGACCATCCGAGCGTGTCACAGCCCTGGACCAGACCCTTATCAAAGGACAATAAAACTTTCACACTGAACTGCAGCAGTATTTATGGCTAGAACAGCTTGTCCCCCTGCCATAGAGATAGTTCTGTTTCATATAACTTGTTCTTTTTTTTTTTTTTTTTTTTTTTTTTACTGCACTATTCTAAGTCCTGTTGTGTATAAATACGTGACTCTTCAGATTTTGTGTTATACCATGCCTGATGAAGAGACCTGAGTAGTCTCGAAAGCTTGCAATTATTACCATCTTTTCAGTTAGCCATTAAAAAGGTATCAACCACTGAGGACTCTCTGTTCTTTTAAACAATTTTTTTATCTCTACTGGCTAACACGGTACAAAGATATATTTTACTTTGATCATTTAATGAGCACAGAAAGGTCAGATTATGGCAAGACAAAAGTTTTGTCGCCTTGTCATATAATGCACCCAATCCTAGTTTACATCCTCACCTGTACTCACAAAATGATCGGTTAATTAGTGGGTGTGCATAGAAAGAAACCCAGCACCCTAGACCTTCAGTTGAACTGCAACTTGACCTCTGACAACATGCCAAAAATCCACCCTGCTACCAAAGCCTTGATTATCAAGAGGCTGAAGACCAGATCCACTGAAGAGGTGGCTGGCACCTTTAATGTGTCTCAGCATCAAGTACAAAGAATTAAAAAAAGATTTGAAGAGACTGGAGATGTTTTTGACAAGACCAGGTCTGGCAGACCCTGCAAGACAACTGCTCAGGAAGAACGTGTATTGGTTAGAAAATCCAAAGCCAGCCCCTCTTCCACTGCAGCAGAGCTCCAAAAGGGCTGGTCACCTCAAGTCCCTGTGTCAACTAGAACAGTTTGTAGGATTCTGTTTCGAAATGTCCTCAATGGTCGAATCAGTGCCCAGAAACCAGCGCTAAACAAAGGCAATTAAAAAAAGTGTGGCATTTGCCAAGTCCTATAGCCTGCTAAAGAGATAGATGCTAAAAAAGTGGCAGAAGGTGGATTTTTCTGATTAATCTTCAGTTGTATTACACCACAGCAGCCGCAAATACTGCAGGAGACCTACTGGAACCCGTATGGATCCAGAAAACAGTTAAGTTTGGTGGTGGAAAGATCATAATCTGGAGTTACATTCAGTATGGGGGTGTGCAAAACATTTACAAGGTGGAAGGCAATACCAATAGCCTAAAATATAAAGAAGTATTAGCTACCTCTTACATTCCCAATCATAAAAGGGGTCAAATTCTGTAGCAGGATGGTGCTCCATCTCATACATCCATCTCTACAACAAAGTTCCTCCTGGCAAAGAAGATCAAGGTGCTCAAGGACTGGACAGCCTAGTCACCAGACATGAACATGATTGAGAATGTTTGGGGTAGGATGAAAGAGGAAGCTTGGAAGACAAAACAAAAGAATCTAGATGAACTCTGGGAGGCATGTAAGACTGCATTCTTTGCTATTCCTGATGACTTCATCAATAAATTGTATGAATCATAGTTGAACCGCATGGATGCAGTCCTTCAAGCTCATGGAAGTCACACAAAATATTAAACATGGCTCTAATAGCACCACATTTTCATTCACCAATGTTATGCAACATATCTTTGTATTAGAAGTGAATTATTTGTTTGAATTTCACATTAGTTTCTGTGGGCGACAAAACTTTTGTCTTGCCAAAATCTGACCTTTCTGTGTTCATTAAATGATCAATATTTCAGCTTTGCAGCAACTTTATTTTCATAACCTAAACCAAATTTGGGAGGGTTTCAGCTTTCAAAAGAGTAATTTATGAAACCAATGGATGAATTTAAGGTCAGGTTATAAGCTTTTATTTACATAACATGGATAAGTGACAGAACTTTTGTCAGGGACTGTATGTGAATGGTGATACTAGAACAAGTAGAGTTGGTTTTAGATTGAATGGCTCAGAGTGCCTCCAGTCCATTGCTCTGCCTGCTACCCAGTACCCTGCGGAAAGTGCAAAGTTTGCACCTGTGGCCCATGGGCACTTATCTTTCACCACGTCACCTTTTAACCCCTTCAGCCCCCGGGCACTTTCCGTTTTTGCGTTTTTGTTTTTTGCTCCTTTTCTTCCGAGAGCCGTAACTTTTTTATTTTTCCATCAATCTTGCCATATGAGGGCTTGTTTTTTGCGGGACGAGTTGTACTTTTAAATGAAACCATAAGTTTTACCATATAGTGTACTGGAAAACGGCAACAAAAATCCAAGTGCGGAAAAATTGCAAAAAAAGTGGGATTGTACAATAGTTTTTGGGATATTTTATTCACCGTGTTCACTATATGGTAAAACTGATCTGTTCGTATGATGCCTCAGGTCAGTGCGAGTTTATAGACACCAAACATGTATAGGTTTACTTGTATCTAAGGGGTTAAAAAAAATTCACAAGCTTGTCCGAAAAACGTGGCGCACGTTTTGTGCCATTTTCCAAAACCCGTAGCGTTCTCATTTTTCAGGATCTGAGGCTCAGTGATGGCTTATTTTTTGCGTCTCGACCTGATGTTCTTAACGGTACCATTTTTGCGCAGATGCTACGTTTTCATCGCCTGTTATTGCATTTTGCGCAAAATTTGCGGCGACCAAAAAACGTAATTTTGGCGTTTGGAATTTTTTTGCCGCTATGCCGTTTACTGATCAGATTCATTGATTTTATATTTTGATAGATCGGGCATTTCTGAACGTGGCGATACCAAATATGTGTGTATTTTTTATTTTTTTAACCCTTTAATTTTCAATGGGGTGAAAGGGGGGTGATTTGAACTTTTAGGTTTTTTTATTTTTTTTTAATTTTTTAAAACTTTTTTTTTTACTTTTTTTTTTTATTTTACTAGTCCCCCTAGGGGGCTATTGCGATCAGCAATCTGATCGCTCTGCACTATCTGCAGATCTCAGCTACAGAGCTGAGAACTGCAGATTTGCTGCTTCACTTTCAATGCCGGCTGTATTCCGGCATTGAGAGGAAGTGACTCATGTTAGCCACAGTCGTCATCACATGACCCTGTGCTACCATGGCAACCGCCGAAATTCACGTGATCATGTCACGTGACTTGGGGCGGGGTAAGTCACTGTCATGGTGGCGCCCATATACATATCGCTGCCAAGACTTTGGCAGCGAAATGTAAGGGGTTAATGGCCGCGGGTGGAAGCGATTCCACCCGCGGCTAGCAGGCACACATATCAGCTGTTGATAACAGCTGATATGTGCGCGTCTCGCCGCCGCCCGCCGGCGGCAGGGGGCGGGGCTTACCGGGACACGATCCATGACGTATCTAGTACGTCATGGGTCGTTAAGGGGTTAAATCAGCCTAGCAGTCTGCTCCCCAAGTAATGCAACACTCACTTTAGCTTTTTGATGACTTCGCTGTTTGGGTTTCCCTGGGCCATCTACCTGGCCCTGCCTCAAAATTAGAAGATATTAAATACACTGATCTCCAACCACTTGTTATGTTTAAGCATAAGTAAGTGAGAGGGCTATTGCAGATAGTCAGCGGACAACCGCAGCACATCTCTGATTATTACAAACACATGTGCCAAATGCTGGGGTTTCTGCAGTGTGCAGACTGGCATGAAGGGAAGTGGTGAGGAGTGACTAGAAGACAATGAAGGAGTTGATAAGGTCCTAGACCGAGTACCATCCGAGTGATGTTTGCAGTTCAGAGCTGCACAGCAAAAGAGGGAGTAAGGTGCAATAGCACAGCAGCCAGCCCCTAGACAGTACGTCAGCTGCTGCTGTCCACTACGCCAATGGACTGAGCACACCAAAATCAGCAAACAACAAAATAGAACTGAAGTCCTATTCCATTATTTCTAGCTGCAGTATTCAGGCATGGTTACCTGCTTTGAACAATATTTTTTTCAAAGTAAACGCTTCGGAACCCCAGGAAACTCAGTCATCAGCATCGGTAAGGCACCTGAAGGCGGGGGGGATTGGGACTAATGGTAGCAATCCTCATGGTGGACCACCAGCTTGATCACAAATCCAATTACAAAGGTTAATGTTAAAACAGGCAGTATAATAATCTGCTGGAAACTTGCTATTTATATAAAGGTAGTGTAATACTCTGTAATTTTTTGGGGTGAAAATAATGTGGATAAAATTCAACAGGGGACATGATCCATGGTGCTGCTGCTGGTGGTAAAGCAGCTGCAGGGAGGTGATGGGGTCGATCTGTGCCTGCTACTCCCCCAAATAAAGCAACTCCCTATGGTGCACACAGGCAACATGACATTGTGCATAATTTTGTCAGCCCGATCAGGTAGTGGAGGGACTCACGGTAC
Organism: Anomaloglossus baeobatrachus; assembly: GCF_048569485.1. Classification (NCBI taxonomy): domain Eukaryota; kingdom Metazoa; phylum Chordata; class Amphibia; order Anura; family Aromobatidae; genus Anomaloglossus; species Anomaloglossus baeobatrachus. The sequence continues at coordinate 104,742,148 of NC_134361.1, forward strand.
GTTTTCCTAAAATACCTACTTTCTATCTGCTGCACAAAATCCACAAGGATGTCCTTTGTCCTCCTGGCTGTCCTGTCCGGCATTGAGGGGTTGTGTCAACCTGTATGTCAATTTATAGATTACTACTTGAAACCCTTGGTTGAGACACTCCCCTCATATGTCCGTGACACGACGGACGTTCTCAGGAGGATAGATGGCATCTTTGTGGACAATAACACTCTACTTGTTACGGCAGACGTTGAGTCCCTCTACACCTGTATCTGCCACGAGGATGGCCTGAAGGCTGCTGAACATTTTTTGTTAAGTTCTGGTTGGGATGGCCCTCTGTGTGACCTAATCTTTGAGTTGCTCTGTTTTGTCCTTACCCATAATTTCTTTTTATTTAAAGATGTACATTATTTGCAGCAGCGCGGCACTGCCATGGGCGCGGCCTGCGCGCCTTCGTACGCAAACCTCTTCCTGGGTTACTGGGAGAGGGGTTTGCTGTGCGACGGGGCGGGCCGGCCGATGCCCATGTGCAGGGCTGGCTGCGGTACATTGATGATTTATTTATTTTGTGGACGGGCAAGACGGAGCAACTCGACGATTTCATGGCACGACTTGGCATGAATCCCTTTGGGATTAAATTAACCCATAAGTATGACAGTACAAATCTGGATTTCCTTGACATTAATATTCAAATTGATGAGGGTAGGAAGATCCAGACTAATGTTTATTGCAAGACAACTTTGGTTAATTCCCTTCTTCATGCCTCGTCATCCCATGATCGGTGCACCATTCGGGCCATCCCCACCGGTCAATTCTTACGTATGAAACGTATCTGCTCGTCTGACCCTCTTTTTGAGGAACAGGCGGCAGATTTAAAAATTCGGTTTCAGGAGCGGGGCTACAGCAATAGGAGTATCAAGCGGGCTTATCTACGAGCGAAGCACACTCCTCGATCCACTTTACTATATAGTAGTGGGGCTAAAACCGGTGGTTCCTCAAGTCCTGGCCAAATCTGTTTTATTTCCACTTACAACCATGAGTGGTCCAATATGCGATCTATCTTGAGCAGGCACTGGAATGTTCTCCTGTCTGATTCTATCTTATGTGATCTTTTACCCAAAAGCCCTCTGATGACGCCTCGTAGGTCACGCAATTTACGTGACATGCTTGTACGGAGCCACTATGTTCCAAATCAACCTACCACCTTTCTGGATCTGGGTACTCCCCTCAGGGGCTGTTTTCCCTGTGGCCACTGTCTGGCCTGCAGCAATGTCCTTCGGATTTCCACCTTTACCTCTGCTGACGGTCTGCGCAGTTTTGATATACGCCACTACATATCGTGTGGCACCAGGAATGTGGTTTACTATGCCACGTGCGGGTGCCACATGATATATGTGGTCCTCACCAGTAGGGAACTGCGCAGACGTGTGAGGGAGCATGTGAGGGACATTGCTGCTGCCCGGACAGTGGTTGACACTTCCACCCTGAAGACCCTTCCCCGTCACTTTCGTGCTTTTCACGATTGTGACCCAACGTCCCTGAGCATCAGGGGCATTGATGTTATACATGGGGGGGCGAGGGGTGGTAATGTACGTAAAACACTTGCCCAGCGTGAAACACGCTGGATTTATACTTTGGGAACATTATCCCCGAGGGGACTTAATGAGCATCTGAGTTTTGCGCCCTTCTTACGATGACTGCTCTCTTCTCTGTTCTCCCTGGTTTTTGAGCCTTGTTTTTAATTATATATTTTTGTATATTTTTTATTTTTTAGACTCACTGATTCAACTTTGCTGGCACTCTTTTGGAACCAGACTTCTGACACAGAACATCGACATGGAGTTTTTTATATATTGATTACCTTCCTCTCTATGCCACGACTGGGTTATTTGTAGTAATACTGTATACTTTGTGTTTTAATATATGCTCTTCCATCAATGTCATATTTTTTATCTATATACTTTTCTTACTGATTACGGAGTTGTTACATGTTGATTAATTCCATCCCGTGCCACCACTAGGATTTTTGAATTTATATTGAATATCCTCATTATAGTATATGTTCTCCTTCAGTGTGGCACTGTTGATATTTACTTAGCTATATTTCTTATCATGGATATGGAATCAATGTACAATATCCTGACATGTCCCTCTTGTGCCACGACTAGGGATATTGATTGTAATATTTTGGGTTATAGTACATGATCTGTCTTCAGTGTCACACTGCTTACTTCTATTTACTTATACTTTTGACTTAATCATAGATGTGGAGTTCATGTATCATATATCGATTATTTTTCTTCTTGTGCCACGACTGGGACACTTTGAAGTGCTACCAAATACCTTGTGTTATAATATCTGTCTTCCCATTAGTGGCCACAGTGTTTACATTTACTCATATATATATTCCCGATTATCATCATGGACATTGTGCTATGGTTATATATTGATTGTTCCCCCTTGTGCCACAACTGGGGTATAATATTGCATATTTTGTGTCATAGTATAGGCTCTCCTATTCATGTCATACCATTTATAACTATGTATCTGTGTCTCTTATGCTCGCTCCCGCTCCTCCTCCCCCTGTCGGCGCGGCTGCGTCAGTGGCCTGCTAGCCCGGCTCTGTCGGCGTCACTATCGCCTGCGCGCATGCGCGGTTCGCGGGTGACACGTCCCCGTGTTCCTTGCATGCGCGCTACCTTTAAGGGGCGTTGACTGCCGACGGCGCCAGGTATTAGCCGCGATTGGCTCGGTCACGCTGACGATGTGGGGGTGGAGCAGCTGGAACGTGCGGGCGCCATGTATAAATACACATGGCTGCCTCATAGCGTTCCACTCCCCCTGATAAAATAATCCTACTACAGAGATTGTGAAACGTATACGTCGGGGCTCTCACCGGGGGTCCGCTCTGCTGCTATCAGGCCGGCTTTGTGCAATCTATGGGTATGGTTACTCTATCGGCTGGGTTTTAATTCAATGTCTATGTCTCATACTTATATCTGACTATTTATGTGCATCCATTTAGCACCTCTTGGTGGCTGAACCTGTCCATTTTGACTATTAGCCTTGACCTTTGTTTAACTATTCACTCTGTCATTGCAGAGCTTGCTTTCTACCAGCACCTGTAGCTTCCTATTAGTGATGTTTGGGTCTCATTATATACTGAATGTATCCCTGCTACCTTAGAGTACATACTTGTACCTTAGTACTTACCTATGCTGGTTTTTATCATCTGTCCATATGTAACAATTGTCAAAATTTATATCATGCCCAATTTGTGCTGGATGCCTTTTTGTATGTATTAACATTGACCCAGCCTGTGACTCATTATTTTCTATATGTATTCAACATATATTGGTGTTTATGTACAATTATTTTACCTGCCGGCCTGCTTGCCGCTGATCTTTTTTGTGCCAGTTACCATGTATTAAACACATTTGCACTGTACTCCTTGTCCTCCAGTTTCTATCTGATGTCTTGAGTGTGCTGACAGGTGCCATGCTTTGGTGTTTCTGTCTTTTTCTGCATTTTTGGTCTTCATGTATAATAATTTTGTCAGCCCGAGTAGCACTATATGAATGGAGAGACCAGTTCAAGCAAAGGCAGTTTTAGATCGTATGGCTGAGAATGCCTTCAGTTCCTTTGCCTTGTCTTCCACCAGGTCCTCTCTGAAATATGGTCCCATTTACAACAAACGACAAAATAGAGCCTGAGTATTCTATTATTTCTAGCTGCAGTATTCAGGCGCAGGTGCCTGCTTTAAACAATATTGTTCTCAAAGTGAATTCTTGACAGTCAACAGCATTGGGGAGGCTCCCCAAGGCAAAGGGGGTGGGACAGGGGGAAGAAAGCCTTGCGGTGGACTGCCAACTCAATACCAAATCCAACTACAAGATTTTGAACTAGAGTATCTGTAGTCTACGCCACTAAAGCTGAAATTTTGGCTTTGTGGGGGAAATCAGAAACCAGGCTCTGTGGGGGCACGCTTACAAATTTGGTTATTGCTATGATGACATAACTCCTTTAGGTCATCTCATCCCTTAGCCACATTTGTTTGCAAGGTAATTGTCGTACTCTTACTCCCATTTTGCTTCCTTTTGCAGCCCCCTAGCCCTTACAACCATTTTACAGCCATTTTACAGCACAGAAGTTAATGTCTCCATTGACTTCTATGGGGTTTGGGTCAAATTTAAGGACCAAACCAAACTTTTAACTAAAGTATGGCCTAACCTGTGGAACCCGAACACCGACAGGTTATTATTATTATTTATTATTATAGTGCCATTTATTACATGGCGCTTTACAAATGAAAAGGGGTCTACGTAAAAAACAAGTACAACAGTCATGAACATTACAATAACAGACTAGAAAAGGAGGAGAGAGGACCCTGCCCGCGAGGGCTCACAGTCTACAGGAGATGGGTGAGGGTACAATAGGTGAGGACAGAGCTTGTTGCGCACTGGGGTACTGGTCTGAAGATTGGTGTAGACTTGTTGGAAGAGATGGGTCTTCAGGTTCCCTTTGAAGCTTTCCACAGTAGGTGAGAGTCTGATATGCTGAGGTAGAGCATTCCAGAGTATGGGGGAAGCGCAAATGAAATCTTGTATGCGATTGTGGAAAAAAAGAAGATAAGAGAGGAGAAGAGAAGAAGGTCTTGTGAGGATCTGAGGATGCGTGCAGGTAGGTATTGGGAGACTAGATCAGAGATGTATGGGGGAGAAAGGTTATGGCTGGCTTTCTATGTCATGGTAAGTGTTTTGAACTGGAGTCTTTGGGCAATGGGAAGCTAGTGAAGGGATTGCAGAGAGGCGAAGCTGGGGAATAGCATTAGGACATGTGGATTAGTCAGGCCGCAGAGTTCAGGAAAGATTGGAGGGGTGCAAGAGTGTTGGAAGGCCACAGAGCAGGAGGTCTGCTCATTCCTAATTGTAGATTGGTTAAGCTGTGATATACTACAGTATCAGCATCCTAATTACTTTTCTCATGCTTCATACACTGCAAACAAAGAGCACAGTATAAAACACTATGTCATAATTTTGATACTAAAGAAAAGTTCTGAAACAAATGGTCTCTATTCAGAAAGTGTGCTTGATGTCTTACAAGACAGATAAGTGATATTTCTTCTTTTTAAAGATAAAATTCAGAAATTAAAACGCAATTTTTTTTAAAAAAATTTCTTAACACTTTCTTGTTGTGATAGTCTAATATTAAACCCTTATTTAATGGCCATTTATAGTTTCTTGCTTCTGGAACGTAAGCCTGCCTAGATTTTTTGTCCCATTCTTTTTTTGGAAATTTATTTATTTATTTATTTATTTAAAATCTTTTAAAGAAAGGACACATTTTAATTTTGGAATAGCCTTTAGTAATTCAGTTTATCAACCATACACTGAATTATAATACTACATACTATTGCTGCATGTTGCATTCCACGTGTGAACCTATATGTAACTTAACAATGTAGTAGGGTTCCATAGCATTTTCGTACATTGTATTCACAGGTATCTGCATTTTTAGTATGCAGATACAGTTGAAAATAAAGATGTTGGGGGGTGAAAGGAGGCCATGTAGTGAGGGCCTAAATTTCAATCCTTTTGCCTGTCCTAGTCCATTGGCTGGACAGAAGCCAAGTGGCCAGTTGTAGCCAGTTGACTTCAGTTAACTCAGTTCTGCATAAGAACATCTGTAATTCCAGGGATAAATTTTCCACAGAGTAAATTTTTCATAAGAGCAGACAAACATTTAAAGCCAGGATTGACGTGTCTGACTTAGTGGACTTATTGCTCTTCAGATGTAAACCTTTCTAATAAACCTCATTACCAAGATAAGTATGCTTTCGACTTTTACAACTACCTGTGTCTTACTGCTGAAAAAATAAGTTTTCTTTGTCTTTGAAATATGTGTAATATCTAAAGCACTAGGCACTAACATGTACTCTAAGTGGAAATCACTTAAGAAATTTCTTCTATCATATCTCTACTTAAGGGCTTTAGAGCAGAATTCAATAAGCTTCACAGACAGCTCATTGACAAACTGAAAATCACATTGAGAGGGTGTAGAAGTACTTAAGAAATGAAGTACTTCTATAGAACTTAAATACCTAAACCAAAGTTAAATCTAGAAAAAATATCTGTTTATCATCTAGAAATGTTTGCTTAAAGTGTTTTTAGGCCTATAGTTTTTTTTATATAAACACGTGGACACCATTCACTAATACACAGGACAATTTTTAGACTTAAGGCTACTTTACACACTGCGATATTGGTCCTGATATCGCTAGTGTGGGTACCCGCCCCCATCTGTTGCGCGACACGGGCATATCGCTGTCCGTGCCGCACAACATCGCCCACAGCCGTCACACATACTTACCTATTAATTACACGACACAGCGGCTTTTTTCCAAAACATGAAAAAATCTTTTATTATTACAAAAGTAACACACAATTAAAAATAAGCAGGGTATGCACAAACAGGGGTGGATACCAAGGGGACACAATCACAAACACAGTGATAGTATAAATATACCAGCATCCATATAATGTACTAATTTGAGATATGCCCTATGCCCCTAAATTTAGGAGGGCACCCCACAATCAGTTAGTGGGTAACTTGGAGAACAAATTAAATTTTCTCATATGCAAGGGGGCTGTACATGCCACAATACAATGCATAGATATACCAGATAACCTCCAAATTCTCCCTTATGCAGGGGGCAATTGAAACACAACATAAAAACTCTGATGCTGCTGATTAGTGAACAAAATGGCTAGCAACCACTGCTGTAATATCACCCCTAGTCCCTCTCTATACAAGAGGCTACAGACCGGCAGCATGAGTGCTGCACTACTGGTAATCCGGTATTTAGAGCGATTGATAGTGCATAAAGCAAAGTACGTAAAAACCTATAAGGCTAATCCACTTGTTATCATCGCCCCGAAAAACCGTAAAGGTAGCAGGGAAATTAGCGATGTAATAATGCAAATATGCAGCTTTACTAACCAGTATATAATGTCCGTAATGGCGCCACCCCTCCCGTTCCGACGCGCGTTTCACCTTCTTCCTCAGGGAACGATAGTGCATTGGATCAATTACGGGGTTTAAATACCGCGGGAAGTGTAAGACGTAACCGGAAGTGGGGGCGGGATTTACATTACATCCGGTGTTGGTTTATACATCATTTCCGGTCCGTGGAACGCAAATGCGGATCAGCTCCACCCGGAAAGTACGGGATAAGAACTAGATCCGACATTTGCATCGTTTAACCATTCCGGTCCAGGAAACCCAAAGTATAACATCCTCAACCCGGACAGAACAAAAGTTCCTACTTTTAAAGAATACCGCGATCGGTGCTGTGGGTGGGATAAAAATTAACCCCTGCCACCTATGCTTCCCTGTCTTATTGGGTTTCCGGGGTAGTGCTTATTTCCATACAATCAATCTAGCACAGAAAGGCATGTATATGCTCTTATCAATACAGCGCCGGTGCGCATATCTTTTTTATTGTTTATGGCAGGTTTACAAAGTGATTAATAAATCACTGCCTGCTCATACCCATACCTGACAGTGCTACTTTCAATAGTTCTGAATAATCCCAACCATTATAATTCATGATGCAAAATACCCTAACCAATTCTATATTTTTGGGAAAGCACTTGTATCCCCTTTTTTTTACCCCTAAGTCGCCAGCTATAACCCACTATTCTCCGGTTAAGGTTTTTAATTATTCCACCTGAATGTATTAACACTACACTCCCACAATTGACAAAAACCCACAATCAGTCCGTACGTATCTAAAACTTGGTTTCCCTAAATGCCATATGTCGGCGCATGCTGAACACGGCCCACCGGTCTATTGTCACCTTCCGATCACGGTCCGCGAACCCATGCCCGGCAGCCCACCCCCGCGACAAGTTCGTCGGTGGGACGGGGGGCCGGCCATGAGAAGCAGTGACCACGATCTGGAAGAAGACACCTAGGGTCATGGAAGAGCATGCGCACCATAGCCTTCATCCCTGATGCTAGTACATCCATGATACTCAATTGGTGATAAACAAAAAAAAAAAAAAAAAAGGCAAATAGCAGATATTAACTTTGGGGATCCATATCCCATCTAATTAAAGTTTCGAAGGCCGTTCGATGTTCCTTTATTCCTTGCTTGTAGTATTCTGGACATATTTCCAATCAATAAACCTTCAAGACATAAGGACTGCTATGGTATGATGCCAAACGCCTCATTAGTTGGATAGTACGTGTCATCTTATGAATAAAAAAGACAAAGAAATGTTAATAAAACAATTCAACACACCATAACATGAGTCACCAAGGGTTAGAAGCAAGAGTATAAGGAATGGCCTAATCAGGGTATTCCAAGGATCTACACCAGACTGCAATTCTATAGTTAACCCCGTATGATCAATGCAGTTGCTTATAAACTAAAATCACTAAAAACAATGCTTTAAAATAGAGATTAAAAAAAGAGAATTAAACACCCCCAGATCTACTACCTAAATTCCATCTTATAAGAACGAACTGAACCCAAAATGTTCGTTCAAACCTACAGGTGATACAGTATTCAACATATAAATCCATTTACTTTCCAATCTCCCTAGTAATGCCCCTACGTCTCCACCCCTAGAGTCAATTTGGATTTGGTCGATTGCCTTGATTTGAAGAGATGTTGGATTGGAATTATGAAACTGTTTATAGTGTCTAGGTAGCGTTTTAAGGTGTTCCCCTTCGCGAGCCTCTTTAGATTTTTCAATGTCTCGCACGTGCTCTCGTACTCTGATTTTTAGCTCCCTAGTGGTGAGTCCTATATAATATTTATTGCAACCGCATGTGGCTTGGTACACCACATTTTTGGACGTGCAAGATAGATGTTTTCAAATATCAAATATTCTTGAATCCCGGTTGCCACTGAAGGTCTTTGCTCGAATCATGTTTAGGCAACCCTTGCACATCCCACAAGGAAAAAAACCAGGAGTGAATTTTGTCTTTGTTTCCTTATTAGAGCCCGTATAGTGACTCCTCACTAGGAGATCTTTGAGATTTTTGGCACGTTTTGCTGTTACCAGTGGCCTATCAGGCAAGCAGTTTCTTAACACTGGATCAACCAGCAACACATTCCAATGTTTTTTTAGAATGGCCAAAAAATCCTTCCATTTGTTGTTATATGCTGTTATTAGTCTTACTGGTTGTTCTTTACTAGCCTTATTTTGTGTGGAGTATAGCAGTTGATTTCTTGAGATATTGTTTGCCCTTCTATAGCCTCTACGTATGCATTTCCGACTATACCCTCTGGCTAAGAAGCGATTTGAAAGCTCATCAGCCTGGGCCTGAAAATTTATTTGTGTTGAACAAATTCTCTTTACCCGCAAAAATTGCGAGGTCGGGATGCTCTTTATCGTAGATGGAAGATGGCAAGAGGACGCATGTAATAACATATTGGTGGAGGTTTTCTTCCGGAAAACGTTAGTGCTTAAATCCCCACTCAAAGATGCTTGTATCGTAATATCCAAGAATTCAACTGTACGACCAAACTTGTACGTCAAATAGATGTTTTTATTGTTGTTATTGAGGCGATCCATGAAACTCTCCAAGGCATTGATGTCACCCTCCCAGACGAACCAGATGTCGTCTATGTACCTGATCCAATTTTGGACCAGGCCCACAGACTCATCCGGCTCAGTCTGGAAGATGGATCACTCCCATGCCCCCAAAAACAAATTGGCGTAAGAGGGGGCACAGGAAGCCCCCATAGCCATACCCTGTACTTGCAAAAAGATTTCATTTTTGAACATAAAGCAATTATGGGAAAGTATGTAATCCAATAAGGTCAAAATAAGTTGAATTAATTGGACATCTAAGTTACTGGATTCGAAGCAAAACTTGGTTGCCTCAATGCCATCTTGGTGTCTGATTGAGGAATATAGTGCCTCAACATCAGTTGTTACCATCAAGGCACTATCACCAATATTCAAATTATCCATCCTCTGCAAGGCCGAGGTGGTGTCCTTAATATGAGATGGAAGTGTCAGGACCAGAGGCTGTAAGTAAAACTCTATAAGATCGCACACCCTTTCACAAAGCCCCCCATTGCCTGACACAATGGGGCGGCCTGGGGGGTCAGTGTTGTTTTTATGCAATTTGGGTATGAGATAAAACGTTGGCATTCTTGGATTAGATATTAATAATGCCTCCATCACCTTTTTTGGAATGATCCCCTTATACACAGCCTTATCCAATATCTCAAATAGCTCAGCTTGATATTTTTGAAGCGGGTTATAGAACAATTTCGTGTAATTTCTAGAGTTTTTTAGCAGCTTATAGGCTTGGGTTTCATATTGTTGGTTAGGCCAAATGACCAAATTCCCGCCTTTATCGGCAGGTTTTATGGTCACGTCAGGTAAAGTTTGTAATTCCTTCAAAGCCTTCCTTTCAGAATATGAAAGATTAGATGGTGGGTGATGAATATAGTCAAGTTCCTCAATTTCCTTTGAAACTAACTTAACAAAGATGTCTACTGCAGGGCATGATGTAAACGGTGGAAATCTTTTTGATTTTGGACACAGATGAGGTGGGAAGACTGTTTGTCCACCCACTGCTCCTGGGTCACTACCATCATTCATTTCTTCACAATCCAATTGGCTTACCGTATCAGATGTATCTCCCTCTATGGCCAGGGACTTCAGAGTTAATAGTGCTTCTTGTTCCTCTTCTGATATGGTGCCTTCTCCTGTTTTGGATTGATAAAAAACATTTTTTAAAAGAATTTTACGCGCAAAAAGATGCACATCCTTGACTAAGGTGAATTTGTTGATGTTAATAGATGGAGAAAAGGATAAACCTTTTTCCAACACTCTAATTTGGTGAACAGTTAGAATGTGAGAAGACAAATTAATCACCTTAAGTCGATCATCTCTGGTAAAGCCGTCATGCTGGTATATTTTGGATTGGTTCTGATTTTTAACACTTTCACCACCTCTACTTCTCAATATTCTCTTATCCCAAGCTTCAGCTTCACTAGATGTAGATTTCCCTTCACTAGCTGAAGCAGCCGATGATATAGACATGTTTCTTGTGGAATTTTTGACACTGGATTTTGGATTTTGCCATTTAAAGACTTTTCCACTCTCGAAATCAGCCAAATCTCTGTGGTATTTTTTGCCTTTTAGTGAACTTATCTCCACTTCCCATTTTTCTATGTCTCTATCCAATTCGGAGAGAAAGTCCTTGAAACTTCCTTCCCCTACCTCTTGTACCATTGCCTTTTGTATCTCCTCTAATTCTCCATCCAAGGATTGTAGAGTAGCCGTGTTTTTTTCCACAATAATTTGCATAAAGCTATTGGAGCAGGCAATGGATGCTTCCGTCCACCTCTTAGTTAGCCCTTCATCTTCTAAAGGGAACGTGGGATACGTTTGGATCCTAAGACCTCTAGGTACAATCTTGGAAGTAATATAGTGCTCTAATGAAGTTTTGGTCCACCAAATTTTCATTTTTTTGTGGGTCAGGTTCTTATATTTCAAACATTGTTCTTTACTGGTAGGGCGGGGGTTATTAAAATCAGTTGTGCAGCCCTGCTTAAAAATATTCGACGCTTTGTCACGCCAGGACAACTCTCTGGCTTTAAAGTCCATAATGGCCCCCAGAGACCACACTCTGTAATGAAACAGATATTTGAACATATATTAATCACTAGCAGGGACCTACTATATATTGCAGGAATACCACCTTTCTAAACTATTAATTACATGACACAGCGGCTTTTTTCCAAAACATGAAAAAATCTTTTATTATTACAAAAGTAACACACAATTAAAAATAAGCAGGGTATGCACAAACAGGGGTGGATACCAAGGGGACACAATCACAAACACAGTGATAGTATAAATATACCAGCATCCATATAATGTACTAATTTGAGATATGCCCTATGCCCCTAAATTTAGGAGGGCACCCCACAATCAGTTAGTGGGTAACTTGGAGAGCAAATTAAATTTTCTCATATGCAAGGGGGCTGTACATGCCACAATACAATGCATAGATATACCAGATAACCTCCAAATTCTCCCTTATGCAGGGGGCAATTGAAACACAACATAAAAACTCTGATGCTGCTGATTAGTGAACAAAATGGCTAGCAACCACTCCTGTAATATCACCCCTAGTCCCTCTCTATACAAGAGGCTACAGACCGGCAGCATGAGTGCTGCACTACTGGTAATCCGGTATTTAGAGCGATTGATAGTGCATAAAACAAAGTACGTAAAAACCTATAAGGCTAATCCACTTGTTATCATCGCCCCGAAAAACCGTAAAGGTAGCAGGGAAATTAGCGATGTAATAATGCAAATATGCAGCTTTACTAACCAGTATATAATGTCCGTAATGGCGCCACCCCTCCCGTTCCGACGCGCGTTTCACCTTCTTCCTCAGGGAACGATAGTGCATTGGATCAATTACGGGGTTTAAATACCGCGGGAAGTGTAAGACGTAACCGGAAGTGGGGGCGGGATTTACATTACATCCGGTGTTGGTTTATACATCATTTCCGGTCCGTGGAACGCAAATGCGGATCAGCTCCACCCGGAAAGTACGGGATAAGCACTAGATCCGACATTTGCATCGTTTAACCATTCCGGTCCAGGAAACCCATAGTATAACATCCTCAACCCGGACAGAACAAAAGTTCCTACTTTTAAAGAATACCGCGATCGGTGCTGTGGGTGGGATAAAAATTAACCCCTGCCACCTATGCTTCCCTGTCTTATTGGGTTTCCGGGGTAGTGCTTATTTCCATACAATCAATCTAGCACAGAAAGGCATGTATATGCTCTTATCAATACAGCGCCGGTGCGCATATCTTTTTTATTGTTTATGGCAGGTTTACAAAGTGATTAATAAATCACTGCCTGCTCATACCCATACCTGACAGTGCTACTTTCAATAGTTCTGAATAATCCCAACCATTATAATTCATGATGCAAAATACCCTAACCAATTCTATATTTTTGGGAAAGCACTTGTATCCCCTTTTTTTTACCCCTAAGTCGCCAGCTATAACCCACTATTCTCCGGTTAAGGTTTTTAATTATTCCACCTGAATGTATTAACACTACACTCCCACAATTGACAAAAACCCACAATCAGTCCGTACGTATCTCAAACTTGGTTTCCCTAAATGCCATATGTCGGCGCATGCTGAACACGGCCCACCGGTCTATTGTCACCTTCCGATCACGGTCCGCGAACCCATGCCCGGCAGCCCACCCCCGCGACAAGTTCGTCAGTGGGACGGGGGGCCGGCCATGAGAAGCAGTGACCACGATCTGGAAGAAGACACCTAGGGTCATGGAAGAGCATGCGCACCATAGCCTTCATCCCTGATGCTAGTACATCCATGATACTCAATTGGTGATAAACAAAAAAAAAAAACCTGTCTGGCGACGTCGCTGTGACCGGCGAACCGCCTCCTTTCTAAGGGGGCGGTCCGTGCGGCGTCACAGCGACGTCACTGAAACGTCACTGAACCGCCGCCCAATAGCAGCGGAGGGGCGGAGATGAGCGGGACGTAACATCCCGCCCACCTCCTTCCTTCCGCATAGCGGCCGGGAGGCAGGTAAGGGGAGCTTCCTCGTTCCTGCGGCGTCACACGCAGCGATGTGTGCTGCCGCAGGAACGAGGAACAACCTCGTTACTGCTGCAGTAACGAGATTTGAGAATGGACCCCCGTGTCACCGATTAGCGATTTTGCACGTTTTTGCAACGATGCAAAATCGCTTATCGGTGTCACACGCAACAGCATCGCTAATGCGGCCGGATGTGCGTCACGAATTCCGTGACCCCAACGACTCCGCATTAGCGATGTCGTAGCGTGTAAAGCCCGCTTTACTGATAGCAATTTGTCAAACCATTCAATCAGTTTACTCCATTTCACAAAAACTGCATTTGAGAAAACTCAAGTACAGTGTTTTTTTAATTGTAGGAGGCTGATGGTCTAGAGCAGGAGAGCTGTAGTTTCTATATGAAGGGTAGTAAGTAGGGATGATCGAATATCACAAATATTCGGCAATATTCGGCTTCGCGAATATCTGACGAATAGTTCGCCACTATGCGAATATTTGATGTGCAATGTAAGTTTATGGGAAGCCCGAATAGTTACTATTCGTCAACTATTTGGGTTTTTCCATAGACTTACATTGCGCATCGAATATTCTCAAATCGTTGAATAGTGGCGACCTATTCGGCGAAAATGGGGGTTGCCTAATATTTGCGGTATTCAATCATCCCTAGTAGTAAGAACAAGAAGATGACTCTTTCCAAAGAGTTGAAAGTCACGCAGCCTGTAATACCATAATAAGACTGTTCTGCAGCCAAATTTGTTGAGAGACGAAAAAAGTTGAACTTAACTAATTTTTGTGGAGGTCGTAATTACTTTTGACACCTTTCATGCATAAAATTTTTGTCTATAATATTTCATAACTCATTATTGCTTTGTTAGTATCTAGTCTATTATATCTTCTTTTTACTCTATTGAGCCTTCAGAATTCTATCATCTTATGACCAAACAAAAAATACCAACTCAGCTCCGATGATGTAAATCTAATTACAGTTGCATCACCTACTTTTATAAATGCTCTCTGTGTAAGGTAAACATTTTAGGATTTCTTAGCATATTGACATGGTTCTACTGTTTTTTAAGATATGCCTTGTTTTTCCACTAATAAAGCAGGTAGTTTTCCTACATATCTGGTGAAGTTATTTTTTTTGCAAAACGTTTTAACTATCATGATAAATAAAGCCTAAAACTTGTATTTCGGCTGCAGCAAAGTACATCGTGACAGGAGTTGGGCTCCATACATATGCTGCAATAGATGTGCATCACAGCTTATATAGTGGTTGCATGGGAAAAGGCAATCTATGTCTTTTGAATTCTCAAGGAACTGGAGAGCCAACCAATCACACTACCAATTGTTATTTTTGAAGGGTGCCTCAATTAGGAAAAGAGTTTCAAGGAAGGAGTAGACTTCACAGTATATAAACATTCCATCTGCAAAAATGCCTATTACAAAATACAGAAGAAATGCTGGTTTTAACAGTGCCAGAAGCATTTTCAGTTGAGTCAAGTGACAACGAAAAGGGTGCGTGGGGTCAAGAAGTATCTTCCTCTCATGAACCATACTTTTTGTCAGTAACTTCAACTGAACCTCACCGTATAAGGCCTGCAACACACATCCGTCAAACACGTGCGAGTTTGGTCCGTTCCCATATATACCGGAGACACGGACAAATGTGCACCAATGTTATTTAATGTTGAGGACACATGTGCGTTTTTCATTAAGGTCCGTGTGTCCATGTGCGTGCTACTTTTGTGTCTCCATTTTGCACGGAAGCATGTCCGTTTTCATCACGGAACATGCACACACGGACCCAATGAAAAGTCAATGGGTCTGTGCGCACGCACGCCTAAGTGACATGGACGCATCTCTGTATGCTCCGTGTACATTTTGTGCTTTTTTCATGTGATGTCGGTCTTTTTTCTTTTTCTGTTTCATTCTCTCCCTCAGTCCGTCGGTCGGTCGGTCTCTCTCTATGTCTGTCGGTCAGTCTCTCTGTCTTACCTGTCCCTCTCGCTGTCTGTCGGTCAGTTCCCCCCCCTCTCTCATACTTACCGTTCCCCGATTTCCGGCGCGGAGCTGCACTGCTGTTATAAAAGCTCCGGCGGCTTTTACTATTTTGAAAAAGCCGGCCGCTCATTAATCAATCTCGTATTCCCTGCTTTCCCCGCCCACCGGCAAATATGATTGGTTGCAGTGAGACACGCCCACACGCTGAGTGACAGCTGTTTTACTGCAACCAATCACAGCCGCCGGTGGCCGTGTCACTATGGAGCAGAGAAATAAATAAATAAATAATTAAAAAAAACGGCGTGCGGTCCCCCCAATTTTAATACCAGCCAGATAAAGCCATACGGCTGCAGGCTGGTATTCTCAGGATGGGGAGCCCCACGTTATGGGGAGCCCCCCAGCCTAACACTATCAGCCAGCAGCCTCCCAGAATTGCCGCATACATTAGATGTGACAGTTCTGGGACTGTACCCGGCTCTTCCCGATTTGCCCTGGTGCGTTGGCAAATCGGGGTAATAAGGAGTTATTGGCAGCCCATAGCTGCCAATAAGTCCTAGATTAATCATGTCAGGCGTCTATGAGACACCTTCCATGATTAATCTGTAAGTTACAGTAAATAAACACACACACCAGAAAAAATCCTTTATTTACAATAAAAACCACTAACAAATACCATCATTCACCACTTTATTCAGCCCGAAAAAGCCCTCCATGTCCAGCGTAATCCATGGAGTTCCAGCGTCGCTTCCAGCTCTGCTACATGGAGGTGACAGGAGCTGCAGAAGACACCGCCGCTCCTGACAGCTCCATGCAGTAACTGAAGACAGCCGCATGACCAGCGATGATGTCACTGAGGCAACTCGCGGCCACCGCTGGATCATACAACTGTGACAGCAAGTTGCCCGAGTGATAGCGATGAAGTCACAGGTGAGTTGCTGTTACAGTTGTATGATCCAGCAGTGGCCGCAAGTTACCTGACTGACGTTATCGCTGATCGCGCGGCTGTCTTCATTTGCTGCATGGAGCTGTCAGGACCGACGGTGTCTGCTACAGCTCCTGTCACCTCCATGTAGCAGAGCTGGAAGCGACGCTGGAACTCCTTGGATTACGCCGGACATGGAGGGCTTTTTCGGGCTGAATAAAGTGGTGAATGATGGTATTTGTTAGTGGTTTTTATTGCAAATAAAGGATTTTTTCAGGTGTGTGTGTTTATTTACTGTAACTTACTGATCAATCATGGAAGGTATCTCGGGGAGACGCCTGACATGATTAATCTAGGATTTAAAGGCAGCTATGGGCTGCTATTAACTCCTTATTACCCCGATTGCCAACGCACCAGGGCAAATCGGGAAGAGCCGGGTACAGTCCCAGAACTGTCCCATCTAATGTATGCGGCAATTCTGGGCGGCTGCTGGCTGATATTGTTAGGCCAGGGGGCTCCCCATAACGTGGGGCTCCCCATCCTGAGAATACCAGCCTGCAGCCATATGGCTTTATCTGGCTGGTATTAAAATTGGGGGGGGACGCACGCCGTTTTTTTTAATTATTTATTTATTTATTTCTCTGCTCCATACTGACACGCCCACCGGCGGCTGTGATTGGTTGCAGTTAAACAGCTGTCACTCAGTGTGTGGGCGTGTCTCACTGCAACCAATCATATTTGCCGGTGGGCGGGGAAAGCAGGGAATACGAGATTGTTTAATGAAATAATGAAAGCAGCCAGAGCAGTGTGAATGCCGTGCAGCACCACGCTGGTGATCGGGGATCGGTGAGTATGAGAGCGGGCTGCTCACTTCTGTCACTCGGGGAATTAGCGGTCACCAGTGAATCCTTCATGGGTGACCGCTAATCATTACGCGGCACACAGACAGAGCCGCAGCATGACAATGAATTCGGGTGAAGTTCACCCGAGTTCATTCTCATCACGCAACTCTGTCTGCTGTCAGCCGGCATGTAGTAACGACATTTTGCATCACACACGCAACATTTCTCACGGAAAACACAAACACATGTCAGTTAAGTTTCACACGCACACCCGGACATTTGACACGCACATACGGCTAACATACGGGATACACACGCAGGCCACACATACCATAAAAATGGACCTAAAAATGGAAAACGGACCCGAAAAATGATCCGTATTACACGCACGTGGTTTTCAAGGACGTGTGTTTCAGGCCTAACACAAAGTGAACTGAATGATCTTGTTAGAAATCTGGATCTGCCCAAGAGTAATGCTGAGATTTTAGGTTCAATCTCCTAGTGAGCGATGCTTTGATTTCTTTGTTCCACAACCATGATAAAGTTCTTGTCCAATACTCTTTAATGGAAAGCAATCCTGTAGCATGCAACAACATCAATAGTTTAATGGTAGCTATGAAGATAAGACATAATCCAGAGAAAAGGAGGCTTTTCAGAGATTTATCCAAAACAAGACTAAAGGACACCTCGCTGCATAATGGCAATGTGCTACACTCAGTTAGTTATGCAGTCCACATAAAAGAAACCTATAAAAACATTAAACAGTTGTTGAGGTGCTTAAACTATTACTAACTATTACTTACTATTCAACCTCATAGGGCTCGTGCGCACGTTGCGTATTTGCATGCATTTACGCTGCGTACTGCACTGCAGCGTAAATGCATGCGTCCTGCGTCCCCTGCACAATCTATGTAGATTGTGCATGATACGTGCGCACAATGCTTTTATGAATGCAGCGATTTGAGTGCTAAAATGTTGACCCAAATCTGTGCGTTCTTAAAAGCAGCATGTCAATTATTCTGTGCGCTATGGATGCAGCTCCCAATCGCCTTTTTTCTACAAAAAAACTGCATACATTATGCAGTTTTTCTGCAGCGATTTGAAGCGCACATGTGCTGTCAAATCGCTGCAGAATATTCAGCAGTTACGTGCGCATGAGCCCTTACTTGGGCTCCAGGGTGGATACACAAAGTGCTGCTGCTTTCTGTGTGACTGGGATAGCTGTGCAAGAGAATATCACTACACTAAAAGAGAATAGCCACTTTGAGAATCATTTCAGCCAGGGAGTAAAAATGTCCTTCATCCAGCACCTTTTGAACCGCATAAGATTTTGTTACCACTATTGCATATCAAGCTGGGCCTAATGAAGCACAACTCCAGCTTTTTTTTATTGCACTATTGGAGTGGTGCTATAAATTGTAGTTTCCTGCCCCCCGTATTATACTCACAATCTGGTAGATTTATCATTGCCGCACTGGTTGGTCTCCGGTGGTTTGGGATCTGCCAGCAGCTCCAGTGTTTTATAGTACGCACTGCAGGTCACAACTCAATGCAGCTCTACGAGAATCTTGTTTTTGCTCTCATAAACATGTGTTGAGAGCTGATGATGTAACTTCTGACTACTGGACAGTCAGACGTTACAGTCACAAGATGGTGTTATGCATCTACAGCAGCATCATTAAAAAATGAAGCTGAAGGAAGATGAGTATATGACAAGAGGGAGGGGTGCATTTAAAGAGCCCCAGACGCACTGAAAAGAACCTGTTGGGTTGGTGCTTGAAGTACTTTATTACAACCCCTTTACGACTGGCCGATTTTGCGCTTTCCGGTTTTTTTTCCGCCATTCTTCTCCCGAACACCATAACGTTTTTATTTTTCTGTCAATATAGCCATGTGAGGGCTCGTTTTTTGCAGAACAAGTTGTACTTTTAAATAAATCATGAGTTTTACCATATAGTGTACTGTAAAATGCAAAAAAAAATTCCAAATGCATAAAAATTAAAAAAAAATTGCAATTGCACAATTGTTTTTGAGATATTTTATTCACTGTGTTTTCTAGATGATAAAATTGATGTGTGGGTGTGATGCCACACGTTTGTACGAGTTCGTAGACACCAAACATGTGTAGGTTTACTTTTATCTAAGGTGTTAAAAGAAATCAGAAGTCTGTCCAAAAAAGTTGCGTATGATTTGTGCCATTTTCCGTTAAACGTAGTGTTCTCATTTTTCGATATCTATGGCTCAGTGATGGCTTTTTTTTTGCATCTCGAGCTGATGTTTTTAACGTATCATTTTTGCACAGATGCTATGTTTTGATCACCTGTTAATGCATTTTGCTCAAAATTTGTGGTGACCAAAAAACATAATTTTGGCGTTTGGAATTTTTTTTACTACTATGCCGTTTACTGATCAGATTAATTGATTTTATATTTTCATAGATCGGGCATATCTGAACATGGCGATACCAAATGTGCGTATATTTTTTTTATTTTTTTAACCCTTTAATTTTCGATGGGTCAAATGGGGGGGTGGTTTGAACTGTTAGTTTTTTTTTACCTTTTTTAATTTTTCAAAACTTTTTTTTTTACTTTTTTTTATTTTACTAGTCCCCCTATGGGACTATAAGAATCAGCAGTCTGATCGTGCATTCATATCTGCTGATCACAGCTACAGAGCTGTGAACACCAGATATGATCATCTCCTATTTCACACAGCTCTCGGCTGTGTAAGATAGAAAGTGATTACAGAAAATTAGTGTGCACTCAGCCAGATAAATCAAGAGGTGCTGGTAGATGGGAAACAGGTTCCCTCATAGTATATAGTACAAATTTCACCGCACTCTCCAGGAATTTTTCATGCAAAACGTGAATTTTATTTAGACAGATGGTGGACAGTAGAAGGCAAGGCAAGGGGAATAGCGATAACCAATCAATTGATGTTTTGATTGGTAGGGTCTTTGTCACAAAATATATCTGAATGCAGTAAGGGCACTCCCGCGCCTGTGTCCCACACTCTGACAGACCAGCTGGGACACAGGCTCGGGAGCGCCCTTACTGCATTCAGATAAGCGATATTTTGTGACAAAGACCCTACCAATTGAAACGTCAATTGATTGGTTATCGCTATTTCCCTTACCTTGCCTTCTACTGTCCACCATCTGTCTAAATAAAATTTACGTTTTGCATGAAAAATTCCTGGAGAGTGCGGTGAAATTTGTACAATAAGATAGGAAGTGAGTCATGTGAGCTACAGGAGTCATCACATGACTCTGTGTTACCATGACAACCATCAGGTCCACGTGATCTCGTCATGTGACTTCCACTGTCAGATGGTGAGTAACAGAATACCGCTACCACTATTATAATGCTGCTGTGACAGTTTCACATTGGCATTTAAGGGGTTAAGAGGTACGGGCAGATCGCGTAGCTGCTCATACCTGGTAGGCCCACATGTCAGCTGTATAAATCAGCTAACGTGTGCAGATCCCCCCATTGCCCGTAGACGGAGGGATTAACACCATAACTGCGAGGATGTGACTTTACTGCCCGCGGTCATTAAGGGGTTAAAGGCTGTAAGATGGCAGTTATAGTACCTGTAGTACTACAAAACTTATTAAGACTTGTCTTCCTATTCACATACCTTCAACCATGGGTGTGTCTCACATGTTATAATGTTGTCTGTTTTTTTGACACATGGTCTGTGTGTTGAGATTGGAACACTTCCTGTAGGGTCTGGGCGAGAGATCCTGAGCGGACGAACCACATGTGTATATATACTTTATATGTTTTGTTTAAGACTTCATGCTGGACAAAGCTGTTTTGTTTCTGTGTTGATGGAGCAGTTTATGAGGAAGGAGTAGACCTTCTGAACTTAACTGGAAACCGTTTCTTTGTGCTACCTCAACCAGCAAGATGAGTGAGTAACCTCATCACAAAGCAGTGGATAAAAATGTAAAAGCATTCAAGTATCTCATTGATTAATTTCCAAGGTTGAATTAAGCAAAGATAAAGGGTAGAGTATTTATTGGACTTCAGATTTGTCAGCGTCTTTAAGATGAGAAGTTTCTCTATTTGTTGGAGGGTAAGGAAAAGGCTGCATGGGTAGCATACACATTTGTGGTAACTAGTGGAAACTCAAAAGCAGATAGCTTGAAGAGTCGGTGGAAAATCTTCCCAAAACATATAAGGAACTTGGCTGTAACATGTTCTTAAAGATGAATTTCTTACATTTGCGTTCAGACTTTTTTTCCCCCAAACTGCAGATCAGCAAATGATGAGCTTGGTTTGAGATTTCACCAAGATGTTGTGGCTATGGAGAAAAGATGTCAAGGAAAATTAAATCCATTAATGCTTCAGATTACAGTTGGACAATTGGAAGAGATAATCCGATGCAGGAGTCAAAGAGAGAAGGAAAAAAAGAAAGAGCAGTCTCTGAATGAGGATCAAATTTTGTGCAAATTCTGTAACTGTTTATAATATGCAATAGTGTTTAGTAATGTTGCAGTTATTTTTATTTTTTTGTTAAGTTTTCTCCAAATAAATGTCCGAAAATTGGCAAAAATATTCTGCACCTTTATCTTTGCAAAAATAATACTATTTTAAAGTACTGAAACTTTTATGTGTTAATTATATGTAGCAATAAAAGGAAAACTCTTTTGATATTAGAGAAACAAGAGCCAACTTAAAATTTTCCTTGTCAGCTTTGAATTCAGGAGGTCAAAATCATTTAAAAGTGGCAAATTTCATAACTGAACCTGACAATTTTTGAAAATTTGTAGAACAGTGTAATATAGGCCAAAAGATAATTTTGCACAATAAAGTCCCCACTATATAGTAAACAACTCAATTTCTTCCAATCATGCATTCAATTCCTCATTCTTGGGCTAAATATGAAAGTTCCATTTTTGCTACGTTTTTCCTATAGCCAAAACCTGCTTTTAGAATTAAAAAAAAGCAGCTTCAAAAATGCAGGTTTTGCAGCATTTTGAAGCTGCGTTTTTCTTGCTTTGTTGCAATTGGGGTAATATATGGGGTTGATGCCAGCTGTGAATTGCCAGCTGGCATCAAGCCCTGGTATTAGCAATGGATAGGCATCTAGCAGACACCCCTATTACTAATGCAGTAGTTGGAAAAACAAAAATAAATTTTATTTGAACAAACATCTCCCCACTACAGCCCTCCTGCACCAATGTTTTACAATTTTTTACACAAAAAGTCCAACATAATCCATAGAGAGGTCCCACGATGTTCCCCAAAAGTGAACTGAAAGACATAAAAAGTAAAACTTATTAAAGAAATAAAGACAAGAGACACGATATTTCACCAATTTATTTCCATGTCAAATTCCTAATCCAGGTCCATTGTAATCCAATAAGGGGGTGCCATGACAATCCCATACTCACTGTCAAAGTCAATGAAGAACAGAACATTCCACATTTCCTAGCAGAGCAGTTACTGCAGCCTCACACACTATTGTGTCAGAATCAATGCAGTGATCTGATATTACCTCATGAGGTCACCAAAGAGATATGTCACATATACAGTTAGGTCCAGAAATATTTGGACAGTGACACAAGTTTTGTTATTTTAGCTGTTTACAAAAACATGTTCAGAAATACAATTATATATATAATATGGGCTGAAAGTGCACACTCCCAGCTGCAATATGAGAGTTTTCACATTCAAATCGGAGAAAGGGTTTAGGAATCATAGCTCTGTAATGCATAGCCTCCTCTTTTTCAAGGGACCAAAAGTAATTGGACAAGGGACTCTAAGGGCTGCAATTAACTCTGTAGGCGTCTCCCTCGTTAACCTGTAATCAATGAAGTAGTTAAAAGGTCTGGGGTTGATTACAGGTGTGTGGTTTTGCATTTGGAAGCTGTTGCTGTGACCAGACAACATGCGGTCTAAGGAACTCTCAATTGAGGTGAAGCAGAACATCCTGAGGCTGAAAAAAAAGAAAAAATCCATCAGAGAGATAGCAGACATGCTTGGAGTAGCAAAATCAACAGTCGGGTACATTCTGAGAAAAAAGGAATTGACTGGTGAGCTTGGGAACTCAAAAAGGCCTGGGCGTCCACGGATGACAACAGTGGTGGATGATCGCCGCATACTTTTTTTGGTGAAGAAGAACCCGTTCACAACATCAACTGAAGTCCAGAACACTCTCAGTGAAGTAGGTGTATCTGTCTCTAAGTCAACAGTAAAGATAAGACTCCATGAAAGTAAATACAAAGGGTTCACATCTAGATGCAAACCATTCATCAATTCCAAAAATAGACAGGCCAGAGTTAAATTTGCTGAAAAACACCTCATGAAGCCAGCTCAGTTCTGGAAAAGTATTCTATGGACAGATGAGACAAAGATCAACCTTTACCAGAATGATTTGAAGAAAAAAGTTTGGAGAAGAAAGGGAACGGCACATGATCCATGGCACACCACATCCTCTGTGAAACATGGTGGAGGCAACGTGATGGCATGGGCATGCATGGCTTTCAATGGCACTGGGTAACTTGTGTTTATTGATGACATAACAGCAGACAAGAGTAGCCAGATGAATTCTGAAGTGTACCGGGATATTCTTTCAGCCCAGATTCAGCCAAATGCCGCAAAGTTGATCGGACAGCGCTTCATAGTACAGATGGACAATGACCCCAAGCATACAGCCAAAGCTACTCAGGAGTTCATGAGTGCAAAAAAGTGGAACATTCTGCAATGGCCATGTCAATCACCAGATCTAAACCCAATTGAGCATGCATTTCACTTGCTCAAATCCAGACTTAAGACGGAAAGACCCACAAACAAGCAAGACCTGAAGGCTGCGGCTGTAAAGGCCTGGCAAAGCATTAAGAAGGAGGAAACCCAGCGTTTGGTGATGTCCATGGGTTCCAGACTTAAGGCAGTGATTGCCTCCAAAGGATTCGCAACAAAATATTGAAAATAAAAATATTTTGTTTGAGTTTGGTTTATTTGTCCAATTACTTTTGACCTCCTAAAATGTGGAGTGTTTGTAAAGAAATGTGTACAATTCCTACAATTTCTATCAGATATTTTTGTTCAAACCTTCAAATTAAACGTTACAATCTGCACTTGAATTCTGTTGTAGAGGTTTCATTTCAAATCCAATGTGGTGGCATGCAGAGCCCAACTCGCGAAAATTGTGTCACTGTCCAAATATTTCTGGACCTAACTGTAGTTAATAAGTAACAGTTACCACAAGACTACTTTACATCAGCACAATTTTAGACAAATCTTTTTTTGTTAGCAATTTAAAGGGGTAAAAAGCTTTTACCTATGATTAACAGTTGTCGTGAGATGGCTGGATTGTCATTGTAAATAAGCACTTGAACCTTGCCTCTCCCCCCATCTCATTGTAGATTGTAAGCTCTCACGAGCAGGGTTGTATTTTTTCCCCTCTAAATATTGTATTTCTATAACTGTTACTTGTATGTATATGATCCTCCTGAATTGTAAAGCGCTACGGAATATGTTGGCGCTATAGAAATAAAGATTATTATTATTATTATTATTAGTTGTGGTGGAAAGTGAACTCAAAATTGCTGGAATTGTTAGCAGATGTCATGTCACATTTGGAGAGCCCTTGATGTGCCTAAATAGTAAAAACCCACCCAAGTGACCCCATTTAAGAAACTAGACTCCTCCAGGAATTTATCTAGATATTTTGTGAGCATCTTAAACCCCCATGTGCTTCACAGAATTTTATAACATTGAGCTGTGAAAATCACGTGACTTCTGGTGGTTGCCATGGTAGCACAGGGTCATTTGATGACGCCTGTAGCTGACATGAGTCACTTTCCCTCAATGCCGGAATAGTGCCGGCATTAAAAGTAAAGCAGCATATCTGTACATCTCAGCTCTGTAGGTGTGATCTGGAGATATGGCAGAGTTATCAGACAGCTGATTTATATTGCCCCCTAAGGGCCCTTTCACACATCCGTTTTTTTGCCGGATTGGCGGATCCGGCGCTCTCCAGTACAGTGCGATACAGTACAATGGCAGTGCTGCAACTTCCGGGTCACATGCTCTGGTCACATGACAGCATGTGACCGGAGCTTGTCACGCTGCCATTGTACTGTATACACAGTACTGGAGTGCGCCGGATCCGCCAATCCAGCGAAAAGCTGGATGTGTGAAATGGCCCTAAGGGACCTAGTAGAATAAAAAAAAGTTGAAAAAAAAAATGTTTTAAAAAATTAAAATAAAATAAAAAAGTTCAAATTACCACCCTTTCACCTCATTGAACATTGAAGAGTTAAAAAAATAAAAAATATGCACATATTTGGTATCGCCGCGTTAAGAAATGCCCGATCTATCAAAATATAAAATCAATTAATTTGATCAGTCAATGGCTTAGCAGCAAAAAACCCCGCCACAATTATGTTTTTTGGTCGCCATAAAATTTGCGCAAAATTCAATAACAGGTGATCAAAACATAACATCTGCTCAAAATTGGTACAGTTAAAAATGTCAGCTCAAGACACAAAAAATAAGCTGTCCCTGAGCCATAGATACCAAAAAATGAGAATGCTATGGGTTTTGGAATATGACGCAACACGTGCGCCACTTTTTTGGACAAACTTGTGAATTTTTTGTTTGGTGTCTCAAAACTCGCACTGACCTCAGGCATCACAGCAACACATCAGTTTTACCATAAAGTCAACAAAGTGAATAAAATATCCCAAAAACTATTGTGCGATCACACTTTTTTTGCAGTTTTTCCACACTTGAAATTTTTTGCTTTTTCCAGTACACTATGTGGTAAAACGTATGGTTTTATTTAAAACTACAACTCATCCCACAAAAAAAAAGCCCCTGTAAGACAAGATTGACGGAAAATTAAAATAGTTACGGCTCTCGGAAGAAAGAGAGGAAAAAAAACAAATGAAAAAAACACAAAACGCCAGGGGGTTAAGGGGTTAAAAATCAGGTTGTTTCAACCTCCACTTTTTACAAGTGGAAAAGTAAAACAGGCCCAATAATGTGTTACACAATTTCTCCTAAAAGTGGCAGTACCCCACATGTGACTGTACAGTGCTTTTTGGCCGCACCGGAGGGTGAGAAGGAGTGCTACTTGACTTTTCGAAAGAAAATTTTCCTATAATAGTTTGCAGATTCCCATTACAGAGCCCCTAAGTACCAGAACAGCAGAAAAAGCATTTTGGAAATTACACCCCTCTGGGAGTTCATCTATAGGTGTGTTGATGACATATGCTCTGGAAAACGCACATGAAGTCAAATTCAGTAAATGTTGCAGAATTCAAAATTGCAAATAAGCACTTTTAATGCTCAGTACATTGTAGTGCTTGTGCACTGTGCCCAGCTCAAGCTTCTGAAGACATCTCCCTGTAAATTAAGTAAGCTTCCCCATTAGAACAATGCCAAACATGTGGATGTTAACTGTGGTTTAGAAACATTGTGGTTGTGAGAAGGGAGGGGGCTTTTAGATTTGGAGGTGCAGAATTACCTGGATTTCTTTTCTTGAGGGGTGGCATATCGCTTTTCCAGAGCCTATGTGCTACCTGCAATGTGGAAGCCAACTATATTTCCATTAGCAGATGACGGACCTGAGAGAGGACTTGTTTTTTGTGCTTTGAGTTGAATGCTATTTGATGGCAATTTAGGTACAAAACATTTTGGATCAGTTCACATTTATTCTGTGCTCTTTGCTGAGCACTTATTTCTCCAATATACATAAATAAGGTAAAACCCACAAGAGATCCATTCACCAATGAGGCAGCATAGTTACTCTGGACTACGTTTGACCTCTGTTCACTGGTGTCTGTCTTTTCAAAGGTGAAAAAAATTGTTGTTGACCACAGTTTTGTTCACACCTAAATGACGTGTAAATAGATTGACACACAAGACTACTGTCCAGACAGGAATTCAAAATGATTCCATCTGCCTCACTGCAGTGAATTTTCAGTTTGGAATTTGTCTGAATCACGTTTTTCAGAGATTTACTTAAAATTCCTACTTTAAGCGCTCAGTGTAGAGCACAGAATAAATGTGAGCTGCACCATATTGCGATCTTTTGGAGGCAGAATGAATAAAGGGGCTTTACACGCTGCGACATCGCTAATGCGGAGTCGTTGGGGTCACGGAATTTGTGACGCACATCCAGCCGCATTAGTGATGTTGCTACGTGTGACACCGAGGAGCAATTTTGCATTGTTGCAAAAACGTGCAAAATCGCTCATCGGTGACATGGTGGTTCATTCTCGATTATCGTTATTGCAGCAGTAACGATGTAGTTCGTCGCTCCTGCGGCATCACACCTGCAGATTTAGCAGGTTTGATAACATGCAAATAAGTTAGAGCCTGCAAACTTCAAACAAGAGCAGGATTTATTAACAGATGCATAAATCTTACAAACCAACAAGTTATGTTGCTCAGTTAAATTTTAATAAATTTTCAACATAAAAGTGTGGGTCAATTATTATTCAACCCCTAGGTTTAATATTTTGTGGAATAACCCTTGTTTGCAATTACAGCTAATAATCGTCTTTTATAAGACCTGATCAGGCCGGCACAGGTCTCTGGAGTTATCTTGGCCCACTCCTCCATGCAGATCTTTTCCAAGTTATCTAGGTTCTTTGGATGTCTCATGTGGACTTTAATCTTGAGCTCCTTCCACAAGTTTTCAATTGGGTTAAGGTCAGGAGACTGACTAGGCCACTGCAACACCTTGATTTTTTCCCTCTTGAACCAAGCCTTGGTTTTCTTGGCTGTGTGCTTTGGGTCGTTGTCCTGTTGGAAGATGAAATGATGACCCATCTTAAGATCCTTGATGGAGGAGCGGAGGTTCTTGGACAAAATCTCCAGGTAGGCCGTGCTATCCATCTTCCCATGGATGCGGACGTGTGCAGATCCCCCCATTGCCCGTAGACGGAGGGATTAACACCATAACTGCGAGGATGTGACTTTACTGCCCGCGGTCATTAAGGGGTTAAAGGCTGTAAGATGGCAGTTATAGTACCTGTAGTACTACAAAACTTATTAAGACTTGTCTTCCTATTCACATACCTTCAACCATGGGTGTGTCTCACATGTTATAATGTTGTCTGTTTTTTTGACACATGGTCTGTGTGTTGAGATTGGAACACTTCCTGTAGGGTCTGGGCGAGAGATCCTGAGCGGACGAACCACATGTGTATATATACTTTATATGTTTTGTTTAAGACTTCATGCTGGACAAAGCTGTTTTGTTTCTGTGTTGATGGAGCAGTTTATGAGGAAGGAGTAGACCTTCTGAACTTAACTGGAAACCGTTTCTTTGTGCTACCTCAACCAGCAAGATGAGTGAGTAACCTCATCACAAAGCAGTGGATAAAAATGTAAAAGCATTCAAGTATCTCATTGATTAATTTCCAAGGTTGAATTAAGCAAAGATAAAGGGTAGAGTATTTATTGGACTTCAGATTTGTCAGCGTCTTTAAGATGAGAAGTTTCTCTATTTGTTGGAGGGTAAGGAAAAGGCTGCATGGGTAGCATACACATTTGTGGTAACTAGTGGAAACTCAAAAGCAGATAGCTTGAAGAGTCGGTGGAAAATCTTCCCAAAACATATAAGGAACTTGGCTGTAACATGTTCTTAAAGATGAATTTCTTACATTTGCATTCAGACTTTTTTCCCCCAAACTGCAGATCAGCAAATGATGAGCTTGGTTTGAGATTTCACCAAGATGTTGTGGCTATGGAGAAAAGATGTCAAGGAAAATTAAATCCATTAATGCTTCAGATTACAGTTGGACAATTGGAAGAGATAATCCGATGCAGGAGTCAAAGAGAGAAGGAAAAAAAGAAAGAGCAGTCTCTGAATGAGGATCAAATTTTGTGCAAATTCTGTAACTGTTTATAATATGCAATAGTGTTTAGTAATGTTGCAGTTATTTTTATTTTTCTGTTAAGTTTTCTCCAAATAAATGTCCGAAAATTGGCAAAAATATTCTGCACCTTTATATTTGCAAAAATAATACTATTTTAAAGTACTGAAACTTTTATGTGTTAATTATATGTAGCAATAAAAGGAAAACTCTTTTGATATTAGAGAAACAAGAGCCAACTTAAAATTTTCCTTGTCAGCTTTGAATTCAGGAGGTCAAAATCATTTAAAAGTGGCAAATTTCATAACTGAACCTGACAATTTTTGAAAATTTGTAGAACAGTGTAATATAGGCCAAAAGATAATTTTGCACAATAAAGTCCCCACTATATAGTAAACAACTCAATTTCTTCCAATCATGCATTCAATTCCTCATTCTTGGGCTAAATATGAAAGTTCCATTTTTGCTACGTTTTTCCTATAGCCAAAACCTGCTTTTAGAATTAAAAAAAAGCAGCTTCAAAAATGCAGGTTTTGCAGCATTTTGAAGCTGCGTTTTTCTTGCTTTGTTGCAATTGGGGTAATATATGGGGTTGATGCCAGCTGTGAATTGCCAGCTGGCATCAAGCCCTGGTATTAGCAATGGATAGGCATCTAGCAGACACCCCTATTACTAATGCAGTAGTTGGAAAAACAAAAATAAATTTTATTTGAACAAACATCTCCCCACTACAGCCCTCCTGCACCAATGTTTTACAATTTTTTACACAAAAAGTCCAACATAATCCATAGAGAGGTCCCACGATGTTCCCCAAAAGTGAACTGAAAGACATAAAAAGTAAAACTTATTAAAGAAATAAAGACAAGAGACACGATATTTCACCAATTTATTTCCATGTCAAATTCCTAATCCAGGTCCATTGTAATCCAATAAGGGGGTGCCATGACAATCCCATACTCACTGTCAAAGTCAATGAAGAACAGAACATTCCACATTTCCTAGCAGAGCAGTTACTGCAGCCTCACACACTATTGTGTCAGAATCAATGCAGTGATCTGATATTACCTCATGAGGTCACCAAAGAGATATGTCACATATACAGTTAGGTCCAGAAATATTTGGACAGTGACACAAGTTTTGTTATTTTAGCTGTTTACAAAAACATGTTCAGAAATACAATTATATATATAATATGGGCTGAAAGTGCACACTCCCAGCTGCAATATGAGAGTTTTCACATTCAAATCGGAGAAAGGGTTTAGGAATCATAGCTCTGTAATGCATAGCCTCCTCTTTTTCAAGGGACCAAAAGTAATTGGACAAGGGACTCTAAGGGCTGCAATTAACTCTGTAGGCGTCTCCCTCGTTAACCTGTAATCAATGAAGTAGTTAATAGGTCTGGGGTTGATTACAGGTGTGTGGTTTTGCATTTGGAAGCTGTTGCTGTGACCAGACAACATGCGGTCTAAGGAACTCTCAATTGAGGTGAAGCAGAACATCCTGAGGCTGAAAAAAAAGAAAAAATCCATCAGA
Organism: Anomaloglossus baeobatrachus; assembly: GCF_048569485.1. Classification (NCBI taxonomy): domain Eukaryota; kingdom Metazoa; phylum Chordata; class Amphibia; order Anura; family Aromobatidae; genus Anomaloglossus; species Anomaloglossus baeobatrachus. The sequence goes on from NC_134361.1 coordinate 104,772,904, forward strand.
GATAGCAGACATGCTTGGAGTAGCAAAATCAACAGTCGGGTACATTCTGAGAAAAAAGGAATTGACTGGTGAGCTTGGGAACTCAAAAAGGCCTGGGCGTCCACGGATGACAACAGTGGTGGATGATCGCCGCATACTTTTTTTGGTGAAGAAGAACCCGTTCACAACATCAACTGAAGTCCAGAACACTCTCAGTGAAGTAGGTGTATCTGTCTCTAAGTCAACAGTAAAGATAAGACTCCATGAAAGTAAATACAAAGGGTTCACATCTAGATGCAAACCATTCATCAATTCCAAAAATAGACAGGCCAGAGTTAAATTTGCTGAAAAACACCTCATGAAGCCAGCTCAGTTCTGGAAAAGTATTCTATGGACAGATGAGACAAAGATCAACCTTTACCAGAATGATGGGAAGAAAAAAGTTTGGAGAAGAAAGGGAACGGCACATGATCCATGGCACACCACATCCTCTGTGAAACATGGTGGAGGCAACGTGATGGCATGGGCATGCATGGCTTTCAATGGCACTGGGTAACTTGTGTTTATTGATGACATAACAGCAGACAAGAGTAGCCAGATGAATTCTGAAGTGTACCGGGATATTCTTTCAGCCCAGATTCAGCCAAATGCCGCAAAGTTGATCGGACAGCGCTTCATAGTACAGATGGACAATGACCCCAAGCATACAGCCAAAGCTACTCAGGAGTTCATGAGTGCAAAAAAGTGGAACATTCTGCAATGGCCATGTCAATCACCAGATCTAAACCCAATTGAGCATGCATTTCACTTGCTCAAATCCAGACTTAAGACGGAAAGACCCACAAACAAGCAAGACCTGAAGGCTGCGGCTGTAAAGGCCTGGCAAAGCATTAAGAAGGAGGAAACCCAGCGTTTGGTGATGTCCATGGGTTCCAGACTTAAGGCAGTGATTGCCTCCAAAGGATTCGCAACAAAATATTGAAAATAAAAATATTTTGTTTGAGTTTGGTTTATTTGTCCAATTACTTTTGACCTCCTAAAATGTGGAGTGTTTGTAAAGAAATGTGTACAATTCCTACAATTTCTATCAGATATTTTTGTTCAAACCTTCAAATTAAACGTTACAATCTGCACTTGAATTCTGTTGTAGAGGTTTCATTTCAAATCCAATGTGGTGGCATGCAGAGCCCAACTCGCGAAAATTGTGTCACTGTCCAAATATTTCTGGACCTAACTGTAGTTAATAAGTAACAGTTACCACAAGACTACTTTACATCAGCACAATTTTAGACAAATCTTTTTTTGTTAGCAATTTAAAGGGGTAAAAAGCTTTTACCTATGATTAACAGTTGTGGTGGAAAGTGAACTCAAAATTGCTGGAATTGTTAGCAGATGTCATGTCACATTTGGAGAGCCCTTGATGTGCCTAAATAGTAAAAACCCACCCAAGTGACCCCATTTAAGAAACTAGACTCCTCCAGGAATTTATCTAGATATTTTGTGAGCATCTTAAACCCCCATGTGCTTCACAGAATTTTATAACATTGAGCTGTGAAAATCACGTGACTTCTGGTGGTTGCCATGGTAGCACAGGGTCATTTGATGACGCCTGTAGCTGACATGAGTCACTTTCCCTCAATGCCGGAATAGTGCCGGCATTAAAAGTAAAGCAGCATATCTGTACATCTCAGCTCTGTAGGTGTGATCTGGAGATATGGCAGAGTTATCAGACAGCTGATTTATATTGCCCCCTAAGGGCCCTTTCACACATCCGTTTTTTTGCCGGATTGGCGGATCCGGCGCTCTCCAGTACAGTGCGATACAGTACAATGGCAGTGCTGCAACTTCCGGGTCACATGCTCTGGTCACATGACAGCATGTGACCGGAGCTTGTCACGCTGCCATTGTACTGTATACACAGTACTGGAGTGCGCCGGATCCGCCAATCCAGCGAAAAGCTGGATGTGTGAAATGGCCCTAAGGGACCTAGTAGAATAAAAAAAAGTTGAAAAAAAAAATGTTTTAAAAAATTAAAATAAAATAAAAAAGTTCAAATTACCACCCTTTCACCTCATTGAACATTGAAGAGTTAAAAAAATAAAAAATATGCACATATTTGGTATCGCCGCGTTAAGAAATGCCCGATCTATCAAAATATAAAATCAATTAATTTGATCAGTCAATGGCTTAGCAGCAAAAAACCCCGCCACAATTATGTTTTTTGGTCGCCATAAAATTTGCGCAAAATTCAATAACAGGTGATCAAAACATAACATCTGCTCAAAATTGGTACAGTTAAAAATGTCAGCTCAAGACACAAAAAATAAGCTGTCCCTGAGCCATAGATACCAAAAAATGAGAATGCTATGGGTTTTGGAATATGACGCAACACGTGCGCCACTTTTTTGGACAAACTTGTGAATTTTTTGTTTGGTGTCTCAAAACTCGCACTGACCTCAGGCATCACAGCAACACATCAGTTTTACCATAAAGTCAACAAAGTGAATAAAATATCCCAAAAACTATTGTGCGATCACACTTTTTTTGCAGTTTTTCCACACTTGAAATTTTTTGCTTTTTCCAGTACACTATGTGGTAAAACGTATGGTTTTATTTAAAACTACAACTCATCCCACAAAAAAAAGCCCCTGTAAGACAAGATTGACGGAAAATTAAAATAGTTACGGCTCTCGGAAGAAAGAGAGGAAAAAAAACAAATGAAAAAAACACAAAACGCCAGGGGGTTAAGGGGTTAAAAATCAGGTTGTTTCAACCTCCACTTTTTACAAGTGGAAAAGTAAAACAGGCCCAATAATGTGTTACACAATTTCTCCTAAAAGTGGCAGTACCCCACATGTGACTGTACAGTGCTTTTTGGCCGCACCGGAGGGTGAGAAGGAGTGCTACTTGACTTTTCGAAAGAAAATTTTCCTATAATAGTTTGCAGATTCCCATTACAGAGCCCCTAAGTACCAGAACAGCAGAAAAAGCATTTTGGAAATTACACCCCTCTGGGAGTTCATCTATAGGTGTGTTGATGACATATGCTCTGGAAAACGCACATGAAGTCAAATTCAGTAAATGTTGCAGAATTCAAAATTGCAAATAAGCACTTTTAATGCTCAGTACATTGTAGTGCTTGTGCACTGTGCCCAGCTCAAGCTTCTGAAGACATCTCCCTGTAAATTAAGTAAGCTTCCCCATTAGAACAATGCCAAACATGTGGATGTTAACTGTGGTTTAGAAACATTGTGGTTGTGAGAAGGGAGGGGGCTTTTAGATTTGGAGGTGCAGAATTACCTGGATTTCTTTTCTTGAGGGGTGGCATATCGCTTTTCCAGAGCCTATGTGCTACCTGCAATGTGGAAGCCAACTATATTTCCATTAGCAGATGACGGACCTGAGAGAGGACTTGTTTTTTGTGCTTTGAGTTGAATGCTATTTGATGGCAATTTAGGTACAAAACATTTTGGATCAGTTCACATTTATTCTGTGCTCTTTGCTGAGCACTTATTTCTCCAATATACATAAATAAGGTAAAACCCACAAGAGATCCATTCACCAATGAGGCAGCATAGTTACTCTGGACTACGTTTGACCTCTGTTCACTGGTGTCTGTCTTTTCAAAGGTGAAAAAAATTGTTGTTGACCACAGTTTTGTTCACACCTAAATGACGTGTAAATAGATTAAGGAATATTAAGGAATAACGTTTGGAACTCCATTCTATGTCTGAACTGGGTGCAAAAAACCTAAAAAACATCACTATGGGGAGATAAGGTATGCACACCAGTGACTATGAAAGGGGAATACATGGAATAGCAGAAACTGCTGTGTGAATACTGACATGAAAATCAGTTCACATTTATTCTGTGCTCTTTGCTGAGCACTTATTTCTCCAATATACATAAATAAGGTAAAACCCACAAGAGATCCATTCACCAATGAGGCAGCATAGTTACTCTGGACTACGTTTGACCTCTGTTCACTGGTGTCTGTCTTTTCAAAGGTGAAAAAAATTGTTGTTGACCACAGTTTTGTTCACACCTAAATGACGTGTAAATAGATTGACACACAAGACTACTGTCCAGACAGGAATTCAAAATGATTCCATCTGCCTCACTGCAGTGAATTTTCAGTTTGGAATTTGTCTGAATCACGTTTTTCAGAGATTTACTTAAAATTCCTACTTTAAGCGCTCAGTGTAGAGCACAGAATAAATGTGAGCTGCACCATATTGCGATCTTTTGGAGGCAGAATGAATAAAGGGGCTTTACACGCTGCGACATCGCTAATGCGGAGTCGTTGGGGTCACGGAATTTGTGACGCACATCCAGCCGCATTAGTGATGTTGCTACGTGTGACACCGAGGAGCAATTTTGCATTGTTGCAAAAACGTGCAAAATCGCTCATCGGTGACATGGTGGTCCATTCTCGATTATCGTTATTGCAGCAGTAACGATGTAGTTCGTCGCTCCTGCGGCAGCACACATCGCTATGTGTGATGCCGCAGGAACGAGGAAGCTCTCCTTACCTGCCTCCCGGCCGCTATGAGGAAGGAAGGAGGTGGGCGGGATGTTACGTCCTGCTCATCTCCGCCCCTCTGCTGCTATTGGGTGGCCGCTCAGTGATGTCGCTGTGACGCCGCACGGACCGCCCCCTAGAAAGGAGGCGGTTCGCCGGTCACAGCGACGTCGCCGGGCAGGTAAGTATGTGTAACGGGTCTGGGCGATGTTGTGCGGCACGGGCAGCGATTTGCCCGTGTCGCGCAACAGATGGGGGCGGGTACCCACACTAGCGATATCGGGACCGATATCGCAGTGTGTAAAGTAGCCTTAAATCTACAGCAGTTGAAAAATGATCTTTAATACTATTTTTTCCATAATTCACCTTGCTTACAGTACCTACAAATAGTATTCAACCCCCTGCAGATTTAGCAGGTTTGATAACATGCAAATAAGTTAGAGCCTGCAAACTTCAAACAAGAGCAGGATTTATTAACAGATGCATAAATCTTACAAACCAACAAGTTATGTTGCTCAGTTAAATTTTAATAAATTTTCAACATAAAAGTGTGGGTCAATTATTATTCAACCCCTAGGTTTAATATTTTGTGGAATAACCCTTGTTTGCAATTACAGCTAATAATCGTCTTTTATAAGACCTGATCAGGCCGGCACAGGTCTCTGGAGTTATCTTGGCCCACTCCTCCATGCAGATCTTTTCCAAGTTATCTAGGTTCTTTGGGTGTCTCATGTGGACTTTAATCTTGAGCTCCTTCCACAAGTTTTCAATTGGGTTAAGGTCAGGAGACTGACTAGGCCACTGCAACACCTTGATTTTTTCCCTCTTGAACCAGGCCTTGGTTTTCTTGGCTGTGTGCTTTGGGTCGTTGTCCTGTTGGAAGATGAAATGATGACCCATCTTAAGATCCTTGATGGAGGAGCGGAGGTTCTTGGACAAAATCTCCAGGTAGGCCGTGCTATCCATCTTCCCATGGATGCGGACCAGATGGCCAGGCCCCTTGGCTGAGAAACAGCCCAACAGCATGATGCTGCCACCACCATGCTTGACTGTAGGGATGGTATTCTTGGGGTCGTATGCAGTGCCATCCAGTCTCCAAACGTCACGTGTGTGGTTGGCACCAAAGATCTCGATCTTGGTCTCATCAGACCAGAGAACCTTGAACCAGTCTGTCTCAGAGTCCTCCAAGTGATCATGAGAAAACTGTAGACGAGTCTTGACATGACGCTTTGAAAGTAAAGGTACCTTACAGGCTCGTCTGGAACGGAGACCATTGCGGTGGAGTACGTTACTTATGGTATTGACTGAAACCAATGTCCCCACTGCCATGAGATCTTCCCGGAGCTCCTTCCTTGTTGTCCTTGGGTTAGCCTTGACTCTTCGGACAAGCCTGGCCTCGGCACGGGTGGAAACTTTCAAAAGCTGTCCAGGCCGTGGAAGGCTAACAGTAGTTCCATAAGCCTTCCACTTCCGGATGATGCTCCCAACAGTGGAGACAGGTAGGCCCAACTCCTTGAAAAGGGTTTTGTACCCCTTGCCAGCCTTGTGACCCTCCACGATCTTGTCTTTGATGGCCTTGGAATGCTCCTTTGTCTTTCCCATGTTGACCAAGTATGAGTGCTGTTCACAAGTTTGGGGAGGGTCTTAATTAGTCAGAAAAGGCTGGAAAAAGAGATAATTAATCCAAACATGTGAAGCTCATTGTTCTTTGTGCCTGAAATACTTCTTAATACTTTAGGGGAACCAAACAGAATTCTGGTGGATTGAGGAGTTGAATAATAAATGACCCTCTGAATAAACTTTTCACAATTTAAAAAAAAAAATGAAAAAAGAAATAACATTCTTTTTTGCTGCAGTGCATTGCACACTTCCAGGCTGATCTACAGTCCAAATGTCACAATGCCAAGTTAATTCCAAATGTGTAAACCTGCTAAATCTGCAGGGGGTTGAATACTACTTGTAGGCACTGTATAACGGAATAGACAGATTTTTTTTCCTCAGGTCAGTACCATTACAATGATGCAAAATTTAAATAGGTTTCTTTAGGTTTGGCTAAAGGCACAGCAAAAAAAACACAAAAAAAAGCTTTTTTTTTTAATTAAAGATTTTTTGCATCACCAAATTTTAAAAGCTATGGGTTTTTAATTTTCTGCTTGTTTTTTGTGGGATGAGTTGTAGTTTTTATTAGTAACATTTTGGCCAGATATTATGTTTTGATTGCCTTTTATTCTGTATTTTGTGAAGCAGAATCAAGATGAAACAGCAATTCAGGAATTGTTGTTTTTTTGTTATTTTTTACATCATTCATTATTTTGTAAAAGTATTAAGACAGCTTTTTTATTTGGGTCAGTAATTCCCCATTTTTATTGTATTTATGTTTTGCCACTTTTACACCATAAAAACAAATTTATAGAAAAAAAATAGTTTTTGCGCCATTGTGTTCTGAGAACTGTAGCATTTTTCTTTTCACTGACAGCTGTATGGCAGCCTACTTTATGCAGTACAGGATGTTTTCAGTGATATGCTCTTTATTTACATATGACTTCTTGATTGCATTCTTTTCCAATTTTGACAGCTGTATGATGAAAAGACATAGCTTTTGCTACATTTTATTTATTTTTTCATTCAGTGAAGTGGTTAAGTAGTGTTACAGTTTTATAGATCAGATTGTTACTGATGCAGCAATATCAAATATGTTCCTTTTTTACATTAATATACATATTTATTGGAATTTTTTTCCATTTTTTTGTTCTTTATTTCAATATTTGTTTTATTTTTTTTTTCTATTTTTTTTATTTTTGTTTTTTACACTTAGTCTCTATAGGGGACATTACCTTTTATTGCAATGATTACTGATATAATGTATTGCAATTCACAAGCATTGCAATACTTTATAGCTGTCAGTGCAGCACTGACAGAAGCATCTGGAATCATGATCCTGGCGTAATCTGAAAGGCTTTCTGTAGCTGGGTGACCCAGAGGTCAGCTGGATGATCTCGGGTCACCAAAGGAATGATCAGGTCCTCACGATGATGTCATGGGGGCACCAATCTGAGGAGAGAGAGGATAATGATCTCTGCATTTAGGAGGTTTAACAGCTAGGGGTGGTGCGGGGACGAGAGTTGAGCGCGGTTTGTAGTTTGCGGTTCTCCAGTTCGTGGTTCGAGTGATTTTGGGGGGTGTTCTAGTTAGAACTCGAACTCGAGCTTTTTGGTAAAAGTTTGGCAGTTCGAGTTACATTCGAGAACGGTTCTATCTGCAAAAGCAGGGCTTTTTACAGTTACAGTGTGCAGGAAGCCATTGCTGGCAGCCTGCGGTAAGCTGGTAACCAAGATAAATATCGGGTATCCAAGCAAAGTGCTTTGTTTAGTAACCCGATATTTATCCTAGTTACGTGTGCAGGGAGCCGACACTTCCCCGCTGGGCTCCGCCCCTCCTGCACTCGGCATGTACACACACACACACACTCTCACCTGTCCCCAGCCATGCAGTCCCCGACACTGACGTCCTCTACGCACATGGCCCTGCTAGGCTACACCCACTTCGCACTCCGCCGTCCGCACACATGGCCCCGCTAGGCTCCACCCACTTGCACTCTGCACACATTACCCCGCTTGGCTCCACCCACCTGGGACTCTGCACACATTACCCCGCTTGGCTCCGCCCACCTGGCACTCTGCACACATGGGCCCGCTTGGCTCCGCCCACCTGGCACTCTGCACACATTACCCCGCTTGGCTCCACCCACCTGGCACTTCACACACATGGATCCGTTTGGCTCCGCCCACCTTGCACTCTGCACACATTACCCCGCTTGGCTACACCCACCTGGGACTCTGGACACATTACCCTGCTTGGCTCTGCCCACCTGACACTCTGCACACATTACCCCCCTTGGCACCGCCCACCTGGCACTCCACACACATGGCCCCGTTTGGCTTCGCCCACCTCGCACTACGCACACATGGCCCAGCTCGGCTTCGCCCACCTCGCACTCCGCACACATGGCCCTGCTCGGCTTACCTGCGGTGATGAAGTCCTGCCCTCCCGACCTCAGCACTGTCACTGTCCTCCATGGCCGCCGCTTGTCGCATCTCCTCTCGCTGCCGACCAGAGACTGTCACTAGTGACGTCACAGGCTCTCGCGATACTTGGCTGTGAAGGTCATTGAAGTCAGTGACAGGTCTGCTATCAGCAGTGCAGGAGATTGTCACCGCAGGTAATGTACCTCGCTCCTGACAGCAGCGCTTGTCATGCCCTGCAGTGACCTGGGCTGACCTATTGATGTTAGCTCAGGTCACTGCATTGATCTCCCAGCCAATGGGGAACATTCTCTTCTTCATTGACTGGGACAGTTTGGATCGTCATGGGAACCCCTTGGATTACAGCAGACCTGGATTTGTTTTTCTTTCTAATAAATTGGTGAAAGAGGGAATGTTTTGGGCAGTGCTTTTTCAAATAAAAATGTGTTTGTCGTCTATTTTTTTTTTTTTTACTACTGACTGGGTTGGTGATGTCGGATATCTGATAGACGCGTGACCTCACGAACCCCAGGGCTTGATGCCAGGTGACATTACACATCTGGTATTAACCCCATATATTACCCCATTTGCCACCGCACCAGGGCACGGGATGAGCTGGGGCGAAGCACCAGGATTGGCACATCTAATGGATGCGCCACTTCTGGGGCGGCTGCGGCCTGCTATTTCTAGGCTGGGGAGAGTCCAATAACCATGGACCTCTTTAGTCTGAGAATATTGGACCCCAGCTGTCCGCTTTACCTTGGCTGGTGATCCAATTTTGGGAAGACCCCCACGTGGTTTTTTTTTAAATTATTTATTTAATTTAAAATAACAGCGTGGGGTGCCCTCAGTTTTGGATTACCAGCCAAGGTGAAGCTGCCAGCTGTGGTCTGCAGGCTGCAGCCTGCAGCCGTCTGCTTTACCCTAGCTGGCTACAAAAATAGGGGGAACCCCACGTCATTTTTTTTATTTTTTTGGCTAAATACAAGGCTAAGCACCCCTTAGTGCCACATGAAAGGCACCAAAGGGTGCAAAATTACAAAATGCAGGAGAGAGGGACATTATGTGTCTTTCTGCCATTATAATGACAGAAAAGACTGATATGAAGTATACAAGTAAAATAAAATCACCAGAGCGCTCTACGCTGTGAAAAGCAGTAGAAAATGGCACTGGAGTGAACATGTGACTGCCTCATGTAGGTTGAAGCTATGGATCTGTGCCGCCCTGGGGGCTCGGCTGCTCTCCGCCGAGCCGCTCGGATCCGGGCTCGTGTTGTCGGTGGCTTGAGCGCCTCCGGACCAGGAGCCACGTCGCTCTGGAAAGGGGTAGGGGGTTTGGTTGTTTAGTTTGGGGTGAACCGGTTTCACGGCCGGAGCCGCGGTGACCGGTAACAGATCGTGACGCCACCCACGGGTCGTGCTGCGGTGATGGTCACTACCACTGTGGTAAGGGTGCGGGGCTCGTCCGGGATCGGTGGCGGATCACAGCTAGGTGGGTAGGGGGTTTGTTGGTCCCGGGGCCAGGTGGCAGGAGCGGGGGGTTGCAGGACGCAGGGGCTCGCTTGCGGCGCGGTGCCTGATGGCACTGGTGTACTCACGATTAAACCACAAAGAGTCAATGGTAAACCAAGTTTGGTGTAGATCGGTACTCACAACCGGCTGCGTGTGTCCCCAGTAAGGTTGGTGATGTTGCCTTTCTCCTGCACCTTTAAATTTTCTATAGTGACTCCTATGCTTCAGCAACGGTAGTCCGCTCCCCGGCTTTTGGGTACCGGAGGAGCCCTTTTGCCCGCAGGCGCTGGCCCTTTGGATCTCTGGCCCTTGGCGGTGGCTCTTATCCGGAATCGGTGGGCTGTTGCCATCTATCGGGACTTTGTATGGGAATGAACCCCTGAGGTCCAGACCGCAATCAGTAGATTTGTCTGAGCCCAGTTGCTTCAGGTCTAGAACGGGGTCTGAGTACCCTGCCTGGTGCTCCTGTTGACTTGTTAGCTCCCGGGTTCGGGTCCGAAGGGTCACCACCCTCTTCTCGATCCCTACGGTTCCGCAGTTCAGTCCCTGACCGGACTCCTGCAGATGGCCACCACCGTCTGCCTGCCTGACCGTTTCATGGAGTACTAGGCTCCGTCTTAGGCCCCTGACTCTCAGCTCACCTCTTTTTCTCCTCTCACTACTCTTCTCCCCAATCGACTCACTTGTCCTTTCCCTGCCTCAGGCCAGCAGACTCCTCGGAGGGCGTGCCTATCTGCCTGGCTCCGCCCACCTGGTGTGCCTGGCTAGACCTGAGGGAGGTGGTCAGGACTTGTTGGCTGCTGGTGCCTCACTGGGGTGGCAGTGTGTGTGGCGTTGTGTGTTGTTACCTGTGACCCCTGGGGGTCCAGGGGGTAACAGATCCTGGGTAAATTTATGTATTTTCCCTCCTTCAGTTTTTTTGCAGTACGCAAACACACGGAAGGCACACGGATGACACACGGACCATATATATGTAACAGAAACGGATGCCACACTGATGCACCCGTAAAAAAAATGAACCGTTTTTTTGCGGACCGCAAAAACGAATCGGTCGTGTGAATGTAGCCTTATTCTGATCTGCTGTTTATAAACAGCAGGCAGAAATTAGTGAATAGCGCCCCCAGCGTCAGAAAATCTCCAGGGTTTTAGGGGGTAGCTTAGACCCTGGAGATCATGATTTAGGCCGGTATTTCCGGTCCCCGCTCACGTGATCACCGGTATACACTGTATATTGATGATCACATTACAGTAAATTACAGCGTCGGTAAAAAATTATTTATCTCCCATCTGGTATGAACAAACAACATAAATCTCCTCCCCAGTCCACACCGGTCCCCCGGTGTCGCCAAAGTGCCCCCCCCTGACCCCCTCCCGCAAATCCAAGATGGCCACGCACAGCAGCGCGCTGGTCGCATTTACCCTACTCCTCTGATTTCTGTCGCATGTGCCATGACACATGTGACAGAAAACTCCTCCCTGAGCCCTGCCAAGTCACCCCCTATAACACCACTGGTGTCCCCCGGTGTCCCACAGTACCTGTGCAGCGTTGATCCCCCGCGGCCCCCTTATTCACAATAGACGCTGCCGCATGCACAGAGCGGCTGTCAGCTCAGCTTCCTGTGTTCAGACACAGTGAGTGGTGGTTATGCATCTGTAAGCTAAATGGGCAGCACGGTGGCTCAGTGGTTAGCAATGTAGGGTGGCTCAGTGGTTAGCACTGCAGTCGTTCAGCGCTGAGGTCCTGGGTAGTGATGAGCGAGTACTAAAAAGCTCGGGTGCTCGAAGCTCGGGCCGAGCATCCCAAGATACTCGTGTACTCGGGCCGAGCAACGAGCCCAATGTTATCCTATGGGAGACCCGAGTATTTTTGTGAAATGACCCCCCGGCAGCATGGAGAAACCCTAAAAATGTCACAAAAGTCTCAGAAGAGTGCTCAAATGACATGGCAACAGCATGGGGAAGACCCCTTGAAGCATTTATCACTGAAAAGTCACAGCTGTGAACAATTTTGTCCGCTTTTTACGCCATTTTTACGGACTCACCAGAAAACCTTCCAAAATGACCCCAAAATGATTTTTCATGGCAGAAATGTTAAGGGCACATACGCAATAGTGAGATAGAGCTGGTGTATGTTACTTTTTGAGATTAATACATGAAAGATTTTACGTGAAAACATTGTGTGGCACTCCGATGTCCCTGAGAAGAGACGTACATGAAGGCCTCTTGAGTCTAATGTGCCCATTTTGAGGAAGTGAGTCTTTGTAGTATTTTCCTTTGCCAGGGCAGTCCAAAATTGTGAGGTTCACCAATGCCCCTGCATACAGACGTGCATGAGGGCCTGTAAACCTGAAGTGCCCATTGGAAGGAAGTGGGTGTATTGTAGTATAGCCCTTAGGCAGGGCAGCCAAAAATTGGGAGGCTCCACGTTGTCCCTGGATAGAGACGTGCATGAGGGCCTGTAAACCTGAAGTGCCCATTGGAAGGAAGTGGGTGTATTATAGTATAGCCCTTAGGCAGGGCAGCCAAAAATTGGGAGGCTCCACGTTGTCCCTGGATAGAGACGTGCATGAGGGCCTGTAAACCTGAAGTGCCCATTGGAAGGAAGTGGGTCTATTGTAGTATAGCCCTTAGGCAGGGCAGCCAAAAATTGGGAGGCCCCACGTTGTCCCTGGATAGAGATGTGCATGAGGGCCTGTAAACCTGAAGTGCCCATTGGAAGGAAGTGGGTCTATTGTAGTATAGCCCTTAGGCAGGGCAGCCAAAAATTGGGAGGCTCCACGTTGTCCCTGGATAGAGACGTGCATGAGGGCCTGTAAACCTGAAGTGCCCATTGGAAGGAAGTGGGTGTATTGTAGTATAGCCCTTAGGCAGGGCAGCCAAAAATTGGGAGGCTCCACGTTGTCCCTGGATAGAGACGTGCATGAGGGCCTGTAAACCTGAAGTGCCCATTGGAAGGAAGTGGGTGTATTATAGTATAGCCCTTAGGCAGGGCAGCCAAAAATTGGGAGGCTCCACGTTGTCCCTGGATAGAGACGTGCATGAGGGCCTGTAAACCTGAAGTGCCCATTGGAAGGAAGTGGGTGTATTGTACTATAGCCCTTAGGCAGGGCAGCCAAAAATTGGGAGGCTCCACGTTGTCCCTGGATAGAGACGTGCATGAGGGCCTGTAAACCTGAAGTGCCCATTGGAAGGAAGTGGGTCTATTGTAGTATAGCCCTTAGGCAGGGCAGCCAAAAATTGGGAGGCTCCACGTTGTCCCTGGATAGAGACGTGCATGAGGGCCTGTAAACCTGAAGTGCCCATTGGAAGGAAGTGGGTCTATTGTAGTATAGCCCTTAGGCAGGGCAGCCAAAAATTGGGAGGCTCCACGTTGTCCCTGGATAGAGACGTGCATGAGGGCCTGTAAACCTGAAGTGCCCATTGGAAGGAAGTGGGTGTATTGTAGTATAGCCCTTAGGCAGGGCAGCCAAAAATTGGGAGGCTCCACGTTGTCCCTGGATAGAGACGTGCATGAGGGCCTGTAAACCTGAAGTGCCCATTGGAAGGAAGTGGGTGTATTATAGTATAGCCCTTAGGCAGGGCAGCCAAAAATTGGGAGGCTCCACGTTGTCCCTGGATAGAGACGTGCATGAGGGCCTGTAAACCTGAAGTGCCCATTGGAAGGAAGTGGGTCTATTGTAGTATAGCCCTTAGGCAGGGCAGCCAAAAATTGGGAGGCTCCACGTTGTCCCTGGATAGAGACCTGTTAGGTTCTTAGAGCCTCCGTGCTTGCATTTAAAAAACGCACGTGTGTGCCTGTTGGTGGCAGCTTTCCGCTGCATTTGTGTGAGTTTTGCAAAAACTTGGATATAACGCACAAGTCTAGTGAATAATACACATCAGCACAGCATTGCAAAATGCGCAAGGGCGTTATCAACGAACAAGGAAGTGGACGTGATGGTGGTGCAGGCAGAGACCGAGGTTGTGTGCAAGCTCTAATTTCGCCACAACAAAGGGCCACATCTAGTCGCTCGCACGTCCTGTCCCAAATTATTGGGGACCGCAGCAGTACACCGCTCTTGAACCAAGACCAGTGTCAACAGGTTGTTAGTTGGATAGCGGATAATGCTTCTAGTCAGATTGGCACCACCACAAACACTCTGTCTTCCACACGGTCAAGTGTCAGTAGCCGTGATACTGCACCGCACATTTCAGAACCTGATCCTCCTTCCTACCACCAGGCCGAGTACACGTCCACGGACATTACTGATCCCACACTTGTACACTCGGAAGAGCTGTTCGTTCACGTTTCCATTCACAAATTCTGGCCTCTCGCCAGCTCCTGTTGAAGTGGGCCATGACGAGATTGTATGTACAGATGCCCAAATATTTGAGCAGCCACGTTCTCACGAAGTTGGCAACGTGTCTCAACAAGGGGTGGACGATGATGAGACACAATTGTCAGGAAGTCAGGAGGAGGAGCAGGGTGCGGAAGAGGAAGACGACGTGGTGGATGATCCAGTAACTGACCCAACCAGGTAGGAGGATATGCAGAGCGAGGACAGCAGTGCACAGGGGGAGGGAGGCGTAGCATCACAACAGGCAGTAAGAAGCAGAGTGGTGGCCCCAGGCAGACGTCAGGCAACTGTTCCCCGGAACAACACGACACAAGGTGCCTGTACAAATGTTAGGTCTTCCCGAGTCTGGCTGTAATACTATTGTATGTATTGAGGATTTCGATTGCGTTAGGGCAATGACAACCAGAGACGAGTTCTTGGTGCAAGACGTTTATAATATGCAACCAGCAAATATGTACATAAACGGAACAAAAACACAGTAGAACATAAATACAGGAAATACCTTCCAGGGACGGAGCGAAAGGGAATTCCCGGGACCGCGCACCGGACTCCCCCAGGGAGACCACCAAGAGCGAACCCCTATACAGGGACTGTCTGGCAATCACCCCAGAAGCCCTAAATGCGCAGCAGCCGGGACACGAAAGGGCAATAGGTAAGTCCAAAAATGTCCGTACGTGATGTGAGTCCAGAGTGGTATTAAACGGAAGGAACCGGGCAGAAGTGCCGACCAAAGACGGCAAACGGAGTCCGGGCACAGCTAGATGATACCAGATGAAGTCCAGAGTCGGTGTCGGTTGTTTTCCAAGAGGATCCGAATAACAATCAGGAACCAAAAGCAGCAGGGCAGGAGCACACAGGAAGCAGTATACTCAGGCACTGGACTAAGCTTTAGGGGCGGCTTTTAAACAGATGGACAGGAAGTAGGGCAACAGAACAGAAAACTCCATGTTAACAAAGGGCAAGCTCTTTCAAAAGAAAACTGGAAAACCCGGAACTCTGACACTGGCAGTTTTTTAAGTTGGCTCCAGATGATTCTAAAAAGGCCATTTGCAACACCTGCCATGCCAGCATCAGCAGGGGTACCAAAACTAGCAGCCTGACCACCACCAGCATGATCAGGCACATGTCAGCCAAGCACCCGACTTTGTGGGAAGTACAACAGAGTCGAGGAGCAGTGCTTGCTGATGTCACTGCTACGTCTTCGCTGGTTGTGCATGCGAGCCAATCCCCTGTCCATGCTGCCTGCGAACAAGCCTCCTCCACTCCTGCACCTGCAGTTGCCTACGCAGAAAGAACACCATCATCAAGCACGTCCTTGTCCCAGCGCAACGTTCAGTTATCCATTCAGCAAACCTTTGAACGCAGGCGCAAATACACTGCCAACACCCCACATGCCACAGTTCTAAATGCTAACATTTCGCGACTGCTTGCGCTGGAAATGTTGCCTTTTAGGCTGGTTGAGACAGAAGCATTCCGCGACCTGATGGTGGCAGCTGTCTCACGTTACTCGGTCCACAGCCGCCACTATTTCTCCCGGTGTGCCGTCCCCGCATTGCATAACCACGTGTCACAAAACATCATACGTGCCCTGAACAACGCTGTTTCAGCCAAAGTCCACCTAACCACAGACACGTGGACAAGTGCATGTGGGCAAGGCCGCTACATCTCGTTGACGTCACACTGGGTTAATATTGTGCAAGCTGGGACCCAGTCTGAGCGAGGGACGGAACACGTCCTTCACACACCAAGTTTTGCAGGCCCTACCTCAGTCAGGGTTTCACACACACTCTACAGCTCCGGAATGTCATGCTCCTCAGCCTCCTCCTCCTCCTGCGCATCCTGATCCACTTTACCCTCCACACCAGTCCCAAGCTGGAAGTGTCGCGGGCGGAGGAGGGGACGGTGCGCTCTCCCACTGCTCGGGTCCGGCTGACGCTGCTCTATGGCTGCTGCTGCTCGTTGGCTCGAGCGATGGCCGGATCCCGGGGACTCGAGCGGCGCTACTCGCCCGTGAGTGAAAAGGGGTGGTTTGGGTTTTGGGGATATTGTCCGTGACGCCACCCACGGTTGTGGTGATTGTGTGGACACCACCGCTGCTCTGGACGGGGATCCCGGGAGCCTGTGACAGGGAGCAGCTTTGTTGTTATTTCTCCCCTCCGTGGGTAGGGGGGTTGGTTGTCCCGGGGCCTGGTGATGGGGTAGACATGGATGACAGGCGGGTTGCTGGGCCTGATGAGGTGCAGGGTCGCAGGGGCAGCGCTGTGCCGCACGGCACGGAAGTACTCACTCAGCCCAATGATGATGACACAGTTCACGGTTAAACAAGTGGCTGGATGGACGGGTCACTCGGACGGCTGCGGTTGTTCCTCCCTGCAGGTTAGTGATGACTGTCTCTCCCTGCACCTAAGTTAAGTGTTGGTAGTGATGGTTTCCCAACGGTAACCCGCTCCCCGACCTGGATATGGGCCGGAGGAGCCCCTTTTGCCCACAGGCGCTGGCCCTGGGAGACGGTTGCCCTTGGCGGTGGCTGTGTCTCCCCTTCACGGTTGTATGGTTGCCTTCTATCTGGACTTGGCTGTTTGGAAACCCTGAGGTTCCCTTCACTAACGGATTTGTCAAATTCACGGCGACACCAAGCCTTGCCGGGATCCGAAAGTCCTCTGCCAATGGTGCTGGCTTCTCTTTGTATACCGGTCCGGTACGGCCGGGTCACCACCCATCCACGGTCCTTACGGCAGACTCCAATCGGCCTCCACTGCAGACGGTCACCAGATCCTGCCAACCTTGCTGTCCTGTCCGGGCCACACACCCGGACCAACTTCAGGCTCTTTGCTGTCACTTTTCTCCTCTCTACTACTTTCCTCCTTCCACTTCCTTAGCTTAACTCTCACTGCCTGTGTTTTCCCTCCTCCTCGGTGGGTGGAGACCAACCGCCTGGCTCCACACCCTGGTGTGGACAACAGCCCCTGGGGAAGGCAACAAGGATTTTGTGTTTTGACTATGATATGCCTGCAGGGAGTGTGGGGTGTTTAAGTGTTGTGCTCTGTGGCCCCTGGCTTGTCCAGGGCGACACAGAAGCACTGCAGCACTGCCTCGGCGAAGCGGCAACAGGCAGTGCTGAAGCTAATCTGCATAGGTGACAAACCCCACAAGGCAGAAGAGGTGTGGACAGCTCTGAAACAGCAGGCAGATCACTGGCTCACAACTCTGAACCTAAAGCCAGGAAAGGTCGTGTGTGACAATGGCCGGAACCTGGTGGCGGCTTTGAGGCGAGGCCAGCTGACACATGTTCCATGCGTGGCCCATGTGCTCAACCTCGTGGTTCAGCGGTTTCTAAAGTCATACTCAGAGCTGTCTGATCTGCTGGTAAAAGTTCGCCGCCTGTCTGCACATTTTCGAAAGTCACCTACTGCTTCAGCCGGCCTTGCCGGCTTAAGACGCCGTTTGCATCTTCCGGCACACAGACTGGTGTGTGATGTCCCCACGCGTTGGAATTCAACTCTGCACAAGTTGGTCAGGATATGTGAGCAGAAGAGGGCAGTTGTTGAGTACCTGCATCACCTAAGCCGTCGGGAAATGGGTCAAACTCCACACATAACACCTGAGGAGTGGAGATGGATGTCCGACCTATGCACCATCCGCCAAAACTTTGAGGACTCCACCAAGATGGTGAGCGGCGATGACGACATTATTAGCGTCACCATACCGCTTCTCTGCCTTCTAAAATGGTCTCTGCTCAAAAAACAACCATGATGCATTGCAGGCGGAGCGCGATGAGTTTGAGCAAGAAACAGTAGTGGGTGTGGGTGATGATAACACACAGCCCAGCCTCGTCTCATCACAACGTGCAGTGGAGGACTATGACGAGGAGGAGGATGAAGACATGGAGCAACTCTCTGGCCAAATTGAGGATATGACATGCAGTCATATCCTCGGTTCAGCGTGGCTGGCCAGAGGACAGGGTAGATGATGAGGAGGAGGAGGAGGAGGACAGCATGTTCAGTCATCGTGTTGGTCAGGATACTGAAGTGATGGCTGTTAAGAGTCTGGCACACATGGCTGACTTTATGGTAAGCTGCCTGTCTCGTGACCCTCGCGTTAAGAACATCTTGGCCGACAATCATTACTGGTTGGTAACACTGTTAGACCCACGCTAAAAGGAGAACTTTATGTCTCTTATTCCCGAGGCGGAGAGGTCAGGCAAAATGCAGCAGTTCCAGAAGGCCATAGTCACGGAAGTAGGCAAAGCATTCCCCTCACAAAACGCTAGCGGCATAGGTCATGAATCAGTGGCAACCGAGGCGTACAGCCGAGAGAGGCACAAGTCCAATCCGCCAGAGGTAGGGGAACAGTCTTTAAGATGTGGGACAGTTTTCTCAGCCCCTCACGTACCACAGCCCCTGAGGTGCGGGGTAGTGCCACAAGAAATCCTAAGTTTGCCCAGATGCTGAAGGAGTACCTTGCAGATCGAACAACTGTACTCCGACATTCCTCTGTGCCTTACAATTATTGGGTATCCAAGCTGGACACGTGGCATGAATTGGCTCTCTACGCCTTGGAAGTCCTGGCCTGCCCTGCTGCTAGCGTTTTGTCAGAGCGTGTTTTTAGTGCCGCAGGTGGAATCATTACAGATAAACGCACCCGCCTGTCAACTGTAAATGCTGACAGGCTGACTCTGATCAAGATGAACAAGGGTTGGATTTGGCCAGACT
Organism: Anomaloglossus baeobatrachus; assembly: GCF_048569485.1. Classification (NCBI taxonomy): domain Eukaryota; kingdom Metazoa; phylum Chordata; class Amphibia; order Anura; family Aromobatidae; genus Anomaloglossus; species Anomaloglossus baeobatrachus. The sequence goes on from NC_134361.1 coordinate 104,791,987, forward strand.
TCACCACACACACCAACAGCAAATTACAGCGGAATTTAAAGTTTGTAACGGGAATTTGCCATGTACCTCCACTCACCCATGGTAACACACTTCTGGACTTTGGCTAATCGCTGGACTGCTCCTCCTTCTCCTCATGCGCCATCATGGTGACCGTTACAATAGTTAAGCCGTTGTTTCAGGTATACCCCCAGTGGTAAATTTTTTCGCCCATTCTTTCTGAATGGGCATTACAACGACAGGAGACCCGCTCCTTTGCAATGGGAACAATGTTTTGAGGCCCTCATGCACATCTCTATCCAGGGACAATGTGGAGCCTCCCAATTTTTGGCTGCCCTGCCTAAGGGCTATACTACAATAGACCCACTTCCTTCCAATGGGCACTTCATGTTTACAGGCCATCATGCACGTCTCTATCCAGGGACAATATGGAGCCTCCCAATTTTTGGCTGCCCTGCCTAAGGGCTATACTACAATAGACCCACTTCCTTACAATGGGCACTTCATGTTTACAGGCCATCATGCACGTCTCTATCCAGGGACAATATGGAGCCTGACGCTGCCACCGACTGCCACACACGTGCTGTTTTTAAATGCAAGCACGGACGCAATAAGAACCTAACTGGTTTTTAGGAGCGACAATTACTGAGAAGTCTGACACTATCAGACACTGCTGACTGACGTGTATTATACACTAGACTTGTGCGTTATATAATAGTTTGTGCAAAACGCGCACCTGTACGCTGCCACCGACTGCCACACACGTGCTGTTTTTAAATGCAAGCACGGACGCAATAAGAACCTAACTGGTTTTTAGGAGCGACAATTACTGAGAAGTCTGACACTATCAGACACTGCTGACTGACGTGTATTATACACTAGACTTGTGCGTTATATAATAGTTTGTGCAAAACGCGCACCTGTACGCTGCCACCGACTGCCACACACGTGCTGTTTTTAAATGCAAGCACGGACGTAATAAGAACCTAACTGGTTTTTAGGAGCGACAATTACTGAGAAGTCTGACACTATCAGACACTGCTGACTGACGTGTATTATACACTAGACTTGTGCGTTATATAATAGTTTGTGCAAAACGCGCACCTGTACGCTGCCACCGACTGCCACACACGTGCTGTTTTTAAATGCAAGCACGGACGCAATAAGAACCTAACTGGTTTTTAGGAGCGACAATTACTGAGAAGTCTGACACTATCAGACACTGCTGACTGACGTGTATTATACACTAGACTTGTGCGTTATATAATAGTTTGTGCAAAACGCGCACCTGTACCCTGCCACCGACTGCCACACACGTGCTGTTTTTAAATGCAAGCACGGACGCAATAAGAACCTAACTGGTTTTTAGGAGCGACAATTACTGAGAAGTCTGACACTATCAGACACTGCTGACTGACGTGTATTATACACTAGACTTGTGCGTTATATAATAGTTTGTGCAAAACGCGCACCTGTACGCTGCCACCGACTGCCACACACGTGCTGTTTTTAAATGCAAGCACGGACGCAATAAGAACCTAACTGGTTTTTAGGAGCGACAATTACTGAGAAGTCTGACACTATCAGACACTGCTGACTGACGTGTATTATACACTAGACTTGTGCGTTATATAATAGTTTGTGCAAAACGCGCACCTGTACGCTGCCACCGACTGCCACACACGTGCTGTTTTTAAATGCAAGCACGGACGCAATAAGAACCTAACTGGTTTTTAGGAGCGACAATTACTGAGAAGTCTGACACTATCAGACACTGCTGACTGACGTGTATTATACACTAGACTTGTGCGTTATATAATAGTTTGTGCAAAACGCGCACCTGTACGCTGCCACCGACTGCCACACACGTGCTGTTTTTAAATGCAAGCACGGACGCAATAAGAACCTAACTGGTTTTTAGGAGCGACAATTACTGAGAAGTCTGACACTATCTGGACTGTTTTACACTGTGTACACCAGCCCCAGATATGATGAAGGCTGGTATACGGTCACCACTAGGAATGGCTATATACCCTGCCTGCCTGCCTGTATACTGCTACAATAGTCCTGACAAGGACTCTTCTGGTCACTAGCCTGTATTCCGACCTGGCTATACCCTGCCTGTATATAGCAACAATAGTCCTGAGAAGGACTCTGCTACTGTACTCCGACCTGGCTATACCCTGCCTGCCTGTATACAACTAGAATAGTCCTGAGAAGGACTTCTGGTCACACTGTTTGCAGCCCTGCTCCGGAACTAACTATAAAGGGCCGCAAAGCTTTCCCTGAATCAGCGACACTCTCCCTACACTGAATGTCTGAATAGCTGTGAGCAGAGCACAGCGCGCCGGCCGATATAAAGGCTCGGTCACGCTGTGCAGGCCGGCCAATCACTGCAATTCCACAACTAACAGGGCTGTGGCATTGCAGTGGTCTGCCAGCCAATCCCTGCATGAGGGCTGGCTCTCAAAAGAGCGCCAACATGCAGAAATGAAGACCACGAGTACAGCACGAGTATCGCGAGATTTCATCGGTCCCCGCCGAGCAGCCCGAGTACAGCGATACTCGTGCGAGTACCGAGTAGTGACAAGCATGCTCGCTCATCACTAGTCCTGGGTTCAATTCCCACCAAGGACACCATCTGCAAGGACTTGGTATGTTCTCCCCGTGTTTGCGTGGGTTTCCTCCGGGTACTCTGGTTTCCTCCCACACTCCAAAGACATACAGATAGGGAATTTAGATTGTGAGCCCCAATGGGGACAGTGTTCCCAATGTATGTAAAGCGCTATGGAATTAATAGCGCTATATAAATGAATAAATTATTATTATTATTATTATTATTATTACTGCAATGCCCTGCTCATGAGGTAAGGAACATAGTTGATCAGGAGAGCTATACTACATTTCCAAAAGGAGGTATTTGATTTTATAGTTGCTCTGCTGAACGACTAAAAAACATGAGAGTCCGTTATGCGTCACAAGAAAACATATCTAAATAGCGAGCTCTGTTGTTTAGTATTCATTCAGCTAGATAGCTGGACTTAAAGGGGTATTCCATCTCCAAGATCCTATCCCCAATATATAGTAGGTGGAATAGCAATAATATCAGAAAATACCAATATTTGGAAATGTAGAATAGTTCTCCTGATTAGGCATGCCCTTACCTCAATAGCAGGGCATTGCAGCTTTGGTAGCAACACTTACGACATGGACTCTTCTGCTGTGGACCCGGGGAGAGTGGGTGCAGATTCATTGCACCCACACTCCTCACATGGAGGGTCTGCACTCCTAGAAAATGGGGGATACGTTCCCTGAGCGTGTCCCCCCATATGCTAGATGATCCAGAGTCATCGTGGGACCCCCTTATTTTTTTCCTTACAATAAATTGGTGAAAGAGGGAATATTTTTGGGGGGGTGTTTTTTCAAATAATTTTTTTTTGTTTATTTATTTTGTTAGTACTGACAGCTTGTGATGTCGGGTATCTGATAGATGCCATGACATCACAAACTGCTGGGCTTGATGTCAGGTGACCTTACAGCTAGTATCAACCCCATTTATTACCCCGTTTGCCAATGCACTAGGGCACGGGATAAGCTGGGGTAAAGCGCCAGGATTGGCGCATCTAGTGGATGCACCACTTCTGGGGCGCCTGCAGCCTGCTATTTTTAGGCGGTGAAGGACCAATAACTATGGACCTTCCCACCCTGAGAATACTAGACCACAACTGTCCGCTTTACCTTGGCTGGTGATCCAATTTGGGGGGACCCTACTTTTTTTTTGTAATTATTATTTATAAAATAATTATAAAAAAGAGTCTGGGGTGACCTCCACATTGGATCCCCAACCACGGTAAAGCTGCTAGCTGTGGTTTTCAGGCTACAGCTGTCTGTTTTACCCTAGCTGGCTATCAAAAATGGGGGGACCCCACGTCATTTTTTTTAAACTATTTTTTTAAATAAAAAAAAATAATGGGCTTCCCTGTATTTTGATTGCCAGCCAAGGTAACGCCAGGCAGATGGAGGTGGCTGCTTTAATTGCGCTGAGAATCAAAAATACTGCAGGGCGCTACGTCATTTTTTTAATGATTTATTTTTAAAGTTCTGTCATGTCAGGCAATCAAAATACAGGAAAGCCCTTTTTTTTAGTTTTTTAAATAAATAATTAAAAAAAATATATGGGCTCTGCTGCATTTTTTGTATTGCTAGCTATGGGTAATCCAAGCAGCTACTGGCTGCTAACCCCCACTGCTTGGTGTTACCTTCACTGACAATGGAAAATCCAGGGAAGCATTTTTTACTTTTTTTTGCCAAAAAACTAAAAAAAAAATGACGTGAGCTTCGCCATATTTTTGTATGCTAGCCAGGTGCAGCAGGCAGCTACGGGCTGCCCCCAACCCCCAGCTGCCTATTTGTATTATATTTTGTATTTGGGAACTACAAATATAGGGAAGCCCTTTTTTTGATTATTTCATGAATTTCATGAAATAATTAAAAAACAAATGACATGGGCTTCGCCATATTTTTGTGTCCACCCAGGTACAACTAGGCAGCTGGGGATTGGAATCCGCAGCACAGGTTAGCCCGAGGTTTCTGGGCGCCTCTGCTGCGAATTGCAATCCGCAGCCGCCCCAGAAAATGACGCATTCATAGAAGCGCCATCATCTGGCGCTGTATCCAACTCTTCCAACAGCTTTGGAGCCAGGTGGCTTGCTGGGTAATTATTATGAGTCAATACTGGCTTTGTATTACTAGCTAGTATTAAGCCAGAGATTCTTAATGTCAGGCAAGTTTGACCCAGCCATTAAGAATCTCCAATAAAGGGTTAAAAAAAGACACCACACACAGTTAAAATACTTTTATAGAAATAAATACACAGACACATTAGAGACTCCATGTGTATTACTCCCTCTCACCCCTCCACGATCCATGGTCTTCTGTCTTCTTTCTCCACTTCAATACATTCAGCTCTGCTACATCAGCAGCGGTGCATGTGAGAAAGGACGCTGCTTCCCGTACAGCCTGGGTGATCAGAGGCTCCGTGCTGAATAGCGGTGACGTCACCACTGACAGCCGCATTGCTATGGCAACAGTGATCTTCGTTATGGACCGGCTGTGTCAGCTGGTCACTAACGGAACAGGAAGCAGAACGGGGAGACGACCGTGTGCCAGAGCATGTCGCCGGTACACGGCGATACACAAACGATCACCGCATACTGGAGATGCACTGACAGGACCTAGGACAGGACATGACGTCTAGCCATGTGACCAGTCTGTAGCCAATGAGATAACAGACACGTGACTGGTCACATGCTATTTTGACGATGTCACGTAGGTCCTGTCTTCACTGCTGGTTACCGAGGTCGCAGCGATTATCGGGAGGAATAGCGGCAGGAGACAGAGTGCAGGACGCATCCTGGGGACCGGTAAGTGTTATGGCAATGTTTATTAACTGTATGTGTACATTTATAATGTGTTTTTATGTGTTTGTGATTGCCTCCCATTGTTTCCTATGGGTTTGAGTGGTTCGCCGAACCGGTTCGCCGAACCAAACTCGAACTAGACCTCCGTTCGACGAACCATGCTCGAGATGAACCGCAACCGGTTCACTCATCTCTATCGGGGACCCTCACTAGCTGTGAGAGCCAGGGCTTGGCTGTCAGGAAAGCCAAAGTCTGGGCTGCGATCATATGGGCACAGCTCCTGTGCCCGCATGCTCGCCAGGACATACTGAGTACGCACAAAATTGGGAGGTCCCAGACAAACAGGACGTACCCAGTATTTCCAAGGTTGTGAAGGGGTTCAATTTTGTTTATTTGTTGCTGCGATTGAAGAACCTGCCATTTTCTTTTTTACTGCTCTTGCCCCGCTAATCTTTGACATGGATTTATAAAGCAAAATAGAATCCATATAATACAGAAAAATAATCGCAATATTATGTGGATATAGTTTTATATATAAACTTATCTTATCTGAGAAAATAGAAATGGTTAAAAGAAAGTCAATGTTATCTTGGCAGCAAATACTATATTAGTAACTGTTTTTGCTTTATGCACTCTGACCGTAATTTCATTATCTTCTATATCACTGGACAAGAGCTTTAATAACATCCATTCATCAATATGAGCTTTATATTGCTGAATTTAATTTCATTATTTTCCTATTGATTATTTTATTGCTCTTTTTCATGTCTTACTTGCATGATACTTTTAATCAGTGCTCAATTGTTTTACTATTATGTTTTATTAACTTCAAAGCAGAAGATTTTAATGAATGCATAGTGTAACACTTTGCTGTAGAAAACTAGTAAAATAATTGTTTTGATCTAATGCATCAAATCCATAGAGAAAGTGGTGAGCTCGAGAGCAAAGCACTTAAGGTCATTTTTTAACAATAGAATAGATTGGAGTGTTTGAATGAGAAAAGACCTCTAGATATGATTTACTTTTGGCTGTGTTTAGTGATGAAAATGGATCTATCTCCAAGCTGGACAAGCATTTGCAAGACCTTGTCTCTTCTCATTGAATCAATGAAATGCTAGCAAGGAGCGACTGCCATTTTTCATTTTCATCAATATGAATAGGGTTCATTTGGTCACTGTCAAGCACGAAAAGTACAACGATATCCAACAGGGATGATGGACTTTCTGCAGTATATCTTATCAGCTTGGATAAGACATCACCCCGGGAAACTTAAAGCATAATGAGTAAGGGTCAAAGTCAAGAGATTTAGTTTCGTGACTAGCTGTCTGCTCACTATTTTTCTTTTTATTTCTAAATGTCTAGAATCTAAAAATGCATTTTATTTTAAGAGTAAAGACATAACAGTTGTAATTGTGAGGGACACATCAAAATATAAACATTAAATTTAACCTTGTGTGAAGACATGTTTCATATATACAGTAGCTTAATATAAACATACTCTGTGCCATAGAGAGAGAGTAGACATATACTATATTTTAGGGCTCTTTTCCACTTGCGATTTTTATATGCGAGTGCGATCCGATAAACCATCGGATTGCACTCGCACCAGTGTTAATCAATGAGGCAGTGAACTCTTACTTTTTATTTCTCGACACGAATCGTGCTCTCGGTACAATCACAGCATGCTGCGTTTTGCAGCGAGTCTCGGCTCACGCACCCCCATACATACCTCGCATGTTAAGTGACAGCAGTGCAGCTGGTTTCTATATAAAAATAAGAATTTGATTAGGGATTCTGGAGGGAGCTACTTTGGGATATAAATATTTGTTGACAATCAGATCTAAAAAAATTTGTTGGATATTAAACTTAGTATATATCTAAGGTGGCCCTCTCTTAAAAATAAATCAATATTAAAAAAGATATTTATGCTAAATTGGTTTGAACATTGGGTGACTCTTTTGTTCAAAAAAGATATCCTCAACTAAAGTTGAAATATTAAGGACTAATTCTGTTATATAGAATTTTCTCAGCGGTTTTTTTTTTCTGGATGAAAAGAGAGGAATGGTTACATGGATGGGACATGATGGAACTTTCTATTGGATTTTTTTCACTATGGAACATTGAAACTCAGCTGATGGATATATGGATATAGGTGTAACAATGAGGATTTCCTTTTGGATCGTGTTTAGATTGGGAAGACATAAATTACCTTGAAATGAACTTTGGAAATTAAGATTGGAAGGAAAATGAAAACTTTATTCCAAAGGAATTATGTAGATAAAAATGAAAATCGATGTCATGGAGTATTGATTTGGATGAACAGCGATTTCCCCAGTGGAATAGTCTCTAATGGACTTTTGAAAGCATAAAAAAAAATATGAATACATTTTGTCTCTGTTTAAAACAAAAAAAAAATCGGTAAATTTTATGGATATCATGTGACCAATTTATTGTTTGTGGAATAGGAAACTGAACATCAACTTTCATATTGCAAAAAAAAAAAAAATTTTTAAAAATTTGTATCTTTTTATGATTTGTTTTCTAGACTTTATATAATTTTGAATATATATGTGACTATGGGTAACTTACCTTATGTTTTCTTGCAGTGTGATATGAAGGATTGGAGGTTCTGTTTTCTTTTCTCAAATTTTTTTTTATTTGGGATGTAAGAGGTTAATTTTGTGGACTTGTGTTTAATTTGTGTTCAAAATGTTAATATGTTACAGCTGTCTGTGTTTACTACTAGGATGTATTTATATGTGGTAAGGTCTAGTATGATCTAGGCTGAGTTTGAGAAAGGTCATGTTGTCCCTTTGACCGAAACGCATCACACTATTGGTGTTTTGTGCACTATGATTTAAAATAAAGAAACGAAGAATGAAAAGAAAAATCTACGCGTGCCGATCCTTATCATTTATTTTATTTTCTGAGGCTTTGATACAATCGCAAAATCGTATCACAGTCGCATGACCCTCGGCTGATGCATGCAGCAGAGGGTCATTAGCATATCACTTCCGATGCGAGAGCATCGGAAGCAGTACGCAAGTGGAAAAGAGCTCTTATAATCCTAATAGTACGCTCTTGGCTTGCTTCTAATTTCTCCTATTTACTTATATGTTTACTGTGACTATAAGTTGTATTATATTGCAAGTTGTATTTTAGAGGATTTTTTTTATTGATCAACAACTATGTTCTCAATCAACCCAAAAGACTTATAAATATCAAAGCTTAATATTTTTGGAAGTTGGAGTGTTTTTTTTTAGATTTGACTGTCTTAGGAGGATATCTGTTTGTTCAGGTAACTATCACTGTGCAGAATTATTAGGCAACTTAATAAAAACCAAATATATTCCCATCTCACTTGTTTATTTTAACCAGGTAAACCAATATAACTGCACAAAATTGAGAAATAAACATTTCTGACATGCAAAAACAAAACCCCAAATAATTAGTGACCAATATAGCCACCTTTCTTTATGATGAGACTCAACCGCCTACCATCCATAGATTCTGTCAGTTGCTTGATCTGTTTACGATCAACATTGCGTGCAGCAGCCACCACAGCCTCCAGGACACTGTTCCGAGAGGGGTACTGTTTTCCCTCCCTGTAGATCTTACATTTTATGAGGGAAAACAGGTTCTCTATGGGGTTCAAATCAGGTGAACAAGGGGGCCATGTCATTATTTTTTCACCTTTTAGACCTTTACTGGCCAGCCACGCAATGGAGTAGTTGGATGCATGTGATGGAGCATTGTCCTGCATGAAAATCATGTTTTTCTTGAACGATACCAACTTCCTCCTGTACCACTGCTTGAAGAAGTTGTCTTCCAGAAACTGGCAGTAGGTCTGGGAGTTGAGCTTCACTCCATCCTCAACCTTAAAAGGTCCCACAAGTTCATCTTTGATGATACCAGCCCATACCAGTACCCCACGTCCACCTTGCTGGCGTCTGAGTTGGAGTGGAGCTCTCTGCCCTTTACTGATCCAGCTTCTGGCCCATCAAGAGTCACTCTCATTTTATCAGTCCATAAAAACCTTTGAAAAATCAGTATTAAGATATTTCTTGGCCCAGTCTTGACGTTTTATCTTATGTTTCTTGTTCAAAGGTGGTCGTTTTTCAGCCTTCCTTATCTTGGCCATGTCACTGAGTATGGCACACCTTCTGCTTTTTGATACTCCAGTAACGTTGTGGCTCTGAAATATGGCCAAACTGGTGGCAAATGGCATCTTGGCAGCTTCACGCTTGATTTTCCTCAATTTATGGGCAGTTTTTTTGTGCCTTTTTTGCCCAACACGTTTCTTGCAACCCTGTTGGCTATTTGCCATGAAATGCTTGATTGTTCGGTGATCACGCTTCAAAAGTTTGGCAATTTCAAGACTGCTGCATCCCTCTTCAAGACATTTCACAATTTTGGATTTTTCAGAGCTCGTCAAATCTCTCTTCTGACCCATTTTGCCAAAGGAAAAGAAGTTGCCTAATAATTAAGCACACCTTATATAGGGTGTTGATGTCATTACATACACCCCTCCTTATTACAGAAATGCACATCACCTGATTTACCTTATTGGTAGTTGGCTCTCAAGCCTACACAGCTTGGAGTAGGACAACATGTATAAAAATTATCATGTGATCAAAATGCTTATTTGCCTAATAATTCTGCACACAGTGTAATTTATTAAGTTATGTAATATACAATATTTCCCCTCATTTCCTAAAGCAAAGAAATTGCAATCAGCTTAAGTCAGCAGTCCTAAAATATTGTATATTCTCATCAAGACATGGGCACAGTGTGGTCCACAAACCAAATCCAGTCCTCTGACTAGTCCAGCCCACAGATCGAGAGAGTTATAAAGCTAAGACCATACCCACTCCTACCTGTATCCTAATATCACCTCTATCTGCATCATCAGGATGCAGATAACAGTGAATACATTGGTGTAGGACAGAGTCAATGGCTCTTTCTTCCACTATTCCATCATCATGGCACCTGCTATGCAGAGAGTCAAAAAGAGCTACAGTTAGGTCCAGAAATATTTGGACAGTGACACAAGTTTTGTTATTTTAGCTGTTTACAAAAACATGTTCAGAAATACAATTATATATATAATATGGGCTGAAAGTGCACACTCCCAGCTGCAATATGAGAGTTTTCACATCCAAATCGGAGAAAGGGTTTAGGAATCATAGCTCTGTAATGCATAGCCTCCTCTTTTTCAAGGGACCAAAAGTAATTGGACAAGGGACTCTAAGGGCTGCAATTAACTCTGAAGGCGTCTCCCTCGTTAACCTGTAATCAATGAAGTAGGTAAAAGGTCTGGGGTTGATTACAGGTGTGTGGTTTTACATTTGGAAGCTGTTGCTGTGACCAGACAACATGCGGTCTAAGGAACTCTCTATTGAGGTGAAGCATAACATCCTGAGGCTGAAAAAAAAGAAAAAGTCCATCAGAGAGATAGCAGACATGCTTGGAGTAGCAAAATCAACAGTCGGGTACATTCTGAGAAAAAAGGAATTGACTGGTGAGCTTGAGAACTCAAAAAGGCCTGGGCGTCCACGGATGACAACAGTGGTGGATGATCGCCGCATACTTTCTTTGGTGAAGAAGAACCCGTTCACAACATCAACTGAAGTCCAGAACACTCTCAGTGAAGTAGGTGTATCTGTCTCTAAGTCAACAGTAAAGAGAAGACTCCATGAAAGTAAATACAAAGGGTTCACATCTAGATGCAAACCATTCATCAATTCCAAAAATAGACAGGCTAGAGTTACATTTGCTGAAAAACACCTCATGAAGCCAGCTCAGTTCTGGAAAAGTATTCTATGGACAGATGAGACAAAGATCAACCTGTACCAGTATGATGGGAAGAAAAAAGTTTGGAGAAGAAAGGGAACGGCACATGATCCAAGGCACACCACATCCTCTGTAAAACATGGTGGAGGCAACGTGATGGCATGGGCATGCATGGCTTTCAATGGCACTGGGTCACTTGTGTTTATTGATGACATAACAGCAGACAAGAGTAGCCAGATGAATTCTGAAGTGTACCGGGATATACTTTCAGCCCAGATTCAGCCAAATGCCGCAAAGTTGATCGGACGGCGCTTCATAGTACAGATGGACAATGACCCCAAGCATACAGCCAAAGCTACCCAGGAGTTCATGAGTGCAAAAAAGGGGAACATTCTGCAATGGCCAAGTCAATCACCAGATCTTAACCCAATTGAGCATGCATTTCACTTGCTCAAATCCAGACTTAAGACGGAAAGACCCACAAACAAGCAAGACCTGAAGGCTGCGGCTGTAAAGGCCTGGCAAAGCATTAAGAAGGAGGAAACCCGGCGTTTGGTGATGTCCATTGGATTCCAGACTTAAGGCAGTGATTGCCTCCAAAGGATTCGCAACAAAATATTGAAAATACAAATATTTTGTTTGGGTTTGGTTTATTTGTCCAATTACTTTTGACCTCCTAAAATGTGGAGTGTTTGTAAAGAAATGTGTACAATTCCTACAATTTCTATCAGATATTTTTGTTCAAACCTTCAAATTAAACGTCACAATCTACACTTGAATTCTTTTGTAGAGGTTTCATTTCAAATCCAATGTGGTGGCATGCAGAGCCCAACTCACGAAAATTGTGTCACTGTCCAAATATTTCTGGACCTAACTGTATGTTAGGGCTCATACAGTATATAGGGAGAATGTAGCAAGAAAGAGAAAAAAACTTCAGCTCACTGTAATGTAGATGAAAAAATAGCCGGTTCACAGGGTGGTGCATTTATGAAATACTTGGCAGGATGGAATGAAGGAAAAGGAGATCCATCAAAAACACCTTTTAAGAAATTGTGTAATTAAAAGTTAATTTATTTACAAATTCCTTAAAAACATCATAGAAGGAAAAAAAGATTGCAATCCCTGAATCAGGAATTATTTCAATCCATACCTTTTTCTTCTATGATTTTTTTAAAGAGTTTCTTAATAAATTAACTTTTACTTATACAATTTCCTAAATGTTGTTGTTGCTGCATATCCTTTTCCTTCATTGTATACAGAGAGACTATGTAGGGGCTTATACTGTATATATGGGGCTATGTGGAGGCTCATACTGTATATCAGGGGTGATGTGGGGGCTCATACTGTATATTGCAGGATTATGTTGGAGCTCAAAATGTATAAAGGGAAATTTTGGGGCTCATACTGTGCATATATGAGGACTGTGTGGGGGCTCATACTGTATATAGGGGGCTGTATGTGTGTTCATACTGTTTAGAGGTGAATTTTGGGGCTTGTACTGTACATATTTGGGAATTGTGTGAGGACTCATACTGTATATAGAGGGCTATATGTGGACTCATACAAAATAAAGGAGGTGTAAGCATTCTTAATTCTGCTCAATATTAAGTGATACAATTAATATTAATAAAAAACAATTATAAATAATAATAATAATAATAATAATAATATTGAACACAATTAATTTTAGCCTACTGGGTCAGCCCTTCACAACAGTCATGGTCTCTCATGTGGCCTATTAGGAAAATTAATTACCCACCCCTGCTCTAATCCTTTCTAAATATGTACAGAGAGGAAACTAAATGTAGCGTGGTAGCATGGTATCCCCACGAGTCTCCGGTCCCAGGTCTGGACCGGTGGGGGTGCCCTCCCTCTCATCTGCCCGGCCCCAGCATGGTATCCCCATGCATCCCCGCTTCCAGGCTCTGGCGGGTGTGCCCTCTGTAGTGGCCCGGTCCAGATTGTGTCTGTTTCTTTAAGTACATTTACTTATATGTAATATTATGCTATATGTTATAAGTAAAGCATTTTTCATTTGTTGTGTTCTAGCACCATCTACTGGTGAAAACTGTAAGAATCTGAAGTGTTCATTGGGTGTTATCCTATTGGCTAGTTCTTGGTCACATGGCTCAATAGGTGGAGCTATTCTCCAGCCTCTGTCTAGAAACAGCTGGAATGAGCTGGTTCTGGCTGAGTCTCCTCTGAGGGAAGACATTATGTGGAGAATCTCTTCACCACAAGACTCCTCCTAGGCCCGAGGCCTAGAATTTCATCATTTCCTGATTTTTACAGCCAATATACTGAAGGCTTCCTATCCTGACATTGTGCATCTCTTCAGACAGTAGGGCATACTGACTATATACCAGACCCTACTGCACGCAGATTGGGGAAGTTTGAGGGTCTCCAGCCCCACTGCATTATTAGTGGCTTTCATGCCATTGTCCACGCACCAGCTGTCCGCTCCCCGTAGCACGCTGGGCAACTGTCTTCATTTGCTTACAAGTACTGCACGTGTCTGAACTAGCAGTGAAATTAACCCCAGGACTCCAGGTCTGTACAATCTTATCATATCTACCCTCTAAACTCAAGAGACTCTGAACCTAAAGCATACCAGTATTAATTCTGAAACAAATCGTGCTCTTAAAGCTCCAGTACCCTAATTGCACTTCAGCATTCAACTCCAAGCTGTATTTGCCGTGGCCTACCCACGAGAGACTGTGAAACATATATTCTGTATTGATTTGCTTTGTTCCTGCTATATTAAAGCAACTGTTATCCCTAAGACCGTGTCTGTGAACTGTCCATCAGCTGTGGATACTGTGTGGGGGTGGATAGCAGGGAACATCTGGGCCCTTACAAAGGTCGAATTTGGCGTCACGAACAGAATCATTCCTCTGTGCCTATCTTCTCTTACTGCACTACAAGTCTCAGCATTGCTCATTAACCTCTATCTTGCCAGTGAATACTGCCAAAGACTGTTTCCTGTTTCATGCTGGGGTTAACAGCACCTGTACCAGCTCTTCTACTCTGCTGCCTTTCAAGTTACTCAAATAAGTGCAAATCCTCATTCACCGCAGTGCTATTTTCAAGAGGGGGAGCCTTCCATCTCAGAGACTGTGTTGGTGCATAACAGTGCATCCCTTAAAGCTACAGTGTCATCATTATTCTTAAAGAGACAGTACTTGCATCATCACCAAAATGTCTGAACCTCTTCATAATGGCCAGGCCGAGTCTGTTAACTCTGTATCATCATCCTCATCAGCTAGTGCTCCAGTGGAATGGGCTAATGCCGCCAACCCAGTTCCAGCCCCTGTCATGGCTACCGGCATGCCATTCTTCATTGGAACCTCTAGTCTCCCAAGCTACAGAGGAGATCCTCATACACTTGCTGGGTTCAAAGAAAAGATGATGCATACTCTTGAGCTTTTCTCACTTTCTCCCCATCACCAGGCACAACTTCTCTTGGGACAGCTTGATGGACCAGCTGCTGAGGAAGTCCGTTCCTGGCCATCTACTGAGAAAACCAATGTAGAACAGATCCTTACCCGCCTGAGAAAAGAATTTGAACGCCAATCACCCACCGAGGTTCGTCTCAAATTTTACAACAGACGTCAGGGACCAGGTGAGACTCTTAGGGACTACGCACTAGCCCTTCAGTCTGCATACAGGGCCTTACAGCAAATAGACACTATAGATCCTGCTGCTGCAGAAAACATAATCACCGTCAGATTCATAGAAGGTGTAGACTCCAGGCTAGTACAAAGTCAACTCCACATGCTAGCAGCACAAAATCCAAACATGACTTTCTTAGACTTTAAAGCTCTAGCCCTGCGAGTAGTGGGTACTGACTCACCTTGTACCAGCTATGCTCTTGCGCCTTGTTCCTCAGACCTTGCTGCTGGAACTTCTACTGTATCTCCTCTTTCACCTGTTTCCCCTATGCAGGCCACACAGTCTGTGCAAGCCCCTACTCTCATTCATGCACCTCCTACCACAGATGCACTTGTCCAAGTCCCTGACGTGGTCAATCCCCTGCCAAAAACTGATTGGGTCTCAGAGCATCAGCGAAGAATACACGAAGACCAACAGATTGTTGATTACCGCATGGGTGAAGCTCACCGTCAACAAGAAGAGAGCTACAATCAAAGAGATAATGCTTCCCCACTTCAAGTTGGAGACAAGGTATGGCTAAAGAAGTACCACCGTACAGGAAAATTCGACTCACTCTGGGAAACAGAGCCATACACAGTTACAGCTATCCCATATCCTGAGTCAGATGTCTATGAAGTGAATAAATCCGGAATGGCCCCACAGACAGTGCACAGGAACCACATGAAGCTATGCACCAAAGAGGATCTACTGGTGATGTCATCACCTCCTCCACAAGTCTTGCCGGTCTACACACCAATTCCTGCAATGGAAACACCAGCCAGACAACTTACTGTGGAAGAGTCCCTCTACAACACTCAATTTATCCTTTTATGCTATCAATATGTCCCCGTCTCGGTTCCTGCTCCAGTTGCTGCTCCTCTGCCAACTTCACCTGAGCCAGCAAACAATATCTTTCCTGCTCAAGAGGAAGATCAAGTGTTGAGGCGTTCAGAGCGAAGCACAAAAGGAATACTTCCAGCCCGCCACAGAGACTAAAAGGTCATATCCTTTTCCATGAGTATATAATCTTGTGTTTATTTATTTAGCTGGATGGTCAGTTTAGTAATGTTTAAACCTCTGCACCTGAGAAATAAC
Organism: Anomaloglossus baeobatrachus; assembly: GCF_048569485.1. NCBI lineage: Eukaryota > Metazoa > Chordata > Amphibia > Anura > Aromobatidae > Anomaloglossus > Anomaloglossus baeobatrachus. Next base: position 104,807,943 of record NC_134361.1, read on the forward strand.
AAACACCTTGTTTCTTATTTGCACAATTTTCTGTATACAGCCATGGCTAGTTCTTGGTCACATGGCTCAATTAGTGGAGCTATTCTCCAGCCTCTGTCTAGAAACAACTGGAATGAGCTGGTTCTGGCTGAGTCTCCTCTGAGGGAAGACATTATGTGGAGAATCTCTTCACCACAAGACTCCTCCTAGGCCCGAGGCCTAGAATTTCATCATTTCCTGATTTTTACAGCCAATATGCTGAAGGCTTCCTATCCTGACATTGTGCATCTCTTCAGACAGTAGGGCATACTGACTATATACCAGACCCTACTGCACGCAGATTGGGGAAGTTTGAGGATCTCCCGCCCCACTGCAATATTAGTGGCTTTCATGCCATTGTCCACGCACCAGCCGTCCGCTCCCCGTAGCACGCTGGACAACTGTCTTCATTTGCTTACAAGTACTGCACGTGTCTGAACTAGCAGTGAAATTAACCCCAGGACTCCAGGTCTGTACAATCTTATCATATCTACCCTCTAAACTTAAGAGACTCTGAACCTAAAGCATACCAGTATTAATTCTGAAACAAATCGTGCACTTAAAGCTCCAGTACCCTAATTGCACTTCAGCATTCAACTCCAAGCTGTATTTGCCGTGGCCTACCCACGAGAGACTGTGAAACATATATTCCGTATTGATTTGCTTTGTTCCTGCTATATTAAAGCAACTGTTATCCTCAAGACCGTGTCTGTGGACTGTCCATCAGCTGTGGATACTGTGTGGGGGTGGATAGCAGGGAACATCTGGGCCCTTACACCCTCCCTCTCAGGTCCCTGTACATAACTGTGTCTAGTTCTAGTACCAGTCTCATGTCTAACCTCTGTCTTGTCCTAGAGCCTGCTCTCTACCACGAACTCTGTGTTGCCACATCAGAGCCACTACCTCCATGCTGCCATGTCAGACCCACTATTTCTGTGCTGTCACATCAGAGCCACTATGTCCGTACTGCCACATCTGAGTTACTATCTCCGTGCTGCCACATCAGAGCCACGACCTCCTTACTGCCTCATCAGAACCATCACCATCCATGTTACCAAGTCCGAGTGACCATCACTGTGCTGCCACAACCAGGCACATCTGCAGCGGACTAAAGAGACTAATCCCGTCCGTAAGAGACTATCTAAACAGGTCCCTGGCTGCCGTGCTGGTGGGTCCTTCAGGGGAGTCCGGTGCACAGTCACGTAGGTCAGCCCCCGGACGCTCACAAACTTCCTTGTTTTAATAATACAATATTATACCACTACACAAAATTGAAAACCAGCAGTTTTTTTGCAGGTGCTGACTTTTGGAATGTAAATCTACCTGGCTTTTCTTGTCCTCTTTCTTCCCAAGGGGTGATTTTTTCCACATTTTAAAAAAGGATACAATTTACTTTTAAATACTCATATTAGTAATGAAATTTTACTATTGTACACTTCACAACAGTATTGCATGATGTTATTGTAGGGCAACAATATCTGTAAGGTTTTATAATAAGTTTATGGTGCTGATTAAGAGTATGATTTTAATTTTGCTAGATTGGCTCTAGTTTATGAGATATTTCATAATTAATGAATGCAACACGATTGAAAAACATTCAGAATTGCACCATCTCCTACATCTAGTGGTGGAACCTCTCACCTTGTTCCTCCATGAAATCTCCAGGGTTATATGGAAATATATTGGGTTATTCCCATCTCCAAAATCCTGTCCCAATAAGTAGTAGGTATAATAATAATAATAATCATCATCATGGTAAATATCTGAAAATTGCTATCCACCAAGGTTCACCATCCAACTTGATGGAACTGGAGAGGATCTGCAAGGAGGAAAGAAAGTGGATCCCCAAATCCAGGTGTGAAAAACTTGTTGCATCATTCCCAATAAGCCTTATGGCTCTACTAGCTCAAAAGGATGCTTTTACTCAATACTGAGCAAAGGGTCTGAATACTTATGACCATCTGATATTTCAGTTTTTCTTGTTTAAAAAAAAAAGCAAAAAATTCTATATTTCTGTTATTTGTTCTGTCAAGATGGAGTGCAGAGTGCACATTAATGAGAAAACAAATGAACTTTTTTGAATTTATCAAATGGGTGCAATGAAACAAAGAGTGAAAAATTTAAAGGTTCTGAATACTCTCCGTACCCACTGTAGAGGGATACAATGCCATTTTTTTTAAATAATGTTTAAAAACAGCGTGATAAATAGCCAAATAAAGCAGATAACTGAGGGCTGATATTATCAGGCTGGAAAAACCCATGGTTATTGAGCACTTCTCAGCCATAAAGTAGAAGCACGCAGCTGCCCCAGAACAGGTGTATCTGTTATATGCACCAATTCTGGCACTTTGTCATGCTCTTTCAGATTGTCCTAGTGCAGTGCCGATTGGGGTAATACTTTTGGGGTTGATGAAAGCTGTGAATTGACAGCTGGCATCAAGCCCAGGAGTTAGTAATGAGGAGGCATCTATCAGAAACCCCCATTACTAATCCATTAAGCATGCAAGCATAAAGTCAGAGGGGAAAAAAAAAGTTTATTTGAATAAAGACTCCCCCACACTCACTTGTTAGTTAAAAATAAATCCTGAAATTTCCTATGTAATCCAAAGAGTAAAGTCTCACAATGCCCATCGACTCTTATGGAGCTTTGTTCTGATAGGTTTCTTAGAATGAGTCTGCATAGGTCACTGCCAGTTAGTGTCAGCCTAAATTTTGGGTTGCCACTGACTGGCAGTAAACTTTGAAGCCTTGGTCTGAGAAAATTCTCATAACGACTCTCCATAGGAATCAATGGACATCGTGGGACATTATTCTTTGGATATCATCAGAACTTCCAGGATTTATTTTGCAGTAATAAATTAGTACTCAAGGACATGTGTGAGAGTGTTTATTAAAATAAACTTTTTTGCCTGTGTGTTTGTTTTTTAGCTCTAAACTTACTGGATTACTAACCCCTGGTCTTCATGCCATCTGTCAGTTTGAAGCTGACATCAACCATAAAAGTATTACCCTGCATACCACCTCAGCAGGGCAATTGGAAAGACCCAGGCAAAAAGCCAAAATGGGTGCATCTAATGGATGGGCCACTCCTGGGGCTGCTGTGGGCTACTAGTTTTAGGTTGAGAGGGGCCAAATCCCCATGGGCCCTCTCAGTCTGATAATACCAGCCCCCAGCTGTCTGCTTTTCCTTGACTAGTTATAAAAAATAGTGTTAGCCAAAACTTTTTTTTAAAATATATATTTAAATAATTTAGAAAAACTATTACAAAAAATATTTATTTTGATAATTAACCAAGGTATCACTGATAGCTGAGGGTTGCAATCTGCAATTGTATGCTTTACCTGTGCTGGTTATCAAAACTAGGTGTAATTTTTTTTTAATTCTCTATATACATTTGTATTCATTGCAATTACCCTCATTTTGCTTCTTTCTGCAGCCCCCAGGCCTTACCATTTTACAGGGCAAAAGTTTCCATCGACTTATATTGTGTTTGATGTCAAGTGCGGGTCAAGTCTGTGTCCCGAAGTGAACTTTTAACTATAGTTTGGTTAAGCCCAGTGACCCAAACATTCCAAGATCCATTGATCTCTACTTGTAGGCCTTGAAACTTTTCTGTATATATATTTCTTTGCCCTTCTATCCTAGAGGCAAATAAATCATGGGTATTTTCTGTATCCAGATTGCTGTTCAAGCAAGAAATTCACCATCTTCGGATCAACACAAATTGACCATTGATGTTCATGTTAATGGATTTTCTACAATACAATTTTTAAATTTTCATATTTTATACCGGGCCGCCTCCAGTCCATCCGAATGGGAAATGCATGTGTGGAGACTCTCCACATCAGCTGTCACAATTAGCATGTCATGATCCATAAAAATGCCATCGATCTGCCTGAGAACGTCCGTCGTCTCCCGGACAAAGGAGGGAAAGGTTTCCACTAAAGGTTTTAAATGATGATCAATATATTTGCATATAGAGTCACTCAGGCCCTCCATGCCGGACACGATGGGACGACCAGGAGGATCAAGAGCATCTTTATGGATCTTAGGCAACAGGTAGAATGTTGGAACCTTAGGATATTTAGTGGAGAACCCCTCCACCATATTTTTGTCAATCAGTCAACCCTTACGAGCCGCCTCCAAGATACACTGCAACTCAACCAAAAATTTCTGCAAAAGATTATAAGAAAGTTTTACATAGGTGTGTTTATCCCGAAGCTGTCTTAATGCTTCCTTCTCATATTTATCCACGGCCCAGATGACAATGTTCCCCCCCTTGTCAACAGGTTTGATAACAACGTCTTTAAGATCACTTAATTCCTGCAAAGCCAGTTTTTGCTGATGAGTTACGTTATCACCATGTCTTCTAGTCGGTATTTGTTTAAATTCTTCCGTCACTAGGCGGGTGAAAACTTCCACAGAGGGACATACTGACAAGGGGGGGAATTTAGACGATCTGGGCAGTAGAGACCTGGGGAACACACCTGAAGAGACACTGGCCTGTTCCAAAAGCAGATCCTCCAAAACCTGTAGAGCCTCCCGTTCAGCAGGACTATCCATCTCTATATTATCTTTTTTGTGATGTAGTTTCTTCAAAATAAACTTTCGTACAAACAAATGAGTATCCTTCACGGCTAAAAAATAATCAAAATGCATTGTAGGGGAAAAAAATTAACCTCTAGACAGCACATCAATTTGGGCGTCAGAAAGGACATGTTAATCACTTGTAATCTGTTCTTGCTACTTTTATTAGTTGTTTTCAAAGTTTGTTTATTTCTAGTTACTCGAGCACGAGCTCCCATGTTCAAATCCATCTCATTAGTCGCAGCCGACTCTTCAGACGATGAGCCATCAAAAGAGGTAAGGGAAGTAACAGAAGTGGAATGACCGCAGGAAAAGCTTCTTGATCGGGGACCAGTGTGAACCCGAGAATGTCATCTGTACACTGTTGAGTTGGCATAATCAGATAAGTCTCTATTGAATTTCTTCAATTTCTGACCTCCAATCTCCTCTAGTTTTGCCAAATCACACTCAATCTCCGCCTCCAATTTAGAAACAAGTTCAGCCAAACATTTCTTTTTAATATTCCCCTCCAATTCCTCCAACTCAGTCTCCATCATGGCAAGTGAAGTTGAATTATGTTCTTTCAACAGGGATAGGAAGCCCCTAGAACAAACGCGAGCAAACTCTTCCCACCTCTCCCGGACAGAGGTGTTCTTTACCGGAAAGGAGGGAAAAATCCGCATGTGCAGTCCGCGGGGCACCATGTCCCTGTCCAGATATTTGCCAAGCAATGTGCGGTTCCAATGTATCCTCAATCTTTTTTTCAGAAGTTCTTTATATTTTAAAATAACAGCATCATTATCAAGAGATTGGACATCACTGTCGGTATTACTATTATGGTCTTTCAAAACATCATCAAAGTGGGCATGCCACGCTCGGTCATGGGCACGAAAATCCATGGTCAATTGAGAAAAAACTGTAAATGACACAGAAAGACATATCAAATGCAAAATTATCAACATTAGAACCAGAAGCAAGCATACTGAGAAATGGTGAAAAAAACCAAAACTCAGGCAGCACTACTCATATAAACATATGAAAACAAGAGAACAATGAGTATACAGTATGTGCAAAAATTGACAACATTTTATTTCACATGAAAAAACCACAATAGACATTTAAAAACATGATTGAGACATCACCAATATGAATCATCTGGGGGGAATATGAAGATTGTTACACAGACAGGATTGTTACACAGACAGGATTGTTACACTGACAAAATTGTTACACAGACAGGGTTGTTCTCAGAACAACACGAAGGTCATTCAAAAGTGCACAGGATATAAATAGATCCTAGAAATAAATCGGCCACAATGTATCTAAGGGCAATAAAAGTTCAATCAGGCAGATCCGAGACCCCTAGTCTGTGTAAAATTACAGCAAAAAGAAGGATAGAAATAAGTGTCAAAAATTGGGACACTAACCAGGATTATATAATAAGTAAGTAGCAAAATTGAGCTAAAAAGTCCAATATGGGAGTAAAATCATCTCATATAGGTTATATATATATAAGTGAACCATTCTTATAAACTCCCAAATATGGACAAAATATTACCTGGAGCTCTGATGTAACAGAATAAACACCTTCAATTTTGAAACCCCCCCAGTGAGGAACCTGGACATCATCGACGCGCGTTTTGCATGGTGGGACAGCTTTTTCAAGATGGAGAGGCACGAGGTCTATGCAACAACTCAGGAGTTATATACCCATATGTTCCAAAGTAAACAAGATACAGCTATAGAAGTAGGAGGGCCAGAAACTGGATGTGGAGAGGTAATGAATGCCCAAACGTGATGACGACGCTCATGCGTGTAGTATCACAGAAGCGTCACTTAGGTAACCACAGCGAGTCATCAGCAAGAGGGATTGACCGCCCATATTAACTCAACCCAAGGAGGCGCTCATGCCGCTAATGCGCATGCGCGATCCCGAGGACCAGGGGACCGCGCATGTGCACTGCGGCACAGTCGCCACCAAAAGGGGAAATAGATGAAATAGTCAGAGGGAATCCAAAAATTGAATCCATACCACAACACTTCCAAACATTGCCATACGTTTAGGGGTCACAAGGTGCAAAGATCATATTAATGAAATAAACTCTGGCCCTCCTACTTCTACAGCTGTATCTTGTTTACTTTGGAACATATGGGTATATAACTCCTCAGTTGTTGCATAGACCTCGTGCCTCTCCATCTTGAAAAATCTGTCCCACCATGCGAATCGTGCGTCGATGATGTCCTGGTTCCTCACTTGGGGTTTTCCAAATTGAAGGTTTTATTCTGTTACATCAGAGCTCCAGGTAATCAGGTAATATTCTGTCCATATTTGGGCGTTTATAAGAATGGTTCACTTACATATATATATATATATATATATATATATATATATAAAACCTATATTTGATGATTTTACTCCCATATTGGACTGTTTAGTAGAGATGAGCGAACCGGCCGTGATTCGACTCGAGTTCGGTTCGTTGAACGGAGGTCTCGCTCGAGTTCAGTTCGGCGAACGTTCGACGAACCGAACTCGAACCAATAGGATATAATGGGAGGCAATCACAAACACATAAAAATGCATTATAAATGTACACATTCAGTTAATAAACATTGCCATAACACTTACCGGTCCCCGCGATCCCTCCTGCACTCTGTCTCCTGCCGCTATTCCATCCGATGATCGCTGAATCCTCCCGGTAACCAGCACTGCCAGCAATGATGCAGGACCTATCGTGACGTCAAAATAGCCATGTGACCAGTCACGTGGCTATTATCTCATTGGCTACACACTGGTCACATGACTATGATGCGTCATGTAGGACCTGTCATTGCATTCTCCGGTACACGGTGCACATTTGTGTATCGCCGTGTACCGGCGACATGATCTAGCACACAGTCGACTCCCCGTTCCGTTAGGGACCGGCTGACACAGCCGGTCATTAACGGAGATCACCGTTGCCATAGCAACGCAGTTAGCTGTGACGTCACCGCTAACCGCGGCTCCGGGATCACCGTTGCTCTGGTAACGTGTCTGTCAGCGTTACCGCTGTTACCGCTGACAGCCAGCAGCACTGATCACTCACGGAGTGAAGGCTGCACGCTGCTTCCCGTGCAGCCTTCACGGAGTGAAGGCTGCATGGAAAGCAGCGTCTTCCCCCATGCAGCAGTGATGGAGCAGAGCTGAATTTGTTGAACGAGAAAGACAGAAGACCATGGATCGTGGAGGGCTGACAGGGGGTAATAAAGATGGAGTCTCTAATGTGTCTGTGTATTTATTTCTATTAAAGTATTTTTTCTCTGTGTGGTGTCTTTTTTTTAACCCTTTATTGTAGATTCTTAATGGTCAAACGTGCCTGACATTAAGAATCTCTGGCTTAATACTAGCTAGTAAAACAAAGCTAGTATTAACTCATTTTTACCCAACAAGCCACCCGGCTTCAAGGCTGTTGGAAGAGTTGGATACAGCGCCAGATGATGGCGCTTCTATGAAAGCGCCATTTTCTGGGGCGGCTGCGGACTGAAATTCGCAGCAGAGGCGCCCAGAAACCTCGGGCTAACCTGTGCTGCAGATTCCAATCCCCAGCTGCCTAGTTGTACCCGGCTGGACACAAAAATGGGGCGAAGCCCACGTCATTTGTTTTTTAATTATTTCATGAAATAAGTGAAATAATTAAAAAAAACGGGCTTCCCTATATTTTTGGTTCCCAGCCGGGTACAAATAGGCAACTGGGGATTGGAGGCAGCCCGTGGCTGCCTGCTGTACCTGGCTAGCATACAAAAATATGGCGAAGCGCACGTCATTTTTTTGGTGGACAAAAGACTTCTGCATACAGTCCTGGATGGAGTATGCTGAGCCTTGTAGTTCTGCATCCCCTGTCTGCTCTTCTCCATACAGACAGACAGCAGCTGCAGAACTACAAGGCTCAGCATACTCCATCCAGGACTGTATGCAGAAGTTTTTTGCCCCCTGAAAAAATTATGTGGGCTTCGCCATATTTTTGTATGCTAGCCAGGTACAGCAGGCAGGTATGGCTGCCCCCAACCCCCAGTTGCCTATTTGTACCCGGCTGGGAACCAAAAATAAAGGGAAGCCCTTTTTTTATTATTTCATGAATTTCATTAAATAATTAGAAAACAAATGACGCAGGCTTTGCCCCATTTTTGTGTCCAGCCAGGTACAACTAGGCAGCTGGGGATTGGAATCCGAAGCACAGGTTGGCCTGAGCTTTCTGGGCCCCACTGCTGCGAATTGCAGTCTGCAGCCGCCTCAGAAAATGGCACTTTCATAGAAGCGCCATCTTCTGGCACTGTAACCAACTCTTCCAGCACCTGCCTGCTATACCCAGCTAGCATACAAAAATATGGCGAAGCTCACGACCTTTTTTTGTAGTTTTTTGGCAAAAAAAATAAAAAATGCTTCCCTGGATTTTCCATTGCCAGTGAAGGTAACACCAAGCAGTGGGGGTTAGCAGCCAGTAGCTGCTTGGATTACCCTTAGCTAGCAATACAAAAAATGCAGCGGGAGCCCATATATATTTTTTTTAATTATTTGTTTAAATAACTAAAAACAAAATGGGCTTCCCTGTATTTTGATTGCTGGACATCACAGTGCTGTAAAAATAAATCTTTCAGATATAGCAACATGTGATAATAAAACTTAACCTTTAATTGGGTTATTTAAAATTACGTAAATAACATACAGTGATCCAAACACCATTAAAAACCAGAAAAATGTTGAGGCCAATACAGTTCATGTATTTATGGCGCCAACATATTTCAATATACAGGGGAACGGGAAACGTTCACCCTTTACAACCAACACAGGAGGGGTAGGGAGATCTTGAGCATAGTTGGCTATAATGGCACTGCTAGTAAGCTGAATTATTGCTGGGTATATGTAGCATACAGGATACATATATGATCACAATAAAATTAGTATGCCAATTAACCCAGTCAGCATTAGTACCATAAGGCTTAAATGGATGAAAATAATCGCCCAGCTGTAAGTTTACAATAGTGCAAAATACCAACAAAGGACAATTTAAGCCGAAACAAACACCATAGACTATAATATCCAAAAGATGGCGAGTCCTATATGGATATAATATGCTAGATATCAATAATATCCTATGGCATATAATGAGAAAAAACAGATGCAATATCAAGACCACTTGAAGTGGAACAATCTCACCCAATCCTTTCGTCCCATGGATGGATCGAAGTTCTCCCGTGTTGTATAATCCAAATAATCCAAATACCGGCACACATCACACATCCTCATGGATACCAGGCCACATAGGTTTGAGCTCTGTGTTGAGCCACCGCTGTGATTTTCAGGTGTTTTACGCCTCCCCTGATGAGCAGATAATGTGAAACGCGTCGGAGGTCACCTGGTTTCATCTACTATGGGTCAGCCACAACAGGGCCAGCTGTGGACTGCCCTTGTAAGGGCGGGAGTCATTGTGGATAATTAAAGGGTCAGTTTAATCCCAGACAGGGCTAGTGACCAAACCACTACTCCCACCGTGCCGGTATTTGGATTATACAACACGGGAGAACTTCGATCCATCCATGGGACGAAAGGATTGGGTGAGATTGTTCCACTTCAAGTGGTCTTGATATTGCATCTGTTTTTTCTCATTATATGCCATAGGATATTATTGATATCTAGCATATTATATCCATATAGGAGTCGCCATCTTTTGGATATTATAGTCTATGGTGTTTGTTTCGGCTTAAATTGTCCTTTGTTGGTATTTTGCCCTATTGTAAACTTACAGCTGGGCGATTATTTTCATCCATTTAAGCCTTATGGTACTAATGCTGACTGGGTTAATTGGCATACTAATTTTATTGTGATCATATATATATCTTGTATGCTACATATACCCAGCAATAATTCAGCTTACTAGCAGTGCCATTATAGCCAACTATGCACAAGATCTCCCTACCCCTCCTGTGTTGGTTGTAAAGGGTGAACGTTTCCCGTTCCCCTGTATATTGAAATATGTTGGCGCCATAAATACATGAACTGTATTGGCCTCAACATTTTTCTGGTTTTTAATGGTGTTTGGATCACTGTATGTTATTTACGTCATTTTAAATAACCCAATTAAAGGTTAAGTTTTATTATCACATGTTGCTATATCTGATCAAGTCGTACATGTTGGAATTCTTCTGTATTACCTACTGGTTTTGAGTTAGTGCTATATTCGAAAAATAAATCTTTAAAAAAAATGATGTAGCGCTTTGCGGTATTTTTGATTCTCAGCGCAGATAAAGCAGACAGCTATGGGTTGCCACCCCCATCTGCCTGCCGTTACCTTGGTTGGCAATCAAAATACAGGGAAGCCCATTAATTTTTTCTATTTAAAAAATAGTTAAAAAAAAAATAACGTTGGGTCCCCCCATTTTTGATAGCCAGCTAGGGTAAAGCAGACGGCTGTAGCCTGAAAACCACAGCTGGCAGCTTTACCGTGGTTGGGGATCCAATGTGGAGGTCCCCCCAGGCTCTTTTTTTATAATTATTTTATAAATATTAATAATTACACTAAAAAAGTAAGGTCCCCCCAAATTGGATCACCAGCCAAGGTAAAGCGGACAGCTGTGGTCTGGTATTCTCAGGGTGGGAAGGTCCATAGTTATTGGGCCTTCACAGCCTAAAAATAGCAGGCCGCAGGCACCCCAGACGTGGCGCATCCACTAGATGCGCCAATCCTGGCGCTTCACCCCAGCTCATCCCGTGCCCTGGTGCAGTTGCAAACGGGGTAATAAATCGGGTTGATACTAGCTGTAAGGTCACCTGACATCAAGCCCAGCAGTTTGTGATGTCATGGCGTTTATTAGATACCCAACATCATAAACTGTCAGTACTAACAAAAAAAAAATCGACAAAAGAAATTTATTTGAAAAAACAGTCCCCAAAACATTTCCTCTTTCACCAATTTATTGTAAGAAAAAAAATAAAGGGGTCCCATGACGACTCTGGACCGTCTAGAATATGGGGGGGAGACACTCAGGGAACGTATCCCCCATTTTCTAGGAGTGCAGACCCTTCATGTGAGGAGTGTGGGTGCAATGAATCTGGACTCACTCTCCCCGGGTCCACAGCAGCAGAGTCCATGTCGTAATGGTTGCTACCAAAACTGCAATGCCCTGCTCATGAGGTAAGGGCATGCCTAATCAGGAGAACTATTCTACATTTCCAAATATTGGTATTTGCTGATAATATTGCTATTATACTACTATATATTGGGGATAGGATCTTGGAGATGGAATACCCCTTTAAGTCCAGTTATCCAGCTGAATGAATGCTTAACAACAGAGCTCGCTATTTAGATGTGTTTTCTTGTGGCGTATAACGGACTCTCATGTTTGGTAGTCATTCAGCAGGGAAACTATAAAAGCAAATCCCTCCATTTGGAAATGTAGTATATAGCTCTCCTGATCAATTATGTTCCTTACCTCATGAGCAGGGCATTGCAGTAATAATAATAATTTATTCATTTATATAGCGTTATTAATTCCATAGCGCTGTATGTCCTTGGAGTGTGGGAGGAAGCCGGAGTACCCGGAGGAAACCCACGGAGAACATACAAACTCCTTGCAGATTGTGTCCTTGGTGAGAATTGAACCCAGGACTTCAGCGCTGCAAGACTGCAGTGCTAACCACTGAGCCGCTGTGCCGCCCATTTAGCTTACAGATGCATAACCACCACTCACTGTGTCTGAACACAGGAAGCTGAGCTGACAACTGCTCTGTGCATGCAGCAGCGTCTATTGTGAAGGAGAGGGCCGTGGGGGGATCAGCGCTGCACAGGTACCGTGGGACACCGGGGAACACCGGTGGGGTTATAGGGGGTGACCTGGCAGGGCCTGGGGAGGAGTTTTCTGTCGCATGTGTCATGGCACATGCAACAGAAATCAGAGGAGTAGGCCATCATGGATTTATGGGAGGGCATCGGGGGGGCACTTTGGCGACACCGGGGGACTGGAGGGGACCGGGGAGGAGATTTATCATGTTTGTTCATGCCAGATGGGAGATAAATAATTTTTTACCACCGCTGTCATTTACTGTAACGTGATCATCGGTGTACGGTGTATACCTGTGATCACGTGAGCGGGGACCGGAAAAACCGTCCTGAATCATGATCTCCAGGGTCTCAGCTAGCCCTGAAACCCCGGACATTTTCTGACGCTGGGGGGCGTTATTCACTTATTTCTGCCTGCTGTTTATAAACGGCAGATCAGAATAAGGCTACATTAACACGACCGATCCATTTTTGCGGTCTGCAAAAAACAGTCCGTTTTTTTTCACGGGTGCATCCGTGTGGCATCCGTTTCCGTTCCGTAGACAGTCCGTATGTCATCTGTTTGTCATCCGTGTACCTTCCGTTTTTTTTGTGTACTGCCAAAAAACTGAAGGAGGGTAAATGCATAAATTTACCCAGGATCCATAGCTTCATCCTACATGAGGCTGTCACATGTTCACTCCAGTGCCATTTTCTACTGCTTTTCACAGCGTAGAGCGCTCTGGTGATTTTCTTGTGCTTGTGCACTTCATATCAGTCTTTTCTGTCATTATAATGGCAGAAAGACACATAATGTCCCACTCTCCTCCATTTTGTAATTTTGCACCCTTTGGTGCCTTTCATGTGGCACTAAGGGGTGCTTAGCTTTGTATTTAGCCAAAAAAATGAAAAAAAAAATGACGTAGGGTTCCCCCTATTTTTGTAGCCAGCTAGGGTAAAGCAGACGGCTGCAGCCTGCAGACCACAGCTGGCAACCTCACCTTGGCTGGTAATCCAAAACTGAGGGCAACCCACGCTGTTATTTTAAATTAAATAAATAAAAAAAAAACACGTAGGGGTCTCCCCAAAATTGGATCACCAGCCAAGGTAAAGCAGACAGCTGGGGTCTGATATTCTCAGACTAGGGAGGTCCATGGTTATTGGACTCTCCCCAGCCTAAAAATAGCAGGCCGCAGCCGCCCCAGAAGTGGCGCATCCATTAGATGTGCCAATCCTGGTGCTTTGCCCCAGCTTATCCCGTGCCCTTGTGCGGTGGCAAACGGGGTAATATATGGGGTTAATACCAGATGTGTAATGTCACCTGGCATCAAGCCCTGGGGTTGGTGAGGTCAGGCGTCTATCAGATACCCGACATCACCAACCCAGTCAGTAATAAAAAAAAATAGACGACAAACACATTTTTATTTGAAAAAACACTCCCCAATACATTCCCTCTTTAACCAATTTATTAGAAAGAAAAAGAAATCCAGGTCTGGTGTAATCCAAGGGGTTGCCATGACGATCCACACTGTCCCAGTCAATGAAGAGCAGGATGTTCCCCATTGGCTGGTAGAGCAGTGCAGTGACCTGAGCTAACATCAATGGGTCAGCCCAGGTCACTGCAGGGGATAACAAGTGCTGCTGTCAGCGAGGTACATTACCTGCGCTGATCTCCTGCACTGCTGACAGCACCTGTCACTGAGTTCAATGACCGCCACCTTCACAGCCAAGTATCGCGAGCGGCCCGTGACGTCACTCACCGCTAGTCAGTCTAGGGTCGGAAGCGAGAGAAGGTGATGTGACAAGCGGCGGCCATGGAGGACAGTGACAGCGCTGAGGTCGGGACTTCATCACCGCAGGTAAGCCAAGCGGGACCATGTGTGCAGAGTGCAGGTGGGCGGAGCCATGTGTGCTGGCGGGTGCCAAGTGGGTGGCGCTGAGGACGTCAGTGTCATGGACTGCTTGGCTGGGGACAGGTGAGTGTGTGAGTGTGTGTGTGTGTGTGTATATGCCGCGTGCAGGAGGGGGCATAGTGAGCTGAGCGGGGACGTGTGGGCTTCCTGCACATAACTAGGATAAACATCGGGTTACTAACCAAAGCGCTTTGCTTGGATACCCGATGTTTATCTTGGTTACCAGCTTCTGGCAGACTGCCAGCAATGGCTCCTGCACACTGTAGCTGTAAAAAGCCCTGCTTTTTGCTGCTAGAACCGTTCTCGAACGTATCTAGAACTATCGAGCTTTAGCAAAAAGCTCGAGTTCTAGTTCGATCTAGAACAGCCCCCAAAATCACTCGAGCCGCGAACTGGAGAACCTCGAACCGCGAACCGCGCTCAACTCTACTGTTTAGCTCTATTTAGCTACTTACTTATTATATAATCCTGGTTAGTGTCCCAATTTTTGACTTATGTCTATCCTTCTTTTTGCTGTAATTTTACATAGACTATGGATCTCGGATCTGCCCGATTGAACTTTGATTGCACTTAGATACATTGTGGCCGATTTATTTCTAGGATCTATTTATATCCTGTGCACTTTTGAATGACCTTCGTGTTGTACTGAGAACAACCCTGTTTGTGTAACAATTTTGTCAGTGTAACAATCCTGTCTGTGTAACAATCTTCATATCCCCCCAGATGATTCATTTTGGTGATGTCTTAACCCCTTCAGCCCCCAGCCTGTTTTCACCTTAAAGACCCGGCCATTTTTTGCAATTTTGACCAGTGTCACTTTGACAGGTTATAACTCTGGAACACTTCAACGGATCCTGGCGATTCTGAGATTGTTTTTTCGTGACATATTGTGCTTCATGTCAGTAGTAAATTTAGGCCGATATGTTTTGCGTTAATTTGTGAAAATTTCGGAAATTTGGCGAAAATTTTGAAAATTTCGCAATTTTCAAAATTTGAAATTTTATGCCCATAAATCTGAGAGATAGGTCACACAAAATAGTTACTAAATAACATTTCCCACTTGTCTGCTTTACACCAGCGCAATTTTTGAAAAAAAAAAAAATTCCGTTAGGAAGTTAGAAGGGTTCAAAGTTCATCAGCAATTTCTCATTTTTCCAACAAAATTTACATAAAAAAAATTTTTAGGTACCACATCACATTTGGAGTGATTTGAGAAACCTAGGCGACAGAAAATACCCAAAAGTGACCCCATTCTAAAATCTGCACCCCTCACTCTGCTCAAAACCACATCCAAGAAGTTTATTAACCCTTTAGGAGCTTCACAGCAACCAAAGCAATGTAGACGAAAAAATGAAAATTTTACTTTTTTAACACAAAAATGTTACTTTAGCCATAAAAATTAGTATTTTCACAAGGGTATCAGGAAAAATGCATCATAAAATGTATTGTGCATTTTCTCCTGAGTACGCAGATACCTCATATGTGGTGGAAATCAAATGTTTGGGCACACGGCAGGACTCGGAAGGCAAGGAGCACCATTTGAATTTTTGAACGCAAAATTAGCTGCACTCATTAGCGGACGCCATGTCGGGTTTGAAGACTCCCTGAGGTGCCTAAACAATGTAGCTCCCCCACAAGTGACCCCATTTTGGAAACTAGACCCCTCAAATATTTTTTCTAGATGTTTGATGTGCACTTTGAACCCCTGGGGGCTTCACAGAAGTTTATAACGTTGAGCCGTGAAAAGAAAAAAAATTTTTTTTACCACAAAACTGTTGCTTCAACCAGGTAGCTTTTTTTATCACAACGGTATCAGGAAAAAATGCACCATAAAATGTATTGTGCATTTTCTCCTGAGTACGCAGATACGCCATATGTGGTGGAAATCAAATGTTTGGGCACACGGCAGGACTCGGAAGGCAAGGAGCGCCATTTGAATTTTTGAGTGCAAAATTAGCTGCACTCATTAGCGGACGCCATGTCGGGTTTGAAGACTCCCTGAGGTGCCTAAACAATGGACCTCCCCCACAAGTGACCCCATTTTGGAAACTAGACCCCTCAAATATTTTTTCTAGATGTTTGATGTGCACTTTGATCCCCTGGGGGCTTCACAGAAGTTTATAACGTTGAGCCGTGAAAAGAAAAAAAATTTTTTTTACCACAAAACTGTTGCTTCAACCAGGTAGCTTTTTTTATCACAACGGTATCAGGAAAAAATGCACCATAAAATGTATTGTGCATTTTCTCCTGAGTACGCAGATACCCCATATGTGGTGGAAATCAAATGTTTGGGCACACAGCAGGACTCGGCAGGCAAGGAGCGCCATTTCACAGCAAAATTGGTTGGAATTATTAGCGGACGCCATGTTGCATTTGGAGACCCCCCTGAAGTGCCTAAACAATGGAGCTCCCCCACATGTGATCCCATTTTGGAAACTAGACCCCTCATGGAATTTATCTAGCTATTTAGTGAGCACTTTGAACCCCTGGAGGCTTCACAAACGTTTGTAATGTTCAGCCGTGAAAATATTTTATTATTTTTTTTACCACAAAATTGTTTTTTCAAACAGGTAGCTTTTTTTTCACAAGGGTATCAGGAAAAAATGCACCATAAAATGTATTGTGCAATTTCTCCTGAGTACACAGGTACCTCATATGTGGTGGAAATCAATTGTTTGGGCATACGGCGGGGCTCAGAAGAGAAGGAGCGCCATTTCACAGTAAAATTGGTTGGAATTATTAGCAGACGCCATGTTGCATTTGGAGACCCCCTGAGGTGCCTAAACAATGGAGCTCCCCCACATGTGATCCCATTTTGGAAACTAGACCCCCCCCCCCCCATACAAAAAAATTAGTTTGGCGAAATAAAAAATACAGACATCAGTAAAAAAAAAAAAAAAATGAATAAAAAAAAAAAAAATATGAGCGCCTGCCACTAAGACCAGTGCCAAACGTGAGAGCAATGCACGAGTCTCGCATCGCATCATCCACTCCAGTCTGGAAGCAAGCAACTGCGCTGGATAATGCGATGCGAGAGGGCGGGGCGGCAGATGAGAAAGGGCGCAGCGGATGGAAGATGGGAAAGTGCGCAGCGGATGGAGGAGCGGCAGAGGATGGGAAAGGGCGCAGCGGATGGAAGATGGAAAATGGCGCAGCGGATGGAGGAGCGGCAGAGGATGGGAAAGGGCGCAACGGATGGATGATGGGAAATGGCGCAGCGGGTGGAGGAGCGGCAGAGGATGGGGGGGGGGAGGTGAGATGGGGATACCTACCTTACAGGATGGATCTAGGCAGCAGGATCACAGCAGACAGAAGAGGCAGCAGATGAAGGAGGCAACAGATTGAGGAGGGTGAGAGGGGGCAGTAGATGAAGAGGATGGGAGAGAGCAGGCAGCAGATCGGGGAGGGGGGCAGAGTCTGATGGGAGAGAGAGATGGCTCATGGAGGAGGGGGGGCCCCAGAACATGGAGGGGGGAGGGGGGAGGGTGGCTTGCAGCACATGTGGGGGGGGGAGGGTGGCTTGCAGCACATGTGGGGGGGGGAGGGTGGCTTGCAGCACATGTGGGGGGAGGGTGGCTTGCAGCACTGCAAGCCACCCTCCCCCCCACATGTGCTGCAAGCCACCCTCCCCCCCCCACATGTGCTGCAAGCCACCCTCCCCCCCACATGTGGAGCACTGCAAGCCACCCTCCCCCCCACATGTGGAGCACTGCAAGCCATCCTCCCCCCACATGTGGAGCACTGCAAGCCATCCTCCCCCCACATGTGGAGCACTGCAAGCCACCCTCCCCCCACATGTGGAGCACTGCAAGCCACCCTCCCCCCACATGTGCTGCAAGCCACCCTCCCCCCCCACATGTGCTGCAAGCCACCCTCCCCCCCACATGTGGAGCACTGCAAGCCACCCTCCCCCCACATGTGGAGCACTGCAAGCCACCCTCCCCCCCACATGTGGAGCACTGCAAGCCACCCTCCCCCCACATGTGGAGCACTGCAAGCCACCCTCCCCCCACATGTGGAGCACTGCAAGCCACCCTCCCCCCACATGTGGAGCACTGCAAGCCACCCTCCCCCCACATGTGGAGCACTGCAAGCCACCCTCCCCCCACATGTGGAGCACTGCAAGCCACCCTCCCCCCACATGTGGATCGGAGCGGCGGCCGGGACAGCGGTGGATCGGAGCGGCGGCCGGGACAGCGGTGGATCGGAGCGGCGGCCGGGACAGCGGTGGATCGGAGCGGCGGCCGGGACAGCGGTGGATCGGAGCGGCGGCCGGGACAGCGGTGGATCGGAGCGGCGGCCGGGACAGCGGTGGATCGGAGCGGCGGCCGGGACAGCGGTGGATCGGAGCGGCGGCCGGGACAGCGGTGGATCGGAGCGGCGGCCGGGACAGCGGTGGATCGGAGCGGCGGCCGGGACAGCGGTGGATCGGAGCGGCGGCCGGGACAGCGGTGGATCGGAGCGGCGGCCGGGACAGCGGTGGATCGGAGCGGCGGCCGGGACAGCGGTGGATCGGAGCGGCGGCGGGGACAGCGGTGGATCGGAGCGGCGGCCGGGACAGCGGTGGATCGGAGCGGCGGCCGGGACAGCGGTGGATCGGAGCGGCGGCCGGGACAGCGGTGGATCGGAGCGGCGGCGGGGACAGCGGTGGATCGGAGCGGCGGCCGGGACAGCGGTGGATCGGAGCGGCGGCCGGGACAGCGGTGGATCGGAGCGGCGGCCGGGACAGCGGTGGATCGGAGCGGCGGCCGGGACAGCGGTGGATCGGAGCGGCGGCCGGGACAGCGGTGGATCGGAGCGGCGGCGGGGACAGCGGTAAATCGAGCGTGGCGGCGGGGCGATCGGAGACAGGGGCGAGCAGCTGGGACAGGGGCGGGCGAGCGGCTGGGACAGGGGCGGGCGGGGCGAGCGGCTGGGACAGGGGCGGGCGAGCGGCTGGGACAGGGGCGGGCGAGCGGCTGGGACAGGGGCGGGCGGGCGGGCGAGCGGCTGGGACAGGGGCGGGCGGGCGGGCGAGCGGCTGGGACAGGGGCGGGCGAGCGGCTGGGACAGGGGCGGGCGGGCGGGCGAGCGGCTGGGACAGGGGCGGGCGGGCGGGCGAGCGGCTGGGACAGGGGCGGGCGGGCGGGCGAGCGGCTGGGACAGGGGCGGGCGGGCGGGCGAGCGGCTGGGACAGGGGCGGGCGAGCGGGGGCAGCAACTTACCGATGGGCACCCGCAGAGCTTCGGCTTCCAGGGACGGTCACAGGCCGCAGATCCACATTGATTGGAGAGAGCGGTCACAAGACCGGTCTCTCCAATCAGAGCTGGGGGCGGGTGAAGCATCGATCACCCAGCTCCAGCCAATGGCCAGTGCTACAGCAGCACTGATCAGGGCTGGATTTCAATGTTCCAGCCATTTTCAATGGCTGGAACATTACAGTGGCTGTAATTGGCTGAGCGGCGTTCGTCAGCCAATCACAGCCTCTGTAGGTTCGGGGAGGAGGCACCACCCCTCCTGACGTCAGGCAGAGGTCCCCTCCTTCCCGAATCCACCGTTTAAGTAAATAAATTTCACTCCCCGGGGCTCCGGGACCGCGATTTCGCCAGGACGTACTGAGTACGTCATGGGTCCTTTAGCACCATGTCACCATGACGTACTCAGTACGTCCAAGGTCGTTAAGGGGTTAATCATGTTTTTAAATGTCTATTGTGTTTTTTTCATGTGAAATAAAACTTTGTCAATTGTTTCTCATACTGTATACTCGCTGTTCTCTTGTTTTCAATAGGTGTGAATTGTTGTTATAGAGGATTCCTTGTTTTTTTAAATTGTATGTTTATTTTAGGATTCTATTAACAAAATAATTATTTTAATAATTTAGGAGTTTTGTGCATCTTGTCCTCTTAGTTGGGGTTGTTGGTAATGTCATTGGAGTGATACATTCCGGCTACTTGGAATGGTAGGTCTGGTATATAAAGACTAATGTGAATTTATAATTTGTTTCCTTGCCATGCAGGGGCTCTTGCATGATCTGCCTTTGCTGAAACGTAAGCTGGTTTGCATAATTAAGTGCTCTGTAGCTTCCATGCTTGAATAGATGCAGTAGCAGAGTATGGGACTGCTCTGCATCCAGTTCTGGACTTTAGTAAACTGCTCTGCATCTGGTTCTGAACTTTAGTAAACTTTTCTGCATCTGGTTATGGACTTTAGTGAGCTGCTCTGCATCTGGTTATGGACTTTAGTGAGCTGCTCTGCATCTGGTTCTGGACTTTCAGAGACTTTCTTATGGAGCTTTAATGACTGCACTGCTAAGTTACATAATTCTGTGAAGTTTTCAAGAGACTTTCCTTAAAGGCTTCATTTGATATTTTCACTGTGTGTTTATGGACTTGATTGTTTTTCTCTTCCCTTAGCTTGTCATCACCGTGTGTTAGAATACAAACATTGTCACTGTGTGTTACAAGTAGTGATGAGCGATGTTCGAGGATCGCCAATTTCATGTTCGAGTGATTTTTGGGGGTGTTCGAGTCGTTCGACGTACTCGAACGATTTGCTAAAAGTTCGACAGTTTGAGTTACGTTCGAGAATGGTTCGATCACCAAAAGCGTGGCTTTTCACAGTAAGGCTATGTGCACACGTTGCTATCTGCATGCGTCCTGCATCCCCATCACAATCTCTCTCTCTTTCCTACTCACCGATCATGGGCGCCTCGCTGCACGGCTGTCAGAAATCTGTGGCATCTTTTCCTCTTTTGAAAATGGCTGCTGCTTCATTATTCAATCAGTTATTCCGTGCTTTCCCCGCCCACTGGCGCCCATGATTGGTTGCAGCCAGACACATTCCTACGATGAGTGACAGCTGTCTCACTGCAACCAATCACAGCAGCCGGCGGGCGGGACTATATCGTGCAGTAAAATAAATAAATAGATAATAATAAAAAAAAATGCAGTTCCCCCCATATTTGATACCAGCCAGGATAAAGCCACATGGCTGGAGGCTAGTATTGTCAGGATGGGGAGCGCCACGTCAAGGGGAGCCCACCACCCTAACAATATTACCCAGCAGCCGACCCGAATTGCCACATCCATTAGATGCGTCAGTCCCGGGACTCTACCCAGCTCATCCCAAATTGCTCTGGTGCAGTGGCAATCGGGGTAATAATTAGTTAATCATGGCCAGCGTCTCCCTGAGATACCTTCCATGATTAAACTGTAAGTGAAAGTAAAGAAACACACACAACGAAAAATCCTTTATTTGGAATAAAAGACAAAAAACACCCTCTTTCACCATTTTATTAAAATCCCCAAATACCCCTCCAGGTCCGACGTAATCCACACGACAATGTCAGCTCTGCTACATGAAGATGCAGGAGCACCGTAGAACACGATCCCTCTGTGTCCTCTCCACGTAGCACCTGAAGTGAATTGCGCTGTCACCAGAGACTTCACTCTGCAATGCAGACGTAAAGATTACCAAATCTGCCTTTGTTTATCATTAGAGCCAGTGGCTCAATGGATAGAGCACTCACCTAAAAAGCATTAGTTCTCAAGTTCAAGTCCCGGTCGCATCGGTAAAAAATGTAATTTATTTTAAATTATAATTTGTATTATTTATTTATAATTATAATTTAATTATGCACTGAGGGGAAGAGCCGGACATCATCTGTGAGCCGTGGGATACACCTCTAAAATCGGAGCAGTTCACGGAATGAGGCTGCATTGCTCTCTCGTCTTTCTTCTCTATCTCTCTCTCTTTCTCTCTCTTTCTCTCTCTCTTCTCTCTATCTCTCCTCTCTCTTCTCTCTCTCTCCCTCTCTTTCTTCTCTCTCTCCCTCTCTTTCTCTCTCTCTCTTTCTCTCTCTCTGTCTCTCTCTCTCTTTCTCTCTTTCTCTCTCTCTCTCTTTTTCTCTCTTTCTCTCTCTCCTCTCTCTTTTTCTCTCTTTCTCTGTCTCTTTTTCTCTCTTTTTCTCTCTCTCTCTTTCTCAGTCTCTCTCTCTTCTCTCCTCTTTCTCTTCTCTCTCCTCTCTCTCTTCTCTCTCTCTTTTTCTCTCTCTCTCTTTCTCTCTTTTTCTTTCTCTCTTTGTCTCTCTCTCTTTTTCTCTCTCTCTTTTTCTCTCTCTCTCTCTTTTTCTCTCTCTCTTTTTATCTCTCTTTCTCTTCTCTCTTCTCTCTCTCTTCTCTCTTTCTCTCTCTCTCCTATTTCTCTTCTCTCTCCTTTTTCTTCTCTCTCTTCTCTCTCTCTCCCTCTCTCTTTTTATCTCTCTCTTTCTCTCTCTCTTCTCTCTCCTCTCTCCTCTATCCCTCTCTCTTCTCTGCTCTTCTCTCTCTCTCTTCTCTCTCCGTCTCTCTCTTTTCTATTCTCTCTCTTTTCTTTCTCTTTTCTCACTCTCTTTTCTCTCTCTCTTCTCTCTCTTTTCTCTATCTTCTCTCTCTCTTCTTTTTCTCTCTCTCTCAGATCTGGCGATGATCAGCTGCTGCGGTCCCCTGACGGAATCAGCTGACACTACAAGTCGAGCGGTGAGGCCAGATCTTTACAGCCCGGCCGGCTAAACTATCAGCTGATGCTGTCGGACAGGAGTCTGCACTGAAATGTGTAGTTTTTTTTTTTTTGCACTGATGCATCAGCTGATTGTATAAAAGCCATTTATGCAATCAGCTGCTGTGTCATGTGATTCAGGCTCTTGAACCTGACACATTGTCTGATCGCTTTGCCTTCCAGCAAGCCGATCAGATGATATTGGATGCGGATTGGATAGCGCGGGGCCCTAGACCCAGGATTACTGCGGAGGGGGGTTCTTTATTTCAATAATGATGGAATCACTAATTGTGTTGTGTTTTATTTCGAATAAAAAATATTTTTCTGTATGTTGTGTTTTTTTTATCTGTACTAGAAATTCATGGTGGCCATGTCTAATATTGGCGTGCCACCATGAATTTCGGGTTTAGGGCCAGTTGATAATATACAGTTAACCCCAACCCCATTATTACCCAGCGAGCCACCCGTCACCAGAGCAGCTGGAGGAGTTGAATACAGCGCCAGAAGATGGCGCTTCTATGATAGTACCCTTTTCTGGGGTGGCTGCGGAATGCAATTCACAGCAGGGGTGCCCAGAAAGCTTGGGCACCCTGAGCTGCGGATTCTAATCCCCAGCTGCCTAGTTGTACCTGGCTGGATACAAAAATTGGGCGAAGCCCATGTAATTTTTTTTTTAATTATTTCATGAAATTCATGAAATAATTAAAAAAAAAAAGGGCTTACCTATATTTTTGGTTCCCAGCCGGGTACAAATAGCTGGGGGTTGGGTGCAGCCCTTAGCTGCCTGCTGTACCTGGCTAGCATACAAAAACATGGCAAAGCCCACATAATTTTTTGGGGGGGCAAAAAACTCCTGCATACAGTCCTGGATGAAGTATGCTGAGCCTTGTAGTTCTGCAGCTGCTGTCTGTCTGTATGGAGGAGAGCAGACAGCAGCTGCAGAACTACAAGGCTCAGCATGCTCCATTCACTATTGTATGCAGGAGAGCAGACAGCAGCTGCAGAAATACAAGGCTCAGCATACTCTATCCAGGACTGTATGCTGGAGTTTTTTGCAAACCAAAAAAATGACGTGGGCTTCGCCAAGTTTTTGTATGCTAGCTAGGTACAGCAGGCAGGGGCGGCTGCCCCCAACCCCCAGCTGCGTGTTTGTACCCGGCTGGGAACTAAAAAAATAGGGAAGCCCTTTTTTTAATTATTTCATGAATTTCATGAAATGATTAAAAAAAAAATCGACATGAGCTTCGCCCCATTTTTGTGTCCAGCCAGGTACAACTAGGCAGCTGGGGATTGGAATCCGCAACACAGGTTGACCTCAGCTTTCTGGTCCCCTCTGCTGCGAATTGCAGTCCGCAGCCGCCCCAGAAAATGGCACTTTCATAGAAGCGCCATCATCTGGCGTTGTATCCAACTCTTCCAGCAGCCCTGAAGCCGGGTGGCTCGCTGGATAATAATGAGTTAATGCTAGCTTTGTTTTACTAGCTAGTATTAAGTCAGAGATTCTTAATGTCAGGCAAGTTTGACCCGGCCATTAAGAATCTCCAATAAAGGGTTAAAAAAAAGACACCACACAGAGAAAAAATACTTTATTAGAAATAAATACACAGACACACTTAGGGACTTCATGTTTATTACTCCCTGTCAGCCCTCCACGATCCATGGTCTTCTGTCTTCTTTCTCCTTCAACCCATGCAGATCTGATACATCAAAGAGCACAGAATGGGAGGAAGAATGCTGCTGTTCCCATGCAGTCTATTCACTGAGTGAGTGAGCAGAAGCTGCGTGCTGTAAGCGGTGACGTCACTGCTGACAGGCGGGTTGCTATAGCAACGGTGATCTCCGTTATTCACCGGCTGTGGCATCCAGTCCTTGCATGTGGTTGACTTTGTAAAGAGCACCCACATGCATGAACAGGGAAGCCGACCATGTGCCAGAGCATTTCGCCAGTACACGGAGATACTGGAACGATCACTGCGTACCGGAGAGATGTACTGACAGGACCTAGCATGACGTCTAACCATGTGACCAGTCTGTAGTGAAATGAGATAATAGACACGTGACTGGTCACATGCTATTTTGACGTCACGATAGGTCCTATCAGCAGTGCTGGTTACCGGGAGGACGCAGTGATTATCGGAAGGAAAAGCGGTGGGAGACAGAGTGCAGGACGCATCACGGGGACCTGTAAGTGTTATGGTAATGTTTATTAACTGTATGTGTACCTGTATAATGTGTTTTTATGTGTTTCCCTCCCATTGTTTTGAATGGGGTTTGAGTGGTTTGTCGAACGGTTCGTCGAACGAATCGTCGAACGGAGCCTCCATTCAGCGAACCGAACCGAACTCAAACTCTAGGGGGGTGGCTCATCTCTAGTTACAATAGAAACTTTATTCCCTATAATCTGGGTTCAGTTGTGTCTTTGCTCTATGCAAAAAGATTCCTGAGTTATCCATTATAATTATTACACCTCTCTTGCATACTCTCCCAACCACTTCTAATGTTGTGAAACAAATAAAGGACAGTTTATCCATGGTGAGTGCCCCCTTTTCACTTCTTTCTGTTGGAAATGATTAGAGATATGGCCTTGATTTTGTGGCTTTGTACTCCTGCATGTTAGCCCTAAATTAAAATAAACCCTTAGATTGATCTCATTCAGTAGGCTGATTTTCATATGACAAACCAGATTTTCATCCCAAGTCTATAAACAATGAATTTACGGATTCAATGAATGTAAGTAGAAATATTAAATATCTTGAGAACTTAATGCAGAAGATATTCTGAAACATTTTATAACTTATTACTTTGCAATAAATAACTTTTATTTGTAGGATGTGCAATACCACTTTAATATACAATTCCTGGAAAATAAAAATAGTAAAATGTTGTTCTATATCACTGCTCCCTCAGAATATACAGCACTTCATTTATTGCAATGTCATCTCCAATTCCTGTCTATGTCATTGATCTGTGTAATTATTTCATCCATCAAAACCATAGCTCGTAACCTTAATGTCATATATCAGTATTTTGCTTAAATCACTGGACATGAACATAATTCTAATTTCTAGATTGCATGACAGTGTTTGTGCTAATGTTATCAGAGTGATGTCAGCTATCAGTACTTAATGTGGATTTAAATGCATGCCATCATTTATGGTACCAAATGCTAAAATGGCTTGAGGTATTAGACGTGAGCGGCCTGAAAATGATAAAATATCTACCCATTAGCAGTGAGGTGAAGAATAAGTCTTATATGTATTTGCAGAAAACTGCATACAATACCATTTCTTTCTTTTGTCCAGTAATGGATCCTTCAAAATGCTTTTGCTTTTTCCTTCTGTATCAAAGAAAAAATGGATGCATTTACACTCACAATAATATATGTCTTCCACTAATGGCCATATATTTCCATCCCTACTTAAGTAATAGCAAGCAGCATCCTTTGTTCTTTCTGCCTTTAATGGAAAATATTAGGGTTTGTTAAATGTGTTTTCATATAGAAAAGCCTATTAATGGATGTTAACATAATGAATAACTCTGGTGAGATAATAAAATACAAACATTCTTACAAAAGTAAAGGGGAAAATGCACAAAGGCTATTAGGAAAACTTTATTGCAGTGCATCCTTTTATTAAATAGCTTCACTATGCTTTTTCTTCATACAGTTGTGTTCAAAAGTTTACATACCTGGAAGATTTTTTGGGTTTTTTGGCCTTTTTTACAAAGAATATGAATGATAACACAAAATCTTTTTTTCCACTCGTGGTTAGTGGTTGAGTGAAGCCATTTATTGTCAAACTACTGTGTTTTCTCTTTTTAATTCATAAAGACAACCAAAAACATCCATATGACCCTGATCAAAAGTTCACATACCCCAGTTTTTAATTCTATGTATTGCCCACTCTAACATCAATGACAGCTTGAAGTCTTTTGTGGTAGTTGTGGATGAGGCTCTTTATTTTCTCAGATGGTAAAGCCGCCCATTCTTCTTGGGAAAAATCCTCCAGTTCCTGTAAATTCCTGGGCTTTCATGCATGAACTGTGCGTTTAAGTTCTCCCCAGAGTGGCTCAATGATATTGAAGTCAGGAGACTGAGATGGCTACTCCAGAACCTTTTCTTTGTTCTGCTGTAGCCAATGACTCGGCCTTGTGTTTTGGATCATTGTCATGTTGGAACATCCAAGTACGTCCCATGCGCAGCTTCCGAGCTGATGAGTGCAAATTTGCCTCCAGTATTTGCTGATAATGTGCTGTACTCATCTTTCCTTCAACTTTGACCAAGTTTCCTGTGCACTTTGTAGCTCAAACATCCCCACATCATCAGGGATCCACCTTTGTACTTTACAGTAGGAATGGTGTTCCTTTCATCATTGGCCTTGTTGACACCTTTGCACATGTAATGTTTATGGTTGTGGCCAAAAAGTTCAAATTAAGTCTCATCACTCCAAATTACCTTGTTCTTTGTGGCATTTGCGCAGTAATGGCTTTCTTCTGGCGGCTTGACCATGCAGCACATTTTTCTTCAAGTGCCTCCTTATTGTGCATCTTGAAAAAGCCACACCGCTAGTTTTCAGTGAGTCCTGTATTTCAGTTGATGTTATTTGTGTTTTTTTTCTTTGCATCCCGAACAAATTTCCTGGCAGTTGTGGCCAACATTTTTGTTGGTCTATCTAATCATGGTTTGGTTTTTACAGAGTCCCTGATTTTTCATTTGTTAATCACAGTTTGAACACTGCTGACTGGCATTATCAATTCCTTTGATATCTTTTTGCCTACCTTTCCTGTTTTATAAAGTTCAACTATCTTTTCCCATAGAAACGTTGACAATTCTTTTGCATTCACCAAGACTCCCAATCCAGAAATGTCAGTGGGTGGATGAAAGATGCAAGAGTCTGTCTGGATCCCAGAAACTCACTCAGTTTTTATGTACACACACTGATTACAAGAAAATAGGTCAAAGGTGAGGATGTTACCTTTATTAGCCATTCATACCTATTTATGTCAACTTGTGTGCATGTGCATGTGTGCATATCAGGCCAAAATTAGCAGGATATATGAACTTCAGATTAGGGTAATTTGGATGTTTTGGTTTGTCATTATGGTTTAAAAAGAGAAAACACAGTAGTTTGACAATAAATGGCTTCACCCAACCACTAACCATGAGTGGAAAAAAAGATTTTGTGCTATCATTCATATTCTCTGAAAAAAGGCCTAGAAAACAAAATGTCTGCCGGGGTATGTACACTTTTGAGCATAACTGTATGTCTTCTAAATGTAGCAACCTGTAAAGAGAGCAAGTAAATGTGCCTCAAAGTTATAATAATACAGTAGTCTCTCAATTTAGTATTCTTTGATTTCCGTTCTTCAAAGAATGATGGACACTAGATAGAATCCTGACATCCCACTACTATCAAAAAGATCCATATGGTGCCTTTGGTGTCCATTGTAGGAGGGATCCACCTCATGCATGAATTCCATCTATCTGTTTGTAAAATAAAAAATAATGACTAACTTCTCAAAACTGAGGGCTATCCAACCTTACAGTTCTGGATACGATTAATATTTATAAATGAAGACAACATTTGGACAAAATCTTTAGCGTACTCACATCAACTGTACCAGATTTTTATTTTTCAGCTGTCACACCTTAAAGTTTAACAGTCGTTTTAATTTTTATTTTATAAAGTAATAGTATACATCAAAATAAGCAACTTTGTAATATATCTTATGAGACAATTTTCTTCTTCCTCTGCCAGAATTGATCAGTCATTATCACAAGTCTCAATTCTGAGATAAAATCTATATTCAGTAAAGACTTTCCCATTACTGAGATAGAAGATGGAAGATACTGATGAGATTCTATGATAATGGGTGGAGGAAGAAGCTAAAGGCAGAGGGAGAAGCTAGAAGCAGAGAATGGAGCTAGAGGCAGAGGGAGAAGCTAGAGGCAGAAGAGGAGCTAGACGCAGAGGGAGAAACTAGAGGCAGAAGAGGAGCTAGACGCAGAGGGAAGAGCTAGAGGCAGAAGAGGAGCTAGAGGCATAGGGAAGAGCTAGAGGCAGAGAGAGGAGCAAGATGCAGAAGAGGAGCTAGAGACAGAAGAGGAGCTAGAGGCAGAGGGAGAAGCTAGAGGCAGAGGTAGGAGGTAGAGGGAGGAGCTAGAGGCAGAAGAGGAGCTAGAGGCAGAGGGAAGAGCTAGAGGCAGAGAGAGGAGCTAGAGGCAGAAGATGATCTAGAGGGAGAAGCTAGAGGAAGAGGGAGGAGCTAGAGGTAGAGGGAGAAGCTAGAAGCAGAGGGAGGAGATAGAGGCAGAGGGAGGAGGTAGAGGTAGAGGGAAAAGCTAGAGGCAGAGGGAGGAGCTAGAGGCAGGGCTTTGCCCCTCCACCCTCTTCTATCTACATAGAATCTCATCAGTAAAAGCTGCCATCGCCTATCTTAGTAATGGGAAAGTCTTCACTGAATACAGATTTTACCTCAGAATTGAGAAATTTGATAATGACTGATCAATTCTGGCAGAGAAAGAAGTACATTTCTGTAAAAAGATATATTAAAAATTTAAAATGACAGTTACACTTCAATGATAAAGTTGGTGCAAATTATGCCAGTACACCTTTTTATACATGGCAGTACACATACCAAGATTAGTAAGAGCTAAAGACCAATGAGCACGTTAGTGCTGAACTTGTTCAGAAATTCAGAAGTGTAATAATAATTTAAATACTGGCATTAAAGAATCAAAGGGCAGACAAATGTATCAAATGTCGCATGTTATTGATGAAGTTTGCATAAATTGCAACATTTTAAACAGGTATAAAATGTATGCAACACAAATATACTTGTTCTATAGCTTTTAAAGACACTTTAACAATTGCAAAGCATCAAACTTGTTTGTGGATATGCTTATACGGGTATGGACAGCAGAGGTGCTGTGAGGAGTACATTGGCACTGTGGACAGTGGTTAGCACCATAGTCTTGCAACACTAGGGTTCTGCATTGAAACTTAATCAAAGACAATATCTGGATACTGTTTTGGGCTCCTCAAGGTTTTCTGGTTTTCTACCGTATTCTATGCTGGATGGAAATTTAGCTTGTGAGGACATTTATTACAATGCCTGTAAAGCAGTGTGCAGTTAATGACACTACATACTGTAAGCGTGTAACTCAAGCTGCCCAGTACACTGACACTAGTTTGGCGACAGTGCAACATTTAAATAAAGAAGTTAAAAACATCAGAGGCAGTAAAGGGGCTGTGGTAGAGTCGAAGACCCTACCCACAGTCCTGCCCCAATACAGAAGATCAAAACTTCTAATGATTAAAAAAAAAAAAAAAAAAAGGCTGGGGACATCTTCACTGAAGATATTCATTAAATCAGTATAACAATGTGATTATACCATACCTTTTGTTTATTATGCACAATCCTGGAGACTGGTTGTCTTTAAAATCAATTGTAATCAGGCATTTCTAAAACGTTGTATCATGATTCTTTAAATTTATAGTTTCTATTGTATCCTTACTGCTTTACTTGTATAGTTTATGCTTTATTAAATGACAAACAGAATTGTGAGTTAATCAAGATATAAAGCTTAAATTTAACTAAATAAATAAATAAATTAAATGAACCACAAAAAGGACTAAGCAGACAAACAACACCTAATAAAAAGTTTCAGAATTGAAGCACTGTACACTATAAAAAGACACACAAAGGTCCAGACATCAGAATAGCATATATCACAGAGGTTACATATAGTGTTCCAATGTCAGCAACATTAAGGTGAGTAGATGACCCAATTAGAATAGGACACTAACCTCAAGAAATCATTAATAACAGAATGGTTTTGGCCCTATATTGCACTGGCCGTAGTGTTTCTATGAAAAAAAACCTCCCATCTTGACACGGGCAGTCCAAAGATGGACCTCAATACACAGGTGCCCCTGCACTGCCCCTAATAAGTACCGTTAGATGCATCTCTTCTCCTCAGATGAGATTCATGAGGGGAATGGCACACTAATAATCTCAGTTACAGACTGCTTTGCTGACTATAGGCAAAAAAGAGGGTTGGTAATCCATATATCACTGATCATCACCACTAACACAGAAGAGTGTTTGTGTGTGTGTGTGTGTGTGTGTGTGTGTGTGTGTGTGTGTGTGTGAATTAAAGGGGTTTTCCAGGATGGTAACATTGATGATCTTTCCATTGGATAAGTCACTAATGTCTGATCGTTGGGAGTGCAAAAACAATTGTCTGTTCCTTATATTGCCGCCATCCAGAACTGCTCAGTTGGTGAGCTGCACAGCACAGCCCCATCAACAGAATAATGGCTGCAGAAAGATACTGCACATCCCCCCCTTATTACTTTGATTAAGGGGTAGATGTGCAGTACCCAGCCATGGCCACTATACACTTGATAAAACTATGTTATGCAGTTCTGGAACTTTGTAGGTCTGGCCAGCAGTGGCACTGCAATTAAATCTTAAACTCAAGTCTTGTTTCTAAATAAAAGTGTGATCCCTGCATTTTGAGATGTGGCATTTTACAGAGAAATCTCCATAATCCCGAAACTTTTTTGCAAGCGTTTACCTATATATGACAAAGTATGATCATTATTTAAAATTATTTTTGAGCCCGATCCATTGCTCCAATAGTCTAATATTAGAGGTTTACTCAGTGGCTAGTTTCAAGTTCTTGATATTGGGACCTGATTCTACCTGTATTTTCTGGATTCATCCTATTTTGTAGGGGCACTTTTTTTATCTTTTAAACAGATTGTTGTCCACTACTAGAATAAACCCTTCTTATTTCCCATGTTTGACCCCATTAACAATAAAAAAAAATCCTATACTCCCATCAGGGGTCTATGCCATTCCAGTAGTGATGACAATCTCATTTCCTGGACTCGGTTGAGGTTGTGACATCACGTGAGCTCTGTACCACCAGCTTCTCTCTTTGGACGCATGAGTAATCAACAGGAAGTGAGCGACAACCACAGATGTCAATCTCTTTTGATTAACTCATATATATGAAGGCAGGGAGTGAAAAGCCAGTGGTGATAGAACACAACCTCACTTAAGCAGCGAGAATGCAATTCCAGACACCACCTAAGTAGAGAAAAGTCTTCTTACTTATATTGGGGTAAACATGAGAAATGAATTGGGTTGTCCTAGTTGTTGACAAACCTGTGATGGTGGAGGGTTGTGTATAATTTTGTGTAGGTTTGTATTTTAGGCATGGTGCTCTGTCAATTCTATGTATTAGTTGTCCTGTTTGCAGGGTTATAACCCCCTGCAGTGCTTCTGTCCCTAGGTCTGGGGAGGGGGGCCTGAAATCCATCCAAACTCTCTGTTTACCTGGGAGATTATTTAGTCAGGCTGGTAAGGACAAGAGACAAGCAG
This sequence comes from Anomaloglossus baeobatrachus, assembly GCF_048569485.1. NCBI lineage: Eukaryota > Metazoa > Chordata > Amphibia > Anura > Aromobatidae > Anomaloglossus > Anomaloglossus baeobatrachus. The sequence continues at coordinate 104,840,141 of NC_134361.1, forward strand.
GAAGATATATCCTCTGGGAGAGAAGCTGCGGCTACAGGCAGCACCCCAGAGAGCCATTGAGAAACCCTGATTCCCCTGGAAAAGGACTGCTGAAAGATTGTGACTGATCCCCGGGACATTTATCCCATTACTGGATTACTTTACCTTCTGTGTGGTGGATTATTTTATGGACCTTCTGACTTGCTTGGAATAAATGTTCTTTGGATTGTTCCATCCTTTCTCGCTCTGTTGATTGTGTGATATCGTAGAAGGACCCCATGACAAAGCCCTTTAATTTAAATGGTTCCTTTGTTTCTGGAATATCTGTTTAATTTGTCTGCTTTACACCACATGACAATACTATCAATGTTGTCGCATGTGTGTTATGATTCATGAACTTGTAGCAACTTATTAATCTAGCATTTGACATTTCTTTAAATTAAATTTAATTTTGGTTGAACATCATTATTTATTTAAATAAAAAACAATTATAATAGGTTAAGATTTTGATACTCTTTCTTTAACCAGTCACATTTAAAAATTGTAGGTGCCACAACAATACATCTGGCTGTTACCGCAAGTTAGTTCTCCTGCGTGTACTTTTTATTTAGCGCTAAACTGCTTTTGTCAAGTGTGAGAGAAATTTAAACAAAAATTGTTTGTTTTTAATTGAAGTTTATAAACATACAATGGTGTGAAAAAGTGTTTTCCCCTTTGTGGTTTCTTATTCTTTTGCATGTTTGTCACAAGGAAATATTTCAGATCACCAAGCAAATCTAAATATTAGACAAAGATAACACAAGTAAACACAAAATGCAGTTTATAAATTAAGGTCTTTGTAATTAAGGGAAAAAAAAATACAAACTTTAAGGGCCCTGTGTGGAAAAGTGATTCATCTCTCCATAAAACTAAAATTTTTAGTGATTTATCACATCTTTGGGAAGCTGAGTTCAATTTCCCTAACCACACCCAGGTCTGATTACTGCGAAACCTGTTCTCAATCAAAAAACACTTAAATACTATGTGCCTGACAAAGTAAAGTTGACCTCAAAAGCAAGACATCATGCTGTGATCCAAAGAAATTCAGGAATAAATATCAAACAAAGTAATTGAGATCTATCAATCTGGAGAAGGTCATAAAGCCATTTTTAAAGCTATCGGACTCAAGCGAACCACAGTGAGAGCCATTTCACAAAAGGAAAAAAAATGTCACAGTCATAAACCTTCCCAGGAGCGGCCAGTCGACTAAAAGATGCCAGGAGCGTTAACTCATCAAAGAGGTCACAAAAGATCCCACATCAACATCCAAAGAACTGCAGGCCTCACTTTCCTCAGTTAAGGTTAGTGTTTATGACTCCACCATAAGAAAGAGCCTGGACAAAAATGTCATGCATGACAGAATTCCCAGATGAAAACCACTGCTGAGCAAACAGATGTTTGAATGTTTGTGCCTCATTACATCTGGCATAGAAATAAAACAGCATTTAAGTAAAAGAACATCATAAGAACAGTAGAGTGTGGTGGTGGTAGTATGATGGTCTTGGGCTGGTTTGCTGCTTCAGGAGGACCTGGAAAATTAGCTGTGGTAAATGGAATCATGAATTTGTTGTTTACCAAAAAATCCTGAAGGAGAAATTCCGGCCATCTGCTTGTAACCTCAAGCTGAAGCGCACTTGGGTTATGCAACAGGACAATGATACCAAACACACCAGCAAGTCCACCTCTGAATGGATTAAGAAATACAAAATTAAGACTTGGGAGCTACCTAGTCAAAGTCCTGACGTTAATCCAATTGAGATGCTGTGGCATGATCTTAAAATGCTGGTTCATGCTCGTAAATTGTCCAATGTGGTGGAATAAAGCCTGCTTTACACCGCACGATCCAGCATACGATATCGTATGTGATCGTATGCGCCCCCATCGTATGTGCGGCACGTTCAATTTGTTGAATGTGTCGCACAAACGAATAACCCCCGTCACACGTACTTACCTATCCATACGACCTCGATGTGGGCGGCGAACATCCACTTCCTGGAGTGGGAGGGACGTTCAGTGACACATCGACGTCACGCGGCAGCCGACCAATAGAAGCGGAGGGGCGGAGATGAGCGGGATGTAAACATCCCGCCCACCTCCTTCCTTCCGCATAGCCAGTGGGAGCCTCAGGACGCAGGTAAGATCTGTTCATCGTTCCTGGGGTGTCACACACTGCGATGTGTGCTGCCTCGGGAACATTGAACAACTCGACGTTCAATTTTTAGGAATTTAACGACGTGCATGCGATGAGCATTTTACCGTTCAATCGCAATCGCACGTAACTGTTACATGCTACAATGTAACTTACGATGCCGGATGTGCGTCACTTACGACGTGACCCCACCGACACATCGTAAGATATATTGTAGCGTGTAAAGCACCCTTTACACCCATTCTGCAAAAGGAGAGGGTCAAAATTCATCAAGAACATTGTAAAAGACTCATTTGCCAGTCATTGTAAAAACGTATTTGCAGTTGTTGCTGCTAAGAGTGGCCCAACCAGTTATTAGGTTTAGAGGGCAATCACTTTTCATACAGGGCCCTGTATGTTTGAATTTCTTTTTCCTTTAGTGATAATGACCTTTACTCATAAGCTGCATTTGTGATTACAGGACCTTGTGAAAGTTTTCGGTTCCCTTGAACTTTTCAACCTTTTCCCACATTTCAGGCTTCAAACATAAAGATAAATATGTTAATGTTCTGGTGAAGAATGAACAACAAGTGGGACACAATTGTGAAATTGAACAGAATGTATTGCTGATTTTAAACTTTTGTAAAATATAATAACTGAAAATTGGGACGGGCAATATTATTCATCCCCTTTAAGTCAATACTTTGTAGTGCCACCTTTTGCTGTGATTACAGCACACATCGCTTGGGGTATGTGTCTATCAGTTTTGCACATTGAGAGCCTGAAATTCTTGCCCATTCTTCCTTTGTAAACAGCTGGAGCTGAGTGAGGTTGTACGGAGAGCGTTTGTGAACAGCAGTTTTCAGCTCTTTCCACAGATTCTTGATTGGATTCAGGTCTGGACTGTGACTTGGCCACTCTAACACCTGGATACGTTTATTTATGAACCATTCCATTGTAGATTTTGCTTTATGTTTGGGATCATTGTCTTATTGGAAGGCAAATCTCCATCCCAGTCTCAGGTCTTTTGCAGACTCCAACAGGTTTTCTTCAAGAATGATCCTGTAATTGGCTTCATCATCTTCCCATCAATTTTAACCATCTTCCCTGTTCCTGCTGAAGAAAAGCAGGCCCAAACCATGATGCTGCCACCACCATGTTTGACAGTGGGGAGGGTGTGTTCAGGGTGATGAGCTGTGTTGCTTTTACGACAAACATATCTTTTGGCATTGTGCCCAAATAGTTTGTTTTTGGTTTTATCTGACCAGAGCACCTTCTTCCACATGTTTGGTGTGTCTCACAGGTGGCTTGTGGCAAACTCTAAACAACACTTTTTATGGATATCTTTGAGAAATGGCTTTCTTCTTGCCACTCTTCCATAAAGGCCAGATTTGTGCAGTGTACAACTGATTGTTGTCCTATGGACAGACTCTACCACCTCAGCTGTAGATCTCTGCAGTTCATCCAGAGTGATCATGGGCCTCTTGGATGCATCTCTAATCAGTGTTCTCCTTGTTTGAGATCAAAGTTTGGATGGACGGCCAGGTCTTGGTAGATTTGCAGTGGTATTATACTCCTTCCATTTCCATATGATTGCTTGCACAGTGCTTTTTGGGATGTTTAAAGTTGTGGAAACCTGCCTGCTGTGTTCCTTGGTCTTCATGATGCTCTATGGGCTTTAAACAAAACAGTGAGACTATCACAGAGCAGGTGAATTAATACAGAGACTTGAGTACACACAGGTGGCTTATATTTATCATCATCAGTCATTTAGGACAACATTGGATCATTCAGAGATCCTCAATGAACTTCTGGAGTGAGTTTGCTGCACTGAAAGAAAAGGGGATGAATAATATTGCACGCCCCACTTTTCAGTTATTTATTTTTTACAAAAGTTTAAAATAAGCAATAATTTTCGTTCAACTTCACAATTGTCTCCCGCTTGTTGTTGATTATTCACCATAAAAATTTTATTTTTTTCTTTATGTTTGAAGCATGAAATGTGGGAAAAGGTTGAAAAACTCAAAGGGGCCGTATACTTTCGCAACGCACTGTACTTGTGTTATCTTTGCCTAATATTTAAATTTGTTTGGTGATGCAAAACATTTATGTGTGACAAACATAAAAAAGAACAAAAAATCAGAAAGGGGCAATCAATTTCACACCACTGTATTAAAGGTCTGTCAGCCAGTAAACTGTGGCTGCTTGCCACAGCACTGTCTGCAGTCATCAGAAATGTGCCTGGGGACCACAGGATAGATATTGACCAACCTGCTTACCGCGTGTGAGCCCCCCCTCAGCTTTTTAGGGCCCTGGCACTTGCCTAGGTGTGCTTGGTGCTGACACAGCCATGTCAGTGGGATCATCTTGCTACCTCTCTGCAAATTCTGTGTGTGCACATATCATTTGTTTTGGCTCCTTTTTGGTGTTTTTTTGATATAGTTCTTTTTTCTAACTAATTCAGTGTAGGGACTCACAAGTGTGAGAATCCTTGATGAATGGATTGCAAGCTTACATATTTTGGGCCAAAATATAAACCAATATCTCACTATTTGAGGTATGGCACATTTTATCCATTTTTGCAGGATGTGTGTGGACTTTTTGAATTCAGGTGGTTAAATGGTGAGCCTGTCATGTGTTATGTACTCATATAGTGCTAACTGACCCGCCTGGACCTGGTGTTGTCCGTCATTTATAGGCCTTAATTCAGACACTGTGCGTCTCGTGTATCCGTGTGAGATGCACCTATATAGTGCTGTTTAGCCCGCCTGACCTGGGTTTCAGGCGTCATTTATAGGTTACAGTTCAGACACTGTGCATTTCACTCATTATATGATGGGCTCCCAGTGCAAGCCTTATTAGTGTGCATGTCTTATGCTAAGCAGCCGCCCCTCCCCTCTAGTGTGGAGGTTGAGTGGCTGTGACATCAGCATCTTGCACCTCGGCTGCAGCCATCTTTATGAGGAAGGCTCACCACATTCTGTGTGTGCACATATCATTTGTCTTGGCTCCTTTTTGGTGTTTTTTTGTTAAAGGTCTGTCAGCCAGTAAACTGTGGCTGCTTGCCACAGCACTGCCTGCAGTCATCAGAAATTTGCCTGGGGACCACAGGATAGATAGTGACCAACCTGCTTGCCGCGTGTGAGCCCCCCCTCTCAGCTTTTTATGGCCCTGGCACTTGCCTAGGTGTGCTTGGTGCTGACACAGCCATGTCAGTGGGATCATCTTGCTCCCTCTCTGCAAATTGTAAGCTCCAATGGTCAGCAGCATTATCTCTCGTCTTCCCCATGTGTATTTTCCAAGCTTTTACAAGCTCTCCAGTATAAATTTAGAAGTAGCAAATCAAATTTTTAGAGAAAATTCAGCAACTCAGTGAATTAGCATTTCACAAAATCGACTCATCTCTATTGTTAGTTAACCCACAGGTTCCCCTCAATCATATCATGATGAGCCAAAAGTAGAAGAGACAACTTCATATCAAGCAATCACTGGCTGCTGAGATTGCTTCATACATTCCTTATGAACCTATGACAAAAATGTAAATTATAGATCTGTGTTTCCAAAACGCCAGTCCTCATGGCCCCCAACAAGTTATGTTTTCAGGATTTCATTACTATTGAACAAGTGATGGAATCATTATCAAGGCATCACCTGTGCTATATTAAGGAAATCCTGAAAACATGACCTGTTGGGGGTCCTGAGGACTGGAGTTTGGGAAGCACTGTTATTGATCATTAAGAGGTTATAGGAAACCTGTCACATTCAGAAATGCTTTGTATCTTTAGATATAGGCTTAAACTGCATGTAAATAGCATTTTAATCTTATGTAGCTGCCTTACTAGAGCAAACGAAGAAAGTCCAGTCATTGTTGTGGGAAGAGGCAGGAAGAAATCTATTCACGGTGGCTCAGTGGTTAGCACTGCAGTCTTGCAGCGCTGGGGTCCTGGGTTCAAATCCCACCAAGGACAACATCTGCAAGGAGTTTGTATGTTTTCCCCGTGTTTGTGTGGGTTTCCTCCGGGTACTCCGGTTTCCTCCCACACTTGAAAGACATACTGATAGGGACTCTAGATTGTGAGCCCCAATGGGGACAGTGTTGCCAATTTATGTAAAGCGCTGTGGAATTAATAGCACTATATAAATGAATAAAATTATTAATTAATTAATTCTAAACTATGCTGCCTGACAAATCCACCTGTACCCCCGCTACTCCCAGACCTCTCCTCTCTGCCAATCCCTTCACTGGCTTCCCATTATCCAAAGACTCCAGTTCAAAACCCTAACCTTGACATACAAAGCCATTCACAATCTTTATCCTCCTTACATCTGTGAACTAGTCTCCCGGTACGTAACCTTCAATTTTCACAAGACCTCCTTATTTACTCCCCTCTCATCTCCTCTTCCCACAATCACATCCAAGATTTCTTGTGAGTATCCCCCATACTCTGGGATGCTCTGCCACAACATATCAGACTCTCGCCTACCTTGACAAGCTTCTAAAGGAACCCGAAGACCGACCTTTTCTGACAAAGCCTACAACCTGTCGTAACCCTTAGACTGATATAGGGCCGCATGACCAGCCCTACCCTCACCTACTGTATCCTCACCTATCCCTTATAGACTGTGAGCCATTGCGACAAAGTCCTCTCTCCTCCTGTACCTGTTTGGGTCTTGTATTGTTTATGATTATTGTACTTGTCCCTATTATGTAGACCCTTTTCACGTGTAAAGTGCCATGGAATAAATGGCGCTATAATAATAATAATAATAATAATATAGTAATAATAATAGCAATTACCATCACTGCTTACTATACAGTCAGTATGCTGCACTGTAATCATGGCCTTGCACATTGGTTGACAGCCTGCTCTACAAACATAGGCTGCAAAGTACGCTGTTAATCAAAGTGCCAGGGAGTGATTGCATCCATGTTCACTAACCAAATGACTGAAAGTGAATGCCTGCAAGGAGAATAAAACTTCATTTTCTTCCTCTAACTGCGCCTTCAGTAAGCTTGCTAGCCTTGATTTGTAAGCTTTTTACCTGCAGATTACCCCTATATCTGCTGAAGGGGAATAACATTTATGGACATAACAGATTTCTTTTAATTTATATATATACTAGCTGTACTACCCGGCTTCGCCCGGGTTAATAACTGCTGTTAACAAAATAGAATGTATTAACAAAAATGTATTCTGCACACAAAAACCACAAAACAAATAGATATAAATGTAATTATAATGTCTGTCTCCCCCTCTGTATATATCTCTCTGTCTCTCTCTATCTCTTTGTCTGTCTGTCTCTTCTTTCCCTGTCTGTCTCTGACTGTCTCTGTCTCTTTCTCCGTCTGTCTCAATCTCTTTCCCTGTCTGTCTATCTATGTCTGTCACTTTCCCTGTCTGTCTCTTTCCCTGTCTGTCTCTTTCCCTCTCTTTCCCTGTCTGTCTCTTTCCCTCTCTTTCCCTGTCTGTCTCTTTCCCTCTTTCCCTCTGTCTCTTTCCCTGTGTCTGTCTCTTTTCCTGTCTTTTACCTGTCTTTGTCTGTCTCTTACCCTGTCTGTCTCTTTCCCACTCTTTCCCTGTCTGTCTGTTTCCCTATGTCTGTCTCTGTCTCTTTGCCTGTGTCTGTCTCTTTACCTATCTGTGTCTGTCTCTTAACCTGTCTCTCTCTTTCCCTCTCTTTCCCTGTCTGTCCCTTTCCCTGTCAGTCTGTCTCTTTGTCTCTGTCTGTTTCTTTGTGTCTGTCTCTTACCCTGTCTATGTCTGTCTCTTACCCTGTCTGTGTCTGCCTCTTTCCCTGTCTGTCTCTTTCCCTGGCTGCATTGTGACACGCCAACATTCCATATAAGGGCGTGACTGCGCATTCTTCTGAAGTTTTGGCTGCACTTTGGCTCCCAGCTCCATTCGCATTAATATAAGCAGGTTTTTTGGTGAATAACTGTAAAGCACTGGGTTAAAATTTCCCCTTAATACACAGCCTATGACGCTCCCGGGGTCCAGACGTGGAAGTGTGCAAAATTTTGTGGCTGTAGCTGCGACGGTGCAGGTGCCAATCCCGGATATACACACATACACACAAAAACACACACACACACACACACACACACACACACACACACACACACATTCAGCTTTGCATATTAGATATGGAAAAATGTTATTACTGCTCCTTTCTGTGAAGATGGGCTCCACCCAGGTTGTGGTGACATCTCTAAAAGAAAGCAACAAAAAATGTACCATCCAATGATAGCATCATTTTCAGAAAAGGTTTTATCTACCCATTTAAGTATCTATATTTCAGAGACTGATATGAAATTAACTAATAAAATGAAGATCCTAAAAACAATGCATATAATCTTTTTCCCTTTGAATGAACATATTATCATGGCAGAGCTCCCAGAATGGTGACAGCATTTTTTTTTCTTTTTGTTTGCCTTATTTCTGTTGGAACAAAGTCACAGAATTATCTCTTCGAAAAATATCCAGCCTATGGCAAAATGAAGCGCATCACAAAAGTAAATGTTTTATTCATCTAGCACTTGCAGTACATTTCATTATGGCAATTCATAAATGCGGGAAAATTACTTTTGCCTGAAAATGACACTGTAAATGTGAGGTTATAAGTTTACAGCTACAGATTATTTCAGCCAAATTCGGTAAAATATATATCACATCTATTTTTTTTGCATTTGTGAAAATATTATATTTACAGGCAAATTATTGAAATCAGCATTCAGGACAACCACAGTGTCCCATGTGATCACATCCTTCCTTCTCTAGTCACATAGACTTAAGGGTGAAATGCTTTCTACAGCTCATAAAAATAGAATATTCATAGTGTTGATCAAAATACTAGATTCCTACTCTATTACGCAAATATATATGTATAAATATTATGGCCAATTTAATAAAAAATATTTTTTTAGTTTTACTTTTATATTTACTTGACATCCACTATTAGAAATTAAAATTATGTGCCTTAATAAATGGCAAATATGCCGCCCCCATGCCCGCAGCAGCCGGGCTGCTTGGATCCGGACCCGCTGTGTGGCTCGAGGGATCCTCCAGACCCGGGGGTCACGCGGACATGCCGAATTAAAAGGAGACGTAGTTGTATGGCCTTGGCCGTATTCGTTTCGTGACGCCACCCACGGTGTGTGGTGAAGTGGGACGCCACCGCTGCTGTTGTGTGACACCCGGTGGAGATGTAATGGCAGCCAGATGTTAACCCCTCCGTGGGTAGGGATGGTTGCCCAGGGGCCTAGTGTTTCATTGCAGGGTATGGCGATGGCAGGGACTTGTGCGCCCGGATGGACCAGGGGATGTTTGGTTACTCACAACTAAATGAATCACACGAGTCTTTTGGTAAACCAAGGTGCTGGTGGCCGGCCACCGCGGCCGGTTGTACTCTGGTCCCCCACCTGGGCTGGTGGTCGCCGTCTTTTCCTCTGCACTAGTTGTGGTTGTGTGTTTAGACTTCCCGGTATGGAACACGGGAGTCTGCTCCCGACTTTCTGTGTGCCTGAGGAGCCATACCCGCTGACGCTCACTCATGGGATCTATGAGCCCTGGCGGTTGCCCTATCCCTCTCTGTGGGTGGTTGTCTGCTTTTGGGACTTTGGTTCAGACAGGACCTGTATTCCTGCCCTCAATCGGTTGATTAGCTAGGCCGTTGGTTCCGGTCCTAGCTTCAAGGTCCGAGTACCCCCTCTGTTCACGGCTTCCGGTCGTGTCTCCGGTGTCGGTACTAGCGGGCTCCAACCCTGTCCTGGTCCTCCTCGGACCTGCCGAGTTGTCTTCCTGCTTACGGAGACCACCATCTGCCACTTAGCCAAGGTACCAGGGTTCCGACCCTGGCACCGTCCAACTTGAACTTCTCCTCCGCTGGAGCTACACCTAGCTCCAGCCTCCGCTCCTCTCAACTTGAACTACAACTTGATCTGTTTGTTTTCCTGCCCCTGGCTGTCTAGATCCCTAGGTGGGTGTTTCCTAACCACCTGGTTCCACCCACTGGTGTGCCTGTCTTGCCCTGAGGGGGTTGACTAGGGTTTCAGGTCGGCTGTATGTGACCTAGGTGAAGGAAGGTGTTATGCAGGGGCCCATTGTGTGACTACCTTGTTTTGCCAGGGCGTCACACAAATAGAACTCTATCTCCTTATTGGTTCTAGTTTATAAGATAATGGACATCCATGAAAAATAATGCCTTCCCCCAATGTGACTTGTGTGTGATAACAAATGCAATAGTTTTTGCTTTGCCTTTTTGCTCTTTAATAGTGTCTACGGTAATGAAATATCTCATATAATTATTTTGTATTTAAATTTTTTCTCATACAGTGCTATAAAAGTGACTTTATGAAGCCAGAATTCTATAGTGAGTTTCCTGAGGAAAGAAGTCGGCTACAGTAAAAGTTTGTCAATAATTTGTCTTAATAAGTATATAAAAATATGTAAAAAATATGACTTCATCAAGAAGAACCTGCATCAACAATTCTGAAGTATCCTGTTACACCTCTGGAGAGTACATGGTTGAAAAAAAAAGAAGAAATATAACATACTTTGCGCATCGAGTATAGCTGGCTTATTATGGCGTACAGCTTGAAGATCAGGATAAGTCTTCAGCTCCACATAAGGTTTGCAAAACATGTGTGGAGCACATGCGACAGTGGAGAAGTAGTGAAAGAAAAAATGTAAAATTTGAAGTATCAATATATGGAAAGAACCGAAAAGCCACCATGATGATTGTTATTTTTGTGTTGGAAAGATTAAAGGCTTTAATCATTATAAGGCTATGTGCCCACGGGGACAGTGTCCTGCGGATATATCCGCAGGACATTCCGCAGGTGCTCCCAGGAAACAGCACCACAACTTTTGTCTGTTTCCATGCTGCTGAATGTTCTGCGGATATGGTGTGGGCATTCTGCATTGAGGATACAGAACCATGGCTTCGGCACTGCATTTTCAATGCAGAACAAGTGCTGCAGTGATCGGGGGAGTTCATACTCACCTCCATCATGCACCACCTCACTTTCCGGCAGCCGGGTCACTCTCTCAGCGTCTGCAGGAGAAGGTTGGCGGGCCTGAACTAGCTCCGGCTGTCACATGACCGGAGCTCGTGCAGGCTCCGCCCACCACTTCCTTCCTGTACCTGGATTCACCGCGCTCCTGTACACCGGACGGAGAAAGTGACTCCGGTGAGGCAGGTAAGTATATGGGACCCTGCGGAGAAATCCGCAACAATAATTGACATGCTGCAGATTTTTCCACACGAAAATCCACACGATTTGCGCTGCGTAAAAATCCGCAGCGTGGGCACAGCATTTCCCAAATGCCATAGAAATGGCTGGGGAGTAGCTGTGCTGCAGATTTATGGAAAATCCGCGGCTTTTCCACGAGAAATCCGCGGCAAAATCCGCTCATTTTCCGCAGCGTGGGCACATAGCCTAAGAAAGCTTGATGTTTTTACCCTGATTTGGAATCTGCAAAAGACGACCTATTCCACATGACTATGACATTTACATGTTAGTGATTACCAGAAGACCAGACCTTCCACTGTGAGATTCTGAAGAGAGGCAGGGATTGAAGTGTATGGCAGGAAGTAGCAATGGAAGGCAATGTGAGAGAAGCTCTTCGAGGCCTCAAATATTGAGCCATAGAGAACTCAATGACCTGATTCAAGATTTAAATCTGTCTAAGGCCCCCTTCACACATCCGTGTCTCCGGTATGTGTGACGTCCGTTTTGACACGTACCGGAGACACGGGCACACATTGACTCATTAAAATCAATGGGTCTGCGCACATGTGCGTGCTTTGCCATGGGCCATGTGTCCGTGTGGAGCATACGTGTGTCCATGTGCTTCACACGTTGACATGTCGATTTTTTCTCTGGCAGCATGGGTGTCACACGGACATGATCCGTGTGACATCAGTGTGACACGTACCAGAGAGAACACACGTGTCTGTGAAATAAAAAAAAATTCTACACTCACCTTCTCCAACGCTGCTGTCTCCACCATTACTGGCACTTGCTTCCGACCTCCGCTCATTATGTTCATTGCATATGCACGGCACAGATGACAAGAAGCAGCAGCAGGGAGTCAGCCGGGGGCCGGAGACCGTAGATTAGCACCACGGACAGCAACGCCAGGGACAGGTGAGCAGAAAGTTCCTGTTCTCCGTGTGTTATCACGGGTAGCACACGGAGAACAAATATGTGCCAAAATCACTATAATAGAGGAAATTTCTGGCACACAATGAGTGGTGAAAAATATTTTACAGTGATTTCTGCAAAAAGTCACACCACAAACTTCTTATGCCGCCGCACAGCACAGTCTGTACACAGGATGCCGTCCAAGACTCCCAGCTGCTTCCAAAGGTGCCAGCACATCATTCACCCACTGTTACCCCCTGTCTCCCTGCAGCACTGGCAAATGCTATCACCTATGATGCTTTAATATTGTCTGCAACCCATTTCTGCAGACTCTGCTTTAGTCCACCCCAGGATCCTTTGCCTTGAAAAAGGCTCTGCCTAAAAGAGCCGAAACATTGGCATAAGGAGTTATTGGTGTGACTTTTTGCAAAAATCACTGTGAAATAAATTAAAAAATCATTTTCCACCACTCTTTGTGTGCCAGAAATTTCCTCTATTATATTGTCTAACTTTTTCTGAGCACCTATTATTTATGGTGACGCGGAGCCTTATCCTTTTGATTAATGTGCCAAAATCACAGCACACGGAGGGCAATACGCACCTTTTACACATCCATGCAAATCTTGAGTGATTTTCACGGATGTGTAAAGGAGGCCTTAGGAAGCATCTGAGCTTTTAATGTCCAGACTTAATGAACAAAATCTTCTAAAGACAGAAGTTAAAATTACAGCCTATCGGACACGAAAAGAGAGGATTTCCCCATATTTCAAACATGAGGAAGAACTTGTATAGTGCAATGATATCCCAGGAATTGCACTTCAAATGGGACTAATAAAATATTGACCACAAGACTGTTGGCTTTTTATAGACAGCTCCATTAGTGGCTTGAAATGTGTTCTCTTGCTCAATGGTAATCATTATGCATCTCTCAAATAAACCATACTTTGGGTTGCGGTGAGAGCTAGTAGCACCGCCACTGCCTGGTTATGGGACGCCCAGGGCTGATGGAACAGGGCAGCAGGATGGAATCCCCTCCTTGGGTAGGGGAGGTGTAGTCCCGGGGCCCAGGGGGATTTTGTATGGGAGCAATGACTGCTGAGAATGATGTACAGGGTTAGACTGGGATGAATGATGTACTCACAGTTCCAAGAATTGCACACAAAGTCCAGTGGTAAACCAAATTGCCAGTGACCGGTCGCCTCCAGCGGGTGTATTCGGGTCCCACACCCGGGTGTAGCAAACAGGGGTCCCTTCCTCCTGCACTCAGTGTTTGTGTCTTCAATGGGACAACTCAGCTTGGAATGGGGAAGTCCACTCTTGGTACTGTGTATGTTGGGAGCTGTGGCCCAGGAAATCTGACCCATGGGATCTTTGTGGGTTCTGAAGGACACCCTATCCCCCGCGTTGGGCTTCCATTTCACTCTCTGGGCTTCTGTAGAACAAGGCCTGAAACCTCGTCCCTGGCTGGTCAATTGACAAGGGGCTTGCAACCTTCCTCGCCCTAGGGTCCAGGTACCATGTCTGTGTACGGCCTCCAGACCGGATTCCCGCTGTCGGCACCGGCAAGCTACAACCCTGCCCCAGTCCACTTTTGGTCTCCCGCGACCGGATCTCCATCGCCTGTGGTCCTGCTTGCCGTCTTCCACCTAGTCCGGTAGTCTAGGGCGCCAACCCCTGACTCTGCTGCACTTCACACTCCTCCACTGTCAACTGTCAGTACTTGACTCTTGTCTGTCCCAGACTTCACTCCGACTCAGACTGTTCTGTTCCCGCCCCTGACACCTCAGGACCCCTAGGTGGGCGCTCCCATCCACCTGGTCCCGCCCACTGGTGTTTCCCTATTGTCATGAGGGGGGTGACTAGGCTTTACTGGTTGGCTTCGTGCACCTGGGTGTGGGTTTTGTGGTGCTGTGCCAAGGAGGATGGCGTTTTGTAACTGAGAGATTGTACAACATCTGTGACTACCTGGTTTTGCCAGGGCATCACACTTCCTCCTCCATACACCACAGTCATGTGAAAACTATCTTTAGTGAGTGAGCAGGACCTGCTGGGTCCTGGGAGACCTAAACAGCTCTGCATTTCAGTTATAACTGGGCTAATATGAGAAAGTAGTTGTATGGGAAAAAAAATTTCAATATTTAAATGCCCCCCCCCCCCCCCGGAGGTCTTTTATGACCTTATGGAGGGCTCAATGTGTAAAACCCATTTAAACTAAATAAAAAATAAAAGGTAAAAAATTAATAAATAAAAATTGCAACTGTCAACCTAAATTGCGTGTTGCTATCCTTGCTTTTGTAAAGAAAAAATATGTCCGATGTATAAAAATATATATTTTTATTTTTTATTATGTGGTACAGTATGGGGAACAATTTTTTAACTGTGTTTTAATTTTCCTATGTAGTCATTAAAAAATGCAAAATCACTCCCGCCATCCTGCTTTCCCTTGCCTGCATGCATGTTCCCCAGGTGGGGGACATCACCTGGGTGTCAGAGATTAAATCGGAGCTGCCCCGGCTCCATGCTGCAGGTGCCATGCTGAGAGGGGTTGGAGGAAGAGACTCAGTGGCCATCTTCTTGCACACTACTTGGTCCCTGTAAGGCATGGAGCACCCCTGATATCCAGCACCTGGCGCTCTGTCTACATGGATGGAGAAAGAAGGCAGCACAGGGAGTGTCGGGTGTGCCCATTTGATACAGCAAGTAAACGGTGGGACCCAGAAAGAGGCGGGTGCTGGATGCTATATTATACTGGTTACAGTGCTGGCAGTTGGCAGGCAGCATGCCAGACTGAGTCTGCATTGACGGAGGAGCTCTATCTCCATAAGGATCGGAAGGCCAAGGTGAGTGCCCTGAAAAATGGGTCTTGCAGACCCTCCCTTGTCTAAGATATACCACAGAGGATGCATATTGCTCCCTCTGCTGCACAGGCCTAAATTATGCCTCTAAGTAGCATCTTTCACAGTTACCATCAGGCACAGGTGCGGCTGGCATATAATCGATGGATATTGGCTGGGGTATCAGAGACACTTCTTTTATTGGCCTCATATTGTGTAGAGGCATAGGAATAAAAATACTACTCTAGAACTAGTTCTGCATCCTATTCAAGGAACCCTAAGTTGTCTGCACTGCAGGGACCTATACTGTGGCTTGTACAGTTTGATTGTATATAAGCTTCACTAAGTACCTTGTGGGACATTATGAGTCACCCCAAAAACCCTGGAGAGATTGATAAGCTCAAGGGGTCTGCCAGAAAAGACTCTCAAGATACTCCACGGGCTTTGAGAAACATCTTGCATAAAAGCATGGAAAACCATAAGAGCCAAGCATCAGTTGATGATAGATCTAGTGATCAAGAAGACCTGACCTTGAGACAAATATATGAGCAGCTTATACAAGCGATTTCTTCTTGTAAAAAGTCTATTATAGGGAAGATTAAGGAGGTACACTCATAAGTTGGTCTCCTATGCCAAGACATGCAAATTTTGAAGGTCCGCATTGCGGAGGTCAAGGCGAGAGTATCTGAACTGGAGGATAAAGTAATACCATTGACCCCAAAGGAAACTAAAGTGGTCAGCTATATGAATCCATGGCGCCAGAAAGCAGGCAATTTGGAAAACTGGATTCCCTCGAACAACATCAGAATTATTGGCCTACCTCAACATTCTGACGGTCAGAGTCCAGAACAGTTCTTAGAGAAATGGCTTAAGTCCACCTTCGGGGATAAATGTTCTTCAACCTTTGAGGTAGAAAGGAACCATAGAGTCCCAGAAAGGCCACCTCTTCCCGAAGAGCTACCATGACCTTTTTTGTGTGGCTTCTCAATTGTAAAGACAGAGATGCAGCTCTCCGTCTGGCTCACCAGAAAGGCCCAATTAAGTACAACAATGCTACTCTCCCGATCTTCCCAGACTTCTCCGTGGATATCAAGAAGCAAGAGCCCACTTCATGGAAGTAAAGAAGAAATTAAGAGATCGAAATGTTGTGTATTCCCTGCTATATACTGCTCGTCTCTGCATAGTTTATGAGGGTTCATCCTTGTTGTACTTGACACCCGCAGAGGTAGAGGATTGACTTCAACTCCATCTGTGACCTAAGGGGCAGACACATTGAGACTGTGCCTCTTTATGTTGTTTATTATTTTCTGCTTTTTTCATGATTTCTCTCTCTTCCTTCCCATCTGTTGCTTCTTTGATTTTAGTTAACCTCAAGTGGCAGGGAAGCTGACTGGAGTTTTACATCTGCAGAATGGGAGTCCTGATTCTTGTGCTCCCCATAATATGTATCTCAGGACACTGTGCTCAGTGACGGTATCTCCTTTTTTCTTTAAGATGTTCTATTGAACTCCGAGAAGTTGTTCCGGAGTCCGCTATATATGTTTTCTCTGTTTGTTGCTGTGTATTTCATTGTTTTTCTGTTTTGCAAAGTTCTAATTAAGACCACTGGGATGCTAATTATATTTTGTTACAGGATAAGAATTAAATAAGAGGGGTTCATAAGAGATGCTGGATACGGGGAAAGGAGAATATATCATATGTTACTGAGTATGTTTCTCTTTATATGGGTCCCTAGCTTTCCTATCTGGATTGTATAAGATCGGTTCAGAACTGGTGTTTGTTACCTGAATGTCCGGGGCCTTAAATCATCGAAAAAGCGTGTCAAGGTGTTCTCTTAAATTAAGCGTTATGAGGCTCAATTAGTGGTGTTAGTAGAAACTCATCTTATGAGAGACACAGTTAGGCTGGTGCAAAAGCCCTGGGAGCAGTGGTTTGTACACTCTTTCCATACTAGGTACTCCAGAGGTTCCTCCTTGTTAGTCCACAAATCTGTTCAGTGGGTAGCTAAGGTAGTCAGAAGAGATTCAGAGTGGCGCTTTGTCTTTGTATATGCATGTATTGAATCCAGAGACTATGTTGTATTATGTATAACCCCCCACAGACTCATATCTATGTTCTTAAACAAGCACTTAGTTTTTCCTATAATTATCCAGATCATCTTATGTATGGAAGACTTTAATTTGGTTTTGGACGAGGAGCTGCATACACTCAGATTAGATAGTGTGGCACAGCATTCAACTCTAGCCCCATCTGACCTACAGCAATGTATTGAGGGGGGGCGGGTGGCTGGACCTGTGGAGACTGTGACATCGTAATGTACAGGAATTCACCTGTCACTCCTCTATGAGACACACATTGTCATGCTTAGATTACATGTTTGGATCTGGTAATGTAGCGGCCTGGGTAGATAATGTGGGTTTGGGGCATATCAGACAACTGCCCGATAATTCTTCCACTTAAATTTGGTAAGAAGACCAATAGGCACTTTTGGCGGTTAAACCCATTTTGGCTTAAATTAATTGATGAAAATGATAGACCTACAGTCATATGAAAAAGTTTGGGCACCCCTATTAATGTTAACCTTTTTTCTTTATAACAATTTGGGTTTTGCAACAGCTATTTCAGTTTCATATATCTAATAACTGATGGACTCAGTAATATTTCTGAATTGAAATGAGGTTTATTGTACTAACAGAAAATGTGCAATCTGCATTTAAACTAAATTTGACAGGTGCATAAGTATGGGCACCTCAACATAAAAGTGACATTAATATTTTGTAGATCCTCCTTTTGCAAAAATCACAGCCTCTAGTCGCTTCCTGTAGCTTTTAATGAGTTCCTGGATCCTGGATGAAGGTATTTTTGACCATTCCTGTTTACAAAACAATTCCAGTTCAGTTAAAGTAACTGTATCTCTAGATGGAATATGTCCAGAACCATGTGGAGAAAAATGTGCTTTTAATCTCAGGGATCTAAAAAATTTCTGTAGATCCATATGTAAATTGAAAGAATTGAATTTATATGTTGGAGAAAAGGATAAAGCTTTTTGTAATAAACACATTTGTTGTGGTGTAAGGTTCTTGGAAGAGATATTAATGACTAAAGACTCCTCCCTACCTGGGATCTGGTTGTCATGTTGGTTCTTGGAGTGTCTGTGGCATTGTCCCCCACGCCGCGTTTGCCTCTTCGGCTTTGAGGTCGTCGTTGGCCTTAAATAGATGGTACATATCTCCCTTGGCGGGATCGAAACCCATTATCTGAACCTGACAAAGAAGTATCAGAAGAGGAACGATAAGGTCTAAACGGTTGAGACTTAAATGATTTATGCCAGCGGTACACCCGGTTATTGACATAGTCCTCTGTGTCCCTTTTTTGAATTTCTACAGAAGAAGGACCCAATGGTGCCTATCTTCTATGAATTACCAAAAATACATAAAACTTTGGAGAAACTCCCAGGTAGACCCATTGTTGCGGGTACGGACTCAATTCTATCACCATTAGCTATCCTACTAGAAAAAATTTTGACTCCTTTGATAAAAAAAACTGAGTCCTTTCTATTAGATATGGATGACGTTTTTTGCATATGGGGGGGCTCATTGGACTCCCTTCTAACATTTCACAATTACTTAAACAACATTTGGCCAGAATTACAGTTCACTTTACAATATGATTATAATAGATTAAGCTTTTTGGATACTATGGTCATTAGAGGTGATGGCGGCAAATTGGAGACCGTTCTCTACATTAAGGCTACTGATAAAAATAACTTACTACAGTACTCCAGCTGCTACCCCAAGGCCATTAAGAAATCAATTCCCAAATCTCAATTTCTCAGAGTCAAAAGAATTGTCAGTCAAGATGCTATGAAGACATTAAGACTTGACGAGATGAACTCCAGATTTAAAGCAAGGGGGTACCCCGATAATTTATTGAAGAACAGCTTAAATAGTGATAGCAAAAAATCCGATATGGAAAACCGTATTCCCTTTGTTCATAGCTTTCATCCCTATTCCTATAAGGTTCATAAACTTATCCGCCGTAACTGGCATATTTTGAGCCGAGGTTATCCTCAGGTAATTGAATTCCAAAAGCCGTTTCTCCCCTGCTTTCGCAGGGCTACCAATTTAAGAAATAAACTAGTTAGAGCGGATATAGGTTCCATTGCTCCCTCCCTCTCACAGAGCTATTTTAGTACACCTCGTAAAGGCACTTTCCCGTGCCTTAATTGCCTGCAGTGTAATAATATTATCAAAGGGGATAGGGTTTTTCATCCACAAACCGGTCAAGGTTTTCCCATCAAGGGATTCTTCACATGTGATACCTCCTACATTGTTTATGTGATTAAATGCCCGTGTGGCTTGCTTTATGTTGGAGAAACGACTCAGTCTATACGTGATAGGATCTCACAACATATGTCCACTATCCGCTGTGAACGTCTTAATCTTCCTCTTCCTTTTCACTTTCATAAATTAGGACGCAGGGTATCTCAGCTCAGGTATCAGGTACTTGAACAAATTCCACATATGAGAAGGGGTCAAAGTAGGGTAACACTTTTAAAAAAACGTGAAGCCTTTTGGATTTTTGTATTACAGATTATGGAACCCAAAGGTCTCAATAGAGAATTTGATATAGGGAGTTTTATGTAACTTTTTTACACCTATGAGAATATTCTCAAATATATTTACCTCCAAATATGCTATGCTTCTATACATATTAAATGTGTTATACTTATAGATATACATCTTTATACGGTTTTGGATAATATTTTTCTTACTTTATTAGGTATTTTATATATATTTTTTTATATATCTTTTGTTGTGTTTTATTATTTTCTTTTTTTTTTTTCTTTTTTTCTCTTTTACGTTTAGTCAGTATTACAGGCCAATTAAATCTGATGAAATCATCAATCAACCTTCAGTATTTAAATTTATTCTAATGTATATTTTTTTATAAATTTTTATATTTTTTTTAGATATTTCTTTATATATTTTTCTATAAATGAATTCTTTTTCATATATTTATTTTTTCATTAATCTTTATTTTTTTATATTTTTTTATATTTTTTATATTCTTTATGACTGATTTTCGCTATTTACACTAACAATATAGATTAATATATTTGAGTAACTATATTTTCATTTTTTTATAATTTTTTTTTTATAAAAAATATATATTTTTTCATATATCTCCATATATATATCTATATTATTAATATTTCACATTGCACCATAAAATAACCTCTATCTGATTAATGTGTGTTACCCTTTTACCCACATACATCAATTTTACAAGTCATTGGGATCTATTATTATATTTGTGCCCTCTTTGATGCAGTGTATTGCCGATCACGTGACTTTGCCACGTGTTGAATGCACTATGTGCTTCTTTCTCTCATTAAATAGCTGTTTCTCCAGCTAATGTCATCACTTCCGGTTTCGCGGGCCTGTGATGACGCTGGTTTCCTCTCCTGGAGCTTGTTGCCAACCTTTTGCCAACCATATACATCACTTCCTGTTTCGTAAAACCGAAAGTGACGTTACGTCCCGGGACCTTTAAAAACCCTCTCCTTATGACACATGTTTGCGCATTCCCCTGGCGTGATAGACGCAATACACATCAGCGCTCATTCTCCTGTGGCCCTTTGACTTACTGGTAAGATGTTTTACTTTACTTATATGCCTGATCGTTTCTCTCTGTTTTACAGACCTGCTACCTGTGGCTGATCTCTGCCCTTATTATACACCTACTACAATGATGTCTGTTAAATTCTGCCTATTTCCAAAGTGATGGATATTCCCATAGGAATATCAAGTCAATAATGATTTTCTCTGACTTATGTGTGTATTGCTCTCCTTATATGCTAGACCCTCCTATAGTCATGATTCAATTCTATGTTTATGCGCTATATTCTGTATAAATCTGGATATTGTTGTAATTATATACATTATAGCATATTTTCTTTATATCTTTTGTTTAGTGTGAATTTGATCGGATGAAGGTCTAAATGTGACCGAAACGTCATTTATATTTATATTCACACAAAGGAGCTACTGAATAAAGTGTTTCTTTTTTTGCACAATTTATTGTGGGTGCCGGATTCCTTTTTCTGATACATAGGGTTTGGACCCTATCCTGGCACCACCCTATCTAACAGAGTGCCATACTTCCTTTTTTGATTATTATATAATCCTATAGTACGTGCACCTGTTTTTTCCAGCATGTCTACTAAGATTTTTTCCTATTCGACTGTTGAAACATCTGATATTATTGGACGGATTACTGTGTCAGGGGATTTTTTACATATTCACTCACAAGAGTTTAAGACTAGAGATTTTGAAAAGGAGTCCCGACACCTCCTTAATCTGGAGTTACATTGTGCCACCATAACTGAATATCTTCGTGTCAAGAGAATCCCTAGAGGACTTAGAGTCAATTTAAGACCTACCATTTTTAGTGATAACTAGAGTTGAGCGCGGTTCGCGGTTCGAGGTTCTCCAGTTCGCGGCTCGAGTAATTTTGGGGGCTGTTCTAGTTCGAACTAGAACTCGAGCTTTTTGCTAAAGCTCGATAGTTCTAGATACGTTCGAGAACGGTTCTAGCAGCAAAAAGACCAGCTAATTACTAGCTGGCTTTCCGCTGTAATAGTGTAAGTCACTCTGTGACTCACACTATTATGAAATTTCAGTGTATAGTGTGCGGGAACAGCGCATTCAGATCACTGCTGTATGGATAATGGCGATCGCCATTTTTTTTTTTTTTTCCTTGTCTTCCTTCCCTAAGCGCACGCGTGTAGTGGGGCGGACCAGCATGTCAGCCAATCCCAGACACACACACAGCTAAGTGGACTTTTAGCCAGAGAAGCAACGGCATGTGTGATAGGATGTCCATGTCACATGTCCCTGCATTATAAAAACGGACATTTTCCTCCAGCACGCCATTATCTGCCTTCTGCGTCCTTGGTGTCAGTCACCGCTGGCGCAGCTCCTATCTCCGATACTGCTGTGTACGCTCTATACACAGCGCTGTACAGAATAGGGATATAAGTTTCTATTAGTCCTTTTAAGGGCTAATACCGGCAGGGTCAGAGCCATAGCTGACAGTCAGGGCCGTGAAAACAGAGTTTAACAGCTACACAAGATGACAGCATCTGTGTAGCTAAGGTCAGGGATTTCCTCGCTGCATTTCCCCATTAGGAGGGATAGAAAGGCAGGCTTCCTTTCCTCTACCCAGACCCACAACACTGCCACTGTACCCTCCTGCCCTTTGCACACTCAAACTCATTGTTACTAAGCCATTATACTAGCAAACACTGAGTGAACTTAGTGGCATCCTAAAAATGGCTGTTGGACTTCTGTATTGTCCCACTAGTGCAAAGATATTTGCAGCACGTCTGCCTGCATTGCACACTCAAACTCATTGTTACAAAGCCATTATACTAGCAAACACTGAGTGAACTTAGTGGCATCCTAAACGTGGCTGTTGGACTTCTGTATTGTCCCACTAGTGCAAAGATATTTGCAGCACGTCTGCCTACATTTCACACTCAAACTCATTGTTACTAAGCCATTATACTAGCAAACACTGAGTGAACTTAGTGGCATCCTAAACGTGGCTGTTGTACTTCTGTATTGTCCCACTAGTGCAAAGATATTTGCAGCACGTCTGCCTGCATTGCACACTCAAACTCATTGTTACTAAGCCATTATACTAGCAAACACTGAGTGAACTTAGTGGCATCCTAAACGTGTCTGTTGGACTTCTGTATTGTCCTACTAGTGCAAAGATATTTGCAGCACGTCTGCCTGCATTGCACAGTCAAACTCATTGTTACTAAGCCATTATACTAGCAAACACTGAGTGAACTTAGTGGCATCCTAAAAGTGGCTGTTGGACTTCCATTAGTGCCCCACTGGTGCCAAGCTATTTCTAGCACCTCTGCATGACACCCTCCTGCTCTGTTTTTAATAAGCTATAATAATAGCAAAAAATGCTGCCATTTTGTGGCATACAAGAAGTGGCTGTTGGACTTCCATTAGTGTCCTACTAGTGCCAAGCTATTTCTAGCACCTATGCATGACACCCTCCTGCTCTGTTTTTAATACGCTATAATAATAGCAAAAAATGCTGCCATTTAGTGGCATACAAGAACTGGCTGTTGTATTTCATTATTGTCCCACTGGTGCCAAGCTATTTCTAGCACCTCTGCATGACACCCTCCTGCTCTGTTTTTAATAAGCTATAGAAATAGCAAAGAGAAATGGCGCAGCGGATGGAAGATGGGAAAGGGCGCAGCGGGTGGAGGAGCGGCAGAGGATAGGAAAGGGCGCAGCGGATGGATGATGGGAAATGGCGCAGTGGATGGAGGAGCGGCAGAGGATGGGAAAGGGGGCAGCGGATGGATGATGGGAAATGGCGCAGCGGATGGAGGAGCGGCGGAGGATGGGGGGAGGGAGGTGAGATGGGGATACCTACCTTACAGGATGGATCTAGGCAGCAGGATCACAGCAGACAGAAGAGGCAGCAGATGAAGGAGGCAACAGATTGAGGAGGGTGAGAGGGGTCAGTAGATGAAGAGGATGGGAGAGAGCAGGCAGCAGAACGGGGAGGGGGGCAGAGTCTGATGAGAGAGAGAGATGGCACATGGAGGAGGGGGGGCCCCAGGTGGAGGGTGGCCCCCAGAACATGGAGGGGGGAGGGTGGCTTGCAGCACATGTGGGAGGAGGGTGGCTTGCAGCACATGTGGGGGGAGGGTGGCTTGCAGCACATGTGGGGGGAGGGTGGCTTGCAGCACCCCACATGTGCTGCAAGCCACCCTCCCCCCACATGTGCTGCAAGCCACCCTCCCCCCACATGTGGGGGAGGGTAACTTCCAGCACATGGAGGGATAGGAGGTGTAGTGGTGATGGAAAAGGGGCAGCCGATGAAGGAGGCGGCGGCGGCCGCCGATCGGGAACAGTGGGGGCAGATTCGGAGGCAGCAGCGGCTGAAAAAGGTGGGTGCGACGGCGGCGGGGACAGTGGCGACCGTGGCGGCGGGGACAGTGGTGAGCGTGGTGGCGGGGACAGCGGTGGATCAGGAGCGGCGGCGGGGACAGTGGCGAGCGTGGCGGCGGGGACAGCGGTGGATCGGGAGCGGCAGCGGGGACAGTGGCGAGCGTGGCGGCGTGGACAGTGGCGAGCATGGCAGCGGGGACAGTGGCGAGCATAGCGGCGGGGACAGCGGTGGATCGGGAGCAGCGGCGGGGACAGTGGCGAGCGTGGCGGCGGGGACAGTGGCAAGCGTGGCGGCGGGGACAGTGGCGAGCGTGGCAGCGGTGGATCGGGAGCAGCGGTGGGGACAGTAGCGAGCGTGGCGGCGGGGACAGTGGCGAGCGTGGCGGCGGGGACAGCGGTGGATTGGGAGCAGCGGCGGGGACAGCGGTGGATCGGGAGCAGCGGCGGGGACAGCGGTGGATCAAGAGCAGCGGCGGGGACAGCGGTGGATCGGGAGCAGCGGGGGGACAGCGGTGGATCGGGAGCAGCGGAGGGGACAGCGGTAGATCGGGAGCAGCGGCGGGGACAGTGGCGAGCGTGGCGGCGGGGACAGCGGTGGATCGGGAGCAGCGGCGGGGCTGGCAGGGCGATCGGGGACAGGGGCAGGCGGTGGGGGCAGCAACTTACCGATGGGCACCAGCAGAGATCGCTCTCCTCGGCTTCCAGGGATGGTCACAGGCCCCAGATCCACATTGATTGGTGAACTCGGTCACAAGACCGGTCTCTCCAATCAGAGCTGGGGGCGGGTGAAGTACCGATCACCCAGCTCCAGCCAATGGCCAGTGCTACAGCAGCACTGATCAGGGCTGGATTTAAATGTTCCAGCCATTTTCAAAGGCTGGAACATTACAGTGACTGTAATTGGCTGAGCAACGTTTGTCAGCCAATCACAGCCTCTGTAGGTTCGGGGAGGAGGCACCACCCCTCCTGAGGTCAGGCAGAGGTCCCCTCCTTCCCGAATCTACCGTTTAATCAAAGAAATTGGACTCCCCGGGGCTCTGGGACCGCGATTTCGCCATGACGTACTGGGTACGTCATGGGTCATTTAGCACCATGTCACCGTGACGTACCCAGTACGTCAAAGGTCGTTAAGGGGTTAATAAAGCTATAATAATAGCAAAAAATGCTGCCATTTAGTGGCATACAAGAACTGGCTGTTGTATTTCATTATTGTCCCACTGGTGCCAAGCTATTTCTAGCACCTCTGCATGACACCCTCCTGCTCTGTTTTTAATAAGCTATAATAATAGCATAAAATGCTGCCATTTAGTGGCATACAAGAACTGGCTGTTGTATTTCATTAGTGTCCCACTGGTGCAAATCTATTTGCAGCACCTCTGCATGACACCCTCATGCACATTTTGTTACGCTAATTTTATAGCAAACTCAGGGAATTCCTTGCTGCATTTGATCATTCAGAGGGATAGAAAGTGAGGCTTCCTTTACTGTCCTGGTACCCACAGAACACAGCCACTGTACCCACCTGTCCATTTTTGCCACGCAATTTAATTTGCCCAAAGAGCTGACTCTTTTTCTGCCTTCCTAAAATTGTCTGTAATACTAAGTTAGTGTTCCTTTGCTGCCAAGCAAGGTACAACACATGTGCATTCTACACTCATTTCCATTTCTAGAATGCAATTATTAAATGCAGGTAGTCCAGCCAATCTGTGACGAAGGTGCAGGTGTGGATATAATGTAGCCTGCATCCAATGTTGGTTTTTTCGATGTCTGACAGCTCAACAATACCTTCTGTTACCACTTCCAAAACAAGTGATGACCTGCCAATCACACTCCCTGTTGCGTGTAAAGGGGTGGAAGTTCAGTGTGAAAAACCACGTGAGACTGCTGTCCCCACATTCACAGAGGATGAAGAGCACGCAGATGCACTTGATGGGGCAGGCGGTGGTTGCACAGGCACGCTAGGCCGCATTGTAGCACAGTGAAATTCACATTGCGACTTATGCTTCATGTGTACAGGGTGGGCTCCCTACTATGCAGCAAAACCAGGCAACAGGAAAAGGACTCTAGCCAGTTGGGTTGATAAATGATTGTTTAACTTTACCAAAACAAACAATAAGAACCATGCATACAATTTAAATAATTGAACAATCTATTCTGTTGCCTACTACCTGCTAATCCCTCTGAGTAGCAGTAATTGTGTGTTTGTGCGTGTGTGTGTGTGTGTGTGTGCGAACACGACTTACCAGTGGCGCATCACAAGAGCTTCCCAGTTATATACGTAAACAAAGACAAAACACATAACCCCCCCCTGAATACCCTTGTTAGCTAAAGCCTCACAGATAAGGCAGATGATAACAGTGTGAATGAAAACCACACAGCTCTGCAACACAGTCATGGAAATCTTGAAAATCAACAGTCAATGCAAACATGTGTCGCTGTCCCTCTATGATTTAAAGTGTACGTGACAACTTGACAGTGCAGAGGCAGCAAGTCTTATTGTCTATAAATAGTCGGCCTACCCATAACAGATATGTGTTTTGCTATTAAAACAAAGTGTTGTGTGCCCGCATTATTGTCTGGGCACAGCCTACCGTACCCGGGTACTGTGATGTCCAGTTGCCAGAAATACAGACTTTACGCTCCTCTCACGGTAAGCAGTATAGACAGCACCGTAAGAATGTTGGTCTGTGGCACAGGATGCTGCTCACTGGCGTTATGGTACTCCTCACCAAACTCCAAAATGACTCCACTCACAATTGAACGAAGTGTTTCCGCGGTGGCTCCTTGCTGTAACACACACCTTTAGCTTTTCCTTCTGTTCATAGACAGCATCTCCAAGTCCACACCCGAAGAGCAATTTCTCCTCCACGTCTAAGTGTGAAGAGGCAGCTAGTGCGCATGCGTGTGCCGATTTACCCCAGCCGCAGCCTAACTACAGTGTTTCGCCTAGTGAGTATGCTCAGCCTGACTGTGCCATTCCTGAGGCTAAGTCTTCATTTCGGGATACAGCGCATGCTCCCACACTTAGTGCGAAAAGCATCTTTGCACAGGTACTTGCACTCCGTGCCGGGTCTAAGTCCTGTTTTGTGCCTAGACACCATGCTAAAGCTGATAGTCTTTTTTCAGAAACTGTATTTAATGCTACTGAGCATGCTCAGGCACTTACTGCATCAGAGACTAGGTCCGGTAATGAACTCTTTGGCCCTGCCCCTGATGTGGGTGGCCCATATACACCACAGGGCATCAGGTGTCCTGACGATGTGGCCAGGCCACTCCCAAATGGCTTTCAGAGGCCCGCCCCTATGACTTATCACCTCATTATTGATGGTCAGACGATGACTGGTGAGTAGTGATGAGCGAGTATGCTTGTTACTACTCGGTACTCGCACGAGTATCACTGTACTCGGGCTACTCGGCGGGGACCAAGTAATCTCGCGATACTCGTGCTGTACTCGTGGTCTTCATCCCTGCATGTTGGCGCTCTTTTGAGAGCCAGCCCTCATGCAGGAATTGGCTGGCAGACCACTGCAATGCCACAGCCCTGTTAGTTGTGGAATTGCAGTGATTGGCCGGCCTGCACAGCGTGACCGAGCCTTTATACCGGCGGGCGCACTGTGCTCTGCACACAGCCATCCAGACAGTGAGTGCAGGGAGAGTGTTGCTGCTTCAGGGAAAGGTTTTCGGCCCTTTATAGCTATTTCTGTATCAGGGCTGCAAACAGTGTGACCAGAAGTCCTTCTCAGGACTATTATAGTTGTATACAGGCAGGCAGGGTATAGCCAGGTCGGAGTACAGGAGCAGAGTCCTTCTCAGGACTATTGTTGCTGTATACAGGCAGGGTATAGCCAGGTCGGAATACAGGCTAGTGACCAGAAGAGTCCTTGTCAGGACTATTGTAGCAGTATACAGGCAGGCAGGCAGGAAGGCAGGCAGGGTATATAGCCATTCCTAGTGGTGACCGTATACCAGCCTTCATCATATCTGGGGCTGGTCTGCACAGTCTAAAACAGTCCAGATAGTGTCAGACTTCTCAGTAATTGTCGCTCCTAAAAACCTGTTAGGTTCTTAGTGCGTCCGTGCTTGCATTTAAAAACCGCACGTGTGTGCCTGTCGGTGGCAGCGTACAGGTGCACGATTTGCACAAACTAATATATAACGCACAAGTCTAGTGTATAATACACGTCAGTCAGCAGTGTCTGATAGTGTCAGACTTCTCAGTAATTGTCGCTCCTAAAAACCTGTTAGGTTCTTAGTGCGTCCGTGCTTGCATTTAAAAACCGCACGTGTGTGCCTGTCGGTGGCAGCGTACAGGTGCACGATTTGCACAAACTTGGATATAACGCACAAGTCTAGTGAATACACATCAGCACAGCATTGCAAAATGCGCAAGGGCGTTGGCAAGCAACAAGGAAGTAGACGTGATGGTGGTGCATGCAGAGGCCGAGGTCGTGGGCAAGCTCTAATTTCGCCACAACAAAGGGCCACATCTAGTCGCTCGCACGTCCTGTCCCAAATTCTTGGGGACCGCAGCAGTACACCGCTCTTGAACCAAGACCAGTGTCAACAGGTTGTTAGTTGGATAGAGGATAATGCTTCCAGTCAGATTGGCACCACCACAAACACTCTGTCTTCCACACGGTCAAGTGTCAGTAGCCGTGTTACTGCACCGCACATTTCAGAACCTGATCCTCCTTCCTACCACAAGGCTGAGTACATGTCCTCGGACATTACTGATCCCACACTTGGACACCCGGAAGAGCTGTTCACGTTTCCATTCGCACATTCTGGCCTCTCGCCAGCTCATGTTGAAGTGGGTCATGAGGAGATCGTATGTACAGATGCCCAAATATTTGAGCAGCCACGTTCTCATGAAGTTGGCAACGTGTCTCAACAAGGAGTGGACGATGATGAGATACAATTGTCAGGAAGTCAGGAGGAGAAGCAGGGTGCGGAAGAGGAAGACGACGTGGTGGATGATCAAGTAACTGACCCAACCTGGCAGGAGGATATGCAGAGTGAGGACAGCAGTGCACAGGGGGAGGGAGGCGTAGCATCCCAACAGGCAGTAAGAAGCAGGGTGGTGGCTCCAGGCAGAAGTCAGGCAACCGTTCCCCGGAACAACAACACGACACAAGGTGCCTGTACAAATGTTAGGTCTTCCCGAGTCTGGCAGTTTTTTAAGTTGGCTCCAGATGATCCTAAAAAGGCCATTTGCAACACCTGCCGTGCCAGCATCAGCAGGGGTACCAAAACTAGCAGCCTGACCACCACCAGCATGATCAGGCACATGTCAGCCAAGCACCCGACTTTGTGGGAAGTACAACAGAGTCGAGGAGCAGTGCTTGCTGATGTCACTGCTACGTCTTCGCTTGTTGTGCATGCGAGCCAATCCCCTGTCCATGCTGCCTGCGAAAAAGCCTCCTCCGGTCCTGCACCTGCAGTTGCCTATGCAGAAATAACACCATCATCAAGCACGTCCTTGTCCCAGCGCAGCGTTCAGTTATCCATTCAGCAAACCTTTGAACGCAGGCGAAAATACACTGCCAACGCCCCACATGCCACACTTCTAAATGCTAATATTTCGCGACTGCTTGCGCTGGAAATGTTGCCTTTTAGGCTGGTGGAGACAGAAGCATTCCGCGACCTGATGGCGGCAGCTGTCCCACGTTACTCGGTCCCCAGCTGCCACTATTTCTCCCGGTGTGCCGTCCCCGCGTTGCATAACCACGTGTCACAAAACATCACACGTGCCCTGAACAACGCTGTTTCCCCCAAAGTCCACCTAACCACAGACACGTGGACAAGTGCTTGTGGGCAAGGCCGCTACATCTCGTTGACGGCACACTGGGTTAATATTGTGGAAGCTGGGACCCAGTCTGAGCGAGGGACGGAACACGTCCTTCCCACACCAAGGTTTGCAGGCCCTACCTCAGTCAGGGTTTCACCCACACCCTACAGCTCCAGAATGTCATGCTCTTCAGCCTCCTCCTCCTCCTGCGCATCCTCATCCACTCTACCCTCCACACCAGTCCCAAGCTGGAAGCACTGCAGCACTGCCTCGGCGAAGCGGCAACAGGCTGTGCTGAAGCTAATCTGCATAGGTGACAAACCCCACAATGCAGAAGAGGTGTGGACAGCTCTGAAACAGCAGGCAGATCACTGACTCACACCTCTGAACCTAAAGCCAGGAAAGGTCGTGTGTGACAATGGCCGGAACCTGGTGGCCGCTTTGAGGCGAAGCCAGCTGTTACATGTTCCATGCATGGCCCATGTGCTCAACCTCATGGTTCAGCGGTTTTTAAAGTCATACCCAGAGCTGTCTGATCTGCTGGTAAAAGTTTGCCGCCTGTCTGCACATTTTCGAAAGTCACCTACTGCTTCAGCCGGCCTTGCCGGCTTTCAGCGCCGTTTGCATCTTCCGGCTCACAGACTGGTGTGTGATGTCCCCACGCGTTGGAATTCAACTCTGCACATGTTGGTCAGGATATGTGAGCAGAAGAGGGCAGTTGTTGAGTACCTGCATCACCTAAGCCGTCGGGAAATGGGTCAAACTCCACACATAACACCTGAGGAGTGGAGATGGATGTCCGACCTATGTACCATCCTCCAAAACTTTGAGGACTCCACCAAGATGGTGAGTGGTGATGACGCCATTATTAGCGTCACCATACCGCTTCTCTGCCTTCTAAAACGGTCTCTGCTCAAAAAGAAACATGATGCATTGCAGGCGGAGCGCGATGAGTTGCAGCAAGAAACAGTAGTGGGTGTGGGTGATAACACACAGCCCAGCCTCGTCTCATCACAACGTGCAGTGGAGGACTATGACGAGGAGGAGGATGAAGACAAGGAGCAACTCTCCGGCCAAATTGAGGATATGACATGCACACCAGTCATATCCTCGGTTCAGCGTGGCTGGCCAGAGGACAGGGTAGATGAGGAGGAGGAGGAGGAGGACAGCATGTTCAGTCATCGTGTTGGTCAGGATACTGAAGTACTGGCTGTTAAGAGTCTGGCGCACATGGCTGACTTTATGGTAAGCTGCCTGTCTCATGACCCTCGCGTTAAGAACATCTTGGCCGACAATCATTACTGGTTGGTAACACTGTTAGACCCACGCTACAAAGAGAACTTTATGTATCTTATTCCCGAGGCGGAGAGGTCAACCAAAATGCAGCAGTCCCGGAAGGCCATAGTCACGGAAGTAGGCAAAGCATTCCCCTCACAAAACGCTAGCGGCATAGGTCAGGAATCAGTGGAGAACCAAGGCGTACAGCCGAGAGAGGCACAAGTCCAATCCGCCAGAGGTAGGGGAACAGTCTTTAAGATGTGGGACAGTTTTCTCAGCCCCTCACGTACCACAGCCCCTGAGGTGCGGGGTAGTGCCACAAGAAATCCTAAGCTTGCCCAGATGCTCAAGGAGTACCTTGCAGATCGAACAACTGTACTCCGACATTCCTCTGTGCCTTACAATTATTTGGTATCCAAGGTGGACACGTGGCATGAATTGGCTCTCTACGCCTTGGAAGTCCTGGCCTGCCCTGCCGCTAGCGTTTTGTCAGAGCGTGTTTTTAGTGCCGCAGGTGGAATCATTACAGATAAACGTACCCGCCTGTCAACTGAAAATGCTGACAGGCTGACTCTGATCAAGATGAACAAGGGTTGGATTGGGCCAGACTTCACCACACCACCAGCAAATGAGAGCGGAATTTAAAGTTTGTAACGGGAATTTGCCATGTACCTCCACTCACCCATGGGTACACACTTCTGGACTTTGGATAATCGCTGGACTGCTCCTCCTTCTCCTCATGCGCCACCATGATGACCGTTACAATAGTTAGGTCGTTGTTTCAGGTATACCCCCAGTGGTAAATTTTTTCGCCCATTCTTTCACAATGGACATTACAATGACAGGAGACCCGCTCCTTTGCAATGGGAACAATGTTTTGAGGCCCTCATACACGTCTCTATCCAGGGACAATGTGGAGCCTCCAATTTTTGGCTGCCCTGCCTAAGGGCTATACTACAATAGACCCACTTCCTGACAATGGACACTTCAGGTTTACAGGCCCTCATGCACGTCTCTATCCAGGGACAACGTGGAGCCTCACAATTTTTGACTGCCCTGCCAAAGGGCTATACTACAATACACCCACTTCCTGACAATGGACACTTCAGGTTTACAGGCCCTCATGCACGTCTCTATCCAGGGACAACGTGGAGCCTCCCAATTTTTGGCTGCCCTGCTAAAGGGCTATACTACAATAGACCCACGTCCTTACAATGGGCACTTCAGGTTTACAGGCCCTCATGCACGTCTCTATCCAGGGACAACGTGGAGCCTCCCAATTTTTGGCTGCCCTGTCTAAGGGCTATACTACAATAGACCCACTTCCTAATAATGGGCACTTCAGGTTTACAGGCCCTCATGCACGTCTCTATCCAGGGACAACGTGGAGCCTCCCAATTTTTGGCTGCCCTGCCAAAGGGCTATACTACAATACACCCACTTCCTGACAATGGACACTTCAGGTTTACAGGCCCTCATGCACGTCTCTATCCAGGGACAACGTGGAGCCTCCCAATTTTTGGCTGCCCTGCCAAAGGGCTATACTACAATAGACCCACTTCCTTACAATGGGCACTTCAGGTTTACAGGCCCTCATGCACGTCTCTATCCAGGGACAACGTGGAGCCTCCCAATTTTTGCCTGCCCTGCCAAAGGGCTATACTACAATAGACCCACTTCCTTACAATGGGCACTTCAGGTTTACAGGCCCTCATGCACGTCTGTATGCAGGGGCATTGGTGAACCTCACAATTTTGGACTGCCCTGGCAAAGGAAAATACTACAAAGACTCACTTCCTCAAAATGGGAACATTAGACTCAAGAGGCCTTCATGTACGTCTCTTCTCAGGGACATCGGAGTGCCACACAATGTTTTACGTAAAATCTTTCATGTATTACCTTATTTTTCGGACCATAAGATGCACTTTTTTCCCCCCAAATGTTGGGAGAAAGTGGGGGGTGCGTCTTATGGTCTGACTATAGGGCTGCGGCCGGGAATGTGGGTGCTGCGGTGGAGCGGGTCATCGGGGGCACGAGCAGGCTGCAGCAGCGCCTGCCGTGACCACGTGGGCCCGCTCATTACATATGCACGCCCATCCTCCCGCCCATCATCTCTCAGCGAACACGGCACTGACAGGTGGGCGGGGTGATGGGCGGCGGGGGGGTGCGCGCATAATTAACAGCCGGCCGTGATCACCCCTGGCAACTACAGCCTGGAGTGATCATGTGCGGCTGTATTCACTGCCCCCCGTGCATCATTATCAGCGCGGGGAGCAGTGAATCAGTACACTCACCCGTCACCGCGTGTGGAGCCTTCCCCCTGCAGCATCGCGCGATGTCTTCCTGTATGTGCCGGTCAGCTGATCTGGTCACTAGCGGCCCGCACAGCGATGACGTCATCGCTGTGCGCGCCGCTAGTTTCCACCAGCTCAGCTGACCGGCACAGACAGGAAGACATCGATTCGCGATGCTGCAGACGGTGACGGCTCCACACAGCGGCGCTGCAGCTGAGACAGAGATCGGTGCTTCAGGGAGTGAGGAAAAGTGAGTATAAACGTTTATTTTTTTTTTCTGTGCCACAGGCCATATACCAGGATGGGGGTATAACATGAGCAGGATGGATGGGGGAATAACATGAGCAGGATGGATGGGGGAATAACATGAGCAGGATGGATGGGGGAATAACATGAGCAGGATGGATGGGGGCATATCATGAGCAGGATGGATGGGGGCATATCATGAGCAGGATGGATGGGGGCATATCATGAGTAGGATGGATGGGGGCATATCATGAGCAGGATGGATGGGGGCATATCATGAGCAGGATGGATGGGGGCATTTCATGAGCAAGATGGATGGGGGCATATCATGAGCAGGATGGATGGGGGCATTTCATGAGCAGGATGGATGGGGGCATATCATGAGTAGGATGGATGGGGGCATATCATGAGCAGGATGGATCGGGGTATAACATGAGCAGGATGGATGGGGGTATAACATGAGCAGGATGGATGGGGGCATTTCATGAGCAGGATGGATGGGGGCATTTCATGAGCAGGATAGATGGGGGCATATCATGAGCAGGATGGATGGGGGCATATCATGAGCAGGATGGATGGGGGTATAACATGAGCAGGATGGATGGGGGTATAACATGAGCAGGATGGATGTGGGTATATCATGAGCAGGATGGATGGGGGCATTTCATGAGCAGGATGGATGGGGGTATATCATGAGCAGGATGGATGGGGGCATATCATGAGCAGGATGGATGGGGGTATAGCATGAGCAGGATGGATGGGGGTATATCATGAACAGGATGGATGGGGTTATATCATGAGCAGGATGGATGGGGGTATATCATGAGCAGGATGGATGGGGGTATATCATGAGCAGGATGGATGGGGGGTATATTATGAGCAGGATGTATGGGGGGTATATTATGAGCAGGATGGATGGGGGGTATATTATGAGCAGGATGGATGGGGGGTATATTATGAGCAGGATGGGGGTATATGAGCAGGATCATATACAAGGCAGGAGGATCCTTACCAGAATGGGGTACCTTAGTAGAGAATTTGGGGACATTACCCCATAACAGTGTCAGCAGCAGATCCTCGCCCCATAACAGTGTGTCATGACCATATTTTTTGGTTAAAATTTTATTTTCCTATTTTCCTCCTCTAAAACCAGGGTGCGTCTTATGGTCAGGTGCGTCTTATAGTCCGAAAAATACAGTAATCTCACAAAGTAACATACACAAGCTGTATCTCACTATTGGGTATGTGCCCTTAACATTTCTGCCATGAAAATTCATTTTGGTGTCATTTTTGAAGGTTTTCTGGTGAGTTCGTAAAAATGGCGTAAAACGCGGACAAAATTGTTCACAGCTGTGACTTTTGAGTGATAAATGCTTCAAGGGGTCTTCTCCATGCTGTTGCCATGTCATTTGAGCACTCTTCTGAGACTTTTGTGACATTTTTAGGGTTTCTACATGCTGCCGGGGGTCATTTCATAAAAATACTCGGGTCTCCCATAGGATAACATTGGGCTCGGTGCTCGGGCCGAGTACACGAGTATCTTGGGATGCTCGGCCCGAGCCTCGAGCACCCGAGCTTTTTAGTACTCGCTCATCACTACTGGTGAGGTGTTTGTGTCGTGGCAGCCATGAGGTCATTATTGAAGTTGCGGTTCCAAATAGGACGCTATTAATGCCACTCATGACGTGTCACTCTGCTTTTGTCTCCAGGAGGTGCATTGTGGTCCACCCTGGTTTGGGGCGGACACAGATTATAAAACGGGCTGGAGCCAACAAGGAGGTGCGCAGTCTTCTATTATGCTCCGAAAGAGCACACCTCCATGTGTTAAACCCATTGCGGCTTTAGGCCAGAGGTAGGCAGGGATAGGGCGTCGATGCAGGCCGCCACCACAGTTGGTAATGCAGAACGGTTAAGACCAGCTCCTGTCCTACCAGTCCTGCTTGTGCAGCCCAGTGGCATTAACAGGCCTGCTGCTGCTGATGCTCCTGCTGTCCACAGGTGTGGCCCCAATGCACACGGTCAGCGTACTCAATGGCCCCTGTGATGTTAACAGGGAGTTCCTGGGCTGGGTGGGCGTGTTGACCCTGTGATGCTAACAGGGCTCCCAGTCTCCAGATCCGAGTGGCGTCTAACTCGGTTCAGGCTACTATTAGTTTCATAGCCACACAGCTCTGTATCCTCCACCTAACCTTCCAGTTGCCAACCTCTCCTTTTCCATCTGGGAGCACGGTGGACACGGACTGCTGATGGGGATATATACCTTTCTCTTTCTTTTCTTATTAATTTTCGTTATATAGCGGTAACATAGTATATACCACCTTATTCAAATCTGCCAGTCCCAAGGTAACAGATGGTGTTTCTTCAGCAAATGTTACTTTTGCTTAACCACCAAACCCAGGGACAAAAACTTTTTTCCCCTTTCCAACACACCTGTTCCCCTTTCCACCAGCATCTGTCCTTTTTCAACTCATTTTGTATATGACCAAAAGTGCAACTCTGCAGGGACACCGTACTCAATGCCATCTCAGCACAGCAGACAGCCCTCGGTCCCTCTGATGTGGACAAGTAAAAGACCATTTCCTCCTATCCATGACAAAGCTTTGAGATTCATTATGTGCAGCACTGGTGTTTAGTGGAAAAGCAGATCTAAGATTGCGTACCACCTTCTGCAGATACTCCTGTATACGTGCATCCCTTTCTATGGCAGGAATTATTTCGCCAAATTTTGTCTTGTACCGGGGATCTAACAGTGTGGCAACCCAGTAGTTAGCATTACTTCGAATTCGTACAATCCGAGGGTCATGTTGTAGGTAGTGCAGCAAGAAGGCGCTCATGTGTCTTGTGCATCCAGGAGGACCAAGTCCTTGGTGTGTTGGTGGCAGAGAGGTGAGAATCGTGCCTCCTTCCTCTGCCCTCTCCCCCCAACCTCGCACAACCGAAATGTGAGCAAGCTCTCACTCATCTGCTGAGTCTTCCATGCCCATCGCCAGTTCGTCCTCCATTTCTTCATGGGCTCCTGCACCTTCCTCAACAATTTTTGCTGATACTATGCGCCCCTTTTAATCCCTCTCCCCCACCGTCCCTTGACTTCCGCCTAAGTGCCGCTCACCGTCTGGAACTTGTAGATCTTGTTATCCCTTCCGCATATGACTCCTCCTGTACTTCCTCCTCTTCCTCTTGGACCAACACCTGACTCCGAATAATGCTTACACTGTGCTCCATCTTGTAAATGACCAGAATTGTCACGCTGAGAATGGCATCGCCAGTGCTAAACATCTTCGTCGACATTTGTA
Organism: Anomaloglossus baeobatrachus; assembly: GCF_048569485.1. Classification (NCBI taxonomy): domain Eukaryota; kingdom Metazoa; phylum Chordata; class Amphibia; order Anura; family Aromobatidae; genus Anomaloglossus; species Anomaloglossus baeobatrachus. The sequence continues at coordinate 104,877,160 of NC_134361.1, forward strand.
AACTGTGCAGAAGGGTGCATAGGTCCTTGATCTGACACCACTCCAGCAGCGTGATCTGCACCACCTCTGGATCAAGTTAGCCCAGGGTATACGTCATACCGTATTTCAGCAGGGCTCTGCGGTGCTGCCACAGACGCTGCAACATGTGCAGATTCCAAGTCCTGCATGTCAAAACATCGCATTTCAGGCGTTTAACCGCCAGACCCTAAGACTTCCGGAGCGATGAAAGTTGTTGAGCTGCTAGGTGCGAAGGATGAAAGTGAGCACAAAGTAGCGTGCCCGCTGCACAAGGCCATGTAGGCCGGGATGGTATTTTAAAAATTGCTGGAGAATCAGATTCAACACGTGAGCCATACAAGGCACGTGTGTCACATTGCCCTGACGAAGGGCCGCAGACAGGTTTGCATCATTGCCGCACACGGCTGTTAAGTCACCAACGTAGTCCACTCAATCAATTTGTACTCAGGTCGCCAGGTGACAACGTGTTCCTTTCGTGCATAGTGCTGATGATGGGAAAGGAGTCGATGCCAGCGGCGCAGGTGGACGCAGGTTATGCTCACCCACTGGGCTGCGTTACCTTGACAGATGCAGAACCACAGTGTTACGTGGGGCTGTCTGATAATAAAACTTAAAGGAATGTCAGACAGTCAGGGTCCGCCGTGCAAAGACTCTGCTGCAGACTATGGCAGAGGATAAGAGGTATGTAAGTGTGCCACTGTAAAAAATAATAGCACAAGTGCAGAGTGCAATACCTCTGTTAAACTCACAGAGGAATATAATTAGAAAATTAAGCAATTCCTCCCTTACTTGGAGGGTGTGTGGAATGGTCTCTGTTAAAGATCACAGAGACAAAAGCAGTGAGTGTGAAATGGCACCTACCTAGGTCCGTTCCTCTAGGGGTGCCAGGAGACGGACAGCAGCGTAAGCTGCACAAAGCTCCTACCTGCGTTCGCTCCACTAGTGTGCGAGGACACGAACCACTAGATATGGCACCTGCCTACGTCCTCTCTTCTAGTGGTGCAAAAGAGATGGACAGCAGCGTAAGCCGCACAAAGCTCCTACCTGCGTTCGCTCCACTAGTGTGCGAGGACACGAACCACTAGATATGGCACCTGCCTAGGTCCGCTCTTCTAGTGGTGCAAAAGAGATGGACAGCAGCATAAGCCGCACAAAGCTCCTACCTCTGTTTGCTCCCCTAGTGTGCGAGGATACGAACAACTGCCAGACGCAGTATAAGGAACGTTACCCTAGCGGCAACGTCCACCTAAGAGTAGAATCACAAGGCCCAGCCGGACCATGTGCCTCAGGCACCTGCCTATGTCCGCTCCACTAAGAGGTAAGGATACGGACTGCAGCCGAAGCTGTAAGGTACAAGAACGCTACCCTGCTGGTAGCGCTCACCTAACATAGACAGAGAGATGCCTAGAGGGACGTGCACAGGGCGTCTTCCCTCATGCATGAATCAAGAGGACTGAGCGCCGAGCGGCGTGCGTCAGGGTCTTATATAGACTCTGTGCCTCATCCAAGATGGAGGACACCAGAGCCAATCCGCTGCCAGAATGACAGCAATGACGTCACGCTGGCCTATCACCGAGCAAAGCGTCACAAGCACATGACCAGTGGCCAATCAGCTTAGAAGGTGTCAGAGACATGTGACCTCGTGTCAGCGATGTCACCCGCACATGTGCAATGGCTCCAAGATAGGACTTAGTCTCCAGCGCTTGCACATGTGCAGTAGCAAGAAATCCGGACATAGTCTCCAGAACCACAACAACCGTAACAGTACCTCCCCCTCAAGGGCCCCCCTCCCGGCGACGCAGGTAATCGGCAACTAAGTCGGGAGCATGGACAGCCTCCTCAGGCTCCCAAGAGCGATGGGAGGGCTATGGCCCGGAACAATCTATCAAGAAGAACCTGCGCCCTCTAACCATCTTAGAACCAACTATGGCTCGTACCTCATAGCTAGAGCGAGAGGAATCAGAGGCAGGAGAGTGCACTTCACGAGCGTGAGGTAAAATAGCCGGCTTTAGCAGTGAAACATGTAATTTGTCATGGATCCTAAGATGGACGGGTAACTTCAATTGGTAGACTACAGGATTTACCTGTCAAAGAATCTCATAAGGACCCAGGAAGCAAGGAGCAAATTTGACAGAGCTCACTCTAAGTTTCACGTGTTTTGCAGAGAGCCACACAAAATCCCCTGGAGAAAAGACAGGAGCCGGGCGATGAAACCGATCGGACACCGTCTTCATACGGTCCTTACCTGCTTGGATCGACTCTTGAGTCCGATCCCAAACCTCTCTGGCATTAGTTGCCCAGTCGGCCACAAGAGGAGGAGGTGCAGCAGCGGGAAATGGTACCGGTACCCTAGGGTGTTGCCCATTATTAAGTACGAATGGTGTCTGCCCAGTGGCCTCAGCCAGCGAACTGTTAAGGGCAAATTCTGCCCAGGATTGGAGGGAGGACCAGTTATCGTGGTTCTCAGCAACAAAGTGTCGAAGGTATATAATCATGGATTGATTCGTATGCTGAACCAAACCATTGGTCTCCGGATGGTATGCCGAAGAGAGATTCAACTCAATTTGCAGAAGGCTACAAAGATCTCGCCAGAAACGGGAAACAAATTGCGGGCCTCTATCACAAATGATACGATCTGGCATCCCGTGAAGCCTAAAGACATGCTTGAGGAATAGTTTGGCTAGTACCCTGGAAGACGGGATTCTCGATAATGGTACGAGATGAACCATCCGGGAGAAATGGTCCGTAATGACCCACACAAATCTATGTCCCTGTGAACACGGACGATCATCCACAAAGTCCATGCCTACCACCTCCCATGGTCTATCTGGCACTGGTAAAGGATGCAAGAGCCCAGTCGGTCTCTGCCGTAATGGACGGTTGCGAGCACACGAGTAGCAGGGACCGACATATCTCTTGACGTGGCTGGCTAAGTGTGGCCACCAATACCCCCTCTCCAGTAACTCTCGTGTCCGCCTAATACCAAAATGCCCACCCACCTTTGAGGTGTGGGCCCACGACAGTATATCATTCTGTCAATCAGGCGACACAAAGGTCTTGCCCGGTGGGATTTGGTCTAACATCACAGGGGAGAGCGTATGAAAAACCCTGGAGGGAAGGATAAGACGAGGTTCGTCAATCTCTTCCTGGGTAGAAACCATAGAGCGAGACAGAGCGTCTGCCTTGTTATTCTTACTCCCAGACAGATAGTTGATGGAGAAGTGAAAGCGGGAGAAAAACAAGGACCAGCGGGCTTGGCGAGGATTCAGACGCTGAGCGGTTTGTAAGTACGTCAGATTCTTATGGTCTGTATAGACCTGGAAAGGATGTTTCGCTCCTTCCAGCAAGTGACGCCACTCCTCCAAGGCTAATCTCAGGGCGAGCAGTTCCCTATCCCCAATGGTATAGTTTCTCTCTGCCGGGGAAAAGGTTTTAGCAAAGAAGAAACACGGCCTTTTTCTACCTGCACCATTCTTTTGATACAAGACCGCACCAGCACCCACTGAAGAGGCATCAACCTCCAAGAGGAAGGGCTTATTCTCATCGGGTCTTTGAAGAACGGGAGCAGTTGAAAAGTGTCTTTTTACTGCCTCAAAAGCCTGGGATCTCTCAGTATACCAGACTTTTGGATTAGCACCTTTCTTAGTCAAGGCCACCAAAGGGGCCACCAAAGTAGAGAAATGGGGTATGAACTGCCTGTAATAATTTATGAATCCTAAGAAGCGTTGCACCGCCTTCAAGGAATGAGGTTCGGACCATTCCAGGACAGCAGAGAGCTTCGCAGGATCCATAGCCAGACCCTCTTGTGAGATAATGTAGCCCAAAAAAGGCAAGGATGACTGCTCGAATACACATTTTTCGAGTTTAGCAAACAAAGAGTCCTCCCTTAAACGGGAAAGGACACGAACGACATCCTGACGATGAGTCTCCAGATCAGGAGAAAAAATCAGGATGTCGTCCAGATACACCACGACGGAGGATAACAGTAAATCCCTGAACACATCGTTTACGAAGTCCTGAAATACTGCGGGTGCATTACATAAACCAAAAGGCATGACGAGGTATTCATAGTGACCGTCTCGGGTGTTAAAAGCGGTCTTCCATTCGTCACCCTCTCGAATTCGTACCAAGTTATACGCACCCTGCAGATCCAACTTCGTAAAAACCTGAGCTCCCCTCAGTCTGTCAAAGAGCTCCGAAATTAAAGGTAACGGGTATTTGTTCTTTATTGTAATTGCGTTGAGACCCCTGTAATCTATGCAGGGACGCAAATCACCCTCTTTCTTCCGAACAAAGAAAAACCCAGCTCCCGCGGGAGAGACAGACTTACGAATGAACCCCTTCTCTAAACTCTCTCTTATATAGGTCGACATGGCCTCCGACTCAGGTATCGACAGGGGGTAAACCCTGCCCTTAGGTGGAACCGAACCTGGGATAAGGTCTATGGCACAGTCATACGGCCTATGGGGTGGAAGAACCTCAGCACCCTGTTTGGAGAACACGTCAGCGAAATCCAAATAGGGTGTAGGTATGGGAGAGAGATCAGTTGATGCAACCCTAATGACCTTAGGTGGTAAGGGAAGACATCGGGACTGACATTTCGAACCCCAACTAATAATGCTGTCGGACTCCCAGTCAATGTGAGGAGCATGAGTCCGAAGCCATGGGAGACCCAGAAGGACGTCGTCTATACCCTCAGGCAAAACAAGAAAAGAAATCTCCTCTATGTGACCCTGAGGCAGGGAAAGGCGCAAGGGAACTGTCCTCAATGTAATGGAAATAAGCAGCGTTGAGAAACACGTGATGGTGTCTCCGCGGCTTTCTTATTTGCATACTTCCCAGGGGGCAATGCTCTAGAATCACTGCGTTGAGAAACACGTGATGGTGTCTCCGCAGTGGATATATTGATCTCCCTAAGGTCAACAATGCTTGCTTAAGTACTCAATGTAATGGAGTCAGACAACATAGTCCCATTAACAACAAGGACAGGAATAGGCACCTCTAACATGATAGAGGGAATATTGTGTCCCTTTACAAATCCTGAGGACACAAAAGTCCCGTCAGCTCCGGAATCCACAAAAGCCATAATAGGCCATGTATTCTCAGAGAATGAGAGCTGACCTGGGATACTACACCTAGAGGGTGCAGAAGACGTCTCTAGTAACCCCCCTCTAATGGTTACTAGGCCTGGGAGTTTCCCTGACGACTAGAACACTTGTTGGCATAGTGCCCAGCCTGACGACATACGTAACATGTAGGAGGACCAGACTTGCGTAGTCTGGAGGACGTATGACCTAACTCCATAGAAGTGGGAGATGTTTCAGATGCTGAAGATGGTAGTGGACCCTCAACAACTGGAATAGCCCGATGCTTAGTGCGTGAGGAAGAGACCTCGAGTCTACATTCCCTATGGCGTACGTCGATCCTCGTTGCTACTGTGATCAAGTCCTCCAGAGAAGCAGGGACCTCACGAGTAGCAAGGGCATCCTTGACATAGCCTGCCAACCCTCTCCAGAAGATAGGAATCAATACCTTCTCTGGCCAATCTAGTTCTGCAACCAGAGTTCTAAAAGTAATGGCATTGGTGCAATTGTGCAAAAGAGACGGACAGCAGTATAAGCCGCACAAAGCTCCTACCTCTGTTCGCTCCCCTAGTGTGCGAGGATACGAACAACTGCCAGATGCAGTATAAGGAACGTTACCCTAGCGGCAACGTCCACCTACGAGTAGAATCACAAGGCCCAGCTGGACCATGTGCCTCAGGCACCTGCCTATGTCCGCTCCACTAAGAGGTAAGGATACGGACTGCAGCCGAAGCTGTAAGGTATAAGAACGCTACCCTGCCGGTAGCGCTCACCTAACATAGAAAGAGAGATGCCTAGAGGGACGTGCACAGGGCGTCTACCCTCAAGCATGAACCAAGAGGACTGAGCGCCGGGTGGCGTGCGTCAGGGTCTTATATAGACTCTGTGCCTCATCCAAGATGGAGGACACCAGAGCCAATCCGCTGCCAGAATGACAGCAATCATGTCACGCTGGCCTATCACCGAGCAAAGCGTCACAAGCACATGACCAGCGACCAATCGGCATAGAAGGTGTCAGAGACATGTGACCTCGTGTCAGCGATGATGTCCCCCGCACATGTGCAATGGCTCCAAGATAGGACTTAGTCTCCAGCGCTTGCACATGTGCAGTAGCAAGAAATCCGGACATAGTTTCCAGAGCAACAGTAACCATAACACATAGGCTGAATGTAGGTGGTGGGTATCTCACAGATGAAGTACCATCATTCAGCTACAACCAATGGGAATACACCACACCCTTTTTTAGGCCTCTCCTGTCTGCAGACCACTGCCAGACAAAGCTATGAACCTCTTGTTACTGATACCCCCAGTTCAGTTTTATGATTTTGTGTGCTTGTTACATGACTACCTTTCCTGCTTGCTGTTTATGTACCTCGTTGGCCGATTTGCATTTCACCTCTGCTTGTTTTCTGATTAAGTCCTGGCCATCTCATTCTGTTCCTCTTCCTCAATTAATGTTTTGACCCTGCATGACTACTATTCTCTGGAACTGCAGCCTTCCACAGTTATTGATCAGCTTGGGCCCTGTGTAATTCCAAATCACTGTATAGGGGTTAAAGGGTTTCAGGGTTCTGGGGGTCCAGCTTGGTGAGTGGCTTCCTTCTAGCCTATCCTTTACAGCCCATCTGAGTGTGTTGATCCAGGCAGGTGTTACACCGTGCCCTCTGCAGAAGGCCATGTAGGCCGGGTCAGTTTTTTAAAAATTGCTGGACAACCAGGTTCAACACGTGAGCCATACAAGGCATGTGTGTAACAGTGCCCTGAAGAAGGGTCGCAGACTGGTTTGCATCATTGTCACACCCAGCCTTCCCTGGCTGCTGGTTGAGTGGAGACAACCATTGATGAAACTCGGTCTCACTCTCCAGAGCTTACCGTCCACAACTCATCAGCGGTGTGACTCACATTTCCCAGACATTTCTAAGTAAAGAGTCGACCGCATCATGCTGTTGAGCTCTGCTGCCAGCATAGTAAGGAGGTGGGTGGGATTCCTTGGGCACAGTTACAAGGAAGGGTTGCCTGACCACACAGGGTTTGGGCTGAGGTGGAGGACCCACACGAGGTTGAGGAGGCAGAAGCAGTGGAGGAACTTGTGCATACAGAGGAAGAATTGACACACAACTCGTGGGGACGGCAAGACTTGTACAGCAAACCCTTCTCCATCTCTCACCATAGTTACCCAGTGCCCAGTCAGCAACATGTAACTCCCCTGTCCATGCTTACTGGTCCAAGTATCTGTGGTGAAATGCACCCTGTCACACACAGAGTTTCTCAAGGAATCGGTGATGTTGTGTGCGACCTGCTGTGGTAGCACGGGCACGCCTTTCTTGGAGAAGGAGTGGCGACTGGCCATCGGCTCTTGGGGCACTGCAATGGGCATAAGGTCTCGAAAATACTTGGTCTCAAAAGGGTGTAAAGGCAGCCTTTCTGTAGCCAACAAGTTGCAGATGCTGTAACTCAACCTCTTAGGCATGTCATGCCCTTTGATAATCATGTAAAACACAGCGAGGGGACTCCAACCACAGTCTCCCTCATTTCCACTAATTGGGCCACACACACCCCACTTGACTGGCATCAGTTGAGCCCCCTTTTGAAAAAGAAAAAGATGCTTTGCATGAAGCACTCTTAAAAATACGCATGCCTTTCACCTCCCCAGGATGACCCAGGGGAAGAAAAGTCCTCCGAGAGCCATGACTTGTTCATCTTGGTTCTTTTTTCAAAAGCGAGGGGACTCCAACCACAGTCTCCCTCGTTGCCACTAATTGGGCCACACACACCCCACTTGACTGGCATCAGTTGATCCCCTTTTTCAAAATGAAAAAGATGCTTTGCATGAAGCACTCTCAAAAATACGTGTGCCTTTCACGTCCCCTGGCTGACCCAGGGGAAGAAAAGTCCTCTGAGAGCCATGTCCACATTGTCAGTGGACAGACGCGTGTGCTTTTCTGCCAGCAGACCCCAGCAGCACTGAAGAAAGGTTCGGAGAGAACGCTGGCTGCAGCACACGACAAGATCCCCAAGGCGTACGTGGCAAGCTCAGGCAATTTATCCAGATTGGAAGCCTAAAATGAGCAGGGCTCAGGTTGCACAGTAATGGCATCGATGTTTCCTTGCATATACTCATATACTGTGTCTCCTCCTCTTTTTCCTTACCCAGCTCTTTTGTTTTCGCATGAGTATATGTCCTTGTCACTTTCCCATGTGTTTGTGTTGTGTTGTGAGTTGTTTGTCACCTTTTGGACACCTTTGAGGGTGTTTTCTAGGTGTTTTTCTGTGTTTGTGAATGCCTGCCATTGTTTTCTATGCGGTTCGAGTTCGGTTCGTCGAACGTTCGACGAACCGAACTCGAACGAGACCTCCGTTCGGCGAAACGAACTCGAGCCGAACCGGGACAGGTTCGCTCATCTCTAGTGATAACAAGGAGTTCTGCACTGTTTTTGAACAGATATTAAATAAATGTTCGTTGGATTGGATGACCCTTACTATTGAATATTTACACAAATCCATCGATTCGACTAAAGAAAAAGTAACCTCGGTTGAAACTCAGTTAGAATCCTCACTTCCATCTGAGGAATTCTCTGCAATGATGGAGAAATTAAAATCCTCTCTGTTGGTTCATAAACAGGAATCACAAAAGAAGAAACGTCAAAACTTCTTACGGGACACAGAGGACTATGTCAATAACCGGGTGTACCGCTGGCATAAATCATTTAAGTCTCAACCGTTTAGACCTTATCATTCCTCTTCTGATACTTCTTTGTCAGGTTCAGATAATGGGTTTTGATCCCACCAAGGTAGATATGTACCATCTTTTTTAGGCCAACAACGACCTCAAAGCCGAAGAGGCAAAAGCAGCGTGGGGGACAATGCCACAGACACTCCAAGAACCAACATGACAACCAGATCCCAGGTAGGGAGGAGTCTTTAGTCATTAATATCTCTTCCAAGAACCTTACATCACAACAAATGTGTTTATTACAAAAAGGTTTATCCTTTTCTCCAACATATAAATTCAATTCTTTCAATTTACATATGGATCTACAGAAATTTTTTAGATCCCTGAGATTAAAAGCACATTTTTCTCCACATGGTTCTGGACATATATCATCTAGAGATACAGTTACTTTAAGATCGCCTATTAACCTCTCTGACCTGGGCCTTAGAATTAAGAGCACTTTTATGCCTCCTAAAAATTAGCCAGCTATTGAAACATTTATTTCTCTAGTGGATCGTGATGTATCACAATTATGTAAAGATATTGAGCAGGGTCTTTTATTCTATCCATCTAATATGTCTCAATCTGATAAGCTGGCTCTTGAATCACTGATCAAAGATAAATAATTAATCTTGAAACCTGCCGATAAAGGCGGAGCTACAGTTATAATGGATAAACGGATGTATATTGATGAAGTCATGACCCAACTTTCTAACATTGAGGTGTATACTGCCTTGACCAATAATCCCACATCTTCCATTCGAGACAAAATTAAAAATACTATAGAACCCTATCTAAAATCAGGCCTTATTGATGATAAAGTTTTTGAATTTCTACAGAAGAAGGACCCAATGGTACCTATCTTCTATGTATTAACAAAAATACATAAAAGTTTGGAGAAACCCCCAGGTAGACCCATTGTGGCGGGTACGGACTCAATTCTATCACCATTAGCTATCCTACTAGAAAAAAATTTGACTCCTTTGATAAAAAAAACTGAGTCCTTTCTATTAGATATGGATGAATTTTTGGATATGATTCGTAAGTTTGACCATATAACATCTGATGCCATCTTGGTCACGTGGGATATAGGCAGTTTATATACATCAATTACTCATGAGAAGGGCATTAACTCTGTACATAAATTATTATCTGACCATAATTTTGACTCTGAGACAAAAAAATTTTGTATAGAATTATTGAATATTGTATTAAGAGAATTTTTTTTTCTTTTTCAGGATAGTTTTTATTTACAGATTCAAGGTACAGCCATGGGGTCCAATGTAGCCCCCCCTATGCTAATTGCTATATGTCACATTTTGAACAAACATTCATCTATCCACATGAACTTTTTAAATCACATGTATTATGTTGGAAACGGTATATAGATGACGTTTTTTGCATATGGGCGGGCTCATTGGACTCCCTTCTAATATTTCACAATTACTTTGCTTTTTGGATACTATGGTCATTAGAGGTGATGGCGGCAAATTGGAGACCGATCTCTACATTAAGGCTACTGATAAAAGTAACTTACTACAGTACTCCAGCTGCCACCCCAAGGCCGTTAAGAAATCAATTCCCAAATCTCAATTTCTCAGAGTCAAAAGAATTGTCAGTCAAGATGCTACGAAGACATTGAGACTTGACGAGATGAACTCCAGATTTAAAGCGAGGGGGTACCCCGATAATTTATTGAAGAACAGTTTAAATAGTGATAGTAAAAAATCCGATATGGAAAACCGTATTCCCTTTGTTCATAGCTTTCATCCCTATTCCTATAAGGTTCATAAACTTATCCGCCGTAACTGGCATATTTTGAGCCGAGGTTATCCTCAGGTAATTGAATTCCAAAAGCCGTTTCTCCCCTGCTTTCGCAGGGCTCCCAATTTAAGAAATAAACTAGTTAGAGCGGATATAGGTTCCATTGCTCCCTCCCTCTCACAGAGCTATTCTAGTACACCTCGTAAAGGCAATTTCCCGTGACTTAATTGCCTACAGTGTAATAATATTATCAAAGGGGATAGGGTTTTCCATCCACAAAACGGTTAAGGTTTTCCCATCAAGGGATTCTTCACGTGTGCTAGCTCCTACGTTGTTTATGTGATTAAATGCCCATGTGGCTTGCCTTATGTTGGAGAAACGACTCAGTCTATACGTGATAGGATCTCACAACATATGTCCACTATCCGCTGTGAACGTCTTAATCTTCCTCTTCCTTTTCACTTTCATAAATTAGGACACAGGGTATCTCAGCTCAGTTATCAGGTACTTGAACAAATTCCACATATGAGAACGGGTCAAAGTAGGGTAACACTTTTAAAAAAACGTGAAGCCTTTTGGATTTTTGTATTACAGACTATGGAACCCAAAGGTCTCAATAGAAAATTTGATATAGGGAGTTTTATGTAACTTTTTTACACCTATGAGAATATTCTCAAATATATTTACCTCCAAATATGCTATGCTTCTATACATATTAAATGTGTTATACTTATAGATATACATCTTTATACGGTTTTGGATAATATTTTTCTTACTTTATTAGGTATTTTAAATATATTTTTTTATATATCTTTTGTTGTGTTTTATTAATTTATTTATTTTTTTATTTTTTTCTCTTTTACGTTTAGTCAGTATTACAGGCCAATTAAATCTGATGAATTCATCAATCAACCTTCGGTATTTAAATTTATTCTAATGTATATTTTTTTATAAATTTTTATATTTTTTTTATATATTTCTTTATATATTTTTCTATAAATGAATTCTTTTTCATATATTTATTTTTTCATTAATCTTTATTTTTTATATTTTTTTATATTCTTTATGACTGATTTTCGCTATTTACACTAACAATATAGATTAATATATTTGAGTAACTATATTTTCATTTTTTTATAACTTTTTTTATAATAAATATATATTTTTTCATATATCTCCATATATATATATCTATATTATTATTTCACATTGCACCATAAAATAACCTCTATCTGATTAATGTGTGTTACCCCTTTACTCACATACATCAATTTTACAAGTCATTGGGATCTATTATTATATTTGTGCCCTATTTGATGCAGTGTATTGCCGATCACGTGACTTTGCCACGTGTTGAATGCACTTTGTGCTTCTTTCTCTCATTAAATAGCTGTTTCTCCAGCTAATGTCATCACTTCCAGTTTCGCGGACCTGTGATGATGCTGGTTTCCTCTCCTGGAGCTTGTTGCCAACCTTTTGCCAACCATATACATCACTTCCGGTTTCGTAAAACCGGAAGTGACGTTACGTCCCGGGACCTTTAAAAACCCTCTCCTTATGACACATGTTAGCGCATTCCCCTGGCGTGATAGACGCAATACACATCAGCACTCATTCTCCTATGGCCCTTTGACTTACTGGAAAGATGTTTTACTTTACTTATATGCCTGATCGTTTCTCTCTGTATTACAGACCTGCTACCTGTGGCTGATCTCTGCCCTTTTTATACACCTACTACAATGATGTCTGTTAAATTCTGCCTATTTCAAAAGTGATGGATATTCCCATAGGAATATCAAGTCAATAATGATTTTCTCTGACTTATGTGTGTATTGCTCTCCTGATATGCTAGTCCCTCCTATAGTCATGATTCAATTCTATGTTTATGCGCTATATTCTGTATAAATCTGGATATTGTTGTAATTATATACATTATAGCATATTTTCTTTATATCTTTTGTTTAGTGTGAATTTGATCGGATGAAGGTCTAAATGTGACCGAAACGTCATTTATATTTATATTCACACAAAGGAGCTACTGAACGAAGTGTTTCTTTTTTTGCACAGTGGATGAATGGATAGATGTCAAACATATATAACATCCCATCCCCCTGCATATTCTAAGCTGGCGCCCTTTAGTGTCTTTCATGTGGCACTAAAGGATGCCTAGCTTTGTATTTAGCCCAAAAAGAAAACAAATAATTAAAATAAATGACGTGGGGTCGGTCCCCCCTATTTTGATAGCCATCTAGGGTAAAGCAGACAGCTGTAGCCTGCAAACCACATCTGACAGCTTCACCTTGTCTGGTGATCAATTTGGAGGGCTCCCCAAGCTGTTATTTTTTTTAATTATTTATAAATAAATAATTAAAAAACAAACAAACATGGGGTCCCCCCAAATTAGATCACCAGCCAAGGTGAAGCTAACAGCTGGGTTCTGGTATTCTCAGGGTGGGAATAGCCATGGTTATTGGACTCTTCCCAGCCTAAAAATAGCAGGCCGCAGCCGCCCCAGAAGTGGCGCATCCATTAGATGTGCCAATCCTGGCGCTTCGCCCCAACTCATCCCGTTGCCCTGGTGCGGTGGCAAATGGGGTAATAAATGGGGTTGATACCAGATGTGTAATGTCACCTGGCATCAAGCCCAGCAATTAGTGATGTCACAGCGTCTATTTGATACCAGACATAACTAACTGACAGCAATAAAAAAAAATTGACAACAAAAAAAAAAATTATTTGAAAAAACACTTACCAACACATTGCCTCTTTCACCAATTTATTGAAAAGAAAAAAAAAATCGGGTCCCTGTAGTCCATTGTGAAAGTCCCGCGGCGATTCTGGACCTTCTAGAATATGGGGGGCACGTTCAGGGAACGTATCCCCCATTTTCTAGGGGTGCAGACCCTCCATTTGAGGAGAGTGGGTGCAAAGAATCTGCTCCCACCCTCCCCGGGTCGCAGCTGCAGAGTGCGAGCAGTGAGCCAGCGTCTCTGAAAGCAAAGCAGGAAGCTGAGCTGACAGCCGCGCTCTGCACGCGTGACCGGCGTTCACTTTGAAGGAGGAGGGGGCCGCAGGGGATCAGAGCTGAGACAGGTACGGGGAACACCGGGGAACACCGGGGTGGGAATAGGGGGTGACCTGACAGGGCCTGGTGAGCAGTTTTCTGTCGTATGTGTCATAGCACATGCGACAGAAACCCGAGAAATGCAGCCGGCGCGCTGCTGTCTTGGATTTTCGGGAGGGGGGTGGTCGGGGGGAATCGGGGGGGACAATTTTTTCGACACCGGGGGACTTGAGGGGACCGGGGAGGACATTTTTCTCCCTTCTGACATGTTTGTTTATGCCAGATGGGAGATAAATCATTTTTTACCGGCGCTGCCATTTACTGTAACCTGATCATCGGTATACGGTGTATACCGGTCATCAGGTGAGCGGGGACCGAAAAAAACGGCCTGAATCATGATCTCCAGGGTCTCAGCTACCCCCGGCAGCTGAGAGCCCGGACATTTTCCGACTCTGGAGGGCGCTAGACACTTTTTTCCGACCGCCGTTAAAAAGCGGCAGTTTGGAAGAAGTACCCTAATTTGTTGCCGTTAAAAGGCGTATCGGCGGTCGTTAAGGGGTTAAGTTTGATGGTCGCCGAGCATTGACAGCCCGCTTCAAATCCGCTTCAAATCATCCCACAGATGTTCAATGATATTCAGGTCTGGGGACTGGGCTGGCCATTCCAGAACACCGTTCCTCTGCATGAATGCCTGAGTAGATTTGGAGCGGTGTTTTGGATCATAGTCTTGCTGAAATATCCATCCCCTGTGTAACTTCAACTTCGTCACTGATTCTTGCATATTATTGTCAAGAATCTGCTGATACTGAGTTGAATCCATGCGACCCTCAACTTTAACAAGATTCCCGGTGCCGGCATTGGCCACAGAGCTCCAAAGCATGATGGGACCTGCACCAAATTTTACTGTGGGCAGCAAGTGCTTTTCCTGGAATGCCGTGTTTTTTTGCCTCCATGCATAACCCCTTTTTGTATGACCAAACAACTCAATCTTTGTTTCATCAGTCCACAGGACCTTCTTCCAAAATGTAACTGGCTTGTCCAAATGTCCTTTTGCATACCTCAGGCGACTCTGTTTGTGGCGTGCTTGCAGAAACAGCTTCTTTCGCATGCATCACTCTCCCATACAGCTTCTCCTTGTGCAAAGTGCGCTGTATTGTTGACCGATGCACATTGATACCATCTGCAGCAAGATGATACTGCAGGTCTTTGGAGGTGGTCTGTGGATTGTCCTTGACTGTTCTCACCATTCTTCTCCTCTGCTTTTCTGGTATTTTTCTTGGCCTGTCAGTTCTGGGCTTAACAAGAACTGTACCTGTGTTCTTCCATTTCCTTACTATGTTCCTCACAGTGGAAACTGACAGTTTAAATCTCTGAGACAACTTTTTGTATCCTTCCCCTGACCAACTATGTTGAATAATCTTTGTTTTCAGATCATTTGAGAGTTGTTTTGAGGAGCCCATGATGCCACTCTTCATAGGAGATTCAAATGGGAGAACAACTTGCAAGTGGCCACCTTAAATACCTTTTCTCATGATTGGATACCTGCCTATGAAGTTCAAAGCTCAATGAGGTTACAAAACCAATTTAGTGCTTTAGTAAGTCAGTAAAAAGTAGTTAGGAGTGTTCAAATCAAGAAATTGATAAGGGTGTCCATACTTTTGCACCTGTCAAATTTAGTTTAAATGTAGATTGCACATTTTCTGTTAGTACAATAAACCTCATTTCAATTCAGAAATATTACTCAGACCATTAGTTATTAGATATATGAAACTGAAAAAGCTGTTGCAAAAACCCTAATTGTTATTAAGAAAAAAGGTTAACATTAATAGGGGTGCCGAAATTTTTTCATATGACTGTATAGTACAATTGGAGGAATTTTTAGCAGCTCATCCTAAGCCGCTAGATAATAATTTAATGTGAGGCGCCTTAAAGGCTTACCTTAGGGGGTGTCTAGCCTTGATTATAACATATTAAAAGGCTGACTACGGCAGAAGATGCAGTAATTGAGGGGAGACTCAGGGATTCGGAGGCAAATTATATTTCTAATCCAACTGATGGGAAGAGGGCAGTTTGGTTGCAATCAAACAGGTCATATGGACAATACTCTGAAACTAAATCTAAGCGCAAACTGTTTTTTACCCACCAGTCATATTTTGAGCTGGGGAACCAGTCGAGTAAACTGCTGGCTTACATGGTCCGGCAACATAATGCCTCTAACACTATACTAGGCATACTGGAGACTGATAGCTCTGTCGATACTTGTCCAGATGACATTCTTCAGTGCTTTATTACTCAAGAAGTGTCCATAGGGCCTCTGACTGTTTGGCGTACCTGTCGTATCTAGAATTCCCTAATTTGAGTCAGTCTCAGCAGGAATTTTTAGGACAGATATTACAATAGAAGAAATAACTGTGGCCATATCAGATATGGGGCGGCACGGTGGCTCAGTGGTTAGCACTGCAGTCTTGCAGTACTGAGGTCCTGGGTTCAAATCCCACCAAGGACACCATCTGCAAGGAGTTTGTATGTTCTCCCCATGTTTGCGTGGGTTTCCTCCCACACTCCAAAGACATACAGATAGGGACTCTAGATTGTGAGCCCCAATGGGGACAGTGTATGTAAAGCGCTGTGGAATTAATAGTGCTATATAAATGAATAAAATTATTATTATTAATTATATGGCCAGAGGGAAAGCTCCCTGCCCAGATGGTTTCCCTGTAGAATTTTATGGTAAGTACTGCGACACTCTGGCCTCAGTCCTTCTGGATGTATTCTCACATTTTTCAAATGGCTACTCTCTACCTGTCTCTCTCTACGAGGCACATATTGTGGAAAAAAAGGGAGAACCAGAGCAAAAAGCTGAATCAAATATTACAAAGTTTTTTTATTTTTATATTCAAGGTGCACAGTGCAATACATGAAACATTGATGTACAATAAAAAGAGGGGGTGAGGAACATGAGTACAAGACAGATCAACATTAGCCGGGTATGGACTAACAGGCAAAAAAATGTTCGATATTAATAAACCCCTAATTGCCTAGGATGAATGAAATGAATCAATATACTACATAAGAGCATATGAATGCGGTTAACCCAGCGGGGTTAAAACACCAAGGACCAAACCTATTGGTGGTTAAAAATAATTTGGCAAAGGAATGATTAACAGTCAGGAGACAACCAAATATAAGGAAAGTTGAGTCACAAGTAATTAGCACAGAATCCCAAATGGGAGGAGATGTGCTCCTGACTGAACAATCAAAAGACTAAAGGTCCAGTCACACTAAGCAACTTACCAGCGATCCCAACAACGATAGGGATCGCTGGTAAGTTGCTAGGAGGTTGCTGGTGAGATGTCACACTGCGACGCTCCAGCGATCCCACCAGCAACCTGACCTGGCAGGGATCGCTGGAGCGTGGCTACACGAGTTGCTGGTAAGCTCACCAGCAACCAGTGACCAGCCCCCGTCTCCTAGTTACAGCACACATCAGGTTAATTAACCCGATGTGTGCTGCAGCTAAATGTGCACAGAGCAGGGAGCAGCGCACACTGAGCGCTGGCTCCTTGCTCTCCTAGTTACAGCACACATCGGGTTAATTGCCTGATGTGTGCTGCAGCTACATGTGCACAGAGCAGGAGCCGGCAGCACAGGCAGTGAGAGCGGAGGAGGCTGGTATCAAAGGTAAATATCGGGTAACCAAGGACAGGGCTTCTTGGTTACCCGATGTTTACATTAGTTACCAGCCTCAGCAGAAGCTGGCTCCCTGCTCACTGCACATTAGTTGTTGCTGTCTCGCTGTCACACACAGCGATCTGTGCTTCACAGCGGGACAGCAACAACAAAAAAATGGCCCAGGACATTCAGCAACAACCAACGACCTCACAGCAGGGGCCAGGTTGTTGCTGGATGTCACACACAGCAACATCGCTAGCAACGTCACAAAAGTTGTTCGTTACCAGCGATGTTGCTAGCGATGTTGCTTAGTGTGACGGGGCCTTAAGCCAAAGAAGTACCACTAAGGAAAATGAAGTATGATCTAACAGTTAAGCAGACCCCCTAGATGGATGAGGATGACAACCCAAATCCTGATTAGAGAATGGAAACTCCATTAGCCAGGAGGCACGAGGGTATATAAAAGGGGGTAATGCAAATGTGATATTAGTAGACCCCTAGTCACCTGGCAGAGGGGGGGTTTTTTTGGGAAAATGGAGGGGGTCAGATAAAACTGAATGCCCTAAGGGTTAATAGACAAAAGGCAGGTCCTTGTGTTGAGTAAAGGTCATTGGTAGGGAGTATAACTAGCAAACAGGAGACATTCCGGGATGCAGAGTAGGTACAATAACAATAAATTACGTGAGGTGAGTGTAGAACCCTACAAAGCAGAGGTACTCCCGACTGAGTGGTCAAAAAGAGGCCAATGACTACCTAAAGTTGTGAATGGTATAAAGGATATGTAAAGTGTCCATGGGACAAAACCCCCAGGGTAGTTAATAACCCAGATCCAGAGTGGTAAGTGGAGAGTCCATTTAACAAAATGCCAAGGGGGTTTTGGGTGGGGAATAGGACAAAAACAGGACAGGTTAACCCAACGGCAGAAGAGTAGGGGTGAGGCTAAGTGCCTGATTGAGAGAACATATTACCTGAGACCAGTGGCAGGGGGCCCGACGCACGTTTCGCGGCTATTAGCACATCGCTTGCCGCTTCATCATGGGGGAAGGTAAGGAGTACGCCGGACATGGAGGGTTTGTCGGGTTAATAAATTGGTGATGAGGGACTTTGTTAGTGTTTTTTATTTCTAATAAAAGATTTTTCGGGTGTGTGTGCTTTTTAACTGTAATTTACAGATTAATCATGGAAGGAATCTCAGGGAGACGCCTGACATGATTAATCTAGGATTTAGTGGCAGCTATGGGCTGCCATTAACTCCTTATTACCCCGATTTGCCAACGCACTAGGGTAAATCGGGAAGAGCCGGGTACTGTCCCAGAACTGTCGCATATAATGTATGCGGCAATTCTGGGTGGCTGCTGACTGATATTGTTAGGCTGGGGGGGCTCCCCATAATGTGGAGCTCCCCATCCTGAGAATACCAGCCTTCAGCCGTATGGTTTTATCTGGCTGGTATTAAAATTGGGGGGACCGCACGCCGTTTTTTTAATTATTTAATTATTTATTTCACTGCACAGTATACACACACCCACCGGCTGCTGTGTTTGGGTGCAGTGAGACACCTGTCACTCAGCGTGGGGGCGTGTCTCACTGCAACCAATCATAGGCACTGAAAAGCAGGAAAGCAGGGAATACGAGATTGTTTAATGAGCGGCCGGCTTTTTCAAAAGAGGAAAAGCCACCGGAGTTTAGTGAACAGCTGTGCAGCGCCGCGGCAGTGATCGGGGAACGGTAAGTAAGAGAGAGGGGGGAGAATGACCGACAGACTGTGAGAGGGGGACAGACAAAACAGAGAGAGACAGACAGAGCGAGACCGACCGACGGGAGATTGAATGAAAAAGAAAGTGACCGACATCGCTAGTAAAAAGCACAAAACGTGCGTTTTGGACATCGGAGTGCCACACAATGTTTTACGGAAAATCTTTCATTTATTAATCTCAAAAAGTAACATACACCAGCTCTATCTCACTATTGGGTATGTGCCCTTAACATTTCCGCCATGAAAATTCATTTTGGTGTCATTTTGGAAGGTTTTCTGGTGAGTCCGTAAAAATGGCGTAAAACTCGGACAAAATTGTTCACAGCTGTGACTTTTGAGTGATAAATGCTTCATGGGGTCTTCCCCATGCTGTTGCCATGTCATTTGAGCACTCTTCTGAGACTTTTGTGACATTTTTAGGGTTTCTATATGCTGCCGGGGGTCATTTTAGAAAAATACTCGGGTCTCCCATAGGATAACATTGGGCTCGGTGCTCGGGCCGAGTACACGAGTATCTTGGGATGCTCGGCCCGAGCCTCGAGCACCTGAGCTTTTTGGTACTCGCTCATCACTACTTGTCACCTTTGCCTGATGTGTCTAGCTTTAAATATCTGTGCTTACACATCCAGAAAGACCATACACTGGACTTTCAAGTGAACATATCACCGGTTTTAGAGCATGTTAAACTTAAGTATAATATATGAAGAAAGCTGCCACTGTCAGTAGTTGGGAGGATAAACTTAATAAAAATGATACTGCTCCCTAAACTTAGATACACCTTACAACATAGTGTAGTACTAATACCCAGGTCTTTCTTTTCAATGCTTAATTTGCTAACTTCCTTCATATGGGTGAAATCCAGGTCCAAACTCAAGTTGTGTACTTTACAGAGGTCCAAGCCATTGGGCGAGATGGCCCTAATGGAGGTTTTCTTGCACTTCCTAGCGAGGCAACTTAGGGCTCTTGGCTCCTGGATGCCAAACTGTCAATTGTCTGACTCAGAGGATCACTTGGCAGGAGCAGTTGGGGTGGATTGTCTATTGAGCTTTCTGGAATCAGACAGACCGGGTGTGCCAAAGCTACTGCCTATTCTCAGATTGGCACAATCAGTGTGACGGCAAGTTAAAAAAATGGTGCACTTTGAGGGGACGGTGGTGGAACACCCGCTATGGGGAAACAGCTATTTTTCTACCCTAATGGACCATCTCTCGGCATGGTTCTGAATCACTCACAAGGTCCTAATGTTAGGGGATTTTTTTGTTATAGGTATCAATACCTTCAAGTCTTTCAGGTAAATTTAAACTGACACAGCGTTCCAAGATCCCAGTTTTTTAGGTACCTTCAACTCAGGACTGCAATCAAGTCTCAATTGCAGAGAATGGGAACGGGGAACTAATATCGTCATTCCCAATGATAGGCATCGTGAAGTCACAGAGTCCCTGCGGACTGAGATCGGCCATATATATGTACCTGTTGGAGGTCAGGAAAACTAGAAACTTTTGATTCCTTCTATGAGGAATGGGAGGACATGCTGGAATCCCCACTTGTGGTATCCCCATCTGCCAATAATAGGTTAATCCAGTGTTATATTGTTCATCAAGCATATCTCACTCCCACTCACCTGTTTACTGTGGGCTGCTCTCATACATTGGAATGCCCATGATGCCACATTTCAGGGGTGAATTTTATACACATAATATGGAGTTGCCCAATTATATCCTCATTCTGGCAGGACGTGACCTCTCTGTTATCTTCCATTGTGTCGATACCTGTTCCATGTGACCCCTTGCTTTGTCTGTTTGGGTAGTAGAGGAGAGATCGTGGGATCATTATATGAAAATATTCTTTAGAGAAAGCATGTTCATGGCTAGGAAATTGATAGCCCTGAGGTGGATGGGTGTCTCTGACCCGACTGTAAGATTCTTGATTAGACTGGTCAACTTGATTATACCTAATCAACGGGTGGTGTATTACAATAGGGGGGCGCCTAGAAAAATTCAATAAAATTTGGGACCTGTGGAACTCCTCTCCCAGCACACTTTCAGAAAATTAGTGTCATAGATAAGATATAGGTAATGCCCCTTTTGGTGTTAGAGTTTGGAGCATCCCCCTTCACAATGTATTAAGTACATATTAAGTTGACACTGTTTTCTTTTTGTTTTATTTGCTTCAGAGTATATTGCATTGGACTGTTTGTGTGCTTAATATTAATATCTAATGGATAGATAAGTGCTAAAGTTCATAGACATTAAGAAAAATCGGAGAAGAGAATAGCAGCTCTCTAGAGGATAATTAGAGGGTGCGGTGCTCGGAAATCCTGGTCCGGATCCCAGATGAAGAAGAAAAAATATCGAGAAAATCCAGTACCAACATAAATAAAATGAAAAAGTTTTTTACAAAAATTAAAAGAACATTACACATACATGTTTAGGGCATAATAAGAACACAGAAACATCAACGCGTTTCAAGCAGAAATAAGAGCTGTTTTCTGCTTGGAACGCGTTGACTTTTCCATATTCTTATTATGTCATAAACATGTATGTGTAATGGGCTTTTAATTTTGGTAATAAACTTTTTAATTTTATTTATCTTGGTGCTGGATTTTCTCGATTTATTTTTTGCATAGACAATAACTTTTCTTTAAATACAGCTGAAGGCATGAAGGCTTCATTATATTTCACCATCCTGTTTTGATTAGATACAGACCCTCCTATGTTACAGTATGTCTGTACAGTGTTATAATTTATGCTGTACTGATTGTTTTGATTGTTAATAAAACAAAGTTAAAAAAATAATTGGGAGGAATTTCTGACTATAGCACTTCAAACCGCATGAAGAAAAAACCTGAAAATATGCCTGGTTAAGGCTAAGGCTGCTTTCACACATTCGTTTTTTGCCGCCGGGCACAATCCGGTGCTTTGCAGAAAAATTTGCTTGCCAGCGGCCAGAAAGAATGCAGTATGAAACGTTTTTTGTCCCCGGCAAAAAAACGCATCACGCCAGATCCGGCATGTTTTACAATGAAAGCCTATAAGCGCTGGATCGGTTTTAATGCAGCATACAACATTTTACAGCGACGGATTCCATTTTTTGCTACTGAGCATGCTCAGTAGCACAACGGATCTGTCCAAAAACCGAAGGAATGGATAGAAAAACTGATGCGACGGATCCGTTTTTTCGCCGGATCTGTCGCATCAGTTTTTTCACCGGATCGTGTCTGATGACAAAAAACCGATATGCGAAAGTAGCCTTACTGGGGTGGTCCTGAACTGGTTAAAATAATATACATAGATTGTATATTTAAACTAGATGTACAGTTTATATTTAGATATCGTATCTCAGAACAAAGTAAAACAAATGTGCAAAGGAAATATTTTCTCAGAAAAGTACCCTGAAAGTAATTTAATGAATATTAGATTGCAATAACACTGAACCATATGGACATAACTCACAGTAAGAAATGTATAAAACATACTTTATATCAGGTTAGGACAAAAAGAATTTTGTGTGGATCACCCATCAAAGCACAGGTTCCTAATTCATTTCCAGCAGGAAAGCTCTAATGTCCAATTTTCTTTGCAACTTAGTAGAAGTAAAATGATTACCCTAGAAGAGTTTCGATATATCATTTCAAGCAGCAAGTTCTGCAGATTGGAATAGTTTCCCTTCAAATTGTAAAGAATATCAAAGAGCATCTATGCCAGAATAAATGGCAGTTTATTCTAGAGAGTGGAAATTTATATTACATAAATAACACCTTAAAGCAAAACTACAAGCCTATACTTGACAATTCGGTATGCACTTGTATCCAGAATGATTATTACTCTACAGATATGGTTCGGTTTTAATAGACAAGTATTTTGTTGCCTGCTATTGTTATTGATAAGTACAAGAGGTTTTTTTTTCAAAATCCTTTCCAGCTGAATATAGTTTCATAAAACAAACTTCAATTTGTAATAAACTGAGTAATACTGAATTTTAGTAGATGCATACCATAAAAGTTGTATTTACAAACAAAGCAAACAATGTTTCGATCAAACATAATGTATAATATTTGAGTTATCTTCTCTGCAAACTCTGCCAAAATGTAAACTGTTTTACTAGAGCATGGTTACAGAAATTACTAGTTTTAACATGACAACCCATATTGCTTCTGTTCTTGTTTTTGCTTTTGCAAAAATTGGCACAAAAAAGGAAAAATTACATGTAAAAGAAATAACTTTAGTGGCTGCTGACTTTTATTTCTGATCTACTGACATACAATCATTTTCTAGCAATTGCTTTTATGTCAGACTGAAAAATAAGGAATATATTGATCAAAATTTCTGTATAAAATCACCAATATATATCAATAAATATCAAAAAAACTTTAAATAAGAATCCATAGGGATACAATAAATAAAGGAAATGTTGATTAAATTGATATTAAAATTAATATTTGTATTCAATAATTAAAATAAATATTTATTACAAATCCATAGAAAGTCCCATAAATTATAGCAGCGGTCTACCAGGAAAATAAAGTGCTTAATGCAATGACCACTATTATTTAGATAAATATCTGTTTATCATATATAACAAAGTGCACAGTGCAAAATTAGATATCAAAGTGATATGGTAATTATGAAAGAGATATGGTATGAATATCCTATATATCAAAAAAATAAAGTGTAAAGATGTATTGATCTGTAAAAGAAATCATACCTTCTATGAGGTTAGTAAATGATCCAAAGCATGCCGTTATGCCCCGATGCGCGTTTCAGCGATCCTTCCCTCTGCTCACTTTGTTATGTACAGTATGATAAACCGATATTTATCTAAGTAATAGTGGTCATTGCATTAAGCACTTTATTTTCCTGGTAAACCGCTGCTATAATTTATAGGACTTTCTCCTGCCTAGTATTTCTATGGATTTGTAATAAATATTTATTTTAATTATTGAATAAAAATATTAATTTTAATATCAATTTCATCATCATTTCCTTTATTAATTGTATCCCTATGGATTCTTATCTAAAGGTTTTTTGATATTTATTGAAAAATAAGGAAACAGATTTTTTTGTTTAACCATTTTTTTGCGTAATGTTTTTTTTTTTTTACAAAATAAAACAGCTGTAAACAGATGATGCACATAAGTCAGAATAAAATTAGGAAACACACTGCGTTCAATATTATTTAAACATTATTTTTTTACTTTTCATTTTTTGTAAATATTGTTTATTGTATCAAAAAGACAGTATGATCGGTGTGTGGCATTTTTCTCTGCCACTTTTTTTTTCCACCATAGGCTTTCCATTTTTATCTCTAAAAAAATACTTATGTGAATTGAGTTTTTAGTGCATTTTTAATATCTTTGACAAACTTTGGAGTCATATGATCAATGAATAACATGTACAGCACTTGACAGGTGTGGGTTTATAGATCACACTCAGGAGCTGTGCCTGTACTTAACTGATCAGATTACATCTGTGTTACACAGCTGGCATCTGCACTTATTAGCAACAATCTTAGCTAATCTTTGATTGCTTTAAATATCAATGTCAAACACTGACCATATCATTTAACGCATAGTCCATTCTAAGCGCCTTTCAGCTCCCATGTAACATTTGCAGTTAGATGTTTACTGATGGTCCCCTTGGGTGCCATGTTTTCACTCACGGGAAGTCAATCCACGGGTTAAGATGATAATTGTAGCTATTTTACACAATAGTTTTAATCCAGCATATACTGTCCTGCTCATCATTATTGGCACTCATGAAGTTTAAGTATATAATGTGGAATATCTCCTAAAAAAAATAAATCAAATGAAACAGTTATTTTGTATAGAGCACTCGTGTTTAATACAAACAAGCAAATGATAAACAATTTCAAATAAAAAACAATGTGAGGAAAAATAGAAAAACCTAAAGCATGTTGGGTGTGATGCTAGTCACTACCTACGGTAGTACAGATGGTCTGGTAACGGGAGAACACGTATGGACATAGGGAGTACACAGAGTTGTAATTAGGTAACAATCTGAGGGTCAGAATTCCTGGAAGGCACGTAATGGATTCAGGGAGAAAACTGAGATATGGTCATGTAAAGGTCGGAGGTCAAAAGCCAGGAAGTAATGACAGAAACAGGAATTGGGCAGAGAGGAGTCAAACAACAGTTCGGGGTCAGGAAAAAAAGATCAGAGCACAGGCAGGAACATAGGTCAACAACACAACAATGGAACCAGAAAGTATGACTGACAAGATTCTGGGAGAGCATGCTCACTAATGAAGCAGAGCAATTACCCAGAAGATGGAACAGCTGAGCAATCAGCACCTCCAAGAATCAGAATGGAAGCCTGCACTATCAATTACCTGCCAGCCAGTAGCCCAGGAAAACACAGCAGAGCATCTCTTAGTTTGCAAAATGCTCTGCACAGAGGAATCGTGACAATGGGGCACTGTTATTGGCACTCTTTACAATAAATTAGTATGGAATCACATTTTAACTCACCTGTGGTAAATCACAAATGAGAATCCCTTGTGATACATTGTTGGTGCCCATATGACATGAATTAGCCAATGAATGATGACTTCAGCATTTTGAAAAGCCAAATTGTAGGTGTTGTTCCTTTTTCACAATGGTGAGGACAAAGGAGCCATCTGAGTACATCAGAAATACTATTATATATAAACATAACACTGCCAAAGAGTATAAGGCCATCTCCAAAGACCCTGGTATCCCAGTTTCAACATTGTTCAATGTTATTAAGAAGTTTGCCAAGCATGGAACCGTCAAGAATGTCCCTATATATGGGGAAGGAGGAAAATTGACAAGAGATGACTTTGAAGGTTGGTGCAAATGGTAGATAAAAAAATCATGTTAAACATCCAAAGACCTGAAGGCCAACCATGAACGGTCTGAGGTTTTGCTTTCAACAAGTACCATAAGCCGCACACTAAACCAAGCAGAGCTTTATGGGTGAAGGACAAGGAAGAAACCATTGCTGAAGAAAAGACATAAAAAGGAACAACTGATCTTTGCCAAAGAGTGTCTTGACAAACCACAATCATTCTCAGAAAATGTTCTGTGGACAGATGAAAAAAATAGACCTTTTTAACAATGCAAAGCAAAAGTTTGCTTATAGACAGCACAATAAAGCGTATAAGGAAAAGAACACCATACCAACAGTTAAGCATGGTGAAGAATGCATAATGCAATGGGGTTGCTTTGCAGCACCTGGTACTTGAGACCTAGACCATATCACAGAAATCATGAAGTCAGAGAATTATCAAGAGTTTTTAGAGCAAAATGTCCTACCCAGTGCAAGTAAACGTGGTTTGAGTCGAAGATCATGGGTCCTCCAGCAAGACAATGATCCAAGGCACACATCCAAAAGTACAAAGGAATGATTGAAAAAGAAAGGATGTGCTGGTTTAAAATAGACAGCAAGCAGTCCTGACCTTAATCCCATTGAAAATCTTTGGAGTCAGCTGAAATCTGCCATTGGGAAATAGAACACTGCAAACATTCAAGAGCTTCAATAAACTGCAAAGGAAGAGTGGGAGAACATACCAGCTGAGAAGTGCAAGAAGTTTATAGATGGCAACAAGAAATGTTTGGAGACTGTTATCAACGGCAAAAGGGGTGAAACCATGTATTAACTAGGGGTGCCTTTATTGCTACACATGATGTTTATTCTGTTTCTTTTTAAATTGCAACATGTAAGTTCACAAACAATGTTTTATTGTTGTATTACTTTGGACCAATATTTAAAAAATCCTGAGGGTATAACAGTAACATTTCCATTTATTTATGAAGATATTTGCAGTTGATGCAAACAATTAAGGTGTGCCAATAGTGGTGAGCAGCACTGTAGACAACTGCAGTTTTATGTCTCTAATGGGGATTTAAAAATTTAAAAAAATAAAAAGTTTTTTTAGGAAAATTAAAAAAAAATAAAAACATAACACTTTGAGGTTCCTTTTCCCATTTTCCCAACTAAAGATAAAGACATTAAAAAAAACACATTTATTATCGCTATATATTCATAAAAGTCCTATTTAATAAAATATTACATTATTTAAGCACAGAGACACTTTGTACAGTAATGATTGAGACTAATTTATCAAATTTGACCTGCGTAACTTTATGATATAACTCTGGAAGGATTCAATATATCCCAGTGATTCTGAGAAGGTTTTTCATAACACATTGTACTTTATGTTAGTTGTAAATTTTACTCAATGTTATACTTTTTTTTATAAAAAATATCAAAATTTTGATAAAAAATGTAAACTGTGGGTTAACCCTTTTATTTCTTCCCTTTGCAGTTTAAATCCATAACAGACATAGCATGTTATAATACGGGAACTGACACCTGCTTGTGACATGCTATGTCCATCATTGGTCGTTAAGGGGGTTAACCATGGCACCTCCACATTCAATAAAAATAATGAAAACTCAGTATGAATTTCCTGATGGCATGATAAAAAAAACAGATTGCCTCACAAAATACATGCCCTCACAAATCTCAAAAATAATGATAGTGTTGCAGGATTTTTTGACAATGTCACTGCATTTAGAATATTTTTCCCATTTTCAACTCATTGTATGGTGTATATATAGCATGATATGGTGTTATCGAAATATAAACATTGGCCTCAAAAAAACAACCCCTCATCATATGGCTATGGTGAATTAAAATTTTAAAAGTTAATGCTCTTGTAAGAAGGAAAGGAAAAAAATTAAAGTGCATAAATTAAAATTGAATGGAGAGAGAAGGGGTTAAAACTATTAGAAGAAGAGAAAAAAAATGCAGGTAATAAAACACATTGATTCAAAAAAGCAACATCAAAAACTTTAATACTCAGTAAGAGACTAAGGAATGTAAACCAGTATTTCAAAGTGTGTGAAGATATCTTGAAAAAACTACAGAAGCTTAAAATTCTGCATTCAAAAAGCAGAAGACAAAATATATTTTATTTTTACCAGTTAAGTGACATTCACTTCACTTAACAATTACCCTGTACTAGTACGAACTTTAGGATATATATATCTATCTATCTATATGTATATATATATATATATATATATATATATATATATATATATATATATATATATATATATATATATACATACATACTGTATATATTTAAAACTAGGAACTACTCTACAAAATTAAACATAAGCTATGACCTATTCATTTGTATAACTACTCATAGAATACTGCTTTTTGTAAATGACACTATTATATTGAAATGCGATGTAACATGTCAAAAGAATTCTAACTTTCTCTCTACCTGCAATCTTAAAAGATTGCATTGTCCTTCACAACGGCAAAGAATATTGGACAGTGATTGAGTGCCACTTGTTACTTGTTCATATGCATGCCATCATTTATCATATGTCAGGGCTGTCGCTTCATCATTCCAGCTACTGTAAGCAATGTATCGCCTTACTATATGCAACATTCCTGGTTCGTCTTTTTAACAAAGAATTACTTTCACTTACACAAGGAAACGTTCAAAAGAAGATGTTAAAAAGAATATTTCATCAGAAAATGAACAATTGTTTAAATCAGGTTGTTGTAAATGTTATCTTTTTTTAATTTTGCTCTTTTTTTCCATATTACAATTTTAAATATTAGCAATCTTGTGATTTTCACAGTGGCCATGAGTCTTTTTTAATCTTCAATTGCCTGCTGTTTTAGGAAATACACATGTAATATAACAGTAGTGAAAAGACTCAGAACTAATCTTTTGTATAGAAGCAACTACCGTATTTTTCGGACTATAAGACGCAAATGTTGGGGGAAAGTGGGGGGTGCATCTTATAGTCTGAATGTAGGGCTGTGGGGAATGAGGGTGCTGCGGTGGAGCGGGTCATCGACGGCAGGAGCAGGCTGTAGCAGCCTGCCGTGATGGCGTGGACCCGCTCATTTAATATGCATGCCCATCCTCCCATCCATCATCTCTCAGTGCTGAAGCTGGCGCTGACAGGTGGGCGGGGTGATGGGCGGGAAATGCGCACATATTAAACAGCCTGCCCGCAAGATCACCCCTGGCAACTACAGCCTTGAATGATCATGTGCGGCTGTATTCACTGCCCCCCGCGCATCATCATCAGCGTGGGGTGCAGCGAATCAGTATAACTCACCTGCCACGATCCCTGCAGCACCGCGATGTCCTCCTGTCTGTGCCGGTGGCGGCTGTGTGGAGACTAGCGGTGTGCACAGCGATGACGTCATCGCTGTGCGCACGTGTCCACACGCAGCCGCCATCGGCACAGACAGGAGGTCATCGCGATGCTGCAAGGATCGTGGCCGGCTCCACACTCCAGCGCTGCTGTTGACACAGACGGGAGGAGGAGCGATGCTGCAGGGAGTGAGGTAAGGTGAGTATGAACGTTTATTTTTTTTTTTATGTGCCACAGGATGCGGACCGTATATCAGGATGGGGGTGTATAGCAGGATGGGGGGTGTATAGCAGGATGAGGGGATGTAGCAGGATGGGGGTATATTATGAGCAGGATGAGGGTATATGAGCAGGATGGGGTATATGAGCAGGATGGGGGTATATAGCAGGATGGGGGTATATAGCAGGATGGGGATATATAGCAGGATGGGGGTATATAGCAGGATGGGGGTATCTGAGCAGGATGGGGGTATATTATGAGCAAGATGGGGGTATATTATAAGAAGGATGGGGGTATATGAGCAGGATGGAGGTATATGAGCAGAATGGGGGTATATGAGCAGGATGGGGGTATATAGCAGGATGGGGGTATATAGCAGGATGGGGCCATATGCCAGGATGGGTTATATAGCAGGATGGGGCCATATGCCAGGATGGGGTATATAGCAGGATGCGGTTATATGCCAGTATATAGCAGGATGCGGCCATATGCCAGATGACGGTATATAGCAAGATGGGGCCATATGCCAGGATGACGGTATATAGCAGGATGAAAGCTATACCAGGATGAGGGACAAATACTGAATATACAAGGCAGGAGGATCATTACCCGGTTGGGGTACCTTAGTAGAGAATTTGGGGTTATTACCCTCATAACAGTGTCAGCAACAGATCCTCGCCCCATAAGTGTGTCATGACCACATTTTTTGCTTAAAATTTTATTTTCCTATTTTCCTCCTCTAAAACCAGGGTGCGTCTTATGGTCCGGTGCGTCTTATAGTCCGAAAAATGTGGTAATGTGACATCTGCCTGGGACTACAGACTCAGGAAGATGTCTGTCACGGACAGAATAGAGGCTAGCCGCCCACTCAGCAGGATCCTGAAAAACAAAAAAAACCTTTAACTTCTGTACAGGAATCTGGAATTAATACAGGGTCCAGGGGGTTGCTGCTTATTGAAGGCTGCATTCGAGAGAAAAGTAGTTGTCAGGCAGGGTCAAAACCAGGAGGTACAGAAAGGGAAAAAATCAGCAGGCATGAGAGTAGTCAGGAAATCCGGTTAAGGTCAAACCGGAGTTGGCAGCAATGTACAAAAACAGAAGGCAGGAGATTGGTCAAAGACCAGGCAGAGGTCAAAGCATGGTGATCAATAGTACAAGAGCAAGGTGTGAACCAGGGCCAAAGCAGTAAAACCACAAGACTACATCTGGAGGCGACCAGCAGACTGGAGGATGAATAAGAAGGGTGTGGTGCCTTCAACTGGCCATGGATGAAAGGTGGTAACTTCAGCTGGAAGGCACACAACACCACAGTCAACCAGTAGTGCAGCAGATTCTACTGAAACCCAGCTTAGTTAATAGGTGGAACCTTTGCCCACCAGAGCCACTGGAACTGATTCCTCCCCTATCACTAGTACTGTCCACATAGGGAATATGGTAGAGCCTGGTGATCGAAGCAGAAGTCGCAGGAGTGGACTCTGGTGGAGATGTGACAAGTAGAGTTGAGCGCGGTTCGTGGATCACGGTTCTCCAGTTCATGGTTCGAGTGATTTTGGGGGGTGTTCTAGATCAAACTAGAACTCGAGCTTTTTGGAAAAGGTTTGGCAGTTCGAGTTACGTTCGAGAACGGTTTTATCAGCAAAAGCAGGGCTTTTTACAGCTACAGTGTGCAGGGAGCCATCGCTGGCAGCCTGCGGCAAGCTGGTAACCAAGATAAACATCGGGTATCCAAGCAAAGCGCTTTGTTTAGTAACCTGATATTTATCCTAGTTCCGTGTGCAGGGAGCCGACACTTCCCCGCTGGTCTCCGCCCCCTCCTGCACTCGGCATGTACACACACACACACACACTCACACTCACCTGTCCCCAGCCATGCAGTCCCCCCGGCACTGGCGTCTTCAGCGCACATGGCCCCATTAGGCTCCACCCACTTCTCACTTCGCCGCCCGCACACGTGGCCCCACTAGGCTCCACCCACTTCGTACTCCGCCACCGGCACACATG
Organism: Anomaloglossus baeobatrachus; assembly: GCF_048569485.1. Classification (NCBI taxonomy): domain Eukaryota; kingdom Metazoa; phylum Chordata; class Amphibia; order Anura; family Aromobatidae; genus Anomaloglossus; species Anomaloglossus baeobatrachus. The sequence goes on from NC_134361.1 coordinate 104,908,624, forward strand.
GCCACGCTAGGCTCCACTCACATGCACTCAGCACACATTACCCCGCTTGGCTCCACCCACCTGGGACTCTTCACACATTACCCCGCTTGGCTCCGCCCACCTGGCACTCTGCACACATTACCCCGCTTGGCTCCGCACACCTGGCATTCCGCACACATGGCCCCGCTTGGCTCCGCCCACCTGGCACTCCGCACACATGGTCCCGCTTGCCTCTGCCCACCTGGCACTCTGCACACATTACCCCGCTTGGCTTCACCCATCTGGGACTCTGCACACATGGCCCCGCTTGGCTCCACCCACCTGGCACTCTGCACACATTACCTCACTTGGCCCCGCCCACCTGGCACTCTGCACACATGGCCCCGGTTGGCTCCGCACACCTGGCATTCTGCACACATTACCCCGCTTGGCTCCACAAACCTGGGACTCTGCACACATTACCCCGCTTGGCTCCGCCTACCTGGTACTCCGCACACATGGCCCCGCTTGGCTCTGCCCACCTGGCACTTATTTCTTTCTAATAAATTGGTGAAAGAGGGAATGTTTTGGGCAGTGTTTTTTCAAATAAAAATGTGTTTGTCGTGTATTTTTTTTATTACTCACTGGGTTGGTGATGTCGGGTATCTGATAGACGCCTGACCTCACGACCCCCAGAGCTTGATGCCAGGTGACATTACACATCTGGTATTAACCCCATATATTACCCCGTTTGCCACCGCACCAGGGCACGGGATGAGCTGGGGCGAAGCACCAGGATTGGCGCATCTAATGGATGCGCCACTTCTGGGGCGGATGCGGCCTGCTATTTTTAGGCTGGGGAGAGTCCAATAACCATGGACCTCCCTAGTCTGAGAATATCAGACCCCAGCTGTCCGCTTTACCTTGTCTAGTGATCCAATTTTGGGGGGACCCCCACATGTTTTTTTTTTTAAATTATTTATTTAATTTAAAATAACAGAGTGGGGTGCCCGCAGTTTTGGATTACCAGCCAAGGTGAAGCTGCCAGCTGTGGTCTGCAGGCTGCAGCTGTCTGCTTTACCCTAGCTGGCTACAAAAATAGAGGGAACCCCACGTCATTTCTTTTCATTTTTTTGGCTAAATACAAGGCTAAGCACCCCTTAGTGCCACATGAAAGGCACCAAAGGGTGCAAAATTACAAAATGCAGGAGAGTAGGGCATTATGTGTCTTTCTGCCACTATAATAACAGAAAAGACTGATATGAAGTGTACAAGCAAAAGAAAATCACCAGAGCGCTCTACGCTGTGAAAAGCAGTAGAAAATGGCACTGGACTGAACATGTAACCAGCTCATGTAGGTTGAACCTATGGATCTGTACCGCCCTGGGGGCTCGGCTGCTCTCCGCCGAGCCGCTCGGATTCGGGCTCGGGGTGACAGTGGCTCAAGCGCCTCCGGATCGGGGGCCACATCGCTCTGGAAAGGGGAGGGTTTGGGGTGGACCGGTGGTCGTGGTGAGGTGATGGGCACCACCACTGCGGTGAGGGTGCGGGGGCTCGTTCAGGATTGGTGGTTGGTCGCAGCTAGGTGTTGACCCCTCCGTAGGTAGGGGGTTTGTTGGTCCCGGGGCCAGGTGGCAGGAGCAGGGGGTTGCAGGACGTAGGGGCTCGATTGCGGCGCGGTGCCTGATGGCACTGGTGTACTCACGATTAAACCACACAGAGTCAATGGTAAACCAAGTTCAGTGTAGATCGGTGCCCGCAGCCGGCTGCGTGTGTCCCCAGTGAGGTTGGTGATGTCGCCTTTCTCCTGCACCTTTAAATTTGCTATAGTGACTTCTAGGCTAGAGCAACGGTAGTCTGCTCTCTGGCTTTTGGGTACCGGAGGAGCCCTTTTGCCCGTAGGTGCTGGCCCTTTAGATCTCTGGCCATTGGCGGTGGCTCTTATCCGGAATCAGTGGGCTGTGTCCGTCTATCGGGACTTTGGGTGGGAATGAACCCCTGAGGTCCAGACCACAATCAGTAGATTTGTCTGAGCCCGGTTGCTTCTGGGCTAGAACGGGGTCTGAGTACCCTGCCTGGTGCTACGGTTGACTTGTTAGCTCCCCGGCTCGGGTCCGAAGGGTCACCACCCTCTTCTCGATCCCTACGGTTCCGCAGTTCAGTCCCTGACTGGACTCCTGTAGACGGCCACCACCGTCTGCCTGCCTGACCGTTCCAAGGAGTCCTAGGCTCTGTCCTAGTCCCCGGACTCTCAGCTCGCTACTTTTACTCCTCTCACTACTCCTCTCCCGACTCGACTCACTTGTCCTTTCCCTGCCTCAGGCCAGCAGACTCCTTGGAGGGCGTGCCTATCCGCCTGGCTCCGCCCACCTGGTGTGCCTGGCTAGACCTGAGGGAGGCGGTCAGGACTTGTTGGCTGCAGGTGCCTCACTGGGGTGGGGGTGTGTGTGGTGTTGTGTGTTGTTACCTGTGACCCCTGGGGGTCCAGGGCGTCACAGATCCTGAGTAAATTTATGTATTTTTCCTCCTTCTGTTTTTTGCAGTACGCAAAAAAACGGAAGGCACACGGATGACATACAGACCGTATATGGAACAGAAACGGATGCCACACGGATGCACCCGTAAAAAAAACGAACCGTTTTTTGCGGACCGCAAAAATGGATCGGTCGTATGAATGAAGCGTTATTCTGGTCTGACGTTTATTAACAGCAGGCAGAAATAAGTGAATAGCGCCCCCCAGCGTCAGAAAATCTCCGGGGTTTCAGGGGGTAGCTGAGACCCTGGAGATCATGATTTAGGCCGGTTTTTCCAGTCCCTGCTCACGTGATCACCGGTATACACCGTATGCCGATGATCACGTTACAGTAAATGACAGTGTCGGTAAAAAATTATTTATCTCCCATCTGGCATGAACAAACATGTCAGATGGGAGATAAATCTCCTCACCGGTCCCCTCAGGTCCCCCCGCTGTCGCCAAAGTTTCCCCCCGACCCCCTCCCGGAAATCCAAGATGGCCACGCGCACAGCAGCGCGCCGGTCGCATTCACCCTACTCCTCTGATTTCAGTTGCATGTGCCATGACACATGCGACAGAAAACTCCTCCCCAGGCCCTGCCAGGTCACCCCCTATAACCCCACCGGTGTTCCCCGGTGTCCCTCGGTACCTGTGCAGCGTTGATCCCCCGCGGCCCTCTCCTTCACAGTAGACGCTGCCACATGCACAGAGCGGCTTTCAGCTCAGCTTCCTGTGTTCAGACACAGTGAGTGGTGGTTATGCATCTGTAAGCTAAACGGGTGGCACGGTGGCTCAGTGGTTAGCACTGCAGTCTTGCAGTGCTAAGGTCCTGGGTTCAATTCCACCAAAGACACCATCTGCAAGGAACTTGTATGTTCTGCCCGTATTTGCATTAGTTTCCTCCGGGTTCTCCAGTTTCCTTCCACACTCCAAAGACATACAGATAGGGAATTTAGATTGTGAGCCACAATGGGGACAGTGTCCCCAATGTATGTAAAGCGCTATGGAATTAATAGCGCTATATAAATGAATAAATTATTATTATAATTTTTACTGCAATGCCCTGCTCATGAGGTAAGGAACATAGTTGATCAGGAGAGCTATACTACATTTCCAAATGGAGGTATTTAATTTTATAGTTGCCCTGCTGAACGACTACCAAACATGAGAGTCCGTTATAGGCCGCAAGAAAACACATCTAAATAGCGAGCTTTGTTGTTTAGTATTCATTCAGCTGGATAACTGGACTTAAAGGGGTATTCCATCTCCAAGATCCTATCCCCAATATATAGAAGGTGGAATAGCAATATTATCAGCAAATACCAATATTTGGAAATGTAGAATAGTTCTCCTGATTAGGCATGCCCTTACCTCATGAGCAGGGCATTGCAGCTTTGGTAGCAACCGTTACGACATGGACTCTGCTGCTGTGGACACGGGGAGAGTGGGTGCAGATTCATTGCACCCACACTGCTCACATGGAGGGTCTGCACTCCTAGAAAATGGGGGATACGTTCCCTGAGCATGTCCCCATCATATTCTAGACGGTTCAGAGTCGTCGTCGGACCCCCTTATTTTTTTTCTTACAATAAATTGGTGAAAGAGGGAATGTTTTGGGGAGTGTTTTTTTTGTCTATTTTTTTTGTTAGTACTGACAGCTTGTGATGTCGGGTATCTGACAGATGCCATGACATTACAAACTGCTGGGCTTGATGTCAGGTGACCTTACAGCTAGTATCAACCCCATTTATTACCCCGTTTGCCACTGCACCAGGGCACGGGATGAGCTGGAGTGAAGCGCCAGGATTGGCGCATCTAGTGGATGCACCACTTCTGGGGTTCCTGCGGCCTGCTATTTTTAGGCTGTGAAGGGCCAATAGCTATGGACCTTCCCACCCTGAGAATACCAGACCACAACTGTCCGCTTTACCTTGGCTGGTGATCCAATTTCGGGGGACCCTACTTTTTTTTGTAATTATTATTATTTATAAATAATTGTAAAAAAGAGCCTGGGGTGACCTCCACATTGGATCCCCAACTACGATAAAGCTGCCAGCTGTCGTTTTCAGGCTACAGCCATCTGCTTTACCCTAGCTAGCTATCAAAAACGGGGGGACCCCACGTCATTTTTTTTAAACTATTTTTTTAAATAAAAAAAATTAATGGGCTTCCCTGTATTTTGATTGACAGCCAAGGTAATGCCAGGCAGATATGGGTGGCATCCTGTAGCTGTCTGCTTTACCTGCGCTGAGAATCAAAAATACCGCGGGGCGCTACGTCATTTTATTTTATTGATTTATTTTTACAGCACTGTGATGTCAGGCAATGAAAATACAGGGAAGCCCATTTTTTTTTAATTATTTAAATAAATAATTAAAAAAAAAAGTGTATATGGGCTCCCGCTGCATTTTTTGTATTGCTAGCTATGGGTAATCCAAGCAGCTACTGGCTGCCAACCCCTACTGCTTGGTGTTACCTTCACTGGCAATGGAAAATCCAGGGAAGCATTTTTTACTTTTTTTTGCCAAAAAACTAAAAAAAAAATGACGTGAGCTTCGACATATTTTTGTATGCTAGCCAGGTACAGCAGGCAGGTACGGGCTGCCCCCAACCCCCAGCTGCCTATTTGTACCCGGCTGGGAACTAAAAATATAAGGAAGCCCTTTTTTTAATTATTTCATGAATTTCATGAAATAATTAAAAAACAAATAAAATGAGCTTCGCCCCATTTTTGTGTCCAGCCAGGTACAACTAGGCAGCTGGAGATTGGAATCCGCAGCACAGGTTAGCCCGAGGTTTCTGGGTGCCTCGGCTGCGAATTGCAGTCCGCAGTCGCCCCAGAAAATGGCGCTTTCATAGAAGCGCCTTCATCTTGCGCTGTACTCAACTCTTCCAGCAGCCCTGGTGACGGTAGCTTGCTGGGTATTAAGGGTTAATACTTTTGTGATTTTATTTGGTTGTATGGGCCCCTCTGCCTATTGTGGCGTGTATAAATTATGTATACTTAAGACTAATGTGTCTCTGTATAATATCTTAATTATAGTTGAGAGCGGTTCGTGTTTCTCCAGTTCGCGGTTCGAGTGATTTTGGGGGGTGTTCTAGATCGAACTAAAACTCGAGCTTTTTGCTAAAAGTTCGTTAGCTCGAGTTACGTTCGAGAATGGTTCTATCTGCAAAAAAACAAGCTAATTACTAGCTGGCTTTTCGCTGTAATTGTGTAAGTCACTCTGTGATTCACACTATTATGAAATTTCAGCGTATAGTGTGCGGGGACTGCGCGTTCAGATCATTGCTGCTGGGATAATGGAGATCGCCATTTTTTTTTTATTTTCTTCCTTCCCTAAGCATGCGTGTAGTGGGGCAGGCCAGCATGTCAGCCAATCCCAGACACACACACAGCTAAGTGGACTTTTTGCCAGACAAGCAAGGGCATATGTCATAGGCTGTCCATGTCACATGTCCTTGCATTATAAATATGGCAATGTTCCCCCATCTGGACGCCATTATCTGCCTTCTGCGTCTGGGTGACAGTCACCGCTGACGCAGCTCCTGCCGCCGATCCTGCTGTGTACGCTCTACCCACAGCGTTCAACTGATTAGGGATAGAAGTTTAATTCAGCCCTTTTCAGGGCTAATTTCATCCGGCTCAGAGCCATAGGTGACAGTCAGGTCCGTGGAAACAGTTTTTAACAGCTACAGATAACAGCGTCTGTGTAGTTAAGCTCAGGGACTTCTTTGCTGCATTTCACCATTAGGAGGGATAGAAAGTGAGGCTTCTTTTCCTCTACACTGACCCACAACCCTGCCACTTTACCCTCCTGCCATTTTTAGCAAAGCCATTTTAATTGCAGAGTGCTGCCAGTTAGTGCCATCCAAAGAGTGGCTACTGTCCTCCATTATTGTGGCACTTGTGCCAAGCAAGTCCCACCACCTCTGCATTCTCCCCTCCTGCTCATTTTTGCAAAGCCATTTTAATTGAAAAGAGTGCTGCCAGTTAGTGGCATCCTAAAAGTGGCTGTTTTACTTCATTAGTGTCCCACTGGTGCTAAGCTATTTCCAGCACCTCTGCATTGCACCCTCAAGCTCATTTTTACTAAGCCATTATAATAGCAAACACTGAGATAACTTAGTGGCAACCTAAAAGTGGCTGTTGGACTTCATTAGTGTCCCACTGGTGCCAAGCTATTTCCAACACCTCTGCATTGCACCCTCAAGCTCATTTTTACTAAGCCATTATAATAGCAAACACTGAGAAAACTTAGTGGCATCCTAAAAGTGGCTGTTGGACTTCATTAGTGTCCCACAGGTGCAAAGCAATTTCCAGCACCTCTGCATGACACCCTCCTGCTCATTTTTTAATAAGCTATAATAATAGCAAAAAATGCTGCAACTTAGTGGCATCAAAAAAGTGGCTGTTGTACTCCATTTGTGCCCCACTAGTGCCAAGCTATTTCCAGCACCTCTGTATTACACCCTCCTGCTCATTTTTTAATAAGCTATAATAATAGCAAAAAGTGCTGAAACTTAGTGGCATCCAAAAAGTGGCTGTTGTACTCCATTTGTTCCCCACTGGTGCAAAGCAATTTACAGCATGTCTGCATTACACCCTCCTGCTCATTTTTTAATAAGCTATAATAATAGCAAAAAATGCTAAAACTTAGTGGCATCCAAAAAGTGGCTGTTGTACTCCATTTGTTCCCCACTGGTGGCAAGCTATTTCCAGCACCTCTGCATGACACCCTCCTGCTCTGTTTTTAATCAGCTATAATAGAAGCAAAAAATGCTGACAGTTTTTGGCATACAAATAGTGGCTGTTGTACTCCATTTGTGCCCCACTGGTGGCAAGCTATTTCCAACACCTCTGCATTACACTCTCCTGCTCATTTTTTAATAAGCTATAATAATAGCAAAAAATGCTGAAACTTCGTGGCATCCAAAAAGTGGCTGTTTTACTCCATTTGTGCCCCACTGGTGCCAAGCTATTTCCAGAACCTCTGCATTACACCCTCCTGCTCATTTTGCTACGCTATTTTTATAGCAATCTCATGGAATTCCTTGCTGCATTTCATCGTTAGGAGGGATAGAAAGTGAGGCTTCCTTTACTGTCTTGGTACCCACAGAACACGGCCACTGTACCCACCTGCCCACTTTAGCCACGCTATTTAATTTGCCCAAACAGCTGTCTCTTTGTCTGCCATCCTAAAATTGTTTGAAATACAAAGTTAGTGTTCCTTTGCTGCCAAGCAAGGTGCAACACATGGGCATTCTACACCCCTTTCCATTTGTGGAATGCAATTATTAACTGCAGGTAGTCCAGCCAATCTTTGACGAAGGTGCAGGCGTCGATATAATGTTTCCTTCATCCAATGGTGGTTCTCTCGATGTCTGACAGCTCAACAATACCATCTGTTTTCACTTACAAAACAAGTGACGACCTGCTAATCACACTCCTGCTTACGGGTAACGGGGTGGAAGTTCAGTGTGAAAAAGCATGTGTGACTGCTGTCCCCACAGTCACAGAGGATGAAGAGCACACAGATGCACTTGATGAGGCAGGCGGTGGTTGCACAGCCCCGCTAGGCTGCATTGTAGCACAGTGAAATTACCATTTCGACTTATGCTGCATTTTAAGTCTTGTATTTGGTGTGATCCCCAGTATGCAGCAAAACCACGCAACATGAAAAGCACTGTATGCAGTTGGGTTCTTAAATGATTGTTTAACTTTCCCAAAACAAACAATAAGAACCATGCATAAAATTGAAATAATAGAACAATCTATTCAGTTGCCTACTACTTGCTAATCCCTCTGCGTAGCAGTAGTAATTCTGTGTTTGTGTGTGTGTGTGTGTGCGAACATGACTTACTAGTGGCACATCACAAGAGCTTCACAGTTATGTACCTAAACATAGACAAAACACATCACCCACCCTGAATACCCTTGTTAGCTGAAGCCTCACAGATAAGGCAGATGATAACAGTGTGAATGCAAACCCCACAGCTCGGCAACACAGTCATGGAAATCTTGAAAAGCAACAGTCAATGCAAACATGTGTCTCTGTCCTGCTATGATTTAAACTGTACGTAACAATTTGACAGTGCAGAGGCAGCAAGTCTGATTGTCTATATAGTCGGCCTACCCAGAACAGATATGTGTTTTGATAATAAAACAAAGTGTTGCGTGCACGCATTACTGTCTGGGCACAGCCTACCGTACCCGTGTACTGTGATGTCCATTTGCTATAAATACAGACTTTACACTCCTATCATGTTAAACAGTATAGACAGCACCGGAAGAATGTTGGTCTGTGGCACAGGATGCTGCTCACTGGCGTTACGGTACTCCTCACCAAACTCCAAAATGACTCCCCTCACCATTGAACGAAGTGTTTCCGCGGTTGCTCCTTGCTGTAACACACACCTTTATCTTTTCATTCTGTTAATAGACAGCATCTCCAAGTCCACACCCGAAGATCGTTTTGCTATTGCTATAGTGACCAAACAGACAAAAGCAGCTCCAAAAAAACAGCAGCCCCTTGTGTGTAGCCTGCAACAATGCATGCAATGAATGGCAAATAAGCATGTTGCATTGACAGTTGCTAAAGCTGAGCAATAAATCCTCACGCTATCAATTCATATTCATGTGACTCTTCATGGTGGAAGTACTCAAAGTTAAGATTTTTTGCCTTCTACTTACAGATTGTTACAGATTACATGACTTGGGTGATCCTTTGCTATGTCCAAAAAATTCCCAGGCTAGGCAAGGCTTACAGCCCATGCGAACTGCATAGCCAAAATGATTTATGCTCATAGGCAGAGTTGTGGCTGAGGATTCTGTTGTTGACGTGCTTCCAGTACTTTATCTTTGTCCAGGAAGACACAACGTAAACTCGTCGTCAGTAGCATCCTCCTCCACCTCCTCTGCTGACGTCATCGATTGGCTCACTTTGGTTTGACAGTAAGTGGTGTCTCAAACCTCATCATCACCCTGTGTGTTTTCATTCCCCTCATCCTGAGTCCTCCATGACAACCTCTTTCTGCCCTGACCGAATAGCAAAGTTGACGTTACAATCAGGTATCTGAGTCTCCTCATCATGTTACCCATTGTCTACACCAGGATGATGTACGGTTTGGAAATGAGGGTGTATATTATGCTCAGCACCTTCTTCATCGGGGCCTGGATCCAACTCACAAACCTTCTGGCCATCTGTGCAGATAATTTCCCCTGTCTCCTGTAACTCGCTGCCTCAACACGTCAGATTATCTGCTACACCCGCAAGCTTCAAACGGAACTTGAAAACTCATCTGTTCATAAATGACTATAACCATTAAATGACACCACCACCATGCGGAGCTTCTGCCCAACCTACACCCCACCTACTGTCTCCTCCCCAAAATACTTTACAATGTAATCCCGCAAGGGCTGGGTCCTCTGCCCTTTGTACCAGTCTGTCTATTGTTACTTGTATATGAATTCTCTATGTAACCCCCTTGTCATGTACAGCACCATGGAATCAATGGTGCTCTATAAATAAATAAATAATAATAATAATAATAATAATAATAATAATAATAATAATAATAACTTCTTTGTCTGTACTCACTGCAGCTTTGGTGCAGACCTCTGATTCACAGGCCATAGTGTGACTGAACAGCTCTGCAGACTCAACCATCTCTGTTACCCCATACTCAGCAGGGCTGGTGGAAACTTGAGATCTGTTAGGAAGCAAGTGCGATTGGGATGACACCACAGTGGAATGGAGTATTGGTGATATTGAACTTGAGGTGGAGGAGAGGCAACTTTATGGCGCACTTGAGATCCATTGAAGCAGCTGCTGTTTTGGTGCCTCATTTACATTTGTTAGCGATGGTCATGTCCATGAAAAAAGGATCATATCTGATTATCCACAGGAAAAACTACACCTCTTATTTTGGCTATTTGTTGTTATGAACCAGTGCCGCCGTAAATGCAAGCAACCTGCTGCGGTTCCAGTTGTGCCCAGGCGTCAGCTGCCATATAGGGCTGTGCCTCAGGTTGTCCAGCTGGCTGCTTTCTCCTCCACGTCTAAGCGTGGAAAGGCAGCTAGTGCACATGCGTGTGCTGATTTACCCGAGCCTCAGCCTAACTCCAGTGTTTAGCCTACTAAGTATGCTCAGCCTGACTGTGCCATTCCTGAGGCTAAGTCTTCATTTCGGGCTACAGCGCATGCTCATTTGGACTGTGCTTGAGTTATTCTGCGACCTGTGGTTCCACACACTTACTCAGGGCCCTGGGGCTTGCCTCACTCTCGTGAGGCCACTACAACTAACTGCACCCAACATCAGCCCCAGGTGTCCCCTTACACTGCAGTGGCGGTCCCCACTGTCAGCAATTCCGAGAGTGGCGTCACGAAACTACATATAAAGAAGCAACCTACCTGTGACCAGACTGTTCCTCCACGTGGAGTCCCTGAAGGTAACGCACCGACACAACACCTGTGGGGCTTCACACTTAGTGCGAAAAGCCTCTTTGCACAGGTACTTGCACTCCGTGCCGGGTCTAAGTCCTGTGTTGTGCCTAGACAGCATGCTGAAGCGGATAGTCTTTTTTAGGAGACTGTATTTCATGCTACTGAGCATGCTCAGGCACTTACTGCATCAGAGGCTAGATCCGGTAATGAACTCTTTGGCCCTGTCCCTGATGTGGGGGGCCCATATAGACCACAGGGCATCAGGTGTCCTGACGATGTGGCCAGGCCACTCCCAAGTGGCTTGCAGAGGCCCGCCCCTATGACTTGTCACCTCATTATTGTTGGTCAGACGATGACTGGTGAGGTGTTTAGGTTGTAGCAGCCATGAGGTCATTATTGAAGTGGCAGTTCCGAATAGGACACTAGTTATGCCATTCATGACGTGTCATTCTGCTTTTGTCTCCAGGAGGTGCATTGTGGTCCACCCTGGTTTGGGGCGGACCCAGGTTATAAAAGGGGCTGAAGCCAACAAGGAGGTGCGCAGTCTTCTATTATGCTCAGAAAGAGCACACCTCCTTGTGTTGAACCCATTGCGGCTTTAGGCCAGAGGTAGGCAGAAATAGGGCGTCGATGCAGGCCGACACCACAGTTGGTAACGCAGAACGGTTAAGACTAGAGTTGAGCGCGGTTCGCGGTTCGAGGTTCTCCAGTTCTAGGCTCGAGTGATTTTGGGGACTGTTCTAGATCGAACTAGAACTCGAGCTTTTTGCAAAAGCTCGATAGTTCTAGAAACGTTCGAGAACGGTTCTAGCAGCAAAAAAACAGCTAATTCCTAGCTTGGTTTCTGCTGTAATAGTGTAAGTCACTCTGTGAATCACACTATTATGACATTTCAGTGTATAGTGTGCGGTAACAGCGCCTTCAGATCACTGCTGTTTCTATAATGGCGATCGCCATTTTTTTTTTTTTCCTTGTCTTCCTTCCCTAAGCGCGCGCGTCTTGTGGGGCGGGCCAGCATGTCAGCCAATCCCAGACACACACACAGCTAAGTGGACTTTTAGCCAGAGAAGCAACGGCATGTGTGATAGGATGTCCATGTCACATGTCCCTGCATTATAAAACCGGACATTTTCCTCCAGGACGCCATTATCTCTTCTGCGTCTTTGGTGTCAGACATCACTGTCGCAGCTCCGTCCTTTGTCCTATCGCCGATACAGCTGTATGCGCTCCATACACAGCGCTAGACAGCTTAGGGAGAGCACTTTCTATCAGTCCTTTTAAGGGCTCAAACCGGTAGGGTCAGAGCCATAGGTGACAGGTCCTGAAAACAGAGACAGCGTCTGTGTAGCCAAGGTCAGGGTTTCGTCGCTGCATTTCACCATTAGGAGGGAATAGAAAGGCAGGCTTCCTTTCCTCTACCCAGAGCCCCACAATCCTGGCACTGTACCCTCCTGTCCTCTGCACACTCCAACTATTTTTAACTAAGCCATTATGCTAGCAAACACTCAGTGTACCTAGTGGCATCCTAAACGTGGCTATTGTACTTTTGTGTAGTCACACTAGTGGAAAGATATTTGCAGCACGTCTGCCTGCATTGCACACACAAACTCTTTTTAACTAAGCCATTATACTAGCAAACAGTCAGTGTACCTAGTGGCATCCTAAACGTGGCTATTGGACTTTCGTCTAGTCACACTAGTGCAAAGATATTTGCAGCACCTCTGCCTGCATTGCACACTCAAACTCTTTTTAACTAAGCCATTATACTAGCAAACACTCAGTGTACCTAGTGGCATCCTAAACGTGGCTATTGTACTTTTGTCTAGTCACACTATTGCAAAGATATTTGCAGCACCTCTGCCTGCATTGCACACTCAAACTCTTTTTAACTAAGCCATTATACTAGCAAACAGTCAGTGTACCTAATGTCATCCTAAACGTGGCTATTGTACTTTTGTCTAGTCACACTATTGCAAAGATATTTGCAGCACCTCTGCCTGCATTGCACACTCAAACTCTTTTTAACTAAGCCATTATACTAGCAAACAGTCAGTGTACCTAATGTCATCCTAAACGTGGCTATTGTACTTTTGTCTAGTCACACTATTGTAAAGATATTTGCAGCACCTCTGCATGCATTGCACACTCAAACTTTTTTTAACTAAGCCATTATACTAGCAAACAGTCAGTGTACCTAGTGGCATCCTAAACGTGGCTATTGGACTTTTGTGTAGTCACACTAGTGCAGAGATATTTGCAGCACGTCTGCCTGCATTGCACACTCAAACTCTTTTTAACTAAGCCATTATACAAGCAAACAGTCAGTGTACCTAGTGGCATCCTAAACGTGGCTATTGTACTTTTGTGTAGTCACACTAGTAGAAAGATATTTGCAGCACCTCTGCCTGCATTGCACACTCAAACTCTTTTTAACTAAGCCATTATACTATTGGACTTTTGTGTAGTCAAACTAGTGGAAAGATATTTGCAGCATGTCTGCCTGCATTGCACACTCCAACTCTTTTTAACTAAGCCATTATACTAGCAAACAGTCAGTGTACCTAGTGGCATCCTAAACGTGGCTATTGGACTTTTGTGTAGTCACACTAGTGCAGAGATATTTGCAGCACGTCTGCCTGCATTGCACACTCAAACTCTTTTTAACTAAGCCATTATACAAGCAAACAGTCAGTGTACCTAGTGGCATCCTAAACGTGGCTATTGTACTTTTGTGTAGTCACACTAGTAGAAAGATATTTGCAGCACCTCTGCCTGCATTGCACACTCAAACTCTTTTTAACTAAGCCATTATACTAGCAAACAGTCAGTGTACCTAGTGGCATACAAGAAGTGGCTGTTGTACTCCATTAGTGCCCCACTGGTGCAAATCTATGTGCAGCACCTGTGCAGGACACCCTCCTGCTCTGTTTTTAATAAGCTATAATGATAGCAAAAAATACTGCCATTTAGTGGCATCATAGAACTGGCTGTTGTATTCCATTAGTGCCCCACTGGTGCCCAGCTATTTCTAGCACCTGTGCAGGACACCCTCCTGCTCTGTTTTTAATAAGCTATAATGCTAGCAAAAAATACTGCCATTTAGTGGCATCATAGAACTGGCTGTTGTATTCCATTAGTGCCCCACTGGTGCCAAGCTATTTCTAGCACCTGTGCAGGACACCCTCCTGCTCTGTTTTTAATAAGCTATAATGATAGCAAAAAATACTGCCATTTAGTGGCATCATAGAACTGGCTGTTGTATTCCATTAGTGCCCCACTGGTGCCAAGCTATTTCTAGCACCTGTGCAGGACACCCTCCTGCTCTGTTTTTAATAAGCTATAATGATAGCAAAAAATACTGCCATTTAGTGGCATCATAGAACTGGCTGTTGTATTCCATTAGTGCCTCACTGGTGCCAAGCTATTTCTAGCACCTGTGCAGGACACCCTCCTGCTCTGTTTTTAATAAGCTATAATGATAGCAAAAAATACTGCCATTTAGTGGCATCATAGAACTGGCTGTTGTATTCCATTAGTGCCCCACTGGTGCCAAGCTATTTCTAGCACCTGTGCAGGACACCCTCCTGCTCTGTTTTTAATAAGCTATAATGATAGCAAAAAATACTGCCATTTAGTGGCATCATAGAACTGGCTGTTGTATTCCATTAGTGCCCCACTGGTGCCAAGCTATTTCTAGCACCTGTGCAGGACACCCTCCTGCTCTGTTTTTAATAAGCTATAATGATAGCAAAAAATACTGCCATTTAATGGCATCATAGAACTGGCTGTTGTATTCCATTAGTGCCCCACTGGTGCCAAGCTATTTCTAGCACCTCTACATGACACCCTCATGCACATTTTGCTACGCTAATGTTATAGCAAACTCAGGGAATTCATTGCTGCATTTGATAATTCGGAGGGATAGAAAGTCAGGCTTCCTTTAGCTTTTCCTTCTGTTCATAGACAGCATCTCCAAGAGCAATTTCCCCTCCACGTCTAAGTGTGGAGAGGCAGCTAGTGCGCATGCGTGTGCCGATTTACCACAGCTGCAGCCTAATTACAGTGTTTCGCCTAGTGAGTATGCTCAGCCTGACTGTGCCATTCCTGACGCTAAGTCTTCATTTCGGGATACAGCGCATGCTCCCACACTAAGTGTGAAAAGCCTCTTTGCACAGGTGCTTGCATTTCGTGCCGGGTCTAAGTCCTGTTTTGTGCCTAGACACCATGCTAAAGCTGAGACTGTATTTCATGCTACTGAGCATGCTCAGGCACTTACTGCATCAGAGACTAGGTCCGGTAATGAACTCTTTGGCCCTGCCCCTGATGTGGGGGTCCCATATAGACCACAGGGCATCAGGTGTCCTCCCAAATGGCTTGCAGAGGCCCACCCCTATGACTTGTCACCGCATTATTGATGGTCAGACGATGACTGGTGAGGTGTTTGGGTTATTGCAGCCATGAGGTCATCATTGAAGTTGCGGTTCCAAATAGGACGCTAGTTATGCCACTCATGACGTGTCACTCTACTTTTGTCTCCAGGAGGTGCATTGTGGTTCACCCTGGTTTGGGGCGGACCCAGGTTATAAAAGGGGCTGGAGCCAACAAGGAGGTGCGCAGTCTTCTATTATGCTCCGAAAGAGCACACCTCCATGTGTTGAACCCATTGCGGCTTTAGGCCAGAGGTAGGCAGGGATAGGGTGTCGATGCAGGCCACCACCACAGTTGTTAACGCAGAACGGTTAAGACCAGCTCCTGTCCTACCAGTCCTGCTTGTGCAGCCCAGTGGCATTAACAGGCCTGCTGCTGCTGATGCGTCTGCTGTCCACAGGTGTGCCCCTACGCACACGGTCAGCGTACTCAATGGCCCCTGTGTTGTTAACAGGGAGTTCCTGGGCTGGGTGGGCATGTGGACCCTGTGACGCTAACAGGGCTCACAGTCTCCAGATCCGAATGGCGTCTAACTCGGTTCAGGCTACTATTAGTTTCATAGCCACACAGCTCTGTATCCTCCACCAAACCTTCCAGTTGCCAACCTCTCCTTTTCCAACTGGGAGCACGGTGGACACTGACTGCTGATGGGGATATATACCTTTCTCTTTCTTTTCTTATTAATTTTCGTTATATAGCGGTAACATAGTATATACCACTTTATCCAAATCTGCCAGTCCAACTGTAACAGATGGTGTTTCTTCAGCAAATGTTACTGTTGCTTAACCACCAAATCCACGGACCAAAACTTTTTTCCCCTTTCCAACACACCTGTTCCCCTTTCCACCAGCATCTGTCCTTTTTCAACTCATTTTGGTATATGACCAAAAGTGCAACTCTGCAGGGACACCGTACTCAACGCCATCTCAGCACAGCAGCCAGCCCTCGGTCCCTCAGATGTGGACAAGTAAAAGACCATTTCCTCCTATCCATGACAAAGCGTTGAGATTCACTCTGTGCAGCACTGGTGTTTAGTGGAAAAGTAGATCTAAGATTGCGTACCACATTCTGCAGATACTCCTGTATACGTGCGTCCATTTCTATGGCAGGAATTATTTTGCCAAATTTTGTCTTGTACCGGGGATCTAACAGTGTGGCAACCCAGTATTCTGGATTACTTTGAATTCGTACAATCCGAGGGTCATGTTGTAGGTAGTTCAGCAAGAAGGCGCTCATGTGTCTTGTGCATCCAGGAGGACCAAGTCCTTGGTGTGTTGGTGGCAGAGAGGTGAGAATCATGCCTCCTTCCTCTGCCCTCTCCCCACAACCTCGCACAACCGAAATGTGAGCAAGCTCTCACTCATCTGCTGAGTCTTACATGCCCATCGCCAGTTCGTCCTCCATTTCTTCATGGGCTCCTGCACCTTCCTCAACACTTTTTGCTGATACTATGCGCCCTTGTTAATCCCTCTCCCTCACCATGACTGCCGCATAGGTGCCGCTGACCATCTGGACCTCGTAGATCTTGTTATCCCTTCCACATATGACTCCTCCTGTACTTCCTCCCCTTCCTCTTGTCCCAACACCTGACTCCGAATAATAATTACAGTGTGCTCCATCATGTAGATGACCAGAATTGTCACGCTGAGAATGACATTGCCAGTGCTAAACATCTTCGTCGACATTTGTAAACTGTGTAGCAGGGTGCATAGGTCCTTGATCTGACACCACTCCAGCAGCGTGATCTGCACCACCTCTGGATCAAGTTATCCCAGGCTATATGTCATAACGTATTGCAGCAGGGTTCGGCGGTGCTGCCACAAACGCTGCAACATGTGCAGATTCAAATTCCTGCGTTTCGGCACATCGCATTTCAGGCGTTTAACCACCAGACCTAAAGACTTCTGTAGCGACAAAAGTTGTTGAGCTGCTGTGTGCGCACGATGGAAGTGAGCACATAGCGAGCGTGCCCGCTGCACAAGGCCATGTAGGCCGTGATGGTGTTTTAAAAATTGCTGGAGAATTAGGTTCAACACGTGAGCCATACAAGGCACGTGTGTCACATTGCCCTGACGATGGCCCGCAGCCAGGTTTGCATCATTGCCGCACACGGCTGTTAAGTCACCAACGGAGTCCGCTCCATCAATTTGTACTCCGGTCACCAGGTGACAACGTGTTCCTTTCATGAATAGTGCTGATGATGGGAGAGGAGTCGATGCCAGCGGCGCAGGTGGACGCAGGTTATGCTCACCCACTGGGCTGCATTACCTTGACAGATGCAGAATCTCTGGCTGAATGTAGCTGGTGGGTATCTCACAGATGAAATACCATCATTCAGCTACAACCAATGGGAAGACACCACACCCTTTTTTATGCCCATCCTGTCTGCAGACCACTGCCAGACATAGCTCTGCTTTTACCCCCAGTTCAGTTTTATGATTTTGTGTACTTGTTACCTGACTACTTTTCCTGCTTGCTGTTTATGTACCTTGTTGGCCGATCCGCATTTCACCTCTGCTTGTTTTCTGATTAAGTCCTGGCCGTCCCATTCTGTTCCTGTTCCTCAATTAATGTTTTGACCCTGCCTGACTACTATTCTCTGGAACTGCAGCCTTCCACAGGTATTAATCACCTTGGGCCCTGTGCAATTCCTAATCCCTGTATAGGGGTTAAAGGGTTTCAGGGTTCTAGGGGTCCTGCTTGGTGAGTGGCTTCCCTCTAGCCTATCATTTACAGCCCATCTGAGTGTGTGGATCAAGGAAGGCGTTACACCGTGCTCTCTGCAGAAGGCCATGTGGGCCAGAATAGTGCTTTAAAAATTGCTGGACAACCAGGTTCAACACGTGAACCACACAAGGCACGTGTGTCACATTGTCACAGCGAAGGGCCGCACCCATGTTTGCATCATTGTCGCACCCGGCCTTCCCTGGCTGCTGGTTGAGTGGAGACAACCATTGATGAAACTCGGTCTCCACAACTTCTCAGCGGTGTGACTCACATTTCCCATACATTTCAAAGTAAAACTTTGACCGCCTGATGGCATTGAGCTCTGCTGCCAGCATAGTAAGGAGGTGTGTGGTAGTCCTTGTGCGCAGTTACAAGGAAGGGTGGCCTGACCACACAGGGTTTGCGCCAAGGTGGAGGACCCACACGAGGTTGAAGAGGCAGAAGCAGTGTATTAACTTCTACATACAGAAGAAGGATTGAAACAACTCGTGGGGACGGCAAGACTTGTACAGCAGACCCTTCTCCATCTCTCCCCACAGTAACCCATTGCCCAGTCAGCGACATGTAACGCCCCTGTCCATTCTTACTGGGCCAATTATCTGTGGTGAAATGCACCCTGTCACACAGAGTTTCTCAAGGAATCAGTGATGTTTAGTGCGACATGCTGGTGTAGCGCGTGCACGCCTTTGTTGGAGAAGGAGTGGCGCCTGGGCATCGGCTCTTGGGGCACTGCGATGGGCATAAGGTCTCGAAAATCCTCGGTTAAAAAGGTTGGAAAGGCAGCATTTTGGTAGCCAACAGTTTCCAGATGCTGAAAGTCAACCTCTAAGCCATGTCATGCCCTTCTAAAAGCATGTAAAACACAGCGAGGGGACTCCGACCACAGTCTCCCTCGTTTCCACTAACTGGGCCACACACACCCCACTTGACTGGCATCGGTTGAGCCCCCTTTTGAAAAAGAAAAAGATGCTTTGCATGAAGCACTCTCAAAAATACGCGTGCCTTTCCCGTCCCCTGGCTGACCCAGGGGAAGAAAAGTCCTCTGAGAGCCATGACTTGTTCATCTTGGTTCTTTTAGAAATACAGCGAGGGGACTCCAACCACAGTCTCCCTCGTTTCCACTAACTGGGCCACACACACCCCACTTGACTGGCATCGGTTGAGCCCCCTTTTGAAAAAGAAAAAGATGCTTTGCATGAAGCACTCTCAAAAATACGCATGCCTTTCCCGTCCCCTGGCTGACCCAGGGGAAGAAAAGTCCTCTGAGAGCCATGACTTGTTCATCTTGGTTCTTTTAGAAACACAGCGAGGGGACTCCAACCACAGTCTCCCTCGTTTCCACTAACTGGGCCACACACACCCCACTTGACTGGCATCGGTTGAGCCCCCTTTTGAAAAAGAAAAAGATGCTTTGCATGAAGCACTCTCAAAAATACGCATGCCTTTCCCGTCCCCTGGCTGACCCAGGGGAAGAAAAGTCCTCTGAGAGCCATGACTTGTTCATCTTAGTTCTTTTAGAAACACAGCGAGGGGACTCCAACCACAGTTTCCCTCGTTTCCACTAACTGGGCCACACACACCCCACTTGACTGGCATCGGTTGAGCCCCCTTTTGAAAAAGAAAAAGATGCTTTGCATGAAGCCCTCTCAAAAATATGCGTGCCTTTCTCGTCCCCTGGCTGACCCAGGGGAAGAAAAGTCCTCTGAGAGCCATGATTTGTTCATCTTGGTTCTTTTAGAAACACAGCGAGGGGACTCCAACCACAGTCTCCCTCGTTGCCACTAATTGGGCCACACACACCCCACTTGACTGGCATCACTTGATCCCCTTTTCAAAATGAAACAGATGCTTTGCATGAAGCACTCTCAAAAATACGCGTGCCTTTCCTGTCCCCTGGCTGACCCAGGGGAAGAAAAGTCCTCTGAGAGCCATGACTTGTTCATCTTGGTTCTTTTAGAAACACAGCGAGGGGACTCCAACCACAGTTCCCTCGTTGCCACTAATTGGGCCACACACACCCCACTTGACTGGCATCACTTGATCCCCTTTTCAAAATGAAACAGATGCTTTGCATGAAGCACTCTCAAAAATACGCGTGCCTTTCCTGTCCCCTGGCTGACCCAGGGGAAGAAAAGTCCTCTGAGAGCCATGACTTGTTCATCTTGGTTCTTTTAGAAACACAGCGAGGGGACTCCAACCACAGTCTCACTCGTTTCCACTAACTGGGCCACACACACCCCACTTGACTGGCATCGGTTGAGCCCCCTTTTGAAAAAGAAAAAGATGCTTTGCATGAAGCACTCTCAAAAATACGCGTGCCTTTCCCGTCCCCTGGCTGACCCAGGGGAAGAAAAGTCCTCTGAGAGCCATGACTTGTTCATCTTGGTTCTTTTAGAAACACAGCGAGGGGACTCCAACCACAGTCTCCCTCGTTTCCACTAACTGGGCCACACACACCCCACTTGACTGGCATCACTTGATCCCCTTTTCAAAATGAAACAGATGCTTTGCATGAAGCACTCTCAAAAATATGCGTGCCTTTCCCGTCCCCTGGCTGACCCAGGGGAAGAAAAGTCCTCTGAGAGCCATGACTTGTTCATCTTGGTTCTTTTAGAAACACAGCGAGGGGACTCCAACCACAGTCTCCCTCGTTTCCACTAACTAGGCCACACACACCCCACTTGACTGGCATCGGTTGAGCCCCCTTTTGAAAAAGAAAAAGATGCTTTGCATGAAGCACTCTCAAAAATACGCGTGCATTTCCCGTCCCCTGGCTGACCCAGGGGAAGAAAAGTCCTCTGAGAGCCATGACTTGTTCATCTTGGTTCTTTTAGAAACACAGCGAGGGGACTCCAACCACAGTCTCCCTCGTTGCCACTAATTGGGCCACACACACCCCACTTGACTGGCATCACTTGATCCCCTTTTCAAAATGAAACAGATGCTTTGCATGAAGCACTCTCAAAAATACGCGTGCCTTTCCCGTCCCCTGGCTGACCCAGGGGAAGAAAAGTCCTCTGAGAGCCATGACTTGTTCATCTTGGTTCTTTTAGAAACACAGCGAGGGGACTCCAACCACAGTCTCCCTCGTTTCCACTAACTGGGCCACACACACCCCACTTGACTGGCATCAGTTGAGCCCCCTTTTGAAAAAGAAAAAGATGCTTTGCATGAAGCACTCTCAAAAATACGCGTGCCTTTCCCGTCCCCTGGCTGACCCAGGGGAAGAAAAGTCCTCTGAGAGCCATGACTTGTTCATCTTGGTTCTTTTAGAAACACAGCGAGGGGACTCCATCCACAGTCTCCCTCGTTTCCACTAACTGGGCCACACACACCCCACTTGACTGGCATCGGTTGAGCCCCCTTTTGAAAAAGAAAAAGATGCTTTGCATGAAGCACTCTCAAAAATACGCGTGCCTTTCACGTCCCCTGGCTGACCCAGGGGAAGAAAAGTCCTCTGAGAGCCATGACTTGTATATCTTGGTTCTTTTAGAAACACAGCGAGGGGACTCCAACCACAGTCTCCCTCGTTTCCACTAACTGGGCCACACACACCCCACTTGACTGGCATCGGTTGAGCCCCCTTTTGAAAAATAAAAAGATGCTTTGCATGAAGCACTCTCAAAAATACGCGTGCCTTTCCCGTCCCCTGGCTGACCCAGGGGAAGAAAAGTCCTCTGAGAGCCATGACTTGTTCATCTTGGTTCTTTTAGAAACACAGCGAGGGGACTCCAACCACAGTCTCCCTCGTTTCCACTAACTGGGCCACACACACCCCACTTGACTGGCATCGGTTGAGCCCCCTTTTGAAAAAGAAAAAGATGCTTTGCATGAAGCACTCTCAAAAATACGCGTGCCTTTCCCGTCCCCTGGCTGACCCAGGGGAAGAAAAGTCCTCTGAGAGCCATGACTTGTTCATCTTGGTTCTTTTAGAAACACAGCGAGGGGACTCCAACCACAATCTCCCTCGTTGCCACTAATTGGGCCACACACACCCCACTTGACTGGCATAACTTGATCCCCTTTTCAAAATGAAACAGATGCTTTGCATGAAGCGCTCTCAAAAATACGCGTGCCTTTCTCGTCCCCTGGCTGACCCAGGGGAAGAAAAGTCCTCTGAGAGCCATGTCCACATTGTCAGTGGACAGACACGTGTGCTTATCTGCCAGCAGACCCCCAGCAGCACTGAAGACAGGTTCCGAGAGAACGCTGGCTGCAGGAGACGACAAGATCCCCAAGGCGTACGTGGCGAGCTCAGGCAATTTATCAAGATTGGAAGCCTAAAATGAGCAGGGCTCAAGTTGCACAATAATGGAATCGATGTTTCCTTGCATATACTCATATATCTGTGTGTCCTCCTCTTTTTCCTTGTCCAGCTGTTTTGTTTTTGCATGAGTATATGTCCTTGTCACTTTCCCATGTGTTTGTGTTGTGTTGTGAGTTGTTTGTCACCTTTTGGACACCTTTGAGGGTGTTTTCTAGGTGTTTTTCTGTGTTTGTGATTGCCTGTCATTGTTTCCTATGCAGTTCGAGTTCGGTTCGTCGAACGTTCGACGAGCCGAACTCGAACGGGACCTCCGTTCAGCGAACCGACCTCGAGCCGAACCGGGACCGGTTCGCTCATCTCTAGTTAAGACCAGCTTCTGTCCTACCAGTCCTGCTAGTGCAGCCCAGTGGCATTAACAAATACAAAATGGATACAGCCGCACACTAAATGCCATCAATGTATAAGGTAACTCTGGTACTGCATTACTGCTATATGAAAAAATGAGATTTTTAGTTTATGAATTGGCCAATGCATGTAAGCCCGGAAACCAAATGGCAAGGTAAATCTCAATTTTCCGGGTCCCTAACTAAAATGCCACTATCTAGGTTAAAAACATCCATGTCTGGGAAGCTAGATGTTTGGATCTTTTTAACCTAGATAGTGGCATTTTAGTTAGGGACCCGGAATATTGAGATTTACCTTGCCGTTTGGTTTTCCGGGCTTGCATGCATTGGCCAATTTATAAACTAAAAATCTCATTTTTTCATATAGCAGTTATGCAGTACCAGAGTTCCCTTATACATTGATGGCATTTAGTGTGCGGCGGTATTCATTTTGTATTTGCTAGATTTTTTCAGCTGGCACCTATACACACTTGTAGGATGTGCGGGTCAGTCTTTTGAAATATTTGCAGTGAGTTTTTTTCTGACTGAGCACTCCGCCCTATAAACCAGACCGTGTTCATAATCCTTATACCAGGAGTCCTAGCTGCCCAGACATGGAGGTTTGTCCAGATAGTGGCATTTCAAGTTAGATTTTTAGTCTAGCTGCCCAGACATGGATGTTTTTAACCTAGATGGCATTTTAGCTAGGGACCCGGAATATTGAGATTTACCTTGCCGTTTAGTTTCCGGGCTTACATGCATTGGCCAATTCATAAACTAAAAATCTCATTTTTTCATATAGCAGTAATGCAGTACCAGAGTTCCCTTATACATTGATGGCATTTAGTGTGCGGCTGTATCCATTTTGTATTTGCTAGGTTTTTTCAACTGGCACCTATACACACTTGTAGGATGTGCGGGTCAGTCTTTTGAAATATTTGCAGTGGCATTAACAAGCCTGCTGATGCTGATACGCCTGCTGTCCACAGGTGTGGCCCCTAGGCACACGGACAGCGTACCCAATGTCCCCTGTGTTGTTAACAGGGAGTTCCTGGGCTGGGTGGGCATGTGGACCCTGTGACGCTAACAGGGCTCCCAGTCTCAAGATCCGAGTGGCGTCTAACTCGGTTCAGGCTACTTTTAGTTTCATAGCCACTCAGCTGTTTATCCTCCACCTAACCTTCCAGTTGCCAGCCTCTCCTTTTCCATCTGGGAGCACGGTGGACACCGACTGGCGATGGGGATATATACCTTTCTCTATCTTTTCTTCTTAATTTTTTTATATAGCGTTAACATAGTATATACCAGCTTATCCAAATGTGCCATTCCCACCATAACAGATGTTGTTTCTTCAGCAAATGTTACTCTTGCTTAACCACCAAACCCACGGACACAAACTTTTTCCCCTTTCCAACACACCTGTTCCCCTTTCCACCAGCATCTGTCCTTTGTCAACTCATTTTGTACATGACCAAAAGTGAAACTCTGCGGGGACACCATACTCAATGCCGTCTCAGCACAGCAGCCAGCCCTCGGTCCCTCAGATCTGGACAACTAAAAGACCATTTCCTCCTATCCATGACAAAGCGTTGAGATTCACTCTGTGCAGCACAGGTGTTTAGTGGAAAAGCAGATGTAAGATTGCGTAACACCTTCTGCTAATACTCCTGCATACGTGCGTCCCTTTCTATGGCCGGAATTATTTTACAAAATTTTGTGTTGTACCGGGGATCTAACAGTGTGGCAACCCAGTAGTCAGCATTACTTCGAATTCGTACAATCTGAAGGTCATGTTGTAGGTAGTCCAGTAAGAAGGCGCTCATGTGTCTTGTGCATCCAGGAGGACCAAGTCCTTGCTTTGTTGGTGGCGGAGAGGTGAAAATCGTGCCTCCTTCCTCTGCCCACTCCCCCCAACCTCGCACAACCGAAATGTGAGCAAGCTCTCACTCATCTGCTGAATCTTCCATGCCCATCGCCAGTTCGTCCTCCTTTACTTCATGGGCTCCTGTACCTTCCTCAACAGTTTTTCTGATTCTATGCACCCTTGTTAATCCCTCTCCCCCACCGTCCCATGACTGCCGCCTAGGTGCCGTTGACCGTCTAAACCTTGTAGATCTTGTTATCCCTTCCGCATATGACTCCTCCTGTACTTCCTCCCCTTCCTCTTGTCCCAACACCTGACTCCGAATAATGCTTACAGTGTGCTCCATCATGTAGATGACCAGAATTGTCACGCTGAGAATGGCATCGCCAGTGCTAAACATCTTCGTCGACATTTGTAAACTGTGTAGAAAGGTGCATAGGTCCTTGATCTGACACCACTGCAGCAGCGTGATCTGCACCACCTCTGGATCAAGTTAGCCCAGGGTATACGTCATAACATATTTCAGCAGGGCTCGGCGGTGCTGCCACAAACGCTGCAAAATGTGCAGATTCAAATTCCTGCATGTCGGCACATCGCATTTCAGGCGTGTAACCGCCAGACCTAAAGTCTTCTGTAGCAATGAAAGTTGTTGAGCTGCTGGGTGCGAACGATGGAAGTGAGCACATAGCAAACGTGCCCACTGCAGAAGGCCATGTAGGCCGGATGGTGTTTTAAAAATTGCTGGAGAATCAGATTCAACACGTGAGCATTACAAGGCACGTGTGTCACATTGCCCTGAAGAAGGGCCACACTGCTGGTTGAGTGGAGACAACCATTGATGAATCTCGGTCTCACTCTCCAGAGCTTACTGTCCACAACTCTTCAGCGGTGTGACTCACATTTCCCAGACATTTCTAAGAAAAGAGTCGACCGCATCATGCTGTTGAGCTCTGCTGCCAGCATAGTATGGAGGTGTGTGAGATTCCTTGGGTGCAGTTACAAGGAAGGGTGGCCTGACCACACAGGGTTTGGGCCGAGGTGGAGGACCCACACGAGGTTGAGGAGGCAGAAGCAGTGGAGGAACTTGTACATATAGAGGAAGGATTTACATACAACTCGTGGGGACAGAAAGACCCTTCTCCATCTCTCACCATAGTTACCCAGTGCCCAGTCAGCAACATGTAACTCCCCTGTCCATGCTTACTGGTCCAAGTATCTGTGGTGAAATGCACCCTGTCACACACAGAGTTTCTCAAGGAATCGATGATGTTATGTGCGACCTGCTGGGGTAGCACGGGCACGCCTTTTTTGGAGAAGGAGTGGCGAATGAGCATCGGCTCTTGGGGCACTGCAATGGGCATAAGGTCTCGAAAATCCTCGGTCTCAAAAGGGTGTAAAGGCAGTCTTTCTGTAGCCAACAAGTTGCAGATGCTGAAACTCAACCTCTTAGGCATGTCATGCCCTTCGAAAAGCATGTAAAACACAGCGAGGGGACTCCAACAACAGTCTCCCTCATTTCCACTAATTGGGCCACACACACCCCACTTGACTGGCATCAGTTGACCCTCTTTTCAAAATGAAAAAGATGCTTTGCATGAAGCACTCTCAAAAATACGCGTGCCTTTTGCCTCCCCTGGATGACTCAGGAGAAGAAAAGTCCTCTGAGAGCCATGACTTGTTCATCTTGGTTCTTTTTTCAAAAGCGAGGGGACTCCAACCACAGTCTCCCTCGTTTCCACTAATTGGGCCACACACACACACACGCCACTTGACTGGCATCAGTTGACCCCCAGTTTCAAAATGAAAAAGATGCTTTGCATGAAGCACTCTCAAAAATACACGTGCTTTTCGCCTCCCCTGGATGACCTAGGGGAAGAAAAGTCCTCTGTGAGGCATGACTTGTTCATCTTGGTTCTTTTAAACATAGCGAGGGGACTCCAACCACAGTCTCCCTCATTTCCACTAATTGGGCCACACATACCCCACTTGACAAGCATCAGTTGACCCCCATTTTCAAGATGAAAAAGATGCTTTGCATGAAGCACTCTCAAAAATACACATGGCTTTTGCCGCCTCCCCTGGATGACACAGGGGAAGAAAAGTCCTCTGAGAGCCATGACTTCCTCATCTTGGTGAACGTTAGTATGTCCACATTGTCAGTGGACAGACGCGTGTGCTTATCTGTCAGCACACCCCCAGCAGCACTGAGGACAGGTTCCGAGAGAACGCTGGCTGTGGGACATGACAAGATCCCCAAGGCATACGTGGTGAGCTTAGGCAATTTATCCAGATTGGAAGCCCAAAATGAGCAGGGCTCAAGTTGCACAGTAATGGCATTGATGTTCCCTTGCATATACTCATATATCTGTGTCTCCTCCTTGTCCAGCTCCTTTGTTTTCGCATGAGTATATGTCCTTGTCACTTTACCATGTGTTTGTGTTGTGTTGTGAGTTCTTTGTCACCTTTTGGACACTTTTGAGGGTGTTTTCTAGTTGGTTTTATGTGTTTGTGATTGCCTCCCATTGTTTCCTATGGGTTCGAGCGGTTCGCCGAACCGGTTCGCTGAACCGAACTCGAACTAGACCTCCATTCGATGAACAAAGCTCGAGCTGAACCGCTCATCTCTAGTCTTAATATGAATTGTATTGCATGTTATTTATCAGATGATATTATTGTAACCCATTGTTACTAGGGGAACTTGATTTTGCTGAAGCCTCCTTTATATTAAAACCATTTGCTATACTGAGTGTCAGCTTTTTTTGTGTGTTTTTCTTTTAATGTTTTTTAATATGTCTATTGTTATTTAATAAAATTGTCATATTTTAGATATATATGGTGTGCACATCCTTATATGCAGAGCCCTTTTCTTCAAAATTCTGGCGTGTGACCTCCATGTGGATTACACTGTAGCTGCGTGGGATTTCTTTTGGGAATAAATTGGTGAACAAGGGACTGTGTCTTGTTTATTTCTTTAAATCACTCTTTTTTTTATTCCTGATTCACTTTTGTAGACAACTTTGGATTCTTTGGTTTATGTCGGATCTTTTTAGCTTTTTTTTTTAATGAATTGGTTAACAAGGGCTAGAGTCAGGGTTTTTTTCTTTTTTTATTTCTTTTAGTCTGTTTTTTACTTTTTGCATCTACTGGGTTAGTAATGAAGTTATCTCATAGAGACTTTTTCATTACTAACATCAGGGCTTGATGTCAGCTGTCAATTCACTGATGACATCAATCCCATAAACCATTACCCCAGTTGCCAGCACACCAGGGCAATCAGGAAGAGCTGGTTAAAGCTCCAGAATTGGCTCGTCTAATGAATGTGCCACTTCTGAAATGGTTGTGGGCTGCTATTTTTAGACTGGGAAGGGCCCAATAACCATAAGCCTCCCAACCCTGATAATATCAGCCCTCAACATACTGCTTTAGTTTGTGTGGTTATCACAAAATGCCATTTTTTAAAAAATGAGAAAAATAAATAATTTGAGAAACAGCGTGAGGTCCCCTCTATTTTTAATAACTAGTTAAGTTACAGCAGACAGCTGAAGGTTGCAGCCCACAGTTGTCTACTTTACTTTATCTGGTTATTAAAAATAGGGGAACTCTATGCCTTTTTTTTGAGTTACTTATATATTTGGCTAAATAGCTGTGTATCTATCTTTCAACTATCATTTATCTAGCTTTGCACATCTTTTACATTGAAATCCGTTTCATCCGTGTTGTCAGAAAGAAACAAACATGTTTCCTAGTGGATCACATGGACACGCACATGGTTCATACGGACACACTATACATGTAAAAAGATGGAGGTGTGAAGACTCCTATCAATTTTTATTAGTATGCATGTGAATGTGTCACCGGTAAGGGTGAAAACACACACCATATGTACCAGAAACACAGATGTGTAAAGGAGTCCAAACAGATTTTGACAAATTTGTGAACACTATTCAAGATAAAAAGGCTTTTTGTGTACATAGAAAATGTCTTACATACAGTCATATGAAAAAGTTTGGGCACCCCTATTAATGTTAGCCTTTTTTCTTTATAACAATTTGGGTTTTTGCAACAGCTATTTCAGTTTCATATATCTAATAACTGATGGACTGAGAAATATTTCTGGATTGAAATGAGGTTTATTGTACTAACAGAAAAAGTGCACTCCGCATTTAAACAAAATTTTACCTGTGCAAAAGTATGGGCACCTCAACATAAAAGAGACATTAATATTTTGTAGATCCTCCTTTTGCAAAAATAGCAGCCTCTAGTCGCTTCCTGTAGCTTTTAATGAGTTCTTAGATCCTAGATGAAGGTATATTTGACCATTCCTGTTTATAAAACAATTCCAGTTCAGTTAAGTTTGATGGTCGCCAAGCATGGACAGCACGCTTCAAATCATTCCACAGATTTTCAATGATATTCAGGTCTGGGGACTGGGATGGCCATTACAGAACATTGTAATTGTTCCTCTGCATGAATGCCTGAGTAGATTTGTAGCGGTGTTTTGGATCATTGTCTTGCTGAAATATCCATCCCCTGCGTAACTTCAACTTCGTCACTGATTCTTGCACATTATTGTCAAGAATGTGCTGATACTGAGTTGAATCCATGTGACCCTCAACTTTAACAAGATTCCTGGTGCAGGCATTGGCCACAAAGCCCCAAAGCATGAGGGAACCTCCACCAAATTTTACTGTGGGTAGCAAGTGCTTTTCTTGGAATGCCGTGTTTTTTTGCCTCCATGCATAACGCCTTTTTGTATGACCAAACAACTCAATCTCTGTTTCATCAGTCCACAGGACCTTCTTCCAAAATGTAACTGGCTTGTCCAAATGTGCTTTTGCATACTGCAGGCAACTCTGTTTTTGGCGTGCTTGCTGAAACGGCTTCTTTCGCATCACTCTCCCATACAGCTTCTCCTTGTGCAGCATGCGCTGTATTGTTGACCGATGCACAGTGATACCATCTGCAGCAAGTTGATGCTGCAAGTCTTTGGAGGTGGTCTGTGGATTGTCCTTGACTGTTCTCACCATTCTTCTTCTCTACCTTTCTGATATTTTTCTTGGCCTGCCACTTCTGGGCTTAACAAGAACTGTACCTGTGTTCTTCCATTTCCTTACTATGTTCCTCACAGTGGAAACTGACAGTTTAAATCTCTGAGACAACTCTTTGTATCCTTTACCTGAACAACTATGTTGAATAATCTTTGTTTTCAGATAATTTGAAAGTTGTTTTGAGGAGCCAATGATGCCACTCTTCATAGGAGATTCAAATAGGAGAACAACTTGCAAGTGGCCACCTTAATTACCTTTTCTCATGATTGGATACACCTGCCTATGAAGTTCAAAGCTCAATGAGGCTACAAAACAAATTTAGTGCTTTAGTAAGTCAGTAAAAAGTAGTTAGGAGTGTTCAAATCAAGAAATATATAAGGGTGCCCATAATTTTGCACCGGTCCAATTTCGTTTAAATGTGGATTACACATTTTCTGTTAGTATAATAAACCTCATTTCAATCCAGAAATATTACTCAGTCCATCAGTTATTAGATATATGAAACTGAAATAGCTCTTGCAAAAACTCAAATTGTTATAAAGAAAAAAGGTTAACATTAATAGGGGTGCCCAAACTTTTTCATATGACTGTATTTAAGTTTAGCTTATGCAAAATCGGAGCAAAAACAAAACTGTTGTGTTTATATTTTTGGCCATTAAAAATTGCTGTTACAGATCACAATTGATTGTTCTCAAATCTTTGGCAGTTAATGTTAGTCTTTTTGTCTTGATACATTTTGTTGCAATCTTTTTGACTATGTACAACCAAAATCTTGATGTTTTGGTGATAACCACAATATCTTAACAATTTCAAGAATGCAGCATCCCAACCATTTTTGACTTCTCAGAGTCAGATTCATTTTTTTAGCCCTTTTTTCATGAGATAAACAAGCGGAATACAATAGGAATAGTATATGTGTGACCCTAGCTATCATCACTTGTCATGGATAAACTGTGAGGAAGATAAATAGTAAAAAAAAAAACAAATAAAAAAAAAATGGGGTGATAAAAGTACTGATGATTGTGGCAGACAAGAAGATAATATATTCATAAAAATGTATTAAGAAATTAAGGGCTATGGGTTTCAATTTCGGACTGATGTCTTCCTCAGTCATAAGGTAAGGGAGTCAAGAAGTCTGAAGTCAGATACCAAGAGTGTGTAAGGCAGAGGGGCAACTTAGAAAACAGGTCACATCATTTCCAAATGGTTAAGGATCAAGACAAAAGGGGCAAGGCAAACAAATAGTCAAAGGCAAGGTCAGAAGTCAGGCTGTAAAATATCAAAGCAGAATAAAAAAAGCATAAATAAAGCTCATTACCGAGCAAAGCTACAACTTGCAATTGTCTGACCACTGCCAGCCAGCTAACTAGCCAAGCAATCACCCTGAAAGTGTGACAACTGAAGGAAGCTAAGGAGGCCTGGCCTGATTGGCTGCTGGACAATCTTTAGTAGCATGAGGATAGTCAACACGTCCCAGTCATTGATTGGGTGGCTAAGTCACCCTTTCAAAATACTGACAAATCAATCATCATGCCACCCACGATCATTTGCACAGCTGAGCTGTCACTCAGTGAGTGGCGGATTAGTGAGAATATGTATGTGAAACACGGACATCTGAAAAAGGTCCAAAGTGGCACTGCAATGACTGCACCCCAAGCAACCTTACCAGGTTAGAGTTAATTGGCACACAAGCACATGACTGGAAACATGTACCTGTTTATGGATCAAACATTAGTGATAGATATTTCAAGGTACAAGACAGTAGGAGTATTTGGAGTAAATGAAGCTGTAGTAAGAGCTGTCTATGACGGTGATGTTGACACTAGTAAAGCAAGTATGCAAAATATAAACCTTTTCTGAGATTCTATTTTTTTTGTTTAATTTTTACTGTCCTGACAACATTTCTTTAACCCTTAAAAAGCTGTTTGCTTGGTACTGTAGGCATGCATACGAACGGTAAGAACAATGTGGCATCAGCCAGCAGGATTGCTGTGGCTCAATCGGTTGTTAAATTAGATTAGTAAAACAATTGCAAAACCTCAATTTTTTTTGTATTTTTATAAGTTTTCCCCCTTGAACAAAAAATTGTAATACTAAGTGCTACTTTATGAAGACAGAAGACATGGGTTCGTGCCCGAAAGTGAGCATGCAACAACGGCATACAGTACGGTCATATTGTGAATAATTAGTAAATTGGACTTTATAAACAGGTTTTCAAAAAATAAAACGTGCCTTCCTTAACCCCTTCCTGATGTAGCTTTTTTTCCTTCCTTCCACCAAGAACTATAATTTTTTCAATTTTCCTTCCACATACGAATTTGAGTGCGTGGTTCTCATCATCTATTGTACCATACAATTTACTGGAAAATAAGAAAACAAAGTTTTGTGAAATTGCAGAACAAAATGCAATTCATAAATATTTTATTTCATTTTGTTCTTATGGCATTCATTGCACAGAAATATTGCACTGGCAATACATTTCTCTATGACAGTAGAAGTACAGTAATGCCAAAGTGGTTTTCTTTTTTTATTTATTTATTTATTTTTTTTTAAATTAAAGTGGTGAAAAAAAATCTGAAATTCATAGAAAAAAAACAATTCTCCTGTCACCAAACTTACAAGACTCATAATGTTTTAATTCTCCAATTGATAGATTTGTGTGAGGGGATGTTTTCAATATACTCAACTGACATTTTTATTGCTCCTAATGCAATTTTGCCAGTGTTACTAAAACTGAAAAACTGAAATGCTAGAGTTTCAAGTTATTTTTGTTAACGTTTTACCTTGATTTAATTAGGTTAATTAATTTTATATTTTAGTAGTCCAGACTTTGATATAAAAACACAAAAAATGTTTATTTTTTTTTTGTTTATTTTTTTTTTAATGGTTGAGACAAACCCAAGGGCCTGTGGGATACTTGATTCCGGGCACTGAATCACAGAAACGTGTCACGGATGGCTGGAACCTGGCTCCGTGGCCCTGGTGGTTTCTTGAAAATGATAAAGGAAAATAAAATAAAATTAAAAAACAAAATTCTTTTGTGACACCACTTGCGGTATGCGGCTATATTGAGGGAGCCACTGCTGCGTGGTCTCTCACGGCTGGGGCTGTTGGTATTGAGCAGGTTGGATGTTATGGCAAGTAGAGCTAAGCCCCAGGGAAGAATGATGATGGTTGTAGTATAGTGAAAGTTGGTGATGCAGAGGTGCGGGAAGAATTCAGACAACATAGGGACTGCGGTTCAACTTGTTCTTTACTCACTGGTTATGTGGTACAGCCACCCGCCTGGTGCTGGTCTCTGCCAATGTGGGTCTCAGGTGATCCTGTGTTCCTTTTATCCCGGTGTCTGTGTTATGACCTGGTGAGCTCTTCCTCCATGCACCCTTCTGTAATTGGTGGGTCCCTCTGACCTGAAGCGTTTTGGGGTCCCCTCCTGGTGTCACAGTCCTGGCCCATATGGCAGGCAGCTTGAACCTCTCAATGGGTTGCACCTCTGTCCCAGTTACCAGGTTCCCTCTTTGCTGCTGTGCACCAGACTCTAAAGTTGATGAAGAATCTTGATGATCCCCTCACCTGACAGATTTAACAGGTGAGCCTAAAATGTCCTCCTGAACTAGGGCTCTGCACCCCGCTTGTCTTCGGTCCCGTGAGTACTGACACTGTAATCTCCATGGCGACCGTACTCGTTTAGTCCACCGATGTCACTCCTCGTGTTTCTCACTGGACCTGAGACTTCTCACACCCTCCCTGACTCGACGTCAACTCCTGACTGACTTTCAAATGTCCCTGTCAACTGTCAACTGTCCAGACTAGCCCCTTACCCTCCCAGGTTTCTGACAAGCGGGATTGGATAAGTCCCAACCAATAGGTGGCCTTCCATCAGATCCATCACCAGCCTATTACCCAGTCTGGAAAAAGTGTTTTATAAAGTATATGTATTAGGGCTACAACCCCCACATTAGCATCTCACAGGACATTTGTTACCTACTTAGTGCACACCAACACTTTATACTCAGTCTGGAAAAAGAGCAAAGAAATGTGTGTGTTTTAAATGGTGTTGTTTGGTGTTTACCAGCACTGGTCTCCCAGGAACTCTGGATAAGTACCGCACCTGTAACTGGATACAGAACCCTGTGGCACCTGACGCCTCAGTGGTGCCACAGGTGAATGTGGGCTGGTTGTATTTTTTTATGTTTTGAATTTTTTTTTTTGCTTTTTATGTTAGTCCCCATAGGGGACCTTAACATGCAATCAGTCTATGGCTTGTGCTATATACTGCAATACAATAGTGTTTTAGTATTCAGTAGAACTCATGGTCTATAATTGCCAGCCATAAGTGTACTGGCATGACAGGACTTCAGCAGACCCTTGGCTGATATAGCAAACAATTTGTTTCTTGCAATGGCTTTAGAGTTGGGAAATGAGCACATAAAATGGCATTACCCCACACGTGTGATGTAAATGCCATTATCAGAGATTGACAGCTGCTTGTTTAGAGTTCATAGCTGTTAGATGAACTCAGATCCGCTCAGTGCTATTAGAAGCACACAGCCAGAAACTGCTGGAAATAAAGCAGGTCCAATTTATTGTATTGATTGAAAAACAAATACCTGATATAGGAAGAATTAGGGTATGCTCAAACGAGCACATGACTTGGACGAGTGCAATGCGAGAAAATCTCACATTGCACTCAGACCAATATTGTTCAATGAGGCAGAGCAGATGGTCAGCTTTTCTCTCATCCAGATTCTGTATGAGCAAAAAGTCGCAGCATGGTGCGATTCTCAGTGAGAGATGTGTCACTCGCACCCATACAAGTCTATGGGTGCGAGTGAAACATTGGACTGCACTCAGATGACATCCAAGTGCAGTGCAATAATTGCATCAGCTGACAATGGAGGAGATGGAGAGATTAATCCTTTCCTCTCCTCTGCAGTGGCCACCCTCTCCTCCGGAGCTGTGATCCGATCGTAGCATAGGATCACAGTTGCATGACACTCAGCCCATGCTGGCAGCACAGAGGGAGTCGAGGGTCATTAGAATACCTCATCCGATGCCATAAGATTGCGTGAATCAAACCTTAGTTTGTAAATGCCAGGAAATGGT
Organism: Anomaloglossus baeobatrachus; assembly: GCF_048569485.1. Taxonomy (NCBI): domain Eukaryota; kingdom Metazoa; phylum Chordata; class Amphibia; order Anura; family Aromobatidae; genus Anomaloglossus; species Anomaloglossus baeobatrachus. Next base: position 104,943,367 of record NC_134361.1, read on the forward strand.
TAAATTCAACTATGAAATTATGCATATGTTCCAATAATAGGTGAAATAATTACGATGGTTTATAGGCTTTTAAACATATCAAATTTAATAAACAACAATAGAGCCAATGTTCTTATTATGCAGACTTGTACTTTTAGTTTTGCTAAGTATAAAATGAATGCTATAATGCATTTTCTTGAGTTATCTTATCAAACTAACAGTTCTTCAATCATCTTTAAATTACAAACAGCTCAGCTTTTAACAACTGTATTTAAATGTAAAATAATAATATGTCTCCATCAAAATCTTGTAATTTTTTCTAACATGAATTTATCACTGTTAAGTTTTGTTCTTCAGATAAGGTTAAAAAGCCAAATCCCGTCTATGACACTTGCCCAGCAATTTGGTCATATTTTGACCTGTAAGGTCTTTTACATCAGATGTGACAGCCATAGTATCAGTAACATCTGCATTTACTCATTAAACTTTCCTTGATTTTTTATGACAATTTAATTGCTTTTAAACAGTGTTTGAAAGTTTAGCTAAGACCCAAGCTTTTACATATGGATATTATGAAATCATAGCCAAATTAAGGGATTTACTAAGGAATAATATTTTTGAATAGCTGAAAATAATCAATTTTAACATGTTAAGAAAAATACTTATACCCATGGGTGAGATTCAACTTTTAACTCCTTAGTGATGGAGCCAATTTTGTCAATAATGCCCAGGCCAAATTTTAAAATTCTGACCAGAGTCTTTATGAGATTTGAACTCTGGAATGCTTCAACAGATCCCGGTGATTGTGTTTATTTTTTCATGACATATTGAGTTTCATGATAGTGGTAAACTTCGTATGAGATATTTTTCTTTATATGTGAAAAATTGAGAATTTTGCAACAATTTTGAGAACTTCGCAATTTTCAAACTTTGAATTATATGTCCTTAAACCAGAGAGTTACAGTATGTGACATAAAATAGTTAATAAATAACAATTCTTACATGTCTACTTTACATCAGCATACATTTTGAAACATCATTTTTTTTAGGAAGTTAGAAGGGTTCAAAGTTCATCAACAATTTCTCATTTTTCTTTCACAATTTACAAAACCCTTCTTTAGGAACCACATCTCATTTGAAGTGACTTTGAGAGGCCTAGGTGACAGAAAATACCCAAAAATGACAGCATTCTAAAAACTGCACCCCTGAAGCTGCTCAAAACCACATCCAAGAAGTTTCTTAACCCTTTATGGGTTTCACAGGAATAAATACAAAGTGGAATAAATAAATACATTTACATTTTACCTAAAAATGTTGCTTTAGCCTCAATTTATTAACATTTGTAAAAGATAGCATGTCAAAATGGACCTCATAATTTGTTATTCACTTTCTGAGAGTACTGATACTCCAAATGTGGTCAGAAATATACAATATGTTTGGACAAATGGGAGGGCTTGGATTGGAAGGAGCACCATTTGAATTTTGAAAAGGAAATTTGGCTGATATAGATTGACGACTCTATGTGGCATTTGCGGGGTCCCTAAAGTGCCTACAAAGCAGAAAACCCCCACAAGTAACCCAATTTTGGAAACTATATTTCTCAAGGATTTTATTCAGGTGAATAGTGAGCATTTTGAACCCGCAGGTACTTCACATAATTTGATAGCATTAGGTCATCATATTGAAAATGTTCGTGAAAAAAAAGTTGCTTTGCACCAAATTTTTCACTTTTTCAAGAGGTAACACCAAACAAATCGACCCCAGATTTTGTTACCTAATTTCTTATGAGCATGGCAATACCCAACTTATAGTCAAAAGTAGTGTTTGGACATACAGGAGGGCTCAGAACAGAAGGAACAATATTTGAATTTTGGAAAAGCTGAAATAAATTGTGGGAGCCATTATGCATTTTCAGGGGGCCTTTAATGTACCTATACAGCATAAAACACACACAAATTACCAAATTTTGGATACTAGACCCCTCAAGGATTTTATCTAGGGGTATACTGAGCATTTTTAACTCATAGGTACTTTACAAAAAATGTTGCCGTTGCACCAAATTTTTTACTTTTATGCTATGTGCTCACGATCCGGTGACACTGCGTCCAGGACGCAGTGTCAGCCCTTCTGCAAAGATGCGAGTTTTGTTTGCAGGAGAACGCAGCTCTCATGTTCAAGATCAAGATTCTGGCCTCTGCAGACTTTAGCTCTATTCTCTATGTGCAGAACACTCGCACCTCCACAGCATAAAATGACATGCTGTGGCTTGGGAAGCCGCACCACGTCAGTTTACACTGCTGAGAAAAGATGCACAGTGGGCATGGGATTTCTATAACTTCCATCCACTGTGCTTCTACTGAGCTTTTTGAACGTACAGGTACTCTACAAAAATGTTGCTGTTGCACCAAACGTCTCACTTTTAGGATATGTGCCCATGAACTGGTGACACTGCATCTAGGACGCAGTGTCAGCCCTTCTGCAGAGATGTGAGTGTTGTCCGTAGGAGAACGCATCTCCCGGTTCCATGATCAAGGTTCGGGCCGCTGCGGACATTAGCTATAACCTCCCCTTGGAGAGCACTTGCATCTCTTCAGGATAAATAGACATGCTGTGGCACAGGAAGCTGCACCATATGTTAGTTTATGCGGCTGACAAAAGATGCAAAGTGGGCATGGGATTTCTTTAAATACTATCTACTGTGCTTTTATTGTACAATGAAGCATTTTGAACGCAATGAAGATATGCTGTATCCAAAATGCTGCAAACCCTGATTGAGGGCACGCAAACTAAAAAGCTAGGATAGATAAAGACAGAGTAGAGATGGGAGAACTTGTTCACCAATTTCAAATTCCACATGAGTCTTGCTCATTCGGATTTGTGTTCGGATAATCTAGCAGTTTTCTCATAAATCAGCAAAGTTTGGGTTTGCTCAGCAATTGTTCAGGGTTGAACTAATGCTTTTCGTCTACCTTAATATAACTCTGACTAGGATAGTGGTGCTATAAGATGAGTGGGGGGACTTGTTTGATGAAAGGAGGGGATGGGAAGAGGTCAGAGGAGTAGTGGACTGTTGTTGTTTTTTTTACTTTGTGTGGATGCTCTGGCGGCCTAACACAGCATAGAAAACGTCCAAAAAGTTAAAAAACTAGGGCTTGTGTCATTGGTTGCCTAAGTCACATGTTCCTCTGCATATAAAAAACAGACACTAGGCGTCAGCACCATTTTGTGATTGCTACAGCTTAGGGATGGTGCTGTTGCAACACAGATAGTTAACTTACTTAGGAGTTTTAATTTAGCTAGTTCAGATTAATAGGAGGGTGACAGTGTAGAATACGGAAGTGCCAGGGCGTGCAGTGTAGGGAAAATTCTGTGCCATAAATTGGATTTTTATCAGTGATTGCAAATCATGTGGGCCAGCCAAAAATTGCCATTTCATCATCTAAATAGAGATTGCAAAATCTGTGGTCCAGACAAAAAATGCCATTTCATCATCTAAATAGAGATTGCAAAATATGTGGTCCAGACAAAAATTGCCATGTCGTCATCTAAATAGAAATTGCAAAATCTGTGGTACAGCCAAAATTGCCATTTCATCATTTAAATAGAGATTGTAAAATCTCTAGGTCATGCAAAAATTGCCATTTCATCATTTAAATAGAGATTGCAAAATCTGTGGTAAGTCAAAAATTGCCATTTCATCCCCTAGCTAGAGATCGCACTGCTGTGGTCCTGCCAACGATTTAAATTCTGATAAATTTGTGATCTTGCAGCCTGCCACAAACAGACATTTCAGCCTATAACTACTGATTGATAATTCTGTGCTCCTATCACAGTATCTCAGCAGAGATAAAAATATTTGGATACTTGTGTGGGCCTCCAACACATATATAACACTGGAGATAAATACTAATTGATAACTCTGTGCCCATTTCCAAGTATTAGGGGCAAACACAAGCAAAGTGGCATCAGTTGCCTCAGGGTACCCATAGCTTGTGGCATAGCAGTCATGCATGGGCCATATACGAGACAGGCACTGGGCCAGCATTTACAGCTTACAAATTAATTTAAAATTAAGATGTAGATGAGTGAAAGGTGTAGGCCTGATGCTCTGAGACCCTTGCTACTACAGGCAGCACATAACATGGAGACACAATTAGGAGTCTTCACATTTTAAAAAAATTAGGTGTAGACACCACTAAAGTGGCATTAATTGTCCCAAAGTACAAATAGTATAATGTCCAACAAGGTGCATGGGACAATGCCTGGCCCAACATTTTTACCATAAACATTGATCAGCAAGAGGTGCATCAGTTAGAGGGTGTAGGGCTGGTGCCATCCCCTCCACTACTGGCAACACACAAAAGGAAACCAAGTTGTGACCTGTGCATGCCCAACTGTCTAGCTCACCCCCAGCCATGTATCTAATCCATCATCTGTGATACAACTCTCACAAATTACACCACTGTTTGCATAGGGGTCATATTACACCACTGCTCCCATAGAAATAGATGGTGTGGGGTCACACATTACATCACTACTCCCATACAAATAGATAGTGTGTAGTCACATATTACACTACTGTTCCCATTAAAGTGGATGGAGCAGGGCTACACAGCTAACCCCATATTGTGTGATCCATGCATCTAACCCCTGCGTGTGGTAGTCTGCAAATCTAATCACAACATGTGATACAGTGAGCAGCACCAGCTAACAATCAGCTCTGCCAGCTGTCCTTTGTGTTTCTGTCCACATGTAAGTATTGCTTTGCGGTCACCAGTAATGTCTCTGTACTGTGCAAAAGGATAAGGGAGGGTGAAATTTTGGATCAAAAACCCAAAAGGGACCACAGAAATGTGAACAGATCCTGCACACATTTACTGCAGGGGTAATGTCAGTTAGCACTACATTAGGGTTTCATAGCTCACCCTATACATTTTTTTAATTATATACTATTAAAAAGTTTCATTTATTTTGAAATTAAAACATTTTTGCAATTTTGAAGTTTTTTTTTTTTTGTTTAAGGCTAGTGATGGGTGGACTTACAGGTACATGGGATCAGCAGATCCAGCCGGGTTAAAAAGAAGCCTGGTTTGGGCCGGAATCCCAGATTCAACATAATCCACTTGTGGTCCCACAACAAATCTGGCTCTGCTACAGATCATTCTTATGAATGTCCATAGATATTTTTTTTTCTTTTTTTTACTTTATCTTATCTGGTTTGTCTACCAGGGCCAGTCAGCAATCATTAACTCTAAAGCCTGCTTTACACCAGGCAATCTATCGTGCGATAGATCGTCGGGGTCACGGTTTTTGTGACGCACATCCGGCATCGCTGGCGATGCCGGCCTGTGTGACACCTCCTAGCGACGCAGTATCGCTCACAAATCGTGAGTCGGGTACTGCTCGTTAGGTTCCATAAAATCGTTTAATTTAGTTGACCATCGTTTCCGTGGTAGCACACACCGCTCCGTGTGACACCCCGGGAACGATGAACAGCAGCTCACCTGCGTCACGCGGCCGCCGCCGGCTCTATGTGGAAGGAAGGAGGTGGGCGGGATGTTTACATCCTGCTCATCTCCGCCCCTCCGCTCTGATTGGCCGGCGGCCGTGTGACGTCACTGTGACGCCGAACGTCCCTCCCACTCCAGGAAGTGGACGTTCGCCGCCCACAGCGAGGTCGCACGAGAGGTAAGTATGTGTGACGGGGGTTACTACCTTTGTGCGACACGGGCAGCGATTTGCCCGTGACGCAAAAAGGACGGGGGCGGGTACGATCGATTGTGAAATCGCACAATCGGTCGTACCGTGTAAAGCAGGCTTAACCCCTTTTCCCAGAATGGTAAACTCTGGTAATGGGTAGAAGGCTACCATTATTCCATTTACTGCTTTCATCATCTCTCCGGGTGTCACAAGACACAAAATATTTGGATTTTAATTTCACCTTCATTAAACTGGCCTTGAACGGTGCAGCTCATATTTATCCTGCATTCTATGCTCAGCACTAAAGGCCACTTTACACGCAGCGACATCACTAGCAATGTCGCTGCCTATCGCACCCGCCCTCATCGTTTGTGCGTCACAGGCAAATCGCTGCCCGTGGCGCACTATATCGCTAGGCCCCATCACACGAACTTACCTTCCTAGCGACGTCGCTGTGCGCGGCGAACAGCCTCTTTTCTAAGGGGTCGGTTCGTGCGGCATCACAGCGATGTTGTTAGGGCCAGATGGACGGGTAGACCCTGGAGGTGGATCCACTGGGCCGAACTCCCGGATGAGGGAAAGGAGTCCGGTGGCCGGAGCACTTTAGGTAGCAGGACAGTCCGTGCACTGGGAGAAAATGGAGAAGTCCCTGGGACCACGAGGTCACTGATGGTGGTCCGGGTGACGGAGCTCAGGTTCGGAAGCCGTGATGGTGTCAGGGGGGGTCCGGAACCGTTGGAGCGAGATGACGGGTCACCGCAGGGATCCGAGATGGTACGGACTGTCAGGATGGCAGATGGGCAGCGTTCGGGGTTCGAGGTACAGCAGGACCGGATGGCGATGCAGGATCGGCTCTAGAAGACAGAGAGGTAAGTATCTCACAAAACACAAGGAGACCTGACTCCTAGCTTGGGAAAACACGAAGAACAGGCCCCGCTCCCTTGGACATTAACCCCCTATATACCCTGTACCTGTGTGCATCATTTCCTATTAATTGACACTGGCCCTTTAAGAAAGGGTCAGTGACCGCGCGTGCGCCCTAATGCGCATGCGCGCGGCCCGGGTGCCAGAAGCCAGGGCAGGAAGCTGAGAGGAGGACGCAGGGGAGCCGGCCAGGGACTGGGAAGCCGTCGGGCGCCGGGAGCGGAGACCAGGGGGCCTGGGAAGTACGGGTGTGGCGCCCCTGACCTGGTCAGGCACCACTGAGTACTGCACCCATGCTGGGGACAGTACAATACAGGTAATCCAGAAGGCTGACAGGGGTGTGGTACACAGGCGCATAGTGATCAGGTCTCACACATGTACCCATGAGAGGACCCCTGGGGATCCCAGGAGGGGGAAAAGCCTTGGCCTTCACTGGAATAGTGGAGGGGGCCAAAAGCCTCCATCTCCTCTCAAGGGGTGTGGTAAGAGAGTCTGGTTGCTAGGTGGCGTAGGCAAGAACAGGAGAGGAGGGGCAGTGAGTCAGTTAGAGCAGAACTCCAGAGGGCTCAGTGAGGAGCAGACCTGTGGGGCTGTTGCTGTCTAACAGCGCCCGCGCAGTGGCTACTGACGGGGGAGAACGGTCAACTAGGAGTGCTACCTGAAAGCCAGCTTCAGCTAGAGAGAAAGCACGGAGTGGGAAGTAAGGAGACTGCTAGAGAGCACCAGGCCCAACCGGGCGGCAGATCCCGAAGCGAAGATAGATCCAGCTTTCTTCTGCTAAACCTGCCGGTGTGGGGCTCTCAAAGCCCACACCACAACACCACAAAAGCCGCAGCCACGTAACCGCAGTGAGGGCCCATAGGTCACAGGAGGCAAGCAGCTGGAGTGGCCTGGTCCGGGGAACAAGCACACGGCAAACGAAGGGGAGTGAGGCTTCAGCAACTTCCCTGGGTGACCCCCATAGGGACTCAAAGTCGGGGTCACCCCAAACCACCAAGGGCTAAGGAAGGCGAGTTGGTAGTCACCCTCATAAAGTCAGCCTGAAGGATACCTGGTTCCCACCTGGTTCATCTCAGCTACGCCCGGGCTACTCACCCTGCCATCAAATGTGAGTAAAGCCCTTGAAAGACAGTTCTGCCTGTGTGAGTCATTCTGCGACTTGTAGTACTACGCATCTACACCGGGCCCTGGGGCTTGCCTCACTCTCAGGAGGCTATTCCAACTAACTGCACACACACCATCAGCCCCAGGCGACCCTCAACCTGCAGTGGCGGTCCCTACTGGCCGCAATACTGAGAGTGGCGTCACGACAAGAAGAAGATCTCCTACCTGTGACCAGATCCAGCTACGTGGAGTCCCTGGAGGTAATGCACAGACACAACACCTGTGGGGCTTCACATCTGGCGTCACGAACAGGATAAGGACTAGACCTGTTCAGACAGGTGACCATGTGCCTGGGCGGTCCGCTTGAAAAATTGGAAGCGCCGCCATATTGCCACCATGAAAAGCGCGCTGAAAAACAACAGCAGCCCGCGCTGGAAGAAGTTACCGCCCACGAAGAGGTGTGGCTACCCAGAGATCCCCTGCAGAGTTCGGAGCTTGCCAGCGAAGAGAGCGGAAGCGTCCGGAGACGGCGGAGCAGGAGAGAAGCCAGCAGCTTGCTAATGAAGATGGCGTCTGAGTGCAGAGACCCAGAGCCAGGCTCCGCTGCCTGGTGGTGTCGGGAGCTTGCCGAGTTCTGCGATCAACTAGAAGCCAGGGTCGGAAGGCTGATCAGAGAGGGACGCGAGGAGTTCCTATGGATGACCGCGGCGGTTCGGGCCTACGAGGAGAGAGCCGCGCGCCGAGTGCCAGACAGGACGACGATGACGCAGACCCCGATGCTGCCACCGGTGGGTGAGTCGAGTGATGCCCCGGCCAGCGCAAGTGCCCCGACCCCTGCTGCCACGCCCGCGGTCCCTGAAGAGGCGCCCGGTGCGGCGACGCTGAACCAGGCCGCAGCCACGCCAGGTGCGGCCCGCCAAGACCCGGCCGCCGCAGCGATGCCCTGCTCGGCCCGCCAAGACCCGGCCGCCGCAGCGATGCCCTGCTCGGCCCGCCAAGACCCGGCTGCCGCAGCGATGCCCTGCTCGGCCCGCCAAGACCCGGCCGCCGCAGCGATGCCCTGCTCGGCCCGCCAAGACCCGGCCGCCGCAGCGATGCCCTGCTCGGCCCGCCAAGCCCCGGCCGCCGCAGCGATGCCCTGCTCGGCCCGCCAAGACCCGGCCGCCGCAGCGATGCCCTGCTCGGCCCGCCAAGCCCCGGCCGCCGCAGCGATGTCCTGCTCGGCCCACCAAGACCCGGTCCCTGCAGTGACGCCCAGCCCAGCCTGCACGGATCCCATCGCAGCTGCGACGCCGATCCAGGCCGCCGCCATACAGGGCGCGGCCCGCCAAGACCAGGCCGCCGCCATGCCAGGCGCGGCCCGCCAAGACCAGGCCGCCGCCATGCCAGGCGCGGCCCGCCAAGACCAGGCCGCCGCCATGCCAGGCGCGGCCCGCCAAGACAAGGCTGACGTACCATTTACCCCGGCCCGCAAGGCCAGAGCAGACAAGGCTCCCCAGGTTCAGGAAGTCCCTGCTAGGCAATCCCTGGTAGGTGAGGACTCCGCATACTGGCAGCTAAAAGCCGACCTGGAAGCTAAGTTCCCACGGGAGATGGTGGAGCGGTACATGCTCCCTCCGCACACCCCAAAGAGTATCCCGACAGCTCCCGCAGCAACCACGGCAAAGAGTTCCCCACCTGGGCCGGCAGAAAGAAGTCCATCCCCAGCACTGCTACCCAAGGAGTGCCAGGAAGAACTAAGGGGGGGAGGAGGCCAGGAGGTTGAGGGGCTGACTCCAGAGCCATACCCAGAGCCAGAGATGCTGCCTTATTCTCGCTGGGATGAGGAAGACCTGACACCATCTGCAGAAGAAGATCTGCCCAAAAGCCTTACCTGGGAGTTTGTGAGCTGCACCCTACAGAATCCAGCCCGTAAGACACACCGCAACAGAACGCAACTATCCTCTGCACCGTCATCCCCAGAGCAGAGAGAAGTCACCGCCAGAGACCTGCAAGAAAAACGAGCCCTGAGAAGGTCCAAAGCCCAGGCCAGAGGACCCCTTTTCAGAGGAGTAGTGGAGGATTTTAATCTGAGAAGTGGATATGGATTCATCGTAGCACCTGGCATAATGGAAGGTATCTTCGTCAACAGAAGAGACGTCAGAGCTAATCTGCCCAGAGGACATCCTGGAAGGAACCTGCGTACAGGAGATTCAGTCCAGTTTACTATGCATCAAGGTGAAAGAGGATTGTATGCCCTGGACGTAACACAAAGTCCTAAAGAAAGAGAAGGAAGACAAAGCAGAGAAAAAGAACCTACGGATGAGACGACCACAGACGACGACAAAGAGCAAGAAAGCAACAGGTGCCGCAGCCATACAGGCTCAAGCCCTGGTAAAGAGGAGTAAAGTAAAGTAAAGAAAGAAGTTACCAGTTGAAGTTTGAAAAAGTTTATTTTGCAACGTTCTCAAGTTTAAGCATGTGCCCACAAAAACTATTGTGAGAAATAAACCTTAAGGCTATGAACTGGCTATAGCCACAAACTCTCGCAGTGTAAATAGTTACACCAGAGGGCACCACCATCACCAGAGTCAGCCTGTTTAGGGGCTTGGCTCGTCTGCAACCAGGAGGAGCCCGTCCGTATATAGGGCCTTGGCTCACCTGCAACCAGAGAGCATGCCTGTTTATGGGGCCTGGCTCTCCACCACAAAGAGGGTACCTGGTCAGCACCAACTGTGGAGGCCGCCTCTGCATCCCGCCAGAAGAGGCTGAAGGCGCGGATCCACCAGGCCAGGTATACCCTGAAACCACCAGCCCATGTAAGCCGCCTCTACATCCTGCCAGAAGTGGCTGAAGCCGCGGCCAACGTGAAAGGGTTTTGGGTGGGTTAACGGACTTGTGGGTGGAGGGTGGTGATGTATGGTACCTGGTGCTTTTAAATGTTTTACATGTTTTAATGTTTTATGCATTTTAAAATGTTGTCTTGCAGCCCGAGGACGTGCTGGTGATAACTAAGGGGGAATGTGGCGCCCCTGACCTGGTCAGGCACCACTGAGTACTGCACCCATGCTGGGGACAGTACAATACAGGTAATCCAGAAGGCTGACAGGGGTGTGGTACACAGGCGCATAGTGATCAGGTCTCACACATGTACCCATGAGAGGACCCCTGGGGATCCCAGGAGGGGGAAAAGCCTTGGCCTTCACTGGAATAGTGGAGGGGGCCAAAAGCCTCCATCTCCTCTCAAGGGGTGTGGTAAGAGAGTCTGGTTGCTAGGTGGCGTAGGCAAGAACAGGAGAGGAGGGGCAGTGAGTCAGTTAGAGCAGAACTCCAGAGGGCTCAGTGAGGAGCAGACCTGTGGGGCTGTTGCTGTCTAACAGCGCCCGCGCAGTGGCTACTGACGGGGGAGAACGGTCAACTAGGAGTGCTACCTGAAAGCCAGCTTCAGCTAGAGAGAAAGCACGGAGTGGGAAGTAAGGAGACTGCTAGAGAGCACCAGGCCCAACCGGGCGGCAGATCCCGAAGCGAAGATAGATCCAGCTTTCTTCTGCTAAACCTGCCGGTGTGGGGCTCTCAAAGCCCACACCACAACACCACAAAAGCCGCAGCCACGTAACCGCAGTGAGGGCCCATAGGTCACAGGAGGCAAGCAGCTGGAGTGGCCTGGTCCGGGGAACAAGCACACGGCAAACGAAGGGGAGTGAGGCTTCAGCAACTTCCCTGGGTGACCCCCATAGGGACTCAAAGTCGGGGTCACCCCAAACCACCAAGGGCTAAGGAAGGCGAGTTGGTAGTCACCCTCATAAAGTCAGCCTGAAGGATACCTGGTTCCCACCTGGTTCATCTCAGCTACGCCCGGGCTACTCACCCTGCCATCAAATGTGAGTAAAGCCCTTGAAAGACAGTTCTGCCTGTGTGAGTCATTCTGCGACTTGTAGTACTACGCATCTACACCGGGCCCTGGGGCTTGCCTCACTCTCAGGAGGCTATTCCAACTAACTGCACACACACCATCAGCCCCAGGCGACCCTCAACCTGCAGTGGCGGTCCCTACTGGCCGCAATACTGAGAGTGGCGTCACGACAAGAAGAAGATCTCCTACCTGTGACCAGATCCAGCTACGTGGAGTCCCTGGAGGTAATGCACAGACACAACACCTGTGGGGCTTCACACGGGCACCGGAGGCTGGAGAGCGGGGAGCGTGGCAGGTGAGCCGGGGAACGGAGCAGGGGACCCGGGGAGCGGAGCAGAGGACCCGGGGAGCGTGACAGATGTCACATGACACGCATCCAATAGAAGTGGAGGGGCGGAGAGCAGCTGCATGGAAGTTACGCCCACCTCATTGATGGAGGACGCAGGTACGGTGTTGTTTGTCATTCCTGGGGTGTCACACATAGCGATGTGTGCTGCCTCAGGAATGACCAACAACCTGCGTCCTGAACCAGCAATGACATTTGGGAAATGGACGACATGTCAACGATCAACGATTTGGTGAGTATTTTACATCGTTAATGATCGCTCGTACGTGTCACACGCAACGACGCTGCTAACAAGGCCGGATGTGCATCACGAATTCCGTGACCCCAACGACATCTTGTTAGCGATGTTGTTGCGTATAATGCCCCCTTTACTCCCGGGATTATGTGTAAATGTCTGAAAAATGTGATTCAGACAAAACTTTCAAAGGAAAATTCACTGTAATGAGGCAGAGGTAGTCACTTTAACCTCATGTCTGGCCTGTGATCCAGCAAGGGTCCATGTTATTAGACCTCTTTTCACTGTCCATTTATAAAAAATTGAGCTTGTCGTGACTCAGGAGGATGCAAAATGAGGAGGAATTGAAGGAATATTAGGTTCTTCATAAGTAAAAAAAGACAAATTTTAAAAGTAATAGTGGTGTACACACTGTTTGAATGCTGTGCCACCAAGGCACATGTTAGTAACACTAGCAGCAGTAGCAACAGCAGCTACATTATCCACAAGAAAGGTGTCAGAGACTGCAATAATGCGAGATCCATGCAGCACACTACAAATAACAACATTGCCTAGTCTGCACAGTTTGCGACTGGAGTAGAAAAGTCATTGGTAGTAGAAAAGATCCATGACTTGTTCATCTTGATGAAAGTTAGGCGATCTACATTTTCAGGGCACAGCTGGATGTGCTTATCCATCTGGACACCATCAGCAGTGCTGAAGACATATTCTGAGAGAATGCTTGCTGCTGGGCATTACAAAACCTCCAAGGAATGACTGGTGAGCTCAGGCCACTCTTCCATTATTGAAGACCAAAATGCTAAAGGGTCCAACCCCTTGATGGCATTGATATTGAGCTCTAGATACTCAGGCACCTAGCTCTCCAGTTGTCCACTATGTGTCAGACATGTACTCTGTACTGCTGGTGCATGGGATGGTCTAAAAACTGTGTGCCACAACTCACAGAAATTCCTTCTACCACTTAAACTGCTGTTGCTAATTTTTCTGCGATGGCGACTTGATATTCCCAGGGTTGGAGATCTAAAACTGTGATGTATAATGTGTCTCATTGCTGCCTTGGGCAAAACCACTCTTAACCCCTTCACGACCATGGACGGATATATCCATCATGGAGCATGTCCCATTAAGCCCCACCCCCTGTCGCGGGCAGGCGGCGGCGGTCGGCACACATATCAGCTGTTTTCAACAGCTGACATGTGTGCCTGCTAGCCGCGGGTGGAATCGCTTCCACCCGCGGCCATTAACCCCTTAAATCTTGCTGCCAAAGTCTGGCAGCAAGATCTATATGCGCGTGGCCATGTTTTTTACTTACCGCCGCCCCCGCCGAAAGTCACGTGCGTGATCACGTGACTATCGGTGGTTGCCATCGTAGCACAGGGTCATGTGAGTACGCCTGCAGCTATGAAGTTTCACTCGGCCGCGAGCAGAGAGAAACAGAAAGTGACTGAATCTGCTGTTTACAGCTGTATAGCTGTGATCAGCAGACAGATTAGAGCGATCGGTTTGCTGATCACTATAGCCCCCTAGGGGGACTAGTAAAATAAAAAAAAAATTAAAAAAAAAAAGTTTTAACAAATAAAAAAAAAAAAAACCCCTAAAAGTTCAAATCACCCGCCTTTCCCCCCATTGAAAATTAAAGGGTTAAAAAATAAATAAATATACACATATTTGGTATCGCCGCGTTCAGAAATGCCCGATCTATCAAAATATAAAATCAAGTAATCTGATTGATAAACGGCGTAGTGGCAAAAAAATTCCAAACGCCAAAATTACGTTTTTTGGTTGCTGGAAGTTTTATGCAAAATGCAATAACAGGCGATCAAAACATAGCATCTGCGCAAAAATGGTACTATTAGAAATGACAACTCGAGACGCAAAAAATAAGCTGTCACTGAGCCATAGATCCCAAAAAATAAGAACCCTACGTGTTTCGGAAAATGGCGCAAAACATGCGCCACTTTTATTGGACAAACTTGTGAAATTTTTTTAACCCCTTAGATACAAGTAAACCTATACATGTTTGGTGTCTACAAACTCACACCAACATCAGGCATCATACCCACACATCAGTTTTACCATATAGTGAACACCGTGAATAAAACATCCCAAAAACTATTGTGCCATCACACTTTTTTTGCATTTTTTCTGCATTTGGAATTTTTTTGCTGTTTTCCAGTACACCATATGGTAAAACGTATGGTTTCATTTAAAAGTACAACTTGTCCCACAAAAAACAAGCCCTCATATGTCAAGATTGACGGACAAATATAAAAGTTACGGCTCTCGGAAGAAGGGGAGCAAAAAACAAAAACGCAAAAACGGAAAGTGCCCCAGGGCTGAAGGGGTTAAAATTGTGTACATGCTTTTTCGATACTCCAGCATGCACATGTTCCTTTCCAAGGGAAAAACATCTGTCAAAATGTACTTTTGTACCATGGATCCAACAGGGTGGCAAGCCAGTAGGCAGGAGTGCACTATTTCTAATCATAACAATGCAAGCATCATATTGTAGATAGTGGAGCATGAAGTAACTAATGTGTTGGACGCTTCAGTGCGGTCCAAGACCATGGTGTGTTGGCGGTGAGATGACACTCAAGCTTGCTTCAAGCTTTCTTCATCCCCTCCCACCAACCTAGCACAACAGAAAGGGGATCAATAACCTCTTCCTTTCCTGACTGTACCTAGCCCATCACCTCTTCTTCCTTGTCCTCCTCCATTTGTTTCTCAGCTCCTGCACCTACAATAACAGTTTGTCTGCTACCATGAGTCAATTGCTGTACTCCACCTTTCCAGGCCAGCTGCCTGTGCGACGACAGTCCAGACCTTAGCAATATTGGTATCCGACCTGCATTCTCCTCTCTTTCCTCCTCTTTCTCTTGTAACACCACCTCCTCCTGCAGATTATTGAAATTGTGCTCCACCATGTAGATGATTGGAATAGTGATGCTGATGATGGCATCGTCAGGGCTTAGCATCTAAGTAGCCATTTTAAAACTGTGCAAAAGGGTGTAGAGGTTCTTTAAGCATGATTTGCCCCACATCTGGGCAGCGGTGTCGCAGCGAGCCATCATGCCATAGTGCACCAGGGCTTGCTGCTGCCGCCAAGTCATTGCAATATGTGCAGAGTTGAATTCCACCATATTGGCACATTTTATATCCAGTGGTCATCCGGTAGGCCAAATGACCTCTGTAGTGATGCACGTCGATGAGCCACGGGGTGTGAACGGCGGAATTGAGCAGACAGCAACCATGCCTTCTGCAGCAGCATATCTAGGGCAGGATAGTGGGCTAGAAATTGCTGTACAACCAGGTTGAGGACATGAGCTAAGCAAGGCATGTGTGTGAGGTTACCCCGGCTTAGGACTATCATCAAGTTTGCATCATTATTGCACACACCCTTCCCTGACTCCAGGTGCAGTCAAGACAGTCATTGCTCAAACTTGACCTGGATAGCTGTCCTCAACTCTACAGCTATGTGACTGCATTCTCCAATGCATTTTAATTGCAACACTGCCTGATTGCGATGAGCCCTGGCTGTGCAGCACTGAGGTTGGGGAAATCTCTCTGCACTTTTGAAACATGGGCCACCTTAAGAGAGAGGTTGAGTGTGCACGTGGACACCCTAAAGGAGATGGAGGAAGCAATAGCTGTGGAGGAAGTGGTAGATAGATAGGGTTGTCACACAAGCCATATTGATCTGAAGACATGAGGGTTTCTTTTGATTTTATTTCTTTAATAGTTTTCTCTTTTTATGTCTTTTAGGTTCACTTTTGGGGTACAATGTGGGACATCACTTTGGATTACAGTAAACATTTAAGAAAAAATAAATAAATAAAAATTGGTGAATGAGGGCTGTAGTCACGGGGTGCTTTTTGTTCTCCTCATCATCTTCTCTATTGATCCAACTCAGAAAGATTTTGGCCATCAGTGCAGATGCTTTCCTCCTCTTGAGTCTGTGAATCTTTGTAATTGACCTCTGATGCCCATGGAATATAATGTGTGAACAGCTCTGCTTTCCACAGTCAGTTGGGTGGTTGGAGGGTTGTAATGTGGAGGAACACAAGGGATATTTAGGTGCCACTTTGGAGGACTGTACAGTGTGTGATGTAGTTGGATGAAGAGAAGGAGAGGCACTTGATACAGTGCGTACCATCCACTGTAGTCAAATTGTCTCTCCAGGGAGCAAGGAGACAAACTCTAGTGCCACCTGTTGAAAGTAGCAATCCTACAACTCAAAAGTGGACTTTTAACAAGCCTTTTCATATGACTTAGGATTTATACCAGATCAGAACCCCAATTTGCAGACATGCTGTTTCGGGGTGATTGCCCCTCGTCAGTGCAAAGTATGGGAACTGATTTGGCTTATGAGAAGCTATAGTGGGGACCACGAGGAAAACTATTCTCCTTGCGGAAACCTGACAAACCAGTATGGCTGCCAGTGAGGGGACTTATAGCTGCAATGCCCCTGTGGGAAATATTCAAATTGTCTCTCCAGGGAAGAAGGAGACAAACTGTAGCGCCACCTATTGGAAGTAGCAATCCTACAAGTCAAAAGTAGCCTTTTAACAAGCCTTTACATATGACTTAGGATTTATACCAGATCAGAACCCCAATTTGCAGACACGCTGTTTCGGGGTGATTGCCCCTCGTCAGTGCAAAGTATGGGAACTGACCTGGCTTAGCTGACAAAGAAAGGGAGTCAAGTAGCCCGTCTAGTAACAGAAGTTGTCAGTCATCATTGGATAGGATGAACCAATATTTGTTCCTTAGAGCTTTCAGTAAGTTTAGCATCTACATCTACCCCACATACAACTCGAACATCATGCCCATTCCCCCTCTCACCACGACCTCAGTATTTCTCACACATGTTTGATTTCTCAAGATGTGGATCCTTATGTGTGGCTCGTTAAATATACCAGAAATGAAATTTCATGATAACAATCCATGAGTGTCACCACTAGTCCTGATCTGATAACCCATCTATTAATCCACAGGTATATCTGCATCGTCAATACAATATCACAACACCATGCCAGTTCCCCCTTTCACCAAAACTTCAGTATTTCCCACTCATGTTTGATGTACCCTTTGTTTCAGCATAGTAATATTCCCAGACTAATGCTAACGTCTCCCAGACTGGCAAGCATGCCACTACCTTTCACTCAGCTACTTCTCTTAATTTCCATAAATGTGTTTAGCATTAACAGTCTATGAATCTAATATTGCTGCCAACTAACTGTGGCTGAGCAGAAAAGCAGTTTTAGCTGTTTCATTAGGTATAAGGGCTCCTGGCACAGCATTTTAAAGCTGTAAATTCTAAACCAACCTCTGTCTCATGCATGGCCCATGCCTGACTGTTGCACAAAGCTACCCCAGTAGCTGAAACCTGTGAGATTTTCAAAAGTGCTATAGACATTTCTTTCTACCATCTTAGGTACACTCCAAAGTTACAAAGCTTTGGAGTGACTTTAATCACTTCAAAGTTACCCTTGTGTTTGAGCGTTAGATCATTGGACAGACTTTGCTTCAAAAAAACTTTTTTAGTATTATGGCAATGACCATTCATGCCAAGCATTTAACGCTCAATCACAAAGGTAACTTTGGAGTGATTTAAGTGACTTCAAGTTTTAAGTGATTGAAGTCACTCCAAGAAAAAAAAACACCATCCCATTCCTTGAATAGAATAAATATTTTAAATAGAAAAGAATTGTACTTGATTTTTAAATTACAGAGTCTGTACCCCAGGGCCGGCGTCAGCACGCGGCACACCCGGGAAAATGCTGGGGCCCATTCGCGAGTTCTGGGGACTGCAGTCCTCTGCAGGAAACTGCAGCTGACGTCCCTTTAAGGCACGCTGTCCACAGCATTCCCTGTGAACTCCTTGTTTGAACTTCATCTGTGGGCGGAGCTATCGTGCGGTGTCCAGCTCCAGTAACTGTCCCACAGATGAAAATGAGGAGCAGTGCCAACCAGCGACCCCCAGCACAGCACTGCCCTCCGGTGCTGTGTAGGCCTCGTCTCCACCTTGATTTGAGCGGTATGTTCTACACCCCTCCTGGTCCCCTGATTTATGGGCTCAAGTGAGCTGTATGGAATCCACCCGCCCCTTTCGAGATGTATGTCCTCCTGGCTCCCTTCCCCCCGGAGATGTATGTCCTGGCTCCTCCCTCCTTGGAGCCGTATGTGCTAGCCCCCAGAGCTAAGTGTTTGGGACCCCCAGAGCCATGTGATTGGGGCCAACAGAGCAGAGTGTGGAGCCCCTAGAGCCGCATGTGCACATTTCCCAGATGTCCCATTATAAGCTAAAACCCCCTGCATTAAAAGGAGATAACTACAACAGTGTGTCTGTGTATTGGTGCAGCAGAGCCGAGTGTGTTCCTGGGTGCAACAGAGCCGAGTATGTGTCTGGGGGCAGCAGAGCCGAATAGGTGTATGGGTGCAGCGGAACTGAGTGTGTGTCTGGGTGCAGGAGAGCCGAGTGTGTGCCTGGGTGCAGCAGAGCCGAGTATGTGTTTGGGTGCAGCAGAGCAGAGTATGTGTCTGGGTGCAGCAGAGCCGAGTATGTGTCTGGGTGCAGCAGAGCCGCGTGTGTTTGGGTGCAGCAGAGCCGAGTATGTGTCTGGGTTCAGCAGAGCCGAATGTGTGTTTGGGTGTATCAGAGCCGAGCGTGTGTCTGGGTGCAGCAGAGCTGAGTGTGTGTCTGGGTGCAGCAGAGCTGAGTGTGTGTCTGGGTGCAGCAGAGCCGAGTTTGTGTCTGTCTGCAGCAGAGCTGTTTGTGTATGTGTGCAGCAGAGCTGTGTGTATATATACTCTTTGGGAAGCAGAGTGTGTATTTACTCTGGGCAGCAGAGCTTTGTGAATATGTGCTGTTTGGGCAGCGTAGCTGAGATGTGTGCTGCAAAGCTGTGTGTATATATAGTCTTCGGACAGCAGAGATGTGTATATGTGCAGCAGAGCTGTGTGTGTGTATATATATTTATATATATATATATATATATATATATACAGTTAGGTCCAGAAATATTTGGACAGTGACACAATTTTCGCGAGTTGGGCTCTGCATGCCACCACATTGGATTTGAAATGAAATCTCTACAACAGAATTCAAGTGCAGATTGTAACGTTTAATTTGAAGGTTTGAACAAAAATATCTGATAGAAATTGTAGGAATTGTACACATTTCTTTACAAACACTCCACATTTTAGGAGGTCAAAAGTAATTGGACAAATAAACCAAACCCAAACAAAATATTTTTATTTTCAATATTTTGTTGCGAATCCTTTGGAGGCAATCACTGCCTTAAGTCTGGAACCCATGGACATCACCAAACGCTGGGTTTCCTCCTTCTTAATGCTTTGCCAGGCCTTTACAGCCACAGCCTTCAGGTCTTGCTTGTTTGTGGGTCTTTCCGTCTTAAGTCTGGATTTGAGCAAGTGAAATGCATGCTGAATTGGGTTAAGATCTGGTGATTGACTTGGCCATTGCAGAATGTTCCACTTTTTTGCACTCATGAACTCCTGGGTAGCTTTGGCTGTATGCTTGGGGTCATTGTCCATCTGTACTATGAAGCGCCGTCCGATCAACTTTGCGGCATTTGGCTCAATCTGGGCTGAAAGTATATCCCGGTACACTTCAGAATTCATCCGGCTACTCTTGTCTGCTGTTATGTCATCAATAAACACAAGTGACCCAGTGCCATTGAAAGCCATGCATGCCCATGCCATCACGTTGCCTCCACCATGTTTTACAGAGGATGTGGTGTGCCTTGGATCATGTGCCGTTCCCTTTCTTCTCCAAACTTTTTTCTTCCCATCATTCTGGTACAGGTTGATCTTTGTCTCATCTGTCCATAGAATACTTTTCCAGAACTGAGCTGGCTTCATGAGGTCTTTTTCAGCAAATTTAACTCTGGCCTGTCTATTTTTGGAATTGATGAATGGTTTGCATCTAGATGTGAACCCTTTGTATTTACTTTCATGGAGTCTTCTCTTTACTGTTGACTTAGAGACAGATACACCTACTTCACTGAGAGTGTTCTGGACTTCAGTTGATTTTGTGAACGGGTTCTTTTTCACCAAAGAAAGTATGCGGCGATCATCCACAACTGTTGTCATCCGTGGACGCCCAGGCCTTTTTGAGTTCCCAAGCTCACCAGTCAATTCCTTTTTTCTCAGAATGTACCCGACTGTTGATTTTGCTACTCCAAGCATGTGTGCTATCTCTCTGATGGATTTTTTCTTTTTTTTTCAGCATCAGGATGTTCTAATTCACCTCAATTGAGAGTTCCTTAGACCGCATGTTGTCTGGTCACAACAACAACTTCCAAATGCAAAACCACACACCTGTAATCAACCCCAGACCTTTTAACTACTTCATTGATTACAGGTTAACGAGGGAGACGCCTTCAGAGTTAATTGCAGCCCTTAGAGTCCCTTGTCCAATTACTTTTGGTCCCTTGAAAAAGAGGTGGCTATGCATTACAGAGCTATGATTCCTAAACCCTTTCTCCGATTTGGATGTGAAAACTCTCATATTGCAGCTGGGAGTGTGCACTTTCAGCCCATATTATATATATAATTGTATTTATGAACATGTTTTTGTAAACAGCTAAAATAACAAAACTTGTGTCACTGTCCAAATATTTCTGGACCTAACTGTATATATATATATATATATATATATATAAAATGCCGGTTGTGCGTCACTTACAACGGGAACCCGCCAACACATTGTAAGATACATTGCAGCATGTAAAGCAGGCTTAAGATCGAGAACAAAATCCGACTTGTGCATGGTTCCATAGAAGAACTTTAATCCAATGTTTTGTTGGATCGGACTCGGACTGAAAATATGTGGTGTATGCGAGCCCTTAAGCTTGCAAAAAACTGGCCTTATGTTTTAAAACATAAGTGGCAAACCCCTCTTATCATAAACTTGAGAAAGTACAAGATCAAAATAGGTAATATAATATAAGATGGTCAGATGATGATGACAAAACAGTCTCAAATGTATCACAGTAGTAGGATATCTATATAGACCCCTGTTGCAGTGTACCAGGGTCTGTATGGATATTCTACTACCATGATACATTTCTGATTCTCTGAAATCCACTCAATATTCAAATTCACCCCAAAATGGTTGTTGCATTCCTTGCTTTTGCTTTTATACAGGCTACAATAATCTTTTTGATTGACTGCACTGTACCATGTCATGCAAAAAATGAAAGACATTGGGAAGAAGCCCACTTAGCTGCAACTAAGGTCATCTGAGACTTCTCAAGCAATAAGTAAATGTCACGCTGCACAAAGGGCTAGTAAGACATAGTACAGGGTATTCCCCACTAGGTGGCAGCAGAGAAGTGAAGGAGAGACTAAGTCACACTAACAGAAAGGCAACTGAAGTACAGCAGGGAAGCTTCAGTAGGCAGTTAACAGGCGAACCACCAGGGGGCAATAGTGTAGTCAAACAGTCAGGGTCTAGCTAGAAAAGTCAAGTCACTGAAAGGGAAGTATCAAAATCAAGTCAGAAAACAGAGCCGAGTCAGAAGTCGGGAGATCAGGTATGCAGAGGGAAACACAAACAACAGACAGGAGCGGGAAGTCAGGGACCGGGACAGGTAGACGAACGGGGAAGGGTACAAGTCAGGACACAGTAGCAGGGAGGCAGGACAGATCGGGAACACTCACCAGAACCAGTATACAAGCTGCAAGGCAGAAATATCACTGGCACTGAACCATAGGTAGAGAGTCAATATATAGCGTCCTGGGATCCAGAACGAGGCAAGGGAAGTTAACCCCTGACATGACCAGGCTAGAGCTGGGTGTAACCACAGCAGGGAAAATCTGGCCTGGATCATGACAGTAAAATTGTGGTTGCCATAATGATATTAATTAAATATGCATTTATTCCATTTTCAAATTTCTAGGTAAACAGTACACTACTTTCCAAATTAACTCAAAAAATTTGCAGGTCTAGTAGCTCAACTAGCTAAAAAAAAATTCTTGTTAATGCTGTAAGGAAATCGCAATAAATATCTGTTATGAATCTTGAAATAAATCAATGTGCACCAATCTACACCCATGCATCTGTGGTCTTGATTGTCTTTTATGCTATTTGATTTAACCCTGTTGCAGCAGATGGAGTTATCATTTTGTTAATAGAAAATTATCATCACATATTCATTTACTTATAATTAATGAAGACTTTTACTGCCTTAATTTTAGTATGTGAACATAAAACCTGGAAGAAATAAAATGAATGGCATTTTGCTATTAATTAAATGTGCTTTTCCTGTAATGAAACAGTGTACACTTTTAGTTAACACAATATGCAAAATTAAACAAAACCTAAAACCCTCTACAACTGTTTGATTTCTATTAGATAAAATTATATATATGATACATATTACGTGTAATACAATACAGTATCTCTGATTATTACTCTTTGCACACCTTCCACTTCTTATTGTGAACATGTATACTGTAGATATAGTAGAGACAAAGACCAAAATGCTGTTCACTTAACCCCTTAACGACCTTGGACGTACTGAGTACGTCATGGTCACATGGTGCTAAACGACCCATGACGTACTCAGTACGTCCTGGCGAAATCGCGGTCCCGGAGCCCTGGGGAGTGAAATTTATTTACTTAAACGGTGGATTCGGGAAGGAGGGGACCTCTGCCTGACCTCAGGAGGGGTGGTGCCTCCTCCCCGAACCTACAGAGGCTGTGATTGGCTGACGAACGCCGCTCAGCCAATTACAGCCACTGTAATGTTCCAGCCATTGAAAATGGCTGGAACATTGAAATCCAGCCCTGATCAGTGCTGCTGTAGCACTGGCCATTGGCTGGAGCTGGGTGATCGATGCTTCACCCGCCCCCAGCTCTGATTGGAGAGACCGGTCTTGTGACCGCTCTCTCCAATCAATGTGGATCTGCGGCCTGTGACCGTCCCTGGAAGCCGAGGAGAGCGGTAAGTTGTTGTCCCCGCCGCCCGCCCCTGTCCCCGATCGCCCCGCCGCCCGCCCCTGTCCCCGATCGCCCCGCCGCTGCTCCCGCTTCACCGCTGTCCCCGCCGCTGTCTCCGATCGCCCCGCCGCTGCTCCCGCTTCACCGCCGCTGTCTCCGATCGCCCCGCCGCTGCTCCCGCTTCACCGCCGCTGTCTCCGATCGCCCCGCCGCTGCTCCCGCTTCACCGCCGCTGTCTCCGATCGCCCTGCCGCTGCTCCCGCTTCACCGCTGTCCACGCCGCTGTCTCCGATCGCCCCGCCGCTGCTGCCGCTGTCTCCGATCGCCCCGCCGCTGCTGCCGCTTCACCGCTGTCCCCGCCGCCATGCTCCCGCTGCACCGCTGTCTCCGCCGCCGCTCCCGATCCACCGCCGTCCCCGCCGCCATGCTCCCGCTGCACCGCTGTCTCCGCCGCCGCTCCCGATCCACCGCCGTCCCCGCCGCCATGCTCCCGCTGCACCGCCGTCCCCGCCGCCATGCTCCCGCTGCACCGCTGTCTCCGCCGCCATGCTCCCGCTGCACCGCTGTCTCCGCCGCCGCTCCCGATCCACCGCCGTCCCCGCCGCCATGCTCCCGCTGCACCGCTGTCTCCGCCGCCATGCTCCCGATCCACCGCCGTCCCCGCCGCCATGCTCCCGCTGCACCGCCGTCCCTGCCGCCATGCTCCCGCTGCACCGCTGTCTCCGCCGCCGCTCCCGATCCACCGCCGTCCCCGCCGCCATGCTCCCGCTGCACCGCTGTCTCCGCCGCCGCTCCCGATCCACCGCCGTCCCCGCCGCCATGCTCCCGCTCCACCGCTGTCCCCGCCGCCGCTCCCGATCCACCGCCGTCCCCGCCGCCGCTCCCGATCCACCGCCGTCCCCGCCGCCATGCTCGCCACTGTCCCCGCCGCCGTCGCACCCACCTTTTTCAGCCTCTGCTTCTCCCGATCGGCGGCCGCCGCCGCCGCCTCCTTCATCGGCTGCCCCTTCTCCATCGCCACACCACCTATCCCTCCATGTGCTGCAAGCCACCCTCCCCCCACGTGGGGGGAGGGTGGCTGGCTTGCAGCACATGTGGGGGGAGGGTGGCTGGCTTGCAGCACATGTGGGGGGAGGGTGGCTGGCTTGCAGCACATGTGGGGGGAGGGTGGCTGGCTTGCCACCCTCCCCCCACATGTGCTGCAAGCCAGCCACCCTCCCCCCACATGTGCTGCAAGCCAGCCACCCTCCCCCCACGTGGGGAGGGTGGCTGGCTTGCAGCACATGTGGGGGGAGGGTGGCTGGCTTGCAGCACATGTGGGGGGAGGGTGGCTGGCTTGCAGCACATGTGGGGGGAGGGTGGCTGGCTTGCAGCACATGTGGGGGGAGGGTGGCTGGCTTGCAGCACATGTGGGGGGAGGGTGGCTGGCTTGCAGCACATGTGGGGGGAGGGTGGCTGGCTTGCAGCACATGTGGGGGGAGGGTGGCTGGCTTGCCACCCTCCCCCCACATGTGCTGCAAGCCAGCCACCCTCCCCCCACGTGGGGAGGGTGGCTGGCTTGCAGCACATGTGGGGGGAGGGTGGCTGGCTTGCAGCACATGTGGGGGGAGGGTGGCTGGCTTGCAGCACATGTGGGGGGAGGGTGGCTGGCTTGCAGCACATGTGGGGGGAGGGTGGCGGGCTTGCAGCACATGTGCTGCAAGCCCCCCTCCCTCCCCCTACATGTGCTGCAAGCCCCCCTCCCTCCCCCTACATGTGCTGCAAGCCCCCCTCCCTCCCCCTACATGTGCTGCAAGCCCCCCTCCCTTCCCATACATGTGCCATCTCTCTCTCCCATCAGACTCTGCCCCCCTCCCCGATCTGCTGCCTGCTCTCTCCCATTTTCCATCTACTGCCCCCTCTCACCCTCCTCGATCTGTTGCCTCCTTCATCTGCTGCCTCTTCTGTCTGCTGTGATCCTGCTGCCTAGATCCATCCTGTAAGGTAGGTATCCCCATCTCACCCCCCCATCCTCTGCCGCTCCTCCATCCACTGCGCCATTTCCCATCCATCCGCTGCGCCATTTCCCATCATCCATCCGCTGCGCCCTTTCCCATCCTCTGCCGCTACTCCATCCACTGCGCCATTTCCCATCCATCCGCTGCGCCATTTCCCATCATCCATCCGCTGCGCCCTTTCCCATCCTCTGCCGCTCCTCCATCCGCTGCGCCCTTTCCCATCTTCCATCCGCTGCGCCCTTTCTCATCTGCCGCCCCGCCCTCTCGCATCGCATTATCCAGCGCAGTTGCTCGCTTCCAGACTGCAGTGGATGATGCGATGCGAGACTCGTGCATTGCTCTCACGTTTGGCACTGGTCTTAGTGGCAGGCGCTCTTTTTTTTTTTTTTACTGATGTCTGTATTTTTTATTTCGCCAAACTAATTTTTTTTGTATGGGGGGGTCTAGTTTCCAAAATGGGATCACATGTGGGGGAGCTCCATTGTTTAGGCACCTCAGGGGGTCTCCAAATGAAACATGGCGTCTGCTAATAATTCCAATCAATTTTACTGTGAAATGGCGCTCCTTCTCTTCTGAGCCCCGCCGTACGCCCAAACAATTGATTTCCACCACATATGAGGTATCGTCGTACTCAGGAGAAATTGCACAATACATTTTATGGTGCATTTTTTCCTGATACCCTTGTGGAAAAAAAAGCTACCTGTTTGAAAAAACAATTTTGTGGTAAAAAAAAGAATAAAATATTTTCACGGCTGAACATTACAAACGTTTGTGAAGCCTCCAGGGGTTCAAAGTGCTCACTAAACAGCTAGATAAATTCCATGAGGGGTCTAGTTTCCAAAATGGGGTCAATTGTGGGGGAGCTCCATTGTTTAGGCACTTCAGGGGGGTCTCCAAATGAAACATGGCGTCCGCTAATAATTCCAACCAATTTTGCTGTGAAATGGCGCTCCTTGCCTTCCGAGTCCTGCCGTGCGCCCAAACATTTGATTTCCACCACATATGGGGTATCTGCGTACTCAGGAGAAAATGCACCATAAATTTTATGGTGCATTTTTTCCTGATACCCTTGTGATAAAAAAAGCTACCTGGTTGAAGCAACAGTTTTGTGGTAAAAAAAATTTTTTTTCTTTTCACGGCTCAACGTTATAAACTTCTGTGAAGCCCCCAGGGGCTCAAAGTGCACATCAAACATCTAGAAAAAATATTTGAGGGCTCTAGTTTCCAAAATGGGGTCATTTGTGGGGGAGCTCCATTGTTTAGGCACCTCGGGGAGTCTTCAAACCCGACATGGCGTCCGCTAATGAGTGCAGCTAATTTTGCACTCAAAAATTCAAATGGCGCTCCTTGCCTTCCGAGTCCTGCTGTGTGCCCAAACATTTGATTTCCACCACATATGGGGTATCTGCGTACTCAGGAGAAAATGCACAATACATTTTATGATGCATTTTTCCTGATACCCTTGTGAAAATACTAATTTTTATGGCTAAAGTAACATTTTTGTGTTAAATAAGTAAAATTTTCATTTTTTCGTCTACATTGCTTTGGTTGCTGTGAAGCTCCTAAAGGGTTAATAAACTTCTTGGATGTGGTTTTGAGCAGAGTGAGGGGTGCAGATTTTAGAATTGGGTCACTTTTGGGTATTTTCTGTCGCCTAGGTTTCTCAAATCACTCCAAATGTGATGTGGTACCTAAACAATTTTTTTTTGTAAATTTTGTTGGAAAAATGAGAAATTGGTGATGAACTTTGAACCCTTCTAACTTCCTAACGGAAATTTTTTTTTTTTCAAAAATTGCGCTGGTGTAAAGTAGACATGTGGGAAATATTATTTAGTAACTTTTTTGTGTGACATATCTCTCAGATTTATGGGCATAAAATTTCAAATTTTGAAAATTGCAAAATTTTCAAAATTTTCGCTAAATTTCCGAAATTTTCACAAATAAACGCAAAACATATCGGCCTAAATTTACCACTGACATGAAGTAAAATATGTCACGAAAAAACAATCTCAGAATCGCCAGGATCCGTTGAAGTGTTCCAGAGTTATAACCTGTCAAAGTGACACTGGTCAAAATTGCAAAAAATGGCCGGGTCTTTAAGGTGAAAACAGGCTGGGGGCTGAAGGGGTTAAGGGTTTGTGCAGACGATTTATTTTCGGTCCGAGTGCGAACAGACAAAACATTGGATCACACTAGGGCCAATGGTTTTGTTTGGTGACTTGCATATGTCAGATTTTTTCCTAAGATCGAGTCTGTCCATGAGAAAAAATTGAATATCACTAGGCTATGCAAGTCAATGGGTTCCTCAAAAAAAATTGAACCACACTTGGATGACATACAAATGAAGTACAATTTTCACAGACTGACAGACTGGAGAACATAATTTTTTTTTCCTTTTTCCAATTACTCCACATTCAGGAAAATAAATCACACTTTGATAAAACTCTAATTAATGTATAATCAGAGTGTGATTAGCATAATCTCGAATGACAGAACAACTCTAAGCTGGCAAAAATGAGGTCAACTTTTGGTGTGTTTATGCTAGACTCTTTTTTTCGGTACATTATATGGTAAAATCAATAGTGTTACTCAAAAGTTCAACTCTTCTCACAAAAGCAAACCCTCTCATACTGTAGCATGTGTGGATGAGAAAACCTAGACTGTAAAGTTTGGTGTCCGTACTGAACACCTAGTGTTCGGTGCTGAATACCAAACACACAATTTTTACTGTACATCCAGTTCCTGTTTGAGTTTTTTACGTGAATAAAGTGTGTTGAAAGGATGAAGGGCAGCCAATCAGCAGGCTTTTCAGGTGTGGGCACCTCCGGACCCATGACAGCCATGTCAAATATTGGCCAGGGAAATCACTGTTAAAAGAAAGGAAACAAAAGGTTAAAGCCATGTCTCCTTGGCACGGCTGTAACACTGCTTCCGGGTCTGCTCATTACATCTCATAGATATTCACTGCTTTACAACCCACTGTCTGTGATGGACTGCATTCAGACTACCAGCATGCTGGCGTCTCTAATTGGTTATCCTCACAAAGGCTGTCTATCTGCTGGAGTAAAGTGTAAAAATAAACAAATACAAAAAATGACATAAGGTGCCCCATATATAGATAGGCAGCAAAGATAAAGCAGATGGCTACAGGCTACAGCTCCCAGCTGTGCATGTTATCTTGGCTGTGTATCAAAATATGAGGAACTCAATGTGGCTTTTTTAAATTATTTAAATAAATAATTTAAAAAAACAGCATGCAGTCCCCCCAGTTTTGATATCGAGCCAAGATAAAGCTGACATCTGGGTTGCTGGCATTCTTAGCCTGGGAAGACCCATGATTATTGGGTCCTCCCTAGCCTGAAAATAGCATACTGCAGCTGCCCACAATTGTCGCATCAATTAGGTTATCCACTACTTTTTTATTGATGGCCTATCCTTTGAATAGGTCATCAATGTCTGATTGGGTGGGGTCCGACACCCAGCATCCCCACTGAGCAGCTGTTTTTGGGCAGACATCAGCATCAGGCAGAAGGAAATTCTCCATTACGGAGCTGCCCTTATCTTCTGGTAGCAGCCTTGGACAGGTACTTCACATTCCACGCCTATTGATTTGAATGGGAGGCAGATGTGCAGGACCTGGCCATGGCCGCTATCTGTTGATGGGGCAGCTCTGGAAATGAGAATTGCCGGCTGCCTGGTTTTGCTGCCGTCAACGAGAACCGGTGATCAGCAGTATTGCGAGGTGTCATCTCTCGGCCGATGTCACATCTCCACCGGAGTCTGCTCCTGCGACTTCTGCTTCGGTCACCAGGCGCTGCCATATTCCCACCGTGAACAGTGCTGATGATAGAGGAGGAGTTGGTGTCAGTGGTCTGGTGGGTGCAGGCTCCACCCATCGACTTAGCTGGCTTTCCCTGAGACCTGCAGTACCATTGGCTGACTGTGGTGGTGTGTGTCTTCCAGCTGAAGTTACCACCTTTCAGCTACAGCCAATGAAAAGACAGTAAACCCTTCTAATTCCCCCTCATGTCTGCTGGTCCCTGCCAGATATGGTTTTGTAGCTCTGCTTATCTCTAGTTCACAACCTCTTCCTAAATTTCTGATCCCCGTGTTTGAACTCTGCCCGTTCACTGACTACTCTCCTGCCTGTCATGTTCTGTACTTTGCTGCCATCTCCGATTTTACCTTAGCCTGAATTCCTGACCACCCTCTTGCCTGACTATTTTGTCCCTTTTTATACCTCCTGGTTTTGACCCTGCCCCTTGATGACTACTCTTTCCTGAATTGCAGCCTTCCATAGGCAGTGATCTCCTGGACCTTGTGTAATTAAAAAATCTCTGTACAGGGGTTAAAGGGTTTTGGGTTTCTTGGGATCCTGCTGAGTGGGTGGCTTGCCTCTAGTTTATCCGTGACAGCCATCCTGAGACTGTGGTTCCTGGCAGACTTTACAGCTGATCAGACATTGTGGAACTCTCATAAGGATGGGCCATTATTGTAAAAGTAGTGGACAAACTTAGTATTGTCTCATTTAAATGTAGTTTCATAAAGAGTTATGTACAGTAGATGACCTTTTCTAAAACCTCTGCAAACTGCATCCAAATTAATGTATAACCTAAAAAAACATTGGGCTTTGTATAAAATCAACAAATGATGAACATGATAAATGGACAGGTAACTCTGTACTTAAACTATTCATTATATTCTATGAATATTTCTGTAGGAGAAATGCAGACTGCCACAATAGATATTCTTTCTGTCCTCCCGGATTAGAGCTTTTTTCCCATCATCTTGCCTTAACAGTCTGTTGAGTCTAAAAGTGAAGATTTTATTTTTACTTATAAGCAATCACGTTTTTAACTAGAGCAGCATGTGATAAAATGTCCTGATGTTTGTGTCAAAACAAAATTCTTAATAGCATATAGGATGTCAAGCTTCAGAAAAACGAGTTGTTTTTCTGCCAATTTTTTTAGTCTTTACATTTGTCGTTAATGCCTTTATTTGTAGTTATTTTATAAATTGTAGGCAATGGGGTTGACAAAATGTAAAAATATAACACATACATATCAACATAAAGGAAACATTCATGTAGCTTCATTTTCAGGTCTAATTCTCTTTACATAGTATTGCTTTCCAATCTTTAAAAAATTCATTAGGAGAAATGTAGAAAAACTTTACCTCTGCTGAGATCCATTCTCATGTCTGGCAAGAAATAATAAATCGTGGAGGGCTGACAGGGAGTAATAAACATAGATTCTCTAAGTGTGTCTGTGTATTTATTTCTATTAAAGTATTTTTTTCTCTGTGTAGTGTCTTTTTTTTAACCCTTTATTGGAGATTCTTAATGGCCGGGTCAAACTTGCCTGACATTAAGAATCTCTGGCTTAATACTAGCTAGTAAAACAAAGCTAGTATTAACTCATTATTACCCAGCAAGCCACCCGGCTTCAGGGCTGCTGGAAGATTTGGATACAGCGCCAGATGATGGAGCTTCTATGAGAGCGCCATTTTCTGGGGTGGCTGCAAACTGCAATTCGCAGCAGAGGGTCACAGAAACCTTGGGCTAACCTGTGCTGCGGATTCCAATCCCCAGCTGCCTAGTTGTACCCGGCTGGACACAATGAAATTCATGAAATAATTAAAAAAGGGATTCCCTATATTTTTAGTTACCAGCCGCGTACAAATAGGCAGCTGGGGGTTGGGGGCAGCTCGTACCTGCCTGCTGTACCTGGCTTGCATACAAAAATATGGCGAAGCCCATGTGATTTTTTTTGTAGTTTTTTGCCAAAAAGAATAAAAAATGCTTCCCTGGATTTTCCATTGCCAGTGAAGGTAACACCAAGCAGTGGGGGTTGGCAGCCAGTAGCTGCTTGGATTACCCTTAGCTAGCAATACAAAAAATGCAGCGGGTGCCCATATATATTTTTTTAAATTATTTATTTAAATAACTAAAAAAAAGGCTTCACTGTATTTTGATTGCTGGACATCACAGTGCTGTAAAAATAAATCTTTAAAAAAAAAGACGTAGCGCTCCGCGGTATTTTTGATTCTCAGCGCAGAAAAAGCAGACAGCTATGAGTTGCCACCCCCATCTGCCTGGCGTTACCTTCGCTGGCAATCAAAATACAGGGAACCCCATTAATTTTTTTTATTAAAAAATATAGTTAAAAAGAATGACGTTGGGTGCCCCCATTTTTGATAGCCAGCTAGGGTAAAGCAGACGGCTGTAGCCTGAAAACCACAGCGGGAAGCTTTACCGTGGTTGGGGATCCAATGTGGAGGTCACCCCATGCTCTTTTTTTGCAATTATTTTATAAATATTTATAATTAAAAAAAAAAAAGTAGGGTCCCCCCCAAATTGGATCACCAGCCAAGGTAAAGCGGACAGCTGTGGTCTGGTATTCTCAGGGTGGGAAGGTCCATAGTTATTGGCCCTTCACAGCCTAAAAATAGCAGGCTGCAGGTGCCCCAGAAGTGGTGCATCCACTAGATGCACCAATCCTGGCGCATCACCCCAACTCATCCCGTGCCTTGGTGCAATGGCAAACGGGGTAATAAATGGGGTTGATACTAGCTGTAAGGTCACCTGACATCAAGCCCAGCAGTTTATGATGTCATGGCATCTATCACATGCCCAACATCACAAACTGTCAGTACTAAAAAAACAAATAGACAAAAAAAATGTATTTGAAAAAACACTCCACAAAACATTCCCTCTGTCACCAATTTATTATAAGGAAAAAAAATAAGGTGGTCTCACGATGACTCGGGACTGTCTAGAATTTAGGGGGACACGCTCAGGGAACATATCCCCTATTTTCTAGGAGTACAGACCCTCCATGTGAGGAGTGTGGGTGCAATGAATCTGCACCCACTCTCCCCGGGTCCACGGCAGCAGAGTCCATGTCGTAAGTGTTGCTACCAAAGCTGCAATGCCCTGCTCATGAGGTAAGGGCATGCCTAATCAGGAGAACTATTCTACATTTCCAAATATTGGTATTTGCTGATATTATTGCTATTCCACCTACTATATATTGGGGATAGGATCTTGGAGATGGAATACCCCTTTAAGTCCAGTTATCTAGCTGAATGAATACTAAACAACAGAGCTCGCTATTTAGACATGTTTAACGGACTCTCATGTTTGGTAGTTGTTCAGCAGGGCAACTATAAAATCAAATACCTCCATTTGGAAATGTAGTATAGTTCTCCTGATCAACAATGTTCCGTACCTCAAGAGCAGGGCATTGCAGTAGCTTACAGATGCATGGTTACCACCACTCACTGTGTCTGAACACAGGAAGCTGAGCTGACAGTCACTCTGTGCATGCGGCAGCTTCTGTTGTGAAGGAGGGGGCAGCAGGGGATCAACGCTGCACAGGTACCGTGGGACACCGAGGAACACCGGTGGGGTTATAGGGGGTGGCCTGGGGAGGAGTTTTCTGTCGCAAGTGTCATGGCACATGCGACAGAAATCAGAGGAGTAGGGTGAATGTGGCCAGCGCGCTGTTGTGTGCTGCGAAGCGTGGCCATCTTGGATTTCCGGGAGGGGGTCGGGGGGGGGCACTTTGTCGACACCGGGGGACCAGAGGGGACCGGGGAGGAGTTTTATCTCCCATCTGAAATGTTTGTTCATGCCAGATGGGAGATAAATAATGTTTTACCGGCGCTGTCATTTACTGTAATATAATCATCAGTATACGGTGTATACTGGTGATCACGTGAGCGGGGACCGGAAAAACCGGCCTGAATCTTGATCTCCAGGGTCTCAGCTACCCCCTGAAAACCCGGAGATTTTCTGATGCTGGGGGGCGCTATTCACTTATTTCTGCCTGCTGTTTATAAACGGCAGATCAGAATAAGGCTTTATTCACACGACCGATCCGTTTTTGCGGTCCGCAAAAAACAGTCCGTTTTTTTCACGAGTGCATCTATGTGGCATTCGTTTCCATTCCGTATGCGGTCCGTATGTCATCCGTTTGTCATCTGTGTGCCTTCCGTTTTTTTTGCGTACTGCAAAAAAACTGAAGGAGGGAAAATACATAAATTTACCCAGGATCCATAGCTTTAACCTACATGAGGCGGTCACATGTTCACTCCAGTGCCATTTTCTACTGCTTTTCACAGCGTAGAGCGCTCCTGTGATTTTCCTGTGCTTGTACACTTCATATCAGTCTTTTCTGTCATTATAATTGCAGAAAGACACATAATGTCCCACTCTCCTGCATTTTGTAATTTTGCACCCTTTGGTGCCTTTCATGTGGCACTAAGGCGTGATTAGCCTTGTATTTACCAAAAAAATAAATTGGTTTAAAAAAAAAATGATGTGGGATTACCCCTATTTTTGATAGCCAGCTAGGGTAAAGCAGACGGCTGCAGCCTGCAGACCACAGCTGGCAGCTTCACCTTGGCTGGTAATCCAACACTGAGGGCACCCCACGCTGTTATTTTAAATTAAATAAATAATTATAAAAAAAAAAAAACACGTGGGGGTCCCTCCAAAATTGGATCACCAGCCAAGGTAAAGCGGACAGCTGGGGTCTGATATTCTCAGACTAGGGAGGTCTATGGTGATTGGACTCTCCCCAGTCTAAAAATAGCAGGTCGTAGCCGCCCCAGAAGTGGCGCATCCATTAGATGCGCCAATCCTGGTGCTTCGCCCCCGCTCATCCCGTGCCTCGGTGCGGTGGCAAACGGGGTAATATATGGTGTTACTACCAGATGTGTAATGTCACCTGGCATCAAGCCCTGGGGTTCGTGAGGTCAGGCGTCTATCAGATACCTGACATCACCAACCCAGTCAGTAATAAAAAAAAAATAGACGACAAAAACATTTTTATTTGAAAAAACACTCCCGAACACATTCTCTCTTTCACCAATTTATTAGAAAGAAAAACAAATCCAGGTCCGCTGTAATCCAAGGGGTTCCTATGACGATCCATACCATAGTCACTGTTCCAGTTAATGAAGAACAGAATGTTCCCCATTGGCTGGGAGAGCAATGCAGTGACCTGAGCTAACATCAATAGGTCAGCTCAAGTCACTGCAGGGCATAACAGGTGCTGCTGTCAGGAGCGAGGTACATTACTTGCGGTGACGATCTCCTGCACTGCTGATAGCAGAGCTGTCACTGACTTCAATGACATCCGCCTTCACAGCCAAGTATCGCGGGAGCCTGTGACGTGACCGCTAGTCACCGTCTCGGGTCGGCAGAGAGAGGAAATGTGAAGTGGCAGCCATGGAGAACAGTGACAGCGCTGAATTCAGGAGGGCAGGATTTCATTACCGCAGGTAAGCCGAGCGGGGCCATATGTGCGGAGTGCGAGGTGGGTGGAGCCAAGCGGGTAATGTGTGCAGAGTGCAAGGTGGGTAGAGCCAAGTGGGGTAATGTGTGCGGAGTGCGAGGTGGGTGGAGCCTAGCGGGGTAATGTGTGCGGAGTGCGAGGTGGGTGGAGCTAAGTGGGGTAATGTGTGTGGAGTGCGAGGTGGGTGGAGCTAAGTGGGTTAAATGTGTGCAGAGTGTGAGGTGGGTGGAGCCAAGCGGGGCCATGTGTGCTGAGTGCGAGGTGGGTGGAGCCTAGCGGGGCCATGTGTGCGGGCGGCGGAGTGTGAAGTGGGTGGAGCCTAGCGGGGCCATGTGGCGCTGAGGACGTCAGTGTCGGGGACTGCATGGCTGGAGACAGGTGAGTGTGAGTGTTAGTGTGTGTGTACATGCCGTGTGCAGGAGGGGGCAGAGCCGAGCGGGGAAGTGTCGGCTCCCTGCACACGTAACCAGGGTAAATATCAGGTTACCAAGCAAAGCGCTTTGCTTGGATACCCGATATTTATCTTGGTTACCAGCCTGAGTGCTTTTTATTCAACGCATTTCAAAGCAATTGCAAGCTCAGTTTTAAAGCCTGCTTTACACACTTCAATAGATCTTTCAATCCGTCGTCGGGGTCAAGTTGTAAGTGACGCACATCCTGCATCGTTCGTGACGTATTTGCGTGTGAAACCTACATGCGATCGATATTGAACGAAAATACGGTGATCGCATACACGTCGTTTATTCCTCATACATTGGACGTTTGGTAGTACGAAACTAGTGAATTGTAACGTGTGACATCCCTCATACGATTTCGGTGTCTGATGCTATGTGCGCAGGTGTGTGCTCTGCACCGCAGCTTAAAAAAGGTCTGCTTCAGAGCGCAGCTGAAAAGCTGCGTTCTGAAGCGCCTCACAATGTCTGTCATGCACTAATCTCTGTCAGTCCGTCACTATCTCTGTCCCTCTCTCTCTGTCCATGTCAGTCTATCCCCCTCTCTCATATACTCACCGATCCCCGGCTCTGCACGGCATTCACACTGCTCCGGCGGCTTTTACTGTTTTGAAAAAGCCGGCCGCCCATTAAACAATCTCGTATTCCCTGCTTTCCCCGCCCACCGGCACCTATGATTGGTTACAGTGAGACACGCCCCCCACGCTGAGTGACAGGTGTCACACTGCACCCAATCACAGCAGCCGGTGGGCGTGTCTATACTGTGTAGTGAAATAAATAATTAAATAATTAAAAAAAACGGCGTGCTGTCCCCCCAATTTTAAAACCAGCCAGATAAAGCCATACGGCTGAAGGCTGGTATTCTCAGGATGGGGAGCTCCACGTTATGGGGAGCCCCCCAGCCTAACAATATCAGCCAACAGCCGCCCAGAATTGCCGCATACATTATATGCGACAGTTCTGGGACTGTACCCGGCTCTTCCCGATTTGCCCTGGTGCGTTGGCAAATCGGGGTAATAAGGAGTTATTGGCAGCCCATAGCTGCCAATAAGTCCTAGATTAATCATGTCAGGCGTCTATGAGACACCTTCCATGATTAATCTGTAGATTACAGTAAATAAACACACGCCCGAAAAAATGCTTTATTGGAAATAAAAAACACACACACATTCCCTGGTTCACCACTTTAATCAGCCCCAAAAAGCCCTCCTTGTCCGGCGTACTCCAGGATGCTCCAGCGTCGCTTCCAGCGCTGCTGCATGGAGGTGACCGGAGCTGCAGCAGACACAGCCGCTCCGGTCACCTCCACGCAGCTAATGAAGACAGCCGTGCGATCAGCTGAGCTGTCACTGAGGTTACCTGCTGTCACTGGATCCAGCGGTGGATGCAGCGGTGGCCGCGGGTAACCACAGTGACAGCTCAGCTGATCGCGCTACTCACCTCAGTTGCTGACTGGAGCTGACTAGAGCGGCGGTGAGTAGCGCGATCAGCTGAGCTGTCACTGAGGTTACCCGCGGCCACCGCTGCATCCACCGCTGGATCCAGTGACAGCGGGTAACCTCAGTGACAGCTCAGCTGATCGCACGGCTGTCTTCATTAGCTCTGTGGAGGTGACCGGAGCGGCTGTGTATTCTGCAGCTCCGGTCACCTCCATGCAGCAGCGCTGGAAGCGACGCTGGAGCATCCTGGAGTACGCCGGACATGGAGGGCTTTTTGGGGCTGATTAAAGTGGTGAACCAGGGAATGTGTGTGTGTTTTTTATTTCCAATAAAGGATTTTTTCGGGCGTGTGTTTATTTACTGTAATCTACAGATTAATCATGGAAGGTGTCTCATAGACGCCTGACATGATTAATCTAGGACTTATTGGCAGCTATGGGCTGCTAATAACTCTTTATTACCCCGATTTGCCAACGCACCAGGGCAAATCGGGAAGAGCCGGGTACTGTCCCAGAACTGTCGCATATAATGTATGCGGCAATTCTGGGCGGCTGTTGGCTGATATTGTTAGGCTGGGGGGCTCCCCAAAACGTGGAGCTCCCCATCCTGAGAATACCAGCCTTCAGCCGTATGGCTTTAACTGGCTGGTTTTAAAATTGGGGGGGACCGCACGCCGTTTTTTTAAATTATTTAATTATTTATTTCACTACACAGTATAGACACGCCCACCGGCTGCTGTGATTGGGTGCAGTGTGACACCTGTCACTCAGCGTGGGGGGCGTGTCTCACTGTAACCAATCATAGGCGCAGGTGGGCGGGGAAAGCAGGGAATACGAGATTGTTTAATGGGCGGCCGGCTTTTTCAAAACAGTAAAAGCCGCCGGAGCAGTGTGAATGCCGTGCAGCGCCGGGGATCGGGGATCGGTGAGTATGAGAGAGGGCTGCTCAATTCAGTCACTCAGGAGATTAGCGGTCACCGGTGAGTCTTCACAGGTGACCGCTAATCAGGACACGACACAGACAGAGCCGCAGCATGACAATGAAGTCGGGTGAAGTTCACCCGAGTTCATTCTGATCGTGCGGCTCTGTCTGTGTCTGCTGTCATCTGCCATTCACCTCTGCTACGTGGCTGTCTGTGTCTGCTGTCAGCGGCCATGTAGCAGAGCTGAATGGCAGATGACATAGTAAAAACACATCCCTACACATTACACACGCTTGGCAAGACAATAAATAAATAAAAAAAAAAGGTGCCCAATGCATACGTCACAGAACACATGATCTAAAGGATCGCACACAAAATTGACCAATTTAACATAGGCTACTAACGCACGTGTGACAGCAAATGAACGACCTACGTGCAATCTCATTAGATCGCATATGCGACCTGGGCGTGTCACATCGCATACGAGATCGCATACCTAATTGTAAGGTGTAAAGCTGGCTTAAAGCAAAGCACAATGTGACAAATGTTGAAGGTTTTGAGAGAGCGTGCAATTGGCAGCTGAAATATCTACCAAAGCTGTTGTCTGTAATTTGAAAGCTAATTTCTGAAAAAACAAGCCATCTCCAAAGGCGTTACAGAGAATTTGTCAATACAGTCAACCGAACTCACAACCACAGACCACGTGTAACCACGCCAGCTAAGGAATTTTACATAAGGCATCTTCACCTCCAAGATCAAATGAGACAAGTCACCCGGACAGCTACTGCAAAAACCGGTTTGCATGACCAAATAAAATCTGCACAAATTGTCAGAAACTATCCCAGGGAAGCTCATCTGC
This sequence comes from Anomaloglossus baeobatrachus, assembly GCF_048569485.1. Classification (NCBI taxonomy): domain Eukaryota; kingdom Metazoa; phylum Chordata; class Amphibia; order Anura; family Aromobatidae; genus Anomaloglossus; species Anomaloglossus baeobatrachus. The sequence continues at coordinate 104,981,487 of NC_134361.1, forward strand.
ATGCTCCTCATTAGGCAGTTCATCGTCCTAACTGACTTGAGTGGTCAACTGCTCACATTTGATTGCATCTGGCACATTGGAGAGGTGTTCTCTTCACAGATGAATTCTGGTTTTCACTGTACAAGGCAGATGTCAGACTGCAATCATGGCATGGTGTGGGTGAGCGGTTTACTTATGTCAACATGAATCGACTGGCCAATGGTGGCGGTGAGGTTATTGTGTGGGCAGGCGTATGTTTTGGACTATCACACAGGTGCATTTTGTAAAGGCCATTTTGAATGCACAGAGATATCGTGATGAGATCCTGAGGCCAATTCTTGTGCCAATCATCCACAACCATTACCTCATGTTGCAGCATGATAATGCATGACCCCATGTTGAAAAGATCTGTACACAATTCTTGGAAACTGAAAACATCCCAGTTTTTGCATGGCCAGCACACTCACTGGACCTGTCACCCATTGAGCATGTTTGCAATGCTCTGGATCGTCACATACCACCATGTGTTCAAGTTTCTGCAAATATCCAAGAACTTTACACAGCCATTAAAAAGGAGTGGACCAACGATCCACAGGCCACAACAAACAACCTGATCAGCTGAATCGGAAAATATGTGATGCACTGCGTGAGGCAAATGGTGGTCACACCAGATACTGACTGGTTTTCTCACTGCGCAAACACTCCCAATACTGTAAAACTGCACGCTTTAGAGGTTTTTTTTTGTAGCCAGCCTAAGGCCCACCTGTGCAATAATCATACTGTCTAATCAGCATCTTGATATGCCACACCTGTGAGGTGGATTAATTATCCAGGAGAAGGAGATTGGCTCACTATGGCCGATTTAGACAAATTTGTGAATAATATTTGAGACAAAAAGGCTTTTGTGTGCATAGAAAAAGTCTTACATGTTTGCGTTCAGCTCATGAAAAATTAGAGCAAAAACAAAAGTGTTCCATTTATATTTTTCTCAGTGTATACTGTATATGGCATCATATACTAATAACAATGTTTGAAGAAAATAATGTTGAATACATATTCATGGAGTTACAGTATATTAGTCCTGTCTACTTGTATTGTTCAGTTCAATTAAAGTGAAAAATGTAAGGTCTATAAGACATTTATAATAGATGTTATGACATTGGATCAGTATGCCACCTTCACAAGTGCAATAACCGTGGACCATATGTTTTGTGCAGTTGAGCTCTTTAAGTACTAGTGATAAAATAATTAGGAAGTTATAATTCAAATAATTCCATTAGTAAACTCATTTCAATTAAGAACATTATAAGTGGTGCCGGATACATATTTTGAAATAAGTATGAAGTGCAAAAATATGATTAGGCTAAAAGTGATCCTCCTATGTTATCATTCTCTGTCTGATCTCCTGCCTTGCAGGTCCTGTTTATATGTTCATTAGTGATGAGCGAGCATGCTTGTTACTACTCGGTACTCGCACGAGTATCACTGTACTCGGGCTACTCAGCGGGGACCGAGTAATCTCGCGATACTCGTGCTGTACTCGTGGTCTTCATCCCTGCATGTTGGCGCTCTTTTGAGAGCCAGCCCTCATGCAGGGATTGGCTGGCAGACCACTGCAATGCCACAGCCCTGTTAGTTGTGGAATTGCAGTGATTGGCCGGCCTGCACAGCGTGACCGAGCCTTTATACCGGCGGGCGCGCTGTGCTCTGCTCACAGCCATCCAGACAGTCAGTGCAGGGAGAGTGTTGCTGCTTCAGGGAAAGGTTTGCGGCCCTTTATAGTTAGTTCCGGAGCAGGGCTGCAAACAGTGTGACCAGAAGTCCTTCTCAGGACATACAATAAGTTGTATACAGGCAGGCAGGGTATAGCCAGGTCGGAGTACAGTAGCAGAGTCCTTCTCAGGACTATTGTTGCTATATACAGGCAGGGTATAGCCAGGTCGGAATACAGGCTAGTGACCAGAAGAGTCCTTGTCAGGACTATTGTAGCAGTATACAGGCAGGCAGGAAGGCAGGGTATATAGCCATTCCTAGTGGTGACCGTATACCAGCCTTCATCATATCTGGGGCTGGTGTACACAGTCTAAAACAGTCCAGATAGTGTCAGACTTCTCAGTAATTGTCGCTCCTAAAAACCTGTTAGGTTCTTATTGCGTCCGTGCTTGCATTTAAAAACCGCACGTGTGTGCCTGTCGGTGGCAGCGTACAGGTGCACGTTTTGCACAAACTATTATATAACGCACAAGTCTAGTGAATAATACACGTCAGTCAGCAGTGTCTGATAGTGTCAGACTTCTCAGTAATTGTCGCTCCTAAAAACCTGTTAGGTTCTTATTGCGTCCGTGCTTGCATTTAAAAACCGCACATGTGTGCCTGTCGGTGGCAGCGTACAGGTGAACTTGTGTGCGTTTTTCACAAACTATTATATAACGCATAAGTGTAGTGTATAATACACGTCAGTCAGCAGTGGCTGATAGTGTCAGACTTCTCAGTAATTGTCGCTCCTAAAAACCTGTTAGGTTCTTATAGCGTCCATGCTTGCATTTAAAAACCGCACGTGTGTGCCTGTCGGTGGCAGCGTACAGGTGCACTTGTGTGCGTTTTTCACAAACTATTATATAACGCACAAGTGTAGTGTATAATACACGTCAGTCAGCAGTGGCTGATGGTGTCAGACTTCTCAGTAATTGTCGCTCCTAAAAACCTGTTAGGTTCTTATTGCGTCCGTGCTTGCATTTAAAAACCGCACGTGTGTGCCTGTCGGTGGCAGCGTACAGGTGCACGTTTTGCACAAACTATTATATAACGCACAAGTCTAGTGTGTAATACACGTCAGTCAGCAGTGGCTGATAGTGTCAGACTTCTCAGTAATTGTCGCTCCTAAAAACCAGTTAGGTTCTTATTGCGTCCGTGCTTGCATTTAAAAACTGCACGTGTGTGCCTGTCGGTGGCAGCGTACAGGTGCACGTTTTGCACAAACTATTATATAATGCACAAGTCTAGTGAATAATACACGTCAGTCAGCAGTGTCTGATAGTGTCAGACTTCTCAGTAATTGTCGCTCCTAAAAACCTGTTAGGTTCTTATTGCGTCCGTGCTTGCATTTAAAAACCGCACGTGTGTGCCTGTCGGTGGCAGCGTCAGGCTCCATATTGTCCCTGGATAGAGATGTGCATGAGGGCCTCAAAACATTGTTCCCATTGCAAAGGAGCGGGTCTCCTGTCGTTGTAATGCCCATGCTGAAAGAATGGGCGAAAAAATTTACCACTGGGGGTATACCTGAAACAACGGCCTAACTATTGTAACGGTCATCATGATGGCGCATGAGGAGAAGGAGGAGCAGTCTAGCGATTAGCCAAAGTCCAGAAGTGTGTTACCATGGGTGAGTCGAGGTACATGGCAAATTCCCGTTACAAACTTTAAATTCCGCTGTCATTTGCTGGTGGTGTGGTGAAGTCTGGCTCAATCCAACCCTTGTTCATCTTGATCAGAGTCAGCCTGTCAGCATTTACAGTTGACAGGCGGGTGCGTTTATCTGTAATGATTCCACCTGCGGCACTAAAAACACGCTCTGACAAAACGCTAGCGGCAGGGCAGGCCAGGACTTCCAAGGCGTAGAGAGCCAATTCATGCCACGTGTCCAGCTTGGATACCCATTAATTGTAAGGCACAGAGGAATGTCGGAGTACAGTTGTTTGATCTGCAAGGTACTCCTTGAGCATCTGGGCAAACTTAGGATTTCTTGTGGCACTACCCCGCACCTCAGGGGCTGTGGTATGTGAGGGGCTGAGAAAACTGTCCCACATCTTAAAGACTGTTCCCCTACCTCTGGCGGATTGGACTTGTGCCCCTCTCGGCTGTACGCCTTGGTTGTCCACTGATTCCTGACCTATGCCGCTAGCGTTTTGTGAGGGGAATGCTTTGCCTACTTCCGTGACTATGGCCTTCTGGAACTGCTGCATTTTGCCTGACCTCTCCGCCTCGGGAATAAGAGACATAAAGTTCTCCTTTTAGCGTGGGTCTAACAGTGTTACCAACCAGTAATGATTGTCGGCCAATATGTTCTTAACGCGAGGGTCACGAGACAGGCAGCTTACCATAAAGTCAGCCATGTGTGCCAGACTCTTAACAGCCATCACTTCAGTATCCTGACCAACACGATGACTGAACATGCTGTCCTCCTCCTCCTCCTCCTCATCATCTACCCTGTCCTCTGGCCAGCCACGCTGAACCGAGGATATGACTGCATGTCATATCCTCAATTTGGCCAGAGAGTTGCTCCATGTCTTCATCCTCCTCCTCGTCATAGTCCTCCACTGCACGTTGTGATGAGACGAGGCTGGGCTGTGTGTTATCACCCACACCCACTACTGTTTCTTGCTCAAACTCATCGCGCTCCGCCTGCAATGCATCATGGTTGTTTTTTGAGCAGAGACCATTTTAGAAGGCAGAGAGTGGTATGGTGACGCTAATAATGTCATCATCGCCGCTCACCATCTTGGTGGAGTCCTCAAAGTTTTGGCGGATGGTACATAGGTTGGACATCCATCTCCACTCCTCAGGTGTTATGTGTGGAGTTTGACCCATTTCCCGACGGCTTAGGTGATGCAGGTACTCAAAAACTGCCCTCTTCTGCTCACATATCCTGACCAACATGTGCAGAGTTGAATTCCAACGCGTGGGGACATCACACACCAGTCTGTGAGCCGGAAGATGCAAATGGCGGTGAAAGCCGGCAAGGCCGGCTGAAGCAGTAGGTGACTTGCGAAAATGTGCAGACAGGCGGCGAACATTTACTAGCAGATCAGACAGCTCTGGGTATGACTTTAGAAACTGCTGAACCATGAGGTTGAGCACATGGGCCACGCATGGAACATGTGTCAGCTGGCCTCGCCTCAAAGCCGCCACCAGGTTCCGGCCATTGTCACACACATCCTTTCCTGGCTTTAGGTTCAGAGGTGTGAGCCAGTGATCTGCCTGCTGTTTCAGAGCTGTCCACACCTCTTCTGCATTGTGGGGTTTGTCACCTATGCAGATTAGCTTCAGCACAGCCTGTTGCCGCTTCGCCGAGGCAGTGCTGCAGTGCTTCTGTGTCGCCCTGGACAAGTCAGGGGCCACAGAGCACAACACTTACACACCCCACATTCCCTGCAGGCATATCATAGTCAAAACACAAAATCCTTGTTGCCTTCCCCAGGGGCTGTTGTCCACACCAGGGGGTGGAGCCAGGCGGTTGGTCTCCACCCACCAAAGAGGAGGGAAAACACAGGCAGTGAGAGTTAAGCTAAGGAAGTGGAAGGAGGAAGGTGACAGCAAAGAGCCTGAAGATGGTCCGGGTGTGTGGCCCGGACAGGACAGCAAGGTTGGCAGGATGTGGTGACCGTCTGCAGTGGAGGCCGATTGGAGTCTGCCGTAAGGACCGTGGACGGGTGGTGACCCGGCCGTACCGGACCGGTATACAAAGAGAAGCCAGCACCATTGGCAGGGGCCTTTCGGATCCCGGCAAGGCTTGGTGTCGCCGGGAATTTGCCAAATCCGTTAGTGAAGGGGACCTCAGGGTTTCCAAACAGCCAAGTCCCGATAGAAGGCAACCGTCCAACCGTGAAGGGGAGACACCACCACCGCCAAGGGCAACCGTCTCCCAGGGCCAGCGCCTGTGGGCAAAAGGGGCTCCTCCGGCCCATATCCAGGTCGGGGAGCGGGTTACCGGTGGGAAACCATCACTACCAACACTGAACTTAGGTGCAGGGAGAGACAGTCATCACTAACCTGCAGGGAGGAACAACCGCAGCCGTCCGAGGGACCCATTCATCCAGCCACTTGTTTTACCGTGAACTGTGTCATCATCATTGGGCTGAGTGAGTACCTCCGTGCCGTGCGGCACAGCGCTGCCCCTGCGACCCTGCACCTCATCAGGCCCCGCATCCCGCCTGTCATCCATCTCTACCCCATCACCGGGCCCCGGGACAACCAACCCCCCTACCCACGGAGGGGAGAAATAACAACAAAGCTGCTCCCTGTCACAGGCTCCCGGGATCCCCGTCCTGAGCAGCGGTGGTGTCCACACAATCCCCACAACCATGGGTGGCGTCACGGACAATATCCCCAAAACCCAAACGACCCCTTTTCACTCACGCGCGATGAGCGCCGCTCGAGTCCCCGGGATCCGGCCATCGCTCGAGCCACCGAGCAGCAGCAGCCGTAGAGCAGCGGCAGCCGGACCCGAGCAGTGGGAGAGCGCAGCGTCCCCTCCTCCGCCCGCGACACTTCCAGCTTGGGACTGGTGTGGAGGGTAAAGTGGATGAGGATGCGCAGGAGGAGGAGGAGGCTGAGGAGCATGACATTCCGGAGCTGTAGAGTGTGGGTGAAACCCTGACTGAGGTAGGGCCTGCAAAACTTGGTGTGTGAAGGACGTGTTCCGTCCCTCACTCAGACTGGGTCCCAGCTTCCACAATATTAACCCAGTGTGACGTCAACGAGATGTAGCGGCCTTGCCCACATGCACTTGTCCACGTGTCTGTGGTTAGGTGGACTTTGGCTGAAACAGCGTTGTTCAGGGCACGTGTGATGTTTTGTGACACGTGGTTATGCAATGCGGGCACGGCACACCGGGAGAAATAGTGGCGGCTGGGGACCGAGTAACGTGGGACAGCTGCCACCATCAGGTCGCGGAATGCTTCTGTCTCAACCAGCCTAAAAGGCAACATTTCCAGCGCTAGCAGTCGCGAAATGTTAGCATTTAGAAGTGTGGCATGTGGGGCGTTGGCAGTGTATTTGCGCCTGCGTTCAAAGGTTTGCTGAATGGATAACTGAACGCTGCGCTGGGACAAGGACGTGCTTGATGATGGTGTTATTTCTGCGTGGGCAAGTGCAGGTGCAGGGCCGGAGGAGGCTTGTTCGCGGGCAGCATGGACAGGGGATTGGCTCGCATGCACAACAAGCGAAGACGTAGCAGTGACATCAGCAAGCACTGCTCCTCGACTCTGTTGTACATCCCACAAAGTCGGGTGCTTGGCTGACATGTGCCTGATCATGCTGGTGGTGGTCAGGCTGCTAGTTTTGGTACCCCTGCTGATGCTGGCACGGCAGGTGTTGCAAATGGCCTTTTAGAATCATCTGGAGCAAACTTAAAAAACTGCCAGACTCGGGAAGACCTAACATTTGTACAGGCACCTTGTGTCGTGTTGTTCCGGGGAACTGTTGCCTGACGTCCGCCTGGGGCCACCACCCTGCTTCTTACTGCCTGTTGGGATGCTACGCCTCCCTCCCCCTGTGCACTGCTGTCCTCGCTCTGCATATCCTCCTGCCAGGTTGGGTCAGTTACTGGATCATCCACCACGTCGTCTTCCTCTTCCGCACCCTGCTCCTCCTGACTTCCTGACAATTGTGTCTCATCATCGTCCACCCCTTGTTGAGACACGTTGCCAACTTCGTGAGAACGTGGCTGCTCAAATATTTGGGCATCTGTACATACAATCTCGTCATGGCCCACTTCAACAGGAGCTGGCGAGAGGCCAGAATGTGTGAATGGAAACGTGAACGAACAGCTCTTCCGAGTGTCCAAGTGTGGGATCAGTAATGTCCGTGGACGTGTACTCGGCCTGGTGGTAGGAAGGAGGATCAGGTTCTGAAATGTGCAGTGCAGTATCACGGCTACTGACACTTGACCGTGTGGAAGACAGAGTGTTTGTGGTGGTGCCAATCTGACTGGAAGCATTATCCGCTATCCAACTAACAACCTGTTGACACTGGTCTTGGTTCAAGAGCGGTGTACTGCTGCGGTCCCCAAGAATTTGGGACATGACGTGCGAGCGAGTAGATGTGGCCCTTTGTTGTGGCGAAATTAGAGCTTGCACACGACCTCGGTCTCTGCCTGCACCACCATCACGTCCACTTCCTTGTTCGTTGACAACGCCCTTGCGCATTTTGCAATGCTGTGCTGATGTGTATTCACTAGACTTGTGCGCTATATCCAAGTTTTTGCAAAACGCACACAAGTGCAGCGGAAAGCTGCCACCAGCAGGCACACACGTGCGGTTTTTAAATGCAAGCATGGAGGCACTAAGAACCTGACAGGTCTCTATCCAGGGACAACGTGGAGCCTCCCAATTTTTGGCTGCCCTGCCAAAGGGCTATACTACAATAGACCCACTTCCTTACAATAGGCACTTCAGGTTTACAGGCCCTCATGCACGTCTCTATCCAGGGACAATGTGGAGCCTCCCAATTTTTGGCTGCCCTGCCTAAGGGCTATACTACAATAGACCCACTTCCTTACAATTGGCACTTCAGGTTTACAGGCCATCATGCACGTCTCTATCCAGGGACAACGTGGAGCCTCCCAATTTTTGGCTGCCCTTCCTAAGGGCTATACTACAATAGACCCACTTCCTTACAATGGGCACTTCAGGTTTACAGGCCCTCATGCACGTCTCCATCCAGGGACAACGTGGAGCCTCCCAATTTTTGGCTGCCCTGCCAAAGGGCTATACTACAATAGACCCACTTCCTTACAATGGGCACTTCAGGTTTACAGGCCCTCATGCACATCTCTATCCAGGGACAACGTGGAGCCTCCCAATTTTTGGCTGCCCTGCCAAAGGGCTATACTACAATAGACCCACTTCCTTACAATGGGCACTTCAGGTTTACAGGCCCTCATGCACGTCTGTATGCAGGGGCATTGGTGAACCTCACAATTTTGGACTGCCCTGGCAAAGGAAAATACTACAAAGACTCACTTCCTCAAAATGGGCACATTAGACTCAGAGGCCTTTATGTACGTCTCTTCTCAGGGACATCGGAGTGCCACACAATGTTTTACGTAAAATCTTTCATGTATTAATCTCAAAAAGTAACATACATTAGCTCTATCTCACTATTGGGTATGTGCCCTTAACATTTCCGCCATGAAAATTCATTTTGGTGTCATTTTGGAAGGTTTTCTGGCGAGTCTGTAAAAATGGCATAAAACTCGGATAAAATTGTTCACAGCTGTGACTTTTGAACAATAACGAATAACGTTTGGAACACCATTCTAAGTCTGAACTGGGTGCAAAAAACCTAAAAAAACATCACTATGGGGAGATAAGGTATGCACACCAGTGACTATGTAAGGGGAATACATGGAATAGCAGAAACTGCTGTGTGAATACTGACTTGAAAAATCCAATAGCTATATGAAGAGTGAAAATGTGAAAAATGGAATCTGCATTACTGCCATGAACATATGAATCAAGAGAAATTTAGCTACTGAATTGATCAATGCAATAGAGCCCTAACACTACGCCAAAGTATTTCTCTACGTTGGGGTCCCTAGCTTGTGTGTGTCCTCTCATGCAGTTAAAAAACTTACCGTGTATGGGAAGCTGAGACCCAAGCTATTTATGCGTATTATATGGATTGGCAATAGGTGTGGTGGGGAGGGTTCACAAACGAAAAACTACTAACAATAACGAATAACGTTTGGAACACCATTCTAAGTCTGAACTGGGTGCAAAAAACCTAAAAAAACATCACTATGGGGAGATAAGGTATGCACACCAGTGACTATGTAAGGGGAATACATGGAATAGCAGAAACTGCTGTGTGAATACTGACTTGAAAAATCCAATAGCTATATGAAGAGTGAAAATGTGAAAAATGGAATCTGCATTACTGCCATGAACATATGAATCAAGAGAAATTTAGCTACTGAATTGATCAATGCAATAGAGCCCCAACACTACGCCAAAGTATTTCTCTACGTTGGGGTCCCTAGCTTGTGTGTGTCCTCTCATGCAGTTAAAAAACTTACCGTGTATGGGAAGCTGAGACCCAGGGGGTCATTTCAGAAAAATACTCGGGTCTCCCATAGGATAACATTGGGCTCGGTGCTCGGGCCGAGTACACGAGTATCTTGGGATGCTCGGCCCGAGCCTCGAGCACCCGAGCTTTTTAGTACTCGCTCATCACTAATGTTCATCTGATGCTCTGTTCTGTGCCTACTCCATCCCGTCTCATTGGAAATCACCCCCTAGACGCCATTAGATAAAAAGATTTACTGGATTTAGTTTCATGGTGATTAGATCCCTAAATAAAATGAGAATGAAATGCAATTTAAAATTATTTAGGAATGTATTAAATAGAATCTGTAGGCAGGATTTTTGCAGAAAAAACTATTTATAGGCACATGTAGCTCTTTCAAAGATTTGGCCAGCAATACATTTATATGGCCAGTCTGTTCCTCCATTACTAGGAAGTCAGCATTTACATTGATATGTAAATGAAGCTATAAATCTTTATCATTTGTCACTGCAGCTTTATTTCCCAACCAGCTACACCTCCTATTACTTGACTAATGGTTATTTTGCTCAGGGGCGGACACTGACAGCTTCGGGCCCCTGTGCAAGAAATTGTGCCTGGGCCCCCCACTTTTTATGGCGACAAAGCTACAAATATATTTATGTATATATGTGTCATGATCCAGGTCGGCTTTTCCCTGCTATGGATACACCCAGCTCTGGCCTGGTCATATCAGGGGTTAACTTCCCTTGCATCATTCTGGATCCCAGGACGCTATATATGGCCTCTCTATCTATGGTTCAGTGCCAGTGATATTTCTGCCTTGCAGCTTGTATACTGGCTTTGGTGAGTGTTCCCGATCTGTCCTGCCTCTCTGCTACACTGTCCTGACTTTTACCCTTCCCTGTTCATCTGCCTGTCCCGGTCCCTGACTTCCCGCTCCTGTCTGTTGTTTGTGTTTCTCTATCCATACCTGATCTCCCAGCTTCCAACTCGGTTTTGTTTTCTTTTCTTTTCAATATTCTTTTTATTATAGTGAAAAATAGCATATAAAACACAATGCACACCTTCTAAGTATTGTTCAGAGCAAAAAATTAATATAATGTAACATAAAACAATGAATAAATGTGAGAAAATATAAGGCACTCAAATCCTGGAGGGAAGGATTTAGATCCAAAGTTCAGTCCACAGTTCTGGATAATTTTTCTTCCCTTGTCGGAAGTACCTCAGTTAGGTGTGTTTACCATTGCAGTCCATGTGAAATCAACAATAAACTTTTGTGAATAATTAACATTAGTGAAATGAACATATGTAAAACATGTCAATAGCAGGATGGGGGGTGTAAAGAAAGGTAAGGATGGTTTCAAGAAGATATTGAGAGACAGGAGGTGTGAGTAGGGTTTAATCTAGATTAGAAATATATCATGGCTGGCTCAGGGGAGGGGGGTGGGAGCAGGTCAAGACTCCACCAATTCAAAGTACTCGTAGGATTCTCGGAAATTCAACCAGGGGGCCCAGATGAGTCTAAATTTATTTTGAGAATGATAAGCTAAAGCTGCCAGCTCTTCAATATGATATAACTGGTCGATTTTGAGCATCAAATTTTGGATAGTAGGTATACTTGTCGAGCGCTAAAGAGGGGGGATGAGCAGTTTGGCCGCTGCTAGTAGAGATAGGAGGAGAGTTTTGTTCGGAGTGTTTTGTGGGTTGCTGACCAAGTTCAGGAAGATTAGGCTAGGTTGGGGGTTAAAGGACAGTTTACAGATCCGCTTGGTGTAGATAATTACATTTTCCCAGAAGGGCTGCAACTGGTCGCACTGCCACCAAATGTGGAAGTACAGTTAGGTCCAGAAATATTTGGACAGTGACACAATTTTCGCGAGTTGGGCTCTGCATGCCACCACATTGGATTTGAAATGAAACCTCTACAACAGAATTCAAGTGCAGATTGTAACGTTTAATTTGAAGGTTTGAACAAAAATATCTGATAGAAATTGTAGGAATTGTACACATTTCTTTACAAACACTCCACATTTTAGGAGGTCAAAAGTAATTGGACAAATAAACCAAACCCAAACAAAATATTTTTATTTTCAATATTTTGTTGCGAATCCTTTGGAGGCAATCACTGCCTTAACTCTGGAACCCATGGACATCACCAAACTGGGTTTCCTCCTTCTTAATGCTTTGCCAGGCCTTTACAGCCACAGCCTTCAGGTCTTGCTTGTTTGTGGATCTTTCCGTCTTAAGTCTGGATTTGAGCAAGTGAAATGCATGCTCAATTGGGTTAAGATCTGGTGATTGACTTGGCCATTGCAGAATGTTCCACTTTTTTGCACTCATGAACTCCTGGGTAGCTTTGGCTGTATGCTTGGGGTCATTGTCCATCTGTACTATGAAGCGCCGTCCGATCAACTTTGCGGCATTTGGCTGAATCTGGGCTGAAAGTATATCCCGGTACACTTCAGAATTCATCCGGCTACTCTTGTCTGCTGTTATGTCATCAATAAACACAAGTAACCCAGTGCCATTGAAAGCCATGCATGCCCATGCCATCACGTTGCCTCCACCATGTTTTACAGAGGATGTGGTGTGCCTTGGATCATGTGCCGTTCCCTTTCTTCTCAAAACTTTTTTCTTCCCATCATTCTGGTACAGGTTGATCTTTGTCTCATCTGTCCATAGAATACTTTTCCAGAACTGAGCTGGCTTCATGAGGTGTTTTTCAGCAAATTTAACTCTGGCCTGTCTATTTTTGGAATTGATGAATGGTTTGCATCTAGATGTGAACCCTTTGTATTTACTTTCATGGAGTCTTCTCTTTACTGTTGACTTAGAGACAGATACACCTACTTCACTGAGAGTGTTCTGGACTTCAGTTGATGTTGTTAACGGGTTCTTCTTCACCAAAGAAAGTATGCGGTGATCATCCACCACTGTTGTCATCCGTGGACGCCCAGGCCTTTTTGAGTTCCCAAGCTCACCAGTCAATTCCTTTTTTCTCAGAATGTACCCAACTGTTGATTTTGCTACTCCAAGCATGTCTGCTATCTCTCTGATGGATTTTTTCTTTTTTTTCAGCCTCAGGATGTTCTGCTTCACCTCAATTGAGAGTTCCTTAGACCGCATGTTGTCTGGTCACAGCAACAGCTTCCAAATGCAAAACCACACACCTGTAATCAACCCCAGACCTTTTAACTACTTCATTGATTGCAGGTTAACGAGGGAGACGCCTTCAGAGTTAATTGCAGCCCTTAGAGTCCCTTGTCCAATTACTTTTGGTCCCTTGAAAAAGAGGAGGCTATGCATTACAGAGCTATGATTCATAAACCCTTTCTCCGATTTGGATGTGAAAACTCTCATATTGCAGCTGGGAGTGTGCACTTTCAGCCCATATTATATATATAATTGTATTTCTGAACATGTTTTTGTAAACAGCTAAAATAACAAAACTTGTGTCACTGTCCAAATATTTTTGGACCTAACTGTATGTACCTCGTTCTCTATTGCACCTCCAACATGACTCTGAAGAGGAAGGGAACCATGTGCTAGTTTGAGAAGGTGATACATACCATCTGGTAACTAATTTGTATGAGTTTTTCTGTACCTTCACGCAATGTGATGGTCCAAAGGATCTCTTATAAATTTGGATCAAATCTCCTTCTGTAAAATTCCTGCCTAGATCTTTTTCCCATAATGATATGAATGCCCTTTTCTGCGGGAGCTTATTTAAGATCAATATTTGATATTATTTAGACAGGACTTTTTGAGGGCATTTTTTTTGCGTAATCATAGATTCAAAAATGGAAAGGTCCCTTCGGGGCAGCCCATTTGGTAAGTGATCCCGTACCGCTAATTTTAGTCTTTCATATTGAAGGAAGTTGAGTGAGTTTGGGGCTATGATCTTATTAAGCTGAGTCAGGGGTGTTAATGTTCCATCCTCTAACACTATTTCAACTGGCGTAGTGAGTAGAGATGAGCGAACCGGTCCCGGTTCGGCTCGAGGTCGGTTCGCCGAACGGAGGTCCCGTTCGAGTTCGGCTCGTCGAACGTTCGACGAACCGAACTCGAACTGCATAGGAAACAATGGCAGGCAATCACAAACACAGAAAAACACCTAGAAAACACCCTCAAAGGTGTCCAAAAGGTGACAAACAACTCACAACACATGGGAAAGGACATATACTCATGCGAAAACAAAAGAGCTGGACAAGAAAAAAGAGGAGGACACACAGATATATGAGTATATGCAAGGAAACATCGATTCCATTATTGTGCAACTTGAGCCCTGCTCATTTTAGGCTTCCAATCTGGATAAATTGCCTGAGCTCGCCACGTACGCCTTGGGGATCTTGTCGTGTCCTGCAGCCAGCGTTCTCTCGGAACCTGTCTTCATTGCTGCTGGGGGTCTGCTGGCAGATAAGCACACGTATCTGTCCACTGACAATGTGGACATGGCTCTCAGAGGACTTTTCTTCCCCTGGGTCAGCCAGGGGACGGGAAAGGCACGCGTATTTTTGAGAGTGCTTCATGCAAAGCATCTTTTTCATTTTGAAAAGGGGCATCAACTGATGTCAGTCAAGTGGGGTGTGTGTGGCCCAATTAGTGGCAACGAGGGAGACTGTGGTTGGAGTCCCCTCGCTGTGTTTCTAAAAGAACCAAGATGAACAAGTCATGGCTCTCAGAGGACTTTTCTTCCCCTGGGTCAGCCAGGGGACGGGAAAGGCACGCGTATTTTTGAGAGTGCTTCATGCAAAGCATCTTTTTCTTTTTCAAAAGGGGGGTCAACCGATGCCAGTCAAGTGGGGTGTGTGTGGCCCAGTTAGTGGCAATGAGGGAGACTGTGGTTGGAGTCCCCTCGCTGTGTTTCTAAAAGAACCAAGATGAACAAGTCATGGCTCTCAGAGGACTTTTCTTCCCCTGGGTCAGCCAGGGGATGAAAAAGGCACGCGTATTTTTGAGAGTGCTTCATGCAAAGCATCTTTTTCATTTTGAAAAGGGGCATCAACTGATGTCAGTCAAGTGGGGTGTGTGTGGCCCACTTAGTGGCAACGAGGGAGACTGTGGTTGGAGTCCCCTCGCTGTGTTTCTAAAAGAACCAAAATGAACAAATCATGGCTCTCAGAGGACTTTTCTTCCCCTGGGTCAGCCAGGGGACGGGAAAGGCACGCGTATTTTTGAGAGTGCTTCATGCAAAGCATCTTTTTCTTTTTCAAAAGGGGGGTCAACCGATGCCAGTCAAGTGGGGTGTGTGTGGCCCAGTTAGTGGCAATGAGGGAGACTGTGGTTGGAGTCCCCTCGCTGTGTTTCTAAAAGAACCAAGATGAACAAGTCATGGCTCTCAGAGGACTTTTCTTCCCCTGGGTCAGCCAGGGGACGGGAAAGGCACGCGTATTTTTGAGAGTGCTTCATGCAAAGCATCTTTTTCATTTTGAAAAGGGGCATCAACTGATGTCAGTCAAGTGGGGTGTGTGTGGCCCAATTAGTGGCAACGAGGGAGACTGTGGTTGGAGTCCCCTCGCTGTGTTTCTAAAAGAACCAAGATGAACAAGTCATGGCTCTCAAAGGACTTTTCTTCCCCTGGGTCAGCCAGGGGACGGAAAAGGCACGCGTATTTTTAGAGTGCTTCATGCAAAGCATCTTTTTCTTTTTCAAAAGGGGGCTCAACCGATGCCAGTCAAGTGGGGTGTGTGTGGCCCAGTTAGTGGAAACGAGGGAGACTGTGGTTGGAGTCCCCGCGCTGTGTTTTACATGCTTTTAGAAGGGCATGACATGGCTTAGAGGTTGACTTTCAGCATCTGGAAACTGTTGGCTACCAAAATGCTGCCTTTCCAACCTTTTTAACCGAGGATTTTCGAGACCTTATGCCCATCGCAGTGCCCCAAGAGCCGATGCCCAGGCGCCACTCCTTCTCTAACAAAGGCGTGCACGCGCTACACCAGCATGTCGCACTAAACATCACTGATTCCTTGAGAAACTCTGTGTGACAGGGTGCTTTTCACCACAGATAATTGGCCCAGTAAGCATGGACAGGGGCGTTACATGTCGCTGACTGGGCAATGGGTTACTGTGGGGAGAGATGGAGAAGGGTCTGCTGTAAAAGTCTTGCCGTCCACACGAGTTGTTTCAATCCTTCTTCTGTATGTAGAAGTTAATACACTGCTTCTGCCTCTTCAACCTCGTGTGGGTCCTCCACCTTGGCGCAAACCCTGTGTGGTCAGGCCACCCTTCCTTGTAACTGTGCACAAGGACTACCACACACCTCCTTACTATGCTGGCAGCAGAGCTCAATGCCATCAGGCGGTCAAAGTTTTACTTTGAAATATATGGGAAATGTGAGTCACACCGCTGAGAAGTTGTGGACGGTTAGCTCTGGAGACCGAGTTTCATCAATGGTTGTCTCCACTCAACCAGCAGCCAGGGAAGTCCGGGTGCGACAATGATGCAAACATGGGTGCGGCCCTTCGCTGTGACAATGTGACACACGTGCCTTGTGTGGTTCACGTGTTGAACCTGGTTGTCCAGCAATTTTTAAAGCACTATCCTGGCCCACATGGCCTTCTGCAGAGAGCACGGTGTAACGCCTTGCTTGATCCACACACTCAGATGGGCTGTAAATGATAGGCTAGAGGGAAGCCACTCACCAAGCAGGACCCCTAGAACCCTGAAACCCTTTAACCCCTATACAGGGATTAGGAATTGCACAGGGCCCAAGGTGATTAATACCTGTGGAAGGCTGCAGTTCCAGAGAATAGTAGTCAGGCAGGGTCAAAACATTAATTGAGGAACAGGAACAGAATGGGACGGCCAGGACTTAATCAGAAAACAAGCAGAGGTGAAATGCGGATCGGCCAACAAGGTACATAAACAGCAAGCAGGAAAAGTAGTCAGGTAACAAGCACACAAAATCATAAAACTGAACTGGGGGTAAAAGCAGAGCTATGTCTGGCAGTGGTCTGCAGACAGGATGGGCATAAAAAAGGGTGTGGTGTCTTCCCATTGGTTGTAGCTGAATGATGGTATTTCATCTGTGAGATACCCACCAGCTACATTCAGCCAGAGATTCTGCATCTGTCAAGGTAATGCAGCCCAGTGGGTGAGCATAACCTGCGTCCACCTGCGCCACTGGCATCGACTCCTCTACCATCATCAGCACTATTCATGAAAGGAACACGTTGTCACCTGGCGACCGGAGTACAAATTGACGGAGCGGACTCCGTTGGTGACTTAACAGCCGTGTGCGGCAATGATGCAAACCTGGCTGCGGGCCATCGTCAGGGCAATGTAACACACGTGCCTTGTATGGCTCACGTGTTGAACCTAATTCTCCAGCAATTTTTAAAACACCATCACGGCCTACATGGCCTTGTGCAGCGTGCACGCTCGCTATGTGCTCACTTCCATCGTGCGCACACAGCAGCTCAACAACTTTCGTCGCTACAGAAGTCTTTAGGTCTGGTGGTTAAACGCCTGAAATGCGATGTGCCGACACGCAGGAATTTGAATCTGCACATGTTGCAGCGTTTGTGGCAGCACCGCCGAACCCTGCTGCAATACGTTATGACATATAGCCTGGGATAACTTGATCCAGAGGTGGTGCAGATCACGCTGCTGGAGTGGTGTCAGATCAAGGACCTATGCACCCTGCTACACAGTTTACAAATGTCGACGAAGATGTTTAGCACTGGCAATGTCATTCTCAGCGTGACAATTCTGGTCATCTACATGATGGAGCACACTGTAATTATTATTTGGAGTCAGGTGTTGGGACAAGAGGAAGGAGAGGAAGTACAGGAGGAGTCATATGCGGAAGGGATAACAAGATCTACGAGGTCCAGATGGTCAGCGGCACCTATGCGGCAGTCATGGTGAGGGAGAGGGATTAACAAGGGCACATAGTATCAGCAAAAAGTGTTGAGGAAGGTGCAGGAGCCCATGAAGAAATGGAGGACGAACTGGCGATGGGCATGGAAGACTCAGCAGATGAGTGAGAGCTTGCTCACATTTCGGTTGTGCGAGGTTGTGGGGAGAGGGCAGAGGAAGGAGGCACGATTCTCACCTCTCTGCCACCAACACACCAAGGACTTGGTCCTCCTGGATGCACAAGACACATGAGCGTCTTCTTGCTGCACTACCTACAACATGACCCTCGGATTGTACGAATTTAAAGTAATCCAGAATACTGGGTTGCCACACTGTTAGATCCCCGGTACAAGACAAAATTTGGCAAAATAATTCCTGCCATAGAAATGGACGCACGTATACAGGAGTATCTGCAGAATGTGGTACGCAATCTTAGATCTACTTTTCCACTAAACACCAGTGCTGCACAGAGTGAATCTCAACGCTTTGTCATGGATAGGAGGAAATGGTCTTTTATTTGTCCACATCTGAGGGACCGAGGGCTGGCTGCTGTGCTGAGATGGCGTTGAGTACGGTGTCCCTGCAGAGTTGCACTTTTGGTCATATACCAAAATGAGTTGAAAAAGGACAGATGCTGGTGGAAAGGGGAACAGGTGTGTTGGAAAGGGGAAAAAGTTTTGGTCTGTGGATTTGGTGGTTAAGCAACAGTAACATTTGCTGAAGAAACACCATCTGTTACAGTGGGACTGGCAGATTTGGATAAAGTGGTATATACTATGTTATCGTTATATAACGAAAATTAATAAGAAAAGAAAGAGAAAGGTATATATCCCCATCAGCAGTCAGTGTCCACCGTGCTCCCAGTTGGAAAAGGAGAGGTTGGCAACTGGAAGGTTTGGTGGAGGATACAGAGCTGTGTGGCTATGAAACTAATAGTAGCCTGAACCGAGTTAGACGCCATTCGGATCTGGAGACTGGGAGCCCTGTTAGCGTCACAGGGTCCACATGCCCACCCAGCCCAGGAACTCCCTGTTAACAACACAGGGGCCATTGAGTACGCTGACCGTGTGCGTAGGGGCACACCTGTGGACAGCAGGCGCATCAGCAGCAGCAGGCCTGTTAATGCCACTGGGCTGCACAAGCAGGACTGGTAGGACAGGAGCTGGTCTTAACCGTTCTGCGTTACCAACTGTGGTGGTGGCCTGCATCGACACCCTATCCTTGCCTACCTCTGGCCTAAAGCCGCAATGGGTTCAACACATGGAGGTGTGCTCTTTCGGAGCATAATAGAAGACTGCACACCTCCTTGTTGGCTTCAGCCCCTTTTATAACCTGGGTCCGCCCCAAACCAGGGTGAACCACAATGCACCTCCTGGAGACAAAAGTAGAGTGACACATCATGAGTGGCATAACTAGCGTCCTATTTGGAAACGCAACTTCAATGATGACCTCATGGCTGCCATGACCCAAACACCTCACCAGTCATCGTCTGACCATCAATAATGCGGTGACAAGTCATAGGGGTGGGCCTCTGCAAGCCATTTGGGAGGACACCCGATGCCCTGTGGTCTATATGGGACCCCCACATCAGGGGCACGGCCAAAGAGTTTATTACCGGACATAGTCTCTGATGCAGTAAGTGCCTGAGCATGCTCAGTAGCATGAAATACAGTCTCTGAAAAAAGACTATCAGCTTTAGCATTGTGTCTAGGCACAAAACAGGACTTAGACCCGGCACGGAATGCAAGCACCTGTGCAAAGAGGCTTTTCACAGTTAGTGTGGGAGCATGCGCTGTATCCCGAAATGAAGACTTAGCGTCAGGAATGGCACAGTCAGGCTGAGCATACTCACTAGGCGAAACACTGTAATTAGGCTGCAGCTGGGGTAAATCGGCACACGCATGCGCACTAGCTGCCTCTCCACACTTAGACGTGGAGGGGAAATTGCTCTTGGAGATGCTGTCTATGAACAGAAGGAAAAGCTAAAGGAAGCCTGACTTTCTATCCCTCCGAATTATCAAATTCAGCAATGAATTCCCTGAGTTTGCTATAACATTAGCGTAGCAAAATGTGCATGAGGGTGTCATGTAGAGGTGCTATAAATAGCTTGGCACCAGTGGGGCACTAATGGAATACAACAGCCAGTTCTATGATGCCACTAAATGGCAGTATTTTTTGCTACCGTGTTTCCCCGAAAGTAAGGCCCTGTCTTACATTAATTTTACCCCCAAAAGTCCCACCCTGCCTTACTTTCGGGGGAGGCCTTACATTGGAAAAAAAATGACAATCCTCCCCCCTGCAGCCTCCCCATTGTTTGAGATCCGGCATCCACCCCTTCCTCCCCCCTGCAGCCTCCCCATTGTTTGAGATCCGGCATCCACCCCTTCCTCCCCCCTGCAGCCTCCCCATTGTTTGAGATCTGGCATCCACCCCTTCCTCCCCCCTGCAGCCTCCCCATTGTTTGAGATCCGGCATCCACCCCATCCTCCCCCCTGCAGCCTCCCCATACAGTGGTTCTGCCCCCCACTCTGCCACCACACACACTGACACATACGGTACCGGTACAGCCCCACACGGCACCCACACACATATCGTACCGGTACCGTACACTGACACATACAGCCCCATACGGCACCCGTACACGTACACACACACACACACA
This sequence comes from Anomaloglossus baeobatrachus, assembly GCF_048569485.1. NCBI lineage: Eukaryota > Metazoa > Chordata > Amphibia > Anura > Aromobatidae > Anomaloglossus > Anomaloglossus baeobatrachus. Next base: position 105,001,774 of record NC_134361.1, read on the forward strand.
CACACACACACAGCCCCATACACATACCGTACGTACACACACACACACACACACAGCCCCATACACATACCGTACGTACACACACACACACAGCCCCATACGGCACCCATACACATACCGTACGTACACACACACACACACAGAGTTTCGGAACTTACCGAAATCGGAGCGAGCCTGCAGGCGGTGACGTCGCGGCTGATTTCGGCCAATCAGCTGCGAGCCGGCTGACTGGCCAATCGCAGCTCGAGCTGAGGGCCAATCAGCTGCGAGCCGGCTGACCGGCCAATCGCAGCTCGAGCTGAGGGCCAATCAGCTGCGAGCCGGCTGACCGGCCAATCACAGCTCGAGCTGAGGGCCAATCAGCTGCGAGCCGGCAGACTGGCCAATCACAGCTCGAGCTGATGGCCAGCAGGCAGCCTTGCGGGGGCCATTCACCGGAGGTGGACCACGGGTGGCACGAGACTGGAGAAGGCCTGGATGGAGCGAGGGAACAGCGGGAGCGGTAAGTTCCTGTACTTTCCCCAGGGACCCCCACCCATATGCGGCCTTACATTCCCCGGCCCCCCCGCTACCCTGCCTTACAATCGGGGGGTGCCCTACATTGGCGGACCCCCCCGAAACCCCCACCCTGCCTTACTTTCGGGGGGGTCCTACTTTCGGGGAAACACGGTATCATTATAGCTTATTAAAAACAGAGCAGGAGGGTGTCCTGCACAGGTGCTAGAAATAGCTTGGCACCAGTGGGGCACTAATGGAATACAACAGCCAGTTCTATGATGCCACTAAATGGCAGTATTTTTTGCTATCATTATAGCTTATTAAAAACAGAGCAGGAGGGTGTCCTGCACAGGTGCTAGAAATAGCTTGGCACCAGTGGGGCACTAATGGAGTACAACAGCCACTTCTTGTATGCCACTAGGTACACTGACTGTTTGCTAGTATAATGGCTTAGTTAAAAAAAGTTTGAGTGTGCAATGCAGGCAGACGTGCTGCAAATATCTTTACAATAGTTTGAATAGACAAAAGTACAATAGCCACGTTTAGGATGCCACTAGGTACACTGACTGTTTGCTAGTATAATGGCTTAGTTAAAAAGAGTTTGAGTGTGCAATGCAGGCAGAGGTGCTGCAAATATCTTTGCAATAGTGTGACTAGACAAAAGTACAATAGCCATGTTTAGGATGCCACTAGGTACACTGACTGTTGCTAGTATAATGGCTTAGTTAAAAAGAGTTTGAGTGTGCAATGCAGGCAAAGGTGCTGCAAATATCTTTGCAATACTGTGACTAGACAAAAGTACAATAGCCACGTTTAGGATGCCACTAGGTACACTGACTGTTTGCTAGTATAATGGCTTAGTTAAAAAAAGTTTGAGTGTGCAATGCAGGCAGAGGTGCTGCAAATATATTTACAATAGTGTGAATAGACAAAAGTACAATAGCCACGTTTAGGATGCCACTAGGTACACTGACTGTTTGCTAGTATAATGGCTTAGTTAAAAAAAGTTTGAGTGTGCAATGCAGGCAGAGGTGCTGCAAATATCTTTACAATAGTGTGAATAGACAAAAGTACAATAGCCACGTTTAGGATGCCACTAGGTACACTGACTGTTTGCTAGTATAATGGCTTAGTTAAAAAAAGTTTGAGTGTGCAATGCAGGCAGAGGTGCTGCAAATATTTTTACAATAGTGTGAATAGACAAAAGTACAATAGCCACGTTTAGGATGCCACTAGGTACACTGACTGTTTGCTAGTATAATGGCTTAGTTAAAAAAAGTTTGAGTGTGCAATGCAGGCAGAGGTGCTGCAAATATCTTTACAATAGTGTGAATAGACAAAAGAACAATAGCCACGTTTAGGATGCCACTAGGTACACTGACTGTTTGCTAGTATAATGGCTTAGTTAAAAAGAGCTGGAGTGTGCAATGCAGGCAGACGTGCTGCAAATATCTTTACAATAGTGTGAATAGACAAAAGTACAATAGCCACGTTTAGGATGCCACTAGGTACACTGACTGTTTGCTAGTATAATGGCTTAGTTAAAAAGAGTTGGAGTGTGCAATGCAGGCAGACTTGCTGCAAATATCTTTCCACTAGTTTGACTACACAAAAGTACAATAGCCACGTATAGGATGCCACTAGGTACACTGACTGTTTGCTAGTATAATGGCTTAGTTTAAAAAAGTTTGAGTGTGCAATGCAGGCAGACGTGCTGCAAATATCTTTACAATACTGTGACTAGACAAAAGTACAATAGCCACGTTTAGGATGCCACTAGGTACACTGACTGTTTGCTAGCATAATGGCTTAGTTAAAAAGAGTTGGAGTGTGCAGAGGACAGGAGGGTACAGTGCCAGGATTGTGGGGCTCTGGGTAGAGGAATGGAAGCCTGCCTTTCTATTCCCTCCTAATGGTGAAATGCAGCGACGAAATCCCTGACCTTGGCTACACAGACGCTGTCTCTGTTTTCAGGACCTGTCACCTATGGCTCTGACCCTACCGGTTTGAGCCCTTAAAAGGACTGATAGAAAGTGCTCTCCCTAAGCTGTCTAACGCTGTGTATGGAGCGCATACAGCTGTATCGGCGATAGGACTCAGGAGGACGGAGCTGCGACAGTGATGTCTGACACCAAAGACGCAGAAGAGATAATGGCGTCCTGGAGGAAAATGTCCGGTTTTATAATGCAGGGACATGTGACATGGACATCCTATCACACATGCCGTTGCTTCTCTGGCTAAAAGTCCACTTAGCTGTGTGTGTGTCTGGGATTGGCTAACATGCTGGCTCGCCCCACTACACGCGCGCGCTTAGGGAAGGAAGACAAGGAAAAAAAAAAAAATGGCGATCGCCATTATAGAAACAGCAGTGATCTGAAGGCGCTGTTCACGCACACTATACACTGAAATGTCATAATAGTGTGATTCACAGAGTGACTTACACTATTACAGCGGAAACCAAGCTAGGATTTAGCTGTTTTTTTGCTGCTAGAACCGTTCTCGAACGTTTCTAGAACTATCGAGCTTTTGCAAAAAGCTCGAGTTCTAGTTCGATCTAGAACAGGCCCCAAAATCACTCGAGCCTAGAACTGGAGAACCTCGAACCGCGCTCAACTCTAGTAGTGAGTGTATGAAGCTGATCAGGAGTGCGCGATTGTGTGCTATCTGAGTACCGCCCTGGCAAATCCATTTTTCGGATTATCGGGGAAGGTGGGGGAATAAGATAATCTGCATGTTTTTTCCAAGTTTGAAGCGCGTTCTTAAAGATTGAATTACCCGTCGTCGGGTCTCGAAGAAAATATTTTGCTGAGTGAAGGATGGGTCTGAAGGAGTATGCGATCAAGGTCCAAAGTTTGTTTGGAGATTTGCGAGTCCAATCTATTATCATTGATAGTATTGCTGCTGTGTGATATTTTTGTGGGTCTGGTGTCCCCATTCCTCCTTTGGACCTAAATAGTACTAGGGTATTATAATTCAACCTCGGGCGCCTACCCTTCCAAATATAGTTGATGAAGAGGGTTCTAGCTTTATCGAGAAAGGTCTGTGTTACCTGAATTGGTAACATCTGTGATACATAACTAAATTTTGGTAACACAAAGCTTTTTAATAGGTTTTTACGTCCCATCCATGAGACAAATGAGGCTGACCATGAGGCTATTACTTTTAACGAAGATTTTAATAACGGGAAAAAGTTTAAAGAGACTAAAGAAGGCCAATGTGAGCATATCTTTATTCCCAAGTAGGTAATAAACTTAAGGGGCCACTTAAAGGGGTATTTATTTCTTAGGGTATCCATTGTTGCTTGAGGGAGCTGTATACCCAAAGCCTCCGATTTGTCCAAATTAATTTTGAAATTTGACAGTGAGACAAAATGTTTGAAGATTTCCAAGATAGCCGGAAATTCTTTGAGGGGTTCCGTCAACAGGAGAAGAAGGTCGTCGGCGAAGGCTGCCGCTTTTTGTGTAGTTCAAGCTATGGAAGCCCCTTTTATGTCCAGATGCTGTCGGATTCATTGAATGAGGGTCTCCATCACTAAGATGTAGTGTTGAGCGAGTATGCTTGTCACTACTCGGTACTCGCACGAGTATCACTGTACTCGGGCTACTTGGCGGGGACCGAGTAATCTCGCGATACTCGTGCTGTACTCGTGGTCTTCATCCCTGCATGTTGGCGCTCTTTTGAGAGCCAGCCCTCATGCAGGGATTGGCTGGCAGACCACTGCAATGCCACAGCCCTGTTAGTTGTGGAATTGCAGTGATTTGCCGGCCTGCACATCGTGACCGAGCCTTTATACCGGAGGGCGTGATGTGCTCTGCACACAGCCATCCAGACAGTCAGTGCAGGGAGAGTGTTTCTGCTTCAGGGAAAGGTTTGCGGCCCTTTATAGTTATTTCCGTAGCAGGGCTGCAAACAGTATGACCAGAAGTCCTTCTCAGGACTATTGTAGTTGTATACAGGCAGGCAGGGTATAGCCAGGTCGGAGTACAGGAGCAGAGTCCTTCTCAGGACTATTGTTGCTGTATACAGGCAGGGCAGGCAGGGTATAGCCAGTTCGGAATACAGGCTAGTGACCAGAAGAGTCCTTCTCAGGACTATTGTAGATGTATACAGGCAGGCAGGCAGGGTATATAGCCATTCCTAGTGGTGACCGTATACCAGCCTTCATGATATCTGGGGCTGGTGTACACAGTCTAAAACAGTCCTGATAGTGTCAGACTTCTCAGTAATTGTCGCTCCAAAAAAGCTGTTAGGTTCTTAGTGCGTCCGTGCGTGCATTTAAAAACCCGCACGTGTGTACCTGTCGGTGGCGGCGTACAGGTGCACTTGTGTGTGTTTTGCACAAACTAGTATATAACGCACAAGTCTGGTGAATAATACACGTCAGTCAGCAGTGTCTGATAGTGTCAAACTTCTCAGTAATTGTTGCTCCTAAAAACCTGTTAGGTTCTTAGTGCGTCCGTGCTTGCATTTAAAAACCGCACGTGTGTGCGTGTCGGTGGCAGCGTACAGGTGCACGTTTTGCACAAACTAGTATATATCGCACAAGTCTAGTGAATAATACACGTCAGTCAGAAGTGTCTGATAGTGTCAAACTTCTCAGTAATTGTCGCTCCTAAAAACCTGTTAGGTTCTTATTGCGTCCGTGCTTGCATTTAAAAACCGCACGTGTGTGGCTGTCGGTGGCAGCGTCAGGCTCCACATTGTCCCTGGATAGAAACGTGCATGATGGCCTGTAAACCTGAAGTGCCCTTTGTAAGGAAGTGGGTCTATTGTAGTATAGCCATTTGGCAGGGCAGCCAAAAATTGGGAGGCTCCACATTGTCCCTGGATAGAGATGTGCATGAGGGCCTCAAAACATTGTTCCCATTGCAAAGGAGCGGGTCTCCTGTCGTTTTAATGTCCATTCTGAAAGAATGGGCGAAAATATTTACCACTGGGGGTATACCTGAAACAACGGCCTAACTATTGTAACGGTCATCATGGTGGCGCATGAGGAGAAGGAGGAGCAGTCCAGCGATTAGCCAAAGTCCAGAAGTGTGTACCCATGGGTGAGTGGAGGTACATGGCAAATTCCCGTTACAAACTTTAAATTCCACTGTCATTTGCTGGTGGTGTGGTGAAGTCTGGCCCAGACCAACCCTTGTTCATCTTGATCAGAGTCAGCCTGTCAGCATTTTCAGTTGACAGGCGGGTGCGTTTATCTGTAATGATTCCACCTGCGGCACTAAAAACACGCTCTGACAAAACGCTAGCGGCAGGGCAGGCCAGGACTTCTAAGGCGTAGAGAGCCAATTCATGCCACGTATCCAGCTTGGATACCCATTAATTGTAAGGCACAGAGGATTGTCGGAGTACAGTTGTTCGATCTGCAAGGTACTCCTTGAGCATCTGGGCAAACTTAGGATTTCTTGTGGCACTACCCCGCACCTCAGGTGCTGTGGTATGTGAGGGGCTGAGAAAACTGTCCCACATTTAAAGACTGTTCCCCTACCTCTGGCAGATTGGACTTGTGCCCCTCTCGGCTGTACGCCTTGGTTGTCCACTGATTCCTGACCTATGCTGCTAGCGTTTTGTGAGGGGAATGCTTTGCCTACTTCCGTGACTATGGCCTTCTGGAACTGTTGCATTTTGCCTGACCTCTCCGCCTCGGGAATAAGAGACATAAAGTTCTCCTTTTAGCGTGGGTTTAACAGTGTTACCAACCAGTAATGATTGTCGGCCAAGATGTTCTTAACGCGAAGGTCACGAGACAGGCAGCTTACCATAAAGTCAGCCATGTGCGCCAGACTCTTAACAGCCATCACTTCAGTATCCTGACCAACACGACGACTGAACATGCTGTCCTCCTCCTCATCATCTACCCTGTCCTCTGGCCAGCCACACTGAACCGAGGATATGACTGCATGTCATATCCTCAATTTGGCTGGAGAGTTGCTCCATGTCTTCATCCTCCTCCTCGTCATAGTCCTCCACTGCACGTTGTGATGAGACGAGGCTGGGATGTGTGTTATCACCCACACCCACTACTGTTTCTTGCTCCAACTCATCGCGCTCCGCCTGCAATGCATCATGTTTGTTTTTGAGCAGAGACCAATTTAGAAGGCAGAGAAGCGGTATGGTGACGCTAATAATGTTGTCATCACCGCTCACCATCTTGGTGGAGTCCTCAAAGTTTTGGCGGATGGTACATAGGTCGGACATCCATCTCCACTCCTCAGGTGTTATGTGTGGAGTTTGACCCATTTCCCGACGGCTTAGGTGATGCAGGTACTCAACAACTGCCCTCTTCTGCTCACATATCCTGACCAACATGTGCAGAGTTGAATTCCAACGCGTGGGGACATCACACACCAGTCTGTGAGCCGGAAGATGCAAATGGCGCTAAAAGCCGGCAAGGCCAGCTGAAGCAGTAGGTGACTTTCGAAAATGTGCAGACAGGCGGCGAACATTTACCAGCAGATCAGACAGCTCTGGGTATGACTTTAGAAACCGCTGAACCACGAGGTTGAGCACATGGGCCACGCATGGACCATGTGTCAGCTGGCCTCGCCTCAAAGCCGCCACCAGGTTCCGGCCATTGTCACACACGACTTTTCCTGGCTTTAGGTTCAGAGGCGTGAGCCAGTGATCTGCCTGCTGTTTCAGAGCTGTCCACACCTCTTCTGCATTGTGGAATTTGTCACCTATGCAGATTAGCTTCAGCACAGCCTGTTGCCGCTTCGCCGAGGCAGTGCTGCAGTGCTTCCAGCTTGGGACTGGTGTGGAGAGTAAAGTGGATGAGGATGCGCAAGAGGAGGAGGAGGCTGAGGAGCATGACATTCTGGAGCTGTAGAGTGTGGGTGAAACCCTCACTGAGGTAGGGCCTGCAAACCTTGGTGTGGGAATGACGTGTTCCGTCCCTCACTCAGACTGGGTCCCAGCTTCCACAATATTAACCCAGTGTGCCGTCAACGAGATGTAGCGGCCTTGCCCACAAGCACTTGTCCACGTGTCTGTGGTTAGGTGGACTTTGGCTGAAACAGCATTGTTCAGGGCACGTGTGATGTTTTTTGACACGTGGTTATGCAATGCGGGGACGGCACACCGGGAGAAATAGTGGCGGCTGGGGACCGAGTAACGTGGGACAGCTGCCGCCATCATGTCGCGGAATGCTTCTGTCTCCACCAGCCTAAAAGGCAACATTTCCAGCGCAAGCAGTCGCGAAATGTTAGCATTTAGAAGTGTGGCATGTGGGGCGTTGGCAGTGTATTTGCGCCTGCGTTCAAAGGTTTGCTGAATGGATAACTGAACGCTGCACTGGGACAAGGACGTGCTTGATGATGGTGTTATTTCTGCGTGGGCAACTGCAGGTGCAGGGCCGGAGGAGGCTTGTTCGCGGGCAGCATGGACAGGGGACTGGCTCGCATGCACAACAAGCGAAGACGTAGCAGTGACATCAGCAAGCACTGCTCCTCGACTCTGTTGTACATCCCACAAAGTCGGGTGCTTGGCTGACATGTGTCTGATCATGCTGGTGGTGGTCAGGCTGCTAGTTTTGGTACCCCTGCTGATGCTAGCATGGCAGGTGTTGCAATTGGCCTTTTTAGAATCATCTGGAGCCAACTTAAAAAACCGCAAGACTCAGGAAGACCTAACATTTGTACAGGCACCTTGTGTCGTGTTGTTGTTCCGGGGAACGGTTGCCTGACTTCTGCCTGGGGCCACCACCCTGCTTCTTACTGCCTGTTGGGATGCTACGCTTCCCTCCCCCTGTGCACTGCTGTCCTCACTCTGCATATCCTCCTGCCAGGTTGGGTCAGTTACTGGATTATCCACCACGTCGTCTTCCTCTTCCGCACCCAGCTCCTACTCTTGACTTCCTGACAATTGTGTCTCATCATCGTCCACCCCTTGTTGAGACACATTGCCAAGTTTGTGAGAACGTGGCTGCTCAAATATTTGGGCATCTGTACATACAATCTCGTCATAACCCACTTCAACAGGAGCTGGCGAGAAGCCAGAATGTGTGAATGGAAACGTGAACAGCTTTTCCGAGTGTCCAAGTGTGGGATCAGTAATGTCCGTGGACATGTACTCGGCCTGGTGATAGGAAGGAGGATCAGGTTCTGAAATGTGCGGTGCAGTATCACGGCTACTGACACTTGACCGTGTGGAAGACAGAGTGTTTGTGGTGGTGCCAATCTGACTGGAAGCATTATCCGCTATCAAACTAACAACCTGTTGACTGTCTTGGTTCAAGAGCGGTGTACTGCTGCGGTCCCCAAGAATTTGGGACAGGATGTGCGAGCAAGTAGATGTGGCCCTTTGTTGTGGCGAAATTAGAGCTTGCACATGACCTCGGTCTCTGCCTGCACCACCATAACGTCCACTTCGTTGCCAACACCCTTGCGCATTTTGCAATGCTGTGCTGATGTGTATTCACTAGACTTGTGCGTTATATCCAAGTTTGTGCAAAACACACACAAGTGCACCTGAACGCTGCCACCAACAGACACACACGTGCGGTTTTTAAATGCAAGCACGGACGCACTAAGAACCTAACAGTTCTCTATCCAGGGACAATGTGGAGCCTCCCAATTTTTGGCTGCCCTGCCTAAGGGCTATACTACAATAGACCCACTTCCTTACAATGGGCACTTCAGGTTTAGAGGCCATCATGCACGTCTCTATCCAGGGACAACGTGGAGCCTCCCAATTTTTGGCTGCCCTGCCTAAGGGCTATACTACAATAGACCCACTTCCTTACAATGGGCACTTCAGGTTTAGAGGCCATCATGCACGTCTCTATCCAGGGACAATGTGGAGCCTCCCAATTTTTGGCTGCCCTGCCAAAGGGCTATACTACAATAGACCCACTTCCTTACAATGGGCACTTCAGGTTTACAGGCCCTCATGCACGTCTGTATGCAGGGGCTTTGGTGAACCTCACAATTTTGGACTGCCCTGCCAAAGGGCTATACTACAATAGACCCACTTCCTTACAATGGGCACTTCAGGTTTACAGGCCATCATGCACGTCTCTATCCAGGGACAATGTGGAGCCTCCCAATTTTTGGCTGCCCTGCCTAAGGGCTATACTACAATAGACCCACTTCCTTACAATGGACACTTCAGGTTTACAGGCCATCATGCACGTCTCTATCCAGGGACAATGTGGAGTCTCCCAATTTTTGGCTGCCCTGCCAAAGGGCTATACTACAATAGACCCACTTCCTTACAATGGGCACTTCAGGTTTACAGGCCCTCATGCACGTCTCTATCCAGGGACAATGTGGAGCCTCCCATTTTTTGGCTGCCCTGCCAAAGGGCTATACTACAATAGACCCACTTCCCTACAATGGGCACTTCAGGTTTACAGGCCATCATGCACGTCTGTATGCAGGGGCATTGGTGAACCTCACAATTTTGGACTTCCCTGGCAAAGGAAAATACTACAAAGACTCACTTCCTCAAAATGGGCACATTAGACTCAAGAGGCTTTCATGTACGTCTCTTCTCTGGGACATCGGAGTGCCACACAATGTTTTCACGTAAAATCTTTCATGTAATCTCAAAAAGTAACATACACCAGCTCTATCTCACTATTGGGTATGTGGCCTTAACATTTCCGCCATGAAAATTCATTTTGGTGTCATTTTGGAAGGTTTTCTGGCGAGTCTGTAAAAATGGCATAAAACTCGGATAAAATTGTTCACAGCTGTGACTTTTGAGTGATAAATGCTTCAAGGGATCTTCCCCATGCTGTTGCCATGTCATTTGAGCACTCTTCTGAGACTTTTGTGACATTTTTAGGGTTTCTACATGCTGCCGGGGGGGTCATTTCCTAAAAATATTTGGGTCTCCCATAGGATAACATTGGGCTCGGTGCTCGTGCCGAGTACACGAGTATCTTGGGATGCTCGGCCCGAGCCTCGAGCACCCGAGCTTTCTAGTACTCGCTCATCACTACTAAGATGAACAGAGATGGAGAAAGCGGGCAGCCCTGCCGAGTTCTATTGTTAATGTTGAATGGGCTAGAAAGATCCCCATTTATCTTAACTAGTGATGAGCGAGTACTAAAAAGCTCGGGTGCTCGAAGCTCGGGCCGAGCCTCCCAAGATACTCGTGTACTCGGCCCGAGCACCGAGCCCAATGTTATCCTATGGGAGACCCGAGTATTTTTGTGAAATGACCCCCCGGCAGCATGTAGAAACCCTAAAAATGTCACAAAAGTCTCAGAAGAGTGCTCAAATGACATGGCATCAGCATGGGGAAGACCCCTTGAAGCATTTATCACTCAAAAGTCACAGCTGTGAACAATTTTGTCCAAGTTTTACGCCATTTTTACGGACTCACCAGAAAACCTTCCAAAATGACACCAAAATGAATTTTCATGGCGGAAATGTTAAGGGCACATACCCAATAGTGAGATAGAGCTGGTGTATGTTACTTTTTGAGATTAATACATGAAAGATTTTACATGAAAACCTTGTGTGGCACTCCGATGTCCAAAACGCACGTTTTGTGCTTTTTACTAGCGATGTCGGTAATTTTTTTTTTTTTATTCTATCTCCCTCAGTCCGTCGGTCTGTCTCTCTCTGTCTTGTCTGTCCCCCTCTCACAGTCTGTCGGTCAGTTCCCCCCCCTCTCTCTTACTTACCGTTCCCCGATCACTGCCGCGGCGCTGCACAGCTGTTCAAACTCCGGTGGCTTTTCCTCTTTTGAAAAAGCCGGCCGCTCATTAATCAATCTCCTATTCCCTGCTTTCCTGCTTTTCGGTGCCTATGATTGGTTGCAGTGAGACACGCTCCCACACTGAGTGACAGCTGTCTCACTGCACCCAATCACAGCAGCCGGTGTGTGTATACTGTGCAGTGAAATAAATAATTAAATAATTAAAAAAAACGGCGTGCGGTCCCCCCAATTTTAATACCAGCCAGATAAAGCCATACGGCTGAAGGCTGGTATTCTCAGGATGGGGAGCTCCACGTTATGGGGAGCCCCCCACCCTAACAATATCAGTCAGCAGCCGCCCAGAATTGCCGCATACATTAGATGCGACAGTTCTGGGACTGTACCCGGCTCTTCCCGATTTACCCTAGTGCGTTGGCAAATCGGGGTAATAAGGAGTTAATGGCAGCCCATAGCTGCCACTAAATCCTAGATTAATCATGTCAGGTGTCTCCCCGAGATTCCTTCCATGATTAATCTGTAAATTACAGTTAAAAAACACACACACCCGAAAAATCCTTTATTAGAAATAAAAAACACTAACAAAGTCCCTCATTACCAATTTATTAACCCCGACAAACCCTCCATGTCCGGCGTACTCCACAGTCCTCCAGCGTCACGTCCAGCTCTGCTGCATGGAAGTGACAGGAGCTGCAGAATACACCGCCGCTCCGGTCACCTCCACGCAGCTAATGAGATGAGTATAGCGATCAGCTGAGCTGTCACTGAGGTTACCTGGATCCAGCGGTGGATGCAGCGGTGGCCGCGGGTAACCTCAGTGACAGCTCAGCTGATCGCGCTACTCACCGCCACTCCAGTCAGCTCCATGCACCAACTGAGGTGAGTATAGCGATCAGCTGCTGTCACTGAAGTTAATCGCGGCCACCGCTGGATCCAGCGGTGGCCGGGAGTTACCTGACTGACAGCAGCTGATCGCGCTATTCCCTTCATTAGCTGCGTGGAGGTGACCGGAGCGGCGGTGTCTTCTGCAGCTCCTGTCACTTCCATGCAGCAGAGCTGGACGCGACGCCGGAGTCCGTGGAGTACGCCGGACATGGAGGGTTTGTCGGGGTTAATAAATTGGTAATGAGGGACTTTGTTAGTGTTTTTTATTTCTAATAAAGGATTTTTCGGGTGTGTGTGTTTTTTAACTGTAATTTACAGATTAATCATGGAAGGAATCTCGGGGAGACGCCTGACATGATTAATCTAGGATTTAGTGGCAGCTATGGGCTGCCATTAACTCCTTATTACCCCGATTTGCCAACGCACTAGGGTAAATCGGGAAGAGCCGGGTACAGCCCCAGAACTGTCGCATATAATGTATGCGGCAATTCTGGGCAGCTGCTGACTGATATTGTTAGGGTGGGGGGCTCCCCATAACATGGAGCTCCCCATCCTGAGAATACCAGCCTTCAGCTGTATGGCTTTATCTGGCTGGTATTAAAATTGGGGGGACCGCACGCCGGATTTTTTAATTATTTATTTATTTATTTTACTGCACAGTATAGACCCGCCCACCGGCTGCTGTGATTGGGTGCAGTGTGACACCTGTCACTCAGCGTGGGGGCGTGTCTCACTGCAACCAATCATAGGCGCCTGTGGGCGTGGAAAGCAGGGAATATGAGATGGCTGTGTACAGAGCACAGCGCGCCGGCCGGTATAAAGGCTCGGTCACGCTGTGCAGGCCAGCCAATTACTGCAATTCCACAACTAACAGGGCTGTGGCATTGCAGTGGTCTGCCAGCCAATCCCTGCATGAGGGCTGGCTCTCAAAAGAGCGCCAACATGCAGAAATGAAGACCACGAGTAAAGCACGAGTATTGCAAAATTACTCGGTACCCGCCGAGTAGCCCGAGTACAGTGATACTCGTGCGAGTACCGAGTAGTAACAAGCATACTCGCTCATCACTAATCTTAACCCCTTCAGCCCCAAGCCTATTTTGACCCTAAAGACCAGGCCATTTTTTGCAATTCTGACCAGTGTCACTTTATGAGGTTATAACTCTGGAACGCTTCAGCGGATCCCGGTGATTCTGAGACTGTTTTTTCGTGACATATTGGGCTTCATGTTAGTGGTAAATTTAGGCCAATATTTTTTGCGTTTCTTTGTGAAAAAAACGGAAATTTCACGAAAATTTTGAAAATTTTGTAATTTTCAAACTTTGAATTTTTATGCTCTAAAACCAACGAGACATATGACACAAAATAATTAATAAATAACATTTCCCACATGTCTATTTTACATCAGAACAATTTTGGGAAAAAAAAAAAAAATTTAAGGAAGTTATAGGGGTTCAAAGTTTATGAGCAATTTCTCATTTTTACAACAAAATTTACAAAGCCACTTTTTTTAGGGACCACATCACATTTGAAGCAATTTTGAAAGGTCTACATGACACAGAACACCCAAAAGTGACACCATTCCAAAAACGGCACCCCTCAGGCTACTCAAAACCACATTCAAGAAGGTTATTAACCCTTCAGGTGCTTCACAGTAACTAAAGCAATGTGGAAGGAAAAAATGAACATTTTACTTTTTGCAACAAAAATGTTAATTTAGCCTCAAATATTGCATATTCACAAGGGTAGCAGGATTAAATGAACCCCCAAAATTTGTTGGGCAATTTCTACTGAACACGCAGATACCTCATATGTGGCGAAAAAACACTGTTTGGGCGCACGGCAGGACTCGGAAGGGAAGGAGCGCCATTTGACTTTTTTGAACAGAAAATTAGCTGGAATCGTTAGCCGCACCATGTTGCATTTGGAGAGCCCCTGAGGTGCCGAAACAGTGGAGCTCCCGCACATGTGACCCCATTTTGGAAACTAGACCCCTCATGGAATTTATCTAGATGTTTATTGAGCACTTTGAGCCTCTGGGGGATTCACAAAAGTTAATAGAGTTGAGCTGTGAAAATAAAAAAAAAATTTTTTATCACAAAATTGTTACTTCAACCAGGTAGCTTTTTTTTCACAAGGGTATCAGGAAAAATTGCACCATAAAATGTATTGTGCAATTTCTCCTGAGTACACAGACACCTCATATGTGGTGGAAATAAAATGTTTGGGCGCACAGCAGGGCTCGGAAGGCAAGGAGCGTCATTTGACGTTTCAAACGCAAAATTGTCTGGGATAATTAGCGTATTCCATGTTGCGTTTGGAGACCCCCTGAGGTGCCGAAACAGTGGAGCTCCCCCACATGTGACCCCATTTTGGAAACTAGACCCCTCATGGAATTTATCTAGATGTTTATTGAGCACTTTGAGCCTCTGGGGGCTTCACAAAAGTTAATAGAGTTGAGCCGTGAAAATAAAAAAAAACTTTTTTACCACAAAATTGTTACTTCAACCAGGTAGCTTTTTTTTCACAAGGGTATCAGGAAAAATTGCACCATAAAATGTATTGTGCAATTTCTCCTGAGTACGCAGACACCTCATATTTGGTGGAACTCAAATGTTTTGGCGCATAGCAGGGCTCGGAAGGCAAGGAGCGTCATTTGACGTTTCAAACGCAAAATTGTCTGGGATAATTAGCGTATTCCATGCTGTTTGGAGACCCCCTGAGGTGCCGAAACAGTGGAGCTCCCCCACATGTGACCCCATTTTGGAAACTAGACCCCCATGGCATAGAAAAAAAAAACAGCGGAAGATGGGGGGGGGGGCGGCAGATGGGGCGGCAGCAGATGGGGGGCAGCGGCATATAAAGGGAGCATCTGTGATTGTGAGACGGCGGCTGGGATAGGGTGGGGGCGGATGGGAGAGGGCGCAGTGGATGCAGGAGCGGCAGAGGATGGGGGGAGGGGGCGGGTGGGGGGGGATGGGTGGGAAGGGGAGGAGAAGGTGAGATTGGGGATAGTTACCCTACAGGATGGATCTAGGCAGCTGGATCACAGGAGATGAAGGAGGCAGCAGATCGGGGAGGGTGAGAGGTGGGGGAGGGAGCGCAGCGCAGATCACGGAGGAGACAGGTGAGCAGAGCACAGATCACGGAGGAGACAGGTGAGCAGAGCACAGATCACGGGGGTGAGAGGTGAGGGAGAGCGGACAGCAGATCACGGGGGTGACAGGTGAGGGAGCACAGATCACGGGGGTGAGAGGTGAGAGAGCGCAGATCATGGGGGTGAGAGGTGAGAGAGCGCAGATCATGGGGGTGAGAGGTGGAGGGAGAGTGGACAGCAGACCACGGGGGTGACAGGGGAGGGAGCACAGATCACGGGGGTGACAGGGGAGGGAGCACAGATCACGGCGGGGAGAGAGCGCACATCACGGCGGTGACAGGGGAGGGAGCGCACATCACGGCGGTGACCGGGGAGGGAGCGCACATCACGGCGGTGACAGGGGAGGGAGCGCACATCACGGCGGTGACAGGGGAGGGAGCGCACATCATGGCGGTGACAGGGGAGGGAGCGCACATCACGGCGGTGACAGGGGAGGGAGCGCACATCACGGCGGTGACAGGGGAGGGGGCGGGTAGCTGACCACGGCGGTGACAGGGGAGGGGGCGGGTAGCTGACCACGGGGGTGAGAGGTGGGGGGAGCGTGCAGCACATCACGGAGGGGAGGGGGCGAGCAGCACATCACGGAGGGGAGGGGGCGAGCAGCACATCACGGAGGGGAGGGGGCGAGCAGCACATCACGGAGGGGAGGGGGCGAGCAGCACATCACGGAGGGGAGGGGGCGAGCAGCACATCACGGAGGGGAGGAGGAGAGCAGCACATCACGGAGGGGAGGGGGAGAGCAGCACATCACGGAGGGGAGGGGGCGAGCAGCACATCACGGAGGGGAGGGGAGGGGGCGAGAAGCACATCACGGAGGGGAGGGGAGGGGGCGAGCAGCACATCACGGAGGGGAGGGGGGGGGGCGAGCAGCACATCACGGAGGGGAGGGGGGGGCGAGCAGCACATCACGGAGGGGAGGGGAGGGGGCGAGCAGCACATCACGGAGGGGAGGGGGCGAGCACCGATCACGAGGGGGAGGGGCCGGGCAGCAGATCGGAGGGAGCGGTGGCACTATGACAGATGGAGGACAGGGTGCACGATCCCTGTCCTCCTCCATCTGTCATAGTGCCACCGCTCCCTCCGATCTGCTGCACGGAGGTGAGGGGCCGGGCAGCAGATTGGGGGGAACGGTGGCACTGTGGCAGATGGAGGGTGGCGGCAGCGGATCGGGAGGTGTGGGGGTGAGGGTGCGGGCAGGAGATCGGGGATGCGGGTGGCAGATCGCGTTGGGCAGCGGCGGCGGCGGATCGGGACGCTTTTCGTACAGTGCAATGGCAGCGCGGCAACTTCCGGGTCCCATGCTCCGGTCTCATAACAGCATGGGACCGGAGCTTGTCGCCCTGCCATTGCACTGTGTACACTCACTGTGCTGGCGTGCTGCAGGGACAAGTGAAGCTGATGGGGGCGGTCACCGGCAACAGGTCCTCTGTGATTGGAGAAATCGGTCACAAGGCCGATCTCTCCAATCAGAGCAGTGGAGCTGGGGGAGGGTGATCCAGTGAGGTCACCCAGCTCCAGCCAATGGCCAGTGCTACAGCTGCACTGGCCAGGGCTGGATTTCAATGTTTCAGTCATTTTAAATGGCTGGAACATTACAGTGGCTGTGATTGGTTGAGCGGCGTTCATCAGCCAATCACAGCCTCCGTAGGTCCGGGGAGGAGGCACCACCCCTCCTAAGGTAAGGAACAGGTCCCCTCCTCCCCGAATCTGCGGTTTTTGTTAACATATTGCAGTCACCGGAGGCTCCGGTGCCGCGATTCCGCCATGACGGAAAGATCCGTCCTTGGTCGTTAAGGCCCAGGGCACAAGGACGGATCTTTCCGTCCATGGTCGTGAAGGGGTTAATATGCGCTGTCGGGTGTGCATACATCTGAAAAATTGCCTCTATGAATGGGGTAGGAAAGGCAAAGCTCCCTAGCTTTTCTCTCATGAATATCCAATCGATCCTGTCAAAAGCCTTTTCCGTATCAGTGCCTAATAGCACTAAGGGTCTGTGGTGAGTAAGGGCATGCTGCATTAGATGGAGTATGCGTATGGAGTTATCTCGTCCCTCTCTTCCCTTCACAAAACCAACTTGTTCAGGCGAGATAAGTGTAGGTAGAATGGTACTTAAATGGTGTGCTACAGGGCTCGTAAATAATTTCAAATCATTATTCAACAGTGAAATCGGTCTGTAGTTGCTACAGATTTCAGGGTCTTTTCCCTCCTTATGTATGAGGGTAATATGTGCTTCTAATGATTGTTTTGGTAAAGGGGAGCCCTGTAGTACAGCATTAAAGAGGTGAAGGAGATGAGGGAGTAGAGTTTCTCTAAAGGTCTTGTAATAAGAGATCGGTAGACCATCTGGGCCAGGGCTTTTCTCTGTGGGGCACTTTGATAGGATCGACTGGAGCTCCTCAATAGAAAATGGCATGTTCAGATTTGTTATATGGGTTGTGTTGAGCGTTGGAAGACGTAGTTCTGACAGAAAAGAGATTATGTCCCGTTGTCTTTTATCTGCTTGTTCTGGTGTCTCATGCTAAAGGCATCAGTAAGAGCTTCAGTGTCTGCCAGTTTTTTGTTATTTGAATCTTTTAAAGAATAAATGTATGTACGTGCTTTCCTTTTTTTTGATCAGGGAAACCATAAGCTTAGATACTTTGTCTCCATGTACAAAGAGGCGATTCCTCCAGTTCATGTAGAACTTTGCAGACTGTTTGTTTAAGATATCTCTGAGCCTTTGTCTTAATTGTGTTAAGGAACTGAGGATGTTTGGTGACTGAAAGGTTTTATGTTGCAGTTCCATTTTTTGTATCTCGGAATACAATGATGCCACCTCATCTTTTCTGGATTTATTTAAGAACGAGGATATGGAGATAAACTCTCCGCGTATTACTGCCTTGTGCGCTTCCCACACTGTAGGAAAAGGGACTGTATCTTGAGTGTTAATATCAAAGTAATTTTTCAGGGCTTTTGTAACACGTGTCTTATACTGAGATTGAGACAAGAGAGATTCATTCAATCTCCATGTCCTGTTCCGGACCCTCTCCCCAAGTGTGATTCCGAGTTTTAAGATAGAATGGTCCGAGTTGACGCTAGTAATAAGTTTGGCATGTTGTATCATGGAAAGAGCTAAGAAAGGAACAAATATGTAGTCAATTCGGCCATATGAATTTTGTGCAGGTGCGTAATGAAAGTAATCTCTTTCTGTTGGGTGGAGGTGTCTCCAGGCATCGACCAGTTGGGCCGAATGCAAGGATTTATGTATACGCATCAGCGCCTTTTTAGGAATAGAGGATCTGTTTGTGGCGTGGCGTGTCCTGACTGGAGCAAGGAGCAGACGTGAGGCTGAAGAGCTCTGCTAAAAAGTGAAAAAATCTGAAGGCATCAAGTCTTTTAAAGCTCACACAGCGGTGGGACCTGTCCTCTGGTGACCCCAGCATTGAGGCACCCTCTGTGCAGCAAGCCCTGGGGGTATCTGTGGAGAGGAGAAGTTGCGGCCTAGTCCACACGAGGAAGCCTCGGCCTGGAGGAAAGCTCTGCCAAGACACAGAATAGCTCCCAGCAAACCTCCTTCCTCCCTCAGAGGTAAACAGAGCACTCTCCTGACCCCTCTCATCTCCCTGAACTGCCCAGGAGTCATTGTCTCAGGGATTTCTGCTAGTGAGAGCGGCTGCTGACAGGTAGCAGACAGGGCCTTATCACCTGCAGCAGGATCGCAAACAATCCTAGACCATGACTCGGTCCCAGCATAGTTTCATGCCCCATGGACTCACACAACATGGTGCAGGGAGGAAGGACTCACTGAAAGAAACACCGGTTCTGACCTCTGAACTATCTGGGATTGGCTGGAGCCCATGACAGTGGAGTCCATCAGTCCAAAGGCGGTGACATCTCAGTGAGTAAAGAACTTTAACTGCAACCCTGGTGTAGTCCCTTCCTTCCAACACCTTAGCTGCGAAGCAGCCAGACGGGACTACTACTCCCAACCTTCCTGTGGCCCAAGATCTGCCTGTGGAGAGCTGTACCAACCTACCTACACTACCACCGGCCCTCAGAGGAGACTCTTTGCAGTGGCGGTTCCCATTTATAGCCGCACACCACAGGCGCCATCATGAATAACTACTACCATCATCCCCATCTTTATTGACACCGATGGGGTCACGGAACTAGGCCACATAGATAAGGATAGTTGACCTCGGGGAGATCAACATCCAAAACCGCGGAGACACCATCACATGTTTCTCAATGCTGACAGGAAACTAGCCAGGTTTTTCACCGGGAAGGAGCAACCATGGGAAGGGCAGTCTCCAGTCAAGGACACCACCTATGCCAAACATAGTATCCATCCACAGACAGCTTTCGGGGTATTTGCCCCTCTTCAGTGTGGAGTAGGAAACTGGCTAGTGGGAGCAATGCCTAGTTGAAGACTACATAGGTAAGGATGGTTGACCTCGGGGAGAACTAGTCCAGGCCGCACACCGGCCTGATGACGAGTAACCCTCCCCAAGACCCTGTGGGCGTGTCATAACTTTTACACATTTGTTAAATGTGTCCTTCCATCAACTTTGAGACAAAGAAATTATGTCTGCTCTTATTATCCTAGACTACAATAACATCCAACTTTGCAACTGCCCATATAACAAGCTTGCATATCTCCAATGTGTTCTCAATTCTTCCTATTGTCTATTACATTGGAATTTATTTACAATATTAAAAATTCTGTGGAACAATGTTAATAATCTGCCCTCTCCATATATCGCAAGCATCTCCTGATACATCCTAAATGTAATCTCTGGTAATCACAAGATTTTCATCTTGTCTGCTCCTCACACAATAATGTCCAAGATTTTTCTGGTACGTCCCCATACTATGGAACTTGGTACCTCAGCACATAATTGTGATCTAATACTGAATCCTTCAAACGCAACCTGAAAACACATATCTTCACAATTCACTTCCCCCTCATCTTGTAGATTGTAAGCCTGAGTGGACAAAATCCTCTCCTTCTGTATGATTCTGTCAACTCAATTCGACGTAGGGACATCCAGATTGTTGTTAGTTGTAACTCTGGGACTGTACCCGGCTCTTCCCGATTTGCCCTGATGCGTTGGCAAATCGGGCTAATAAGGAGTTAATGGCAGCCCATAGCTGCCAATAAGTCCTAGATTAATCATGTCAGCCGTCTCCCCGAGAAACCTTCCATGATTAATCTGTAAATTACAGTAAATAAACACACACACCTGAAAAAATCATTTATTAGAAATAAAAAACACAAACCAATTCCCTCGTAACCAATTTAATAAGCCCCAAAAAGCCCTCCATGTTCGGCGTAATCCACGGACCTCCAGCGTCGCTTCCAGCTCTGCTACATGCAGGTGACAGGAGCTGCAGAATACACAGTCGCTCCTGTCAGCTTCACACAGCAACTGAGGTGAGTAGCGCGATCAGCTGCTGTCAGTCAGGTAACTCACGGCCACCGCTGGATCCAGCGGTGGCCGCGGATAAGCTTAGTGACAGCTCAGCTGATCGCTCAGCTGTCTCCATTAGCCGCGTGGAGGTGACAGGAGCGGCGGTGTCTGCTGCAGCTCCTGTCACCTCCATGCAGCAGAGCTGGAAGCGACGCTGGAGGTCCGTGGATTACGCCGGACATGGAGGGCTTTTTGGGGCTTATTAAATTGGTTACGAGGGCATTGGTTTGTGTTTTTTATTTCTAATAAATGATTATTTCATGTGTGTGTGTGTGTTTATTTACTGTAATTTACAGATTAATCATGGAAGGTATCTCGGGGAGACGCCTGACATGATTAATCTAGGACTTATTGGCAGCTATGGGCTGCCAATAACTCCTTATTACCCCGATTTGCCAACGCACCAGGGCAAATCGGGAAGAGCCGGGTACAGTCCCAGAACTGTCGCATCTAATGTATGTGGTAATTATGGGCAGCTGCTGACTGATATTGTTAGGCTGGGGGGCTCCCCATAACGTGGGACTCCCCATCCTGAGAATACTAGCCTTCAGCCGTATGGCTTTATCTGGCTGGTATTAAAATTGGGGGGACCGTACGCCATTTTTTTAAATTATTTAATTATTTATTTCACTGCACAGTATACACACGCCCACTGACTGCTGTGATTGGGTGCAGTGAGACACCTGTCACTCAGCTTGGGGGCGTGTCTCACTGCAACCAATCATAGGCGCCAAAAAGCAGGAAAGCAGGGAATACGAGATTGTTTAATGAGCAGCCGGCTTTTTCAAAAGAGGAAAAACCGCCGGAGTTTAGTGAACAGCTGTGCAGTGCCGCGGCAGTGATCGGGGAACGGTAAGTATGAGAGAGGGGGGAGACTGACCGACAGACTTTGAGAGGGGGACAGACAAGACAGAGAGAGACCGACAGACAGAGAGACCGACCGACGGACTGAGGGAGATAGAATGAAAAAAAAAAATGACCGACATCGCTAGTAAAAAGCACAAAACGTGCGTTTTGGACATCGGAGTGCCACACAATGTTTTCACGTAAAATCTTTCATGTAATCTCAAAAAGTAACATACACCAGCTCTATCTCACTATTGGGTATGTGCCCTTAACATTTCCACCATGAAAATTCATTTTGGTGTCATTTTGGAAGGTTTTCTGGTGAGTCCGTAAAAATGGCGTAAAACTCGGACAAAATTGTTCACAGCTGTGAGTTTTGAGTGATAAATGCTTCAAGGGGTTTTCCCCATGCTGTTGCCATGTCATTTGAGCACTCTTCTAAGACTTTTATGACATTTTTAGGGTTTCTACATGCTGCTGGGGGTCATTTCATAAAAATACTCGGGTCTCCCATAGGATAACATTGGGCTCGGTGCTCGGGCCGAGTGCACGAGTATCTCTGGATGCTCGGCCCGAGCCTCGAGCACCCGAGCTTTTTGGTACTCGCTCATCACTAATAGTGACCAGTTGAAGATCTTATCAGTACGGAAACACTGGAAATTGGACCAGGAAATTTTCACTTGCATGCTTCTCTGATCTGCTGCCAAACAGTTGGGGTCCCACTTTGCAGATAGCTTCCTCTTGTCCAAATGTTCTTGAATAATGACACAAACACGTTCACGGGAAATCCCCATGATGTCTGCTATTGCTTTAGCTGAAATTCGTCGACTCTCTAGTATGAGGTTGTGCACATCATCGACGATCTCCGGAATAACAACCACTCTAGGTCGTCCACGACGTTCCTCATCATTGGTGATGAAGAGGCCCGTTTTAAATTTGGCAACCCAGTTCTTAACTGTGTAATATGAAGAGCATTGATCCTCCAATGTCTGCGACATATCACCATGAATAGCCTTTGCGGACTTTCCATGCAGAAACAAGAATTTTATCACTCCTCTGCACTCAGTTGATGTGAATTTCGCATTAGACTCCGCCATTTTGTTTTTCCGCATTCGTAGAACACTGTTTCCATAAGCAATAAGCACAAAAGTAGTAGTAAAGGCAGTGGTATCAACCACTATGCAGCATAGTGGTGAATACCACTGCCTTTACTACTACCCTGACAGTCTTAATAACAAGTTGTCTGATGAAGGCCACCTGGCCGAAACGTCACATGTTGCTTTACAACTTATGGAATAAATTCTTCAATTGTATCACCATTTGAGAGTGCCTTGTTTCTAATTCTCTGGACATATGATGTGGAAACCTACAAGTGCACCTCAACATCTCCTACACTGTGGCTGTGCCTTATCTTGCTATTTGAAAACATATATTAGACACGTAAGGCTTTCATGTGATCTAACATTCGTTACCATAGAAACAAAAAAAACCCACAAAGCCAGAGACTTATCAGCAGCCCCTCGTACTGTATATACAGAAAGTGAAAAATGTATTGAATGAAGTCCCCAATTTTATAAGTACATATATTTTTAAACCCTAGAACACACAACCATAGAAATCTACCGTAGAAAACAAGTAACCTAGCAGGCCTGCGAGGCCCCAGGTATGCGTTCTAGGGTTAAGGAGCTATTGATATGAATTTCTCACCAGATATATATGAGAACACATGCAAAGCAAATCGACACAGGCAAAGAAATTAAATCATTGATGTCCATAAACTTATGTGTAATAAAAAAGAAATGACACATTGAAAAAGTATTGAGCACATGAAGAAAGAGAGGTGGAAAAAGCCATTGGAAAGTCATGACACCACCTGAAATCTATCTGTACTTAGAAAAAAATCTTATGACTTAGTGAAAAATAATATCAGCTGGTTCAACTGATGGCCTTTAAAAAGATGTCTCCTTACCAAGGTGCCACACAAGAAATATCTTATGATGGGTAAAACCAGTGAGCTGTCTCAAGACTTTTGCAACTTTATTTTTGCAAAACATACTGATGGTATTGCTAACAAAACAAACTCTAAACTACTGAAGGTTCCAGTTAGCACTCTTGGGGTCATAATCCAAAAATGGAAAGAACATAATTTCACCATAAACTGTCAGCGACCAGGTGCTGCTTGCAAGATTTCAGACAGAGAAGTAAACAAAATTATCAGAAGAGTTGTCCAAGAGCCAATAATGACGTGTAGAGAGCTATTGAAAGACCTGGATAAAGCAGGATATTTCTTTTAAAGAAATATATAAGAAATGCCCTCAATCTCCATGGCCTGTATCCACGCTCAACACAGGAGACTCGAATCGAGCAATAAAAAGCATGTTCAAGTGTGTTTAACATTTGTGCAACATTTAGATAAGCCTGTGAAATACTAAGAGAATATATTCTGGTCATATGTGAACAAAATTCAGCACTTTACATGTCATCATACACACCATGTTTAGAGGGCAAATGGCACTGCCTATCATCCAAAAAAACACACCAACAGGGAAATTTAGAGATGGGAACATCATGATGGGGGGCTATTTTCAGCATATGCCACTGGCAAACTTCATGTAATTGAAGGAAGGATGAATGAACAAAGTACCAATACATTCTTGACAAAATCTCCTGCCCTTTACAAGAATAATGAAGATGGAATGAAATAATGAAGATGGAATGAGAGTGGACATTTCAGGAAGAAAAATTATCCCATACACACATCCAAAAAAAGTTCTCAATTGGTTTCAGAGAAAGAAAATAAAGCTGATAGAATGGCCCAGTCAATCACCTAGTCTAAATCCAATAGAAAATTTATGAAAGGAACTAGAGCTCAGAGTTCATAGAAAAGTGTTTGTGTCAAAGAATGGGACACAATTACACCTGAGCAATGCATGCTACTAGTTTCTCCATACAGGAGGAATTTTGGAGCTGTTATCACCAACAAAGGTTTCTGTACAAAGTATTAATTAAATTTCAGTAGGCATGCTCCATACTTTTTTCCTATATAATTTCTCATTATTAAGTATAACTAGTGATGGGCAAACCCAGACCGTGAAGTTTGGGATTCATACAGGATACCTAGTATCCAAGCATGACCCCAAACACATAGTTCTCAGGGAACTCCATGTAAATATTTGGATTCAGCTAATAGCTGTCTGATAATAAAAAAGAAAGGAAAAAGAAACAAAGAAAATAAGAAATAAAGCAGGAGCATTATACTCTGCGAGTCTCCCATGTGGCTGTAACACTACTTCCGGTGCCACTCATTACTCTCATACATATTCACTGTTTTCCCCGCCCTCTGGAAGTCCTGGTATGTGATTTGTTGCAGTCAGACGGTGCCCCCACTCTGTTTGATAGTGTATGTGATTGGCTGGAATCACACACAGTCTACATTTCTATAGTGGTGTAGAATAAATAAATAAAAAAAAATTGATTCAAGGTTTCCTCATATTGTGATACTCAGCCCACATAAAGCAGAAGGCTAAAGGCTACAACTTCCAGTCATGTGCTTATCTTGGCTGTTTATCAAAATACAAAGGACACTAAGTGGCTTTTTAAAAAAAATATTTAAATAGATAATAAAAAAATGGCATGCAGTCACCCCAAATTTTGATATCTAGCCATCATAGAGCAGACATCTGGGGGCTGGTATTCTCAGGCTGGGAAGATCTTAAGTTATTGGGCCCTCCCAGCCTAAAAATAGCAGCCTGCAGCTTCCCACAATTGTTGCATCCATTAGATCCGACAAACCCAGCACTATACCTGGCTCATTCCGATTGCCCTAGTGTGCTGACAATTGGGGTAATATAAGGGGTTAATGACAGCTCACAGCTTACACTTTGCACTAGATTAGTAATAGGTAAGGTCTATGAGACACCTTTATTAATAATACGGTAAGCGAAAAGAAAAAAACACAAAGACCGAAAAAAATCCCTTATATGAAATATACAAAAAAATCCACTTTCTCCAATTTATTAACTCAAAACACCTAATTCCAGTGTAATCCCCATGAGGTCCCATGATAATCTTGGCTTTGCTAAATACTGAAGTCACAGAGCATGTGACTAGAACATAACCACACACTGTGGCTTCAGGCAGAGACTGACTGAGCCGCAGCTGGGATCAGTAACGTCATTCAGTTTACTTGTGGTCAGCTAGAGGTTCCCATGATACACCACCTGTGACCACAAGCAAACTGACCTCAGGTGACCTCATTGAACTTAGTGACCTTACCTCAGGAGAACTGAGTTCAAAGAGACCTGCATCTCCTTGCAGAAAACTACTTTTTTGCCAAAAGATGAGAATATGGTGCTGAAATTTATATACCAAATCCCTGCACCAAATCTGCATCTTCTGGCAAAAAAATACATCTAAACACAATGCGGTTTTGATGTGATATTGATGCTTTTCTTTGTCAGAAGATGCAGACTTAAGGGGGCTTTACACGCAAAAACATATTTAACGATATGTCGTCAGGATCACGGAATTCGTGACGCACATCCGGCGTCGTTAGCGATATCATTGCGTGTAACATCTACGAGCGAGTGTTAACGATCAAAAATACTCACCTCATCATTGATCGTTGACACGTCGTTAATTTTCAAAATCTCATTGGTCGTTGTGGACGTAGGTTGTTCTTCATTCCTGAAGCAGCAAACATCGCTACGTGTGACACCCCGGGACCAATGAACAACAGCTTACCTGCGTCCTCCGGCATGAGGTGAGCGTGTCGTTAATGCGGCTCATCTCCACCCCTCCGCTTCTATTGATCGACCGCTATGTGACGTCGCTGTGAAGGCACATGAACCTCCCCCTTAACAAAGAGGTTGTTCGCCGCCCACAGCGACATCACTAGGAAGGTAAGTACATGTGATGGGTGTTAGCGATATTGTGCGCCATGGGCAGCGATTTGCCCATGATGCACAAACGACGGGGGCGGGTGCTTTCACGAGCGACATCGCTAATGATGTTGCTGCGTGTAAAGCAGCCTTTAGTGCAAAAACATGGTATAAAAATGTCAGCACCAAATCTGTATCTCTTGGCAAAAAAATGCACAGAAATAGATTGGATGCTGTTTTGGTGTGGTTTTCTGCCAGGAGATGCAGATTTGGTGCAGAAATCTGGTGCAGACATTTCAGCAGCAAAATTGCATCCTCAATCAAAAAACCACAGCTAAACATTGTTAAAACCGTGTTTGTGCCATTTTTTTTTTGCAGGAAATGCAGATTTGATGTTTAAATTTATACTCTAGATTCCTGCACCAAATCTGCATCTTCTGGCAAAAAACACATCAAAACACTATGTGGTTTTGATGTAGTATTATTGTTATGTGTTACCAAGAGATGCAGATTTGGTGCAGGAATCTGCTGTGTAAATTTCATCACCAAATCTGCATCTCTTGGCAAAAAATGCACAAAAACACAAAAACGGTTTTTACATCACTTCAGTGCAGTTTTCTCTCAAGAGCTGCAAATGGGGTGCAGAAATCTGCTGCAGAAATTTTAGCAGGAAATTTCCATCTGATGGCAAAAAACCTTACCTAAAGGGCCATAGACCAATTTACTTATTTATTTTTACACCACTAGAGAGAAACAGACAGCGTGTGTGATTCCAAGTAATCACAGACACTATCAC
This sequence comes from Anomaloglossus baeobatrachus, assembly GCF_048569485.1. Classification (NCBI taxonomy): domain Eukaryota; kingdom Metazoa; phylum Chordata; class Amphibia; order Anura; family Aromobatidae; genus Anomaloglossus; species Anomaloglossus baeobatrachus. The sequence continues at coordinate 105,028,954 of NC_134361.1, forward strand.
ACAGGGTGGGAGCGCAGTCTGACTGCAACCACTCACAGATGCCGAGACTGCCAGTGGGCAAAGGAAGCAGTGAATATTCATGAGGGTAATGAGTGGCTGTGGAAGTAGTGTTACAGCTGCACTGTAGACTCGGTAAATTTAACGCTCCTGCTCTAATCCCCCTATCCTTTTCTAACACTCCTTTATAGCACAGTATTTAAGTCCCCATAAACTCATATGGGGATTGGTGTCTGGGCAGATGTTCAGGATTAAATCCAGTCCTGAATCAGGTTTTCCTAAAAATCCGATTGGACCCGTCGATGTCAAATATCTGCGGGTTCGCCTATCTCTACACATAACTTACTTTATGGAAATCTATGGTTTGATTTCTTTGCCTGTGTGGTTTGGTTTGGATGTATTGTTACGATCACCTGGTGAGCAATTCATGACAATAGCACCAATATATTTACTTAGGAAATTGGTGATGTGTTCAATACTATATATATATATATATATATATATATATATATATATATATACTGTTGCATTCATATATATCCCTCTTTTTATATATTTATATAAAGAGAGAGAGAGATACATATATATCTTTTATACTACCTAAATGGAAAAACTCTTAACTAAGCATTAGGACTGGATTACAGCCTGTTTTATCTATAATGCTGGTCACTGGAAACTTTATTTAAAAGAACAATGCTAATTTAATTCAAAAATCAAACTTCTTCACAACGCAACTGATTGCTGAAAAATGTCCAACTTCCAAAATGAATAATTCTTATTAATTACATGAAAATAGCTATGCTAATACCATTTAAATATCAAAGTGGTTCATAAGTACAAAAGATGATTTGGTAATTCCACTGGCATTAATAAAGAGCAGTGGACAATTTGAAATTCTGAATACAATGCAATATGAAAAACTTAAAGAGAATCTGTGATCAGGTTTTTGCCACCTTATCTGGGAGCAACTGAATGTAGAGACTGAGATCCTTATTCCAGCAATTTGTCACTTAATGGGTACTGTCATTGAACAGGTGCAAAACTGAACATGACATATATTAACAAAAAAAAACTATTGCACTATGAAATGCTACAAGGTGCAAACAATTAATAACCAAAATTCCATAAATACCATTTTATGTGATCCAAAAAGGCACATGTCTACATGGGCCAAAAGGATATGTGTATACACTCCATATTAATTAGCGAAAAACAGAAGGACAAGAAGTATAACATGCACATATTTTTTATTAGAGTAAAAAAAAAAATCTAATTTTAATATAATATAATTAAGACAATGTCCATAAATATGACACAACAATAAAACAAAAGGAAAGTGATTACATATAATTCATGGTTACGGCATGATAAAGGTAAATATTAGGGGTTAAAGGTCGACCAAAATACATGACAATTGTCAATAATAAAGTGCATGTTCATGTGCATATGTAAATCTCCAAACAAACCCAAAAAGAGCAGCACATACAGCATGGACATTGGCAAGACAATGCTAATCCCATATAGTTCAATTTGCATTAATACAGCAGCTGCATATGCCAAAACCCATGCTGGAAAAATGAAAATGTCCAAAGCTGCTCAAAGGGTAAATGAAACATCCACCTCCCCCGACAAATTCAGACCCCAATGTACGTTTTGCTTTCTTACAAAGATGCCATGTGGAATAACGAGCTTCCTCAGGGGGAATATCTAGACTGTCTGAGGTAAGGTGCTATATACAGTATGCTGCCCATGTTCTCATTAGGGAAAACAGCCGTGTATACGATGACTGCTTATATCGCTGATGCACTCTCATCAGCCATCTGTGCAGCGTGTGCACAGACCGACGAGACCACAACCAGCCGGTTGGACATCCCGGTGTCACGGCGCACGCGCGAGTTCTAGGACGGGTCAACTAGGATACCATGCCTGCGAACACCTGCTGGGGACTCAGGAAACACAGCTGATCGATGAGTCGGCGGTTCACAAATGCGCACTACGGCAGGAAGAAAGTGAGACATGAAATGACCCATATTCAAAGCCAGGTAAATGTACTAAGATGTTTAGAATAACTACAAACTGTAAGAGACGCAAATACATACCAATGAACATTCATAGTTTAATCATGTCTCTATAGTAGATTATACATTATAAAAAGGTTGCCAAGGCTGTACAATGGTTACAGAATAATGATATATAAAAATACAGCAAAAGATAGGCAGCAAAATTTAAATATAGATATTATCGCTCCATCTCCTCCTGATGGTATATATCCCACATCTCATGCTGTCAGCAAAAAAAAGGAGATGACAAAGGATTCATCTGAAAAACCAAAAGTATATATATAAGAAGCAGAGACAAAAAAACCCACTTAAATAAAAAAGACAAACACAATATATACAATTAAAAAAGAAATAGCTAAATACTATGGGGCAAGACAAGAGAGCTCACAGAAAAGGGGCAAAGCTTATGGACTCATTGAGTCCTTCAGGGACTAAGGTATCCAGGGTGGTGATCCACTTGGATTCACATTGTGCCAATTTCTTTTTTAGGTCACCATCCCTGATACCACCGTGGAAGACATCAATCCCCCGAAACTTCAAACCCTAAAAGCCCCGTCACACGCAGCGATATCGCTAGCGATATCGCTAGCGAGCATACCCGCCCCCGTCGTTTGTGCGTCATGGGCAAATCGCTGCCCGTGGCAAGATAATTTAGCTTTTTCCGTTACACCATCAGCTGGAGTAAGTGTTCTTCTGAGTTCACCTCCTCTTCCACCAAAACAGCTAACATAGTACATAGCAGAATTTCCAATCCATCAATGACTCCTTTTTGGCCCCATGTAAACTCAACTTTTTCTAACCTACAGCATTCTGAAGGATAGGAAACATACTACACCAGAAACACTTCTTAGAGATATTTTTGAAAAAATGAGCAGTCATCCTTTTTTCTCAGAAGACATAATGCTGAAGGAGCTAGGGAATATAATTCTATTGCATTGTAGTCTCTGTGAGCCAAGATGGTAGGGATACTGTCTGTGATACTAGCAATCTGAGGCACGGCAAACCTCATGGTGTGAATTAGGAAGCAGGAGTATCAAAGAGCATGATCTATTCCACAGACAGAGTCACCTATCAGTCGAAACACAAATCTTGAGGTAGTTAATGAGGCGTTGGATAAAATCTGGGACAGACAGGATTGAAACGTAATTGAGGTAATCAGTGATGGAGGTTTATAGCATCAGTGATATGTAGCACAGTTGATGTTCAACAAAATATCCTCTGGGTCCATTTCAAATTTTTCTGTGATCAGGTCTAGAGGTAGTAATAGCACAAGTGCTTTTGGGAGAGGAATCTAAACAGTGCCTGAAAGATCTGGTCAGGCAGGTGATACGTCGTAAGTTTGAGCTTCATGTTTATGGGAATTTATTACATTTTGCTGATTGTGTTGTTGGAAAATAAGCCAGATGCACCTTTGAAACATGAAATAGGAAGTAAATAACTCATTCAGCACATGAAATTGCATCCCTTTCTCAGATGGAGTAAGCAAACTGACCAGTAAAATGAGGAAGACTCAACCTGCTCACCTTCTTTTACTTGTGATCATTTTTCTGGTAACCATTCTTGTCTCGCAAGTAGTGCCATGTTGTTGTCATAAGCGCCATCATCATTCTCACCTACTGCTTTCCATACTCTTCCTCCTCTACATCCATTGCAAGATCATTTATTTTTTTTCTGTATGCATAAGAAACATGCATTCAGTCTTCCAATTAAATTGAAATTTTACTCCCATATGTACAATTTCACTACAATTAATGCCTGACTACCTGGATTGCATTGCCTTGTGTGAAAAACGTGCGTGTGCTTAGACTCAATCAAAGATTGGTAGGTCATTATTTATTGTAAAAAAAATCATCCCTGCCAGATTTGGGCACAAACTGTAACATTTTTAATAAAAAATTTATAGAAATATATTCATCAATTTTACAATACAAAAAAAATCCTCAATTTTAATATTATTGTGTCTGCATCTGGCATAAATTTCCGGATTGTGACAAAGGACAAAATTGTTGAAAACTATGCAATCAAAATTCTTTGTACTTCATAGCAGAAGTTAAAAAAATGTATATCAATTTTTCAAAAATTGTTTAGGTGATTTTATGAAATTGCATATAGCAGTTAAATGTATGTTCCCTAATCAGTGAAGCTTTTGCTAAGTGGATAATTACCAACAGTATGTCTGAGTAGTAGAACTCTTCAAATTCTCTGCAAAGTCAACATTTTCACATCTGTGCAATCCTGCCCATCAGGCAAGAAAGAGAAGAAATGTTAGAAAGGGCAAAACTGTTGAAAAATATCCAACCAAAAGTATTTGTATTTCATAACTGAAAAAGGTATCTTTTTCCAAAAATGTTTTGACATTTTTCGACAATTTTGAGGTGATGGAATTAGTAGGAAAATCTTTGTTCCCTTATTGGTGAAGTTTTTGCAGAGTGGACCATTGCCAACCAGTTAACCACCATGCACACTTTGCATAGTCAACACCTTTTCTTGTGGCCCTTGGGTAGAGAAGGTCAAAAAGGGCTAAATTATATATATTTATCAAACTAAAATTCTATGAATTTCTTAAATTAAATTAATTTTTTTCCCCAAATTATTAAGACATTTTTGGGGCTGGGAATTGGTTTATTTCCAGAGAAATATAAGTACCCAACATATTGAAGCTTTTGTTCAGTGGATTTTTACCCTCCACATGTATACCCAGGAGACCGTTATGTGCTTTCTGTGGAGTTAACACTTTCCGATAATTCAGCCCCTCTATAGGGTAGGTCAGAAAGGGAAAAATTATCAGAAAGGCTAAATTGTTACATTTTCAAAACCAAATTGGTTAAATTCCATACATGCAATTTTCTTTCACAAAATTTACAATTCTATAAATAACTAAGGCAGCCAAACCAACAATTACAATATATATGATGTGATAAATTAGATGGTTTATCTGCTGGTTGAAAAAGTGATGCACAATAGTAGACTTGCACCACATGAACAGCCAGTTTCAGGCCTACCTAAACAAGCTTAACTATAATATAATATATAAAGCAGATAAGCTGGCCCCAATTCCATCGGTTTCAGGGTTAACAAATTGGACCAATGGAAAAAACTTTGCCAGTTTGCTAAGATAGTACTAACATATCCAGCCTCTAGTGCAGGGGTGGGGAACGTCCGGCCCGCGGGCAATATACGACCCGCCATGCCCTTTAATGCGGCCCCCGGGCAGATTCCCGGGGGCGGCTGTGCTTGAGTCGCCACCGCCATCTTGTGGGCCGCCGGCCCTTTAAATCCGCATATGTGCTGTTACCAATGCGTTCTCTTGTTGGCCAGTGCCAGCGAGAGAGGACTTACTTTGTGGGTGGGTTTAGTGCTCTGCGTTGCCCGCCCCCCGGCCCTCTGAGCTACGTGCCCGCCCCCCAGCCCTCTGAGCTGCGTGCCCGCCTCCTGGCCCTCTGAGCTGCGTTCCCGCCCCCGGCCCTTGGAGCTGCGTGCCTGCCCTCTGGCCCTCGGAGCTGCGTGCTCGCCCCCCCGGCCCTCGGAGCTGCGTGTTCGGTGCCTGCTCTCCAGTGCTGTGAGTACAGCGCTGCTGTGTGTCCAGCGACAGCCCTCTTCTGCGGTGTGCTCTGTCCAGTGCTTTGTGGCCCTCCCTCCCCTCAGTTCTGTGTGCCCCCCAATGCTGTGTATCACCCCAGGTTTGTGTGTCCCTCCTCCCCCCACTGATGTCAGGGCTCCATAAGTGATATCTGTGCCCCCCCAGTGGTGCCTGCTTGTGTATGTGGCTTGCGCCCCAGCCCCTCTTGTGTGGTGCCTGCGCCCCAGCCACTCTTGTGTGGTGCCTGCGCCCCAGCCCATCTTGTGTTATGCCTGCGCCCCAGCCCCTCTTGTGTGGTGCCTGTACTCCAGCCCCTCTTGTGTGGTTCCTGCACCTCAGCCCCTCTTGTGTGGTGCCTGCACCCCAGCCCCTCTTTTTTGGTTCCTGCGCCCCAGCCCCTATTGTGGCACCTGTGCCCCAGCCCCTCTTGTGATGTGCATGTCCCCAGTCCCTCCTGTGATGTATATGCCCTCAGCCTTCCTGGGATATATGTGCCCCAAGCTCCTCTTGTAATGTATATGCCCTCAGCCCCTCTTGTGATGTATGTGTCCCCAGCCCTTTGTGTGATGTATATGCCCCAGTGTCTCTTGTGATGTATATACAGCAGTTCCAGTGTCTCCTATGTGATATATGTGCCATATATGTACCTCCAGTGTTTCATGTGATGTATATACAGCTGTCCCTGTGTCTCCTATGTGTTATATGTGCCTCCAGTGTCTCCTGTGATGTATATACAGTGTCTGTTATGTGATGTATATTATTTACCAATCTTATCACAAAGAGTTGACTGCGCTCCAGACCCAGACAAAAATGAAAAAGCAGCTGTGAGAAGAAACAAGAGTAGTATCACCAAACATCACAGCCGCACCAAAGAGAAGCCGCTCCAGCCGCCACAGTAGCGGTGAGTTAATTAATTGTTTGACCAAATATAGCAGGGTCATTTACACATTGATAATTTTGTGTGGCCCCCGAAGGTTGGTAGAAATTTCCAAATGGCCCCCGGCAGAAAAAAAGGTTCCCCACCCCTGATCTAGTGTAATGCCAGAGAAGGTGTTAAGCATTGCCGGCAGACTTATCAAAGCAAGGCCGAAATGGTTACCTGCTTCAATAGTAAAAAAAATAATATTTGTCAATATGAATCAGGCATGCATCAATGTAGACTTTTTTGCATAGTCAGTTGATGCCAATTATCAAATCAGCCATACCATCTCAATATTTGTACATTGACTGTTGTCTATACCATTCTGCTGCCACCAGTGCCGATAGACCATACTATTCTAGGCATCTATTCAATGTCCATCATGTCATTTATACTGTAATACTGCTGTCTCTAGAGCAGCTATTGGTGGCTCCAAACTGCCAAGCTTCTCCTTACCTGCCCTGTCCTAATGCTATACCATGTTGCTTGTTCAATAGCCACAGCACAGCCATGCCAGTCACACACTTTCTAGCTACTATTTTCATTGGCTGTAAGCCATATTCATAAACATTAATATAAATAAACACTTGAAATCGATCATTCTGTGTTTAATGACTCTATATAATATATAGGAATAGATCACTCTGCGTGTAATGACTCTATATAATATACTGTATGTTTCCCTTTTTGTATTGAATTACTGAAATAAATTAACTTTTTGATCATATTCTAATTTATTGAAATGCACTTGTAGTTCTCATCCCAAACAAAAAGATGCCTCCAAAGGCTATGTTGATAAAAAAAAATGTTTTTGCTCTTGCAAGATACAAAGTAGAAAAGCACCAAAATTAAAAATTGCTTAATCATTAAGGAATTAAAGGGAACCTGTCATCAGAAATTTTGCACTAAACCTAAAAGATTCCCCCTCTGCAGCTCCTGGGCTGCATTCTGGAGAGGTTCCTGTTGTTTATGTGCCCCCTTTCTGACCAAAATAAAGACTTTATAAAGTGGTACCTTTTTGTATTCAGATCTTGATAATGGTACACGGGGGCAGGCTCTCTGGAGTCCATTAGTCTGCCTCCTGTCAATTTAGACCGTCCCCATCGCGCAATTTCAAAGAGGTGACGTGAGGTAAGCTGGCCAGCACTTGCGCAGAACGGTGGAGGCGACGGTGGAGGCGGCGATGAAAGCGCGAGCACAAGATTATGGGCGGGTACTTGCTGATGAAAGTCACAGCGCCGCCCATAATCTCGCGCATGCGTAACACGTCACCAGCGGTCACACTGTGCAAATCGCACAGTTCCGCGAGAGTGGCATGGCGCATGCGCGAGACTATGGCCACCCATATTCTCGCGCATGCGCCGAGGCACTCTTGCAGGACTGCAATATGCACAGTGTGACCTCTGGTGACGTGTTGTGCATGCATGAGATTATGGGCGGCGCTGTGACTTTCATCAGCAAGTACCCGCCCATAATCTCGTGGTTGCGCTTTCACCGCAGCCTCCACCGCCGCCTCCACTATTCTCCGCAAGCGCTGGCCAGCTTACCTCACGTCACCTCTTTGAAATTTCGTGATGGGTGACGGCCTAAATCGATAGGAGGCAGACTAACGGACACCAGAGAGCCCGCCCCCATGTACCATTAACAAGATCTGAATACAAAAAGGTACCACTTTATAAAGTCTTTATTTTGGTCAGAAAGGGGGCACATTAACAACAGGAACCTGTCCAGAATGCAGCCCAGGAGCTGCAGAGGGGGAATCTTTTAGGTTTAGTGCAAAATTTCTGATGACAGGTTCCCTTTAAAGATTTTAATTTGACATAAAATGAGTTACATAGAGTGTAGTTGTTTTTGAGTTTTTTTATTGCTTTACTGAATGTTGAACTCTATGAATATAACTTTTTCTGGATTTTTTCTAAACAATGTCATTATAAGAATTGAAAAACAACAAAACTCGTTACAAATGAATTAAAATAAAAAAATATCACTAAAGATGTTTGTAAAAAGCATTATCAAAATTGGTTGCTTATCAGTTTGTGCTTTAAAAGCATTGAAAAACATAAAATGCACATAAATATGTATTTATAATTATATATTATTAAATACACATATATTTTGCACTACTTTTTTCTTTTTACATTGATGGAAAAGCTAAACAAATAAAATATTGACACTAATAGCATTTTTGTTCAGCAGCTCTCCAATCCATCATCCATTAATTTTTACAATGCTTGCATGCTTCAATTTCTTTTCTGATGATAATTTCTCCACTGATAAGGATCCGGAATGAACAGATGTTAACTAATGGTAACCTGAAAATTTGGCATCCACTAAATTGATATAGAAATAAATAAAACCATCAAAAGACTTAGATCTATTTATTTTATATAAACATGGGTCAAAACTTAAATGCATATCCTAATGTTCTAGCATGATCCTGCAAATGTCGAAGCAACATTTTTAATGGCACATGACTATATAATAAATTTGCTATTCGGCATATAAATCTATTGGTTAACTATTGAAATGGTGTCCTTAAAAAAAAGGAAATTTCCCAACGTTAAGCTGTCAGCTTTGCTTTTTTCTTCCTGAGTAAAGTGTATAAAAATAGCTGTTCACATCTACTTAAAATGTGTAAAAAAAGAAGCATAAAAGGCTTTTAAGAATTGTTCTACTTCCAGAGTCTGATTAAAAGTCTATAAAGTCTGAGACAAAACTTTCATTTTGTTGGAAAAGGTAAAAGGTCATTTTACTGTGACCCAATGAAAGATTTTACAGGATTACATTTCAAGAAGATTTGAAGATTCCATTTCATGAAAAATGATAACTCCAATGCAAAAATAGAGCCAATGTCTCTCGTGTTTGGGGTCATGGTAATGTTACTTTGGTGTATTCTCAAAGATTTAAAACACACATCTCTTTTTTGAAGGCAAATAGGGAAAACATTACTATAAAACTAGTTTCTGCATGAAATAATCCCTTGACATTTTAAATATCCTTTTGCAATACTAAGATTTTTGACTACAAAGTACAAAAATAAACTAAAAGTTTTTTCCACACAAGTAAATGTCAAGATCTGCACAGTTTCTAGATTAGATTGTTTTTGTACTTATATAGTGTGATCCAGTAACCCTCATACTTTAAAGCAGCACATCTGAAAGATGCTACTGGTGAGGCGAGCGCCCCCCCATAGCGACAAGTATCGGTACATTGCCTGTAATGGCGACTCCAGACTCTGTTTACATTGCAGAGTCTGGCTTCTTAATTGCTCAGCCAGAGTCGGGCGTCGACTGTTTTTTGTCTCTGGTCTTTGATTTAGCAGGATTCAATTCTTGCTGGCTGGTGAATGGCTGCTGGGGTCACAAGTTGTTGATGTCCTATCACAGCCGCCTCCATCATTTAAAATATAGTGGACCTTAGCCTCACATGTCAAAGATAGCTCTAGCTTTGTTCCAGCATTATCGGTCTTTGTGCGTGGTGACCCAGTTGTTGGTGTCTGGTTGCATGCTATTTAGTGTGGTGTGGAAATATCCTTGATGTTTATTTCCTCCCTGTACTTTATTTCTCCCTGAGCACATCTTGTCTTTTCACCTATGTGTGCTTGCAGTGAGTTTGACATTTAGTTTTCCCCTGTCTGTTGGTATTTGTGGGATTCTTTACTCCTGTCCCAGCCCTCCCTGGGGATAGGGAGAGGAGGGTGTTGGACCAGGGCTGCTCAGGAGTTAGGGCCACGCTGGTAGTTCACACCTGGCTACTATCAAGCCTACCTCTGGAATAAGGGAGAGTTTAGGGCCCCCTAGCCTGAAAGCCAGTCTTGGTGTCCTTACTTCTGGTTACCTTACTCTTGGTTACTGTATCATACCCGTGAGAGCCATGCAGTCAGAGGTTGCAATAAAGCAAATGCTGAATGTAAGACTAAACATTGGTACCAGATTCACAACTACTGGGCACCAGCAAAGGTGTCAGCTGCCAGGACAGTAAAATATTTGAAGTGCTGGTGACATCTATTTCTGCAGTCCAATGGTCCTGGCACTAGGTCAGCTACTACTGGCTAAATTCCAACATACATTCCTGATATAGAAAATATCCTCCAAACATATAGTCTTGATAGGTCAATTAAATTAAAGGAAATTTTATTTGGAATAAACGTTGTAGTTAAGAGAAATAAACATAAAGATATAAAAGAGCATACTTAGAGATGCCTGTGACTATGACAGAGGGATCTGCACTGAAAGGGTGTTGTATTTAAATAAACATTTTGGCTCACAGAAATGGTGTTTCTATTATTATTATTATTATTATTATTATTATTATTATTATTATTTATTACTATAGTGCTTTATTTATAAATTAAGGCAAACATAGACAAGTATAATAATCGTGAACATTTCAAGACACAGACTGGTATAGAAGGAGAGAGGACCCTGCCTGTGAGGGCTCACAGTCTACAGGGAAGTGTAAGGATACATTAGGTGGGAGTAGAGCTGGTCATGCAACGCTATGGTGGACTGAGGCATACTACATTTTGTAGGCTTATCAGAAAAGGTGGATCTTCAGATTCCTTTTGAAGGTTTCCACGGTGGTGGTAGTCTAATGTGTTGGGATAAAGAGTTCCAGAGTATTCGGAAGACACGGGAGAAGGGGATCTTGTGAAGATCGGAGGTTGCGAGTAGGCAAGTATCGGAAGACTAAGTCACAGATGTATGGGGGAGACAGGTTGGGGATGGCATTGTAGGTCGTGGTTAGTGTTTGAAGTAGTCTTTGGGCAGTGGGAAGTCAGTGAAGAAATTGGCAGAGAGGAGAGGCTGAGGAATAGTGAGGGGACTGGTAGATTAGTCAGGCGGCAGATTTTAGGATAGATTGGAGAGAAGTAAGAGTGTTAGAAGGGAGGCCACTTAGTAGGAGGTTACAATAGTCCTGCTCCAAAAGGAATGAAACAATTTACAAGTAAAATATTACTTTTCAAGCATAATTTTGGTGCACGAAACCTCCAGGCATCATGTTACTGTGAAAATATCTAATCTATAAAACAATGTGTAAGAAAACATTCTAATAATGTTGCTTTCATTTAGCTGACATGAATCATGATTTTAAAAAGCTTGTTGATAACAAATATGATAATATATTAGTACGGTATGTATTATAATAACAGTATTGATTAGCACCAAGAGGGAAAAGTCATAGAATTAAGTGAAATCCTAGAACATTTACACATTAAAGGTTTTTTTTAGTTCTTTATATTGATGGCCCATTCTTACTATAATTCATCAATATGAGATTGGTAGGGGTGTGACACCTGACACCCCTGACAATCAGCTGTTCCCAGTTTTGGCAACGGACAGATGTGTTCAGTTGTGGAGCAGAACTACACAGCTCATCAACTGCAAAGCAGCAGCAGCCAGGTAATGCATATCCACTTCTTTTCATTTGAATAGGGCTGGATCTGCACTACCCCACTGAGGCCACTATACAGTTGACCAAGCTGTGTAGTCCTGTCCTGCAACTGAGCACATTCTTCACAAAGAATAGTCTATCAGCATGTGGTGCCATGTTGCCAGATGTCACACCCCCACCAATCTGATCTTGATTAACCATCTTAAAGGAAATCTGTCAGCAGGTTTTTGCTATGTAATCTGAAGACAGCATGCTGCCTATGGTTAAAGCATAGACTGCAGGAATGCCTGTCTTGTCAAGATCTGATTTGTTGTTTGTATACAATTTTAGATAAGGAGATGGATGTTTGAACACCGCGCCAAAGACCACTAATGCAGGAGATGAATTTAACGTGACTTTATTCCATGTTCAGGTCTACGCGTTTCAGGAGCGTCCGCTCCCTTCCTCAGGACAATACAGGCACAAGCAACATCAAAATCAGCAGTCAAAGAATGAGCCGAAAACTATATACCTTCCGGTGTGACGTCATTAATACGCCCACTTCAGCAAGAAAAGAAAAAAATCGGCGGGAATTCCATACATTCATTGAATAGCAAGTGACATGATTTCAATGCAAAATCTGCTTTTCCTTATCATAAACATATCTATTAAAATTGTCATAAAAACTTCCAATTTAATAAAAAGAAAAAGAAAAAGAAAAAATGGAGTCCCGTGTGTTTATAACAATTGAAAACAATATATAGAGGAATAGTGGTAGTATGAAAATAGACCAACCAGTGAATCAGAATAGAACCCACAAGACGTCGGGTTAATATGTGTAATGAATGTAACAGGAGATCAAACCATTGGGCCACACAAAGCAGGCCGCGGTACATGTAAAAACCCGCTCCTGCAACAGCAGAACATCAAATGTGAGTGCTATAGCTACACTATATAAGATACAAGGAGCAGAGAACTGCACTTCTCAGCATAAGTGAGGTCGTGAAAGTTCAAACCGTGGGAAAAAAACTTATACGCATGCGGGAAAAAAAGGTAAGAAGCAAGATGAGTGTGTGGGGTCGTGAAAGTTCAAAGCGTGGGAAACAACATTAAAGCGCATGCGGCAAAGAGTGAACAGATTTACCGTGCTGGATATGCACGGAAAATATTAATACACACAGAAAACCCGTATAGAAAAATGGAAAAAACAATAAACATATGTAAAAAACCAGAATTCACATCTGATTGTGAAGAAGGAAAAAAACAATAAAATACAAGATATACATAGATATTAATATATATTAGCAATTTGTGTGGACATTGAATTACACCACCAACATAGACATAAAACTAAAAATGATTATAAAATTGATACAATATTAAAATTGAGGTGAGACCTGAATATGAGTTATAAAGGACACGAATAAAAACCCGCTTAAACCCGACAATTACAACTACACGTAAATCAATTTTTAAAAAGATTTATAATTAATATCCTAACGTATAAACCTGAAAATTATTTGTATATAAATTTTTATTTTTACGTGTATAAATATATATGTATATAAGTGTGTAACACGAAAATAAAAAGATAAAAAACATGTATATGTATATATAAAAACAACATATATATATGTAAAAATTAAAAATATATAAATAAATATATAAAATCAAAAAGAGCAGAAAACCCTAATGAAAAAGGTCAGTTACCTCATTCAGCCCCAACGGTTTCAGGGTATTTAACTTATAAATCCAATACGTTTCCTTTTTGTTTAATAATTCATTCCGATTAGGGGTATGTGGGGGTATCTGCTCAATAGGAGTAACTCTAAGACAAAATTTTTTATCATGAACCATGGTCATATGCCTAGATAGGCCATGGAGCATAAACCCAATTTTTACATTGTGCCTATGCGAGTTGATTCGATTATGCAAGGCTTGCGTGGTCCTGCCAACATAACGCATATCACAGTCACACTCAATAAGGTAAACAACGAATTCAGATTGACACGTGAGATGACTCTTAATAGTGAACTCAGTCCCTCCTGGAGACAAACCAAAAAACTCCCTTATGTGCTGTATAGACCTACAACAAAGACAGTTTTTTATGCCACATTTAAAAACTCCAACAGGTTTATTATTCAAAGGTGCGGGTAAAAAGGTCTTTAATCTACTGGGGGCTAACTGGTTTTTTAGACTAGAAGCCCTCCTAAACATGATCCCAGGTTTTTTAGGGAGAACATCCCTCAAAAAAGGATCGTTAAGAAGAATGTTCCAGTGTCTTTGGATGACATTTTTAATGGCCACACTATCCTTACTGTAAGTGGTCAAAAAATTTAAAGAAAAATTCTTGGTACTATTTTTTGTCATAGGATCATTCTTTTTCCCTTTAATTAATTCCACCTGTTGAAGTTTTAAATTATCTTTATAGGCTCTTTTGATCACCGAATGTGGATATTTTTTGTTTAAAAATCTGTCCTTTAGAACCCCTGCCTGTTCAATAAAATCTTTATTAAGGGTACAATTCCTGCGTATCCTCTGATATTTATTTCTGGGCACATTTAACAGCCATTTACAATAATGATCACTAGTGAAATCAATATATCCATTACTGTACACCTTTTTAAAGAACGTTTTGGTCACAATGGTACCCTCCTCATGCTTAATGGTGAGGTCCAAAAAATCTATAGTTTTTTTGTCCACTGAAGGTGAAAATGTAAGGCCCCAATTGTTGTTCTTTATATGTTCCAAAAAAGGGGTTAAGTTATTTTCTGAGTCATCCCAAATCATGAATAAATCATCAATATATCTTTTATATATAATAACATGTTTAAAGAATTTGGAAGAATATATATATTGCAACTCAAATAATCCCATGAACAGATTAGCAAACGTGGGTGCCACCTTCGAACCCATCGCCACCCCACGTCGATTGTTGTTTGTATAAGCAGTAGAACCCTCATCATTGCTTTGACTACAAAGGCACGAGCATGGCAGTCCGGCATGCAAACTGATCCGATTGACACCTTACTGTTAATGTATAATCTGTATGGAGAGCCTAGTATAAGCAGAGAAGCTCTCTCAGCTCTGCTAGATGGCTAAATCTAAAAATTCTGATTGTGTTAGTGCAAATGGACCACATCAAGCCAGGAATCTACTCTCTTTCAATCAAGTCAACTACTGTACACTGTAATACTTCAAGAGCAGCAGAAGAGTCAAAAGGGCATTCACATTCCTTTAAAATTCCTCCTTTATTACCCTTTTGATTCTTCTTTTGCTCTTGATGAATCATGTTTCTTATCTTCTAAAGTGGGCACCACTAATGCTGTATTTTGTTTACCAGAGAATTTATGCCTTTATAGTGACAGTGCATGGACAGTGCCGGATTTTTTTTTTCTGTATAGAGACTGTACACTGTAATATTGCTGCTGGCATTATTGTTTTTGTCGCCCCAAATCTGCTACACATCTATTTGTGTCCATTTTAACTATCATGGTGCTCCTGTTGCAACCACATAACAGCCATCTCAGCCACACACTTCTAGCTGTCAAACACTATTTTAGAAAAGACTTGGTGGCAATAAGCGATAGTTCTTGACCTTGAAAACAGAGCTCCTGTTTTATCTCTGTAAAAAAGCAGATCTTTTTTTTTTAACGCCGTACAGACATTGGACAGATTAGTTACTTCATGATAGTCTGTGCCTTAATGATGTATGATATACCTAGTACGTCATGGCAATAGCAGGGGCTCAGGCTCTGTGCCCCATGATCGCCACCAGGTCTATGGCTTATGTTAACGCCAAGACAACATCAACGTTCTCACTGCCTGGAGCAGTTCATGCACTGCTCCGGGCAGTTTAACCCCTAAATGCTTTGATAAATAGTTATTGCAGTACTTGGGTGCAGGGAGAGGAGCACACTCCTCTCCCAAGCGATTAAGTCCCCTCAATCTGACCACGGGGACTCGATCGCTGCCCGGGGTCAACGTCATAATGAACCCTGAGTCACCCAGCTACGGAAAGCCTCACACATCTTGCCAGATACATATTGTGTGAGGCAAACTGTCAATGCAGCGAATGCAGCACTGACATATAATCTTTTACAAAAATTGTGCATTGCATCTTAATCTTAATGATCAGAGTACTAAAAAATAATGTGCCATAAAGGGACTAAGTAAAAAAAGGTTTTAAAAAACTTGGTAAAAACATAAAAAAACAAAATAAAATACAATTATCGCTGAAGATATACTGAATCAAAGAATAAAGCTGTCTTATCACTTTTATGACAAAGTAAGCGGCGTAAAAAAACCAAACCTATTCCTGAATTGCAGTTTCTTCATGATTCTGCCTCACAAAAAGCAGAAGAGAAAGCGATCAAGAAATATTATGTTGCCCCAAATGGCAACAACCCATCTAGCAAAAAATCAACCCTCACATTACTCTGTCGGCAAAAAAAATAAAAAAAACCTATTGCCTTCAAAATGTGGAGATGCAATAAACCTTTATTTTGTAAAAGGGTTTTTTAGCATGATAGCAACCAAACCTAAAAAAACCATAGAAACCTGGTATTGCTGTAATCGTACTGATGTGAGGAATAAGCCAACCTTATCAATTAAACCTCAAGGTGAATGGCATAAAAAAATAACAAAGCCATTTCTTCAACAGCTGGTGATTTGTTTACTTTGCCTCTCAAAGATCGCAGTACAGTGCGGCTCATATTTATCCTGCACTCTACCCTGAGCGCTAACACCAGGCATTACATGTAAATCTCTAAAAAATGTGATTCAGACAAAATTCCTAATGGGGAATTCACTGCAATGAGGTAGAGGGAGTCACTTTGAACTCCCATCTGACTTGTGGTGTGGCGGTGTGCATCTTCTTGAGCATCTTTTAGTAGGGAACAAAAGTGCGGTCATCAACTACATTTTTTTCTTTGAAAAGATGAACAGAGGCCACACAGAGTCGAGAGTAACTCTGTTGTCTCATTAGTGAATAGATACATTGGGGGTTTCACCTGAATTGTGTATTTCAGAGATATAGATTGAAACTCTGATGTACAGTAAGTGCTCAGCATAGAGCATTCGATAAATGTGAACTGCTCCAAAATGTTCTGTTCCCAAATAGCCACCAAATAGCATTCAACTCAACCCACAGAAACACAACTGCCCACTCAGTTCCACATTATCTATTCATGGAAATATTGTGGGCTTCCACTATACTGGCAGCGCAAAGGCTCTGGAAAAATGATATGGCTCTTCCTTCAAAAAAGAAATCTAGCAAAATCTATGCTTCCAAATCCAAATGCCCTCCTTTCTTCTGAGCCCCACAATGTGCCTAAACCACAGTTAATATCCACATGTTTGGCATTATTGTATTAAGGAAGACCTGCCTAATTTAAGGAGGTAGGTATCTAGAAGCATGAGTTGGGCACAATGTACGGGCACTAAAATGTACTGGGCATGACAAGGGCTTATTTGCAATTTCTCATTCTGCAACATTCACTGTGTTTGACACCATGGGTGTTTTCCAGAGAGTAATTCAGCCCTACACACACCCATAGATGAATTCTCAGAGGAGTATAAATTCCAAAATTTGGTCATTGATGGGGTTTCTGTTGTTCTGGCACTTAGGGGCTCTGCAAATGGAGTCTGCAGCTATTCTAGGAAAATCTGTGCTCCAAAAATCAAATGACACTCCTTTCCTCTCGAGCCCTGCAGTGCGGCCAAACAGTTTTGAATAGTCACATGTGGGGTATAGCCATGTTTAGGATAAATTGTGTAACACATTATGTGGCATTTTTTTACATATTCTCTTTTGAAGATTGAAATCTGGGGTTAAAACTACATTTCAGTGGTAAAAATGTAATTATTTTTCTTCACTGCTGAAAATTATAACATTTTGTGACACACCTGTGGTATCGAAATGTTCACTGCACAACAAGATACATTTACTGAGGGATACAGTTTGTGAAATAGTCAGTTGTGGGGGGTTTATGGTGTTCTGGCAACTCAGGGACTCTGTCAATGTTACATGGCATCCGCAAATCCGTAGAACTAAATCTTAATTAAAAAAAGGCAGTCCTTCACTGCTTCACTTGGTAATGTGCCTCAAAAGTTGCTTTTGACCAGATATGGAGTATTGGTGTACTCAGCAGAAATTGCAAAACAAGTTGCATGTTCCATTCTCTATTTTTACCCTAGTAAAAATGAAAAATTTGGGGACTAAATCCACATTTTTGGGGTTAAAAATGTACTGTTTCTTTTTCACGGCCCCACATTATAAAATTCTGTGAACACCTGTGAGTTCAAGATGCTTAGCAAACATCTATGTAAATTCCTTGAGGGGTCTAGTTTCCAAAATGGGGTTACTTGTGGGGGAGCTGCCCTTTTTAGCCACCTCAGGGGCTTTGCCAATGTGATAAGGCAGCTGCAAACCATTCCAACTAAATCAGAAATCAAACATTGTGCTCCTTTCTTTTTTTATTTTCTTCCTTTTCAACCACATATGGGTATTGACATACTCAGGAGAAGTTGTACAACAAATTTTATGGTGTAATTCTCCTGTTATCATTGAGAAAATGAAAGATTTGAGGTCAAAGTAACATGGCAAAAATGTATATACTGATTTTCACTGCTCAGCGTTGTAAAATTCTGTGAAGCAGAAGGTTAAAGGTGCTCAAAAACATCTAGATAAATTTCTTGAGGGGTCTAGTTTCCAATATGCTGTCACATTTGGGGGAACTTCAGTTTAGGCGAGCCCCTGATAAACAACAACAAAACACTTTTCTACTCCACAAAGAGAAAATTTTGAAACTGTTTATGCACTACAAGTAGCATACAAAGTCTGAAACTGCAGTGTGTTTTTTAATAGGCACTTAGTTACAGCTGGTTACCTTCTGTTTTCCTCTTGCAAGTTTTATTAAGATCACTTAAATATTATGAAGACTGTGTTTAAATTACAGAGCTCAATATGGGTTCAATAGACTCCAAGGCGAACTCCTTGTGTTCTACATATATTTTAAAGTAAGAGGCTTTCAGTTACGAAATTCACAGCAAATTTATTCGCTGCTACTAAAATTATTTAGGAAAATTCAGCAAAGCTGTCAAATTTGAATTTCAGAACATGTTCTCTTTATTTCTATTGACTTACTATAAAATTGTCGAATATTCCTTTGCAGAAGAGAGATAGAGGATGCCTGCTAAATATAAGATCTTACACTCTAGAGGTGAGAGAGAGAGCGCTGCTGATTATAAGAGCTGACACGCTACAGAAAATAAAGTCTAAAATGTTAAAATTGGGTGAAACCATGAATTTTGGGAAATTTTACTCAAACTCTATCGTCCTCAGACCAATCCGCCAATCACTTTTACACTGCCCAACATTTATCTCCCTAACTTTGTTTAGTTATCTTTTCTCAAGATAGCACTAGAAGACACGCAATAATGTACAGAACGTATTGTTACTAAGGATTTTAACCCTAGAATGCGCAACCATAGAAATCTAGCAGTAGAGATGAGCCACCCTCTAGAGGCTCGAGTTCGGTTTGGTTCGTCGAACGGAGGCCGCGTTCGAGTTCGGTTCGGTGAGCCATTCGACGAACCTCTCGAACCCCATTGAAACCAATGGGAGGCAAACACAAGCACATAAAAACACATTATAAATGTACACATACAGTTAATAAACATTGCCATAATACTTACCTGTCCCCGCGATGCGACCAGCACTCTGTCTCCCGCCGCTTTTCCTTCCGATAATCGCTGCGTCCTCCCGGTAACCAGCACCAGCATAGGACCTATCGTGATGTCAAAATAGCCATGTGACCAGTCACATGTCTATTATCTCATTGGCTACAGACTGGTCACATGGCTAGACGTCATTGCTAGGTCCTGTCAGTACATCTCTCCGGTACACGGTGCTCGTTTGTGCATCTCCATGTATCGGCAATATGCTCTGGCACATGATCGGCTCCCCGTTCTGCTTCCCCATTCCGTTATTCACCGGCTGCCACAGCCGGTCAATAACGGAGATCACCGTTGCTATAGCAACGCGCCTGTCAGCGGTGACATCATCGCTTACAGCATGCAGCTGCTGCTCACTCACTGAGTGATATAGACTGCACGGGAGCAGCAGCGTCTTCCTCCCATGCAGCACTGTCTGATGTAGCAGTGCTGCATGGTTTGAAGGAGAAAGAAGACAGAAGAGCAGGATCGCGGAGGGCTGACAGGGAGTAATAAACATGGAGGCTCTAATGTGTCTGTGCATTTAGTTCTATTAAAGTATTTTTTCTCTGTGTGGTGTGTTTTTTAACCCTTTATTGGAGATTCTTAATGGCCGGGTCAAACTTGCCTGACATTATGAATCTCTGACTTAATACTAGCTAGTAAAAGAAAGCTAGTATTAACTCATAATTACCCAGCGAGCCACCATCACCAGGGCTGCTGGAAGAGTTGGATACAGCGCCACATGATGGCGCGTCTATGAAAGCGCCATTTTCTGGGGCAGCTGCGGACTGAAATTCGCAGCAGAGGTGCCCAGAAAGCTCAGGCTAACCTGTGCTGCGGATTCCAATCCCCAGCTGCCTAGTTGTACCCGGCTGGACAGAAAAATGGGGCAAAGCCTACGTGTTTTTGTTTTTTTTTAAATTATTTCATGAAATTTCTGAAATGATTAAAAAAAGGGCTTCCCTATAAATAGACATCTGGGGTTTGGGGGCAACCGTACCTGCCTGCTGTACCTGGCTAGCATACAAAAATATGGCGAAGCCCACATCTTTTTTTTGGTGGGCAAAAAACTCCTGCATACAGTCCTGGATGGAGTATGCTGAACCTTGTAGTTCTGCAGCTGCTGTCTGCTCTCCTGCATACACTAGTAAATGGAGCATGCTGAGCCTTGTCGTTCTGCAGCTGCTGTCTGCTCTCCTCCATACAGACAAACAGCAGCTGCAGAACTACAAGGCTCAGCATACTCTATCCAGGACTGTATGCAGTAGTTTTTTGCCCCCCAAAAAAGTACATGGGCTTCGCCATGTTTTTGTATGCTAGCCAGGTACAGCAGGCAGCTATGGGCTACCCCAACACCTAGCTGCCTATTTGTACCCGGCTGGGAACCAAAAATATAGGGAAGCCCTTTTTTAATTATTTCAATAAGTTCATGAAATAATTTTAAAAAAATTACGTGGGCTTCGCCCAATTTTTGTGTCCAGCCAGGTACAACTAGGCAGCTGGGGATTGAAATCAGCAGCTCAGCTTTCTGGGCACCTCTGCTGCGAATTGCAGTCCGCAGCCACCCCAGAAAATGGCGTTCATAGAAGCGCCATCTTCTGGCGCTGTATCCAACTCTCTCCAGCTGCCCTGGTGACGGGTGGCTCGCTGGGTAATAATGGGGTTAGGGCTAGCTGTATATTATCAACTGGCCCTAAGCCCGAAATTCATGGTGGCACGCCAATATTAGACATGGCCACCATGAATTTCTAGTACAGATAAAAAAAACACAACACAGAAAAATATTTTTATTAGAAATAAAACACAACACAATTAGTGACTCCATCTTTATTGAAATAAAGAACCCCCCTCCACAGTAATCCTGGGTCAAGGGTTCCGCACCGTCCAATCCGGATCCAATATCATCTGATCGGTTTGCTGGAAGGCAAAGCGATCAGATGATGTGTCAGGTTCAAGGGCCTGAATC
Source organism: Anomaloglossus baeobatrachus (assembly GCF_048569485.1). Taxonomy (NCBI): domain Eukaryota; kingdom Metazoa; phylum Chordata; class Amphibia; order Anura; family Aromobatidae; genus Anomaloglossus; species Anomaloglossus baeobatrachus. Next base: position 105,050,568 of record NC_134361.1, read on the forward strand.
ACATGACAAAGCAGCTGATTGTATAAACAGCTTTTATACAATCAGCTGATACATCAGTGCAAAAAAAAACAAACTACACACTTCAGTGCAGACTCCTGTCCAACATCATCAGCTGATAGTTTAGCCGGCCGGGCGGTAAAAAGCCGGCCTCACCGCTCTACTTATAGTGTCAGCTGATGCCGTCAGGTGACAACATCAGCTGATCATCGCCAAGTATGAGAGAGAGAAAGAGAGAGAAGAAACAGAGGAGAGAGAGAGGAGAGAGAGAAAAGAGAGAGAAGAGAGAGGAGAGAGAGGAGAGAAAGAAAGAGAGAAAAAGAGAGAGCAGAGACAGAGAAGAGAGAGAGAGAGAAGAGAGAGAAGAGAGAGAGAAGAGAGAGATTAGAGAGAGAAGAGAGAGATTAGAGAGAGAGAACAGAGAGAGAAGAGAGAGAGGAGAGAGAGAGGAGAGAGGGGAAAGAGAGAAGAGAGAGAAGAGAGAGAAGAGAGAGAGATGAGAGAGAAAAGATAGAGAGAAGAGAAGAGAGAGAAGAGAGAGGAGAGAGCAATGCAGCCTCATTCCGTGAACTGCTCCAATTTTAGAGGTGTGTCCAGCGGGTCACAGCTGATGTCCGGCTCCTCCCCTCAGTGCATAATTAAATTAAATTATATTTATAAATAAATAATAATTATATTATAATATAGTATGTTTTCTCTGCCCTCTCTGAAACACTTTCTTCACTCTCCTTGTCCATAGTATGTTTTCTCTGCCCTCCCTGAAACACTTTCTTCCCTCTCCTTGTCTGTAGTATGCTTTCTCAGCCCTCCCTGAAACACTTTCTTCCCTCTCGTTGTCTGTAGTATGCTTTCTCAGCCCTCCCTGAAACACTTTCTTCCCTCTCCTTGGGAGACAGAGAGAGAAAGAGAGAGAGAGAGAGAAAGAGAGAGAGAAAGAGAGAGAGGAGAGAGAGGAGAGAGCAATGCAGCCTCATTCCGTGAACTGCTCCGATTTTAGAGGTGTGTCCAGCGGGTCACAGCTGATGTCCGTCTCCTCCCCTCAGTGCATAATTAAATTAAATTATATTTATAAATAAATAATAATTATATTATAATATAGTATGTTTTCTCTGCCCTCTCTGAAACACTTTCTTCACTCTCCTTGTCCATAGTATGTTTTCTCTGCCCTCCCTGAAACACTTTCTTCCCTCTCCTTGTCTGTAGTATGCTTTCTCAGCCCTCCCTGAAACACTTTCTTCCCTTTTCTTGTCCATAGTATGCTTTCTCTGTCTTCTCTGAAACACTTTCTTCCCTCTCCTTGTCTGTAATTTTCTTTCTCAGCCCTCCCTGAAACACTTTATTCCCTCTCCTTGTCCATAGTATGTTTTCTCTGCCCTCCCTGAAACACTTTCTTCCTTCTCCTTGTCTGTAGTATATTTTCTCTGCCCTTCCTTAAACACTTTCTTCCCTCTCTTTGTCTGTAGTATGCTTTCTCAGCCCTCCCTGAAACACTTTCTTCCCTCTCCTTGTCTGTAGTATGCTTTCTCAGCCCTCCCTAAAAAACTTTCTTCCCTCTCGTTGTCTGTAGTATGCTTTCTCAGCCCTCCCTGAAACACTTTCTTCCCTCTCCTTGGGAGACAGAGAGAGAAAGAGAGAGAGAGAGAGAAAGAGAGAGAGAAAGAGAGAGGAGAGAGAGGAGAGAGCAATGCAGCCTCATTCCGTGAACTGCTCCGATTTTAGAGGTGTGTCCCGCGGCTAACAGCTGATGTCCGGCTCCTCGCCTCAGTGCAAATTAAATTAAATTATAAATTTATAAAAAATAAAAAAATTCTTTATCGGGACCAGTATCAGAACTCCTGAAGTTATGACTTTTAGGCGAGTGCTCTATCCACTAGTCTACTGCCTCTAATGATAAAGGTAGGCAAATTTGGTAATCTTGACTTCTGCATTGCTGAAGTCTCTGCTGACAGCGCAATTTACTTCATTGCTATGTGGAGCTGATACAGTGCGATCGTGTTCTATGGTGTTGCTGCAGCTTCATGTAGTCGAGCTGACAGTGTCGTGTGGGTTACGTCGGGCCTGGAGGGGTATTTGGTGATTAATAAAGAGGTAAATGAGGTGTTTTTTTGTCTTTTATTCCAAATAAAGGATTTTTCGCTGTGTGTGTTTATTTACTTTCACTTTCAGGTTGATCATAGAAGGTGTCTCGGGGAGACGCCTGGCATGATTAACCCTGTTATTACCTCGATTGCCACCTCACTAGGGCAATTCAGGATGAGCTGGGTGGAGTCCCCCGGGACTGTCACATCTAATGAATGCGGCGATTCTGGGCTGCTGTCTGCTGATATTGTTAGGGTGGTGGGCTCCCGATAACGTGGTGCTCTCCATCCTGACAATACCAGCCTGCAGCCGTGTGGCTTTATCCTGGCTGGTATCAAATATGGGGGAACCGCTTTTTTTTTTTTTATTATTATTTATTTATTTATTTTACTGCACGATATAGACCCGGCCACCGGCTGCTGTGATTGGTTGCAGTTAGAGAGTTGTAACTAATTAACTAATGAAGCGGGAGCCATTTTCTAAAGAGGAAAAGACACCACAGATTTGTGACAGACGTGGAGCGAGGCGCCCGTGATCGGTGAGTAGGAAAGGGAGAGGGATTGTGCTGGGGACGCAGGACGCATGCAGATAGCAACATGTGCACATAGCTTTACTGTGAAAAGCCACGTTTATGTTGATCGAACCGTTCTCGAACCTAACTCGAACTGTCGAGCTTTTAGCAAAAAGTTCCAGTTCGAGTTCGATCTCAAGCACCCCCGAAAAGACTCAAACATAAAATTGGCAAACCTTGAACCTCGAACATCGCTCAACTCTACCTAGCAGGCCTGCGAGACCCCAGGTATGTGTTCTAGGGTTAACAACATGCTATTGGTTCATCTTATAGAAATACCATGAATGCAGTGGCGTAACTAGAGATTGATAGGCCCCGATGCAAAGTTTGCCTCCCCTCTCCACGTACATCGACACTTGGGGTACGGTATGACACTGTCACTCGGGGTACGTGATAATCACGCTGACACTTGGCTCTTACCCTCAGCACCCAGGTTTCCCATGATCTAAAAACCCTCTATCAGCACCCAGCTTTCCTATGTTCTGATATCCATCTTGTCATCGGCACCCAGCTTTCCCATGCTCTGCTATACATCGTTCCCTCAGCACCCAGCTTTCCCATATCAGAGCATGGGAAAGCTGGGTGCTGAGAGAAGATTATAGCAGAGCATGGGAAAGCTGGGTGGTGAGGGAAAGAGCCTTTTTCCCTCAGCACAAAACATTTGAATCCCATGCTTGCATCTTTTTCCCCCTTCGTATATAGTTCATCAAATACTATAATGGCCCCCACATAGCCTTCCATATAGTATAAAGGGTCCCACATAACCCTTGATAGAATAGAATTTCCCTTCATAATCCTCCATGCATTCTAATGTATTTCCCATAGTTCTCCATGTATTATAATTCACCCCATAGTACTCAATAGATTATACTGCACCACATAGGCCTCCATGTTTTATAATGCACCCCCATAGTCCATGTATAAGGTAGCCTCTATAGTCCTCCATATATTATAATGTAGCCCCATAGTCCTATATGTATTATAATACAGCCCCATAAACCTTCATATTGTATTATGCAGCCCCATACTCCTCCACGTAAATGCACCCCTATAGTCCATGTATAAGGTTTCCTTCATTTTGTTTAAGGGTAGCCCTCACCAGGCTTTTCTGTGTTTAATGCAGCCCCCACTAGGCCTCCATGTGCATAATGCAGCCCACCAGGCCTCCCTGTGTATAATGCAGCCTCCACCAGGCCTCCCTGTGTATAATGCAGCCTCCACCAGGCCTCCCTGTGTATAATGCAGCCTCCACCAGGCCTCCCTATGTATAATGCAGCCTCCACCAGGCCTCCCTGTGTATAATGCAGCCTCCACCAGGCCTTCATGTGTATAAAGTAGCCTCCACCAGGTATCACTGTGTATAATGCAACCCCCCAGGCCTCCCTGTGTATAATGCAGCCTCCACCAGGCCTCCCTGTGTATAATGCAGCCTCCACCAGGCCTCCCTGTGTATAATGCAGCCACCACCAGGCCTCCCTATGTATAATGCAGAACCCCCAGGCCTCCCTGTGTATAATGCACCCTCCACCAGGCCTCCCTGTGTATGATGCAGCCCCCACCAGGCCTCCCTGTGTATAATGCAGCACCCACAGGCCTCTATGTGCATAATGCAGAACCCTCAGGCCTCCCTGTGTATAATGCAGCCCCCACCATGCCTCCCTATGTATAATGAAGCCTCCACGAAACCTCCCTGTGTATAACGCAGCCCCCACCAGGCCTCCCTGTGCATAATTCAGAACCCCCACCGGCCTCCCTGTGGATAATGCAGCATCCCCCAGGCCTCCCTGTGTATAATGCAGAACCCCTAGGCCTCTGGCCACTGTGTACTCCCTGATTTAAAAAGAATAAAAAATTACTCAACTCTGTTAGTTTCACCACTGCTCCATCCTCAGCTCTGTCCTCCGTTCCCCCACTGCTCAGGTCACTGTCCACCCGTCCTGCGTTCTGTGCTCTTAGTACAGCAGTCGCACAGGACTGATGTCACTGCGCACAGGGGGAGAATGATGGAGCATGGAGTGCCGCTCTATGCTTCATTATTGCTATGTGCAATGATGGAGGAGGGGGCCCGGTGCCAACGCCGATGACACCAGGCAGGGGGGCCCAATGCCGCCATCGATGACAGCGGGAAGGGGGTCCCAGTGCCGCCGCTGTTGACACCGGGCAGGGGGTCCCAGTGCCGCTGCCGATGATACCGGGCAGGGGGGCCCAGTGCCACCATCGATGACACCGGGAAGGGGGGTCCGGTGCCGCTGCTGATGACATAGGGCAGGGGGGCCCAGTGCCGCCACCGCTGACACCAGGCAGGGGGGTCCAGTGACGCCGCTGATGGCACCGGACAGGGGGTCCCGGTGCCGCCACTGATGACACCGGGCAGGGGGGCCCGGTGCCGCCACTGATAGCAGCAGGCAGGGGAGCCCAGTGCCGCAGCTGATGACACCGGGCAGGGAGTCCCAGTGCCGCCGCCGATGACACAAGGCAGGGGGGCCCAGTGCCGCCGCTGATGGCACCAGACAGGGGGTCCCGGTGCCGCCTCTGATGACACCGGGGAGGGGGGCCCGTCGCCGTCGCTGATGACATCAGGCAGGGGAAGCCCAGTGCCGCCGCCGATGACACCGGGCAGGGGGGATCAGTGTCAGTAGCGGCGGCATCGATATATTTAGCGGCCGCGTGGTCTGCAGAGCGGGCCCCCAAGCTGCCGGACCCGGTCACAATGGCGACCTCTGCGACCGCGGTAGTTATGCCCCTGCTTGAATGGACAAAAGAGTCCTTTTATTTATAAAGGCCCTGTTACACGCTACGATTAGTGATGAGCGAGTACTAAAAAGCTCGAGTGCTCGAAGCTCGGGCCGAGCCTCCCAAGATACTCGTGTACTCGGCCCGAGCAACGAGCCCAATGTTATCCTATGGGAGACCCAAGTATTTTTGTGAAATGACCCCCCGGCAGCATGGAGAAACCCTAAAAATGTCACAAAAGTCTCAGAAGAGTGCTCAAATGACATGGCAACAGCATGGGGAAGACCCCTTGAAGCATTTATCACTGAAAAGTCACAGCTGTGAACAATTTTGTCCGCGTTTTACACCATTTTTACGGACTCATCAGAAAACCTTCCAAAATGACCCCGAAATGATTTTTCATGGCGGAAATGTTAAGGGCACATACCCAATAGTGAGATAGAGCTGGTGTATGTTACTTTTTGAGATTAATACATGAAAGATTTTACGTGAAAACATTGTGTGGCACTCCGATGTCCCTGAGAAGAGACGTACATAAAGGCCTCTGAGTCTAATGTGCCCATTTTGAGGAAGTGAGTCTTTGTAGTATTTTCCTTTGCCAGGGCAGTCCAAAATTGTGAGGTTCACCAATGCCCCTGCATACAGACGTGCATGAGGGCCTGTAAACCTGAAGTGCCCATTGTAAGGAAGTGGGTCTATTGTAGTATAGCCCTTAGGCAGGGCAGCCAAAAATTGGGAGGCTCCACATTGTCCCTGGATAGAGACGTGCATGATGGCCTGTAAACCTGAAGTGCCCATTGTAAGGAAGTGGGTCTATTGTAGTATAGCCCTTAGGCAGGGCAGCCAAAAATTGGGAGGCTCCACGTTGTCCCTGGATAGAGACGTGCATGAGGGCCTGTAAACCTGAAGTGCCCATTGGAAGGAAGTGGGTCTATTGTAGTATAGCCCTTAGGCAGGGCAGCCAAAAATTGGGAGGCTCCACGTTGTCCCTGGGTAGAGACGTGCATGAGGGCCTCAAAACATTAAGTGTCCATTGTCAGGAAGTGGGTGTATTATAGTATAGCCCTTAGGCAGGGCAGCCAAAAATTGGGAGGCTCCACGTTGTCCCTGGGTAGAGACGTGCATGAGGGCCTCAAAACATTAAGTGTCCATTGTCAGGAAGTGGGTGTATTATAGTATAGCCCTTAGGCAGGGCAGCCAAAAATTGGGAGGCTCCACATTGTCCCTGGATAGAGACGTGCATGATGGCCTGTAAACCTGAAGTGCCCATTGTAAGGAAGTGGGTCTATTGTAGTATAGCCCTTAGGCAGGGCAGCCAAAAATTGGGAGGCTCCACGTTGTCCCTGGATAGAGACGTGCATGAGGGCCTGTAAACCTGAAGTGCCCATTGGAAGGAAGTGGGTCTATTGTAGTATAGCCCTTAGGCAGGGCAGCCAAAAATTGGGAGGCTCCACGTTGTCCCTGGGTAGAGACGTGCATGAGGGCCTCAAAACATTAAGTGTCCATTGTCAGGAAGTGGGTGTATTATAGTATAGCCCTTAGGCAGGGCAGCCAAAAATTGGGAGGCTCCACGTTGTCCCTGGGTAGAGACGTGCATGAGGGCCTCAAAACATTAAGTGTCCATTGTCAGGAAGTGGGTGTATTATAGTATAGCCCTTAGGCAGGGCAGCCAAAAATTGGGAGGCTCCACATTGTCCCTGGATAGAGACGTGCATGATGGCCTGTAAACCTGAAGTGCCCATTGTAAGGAAGTGGGTCTATTGTAGTATAGCCCTTAGGCAGGGCAGCCAAAAATTGGGAGGCTCCACAATGTCCCTGGATAGAGACGTGCATGAGGGCCTGTAAACCTGAAGTGCCCATTGGAAGGAAGTGGGTCTATTGTAGTATAGCCCTTAGGCAGGGCAGCCAAAAATTGGGAGGCTCCACGTTGTCCCTGGGTAGAGACGTGCATGAGGGCCTCAAAACATTAAGTGTCCATTGTCAGGAAGTGGGTGTATTATAGTATAGCCCTTAGGCAGGGCAGCCAAAAATTGGGAGGCTCCACGTTGTCCCTGGGTAGAGACGTGCATGAGGGCCTCAAAACATTAAGTGTCCATTGTCAGGAAGTGGGTGTATTATAGTATAGCCCTTAGGCAGGGCAGCCAAAAATTGGGAGGCTCCACGTTGTCCCTGGGTAGAGACGTGCATGAGGGCCTCAAAACATTGTTCCCATTGCAAAGGAGCGGGTCTCCTGTCGTTGTAATGTCCATTCTGCAAAGAATGGGTGAAAAAATTTACCACTGGGGGTATACCTGAAACAAAGGCCTAAGTATTGCAATTTGTAACGGTCATCATCATGGTGGCGCATGAGGAGAAGGAGGCGCAGTCCAGCGATTATCCAAAGTCCAGAAGTGTGTACCCATGGGTGAGTGGAGGTACATGGCAAACTTTAAATTCCGCTCTCATTTGCTGGTGGTGTGGTGAAGTCTGGCCCAATCCAACCCTTGTTCATCTTGATCAGAGTCAGCCTGTCAGCATTTTCAGTTGACAGGCGGGTGCGTTTATCTGTAATGATTCCACCTGCGGCACTAAAAACACGCTCTGACAAAACGCTAGCAGCAGGGCAGGCCAGGACTTCCAAGGCGTAGAGAGCCAATTCATGCCACGTGTCCAGCTTGGATACCCAATAATTGTAAGGCACAGAGGAATGTCGGAGTACAGTTGTTCGATCTGCAAGGTACTCCTTCAGCATCTGGGCAAACTTAGGATTTCTTGTGGCACTACCCCGCACCTCAGGGGCTGTGGTATGTGAGGGGCTGAGAAAACTGTCCCACATCTTAAAGACTGTTCCCCTACCTCTGGCGGATTGGACTTGTGCCTCTCTCGGCTGTACGCCTCGGTTGTCCACTGATTCATGACCTATGCCGCTAGCGTTTTGTGAGGGGAATGCTTTGCCTACTTCCGTGACTATGGCCTTCCGGAACTGCTGCATTTTGGTTGACCTCTCCTCCACGGGAATAGGAGACAAAAAGTTCTCCTTGTAGCGTGGGTCTAACAGTGTTACCAACCCGTAATGATTGTCGGCCAAGATGTTCTTAACGCGAGGGTCACGAGACAGGCAGCTTACCATAAAGCCAGCCATGTGCGCCAGACTCTTAACAGCCAGGACTTCAGTAGCCTGACCAACAAGATGACTGAACATGCTGTCCTCCTCCTCCTCCTCCTCCTCATCTACCCTGTCCTCTGGCCAGCCACGCTGAACCGAGGATATGACTGGTGTGCATGTCATATCCTCAATTTGGCCGGAGAGTTGCTCCATGTCTTCATCCTCCTCCTCGTCATAGTCCTCCACTGCACGTTGTGATGAGACGAGGCTGGGCTGTGTTATCATCACCCACACCCACTACTGTTTCTTGCTGCAACTCATCGCGCTCCGCCTGCAATGCATCATGTTTGTTTTTCAGCAGAGACCGTTTTAGAAGGCAGAGTAGCGGTATGGTGACGCTAATAATGGCGTCATCACCACTCACCATCTTGGTGGAGTCCTCAAAGTTTTGGAGGATGGTACATAGGTCTGACATCCATCTCCACTCCTCAGGTGTTATGTGTGGAGTTTGACCCATTTCCCGACGGCTTAGGTGATGCAGGTACTCAACAACTGCCCTCTTCTGCTCACATATCCTGACCAACATGTGCAGAGTTGAATTCCAACGCGTGGGGACATCACACACCAGTCTGTGAGCCGGAAGATGCAAACTGCGCTGAAAGCCGGCAAGGCCGGCTGAAGCAGTAGGTGACTTTCGAAAATGTGCAGACAGGCGGCGAACTTTTACCAGCAGATCAGACAGCTCTGGGTATGACTTTAGAAACCGCTGAACCACGAGGTTGAGCACATGGGCCACGCATGGAACATGTGTCAGCTGGCCTCGCCTCAAAGCCGCCACCAGGTTCCGGCCATTGTCACACACGACCTTTCCTGGCTTTAGGTTCAGAGGTGTGAGCCAGTGATCTGCCTGCTGTTTCAGAGCTGTCCACAGCTCTTCTGCATTGTGGGGTTTGTCACCTATGCAGATTAGCTTCAGCACAGCCTGTTGCCGCTTCGCCGAGGCAGTGCTGCAGTGCTTCCAGCTTGTGACTGGTGTGGAGGGTACAGTGGATGAGGATGCGCAGGAGGAGGCTGAAGAGCATGACATTCCGGAGCTGTAGAGTGTGGGTGAAACACTGACTGAGGTAGGGCCTGCAAACCTTGGTGTGGGAAGGACGTGTTCCGTCCCTCGCTCAGACTGGGTCCCAGCTTCCACAATATTAACCCAGTGTGCCGTCAACGAGATGTAGCGGCCTTGCCCACAAGCACTTGTCCACGTGTCTGTGGTTAGGTGGACCTTGGGTGAAACAGCGTTGTTCAGGGCACGTGTGATGTTTTGTGACACGTGGTTATGCAACGCGGGGACGGCACACCGGGAGAAATAGTGACGGCTGGGGACCGAGTAACGTGGGACAGCTGCCGCCATCAGGTCACGGAATGCTTCTGTCTCCACCAGCCTAAAAGGCAACATTTCCAGCGCAAGCAGTCGCGAAATGTTAGCATTTAGAACTGTGGCATGTGGGGTGTTGGCAGTGTATTTGCGCCTGCGTTCAAAGGTTTGCTGAATGGATAACTGAACGCTGCGCTGGGACAAGGACGTGCTTGATGATGGTGTTCTTTCTGCGTAGGCAACTGCAGGTGCAGGAGTGGAGGAGGCTTGTTCGCAGGCAGCATGGACAGGGGATTGGCTCGCATGCACAACCAGCGAAGACGTAGCAGTGACATCAGCAAGCACTGCTCCTCGACTCTGTTGTACTTCCCACAAAGTCGGGTGCTTGGCTGACATGTGCCTGATCATGCTGGTGGTGGTCAGGCTGCTAGTTTTGGTACCCCTGCTGATGCTGGCACGGCAGGTGTTGCAAATGACCTTTTTTGAATCATCTGGATCCAACTTAAAAAACTGCCAGACTCGGGAAGACCTAACATTTGTACAGGCACCTTGTGTCGTCGTGTTGTTCCGGGGAACGGTTGCCTGACTTCTGCCTGGGGCCACCACCCTGCTTCTTACTGCCTGTTGTGATGCTACGCCTCCCTCCCCCTGTGCACTGCTGTCCTCGCTCTGCATATCCTCCTGCCAGGTTGGGTCAGTTACTGGATCATCCACCACGTCGTCTTCCTCTTCCGCACCCTGCTCCTCCTCCTGACTTCCTGACAATTGTGTCTCATCATCGTCCACCACTTGTTGAGACACGTTGCCAACTTCGTGAGAACGTGGCTGCTCAAATATTTGGCCATCTGTACAGACGATCTCCTCATGACCCACTTCAATATGAGCTGGCGAGAGGCCAGAATGTGTGAATGGAAACGTGAACAGCTCTTCCGAGTGTCCAAGTGTGGGATCATTAATGTCCGAGGAGGACGTGTACTCAGCCTGGTGGTAGGAAGGAGGATCAGGTTCAGAAATGTGCGGTGCAGCATCACGGCTACTGACACTTGACCGTGTGGAAGACAGAGTGTTTGTGGTGGTGCCAATCTGACTGGAAGCATTATCTGCTATCCAACTAACAACCTGTTGACACTGGTCTTGGTTCAAGAGCGGTGTACTGCTGCGGTCCCCAAGAATTTGGGACAGGACGTGCGAGCGACTAGATGTGGCCCTTTGTTGTGGCGAAATTAGAGCTTGCCCACGACCTCGGCCTCTGCCTGCACCACCATCACGTCCACTTCCTTGTTCCTTGCCAATGCCCTTGCGCATTTTGCAATGCTGTGCACTGCTGACGTGTATATTCACTACTTGTGCGTTATATCAAAGTTTGTGGAAATTGCACACAAGTGCACCTGTACGCTGCCACCAACAGGCACACATGTGCGGTTTTAAAAACCAAGCACGGACGCAATAAGAACCTAACAGGTTTTTTTGGGGAGCGACAATTACAGACAAGTCAGACACTATCTGGACTGTTTTACACTGTGTACACCAGCCCCAGATATGATGAAGGCTGGTATACGGTCACCACTACCCTGCCTGCCTGCCTGCCTGTATACTGGTACAATAGTCCTGACAAGGACTCTTCTGGTCACTAGCCTGTATTCAGACCTGGCTATACCCTGCCTGTATATAGCAACAATAGTCCTGAGAAGGACTCTGCTACTGTACTCCGACCTGGCTATACCCTGCCTGCCTGTATACAACTAGAATAGTCCTGAGAAGGACTTTTGGTCACACTGTTTGCAGCCCTGCAACTGAAAAAGCTATAAAGGGCCGCAAAGCTTTCCCTGAATCAGCGACACTCTCCCTGCACTGACTGTCTGGATAGCAGTGAGCAGAGCACAGCGCGCCGGCCGGTATAAAGGCTCGGTCACGCTGTGCAGGCCGGCCAATCACTGCAATTCCACAACTAACAGGGCTGTGGCATTGCAGTGGTCTGCCAGCCAATCCCTGCATGAGGGCTGGCTCTCAAAAGAGCGCCAACATGCAGAAATGAAGACCACGAGTACAGCACGAGTATCGCGAGATTACTCGGTCCCCGCCGAGCAGCCCGAGTACAGCGATACTCGTGCGAGTACCGAGTAGTTACAAGCATGCTCGCTCATCACTAGCTACGATATATCTAACAATATGTCGTCGGGGTCACGTCGTTAGTGACGCACATCCAGCATCGTTTGACATATCATAGCGTGTGACAGCTATGGGCGACTGTGAACGAGCAAAAATACTCACCTTATCATTGCTCGATGACACATCGCTCATTTTAAAAAAATCGATCGTCCTTCTGCGCGCCGGTTGTTCATTGTTCCCGAGGCAGCACACATCGCTCCGTGTGACACCCTGGGAACGATAAACTGCAGCTTACCAGCGGCCGCCGGCAATGCAGAAGGAAGGAGGTGGGCGGGATGATACGTCCCGCTCATCTCCGCCCCTCCGCTTCTATTGGGCGACCGCTGTGTGACGCCGAATGTCACTCCCCCTTCAGGATGAGGATGTTCGCCACCCACAGCGAGGTCGTTCAGGAGGTAAGTACGTGGGACGGGGTTACCGACTTTGTGCGACACGGGCAACAAACTGCCCGTAACGCACAAACAATGGAGGCGGGTGCGATCACACATGCAAACGCACGATAAATCGACGCGTGTAATGGACCCTTTAGTTCCGCATATTGTAAGATTTACAAAACCCATAACTAGAGATGAGCGAACCGGTCCCGGTTCAGCTCGAGGTCGGTTCGCCGAACGGAGGTCCCGTTCGAGTTCGGCTCGTCGAACGTTCGACGAACCGTACTCGAACTGCATAGGAAACAATGGCAGGCGATCACAAACACATAAAAACACCTAGAAAACACCCTCAAAGGTGTCCAAAAGGTGACAAACAACTCACAACACAACACAAACACATGGGAAAGTGACAAGGACATATACTCATGCGAAAACAAAACAGCTGGACAAGGAAAAAGAGGAGGACACACAGATATAGGCATGGCACGCCCTTCTAAAATCATGTAAAACACCGCAAGGTGACTCCAAGCGTAGTCTCCCTTTTTTTCCAAAAATTGGGCCCCACACACACCCACCCATTCAGTGGCAGCACTTGTGCCCTAGTTGTACACTTCACAGCTAGATTTGCATCAAGCACATTCAAAAATACGCCATACTTAACCGTCCCCAGGATGACACCGGGGTAGGTAGCAAAGTCTTTCCTGATTCCAGCTCTGTTCATCTTGGCTTCTTTTAAAAGCACATAAAGCAAGGGTTACTCCAAGCGGAGCCTCCCTTTTTTCCAAAAATTGTGCCCCACACACACCCACCCATTCAGTGGCAGCACTTGTGCCCTAGTTGTACACTTCACAGCTAGATTTGCATCAAGCACATTCCAAAATACGCCATTCCTATCCGTCCCCAGGATGACACCGGAGTAGGTAGCAAAGTCTTTCCTGATCCCAGCTCTGTTCATCTTGGATCATTTTTAAAAAACACAGCAAGCAAGGGTTACTCCAAGAGGAGTCTCCCTTTTTTCCAAAAATTGGGCACACAGACACCCCATCAGTGGCAGCACTTGTGCCCTAGTTGCAAACAGGATGTTTTGATTTGCATCAAGCACATTCAAAAATACGCCATAATTAACCGTCCCCAGCATGACACCGGGGTAGGTAGATAAAGTCTTTGCTGAACCATGACTTGTTCATCTTGGCTCCATTTAAAAACACAGCAAGCAAGGGTTACTCCAAGCGGAGCCTCCCTTTTTTCCAAAAATTGTGCCCCACACACACCCATTCATTCAGTGGCAGCACTTGTGCCCTAGTTGTACACTTCACAGCTAGATTTGCATCAAGCACATTCCAAAATACGCCATTCTTATCCGTCCCCAGGATGACACCGGGGTAGGTAGCAAAGTCTTTCCTGATCCCAGCTCTGTTCATCTAGGATCATTTTTAAAAAACACAGCAAGCAAGGGTTACTCCAAGCGGAGTCTCCCTTTTTTCCAAAAAATAGGCACACAGACACCCCATCAGTGGCAGCACTTGTGCCCTAGTTGCAGACAGGATGTTTTGATTTGCATCAAGCACATTCAAAAATACGCCATAATTAACCGTCCCCAGCATGACACTGGGGTAGGTAGATAAAGTCTTTGCTGAACCATGACTTGTTCATCTTGGCTCCTTTTAAAAACAATGTAAGCAAGGGTTACTCCAAGCGGAGCCTCCCTTTTTTCCAAAAATTGTGCCCCACACACACCCACCCATTCAGTGGCAGCACTTGTGCCCTAGTTGTACACTTCACAGCTAGATTTGCATCAAGCACATTCCAAATCCACAAGCATTTACTCTCCCCAGGATGACACAGGGGTTGTAAATTCCTTCTGGATCCATGACTTGTTCATTTTGATGAACGTCAGTCTGTCGACATTGTCACTGGACAGACGCGTGCGCTTATCTGTCAGCACACACCCAGCAGCACTGAAGACACGTTCAGAGACAACGCTGGCAGCTGGACACGACAAAATCTCCAAGGCGTAACTGGATAGCTCTGGCCATTTTTCTAGATTTGAAGCCCAAAATGAGCAAGGCTCCATTTGCAAAGTCATGGCATCGATGTTCATTTGTAGATACTCCTGTATCATCCTCTCCAGCCGTTAACTATGTGTCAGACTTGTTGTCTCTGTTGGCCTTGCAAAGGAGGGTCTAAAAAAATTATGAAAAGATTCCATAAAATTGCTGTTACCAGCACCAGATACGGTCCTACTGGTACGTGTAGACTGTTGAAGATGACGAGACCGTCCCATGTTTGTCAAGTTACAACTGGGAGATTCACTCCCTGCACCTGCACGGTTGTTTGGTGGAAAAGCGGATCTAAGATCCAGTAACAGCTTCTGCTGATACTCCTGCATACGTGCGTCCCTTTCTATGGCTGGAATTATGTCACAAAATTTGGACTTGTACCGGGGATCTAATAGTGTGGCAAGCCAGTAGTCATCATCACTTCTAATTTTGACAATACGAGGGTCATGTTGGAGGTAGTGCAACAAGAAGGCACTCATGTGTCTTGCGCAGCCATGCGGACCAAGTCCACGCTGTGTTTGTGGCATAGAGGTGCTAACCGTTCTTTCTTCCTCTGACATCTCCCCCCAACCTCTTTCAACTGAAATTTGACCAAGGTCTCCCTCATCTGCTGAGTCTTCCATGTCCATGGACAGTTCGTCCTCCATTTCTTCATGTCCTCCTGCACCTTCCTCAACATCTCGCCTGCTACCATGCACCCTTGTTGATCCCTGTCCCCCATGGTCCTATGCCTTGCGCCTTGGTGATGATGAACGTCTGGACCTTGGTGATGTTGTTGTGTCTTGCGCATATGAATCCTCCTGTAGTTCATCCCCTTCCTGTTGTCCCACCCCCTGACTCCGAATAGTGTTTAGCGTGTGCTCCAGCATGTAAATGACTGGAATCGTCATGCTGATAATGGCATTGTCAGCGCTAAACATATTCGTCGCCATGTCGAAACTGTGCAGAAGGGTGCATAGGTCCTTGATCTGAAACCACTCCATCAGGGTGATCTGCCCCACCTCTGCATCTCGTTGGCCCAGGCTATACGTCATGACGTATTGCACCAGGGCACGGCGGTGCTGCCACAGTCGCTGTAACATGTGGAGAGTTAAATTCCAGCGTGTCGCCACATCGCATTTCAGGCGATGAACCGGCAGGCCGAAAGACTTTTGGAGCGATGCAAGTCGCTCAGCTGCGGCGCTTGAATGGCGGAAGTGAGCAGACAGTTTTCGTGCCCTGTTCAGAAGGCCATCTAGGCCGGGATAGTGTGTTAAAAATTCCTGCACGACAAGGTTCAACACGTGAGCCATACAAGGTACGTGTGTCACCTTGCCCAGGCGAAGGGCCGCACCCAGGTTTGCAGCATTGTCGCACACGGCCTTACCAGGCTGCAGGTTGAGTGGAGACAACCATTTATTAAACTCGGACCGCAGAGCTGACCACAACTCCTCAGCTGTGTGACTCTTATTCCCAAGACATGTCAAGCTAAAGACCGCCTGATGCCGTTGCGCTCTGCTGCCAGCATAGTAATGAGGGGTGCGTGATTCCTTCTGCGCAGTGAGAAAGCTGCTGGCCTGACCAGACAGGCTTGGGGCGGAGGTGGAGGACCCAGATGAGGTGGAGGATGCAGAAGCAGTGGCGGAACTTGGACAGACAGAGGATTGACACACAAGTCGTGGGGACGGCAAGACTTGGGCAGCAGACCCTTCACCATCTATCACCATAGTTACCCAGTGCCCAGTGAGCGACATGTAACGTCCCTTTCCATGCTTACTGGTCCAAGTATCGGTGGTGAAATGCAGCCGTTCACACACAGAGTTTCTCAATGAAGCGGTGATGTTGTGTGCGACATGCTGGTGTAGCGCGAGCACACCTTTCTTAGAGAAGTAGTGGCGACTAGGCATCTGGTACTGGGGCACAGCGACAGACATAAGGTCTGTAAAATCCTGTGTGTCCACTAGGCGGAAAGGCAGCATTTCGGTAGCCAACAGCTTACAGAGGGATAGAGTCAACCTCTTAGCTTTGTCATGGGTCGCAGGAAGTGGCCTTTTATTTGACCACATCTGAGGGACAGAGATCTGGCTGCTGTGTGTAGACGGTGTTGACTAGGGTGTCCCTGGAAAAATGCAGGTTTGTGAGGAAAGTGCAGGCGGAGACATGATGTTGCCTTCATCCAACGTTGGTGCTATCGATGTCTGAGAGAGCTGTACACACTCACTTGTTTCCCCTTCCAAACCAACTGACGACCTACCAAGCAAACTGCCTGCTGCGGTTACAGTGGTGGAAGTTGTGGGTGGAAAAACAGGTGTGACAGCTGTCCCCACAGTCCTAGAAGATGACGAGCGCGCGGATGCACTGGAAGGGGCAGGCGGTGAATGGTTCGCTCCGCTAGGCCACATTGCAGCACGGTGAGCTTCCCACCGGGCCATATGATATTTATTCATGTGACGATTCATGGAAGAAGTTGTCAAACTGCTGAGGTTTTGACCTCTACTAAGAGAACCATGACAAATTTTACAGATCACATAATTTGGGCGATCTTTTTCTATGTCAAAAAAGGACCAGGCTAGGCAAGGCTTAGAGGCCATGCGACCTGTTGATCCACCCCGAATAATGCTCAGAGGCAGAGTGGTGGCTGAGGATGCAGTTGTAGACGTGCTACCAGTACTCCGACTCTGTCCAGGAAGGCGCAAGGTAACTTCGTCATCAGTTGCATCCTCCTCCACCACCTCTGTTGACCTCCTCGAGTGCCTGACTGTGGGTTGACAGTAGGTGGGATCTAGAACTTCATCATCAATTGTTGTGTTTGCACTCCCCTCCCCCTCAGACAGAGCCTCTTCTTGCCCTGACCGAATATTTAAGTTGTCATCCCAATCGGGTATCTGTGTCTCATCTTCATCAGTATGTTCCTCATTGTCTATAACCACAGGTGTTACAGTTTGTGACAAAGGGTCAACATTATGCTCAGAAACTTGGTCCTCACGGCCTGAATCAGAGTCACAAAGGTTCTGGGCATCACTGCAGACCATTTCCTGTTCTGTACTCACTGTAGCTTGGGAGCAGACCTCTGGTTCCCAGGCTATAGTGTGACTGAACAGCTCTGCAGACTCAGCCATCTCAGTTCCACCATACTGTGCAGGGCTGATGGAGACTTCAGAGCTGGGAGAAAGCAAGTTTGATTGGGATGACAACTCAGAGGACTGGTGTTTTTTGGATGCGGTACTTAAAGTGGCTGAGAGGGCACTTGTTGGACCACTTGAGATCCATTCAAGCATTTTCCTTTTTTGGCCATCATCTACCTTTGTTCCTGTTGTTCGTGTCCGTAAAAAAGGGAGCACATCGAATTGTCCACGGTAAGTAGTAGACATCTTACTTTTGCTGGTAGGTGGTCTATCTTCAGCAGATGATAATGGAGCTTTGCCACCTTCCCCACGGACAAAACCTTTTTTGCCTTTTCCACCACGCCTCTTCCCCTTTCCACCAGCATCTGTCATTTTGCCACTCATGTTGATTGCGACAAGATTGTGCACTGAAAATGTGGTAGTAAAAATTGAGAGGTGGTGTAGATTGCAGTGGTGGTCTAGCTTTATTAACAGCAGAATAATAAAGAATAAATATCCCTGACAATGCAACTACGGCCCTTAAACTGGCAGCAAAAATTGCTAGTATAATGGCTTAGTTATAATGAGTTGGAGTGTGCAATGCAGGCAGCGGTGCTGCAAATGTCTTTGCACTAGTGTGACTAGACAAATGTCCAATAGCCACGTTTAGGATGCCACTAGGTACACTGAGTGTTTGCTAGTATAATGGCTTAGTTATAATGAGTTGGAGTGTGCAATGCAGGCAGAGGTGCTGCAAATGTCTTTGCACTAGTGTGACTAGACAAATGTCCAATAGCCACGTTTAGGATGCCACTAGGTACACTGAGTGTTTGCTAGTATAATGGCTTAGTTATAATGAGTTGGAGTGTGCAATGCAGGCAGAGGTGATGCAAATGTCTTTGCACTAGTGTGACTAGACAAATGTCCAATAGCCACGTTTAGGATGCCACTAGGTACACTGAGTGTTTGCTAGTATAATGGCTTAGTTATAATCAGTTGGAGTGTGCAATGCAGGCAGAGGTGCTGCAAATGTCTTTGCACTAGTGGGACTATAGCAAAGTCCAATTGCCACGTTTAGGATGCCACTAGGTACACTGAGTGTTTGCTAGTATAATGGCTTAGTTATAATGAGTTGGAGTGTGCAATGCAGGCAGACGTGCTGCAAATGTCTTTGCACTAGTGTGACTAGACAAATGTCCAATAGCCACGTTTAGGATGCCACTAGGTACACTGAGTGTCTGCTAGTATAATGGCTTAGTTATATCATTATAACTAAGCCATTATACTAGCAAACACTCAGTGTACCTAGTGGCATGTTGGAGTGTGCAATGCAGGCAGAGGTGCTGCAAATGTCTTTGCACTAGTGTGACTAGACAAATGTCCAATAGCCTCGTTTAGGATGCCACTAGGTACACTGAGTGTTTGCTAGTATAATGGCTTAGTTATAATGAGTTGGAGTGTGCAATGCAGGCAGAGGTGCTGCAAATGTCTTTGCACTAGTGTGACTAGACAAATGTCCAATAGCCACGTTTAGGATGCCACTAGGTACACTGAGTGTTTGCTAGTATAATGGCTTAGTTATAATGAGTTGGAGTGTGCAATGCAGGCAGAGGTGCTGCAAATGTCTTTGCACTAGTGGGACTATAGCAAAGTCCAATTGCCACGTTTAGGATGCCACTAGGTACACTGAGTGTTTGCTAGTATAATGGCTTAGTTATAATGAGTTGGAGTGTGCAATGCAGGCAGAGGTGCTGCAAATATCTTTGCACTAGTGTGACTAGACAAATGTCCAATAGCCACGTTTAGGATGCCACTAGGTATACTGAGTGTTTGCTAGTATAATGGCTTAGTTATAATGAGTTGGAGTGTGCAATGCAGGCAGAGGTGCTGCAAATGTCTTTGCACTAGTGTGACTAGACAAATGTCCAATAGCCACGTTTAGGATGCCACTAGGTACACTGAGTGTTTGCTAGTATAATGGCTTAGTTATAATGAGTTGGAGTGTGCAATGCAGGCAGAGGTGCTGCAAATGTCTTTGCACTAGTGGGACTATAGCAAAGTCCAATTGCCACGTTTAGGATGCCACTAGGTACACTGAGTGTTTGCTAGTATAATGGCTTAGTTATAATGAGTTGGAGTGTGCAATGCAGGCAGAGGTGCTGCAAATGTCTTTGCACTAGTGTGACTAGACAAATGTCCAATAGCCACGTTTAGGATGCCACTAGGTACACTGAGTGTTTGCTAGTATAATGGCTTAGTTATAATGAGTTGGAGTGTGCAATGCAGGCAGAGGTGCTGCAAATGTCTTTGCACTAGTGTGACTAGACAAATGTCCAATAGCCACGTTTAGGATGCCACTAGGTACACTGAGTGTTTGCTAGTATAATGGCTTAGTTATAATGAGTTGGAGTGTGCAATGCAGGCAGAGGTGCTGCAAATGTCTTTGCACTAGTGTGACTAGACAAATGTCCAATAGCCACGTTTAGGATGCCACTAGGTACACTGAGTGTTTGCTAGTATAATGGCTTAGTTATAATGAGTTGGAGTGTGCAATGCAGGCAGAGGTGCTGCAAATGTCTGCACTAGTGTGACTAGACAAATGTCCAATAGCCACGTTTAGGATGCCACTAGGTACACTGAGTGTTTGCTAGTATAATTGCTTAGTTATAATGAGTTGGAGTGTGCAATGCAGGCAGAGGTGCTGCAAATGTCTTTGCACTAGTGTGACTAGACAAATGTCCAATAGCCACGTTAAGGATGCCACTAGGTACACTGAGTGTTTGCTAGTATAATGGCTTAGTTATAATGAGTTGGAGTGTGCAATGCAGGCAGAGGTGCTGCAAATGTCTTTGCACTAGTGTGACTAGACAAATGTCCAATAGCCACGTTTAGGATGCCACTAGGTACACTGAGTGTTTGCTAGTATAATGGCTTTGTTATAATGAGTTGGAGTGTGCAATGCAGGCAGAGGTGCTGCAAATGTCTTTGCACTAGTGTGACTAGACAAATGTCCAATAGCCACG
The DNA here is from genome assembly GCF_048569485.1 of Anomaloglossus baeobatrachus. Classification (NCBI taxonomy): domain Eukaryota; kingdom Metazoa; phylum Chordata; class Amphibia; order Anura; family Aromobatidae; genus Anomaloglossus; species Anomaloglossus baeobatrachus. Next base: position 105,071,111 of record NC_134361.1, read on the forward strand.
TTTAGGATGCCACTAGGTACACTGAGTGTTTGCTAGTATAATGGCTTAGTTATAATGAGTTGGAGTGTGCAGAGGACAGGAGGGTACAGTGCCAGGATTGTGGGGCTCTGGGTAGAGGAAAGGAAGCCTGCCTTTCTATTCCCTCCTAATAGGGAAATGCAGGGAGGAAATCCCTGACCTTTGCTACACAGACGCTGTCGCTGTTTTCAGGACCTGTCACCTATGGCTCTGACCCTGCCGGTTTGAGCCCTTAAAAGGACTTATAGAAAGTGCTCTCCCTAAGCTGTCCAGCGCTGTGTATGGAGCGCATACAGCTGTATCAGCGATAGGACAAAGGACGGAGCTGCGACAGTGATGTCTGACACCAAAGACGCAGAAGAGATAATGGCGTCCTGGAGGAAAATGTCCGGTTTTATAATGCAGGGACATGTGACATGGACATCCTATCACACATGCCGTTGCTTCTCTGGCTAAAAGTCCACTTAGCTGTGTGTGTGTCTGGGATTGGCTGACATGCTGGCCCGCCCCACAAGACGCGCGCGCTTAGGGAAGGAAGACAAAGGAAAAAAAAAAAAATGGCAATCGCCATTATACAAACAGCAGTGATCTGAAGGCGCTGTTCCCGCACACTATACACTGAAATGTCATAATAGTGTGAGTCACAGAGTGACTTACACTATTACAGCGGAAAGCCAGCTAGGAATTAGCTGTTTTTTTGCTGCTAGAACCGTTCTCGAACGTTTCTAGAACTATCGAGCTTTTGCAAAAAGCTCGAGTTCTAGTTCGATCTAGAACAGGCCCCAAAATCACTCGAGCCTAGAACTGGAGAACCTCGAACCGCGAACCGCGCACAACTCTACCCATAACTCTCATAAATGAGTGTCACATGGAGACTTCTACGCCCTATCATAAGAGATTATATCTTATATTCCCTTCCCTTCAATGTCAGAGGGAGGTTTTTATAAACATCGCCAACTGTCATGTTGGTACCAGGTTCTGTGGTGACTAAAGATTCTGGCCTGCTAACTTCCCTAATGTCTGTTATCAGAGCATTCAGACTCGGGCATTGACTCACAGACCTGTAGCTCATAGGCAGGCTAGCAAGTGTTAATATGTGCTGGGCTGCTTGTTAGTCTTCTTTGATCACATGTTGTGTGGGAGCCAGTCACGTTTGCTCTCCTCCTATATATGCTGGCTGGACTATTTCATTAATGCCAGCTATAGTTTCTCTATACTGGTCTGGTTAGGTGTTGTGATCCAGACTTACTGGTGGTTGTAGTACTTTATTGCTGTGAGAAGTTATAGTCTTAACCTTTGTTGACCTTTTGTTGCTTCCTTAGTTCTCTTGCTTTTCTCATTAGTTTCTTACTGTTTGTTCCTGTGAGTTTGCAGTGTCTGAATTTTATTTTTCTATGTCTTTCTTTATCTGTGTTGCCATCAAACTCCTGCCCCTGCCTTCCGTGAGCTGGAACAGATTAGTGCTATTCAGGAGATCAGTAAGGTATAGGTCTCCATCATCTCCACCGTAAAGGGTAATCTGGAGGTTAGGAATAGTCTAGGGTCTCCTAGGGGGAGAGACAGTATAGGAGCCTCCTGTCCCTTTCTATCTTACAGTCACATTGTGACATACAATTCTTATTCAAAAATTATCACATCTTATGCTCAACTCAACAGTTTAGATGTATCAATAAACAATGTTAAATTTTTAGAATATCTTCTATTTTTCATTAATTTATGAGTACCATTTCTTTTGGTTATACTTCTTGGTATAGAGATTAACTCCTTTTCGACTACCACACAGTACATGTACACTGTAAAAGACAGTGCATGTCTGCAAACCCCTATAAATATATAGCACAGTGATTTTGCCACCTTGCAAGCAGAGCCACCAAAATAATCAGTGAGTGTAACCTATAAATCATGCCTGACAACCTGCTGTATTAGCAGGTGCTAGCACTAATTGCATCTGATCAAACTTTCAGATGCCACTTTCAATAGCAACAATAATATTTTGAGATTTGAGAGAGTAGCCTCCCTTATTACCCCATTCAGCACCATGCAACTGCAATCACACGATACAACTGGTTTCCATGATTATCTAATACCAAGTAATTGCATTGTGGTCACCTAGCATTAGGCTCTGCAATAAGAAGAGTATGACATACCTGCTTTCAGTGCAAGGCTAAGTTCTTAAGAACATATAAAGAATCATACTATTTTGATCAAGAAAATATGTATCATCTGCTTTATCTGTATTGACATCCATAAGAAATCTGTTTTAGGCTATGTGCACACTAGAAAAAATGATTTTTCCCAAGAAATTTCTTGAGTGAAGGATTAGCGCACCTGCGTTAAAAAAATCCTCCAATAACGCACCGAAAAACGCATGCGTTTTTACCGCTTTTTGTTGCATTTTTGGTGCTTTCTTTGTGCGTTTTTTTGTAGGTTGGTCCATGCGTTTTTTAATGATTTAACAGCAATAAATAATATAGATTATAGATAGATAATGGATAGATAGATAGATAGATAGATAGATAGACAGATTAGATATATAAATAAATAAATATATAGCTAATGGATCGATAGATAGATAGATAGATAGATAGATAGATAGATGGATAGATGAATAGATAGATAGATAATGGATAGATAGATAGATAGGTAGAAAGATGGATAGATGAATAGATAGATAATTGATAGATAGATGGATAGACAGATAGAAAGATAGATAGATAATGGATAGATAGATAAATAGAAATATGGATAGATGAATAGAAAGACTGATAGATAATGGATAGATAGATGGATAGACAGATAGATAAATAGATAATGGATTGATAGATAAATAAATAGATAATAGATAGATAGATGAACATATAAATTGATGGATAGATAATCGATAGATGAATAGATAGATAAATACAGTGCTTTTTTTGTAAAAACATATTTGCTGGTACTCATCTCTGAGGCAAGGAGCAGGGGGAAGTGGGTGCTGTCAGGCGCGCTGCCGGCCGACATTGAGTAGCGGGGCTGCGGCGGGGTGTGCCGGTGCCAGTGGAGAGAGTGGACGATCATGTGAGCACAAGTATGAGATTTGTACACTTCTGGCCACAATCTGATTTGATGTATCCAGCCTCCGTCAATTCATTTTCATTGAGCATGTCTGTTCAGCACGTGACCACATCTATGTAAATTGCATACTTGCAGCTTCATAACCTCCCACTCTCACCACCGACACCAGAGAATCCTGACAGCGTGCAGTGTGCGCACTGTGAGAATTCAGAAAGCTGCAGTCACAGAGTTACACACAGAGTGACTGTAGACTCATCACAAATTTGGTCAACCCCTTTAATGCTCCTAACAACATAAATAAAAACATAGTAACCCTTAACTTGTCAGACGGCACAAGACTTTATTAAAGAAATTGTCCACTACTTTAAAATTAATGAACTTTCCTTAGGACAGGTCAGTAGGTCACCAATGTCTCACTGGTTGGGGTCCGGCACTTGGCAACCCCGCCAATTCCCTACACTGGGTGCCAGTGGCGGCAGGTGGCCGGAAGTGCTCAGTTCTGAATCTGCTCCATCTTCTGATAGTGGCAGCCGTCTCCTATTAAAATCAAAGAGGTGGATGTGCAGTACCCAGCCGTGGACACCATCAGAGGACGGAGCAGATCCAGAAATAAGCATTTCCGGCCACCTGCACCATAATCAGCTGATCAGTGGGGTCTCATTGCACTCACATCAGAAGCAATGCGCAAGTGGGACCAAGGCCTAATGATGGGACATAGTCAGTATCACAGATAGAGTTGAGCGCGGTTCGTGGTTCGTGGTTCTTCAGTTCGCGGTTCGAGTGATTTTGGGGGCTGTTCTAGATCAAACTAGAACTCGAGCTTTTTGCTAAAGCTCGATAGTTCTAGTTACGTTCGAGAACGGTTCTAGCAGCAAAAAGCCAAACTAATTACTAGCTGGCTTTCCGCTGTAATAGTGTAAGTCACTCTGTGACGCACACTATTATGAAATTTCAGCGTATAATGTGTGGGAACAGCGCATTCAGCGCATGCACTGCTGCTGGGATAATGGCATATAATAATGGCATAATGGCATAATGGGATAATTTTTATTTTTTTTTCTGTTCTTCCTTCCCTCCCTAAGCGGGCGTGTAGTGGGGTTGGCCAGCATGTCAGCCAATCCCAGACACACAAACAACTAAGTGGACTTTTAGCCAGAGAAGCAACGACATGTGTGATAGGATGTCCATGTCACATGTCCCTGCATTATAAAAACGGACATTTTGTTCCAGCACGGCATTATCTGCCTTTTGCGTCTGGGTGTCAGTTATCTCTCACGCAGCTCCTGTCGCTGATACTGCTGTGTACGCTCTACACACAGCGCAATGCAGAATAGGGATATAACTTTCTTTCAGCCCTTGTAAGGGCTAATTACAGCAGGCTCAGAACCATAGGTGACAGTCAGGTCCGTGGAAACTGTTGTTTAACAGCTACACATAAGAGCGCCTGTGTAGCTAAGGTCAGGGAGTTCCTTGCTGCATTTCACCATTAGGAGGGATAGAAAGTGTGGCTTCATTTACTCTATACTGACCCACAACCAGGCCACTGTACCCTCCTGCCCTTTGCACACTCAAGCTCATTGTTACAAAGCCATTATAATACCAAACACTGAGGAAACTTTGTGGCATCCTAAAAGTGGCTGTTGGACTTCATTAGTGTCCCACTAGTGCAAACATATTTGCAGCACCTTTGCATTGCACACTCAAACTCATTTTTACTAAGCTATTATACTAGCAAACTATGCTGCCATTTTAAGGGCCATAGTTTCATTGTCTGGGATAGTTATTGTTGTTTATTCTGCTTTCAATAAAGGTATACCACGCTGCAATCTACACCACCTCTCAATTTTTACTACCACATTTTAAGTGGACAATTTTGTCGCTAGCAAAATGAGTGGCAAAATGACAGATGCTGGTGGAAAGGGGAACAGGCGTGTTGGAAAAGGAAAAAAAGTTTGAGTCCATTGTGAAGGTGGCAAAGCTCCATTAACATCTGCTGAAGATAGGCCATCTTCCAGCAAAAGTAAGATGTCAACTACTTTCCGTGGACAATCGGATGTGCTCCCTTTTTTACGAACACGAACAACTGGAACAAAGGTAGATGTTGCCCAAAAAAAGAAAATGCTTGAATGGATCTCAAGTGGTCCAACAAGTGCCCTCTCCTCCACCTCAACTACAAAATCCATAAAACACCAGTCCTCTGAGTTGTCATCCCAATCACACTTGCTTTCTCCCAGCTCTCAAGTCTCCATCCGCCCTGCACAGTATGGTGGAACAGAGATGGCTGACTCTGCAGAGCTGTTCAGTCACACTATAGCCTGGGAATCAGAGGTCTGCTCCCAAGCTACAGTGAGTACAGACCAGGAAATAGTCTGCAGTGATGCCCAGATCCTTTGTGACTCAGATGCAGGCTGTGATGACCAAGTTTCTGAGCATAATGTTGACCCTTATTCACAAACTGAAACACCTGTTGTAATATACAATGAGGAACATACTGACGACGATGAGACGCAGATACCAGATTGGGATGACAACTTAAATATTCGTTCAGGGCAGGAAGAGGCTCGGTCTGAGGGGGAAGGGAGTGCAAACAATGCTTGATGAGGAACTTCTAGATCCTACCTACTGTCAACCCACAGTAAGGCACTCGAGGAGGTCAACAGAGGCGGTTGAGGAGGATGCTACTGACGACGAAGTTACCTTGCGCCTTCCTGGACAGAGTAGGAGTACTGGTAGCACGTCTACGACTGCATACTCAGCCACCACTCTGCCTCTGAGCACTACTCGGGGTGGCTCAGCAGGTCGCAAGTCCTCTAAGCCTTCCCTAGCCTGGTCCTTATTTGACAAAGCAAAAGATCACCCAAATCATGTGATATGTAAAATTTGTCGTGATTCTGTTAGTAGAGGGCAAAACCTCAGCATTTTGACAACTTCTTCCATGAATCGTCACATGAATAAATATCATATGTCCCAGTGGGAAGCTCACTGTGCTGCAATGCGGCCTAGCGGAGCGGACCATCCACCGCCTGCCCCTTCCAGTGCATCTGCGTGCTCTTCATCTTCTAGGACTGTGGGGACAGCTGTCACACCTGGTTTTCCACGCACAACTTCCACCACTGTAACCGCAACAGGCAGTTTGCTTGGAAGGTCGTCAATTGGTTTAGAAGGGGAAACAAGTGTGTGTGTACAGCTCTCTCAGACATCGATAGCACCAACGTTCGATGAAGGCAACATCATGTCTACGCCTGCACTTCCTCATATACCTGCATTTTTCCAGGGACAGCCTACTTACCACCGTCTACACACACCAGCCAGATCTCTGTCCCTCAGATGCGAACAAATAAAAGGCCATTTCCTGTGACCCATGACAAAGCTAAGAGGTTGACTTTATCCCTCTGTAAGCTCTTGGCTACCGAAATGCTGCCTTTCCGCCTGGTGGACACACAGCATTTTAGAGACCTTATGTCTGTCGCTGTGCCCCAGTACCAGATGCCCAGTCACCACTACTTCTCTAAGAAAGGTGTGCCTGCGCTACACCAACATATCGCACATAACATCACCGCTTCCATGAGAAACTCTGTGTGTGAACGGGTGCATTTCACCACCGATACTTGGACCAGTAAGCATGGACAGGGACGTTACATGTCGCTGACTGGGCACTAGGTAACTATGGTGATAGATGGTGAAGGGTCTGCTGCACAAGTCTTGCTGTCCCCACGACTTGTGTGTCAATCCTCTGTCTGTCCAAGTTCCTCCACTGCTTCTGCCTCCTCCACCTCATCTGGGTCCTCCACCTCCGCCCCAAGCCTGCCTGGTCAGGCCACCAGTGTTGTAACTCCGCAGAAGGAATCACGCACCCCTCATTACTATGCTGGCAGAAGAGCGCAACGGCATCAGGTGGTCTTTGTCTTGAAATGTCTTGGAACTAAGAGTCACAGAGCGGCTGAGTTGGGGGCAGCTCTGGAGACAAAGTTTGGTAAATGGTTGTCTCCACTCACCCTGCAGCCTGGTAAGGCCGTATGCGACAACGCTGCAAACCTGGGAGCAGCCCTTCACCTGGGCAAGGTGACACAAGTGCCTTTTATGGCTCACGTGTTGAACCTTGTTGTCCAGCAAATTTTAACACACTATCCCGGCCTAGATGGCCTTCTAAACAGGGCACAAAAACTGTCTGCTCACTTCCGCCGTTCCACCGCTGCAGCTGAGCGACTTGCATCGCTCCAGAAGTCTTTCGGCCTGCCAGTTCATCGCCTGAAATGCGATGTGCCGACACGCTGGAATTCGACTCCACATGTTACAGAGACTGTGGCAGCACTGCCGAGCCCTGGTGCAATATGTCATGATGTATAGCCTGGGCCAACGAGATTCAGAGGTGGGGAAGATCACCCTGATGGAGTGGTCTCAGATCAAGGACCTATGCATCCTTCTGCACAGTTTCGACATGGCGAAGAATATGTTTAGCACTGACAATGCCATTATCAGCATGACAATTCCAGTCATTTACATGCTGGAGCTCACGCTAAACACTATTCGGAGTCAGGGGGTGGGACAACAGGAAGGGGAGGAACTACAGGAGGAGTCATATGCTCAAGAGACAACAACATCACCAAGGTCCAGATGTTCAGCATCAGCAAGGCGGCAGGCATGGGACCATGGGGGACAGGGATCAACAAGGGCGCATGGTAGCAGGCGAAATGTTGAGGAAGGTGCAGGAGAACATGAAGAAATGGAGGACGAACTGTCCATGGACATGGAAGACTCAGCAGATGAGGGAGACCTTGGTCGAATTTCAGTTGAAAGAGGTTGGGGGGAGATGTCAGAGGAAGAAAGAACGGTTAGCACCTCTATGCCACAAACATAGCATGGACTTGGTCCGCATGGCTGCGCCAGACACAAGAGCACCTTCTTGCTGCACTACCTCCAACATGACCCTCGTATTGTCAAAATTAGAAGTGATGATGAGTACTGGCTTGCCACACTATTAGATCCCCGGTACAAGTCCAAATTTTGTGACATAATTCCAGCCATAGAAAGGGACGCATGTATGCAGGAGTATCAGCAAAAGCTGTTACTCGATCTTAATCCGGCTTTTCCTCCAAACATCCGTGGTGCACGGCGTGAATCTCCCAGTTGTAACTCGACAAACATGGGACGGTCTCGTCATCTTCAACAGTCTAACCGTACCAGCAGCACCGTATCTGGTGCTGGTAACAGCAATTTTATTGAATCTTTTCATAATTTTTTTAGACCATCCTTTGCAAGGCCACCAGAGACAACAAGTCTGACACATAGTCAACGGCTGGAGAGGATGATACAGGAGTATCTCCAAATGAACATCGATGCCATGACTTTGCAACTGGAGCCTTGCTCATTTTTGGCTTCAAATCTTGAAAAATGGCCAGAGCTCTCCACTTACGCCTTGGAGAGCTTGTGTCCAGCTGCCAGCGTTGTCTCTGAACGTGTCTTCAGTGCTGCTGAATGTGTGCTGACAGATAAGCGCACACGTCTGTCCAGTGACAATGTGGACAGACTAACGTTCATCAAAATGAACAAGTCATGGATTTACTACCCCTGTGTCATCCTTAGGGGAGAGTAAATGCTTGTGTATTTTGAATGTGCTTGATGCAAATCTACCTGTGAAGTGTACAACTGGGGCACAAGTGCTGCCACTGAAGGGGTGGGTGTCTGTGTGGCCCAATTTTTGGAAAAAAGGAGACTCTGCTTGGAGTAACCCTTGCTTGCTGTGTTTTTAAAAAGGAGCCAAGATGAACAAGTCATGTTTCAGCAAAGACTTTGCTACCTACCCCGGTGCCATTCTGGGGACGGTTAAGGATGGTGTATTATTGAATCTGCTTGATGCAAATCTACCTGTGAAGTGTACGACTGGGGCACAAGTGCTGCCACTGAAGGGGTGTCTGTGTGGCCCAATTTTTGAAAAAAGGGAGACTCCGCTTTGAGTCACCTTGCAGTGTTTTAGATCATTTTAGAAGGGCATGCCATGCCTTTATCTGTGTCTCCTCCTCTTTTTCATTGTCCAGCTCTTTTGTTTTCGCATGAGTATATGTCCTTGTCACTTTCCCATGTGTTTGTGTTGTGTTGTGTTGTGAGTTGTTTGTCACCTTTTGAACACCTTTGAGGGTGTTTTCTAGGTGTTTTTATGTGTTTGTGATTGCCTCCCATTGTTTCCTATGCGGTTCGAGTGGTTCGCCGAACCGGTTCGCCAAACCGAACGCGACCCAGACCTTGGTTCGGCAAACCGAGCTTGAGCTGAACCATGACCGGTTCGCTCATCTCTAATCACAAATAAACATTTACATTCAGGTACCTTATAGATGATGTTGTCTCTAGTCATTTCTTTCATTTCTTCATCTTGTCCTGACGCCATGATGACTTTTCACATTCACATCTCGTCTCTGCAGATTTTCATCTTCTCCGGTCTTCTGTAACACATCCTGGCACGATGCCCCTAAAATAGCAGAATGATTATAATACTTCTACTTAAAAATATCTGCCCTACACAGTGCCCCAGAATAAATAATGGCCCCAGTATTCTCTGCACAAAATATGACCCACACTGTCCCTCTTATGGTACATGCCCTCCATATTCCCTCTTTGCAAACTGAGCCTGTTTACAGTGTCCTTTACACTGTGTCCCCTTATACTGCACTGTCTTTATACTGTGCCTCATCACAATCCCCCCTCCTCGCTTTAACCTCACACTGTCCTCTCATTCTGTCCCCTCTTCATACCACCCCCTCCACTACCCAGTCTTTATTCTGTGCCCCTCACATTCTTCACATCCTTTCCTGTCTCCTCACTACCTCCTGTGTGTCCATATACTTTTCCACCTCACTCCCCATCCTGCTCACTTGCTCCTCATACCATGTCACTTTATTCTGTGTCCTCAAAATTTCTTTCCAGTTTGCTCCACATCTTCTCTGTGCCCATGCATGAAACCTCATCCTCTCTGTCCCCATGCATCACCCCTTATCCTCTCTGTCCCCATGCATGAAACCTCATCCTCTCTCCCCCATGCATCACCCCTCATCCTCTCTGTCCCCATGCATGAAACCTCATCCTCTCTCTCCCCATGCATGAAACCTCATCCTCTCTCCCCATACATCACCCCTCATCCTCTCTCCCCATACATGAAACCTCATCCTCTCTCTCCCCATGCATGAAACCTTATCCTCTCTCTCCCCATACATGAAACCTCATCCTCTCTCTCCCCATGCATGAAACCTCATCCTCTCTCTCCCCATGCATGAAACGTCATCCTCTCTCCCCATACATCACCCCTCATCATTTCTCTCCCCATGCATGAAACCTCATCCTCTCTCTCCCCATACATCACCCCTCATCCTCTCTCCCCAAGCATGAAACCTCATCCTCTCTCTCTCCATACATCACCCCTCATCATTTCTCTCCCCATGCATGAAACCTCATCCTCTCTCTCCCCATATATAACCCCTCATCCTCTCTCCCCATGAATGAAACCTCATCCTCTCTCTCCCCATACATCACCCCTCATCCCTTTCTGTGGCATCACTTGTGCCCCAGTTGCAAACTTGACAGGTAGATTTGCATCAAGCACAGTCAAAAATACGCCAGCCTTTACTCTCCCCAGGATGACACAGTGGTAGTAAAGTCTTTGCTGATCCATGACTTGTTCATCTTGATGAACATTAATCTGTCCACATTTTCACTGGACAGACGTCAGCACACAACCAGCAGCACTGAAGACACGTTCAGAGACAACGCTGGCTGCGGGACACGACAAGATCTCAGAGGCATAAGTGGTGAGCTCAGGCCATTTTTCAAGATTTGAAGCCCAAAATGAGAAAGGCTCCAGTTGCAAAGTCATGGCATCGATGTTCATTTGGAGATACTCCTGTATCATCCTCTCTAGCCGTTGACCATATGTCAGACTTGTTGTCTCTTGTGGCTTTGCATTGGATGGTCTAAAAAAAAATATGAAACGATTCCATAAAATTGCTGATACCAGCACCAGATACTGTGTTGCAGGTACGGTTTGACTGATAATGAGGAGACAGTCCCATGCTTGCCAAGTTACAACTGGGAGACTCACTCTGTGCACCATTGGTGTTTGGTGGAAAAGCTGAGCTAAGATTGAGTAACAGCTTCTGCTGATACTCCTGCATACATGCGTCCCTTTCTATGGCTGGAATTATTTCGCCAAATTTAGACTTGTACCGGGGATCTAATAGTGAGGCAACCCAGTAGTCAGCATCACTTCTAATTCGGACAATCCGAGGGTCATGTTGTAGGTAGTGCAGCAAGAAGGCGCTAATGTGTCTTGCGCATCCATGCGGACCAAGTCCTCACTGTGTTTGTGTCAGCGAGGTAGTAACAGTGCTTTCTTCCTCTGACATCTTCCCCCAACCTCGTTCAACCGAAATTTGACCAAGGTCTCCCTCATCTGCTGAGTCTTCCCTGGCCATCGAGAATTCGTCCTCCATATCTTCCTGGTCTCCTGCACCTTCCTCAACATTTTGGCTGCTACCATGCGCCCTTGTTAGTCCCTCTCCCCCACCGTCCCATGCCTGCCGCCTTGGTGAGGCTGAACGTCTGGACCTTATAGATGTTGGTATCCCTTGCGCATATGAATCCTCCTGTAGTTCCTCCCCTTTCTGTTGTCCCACCCCCTGACTCCGAATAGTGTTTAGCGTGTGCTGCAGCATGTAAATGACAGGAATTGTCATGTTGATAATGGCATTGTCAGCGCTAAACATATTCGTCACCATGTCAAAACTGTGCAGAAGGGTGCATAGGTCCTTGATCTGAGACCACTCCAGCAGTGTGATCTTCCCCACCTCTGCATCTCGTTGGCCCAGGCTATACGTCATAACGTATTGCACCACGGCTTGGCGGTGCTGCCACAGTCACTGCAACATGTAGAGAGTCGAATTCCAGCGTGTCGCCACATCATATTTAAGGCGGTGAAGCGGCAGGCCGAAAGACATCTGGAGCGATGCAAGTCGATCAGCTGCGCCGGTTGAATGGCGGAAGTGAGCAGAGAGTGACCGTGCCTTTGCAGAAGCCCATCTAGGCCGGGATAGTGGGTTGAAATTTGCAGGACAACAAGGTTCAACACGTGAGCCATACAAGGCACGTGTGTCACCTTGCCCAGGTGAAGGTCCACACCCAGGTTTGCAGCATTGTCGCACATGGCCTTCCCAGGCTGCAGGTTGAGTGGAGACAACCATTTACGAAACTCGGACCGCAGAGCTGACCACAACTCCCTAGCTGTGTGACTCCTATTTCCCAGGCATTTCAACGTAAAGACCGCCTGATGCCGTTGAGCTCTGCTGCCAGCATAGTAAGGAGTTGTGCGGGATTCCTTGTGCGCAGTTACAACACATGTGGCCTGACCAGGCAGGCTTGGGGCAGAGGTGGAGGACCCAGACGAGGTTGAGGAGGCAGAAGCAGTGGAGGAACTTCTACATAAAGAGGATTGACGCACAAGTCGTGGGGACAGCAAGACTTGTGCAGCAGACCCTTCTCCATCTCTCACCATAGTTACCCAGTGCCCAGTCAGTGACATGTAATGCCCCTGTCCATGCTTGGTGGTCCAAGTATCGGTGGTGAAATGCACCCTGTCACACACAGAGTTTCTCAAGGAAGCGGTGATGTTGTGTGTGACATGCTGGTGTGGCGCAGGCACACCTTTCTTGGAGAAATAGTGGCAACTGGGCATCTGGTACTGGGGCACAGCGACAGACATAAGGTCTCTAAAATGCTCTGTGCCCACCAGGCGGAAAGGCAGCATTTCGGTAGCCAAGAGCTTACAGAGGGTGAAAGTCAACCTCTTAGCTTTGTCATGGCTCGGAGGAAATGGCCTTTTATTTGTCCACACCTGAGGGACCGAGATCTGGCTACTGTGTGGAGACGGTGTTGTGTAGGATATCCCTGGAAAACTGCAGGTCTGTGAGGAAAGTGCAGGCAGAGACATGATGTTGCCTTCATCCAAAGTTGGTGCTCTTGATGTCTGAGAGCGCTCTACACCAGCACTTGTTTCCCCTTCCAAAACAACTGACGACCTGCCAAGCAAACTGTCTGTTTTGGGTAAAGAGGTGGAAGGTCTGCATGGAAAAATATGTGTGATAGCTGTCCCCACAATCATAGAGGAAGAAGAGCGCGCGGATGCACTTGAAGGGGCAGATGGTGGTTGGCCCACTCCGCTAGGCCGCATTGTAGCACAGTGAGCTTCCCACTGGGACCTATGCTTGTTATTCATGTGACGATTCATGGAAGAAGTTGTCAAACTAGTGAGCTTTTGGCCTCTACTTATACATTGGCGACAAGTCTTACATATTACATGATTTGGGAGATCCTTTGCGAGGTCAAAAAAGGACCAGGCTAGGCAAGGCTTAGAGCCCATGCGACCTGCAGAGCCACCCCGACTTGTCCTCAGAGGCAGACTTGTGGTTGAGAATGCAGTTGTTGACGTGCTTCCAGTACACCGACTCTGTCCAGGAGGACGCAAGGTAACTTCGTCGTCAGTCGCATCCTCCTTCACCACCTCTGCTGACCTCCTTGAGTGCGTGAATGTGGGTTGACAGTAAGTGGGATTTAGAACTTCATCATCAAGCGTTGTGTTTGTACTCACCTCACCCTCAGATATAACCTCTTCCTGCCCTGACTGAATAGGTAAGTTGTCATCCCAATCAGGTATATAAATCTCATCGTCATCAGTATGTTCCTCATTGTCTCCACCAACAGGTGTTGCAGTTTGGGAATGAGGGTGTACATTGTCGCGGGTGGAGGAGGGGACGATGCGCTCTCCCTCTGCTCGGGTCCGCTGCGGCCGCTGCTGCTCGGTGGCTCGAGCGATGGGCCGGATCCCGGGGACTCGAGCGGCGCTCCTCGCCCGTGAGTGAAAAGGGGGGTTTGATTTTGGGGATTTATTGTCCGTGACGCCACCCACGGTTGTGGTGATTGTGTGGACACCACCGCTGCTCTGTATGGGGATCCCAGGAGCGGTGACAGGGCGCAGCTTTGTTGTTATTTCTCCCCTCCGTGGGTAGGGGGTTGGTTGTCCGGGGCCCGGTGATGGGGTAGGGGTGGATGGCAGGCCGGGTGCGGGGCCTGGTGAGGTGCAGGGTCGCGGGGGCAGTGCTGTGCCTCACGGCACGGTGGTACTCACTCAGCCTGAGACGGTGACACAGTTCTCGGTAAAACACTCGGCTGGAAGGACGGTTCCCACGGACGGCTGCTGTTGCTTTTCCCCGGTAGTTAATGGTTACTGTCTCTTTCCCTGCACCTTGTGTAATGTTGGTAGCGATGGGTTCCCACCGGTTACCCGCTCCCCGACTTGGATATGGGCCGGAGGAGCCCCTCTTTGCCCGCAGGCGCTGGCCCTGAGAAACTGGTGCCTTGGCGGTGGCGGTGTCTCTCTCATACGGTTGGACTGTTGCCTTCAATCGGGACTTAGTTGTTTGGAGACCCAGAGGTCCCCCTCACTGACGGATTTGGCAAATTCACGGCGACTCCAAGCCTTGCCGGGATCCGAAAGGCCCCTGCCAATGGTGCTGGCTTCTCCTTGTGTACCGGTCCGGTACCGCCGGGCCACCACCCGTCCACGGTCCTTACGGCACCTCCGATCAGCCTCCACTGCAGACGGTCTGCAGTCGTTAGCCATCTGCTAACCTTGCTGTCTCAGTCCGGGGCACACACCCGGACCAACTTCAGGCTTTCAAACTGTCACTTTTCTCTTTCACTACTTTCCCTCCTTCTACTTCAAACTCCAAACCTAATCTCCTCTCACTTTCTCCTCCAAACTCTAACTGCCTGGTTTTCCTGCCTCCAGGACTGTGAACTCCTTGGTGGGCGGAGACCAACCGTCTGGCTCCACACCCTGGTGTGGACATCAGCCCCTGGAGGAAGGCGACAAGGATTTCAGGTCTTGCTTTGATGTGCCTAACCGGGGTGTAGGGTGTGGTGATTAGAGATGAGCGAACCGGTCCCGGTTCGGCTCGAGGTCGGCTCGCCGAACGGAGGTCCCGTTCGAGTTCGGTTCGTCGAACGTTCGATGAACCGAACTCGAGCCAATAGGCTATAATGGGAGGCAATCACAAACACATAAAAATGCATTATAAATGTACACAAACAGTTAATAAACATTGCCATAACACTTACCGGCCCTCGCGATCCCTTCTGCACTCTGTCTCCTGCCGCTATTCCATCCGATGATCGCTGAATCCTCCCGGTGACGGCACTGCCAGCAGAGATGCAGGACCTATCGTGACGTCAAAATAGCCATGTGACCAGTCACGTGGCTATTATCTCATTGGCTACAGACTGGTCACATGACTATGACGCGTCATGTAGGACCGGCGAGTGCATCTCTCCGGTACACGGTGCACATATGTGTATCGCCGTGTACCGGCGACATGCTCTAGCACACGGTCGACTCCCCGTTCTGTTAGGGACCGGCTGACACAGCCGGTCATTAACGGAGATCACCATTGCCATAGCAACGCAGTTAGCGGTGACGTCACCGCTAACCGCGGCTCCGAGAGCACTGTTGCTATGGTAACGCGTCTGTCAGCGTTACCGCTGTTACCGCTGACAGCCAGCACTGATCACTCACGGAGTGAAGGCTGCACGCTGCTTCCCGATTGTAGTGAGGATGAGGTTCCCCAGCCCCAAGTGATGAGCTGGTGAACCTCATCCTTCCTCACTACAATCGTCACTACTACTACACTAGTGAGGATTGTAGTGAGGATGAGATGCCTCAGCCCATGATGGGCGGGGAAACCTCATCCTCACTACAATCGTCACTACTACTACACTAGAAAGAAAGAAGACAGAAGAGCAGGATCGTGGAGGGCTGACAGGGGGTAATAAAGATGGAGTCTCTAATGTGTCTGTGTATTTATTTCTATTAAAGTATTTTTTCTCTGTGTGGTGTTTTTTTTAACCCTTTATTGGAGATTCTTAATGGCCAGGTCAAACGTGCCTGACATTAAGAATCTCTGGTTTAATACTGGCTAGTAAAACAAAGCCAGTATTAACTCATGATTACCCAACAAGCCACCCGGCTCCAGGGCTGTTGGAAGAGTTGGATACAGCGCCAGATGATGGCGCTTCTATGAGAGCGCCATTTTCTGGGACGGCTGCGGACTGAAATCCGCAGCAGAGGCGCCCAGAAACCTCAGGCTAACCTGTGCTGCGGATTCCAATCCCCAGCTGCCTAGTTGTACCCGGCTGGACACAAAAATGGGGCGAAGCCCACGTCATTTGTTTTTTAATTATTTCATGAAATAAGTGAAATAATTAAAAAAAAACGGGCTTCCCTATATTTTTGGTTCCCAGCCGGGTACAAATAGGCAACTGAGGGTTGGAGGCAGCCCGTGGCTGCCTGCTGTACCTGGCTAGCATACAAAAATATGGCGAAGCCCACGTCATTTTTTTGGTGGGCAAAAAAATTCTGCATACAGTCCTGGATGGAGTATGCTGAGCCTTGTAGTTCTGCAGCTGCTGTCTGCTCTTCTCCATACAGACAGACAGCAGCTGCAGAACTACAAGGCTCAGCATACTCCATCCAGGACTGTATGCAGAAGTTTTTTGCCCCCTGAAAAAATTATGTGGGCTTCGCCATATTTTTGTATGCTAGGCAGGTACGGCTGCCCCCAACCCCCAGTTGCCTATTTGTACCCGGCTGGGAAGCAAAAATAAAGGGAAGCCCTTTTTTTATTATTTCATGAATTTCATGAAATAATTAGAAAACAAATGACGTAGGCTTCGCCCCATTTTTGTGTCCAGCCAGGTACAACTAGGCAGCTGGGGATTGGAATCCGCAGCACAGGTTGGCCTGAGCTTTCTGGGCCCCACTGCTGCGAATTGCAGTCTGCAGCCGCCTCAGAAAATGGCATTTTCATAGAAGCGCCATCTTCTGGCGCTGTATCCAACTCTTCCAGAACCTGCCTGCTATACCTGGCTAGCATACAAAAATATGGCGAAGCTCACGTCCTTTTTTTGTAGTTTTTTGGCAAAAAAAATAAAAAATGCTTCCCTGGATTTTCCATTGCCAGTGAAGGTAACACCAAGCAGTGGGGGTTAGCAGCCAGTAGCTGCTTGGATTACCCTTAGCTAGCAATACAAAAAATGCAGCGGGAGCTCATATATATTTTTTTTAATTATTTATTTAAATAACTAAAAATAAAATGGGCTTCCCTGTATTTTGATTGCTGGACATCACAGTGCTGTAAAAATAAATCTTTAAAAAAATGACGTAGCGCTCCGCGGTATTTTTGATTCTCAGCGCAGATAAAGCAGACAGCTATGGGTTGCCACCCCCATCTGCCTGCCGTTACCTTGGTTGGCAATCAAAATACAGGGAAGCCAATTAATTTTTTCTATTTAAAAAATAGTTAAAAAAAAAAAATGACGTTGGGTCCCCCCATTTTTGATAGCCAGCTAGGGTAAAGCAGACGGCTGTAGCCTGAAAACCACAGCTGGCAGCTTTACCGTGGTTGGGGATCCAATGTGGAGGTCCCCTCAGGCTCTTTTTTATAATTATTGTATAAATATTAATAATTACACAATAAAAGTAGGGTCCCCCCAAATTGGATCACCAGCCAAGGTAAAGCGGACAGCTGTGGTCTGGTATTCTCAGGGTGGGAAGGTCCATAGTTATTGGGCCTTCACAGCCTAAAAATAGCAGGCCGCAGGCACCCCAGACGTGGCGCATCCACTGGATGCGCCAATCCTGGCGCTTCACCCCAGCTCATCCCGTGCCCTGGTGCAGTGGCAAACGGGGTAATAAATCGGGTTGATACTAGCTGTAAAGTCACCTGAGATCAAGCCCAGCAGTTTGTGATGTCATGGCGTCTATTAGATACTCAACATCATAAACTGTCAGTACTAACAAAAAAAAAAATCGACAAAAGAAATTTATTTGAAAAAACAGTCCCCAAAACATTTCCTCTTTCACCAATTTATTGTAAGAAAAAAAATAAAGGGGTCCCACGACGACTCTGGACCGTCTAGAATATGGGGGGGAGACACTCAGGGAACGTATCCCCCATTTTCTAGGAGTGTGGACCCTTCATGTGAGGAGTGTGGGTGCAATGAATCTGCACTCACTCTTCTCGGGTCCACAGCAGCAGAGTCCATGTCGTAATGGTTGCTACCAAAGCTGCAATGCCCTGCTCATGAGGTAAGGGCATGCCTAATCAGGAGAACTACTGTAGAGGAAGCTCTGCTCACTGGTATATATGTGCTCAGAGGTAATAATAGATAAAATTAGTGAGTAACCTCGGCACTCTAAATCTCCCAGACTAAGTCAGTAAGTCACAACGGATAGTAATGCAAAATCACTCTTTATTGGTCCGTATTAAGAAAAAAAAATTTTTCATAAGCATATATGTTTTTGTCCAAAACAAGTTACAAATGACGTTTCGGCCTGAGCCTTCGTCAGATTGGACTTATCTGCATGTAATTATGAAAAATGACAATAATCAGTATCACATAAGAGTGAGAGAACAATAACATAAACTCGAACAATGTAGAGGTACAATTGGGATGCAGCAAAAAAATTGCAACACAGCAAAAAATGAAACACATGATACAAATGTCATAATACAGTACAAGGACAATATAGTAATGACAAATATGGGGTCAGAGTAGGCTTAGACAGCTCTGGTACGAAAGAGATGTCAATCATAAAGTAACATGTGCAGTAGGTGTAGAGCTACAGTGTGCATGGCAGAGCTAATGGGTAGACCGACCATAGAAAAATAATGGAGAAAAAGTGGAGAAAAAGTGGAGAAAAAATGGAGAAAAAAATGGAGAAAAAGTGGAGAAAAAGTGGAGAATAAGTGGAGAAAAAATGGAGAATAAGTGGTGAAAAAGTGGAGAAAAAGTGGAGAAAAAATGGAGAATAAGTGGAGAAAAAGTGGAGAAAAAGTGGAGAAAAAGTGGAGGAAAAAGTGGAGGAAAAAGTGGAGAATAAGTGGAGAAAAAGTGGAGAAAAAGTGGAGAAAAAAATGGAAAAAAGTGGAGAAAAAGTGGAGAAAAAGTGGAGAAAAAGTGGAGAAAAAGTAGAGAAAAAAATGGAGAAAAAGTGGAGAAAAAGTGGAGAAAAAGTGGAGAAAAAATGGAGAATAAGTGGAGAAAAAGTGGAGAAAAAGTGGAGAAAAAAATGGAGAAAAAGTGGAGAAAAAGTGGAGAAAA
This sequence comes from Anomaloglossus baeobatrachus, assembly GCF_048569485.1. Lineage (NCBI taxonomy): Eukaryota > Metazoa > Chordata > Amphibia > Anura > Aromobatidae > Anomaloglossus > Anomaloglossus baeobatrachus. The sequence continues at coordinate 105,090,380 of NC_134361.1, forward strand.
AGTGGAGAAAAAGTGGAGAAAAAAATGGAAAAAAGTGGAGAAAAAGTGGAGAAAAAGTGGAGAAAAAGTGGAGAAAAAGTGGAGAAAAAAATGGAAAAAGTGGAGAAAAAGTGGAGAAAAAGTGGAGAAAATGTGGAGAAAAAAATTGAGAAAAAGTGGAGAAAAAGTAGAGAAAAAAATGGAGAAAAAGTGGAGAAAAAAGTGGAGAATAAGTGGAGAAAAAGTGGAGAAAAAGTGGAGAAAAAAATGGAAAAAAGTGGAGAAAAAGTGGAGAAAAAGTGGAGAAAAAGTGGAGAAAAAAAATGGAGAAAAAGTGGAGAAAAAGTGGAGAAAAAGTGGAGAAAAAGTGGAGAATAAGTGGAGAAAAAGTGGAGAAAAAGTGGAGAAAAAAATGGAAAAAAAAGTTGAGAAAAAGTGGAGAAAAAGTGGAGAAAAAAATGGAAAAAAGTGGAGAAAAAGTGGAGAAAAAGTGGAGAAAAAAAATGGAGAAAAAGTGGAGAAAAAGTGGAGAATAAGTGGAGAAAAAGTGGAGAAAAAGTGGAGAAAAAGTGGAGAAAAAGTGGAGAAAAAAATGGAAAAAAGTGGAGAAAAAGTGGAGAAAAAGTGTAGAAAAAAATGGAGAAAAAGTGGAGAAAAAGTGGAGAAAAAGTGGAGAAAAAAATGGAAAAAAAGTGGAGAAAAAGTGGAGAAAAAGTGGAGAAAAAGTGGAGAAAAAAATGGAGAAAAAGTGAAGAAAAAGTGGAGAAAAAGTGGGGAAAAAGTGGAGAAAAAGTGGAGAAAAAAATGGAGAAAAAGTGGAGAAAAAGTGGAGAAAAAGTGGAGAAAAAGTGGAGAAAAAGTGGAGAAAAAATGTAGAAAAAGTGGAGAAAAAATGGAGAAAAAGTGGAGAAAAAATGGAGAAAAAGTGGAGCACCCTTTGGTGCCTTTCATGTGGCACTGACGTAGGGTTCCCCCTAGTTTTGTAGCCAGCTAGGGTAAAGCAGACGGCTGCAGCCTGCAGACCACAGCTGGCAACCTCACCTTGGCTGGTAATCCAAAACTGAGGGCACCCCACGCTGTTATTTTAAATTAAATAAATAATTTAGAAAAAAAACACGTAGGGGTCCCCCAAAATTGGATCACCAGCCAAGGTAAAGCAGACAGCTGGGGCCTGATATTCTCAGACTAAGGAGGTCCATGGTTATTGGACTCTCCCCAGCCTAAAAATAGCAGGCCGCAGCCGCCCCAGAAGTGGCGCATCCATTAGATGCGCCAATCCTGGTGCTTCGCCCCAGCTCATCCCGCGCCCTGGTGCGGTGGCAAACGGGGTAATATATGGGGTTAATACCAGATGTGTAATGTCACCTGGCATCAAGCCCTGAGGTTGGTGAGGTCAGGCGTCTATCAGATACCCGACATCACCAACCCAGTCAGTAATAAAAAAAAATAGACTACAAACACATTTTTATTTGAAAAAACACTCCCCAAAACATTCCCTCTTTAACCAATTTATTAGAATGAAAAACAAATCCAGGTCTGCTGTAATCCAAGGGGTTGCCATGACGATCCACACTGTCCCAGTCAATGAAGAGCAGAATGTTCCCCATTGGCTGGGAGAGCAATGCAGTGACCTGAGCTAACATCAATGGGTCAGCCCAGGTCACTGCAGGGCATGACAAGTGCTGCTGTCAGCGAGGTACATTACCTGCGCTGATCTCCAGCACACTGACAGCCCCTGTCATTGAGTTCAATGACCGGCGCCTTCACACCAAGTATCGCGAGAGGTCCGTGACGTCACCGCTAGTCAGTCTCGGGTCGGAAGCGAGAGGTGATGTGACAAGCGGCGGCCATGGAGGACAGTGACAGCGCTGAGGTCAGGATGGCGGGACTTCATCACCGCAGGGGGGGTGTGTGTGTGTGTGAGAGTGTGTGTGTGTGTGTATGTATGTATGTGTATATGCCGCGGCACGGGCAGGAGGGGGTGGAGCGAGCTGAGCGGGGAAGTGTGGGCTTCCTGCACGTAACTAAGATAAACATCGGGTTACTAACCAAAGCGCTTTGGTTGGATACCCGATGTTTATCTTGGTTACCAGCTTGTGGCAGGCTGCCAGCGATGGCTCCTGCACACTGTAGCTGTAAAAAGCCCTGCTTTTTGCTGCTAGAACCGTTCTCGAACGTATCTAGAACTATCGAGCTTTTGCAAAAAGCTCGAGTTCTAGTTCGATCTCGAACAGCCCCCAAAATCACTCGAGCTTAGAACTGGAGAACCTCGAACCGCGAACCGCGCTCAACTCTAGTGGTGATGTCATTACCTGTGACCCCTGGCTTGTCCAGGGCGTCACATACATTATATTCAGAAACTTGGTCATCAGGGCCTGAATCAGACTCATAAAGCTTCTGGCCATCACTGCAGACCATTTCCTGGTCTGTACTCACAGTATCTTGGGAGCAGACCTCTGATTCCCAGGGTGTAGTGTGACTGAACAGCTCTGCAGACTCAGCCATCTCTGTTACACCATACTCTGCATGGCGGGTGGAGACTTGAGAGCTGGGAGAAAGCAAGTGCGATGGCGGTTACAACTCAGAGGACTGTTGTTTTTTGGATGTTGAAGTTGACGTGGAGGAGAGGCCACTTGTTGGAGCACTTGCGATCCATTCAAGCATGTTCTTTTTTTGGTCTTTTTTTTTCATCTACCTTTCTTAGAGTTGTTCGGTTCCGTAAAAAAGGGAGCACATCAGATTGGCCACGGAAAGTAGTAGACATCTTACTTTTGCTGGAAGATGGCCTTTCTTCAGCAGATGTTAATGTAGTTTTCCCACCTACCCCACTGACACAAACTTTTTTTCCGTTTCCAACACGCCTGTTCCCCTTTCCACCAGCATCTGTCCTTTTGCCACTCATTTTGTTAGCAACAAGATTGGACACTTAAAATGTGGTATAAAAAATGGAGAGGTGGTGTAGATTGCAGAGGTGGTCTAGCTTTATTGACAGCTGAAGAACCAACACTGAGTATCCCAGACAATTTTAGTATGCCCCTAACAGTGTCAGCACAGTTTGCATTTCGAATTACATTGCTAAAAATTGACAGGTGTATACAATGCAGAGGTTGTCTAGCCTTATTAACAGCTGACGAACCAACACTGAGTATCCCGGTCAATTTTAGTTTGCCCCTAACAGTGGCAGCACAGTTTGCAATTAGAATTGCATAGCAATAATGGACAGGTGTGTAGCATGCACAGGTGCTGTGGGTCAGTGGACAGCAAAGGAACACTAACTTAGTATTCCAGTGTTATGATCCAGAACCATGGAAGACCACCATAAATCATTGGTAAAAGGGGACAAGAGCATTGGCAACTAATCTGGCCGCCATCCCCTTACTAACCATCAACACTAGAAGTAGCCGAGGGGTGAACTAACATCCTGTGCACCGCGAACCCAGCTGGAGAACTAGCTATCCTAAAGGAAGGAAAGATAAATAACTCTCTGCCTCAGAAAATAGATAAAGAATAGCAAGCCCCCCACATTCAAATACTGCAGTGATATAGGAAAACACAATACACAGATAGATGATAGGATTAGCAAAAGGTGAGGCCCTACTGATTAAATAGGACAGGATAGGAAAGGGACTGATGGTGGCCAGAGAAAATCCCTGCAAAAATCCAAAAACCTGATAGTACAAAAAAGCCCTCAGATCGCTAGATCTGAACTCTGTCCTATACCAGGCGCTCTTGTCATACCAATGAACAGAAAGCAGGAACATTTACAAATTCAAGAAGCAACAAACACATAGACTAATAGGAGCAATACTCCAAACATACCTGCAGGGAGCTTCCCAGCTAAGCATCTGAGAGGTAAGATCCCTGCATGCAAATAAACTGAAAACAATGACAGTAAATGACAAACTCAGATAAGAGCAAAAAGAACCAAACAACAAATAAAGAGCCAAGCACTTATCTGGGGTAGATGTGGTCTGGAGCAGGATGAAGCAGGCTGGTGAACAAAGAACAACTGAAATCCGGCATAGCCTTCTATCAGACCAGGGTTTATATAGGAAGACAGTTAGCAATGGAAACGCCCATTGCTCAACACACCTGGTCTCTGGCCAAACCATTCTTGGCCACAAGAGGGAGCCTCACAGCAGCAAAAGCATAACTGACATTCACAACATTCCAGACTCTTTTAGGATGGCACAAAAAGTGTCAGCTCTTTGGGCAAATAAAATAGCTTGGCAAAAATGGACAGGTGGGTACAATGCCCGGGTGCTGTGGGTCAGTGGACAGCATAGGAACACTAAGTTAGTATTCCAGAAACTTTTAGGATGGCACAAAAAGTGTCAGCTCTTTGGGCAAATAAAATATCGTGGCAAAAATGGACAGGTGGGTACAATGCCCGGGTGCTGTGGGTCAGTGGACAGCAAAGGAACACTAAGTTAGTATTCCAGACACTTTTAGGATGGCACAAAAAGTGTCAGCTCTTTGGGCAAATAAAATAGCGTGGCAAAAATGGGCAGGTGGGTACAATGCCCGGGTGCTGTGGGTCAGTGGACAGCAAAGGAACACTAAGTTAGTATTCCAGATACTTTTAGGATGGCACAAAAAGTGTCAGCTCTTTGGGCAAATAAAATAGCGTGGCAAAAATGGGCAGGTGGGTACAATGCCCGGGTGCTGTGGGTCAGTGGACAGCAAAGGAACACTAAGTTAGTATTCCAGAAACTTTTAGGATGCCACAAAAAGTGTCAGCACTTTGGGGAAATTAAATAGTGTGGGAAAAAATGGCCAGGTGGGTAGAATGCACGGGTGCTGTAGGTAGCAGGATAGCAAAGCCCAGCACAGCGTTTGCACGGACCTGCCTAGCAGCTATGGCTATGAACGCCTTTAAATCAGCCCTGAAAAGGGCTTAAATAACCAGTAGTAGTCCCTAATCCTTAAAGCGCTATGTAGATTGCACTGTATCTCTATAGCGCACACAGCAGCAGTATCAGCGGGAGCGGGAGCAGTGACTGTCACCCACACGCAGCAGACAGATAATGGCGGCGACGGGGAAAATGGCCGTGTCTTATAGAGCAAAGACATGTGACATGCACAGCCTATGACACAAGCCCTTGCTTGTCTGGCAAAAATCCACTGTGCAGTGTGTGTCTCTGTGATTTGCTGACAGCCTGGCCCGCCCCACTGTACGCGCGGCTAGGGGGGAAAAAAAAAATGGCAATCGGCATTATCTCAGCACTCAGCTCAGCAGCAGCACTGATCTAAACCCCGTCCCCCCCCGCACACTATACGCTGAATTTTGATAATAGCGTGATTCACACAGTGACTCACACTATTACAGTGAAAAGCCAGCTAGTAACCAGCTTGGCTTTTTGGTGCTCGAACCGTTCTCGAACATAACTCGAACTGTCGAACATTTAGCAAAAAGCTAGAGTTCGTCGAGCCTCTGAAACACCCAATTACCAATTGTGAGAAATGACCTGAAGTTACCCCTGCAGCATCGCTCACTGAACGAGGCTGCATTGAGTATGTGTCAGACGCGGCTGGATGCAAGCATCGTGGGACCTGCATGGATTACGCCGGAGCTGTGTGTTTGGGGGGTTAATAAAGTGGTGAAAGAGGGGGCTTTTTTGCTATTTTATTTAAAATAAAGGATTTTTCGGTATGTATTTACTCACTTTACTTGCAGGTTAATCATGAAAGCTGTCGCAGGTGCGATGTCGGTGGGGTCAAATTGAAAATGACGCACTTCCGGCATCGCATGCAACATCGCAGTGTGTAAAGGCTGGATGATACGATTAACGAGCGCAAAAGCGTCGTAATCGTATCATCGGTGCAGCGTCGGCGTAATCCATGATTACGCTGACGCGATGGTCCGATGTTGTTCCTCGCTCCTGCGGCATCACACATCGCTGTGTGTGAAGTCGCAGGAGCGAGGAACGTCTCCTACCGGCCTCACTGCGGCTTCCGTAGGATATGCGGAAGGAAGGAGGTGGGCAGGATGTTTACATCCTGCTCATCTCCGCCCCTCCGCTCTGATTGGCTGCCTGTCGTGTGACGTCGCAGTGACGCCACACGACCCGCCCCCTTAACAAGGAGGCGGGTCGCCGGCCACAGGGACGTCGCAGGGCAGGTGAGTGTGTGTGTGAAGCTGGCGTAGCGATAACTTTCGCTACGCCAGCTATCACCACATATCGCTGCTGCGACGGGGGCGGGCACTATCGCACTCGGCATCGCAGCATCGGGCTGACATGTCGTAGTGTGCAAAGCCCGCCTTAGTGTCAGTGCATAGCATCCATTAACTCGTTATTACGCCGAATGTCACCGCATCATGGCAATCAGGTATTCCGTGCTTTTATTTGTATTTGCACTAAGCAAGGAAATTGGTGATATTATATTACAGTTCTAGCACGGACCATGCCTGACAGTCAGTGGATTCTAATATGATGCCAATTGCTTTTCTCTATTTGACCTTTTGGCCACTGACCGTCCTGCTATATCTGTTTATGTACCAGTGTGCTGTGAGGGTGCCATCTGGTGGTACTCATCACCTGTCTCTACATTTTTTAACCCGTATATGCTATATGTATTTTTTCACTTAATAAAATGTATAGGGCTCTGGACTCTCACACAACGCTTTAGGTATGGCAGATTCATGTGATCAGGTATTCCGTGCTTTTATTTGTATTTGCACTAAGCAAGGAAATTGGTGCTATTATATTACAGTTCTAGCACGGACCATGCCTGACAGTCAGTGGATTCTAATATGATGCCAATTGCTTTTCTCTATTTGACCTTTTGGCAACTGACCGTCTTGCTATATCTGTTTATGTACCAGTGTGCTGTGAGGGCGCCATCTGGTGGTACTCATCACCTGTCTCTACATTTTTTAACCCGTGTATGCTATATGTATTTTTTCACTTAATAAAATTTATACATCTGTTTTCAAATACTAAGCCTTTGTACAGACTTCTTTCTTTATTTGAAGTAAAAAGAGAAATTTCCAGCGCCAGGAATAGATTAAAAATCCTTTTTTTTATTGAAAATAAGGTATTAAAAATCCAGCAGATACCATATTAGATGTCAGAAGGTTGGCAGAACAACGCGTTTCATGACTAAGACCTGAAGCGTCGAAACGCGTTGTTCTGCCAACCTTCTGACATCTAATATGGTATCTGCTGGATTTTTAATACCTTATTTTCAATAAAAAAAAGGATTTTTAATCTATTCCTGGCGCTGGAAATTTCTCTTTTTACTTCTAATCTGGATGGTTACCGAGCCTCACTCCGTGCGCAGGATCCCTGATTGCAACCAGCAGGTCAGTCCCTGGTGAGCTGGACTTTTTCTCATTTTCTTTCTTTATTTGTTACAATCATGGCAATAAGGAAGAGACGGTAACATGCCGGTACTGTCACATAATGGATGCGACATTCTCGGGGCAGTGGCGGGCTGATATTCTTGGCTGCGGGGGGGGGGGGGGGCATTAACCATGACCCTCGCCCTCCACAGCCTGAGAATACCGGGCCGCCGCTGTGTGTTTACCTTGGCTGGAAAGTAAAAATATGAAGGAGCCCGCAGTTTATTTTTTCGATTTATATTTTAATATGTACATTTGATTTCTATGTGCATTCTATATGTCTGTGTCTGTGTGAGTGTGATATGTTTGTCTATTCTATGTCTGTGTCTGTGTATGAGTGTGATATGTGTGTGATCACTCTCTGCTCAGCTTCCTCTTCCTGTCATAATGACATCACTTCTCTGCAAAACATCAGGGCAGTGATGAACATTATGTCTCAAAAAATGCGAAATAACGCAGGAATAATGCAGAAAAACGCAATGAAATGCACTTAATTTGCTACCTGCGTTATTCCCTGCGCTATTTCATTATTACATTACAGTCAGTGTAGTGAAATAACGCAGTTAGGCTATGTGCCCACGTAGCATATTTTCATGCAGTCACGCTGCGATCTGCACCGCAGCGTAACTGCATGCGTCCTGCGTCCCCAGCACAAACTATGAAGATTGTGCATTATCCATGCCCACGTGGCGTATTAGAATGTAGTGCTTCGGCTGCTGCTGAAGCGCTGCATTCTAAAAAGTGACATGTCACTTCTTTCGTGCGCTTTTCATGCAGCCTCCGCTCTGTCTATGGCAGAGGCTGCATCCAGAGCGCATGAAATCGGCAGTCACCGAAGCTTCAGAACGGAGCTTTTCAGTTGCACTCTGAAGCACACATGCAGTGACGTTACGCTGCTGTGCAGTGCGCACATGTGAAGCCCTGGACTAGCCAGGTAGTCACAGGTAGACCCTCTGCACAAACACCAGCCCCTAAAAAGGTATCATCAGCTAACCTAAAAATCCTGAGTGACCCCTCTCAGGTCTTGACGGAGGCAGACGGTGGTGGCCACCTGCAGGAGCCGGGAAGACAGCTGGTGGAACCGTCAGGGACCGGGACAGGGTAGTGGCCCGCCGGTACCAAACTGGGAACCGAATGAAACCGGAGCACCAGGAGGGGTACTCAGACCCAGTACGAGGCCCAGAAGCCACTGGACCGAGTCAAATTCACTGATTGGGGTCTGGACCTTAGGTTCTTTCCAACCCAAGTCCCAACTGAAGGCAACAGCCCAACGGGGGGGATAGAAAGCCACCGCCAAGGCATAGAGAACCCACGGGCCAGCATCTGCGGGCAAACGGGCTCCCCAACATCTACTAGCTGGGGAGCGGAAACCCGTAGCTGAAGCGAAGGAAGTCAGTATTCTACTACAGAGGTACAGGAGAAAGGCGGGGACCACCAACCTGAGTAAGGGGCAAAGCGTAGCAGGCTGCGGGCACCGACCACCATCCTTTTGGTTTACCAGAGACTCCGGTGTATTTATAATAGTGAGTACAACAGTGCCCTCGGGCAGCGCATCGCACCGCACCATCCTGCCCGCACCTCACAACCACCGGGCCCTGGTACCATCACACCCTGCCCACGGAGGGGTCAACACCAGGCTGCACAACACCAGCCCCGGGAGCCTAATTAACGGCAGCGGTGGTGTCCACATTCACCACAACCCATGGGTGGCATCACGAACTTAACCCCCGAACAACCGCAGCCCCGGTCGTGAACCTCCCAACCGAACACCACCCCTCACGTAGCGCCAGCATCCCTTCAGGGCGACATGACCCCCGGGTCCGGGAGAAGCTCGAGCTACCAACCGATGAGCACAGATCCGCACAGATCAGCTGCAGGAAATAAGTGACATGCTCATTCTTTTTCTCAAGAAAATCTACAGAAAGAAATTTCTTGAGAAAAAAACGCAGTGTGCGCACAGCAAATTTTTTTTTTCCATAGGTTTTGCTGGGGAATGTCTGCAGAAAGGTTACAACCATTTTCTCAAGAAATTTCTTCAGCAAAAACGCAGCAAAAACACAGGTATAAACACAGTGTGCGCACAGGGCCTTATACATCAGCAGTTATTAAAATTTACAAGAAAAAAAGAGTTTTCTATTTTAAAGCAACAGTCTAGCATTTTTTTTTTCAAAATTGGAGGGGTGCTTTAAATCTAAATCCTCTCAGACTTACCAGCCGCCATCTTCAACTTCTATCTGCACCGATCCGGTCTGTATTTTCCAGTTTGTGACCTTCTGGCTGCTCCAATGTTTAATACAGTGTTCCTCAGGTCACTTTTTATTACAACTGTAAACCTAACCTAAAGGTTGCCAGTGCTCACAGCCACCAGGTCTCTTGGCAGCAGTGAAGTTCGGAAACCTTAAAGGAGTCTTTAAGAGAACCTTTAAGTTTCTTGCAGTTCCCAGCTGTTAGGACATCTGGAGGCTTTGAACTCTAGTAACAGTTCACAGCCTCCAGATGTTCCACCAGCTGGGAACTGAAGTAATGTTAAATACTCATGTGTTGGATGCTTCTATGAGATGAGGTTCAAGTCCATGTTGTGTTGGTGGTTGTGTAATGCTCAAACTTGTCTCCGACACCCCCTCCCACCAAAAAAAGGACAAAAAAGACCAGATCAATTTCTTCTTCATCTCCTGAGTTTTTTGCGTCTATCACCTCTTCGTCCTCCACCCTTCCATGACACCCGCCTGTGTGACAACTTTCTGGACCTTACAAGAAATGGTATCCCTTCCTCATTCTCCTCTGCTTCCTCCTCTTCCTATGAGACCTCCACCTCCTCTCACAGACTATTCAAAGTGTCCTCCAACATGTAGATGAGCAGAATACTGATGCTGATGATGGACTCGTCAGTGCTAGCCATCTTTGTAGCCATTTTGAAACTGTGCAGGTGGGTGCAGAGGTCCTTCATCTGTGCCCACTCCGCAATCGGGATTTGCCCAACATTCTTGCTGCGTTGTCCCAGGCTATGTCTCAGGGCGTAGCACACCAGCGCTTGCTGCTGCTTTAACAGTCACTGCAACATGTGCAGAGTGAAATTCCACCTTGTTGGGACATCGCGTATCAACCGGTTAACTGGTAGGCCAAAACACCTTTGTAGCATTGCAAGTCGATTAGCCGCAGGTTGCGAATGGCAGAAGTGAGCACACTGCCTTTTGAAGCAGCGCATTCAGGCCGTGATACTGGGTTAGAAATTTCTGTACAACCAGGTTGAGGGCGTGAGCCATGCAAGGCCCATGTGCGATGTGTCCCAGCCATATGGCCACTAACAGGTTTGCACCATTATCATTCAGGGCCTTCTCTGGCTCCAGGTTCAGTGGAGACAGCCAATCATGAAACTTGGTCTGGATGGAGGTCCACAGCTCTTCTGCTGTATTCACCAATGCATATTATTTTTAGCACTACCTGATATTGTTGAGACTTGGCTGAGCTGTACGTAATCTCTCTGCACTCTTGGAACGTGTGTTACATTAAGGGAGGAGTTGAGGGTGCAGGTGGAGGACCTAGAGGAGGTGGAGGAAGCATTAGATCCAGTGGGTTGTCCAGCAAGCCTTGGGATTTCAAGACTTGGGAAGCAGCCCCTTTCTCCCCTACCCCCTCAGCCACCAGAGTAACCCAGTGCTAAATCACGTGTGGTGTACCTTGATAAAGGTATTCCGAAACGGCTGTTGGGAGCGGACCGTGGACCTTCTTTGTTCTCCCCTCTGGAGTGCTGGTATGTAAATTGGCGATTATATGATTGCATTATCCTGGATAGGGTAGTGCCAGGAGCTTAGAGGGATATTCCCTACCTCATGCCATACAACTGTCTACCTAGGAGGGGATTCTTATATGTGAATGACTAAGATTTACTTGTTGTCATCACATTATTTAAGATATTATTATTCCAACTTCAGTCATTCAGTATTATAAAGGTCCTGGTCCCCACGTAGGCGAGGTCCTCTTATTGTTCTCTTTTATTATGTCATGGTAATTTGGAATTGTTTACAATTCCTTTTATTGTTTGTCTTGTGACTTTGATGAATAAAGATTTATGGATTATTTGACTCCATTGTGTGGTTTCCACATTTTGTTCCAGTGCTAAATCAGCGGGATGTAACACCCTTGGCCATGCTTACCCATCCAGGTCTCAATGGTGAAAAGCACACTGGGAGACACAGAGTTTTTCAAGGAAAAGATAATGTCTATGACATGATGGTGTAGGGCTGGCACAGCTTTATTAGAGAAGTAGTGGCTATTGGGCAACTGGTACCGGGGTACTGCAACGGCTATCTAGTTTTAGAAAGGCAGCATTTCCATGGTCAACAGTTTATATATGGTGAAATTCAAGCTCTTTGCTTTGGCATGTGTGGGAGGAAATATTTTATGTGACCAAAACTGCTGGACAAAGGATTTGCTGCTGTGCTGACAGAGGGTGGAGTAAACGATCCACCGGTGGACTGTGAGGGAGATGTAAGCTGAGATGTAATGTGCTGTAGCGGGTACACAAGAGGAGGTTCTGCAGTTGGAAACCTGTATGAGAATAGTTTCAAAGGTGATGCAGGAGGAGGAAAAAGCTTCAAATGCAGTTGATTTGTTGGCTGATTGTTGGGTAGACTCAGTAGTCCACATTTTAGCTCAATATGATTCCCACAGTAATGCATGTTGGTTGTACATGTGCCGATTCAAGCATGTAGTAGTCAATTTTTTAAATTTTTTGCCTCTACCAAGTCATTGGTTACAACGTTGGCAGATACCGAATGTTGAGTCATCCTTTGCGGTCTCAAAAAATGTCCAGGCTAAGCAACACTTCCTGCGAACTGCACACCTGCGACCGCTGCTGGCCACAGCAAGAGTTATGTCTAAGCACACAGTGCTTCTCATGGTTGCATCACTAGGTGTATGTGCGGGAATCACCAATTTAACCGCCTCAGCTTCCTCCTCTTCATCTGCTTAGCTACTCAGCTGCATGTCTCTGGGTTCACATCAACTAGGATCTACAACTTCATCATCATGCTCTATGTTGTTCCCCCCCCTCCTCATCCTGACCTGACATCACAGGACAATATGCGTACGCCTCAGGTTTCTGAGTCTCATCATCATCACCTCCCCCCAGGAGTTAATATAAGATGATGAGGGTTAGGATCCTGCTTGGACCCTACTTTGTCCGGGCCAGGATCAAACTGACAAAGAATTTGGACATCGGTGCAGATGCTTTCCACCTCTTGAGTCTTGGAATATTTGGTGCAGACCTCTAATGCCCATGGGATAGAAAGTGTGAAGAGCTCTGTAAACTCGTCCATGTGTGGTTCCCTACAGATAGTCTGCCGATTGGAGATTTGTGATGCAGGGAGAAACAAGTGTAATTGGGGTGGCACCTATGAGGAATGAACTGTGTGTGATGTTGAGGTGCAGGAAGAGGAGGAGAGGCTACTTGATGAAGTGCTTGCCATCCACTCTAGCACATGCTGTTTATTATCACCCTCATTTTGAAGTTGAAGCGATGTGAGGCTGCCAAAGAACTCTAGTGGAGTAGGCTGTCCAGTAACAGAAGTTATTCTAATTTCTCTTGGGATAGATTGAGCCAGTATTTGCCCCTTAGAACTTTGACCAACATTAGAACGCCCCACACGCACACTTCGAACACCCTGCCTATTCACCCTTCCAGCACAACCTTGTCATGATTTACCACTCAAGGTTGATGTGACCTTCCCCTTTCAAACAGATGTTTTGCAGCCCTATGCCTACATTTATCAGACACCTGACACCAAAGATAAATTATTTATTTATTGCCTGAGATGGCAACATTTTGAAGGCACTAAAAAGTACCATTAACTAGAAATGTGGTTCACTGCTTAATTTGGAGCAGACACTGAAAAGTGCCAAGACCTTTTTAGCTAGTTCACTAGCAAACCTAGAGCAGGCACTGGTAAGTAACAATACCTAGAAATATGGTTCACTGGGTAATTTCGAGCATGTAGTAATAAGTTGCAATACCTAGAAATGTGGTTCAATGTGTAATTTGGAGCAGACACTGAAAAGTGCAAGACCTATTTATCTAGATCAGTAGCAAACTTAGAGCAGGCAATACTAAGTAACAATACCTAGAAATGTGGTTCATTGTATATTTGGAGTTGGCAGGAAAAAATAGCAATACCTAGAAATTTGGTTCACAGCGTAATTTGGAGCAGGCACTGACAAGTGCCAAGACCTATTTAGCTAGTTCACTTGCAAATTTAGAGCATACACTGCTAAATAACAAAACCTATACATGTGAGTCACTGCGTAAATTGTATAAGACAGTAATAAGTAGCAATACCTTGAAATGTCGTTCACAGCGTAATTTGGAGCAGGCACTGAAAAGTGCCAAGATCTACTTAGCTAGTTCACTAGCAAATTTAGAGCATGCACTACGAAATAATACCTAAATACCTAAAAAATGTGGTTCAATGCATAATTTGAAGCAGGACCTGAAAAGTGCCATGACATATTTAGCTAGTAAACTAGCAAATTTAGAGCAGCCACTACTAATAAACAATACCTAGAAATGTGGTTCACTGGGTAATTTGGAGCAGGCAGTAATCAGAAGCAATACCTAGAAATGTGGTTCACTGAGTAATTTGGACCAGGCAGTAATAAGTAACGATACCTATTTAAATTATTCACTGGCACTCACAAGCAGCAATCCCTATTTCTACCATGAAATGCCAATTTGTGGCACACATCCTTTACCTACACTGCACATCCCAATTCTACACTATCACTCTCCTCTACCTATCATTAAACCACTCGCTAAGCTAACTATCTTGCAGCACCAGCACCAGCACCTTCCCTAATGTGTAATATTCATAAAATGGCACTGACACCACATGTCCTCATTTTATATGCAGAGGGACATGTGACTTGGGCAGCCAATGACACAAGCCCTTGATTGGCTGCAGGAACAGCTGCATATAAAGTAAAGAAAAAAAGGGCACGGTGCGCATCTGGCTTCTCCCGAGTCCCTACCCTCTCCTCTAAAAAAGCATGCCCAGCTTGATGGAGACATGACACAGCCATGCAGTAATTGTTTGGCTGCACAACGTGGGACATGTCTCAGGACTCCTTACGTGGTTCCCTGCTCTTCGCTCCCTGAACCCAGAGCATATGCTTATCTGGTAATTTTGAGCTGGAGCTCTGCAGGTTGCGCCTGACACGCGGCTTGGCACAATTTATAGCGCTTTAAGGTAGGCTACATTTATTTTTGAGTAATCTATCTAGCTCCCGTTGAGCAGGATGTTCATTCCTGGGCCTTGTTATTCTTCTACTGTATTATTATAGGACATAGGAATACAACCTTTGGAAACCATCTTTACTAGAGATGAGTGAACCGGTCGTGGTTCGGCTCGAGTTCGGTTCGTCGAACGGAGGTCTCGTTCGAGTTCGGTTCGTCGAACCGAACTCGAACCGCATAGGAAACAATAGCAGGCATTCACAAACACATAAAAACACCTTGAAAACACCCTCAAAGGTGTCCAAAAGGTGACAAACAACTCACAACACAACACAAACACATGGGAAAGTGACAAGGACATATACTCATGCGAAAACAAAAGAGCTGGACAAGGAAAAAGAGGAGGAGACACAGATATAGGCATGGCAAGCCCTTCTAAAATCATGTAAAGCACCGCAAGGTGACTCCAAGCGGAGTCTCCCTGTTTTCCAAGAATTGGGCCACACACACTCCCACCCCTTCAGTGGCAGCACTTGTGCCCCAGTTGTACACTTCACAGCTAGATTTGAGTCAAGCACATTCAAAAATATGCCATCTTTAATAGTGATGAGCGAGCATGCTTGTTACTACTCGGTACTTGCACGAGTATCACTGTACTCGGTCTACTCGGCGGGGACCGAGTAATCTCGCGATACTCGTGCTGTACTTGTGGTCTTCATCCCTGCATGTTGGCGCTCTTTTGAGAGCCAGCCCTCATGCAGGGATTGGCTGGCAGACCACTGCAATGCCACAGCCCTGTTAGTTGTGGAATTGCAGTGATTGGCCGGCCTGCACAGCGTGACCGAGCCTTTATACCGGCGGGCGCGCTGTGCTCTGCTCACAGCTATCCAGACAGTCAGTGCAGGGAGAGGGTCGCTGCTTCAGGGAAAGGTTTGCGGCCCTTTATAGCTATTTCCGTAGCAGGGCTGCAAACAGTGTGACCAAAAGTCCTTCTCAGGACTATTCTAGTTGTATACAGGCAGGCAGGGTATAGCCAGGTCGGAGTACAGTAGCAGAGTCCTTCTCAGGACTATTGTTGCTGTATACAGGCAGGGTATAGCCAGGTTGGAATACAGGCTAGTGACCAAAAGAGTCCTTGTCAGGACTATTGTAGCAGTATACAGGCAGGCAGGCAGGGTATATAGCCATTCCTAGTGGTGACCGTATACCAGCCTTCATCATATCTGGGGCTGGTGTACACAGTCTAAAACAGTCCTGATCGTGTCAGACTTCTCAGCAATTGTCGCTCCTAAAACCTGTGTTAGGTTCTTAGTGCGTCCGTGCTTGCATTTAAAAACCGCACGTGTGTGCCTGTCGGTGGCAGCGTACAGGTGCACTTGTGTGCGTTTTTACCAAACTATTATATAACGCACAAGTGTAGTGTATAATACACGTCAGTCAGCAGTGGCTGATAGTGTCAGAGTTCTTAATTTTTGCTCCTAAAACCTGTGTTAGGTTCTTAGTGCATCCGAGCTTGCATTTAAAAACCGCACGTGTGTGCCTGTCGGTGGCAGCGTACAGGTGCACTTGTGTGCGTTTTTACCAAACTATTATATAACGCACAAGTGTAGTGTATAATACACGTCAGTCAGCAGTGGCTGATAGTGTCAGAGTTCTTAATTTTTGCTCCTAAAACCTGTGTTAGGTTCTTAGTGCGTCCGTGCTTGCATTTAAAAACCGCACGTGTGTGCCTGTCGGTGGCAGCGTACAGGTGCACTTGTGTGCGTTTTTACCAAACTATTATATAACGCACAAGTGTAGTGTATAATACACGTCAGTCAGCAGTGCCTGATAGTGTCAGACTTCTCAGTAATTGTCGCTCCTAAAACCTGTGTTAGGTTCTTAGTGCATCCGTGCTTGCATTTAAAAACCGCACGTGTGTGCCTGTCGGTGGCAGCGTACAGGTGCACTTGTGTGCGTTTTTCCCAAACTATTAAATAACACACAAGTCTAGTGTATAATACACGTCAGTCAGCAGTGCCTGATAGTGTCAGACTTCTCAGTAATTGTCGCTCCTAAAAACCTGTTAGGTTCTTATTGCGTCCGTGCTTGCATTTAAAAACTGCACGTGTGTGCCTGTCGGTGGCAGCGTACAGGTGCACTTGTGTGCGTTTTTCACAAACTATTATATAACGCACAAGTCTAGTGTATAATACACGTCAGTCAGCAGTGCCTGATAGTGTCAGACTTCTCAGTAATTGTCGCTCCTAAAAACCTGTTAGGTTCTTATTGCGTCCGTGCTTGCATTTAAAAACCGCACGTGTGTGCCTGTCGGTGGCAGCGTACAGGTGCACTTGTGTGCGTTTTTCACAAACTATTATATAACGCACAAGTCTAGTGTATAATACACGTCAGTCAGCAGTGTCTGATAGTGTCAGACTTCTCAGTAATTGTCGCTCCTAAAAACCTGTTAGGTTCTTATTGCGTCCGTGCTTGCATTTAAATACCGCACGTGTGTGGCAGTCGGTGGCAGCGTCAGGCTCCATATTGTCCCTGGATAGAGACGTGCATGATGGCCTGTAAACATGAAGTGCCCATTGTAAGTTAGTGGGTCTATTGTAGTATAGCCCTTAGGCAGGGCAGCCAAAAATTTGGAGGCTCCACATTGTCCCTGGATAGAGATGTGCATGAGGGCCTCAAAACATTGTTCCCATTGCAAAGGAGCGGGTCTCCTGTCGTTGTAATGCCCATTCTGAAAGAATGGTCGAAAAAATTTACCACTGGGGGTATACCTGAAACAACGGCTTAACTATTGTAACGGTCATCATGATGGCGCATGAGGAGAAGGAGGAGCAGTCCAGCGATTAGCCAAAGTCCAGAAGTGTGTTACCATGGGTGAGTGGAGGTACATGGCAAATTCCCGTTACAAACTTTAAATTCCGCTGTCATTTGCTGGTGGTGTGGTGAAGTCTGGCCCAATCCAACCCTTGTTCATCTTGATCAGAGTCAGCCTGTCAGCATTTACAGTTGACAGGCGGGTGCGTTTATCTGTAATGATTCCACCTGCGGCACTAAAAACACGCTCTGACAAAACGCTAGCGGCAGGGCAGGCCAGGACTTCCAAGGCGTAGAGAGCCAATTCATGCCACGTGTCCAGCTTGGATACCCATTAATTGTAAGGCACAGAGGAATGTCGGAGTACAGTTGTTTGATCTGCAAGGTACTCCTTGAGCATCTGGGCAAACTTAGGATTTCTTGTGGCACTACCCCTCACCTCAGGGGCTGTGGTATGTGAGGGGCTGAGAAAACTGTCCCACATCTTAAAGACTGTTCCCCTACCTCTGGCGGATTGGACTTGTGCCCCTCTCGGCTGTACGCCTTGGTTGTCCACTGATTCCTGACCTATGCCGCTAGCGTTTTGTGAGGGGAATGCTTTGCCTACTTCCGTGACTATGGCCTTCTGGAA
Organism: Anomaloglossus baeobatrachus; assembly: GCF_048569485.1. Lineage (NCBI taxonomy): Eukaryota > Metazoa > Chordata > Amphibia > Anura > Aromobatidae > Anomaloglossus > Anomaloglossus baeobatrachus. The sequence goes on from NC_134361.1 coordinate 105,108,377, forward strand.
CTGCTGCATTTTGCCTGACCTCTCCGCCTCGGGAATAGGAGACATAAATTTCTCCTTTTAGCGAGGGTCTAACAGTGTTACCAACCAGTAATGATTGTCGGCCAAGATGTTCTTAACGCGAGGGTCACGAGACAGGCAGCTTACCATAAAGTCAGCCATGTGTGCCAGACTCTTAACAGCCATCACTTCAGTATCCTGACCAACACGATGACTGAACATGCTGTCCTCCTCCTCCTCCTCCTCATCATCTACCCGGTCCTCTGGCCAGCCACACTGAACCGAGGATATGACTGCATGTCATATCCTCAATTTGGCCAGAGAGTTGCTCCATGTCTTCATCCTCCTCCTCGTCATAGTCCTCCACTGCACGTTGTGATGAGACGAGGCTGGGCTGTGTGTTATCACCCACACCCACTACTGTTTCTTGCTCAAACTCATCGCGCTCCGCCTGCAATGCATCATGGTTGTTTTTTGAGCAGAGACCATTTTAGAAGGCAGAGAAGCGGTATGGTGATGCTAATAATGTCATCATCGCCGCTCACCATCTTGGTGGAGTCCTCAAAGTTTTGGCGGATGGTACATAGGTCGGACATCCATCTCCACTCCTCAGGTGTTATGTGTGGAGTTTGACCCATTTCCCGACGGCTTAGGTGATGCAGGTACTCAACAACTGCCCTCTTCTGCTCACATATCCTGACCAACTTGTGCAGAGTTGAATTCCAACGCGTGGGGAGTGGACATCACACAGCAGTCTGTGAGCCGGAAGATGCAAACGGCGCTGAAAGCCGGCAAGGCCGGCTGAAGCAGTAGGTGACTTTCGAAAATGTGCAGACAGGCGGCGAACTTTTACCAGCAGATCAGACAGCTCTGGGTATGACTTTAGAAACCGCTGAACCACGAGGTTGAGCACATGGGCCACGTATGGAACATGTGTCAGCTTGGCCTCGCCTCAAAGCCGCCACCAGGTTCCGGCCATTGTCACACACGACCTTTCCTGGCTTTAGGTTCAGAGTTGTGAGCCAGTGATCTGCCTGCTGTTTCAGAGCTGTCCACACCTCTTCTGAATTGTGGGGTTTGTCACCTATGCAGATTAGCTTCAGCACTGCTTGTTGCCGCTTCGCCGAGGCAGTGCTGCAGTGCTTCTGTGTTGCCCTGGACAAGCCAGGGGCCACAGAGCACAACACTTAAACACCCCACACTACCTGCAGGCATATCATAGTCAAAACACAAAATCCTTGTTGCCTTCCCCAGGGGCTGTTGTCCACACCAGGGTGTGGAGCCAGGCGGTTGGTCTCCACCCACCAAGGAGGAGGGAAAACACAGGCAGTGAGAGTTAAGCTAAGGAAGTGGAAGGAGGAAAGTAGTAGAGAGGAGAAAAGTGACAGCAAAGAGCCTGAAGTTGGTCCGGGTGTGTGGCCCGGACAGGACAGCAAGGTTGGCAGGATGTGGTGACCGTCTGCCGTGGAGGCCGATTGGAGTCTGCCGTAAGGACCGTGGACGGGTGGTGACCAGGCCGTACCGGACCGGTATACAAAGAGAAGCCAGCACCATTGGCAGAGGACTTTCGGATCCCGGCAAGGCTTGGTGTCGCCGTGAATTTGCCAAATCCGTTAGTGAAGGGGACCTCAGGGTTTCCAAACAGCCAAGTCCCGATAGAAGGCAACCGTCCAACCGTGAAGGGGAGACACCGCCACCGCCAAGGGCAACCGTCTCCCAGGGCCAGCGCCTGTGGGCAAAAGGGGCTCCTCCGGCCCATATCCAGGTCGGGGAGCGGGTTACCGGTGGGAAACCATCACTACCAACACTGAACTTAGGTGCAGGGAGAGACAGTCATCACTAACCTGCAGGGAGGAACAACCGCAGCCGTCCGAGGGACCCGTCCATCCAGCCACTTGTTTTACCGTGAACTGTGTCATCATCATTGGGCTGAGTGAGTACCTCAGTGCCGTGCGGCACAGCGCTGACCCTGCGACCCTGCACCTCATCAGGCCCCGCAACCCGCCTGTCATCCATCTCTACCCCATCACCGGGCCCCGGGACAACCAACCCCCCTACCCACGGAGGGGAGAAATAACAACAAAGCTGCTCCCTGTCACAGGCTCCCGGGATCCCCGTCCAGAGCAGCGGTGGTGTCCACACAATCACCACAACCGTGGGTGGCGTCACGGACAATATCCCCAAAACCCAAACCACCCCTTTTCACTCACGGGCGAGTAGCGCCGCTCGAGTCCCTGGGATCCGGCCATCGCTCGAGCCAACGAGCAGCAGCAGCCGTAGAGCAGCGGCAGCCGGACCCGAGCAGTGGGAGAGCGCACCGTCCCCTCCTCCGCCCGCGACACTTCCAGCTTGGGACTGGTGTGGAGGGTAAAGTGGATCAGGATGCGCAGGAGGAGGAGGAGGCTGAGGAGCATGACATTCCGGAGCTGTAGAGTATGGGTGAAACCCTGACTGAGGTAGGGCCTGCAAAACTTGGTGTGTGAAGGACGTGTTCCGTCCCTCGCTCAGACTGGGTCCCAGCTTCCACAATATTAACCCAGTGTGACGTCAACGAGATGTAGCAGCCTTGCCCACATGCACTTGTCCACGTGTCTGTGGTTAGGTGGACTTTGGCTGAAACAGCGTTGTTCAGGGCACGTGTGATGTTTTGTGACACGTGGTTAATGGTTATGAAATGCGGGGACGGCACACCGGGAGAAATAGTGGCGGCTGGGGACCGAGTAACGTGGGACAGCTGCCACCATCAGGTCGCGGAATGCTTCTGTCTCAACCAGCCTAAAAGGCAACATTTCCAGCGCAAGCAGTCGCGAAAAGTTAGCATTTAGAAGTGTGGCATGTGGGGCGTTGGCAGTGTATTTGCACCTGCGTTCAAAGGTTTGCTGAATGGATAACTGAATGCTGCGCTGGGACAAGGACGTGCTTGATGATGGTGTTATTTCTGCGTGGGTAACTGCAGGTGCAGGGCCGGAGGAGGCTTGTTCGCAGGCAGCATGGACAGGGTATTGGCTCGCATGCACAACCAGCGAAGACGTAGCAGTGACATCAGCAAGCACTGCTCCTCGACTCTGTTGTACTTCCCACAAAGTCGGGTGCTTGGCTGACATGTGCCTGATCATGCTGGTGGTGGTCAGGCTGCTAGTTTTGGTACCCCTGCTGATGCTGGCATGGCAGGTGTTGCAAATGGCCTTTTTAGAATCATCTGGAGCCAACTTAAAAAACTGCCAGTGTCAGAGTTCCTGGTTTTCCAGTTTTCTTTTGAAAGAGCTTGCCCTTTGTTAACATGGAGTTTTCTGTTCTGTTTCCCTACTTCCTGTCCATCTGTTTAAAAGCCGCCCCTAAAGCTTAGTCCAGTGCCTGAGTATACTGCTTCCTGTGTGCTCCTGCCCTGCTGCTTTTGGTTCCTGATTGTTATTCGGATCCTCTTGGAAAACAACCGACACCGACTCTGGACTTCATCTGGTATCATCTAGCTGTGCCCGGACTCCGTTTGCCGTCTTTGTTCGGCACTTCTGCCCGGTTCCTTCCGTTTAATACCACTCTGGACTCACATCACGTACGGACATTTTGCCCTTTTGTGTCCCGGTTGCTGCGCATTTAGGCCTTCTGGGGTGATTGCCAGACAGTCCCTGTATAGGGGTTTGCTCTTGGTGGTCTCCCTGGGGGAGTCCGGTGCTCGGTCCCGTGAATTCCCTTTCGCTCCGTCCCTGGAAGGTATTTCCTGTATTTATGTTCTACTGTGTTTTTGTTCCGTTTATGTACATATTTGCTGGTTGCATATTATAAACGTCTTGCACCAAGAACTCGTCTCTGGTTGTCATTGCCCTAACGCAATCGAAATCCTCAATACATACAATAGTATTACAGCCAGACTCGGGAAGACCTAACATTTGTACAGGCACCTTGTGTCGTGTTGTTCCGGGGAACAGTTGCCTGACGTCTGCCTGGGGCCACCACTCTGCTTCTTACTGCCTGTTGGGATGCTACGCCTCCCTCCCCCTGTGCACTGCTGTCCTCGCTCTGCATATCCTCCTGCCAGGTTGGGTCAGTTACTGGATCATCCACCACGTCGTCTTCCTCTTCCACACCCTGCTCCTCCTCCTGACTTCCTGACAATTGTGTCTCATCATCGTCCACCCCTTGTTGAGACACGTTGCCAACTTCGTGAGAACGTGGCTGCTCAAATATTTGGGCATCTGTACATACAATCTCGTCATGGCCCACTTCAACAGGAGCTGGCGAGAGGCCAGAATGTGTGAATGGAAACGTGAACGAACAGCTCTTCCGAGTGTCCAAGTGTGGGATCAGTAATGTCCGTGGACGTGTACTCGGCCTGGTGGTAGGAAGGAGGATCAGGTTCTGAAATGTGCGGTGCAGTATCACGGCTACTGACACTTGACCGTGTGGAAGACAGAGTGTTTGTGGTGGTGCCAATCTGACTGGAAGCATTATCCGCTATCCAACTAACAACCTGTTGACACTGGTCTTGGTTCAAGAGCGGTGTACTGCTGCGGTCCCCAAGAATTTGGTACAGGACGTGCGAGCGAGTAGATGTGGCCCTTTGTTGTGGCGAAATTAGAGCTTGCACACAACCTCGGTCTCTGCCTGCACCACCATCACGTCCACTTCCTTGTTCGTTGACAACGCCCTTGCGCATTTTGCAATGCTGTGCTGATGTGTATTCACTAGACTTGTGCGTTATATCCAAGTTTTTGCAAAACTCACACAAATGCAGCGGAAAGCTGCCACCAACAGGCACACACGTGCGGTTTTTAAATGCAAGCACGGAGGCACTAAGAACCTAACAGGTCTCTATCCAGGGACAACGTGGAGCCTCCCGATTTTTGGCAGCCCTGCCTAAGGGCTATACTACAATAGACCCACTTCCTTCCAATGGGCACTTCAGGTTTACAGGCCCTCATGCACATCTCTATCCAGGGACAACGTGGAGCCTCCCAATTTTTGGCTGCCCTGCCTAAGGGCTATACTACAATAGACCCACTTCCTTCCAATGGGCACTTCAGGTTTACAGGCCCTCATGCACGTCTCTATCCAGGGACAACGTGGAGCCTCCCAATTTTTGGCTGCCCTGCCTAAGGGCTATACTACAATACACCCACTTCCTTCCAATGGGCACTTCAGGTTTACAGGCCCTCATGCACGTCTCTATCCAGGGACAACGTGGAGCCTCCCAATTTTTGGCTGCCCTGCCAAAGGGCTATACTACAATAGACCCACTTCCTTCCAATGGGCACTTTAGGTTTACAGGCCCTCATGCACGTCTCTATCCAGGGACAACTTGGCGCCTCCCAATTTTTGGCTGCCCATCCAAAGGGCTATACTACAATAGACCCACTTCCTTCCAATGGGCACTTCAGGTTTACAGACCCTCATGCACGTCTCTATCCAGGGACAACGTGGAGCCTCCCAATTTTTGGCTGCCCTGCCAAAGGGCTATACTACAATAGACCCACTTCCTTCCAATGGGCACTTCAGGTTTACAGGCCATCATGCACGTCTGTATGCAGGGTCATTGGTGAACCTCAAAATTTTGGACTGCCCTGGCAAAGGAAAATACTACAAAGACTCAGTTCCTCAAAATGGGCACATTAGACTCAGAGGCCTTTATGTACGTCTCTTCTCAGGGACATCGGAGTGCCACACAATATTTTACGTAAAATCTTTCATGTATTGATCTCAAAAAGTAACATACATTAGCTCTATCTCACTATTGGGTATGTGCCCTTAACATTTCCGCCATGAAAATTCATTTTGGTGTCATTTTGGAAGGTTTTCTGGTGAGTCTGTAAAAATGGCGTAAAACGCGGACAAAATTGTTCACAGCTGTGACTTTTGAGTGATAAATGCTTCAAGGGGTCTTCCCCATGCTGTTGCCATGTCATTTGAGCACTCTTCGGAGACTTTTGTGCCATTTTTAGGGTTTCTACATGCTGCCGGTGGTCATTTCACAAAAATACTCGGGTCTCCCATAGGATAACATTGGGCTCGTTGCTCGGGCCGAGTACACGAGTATCTTGGGAGGCTCGGCCCGAGCTTCGAGCACCCGAGCTTTTTAGTACTCGCTCATCACTAATCCTTAACCGTCCCCAGGATGACACCGGGGTAGGTAGCAAAGTCTTTGCTGAACCATGACTTGTTCATCTTGGCTCCTTTTAAAAAAACACAGCAATCAAGGGTTACTCCAAGCGGAGTCTCCCTTTTTTACAAAAATTGGGCCACACAGACACCCCATCAGTGGCAGCAGTTGTGCCCCAGTTGTACACTTCACAGCTAGATTTGCATCAAGCACATTCAAAAATACGCCATCCTTAACCGTCCCCAGGATGACACCGGGGTAGGTAGCTAAGTCTTTCCTGATCCCAGCTCTGTTCATCTTGGCTCCTTTTAAAAAACACAGCAAGCAAGGGTTACTACAAGCGGGGTATCCCTTTTTTTCCAAAAATTGGACCCCACACACACCCACCCCTTCAGTGGCAGCACTTGTGCCCCAGTTGTACACTTCACAGCTAGATTTTCATCAAGCACATTCAGAAATATGCCATCCTTAACCGTCCCCAGGATGACACCGGGGTAGGTTGCAAAGTCTTTGCTGAACCATGACTTGTGCATCTTGGCTCCTTTTAAAAAAACACAGCAATCAAGGGTTACTACAAGCGGAGTCTCCCTTTTTTCCCAAAAATTGTGCCACACAGACACCCCATCAGTGGCAGCAGTTGTGCCCCAGTTGTACACTTCACAGCTAGATTTGCATCAAGCACATTCAAAAATACGCCATCCTTAACCGTCCCCAGGATGACACCGGGGTAGGTAGCTAAGTCTTTCCTGATCCCAGCTCTGTTCATCTTGGCTCCTTTTAAAAAAACACAGCAATCAAGGGTTACTCCAAGCGGAGTCTCCCTTTTTTCCAAAAATTGGGCCACACAGACACCCCATCAGTGGCAGCACTTGTGCCCTAGTTGCAAACAGGATGTTTTGATTTGCATCAATCACATTCCAAATCCACAAGCATTTACTCTCCCCAGGTTGACACAGGGGTAGTAAATTCCTTGTGGATCCATGACTTGTTCATTTTGTTGAACGTTAGTCTGTCCACATTGTCACTGAACTAAAAATGGGGAGACAAAAGGGCGCAATAGGGTCTTACCCGATATAACATATGATGTTAGAGAAGGTACAGTAACACTCACCTGGTGGGGTTGTGCCAGTCACAACTCCTTCAAAGACATGTGAGTGTCCGCGTGGTTCAAGCAGCGGCCCCGTAGGCACGATATAAAAATAATGGTGGACAAAAGAAAAACGGGTATATGCCGCGCTTAAAAACCACTGAGTTGGAAGTGATATAATATTTCTCTTTTATTTACAGCATTCCTACGCGTTTCAGAGACAACAGACCGTCTCCTTCTTCAGGGAAAAAAGAATGATGATTTCTTTTTTCCCTGAAGAAGGAGACGGTCTGTTGTCTCTGAAACGCGTAGGAATGCTGTAAATAAAAGAGAAATATTATATCACTTCCAACTCAGTGGTTTTTAAGCGCGGCATATACCCGTTTTTCTTTTGTCCACCATTATTTTCACATTGTCACTGGACAGACGCGTGCGCTTATCTGTCAGCACACACCCAGCAGCACTGAAGACACGTTAAGAGACAACGCTGGCAGCTGGACACGACAAAATCTCCAAGGCGTAACTGGAGAGCTCTGGCCATTTTTCAAGATTTGAAGCCCAAAATGAGCAAGGCTCTATTTGCAAAGTCATGGCATCAATGTTCATTTGGAGATACTCCTGTATCATCCTCTCCAGACGTTGACTATGTGTCAGACTTGTTGTCTCTGGTGGCCTTGCAAAGGACGGTATAAAAAAATTATGAAAAGATTCCATAAAATTGCTGTTACCAGCACCAGATACGGTGCTACTGGTACGGGTAGACTGTTGAAGATGACGAGACCGTCCCATGTTTGTCAAGTTACAACTGGGAGATTCACTTCCTGCACCTGCACGGTTGTTTGGTGGAAAAGCCGAGCTAAGATCGAGTAACAGCTTCTGCTGATACTCCTGCATAAGTGTGTCCCTTTCTATGGCTGGAATTATGTCACAAAATTTGGACTTGTACCGGGGATCTAATAGTGTGGCAAGCCAATAGTCATCATCACTTCTAATTATGACAATATAAGGGTCATGTTGGAGGTAGTGCAGCAAGAAAGCGCTCATGTGTTTTGCGCAGCCATGCGGACCAAGTCCACGCTGTGTTTGTGGCATAGAAGTGCTAACCGTTCTTTCTCCCTCTGACATCTCCCCCCAACCTCTTTCAACTGAAATTTGACCAAGGTCTCCCTCATCCGCTCAGTCTTCCATGTCCATGGACAGTTCGTCCTCCATTTCTTCATGTTCTCCTGCCCCTTCCTCAACATTTCGCCTGCTACCATGCGCCCTTGTTGATACCTGTCTCCCATGGTCCCATGTCTGCCGCGTTGGTGATGATGAACGTCTGGACCTTGGAGATGTTGTTGTGTCTTGCGCATATGAATCCTCCTGTAGTTCCTCCCCTTCCTGTTGTCTCACCCCCTGACTCCGAATAGTGTTGAGCGTGTGCTCCAGCATGTAAATGACTGGAATTGTCATGCTGATAATGGCATTGTCAGCGCTAAACATATTCGTCGCCATGTCGAAACTGTGCAGAAGGGTGCATAGGTCCTTGATCTGAGACCACTCCATCAGAGTGATCTGCCCCACCTCTGCATCTCATTGGCCCAGGCTATACGTCATGACGTATTGCACCAGGGCTCGGCGGTGCTGCCACATTCGCTGTAACATGTGGAGAGTCAAATTCCAGCGTGTCGGCACATCGCATATCAGGCGATGAACCTGCGGGCCGAAAGGCTTCTGGAGAGATGCAAGTCGCTCAGCTGCGGCGGTTGAATGACGGAAGTGAGCATACAGTTTTCGTGCCCTGGTCAGAAGGCCATCTAGGCCGGGATAGTGTGTTAAAAATTGCTGGACAACAAGGTTCAACACGTGAGCCATACAAGGCACATGTGTCACTTTGCCCAGGCGAAGGGCCGCACTCAGGTTTGCAGCATTGTCGCACACGGCCTTACCAGGCTGCAGGTTGAGTGGAGACAACCATTTATTAAACTCGGACCGCAGAGCTGACCACAACTCCTCAGCTGTGTGACTCCTATTCCCAAGATATGTCAAGCTAAACACCGCCTGATGCCGTTGCGCTCTGCTGCCAGCATAGTAATGAGGGGTGCATGATTCCTTCTGCGCAGTTAGAACGCTGGTGGCCTGACCAGGCCTGCTTGGGGCGGAGGTGGAGGACCCAGATGAGGTGGAGGAGGCAGAAGCAGTGGCGGAACTTGGACAGACAGAGAATTGACACACAAGTCGTGGGGACGGCAAGACTTGTGCAGCAGACCCTTCACCATCTATCACCATAGTTACCCAGTGCCCAGTCAGCAACATGTAACGTCCCTGTCCATGCTTACTGGTCCAAGTATCGGTGGTGAAATGCACCCGTTGACACACAGAGTTTCTCAAGGAAGCGGTGATGTTGTGTGCGACATGCTGGTGTAGCGTGGGCACACCTTTCTTAGAGAAGTAGTGGCGACTGGGCATCTGGCACTGGGGCACAGCGATAGACATAAGGTCTCTAAAATCCTGTGTGTCCACCAGGCGGAAAGGCAGCATTTCGGTAGCCAAGAGCTTACAGAGGGATAAAGTCAACCTCTTAGCTTTGTCATGGGTCGCAGGAAATGGCCTTTTATTTGTCCACATCTGTGGGACAGAAATCTGGCTGCTGTGTGTAGACGGGGTTGAGTAGGGTGTCCCTGGAAAAATGCAGCTTTGTGAGGAAAGTGCAGGCGTAGACATGATGTCACCTTCATCCAACATTGGTGCTATCGATGTCTGAGAGAGCTGTACACACGTACTTGTTTCCCCTTCCAAACCAACTGACGACCTACCAAGCAAACTGCCTGTTGCGGTTACAGTGGTAGAAGTTGTGCGTGGAAAACAGGTGTGACAGCTGTCCCCACAGTCCTAGAAGATGAAGAGCGCGCGGATGCACTAGAAGGGGCAGGCGGTGGATGGTTTGCTCCGCTAGGCCGCATTGCAGCACGGTGAGCTTCCCACCGGGACATATGATATTTATTCATGTGACGATTCATGGAAGAAGTTGTCAAACTGCTGAGGTTTTGACCTCTACTAACAGAATCATGACAAATTTTACAGATCACATAATTTGGGCGATCTTTTGCTATGTCAAAAAAGGACCAGGCTAGGCAAGGCTTAGAGGGCATGCGACCTGCTGATCCACCCCGACTAGTGCTCAGAGGCAGAGTGGTGGCTGAGGATGCAGTTGTAGACGTGCTACCAGTACTCCTACTCTGTCCAGGAAGGCGCAAGGTAACTTCGTCGTCAGTTGCATCCTCCTCCACCGCCTCTGTTGACCTCCTCGAGTGCCTGACTGTGGGTTGACAGTAGGTGGGATCTAGAACTTCCTCATCAATTTTTGTGTTTGCACTCCCCTCACCCTCAGACCGAGCCTCTTCTTGCCCTGACCGAATATTTAAGTTGTCATCCCAATCTGGTATCTGCGTCTCATCGTCATCAGTATGTTCCTTATTGTCTATAACAACAGGTGTTACAGTTGGTGAAAAAGGGTCAACATTATGCTCAGAAACTTGGTCCTCACGGCCTGAATCAGAGTCACAAAGGTTCTGGGCATCACTGCAGACCATTTCCTGGTCTGTACTCACTGTAGCTTGGGAGCAGATCTCTGATTCCCAGGCTATAGTGTCACTGAACAGCTCGGCAGACTCAGCAATCTCAGTTCCACTATACTGTGCAGGGCGGATGGAGACTTCAGAGCTGGGAGAAAGCAAGTTTGATTGGGATGACAACTCAGAGGACTGGTGTTTTTTGGATGCTGTAGTTGAGGTGGCGGAGAGGGCACTTGTTGGACCACTTGAGATCCATTCAAGCATTTTCCTTTTTTGGCCATCATCTACCTTTGTTCCAGTTGTTCGTGTCCGTAAAAAAGGGAGCACATCGGATTGTCCACGGTAAGTAGTAGACATCTTACTTTTGCTGGAAGATGGTCTATCTTCAGCAGATGTTAATGGAGCTTTGCCACCTTCCCCACGGACAAACCCATTTTTTCCTTTTCCCACACGCCTCTTCCCCTTTCCACCAGCATCTGTCATTTTGCCACTCATTTTGATTGCGACAAGATTGTGCACTTAAAATGTGGTAGTAAAAATTGAGAGGTGGTGTAGATTTCAGCGGTGGTCTAGCTATATTAACAGCAGAATAAACAACAATAATTATCCCTGACAATGCAACTACGGCCCTTAAACTGGCAGCATTAATTGCTAGTATAATAGCTTTGTAACAATGAGCTTAGATGTTCAATGCAGACGTTCTGCAAATATCTTTGCACTAGTGGGACAATACAGAAGTCCAACAGCCACGTTTAGGATGCCAATAAGTTCACTCAGTGTTTGCTAGTATAATGGCTTAGTAACAATGAGTTTGAATGTGCAATGCAGGCAGACGTGCTGCAAATATCTTTGCACTTGTGAAACAATACAGAAGTCCAACAGCCACGTTTAGGATGCCACTAAGTTCACTCAGTGTTTGCTAGTATAATGGCTTAGTAACAATGAGTTTGAGTGTGCAATGCAGGCAGACGTGCTGCAAATATCTTTGCACTAGTGGGACAAAACCGAAGTCCAACAGCCACGTTTAGGATGCCACTAAGTTCACTCAGTGTTTGCTAGTATAATGGCTTAGTAACAATGAGTTTGAGTGTGCAAAGGGCAGGAGGGTACAGTGGCAGGGTTGTGGGTCTCTGGGTAGAGGAAAGGAAGCCTGCCTTTCTATCCCTCCTAATGGGGAAATGCAGCGAGGAAATCCCTGACCTTAGCTGCACAGACGCTGTCATCTTGTGTAGCTGTTAAACTCTGTTTTCACGGACCTGTCACCTATGGCTCTGACCCTGCCGGTATTAGCCCTTACAAGGACTGATAGAAACTGCTATCCCTATTCTGTATAGCACTGTGTATGGAGCGTACACTGCAGTATCGGAGATAGGAGCTTTGCCAGTGATGACTGACACCAAGGACGCAGAAGGCAGATAATGGCGTGCTTGAGGAAAATGTCCGTTTTTATAATGCAGGGACATGTGACATGGACATCCTATCACACATGCCGTTGCTTCTCTGGCTAAAAGTCCACTTAGCTGTGTGTGTGTCTGGGATTGGCTGACATGCTGGCCCGCCTCACTACACGCGCGCGCTTAGGGAAGGAAGACAAGGGAAAAAAAAAAAAATGGCGATCGCCATTATCCATACAGCAGTGATCTGAATGCGCTGTTCCCGCACACTATACACTGAAATTCACAGAGTGACTTACACTATTACAGCGGAAAGCCAGCTAGTAATTAGCTGGTCTTTTTGCTGCTAGAACCGTTCTCGAACGTATCTAGAACTATCGAGCTTTAGCAAAAAGCTCGAGTTCTATTCTATCTAGAACAGCCCCCAAAATCCCTCGAGCCGCGAACTGGAGAACCTCGAACCGCGAACCGCGCTCAACCCTAATCTTTACCCTGAAAATCCTGCTTCATTTGGACGGCTTATTTTGGGAATGGCTTACGTTCAAGGTATACTTTTATATCATAGTTATACCCATAATATATATATATATATATATATATATATATATATTGGTCCATTCAATATGTATAAACAACGGAGATATATATATTTTTGTCATCATTTTAGGTTATCTTAGCTTACTGATCACTGCATGTTGGTCTACCTATCAAGCTTTATTCACTGTCTTCTTTGGAGGGCACAGTGGAACATCATTCTTTTTTTTGTGAGTTGCTTCACTTAATGTAACTTGGGACTATTGAAATCATTGCATACAGTACTATATGGACTGAAAATTATTTTTGTATGTGTCTTACAGGTGCTATGCAACTGGTCTGATACTTTATAAAATTTCCCTGATGATCCTCCACTTATTATGCTAAGAGGGGTGAAATGCGTTGGGATAGCAGAGAATGTTTCAAAGCTAAGTTCACCACTCTGCTTTGACCTAACAAATTAATACAGTTATGAGTTAAAAGCCAGATTTGTTCCTGTCCACTTTATAGAATGGAGAGTATATTTACTATTAAGGTTCCCTCCAATATTAATAGATGGCAGTAAGGCTGGTTATACTGTATTGAGTGGGACCATATCCAGAAATTGAATGGTTCATTAACCTTTTATGTTGTATAGCATGTTTGTCATGTTTATAGTCACGTTTTAGGCACTTTGGATAGCAGTGGTGGTGGTAATCCTTACTAGTGCAGCTAAGGGTAATTCAGGGTCAGCAACCGTTGAGTGGGGGTATCCAATAAATAAGGTACCCTCCGTTATCAGGAAGGTTGAGGTAGAATGCATTTAGTTAGGCTTCATCCCTGAGTCTCTATCTTTGAGATGAGTAGTATTGAAATTTCTTATACTCCACCATTAAGGTTTTATATGCTCACTTGCACAACACTATATGAGTTGGTCTAGTTTGTCCATATCTTATATGTCTACATGGTTCGGTACTTTTACGTATTTTAACTAATCTAATAAAGCATTAGCTTTTAGAGGTTTCTTGCTCAGGTTTTTTGATAACATACGACTTTTTCTCTATTTTGTGTTCGTTTTTTTTCCCTACCCCCTCCAATCATAAAACACATCCCCCCATTCATCATAAAGCTCAACAATCCTACCCAGAAGTTGGATACCTGATGCTTAATTTTCAAATTATTTAACTAATTGATGCACTATTAGAAGTATGTAATATATATATATATATATATATATATATATATATATATATATATATATATATATATATGTATATATATATATATATATAAGAATTAAGACAAACGTTTTTTTTCTCCTGATGAATTTGCTACTGTATTTTTCTTTTTCCTATTTTTTTTATAAAACCAACTTTAATTGATAGAACAATTGTTCAACCTTCACACCAAGTAACTTTTGTTCCCACCCCCTATTCCTTACAGGTTCTTTTTTTTTAATTGTTTATGTGTTTAAATGTGTTTGTACCATTTTCCTCAGTACATGTGGTTTTCCTGAAAAAGAAATGAGTAGATTTTGAAATGTGTAGACATAAACCACTTGGAATTATCCTCCTCGTGTGACTGGTACTTGATTCTTCAGCTGCACAGCACAAAATCCCGGTCTGGGTAAAGTGCACCACATCTCAAATAAAATATTCACAGTTTTTTTTTCCATTAACAGACGGATATTTTCTAGTGAAACCACTTATCTTTCAAAGAACTTGTCAACTTTGCAGGCGATTAGCAACAATTAGCTTTTAAACCTAGAATAGCTAAATTGAGCAAGAAAATAAATAGGTCCCTTGGTACAAAGTTACCCATTTGCATCTTTAACACCTTAAGAACAGGGTTATCTTTGAGTTTTGTGCTCTTGATTTTTCATTGATTTTACCAAGAGAAACACATTTTTATTTTTCCATCCACATTCCCATTTAAAGGCTTTGATGTTTGTAAAAAAAAGATGTCTTTTGTCGTGTTTAGCCCTTTTTCTAGACCCATAGCATTTTTATTTTTCCATCATTTGAACTATCTGATGGCTTTTTTGATAAATGGAGACTTGATATATACAATACAGACCAAAAGTGTGGACACACCTTCTCATCTCTAGAACAACTGTTAAGAGGAGACTTTATGCAGCAGGCCTTTATGGTAAAATAGCTGCTAGGAAACCACTGCTAAGGACAGGCAACAAGCAGAAGAGACTTGTTTGGGCTAAAGAACACAAGGAATGGACATTAGACCAGTGGAAATCGGTGCTTTGGTCTGATGAGTCCAAATTTGAGATCTTTGGATCCAACCACCGTGTCTTTGTAGAAAAGGTGACCGGATGGACTCTACATGGCTGGTTCCCACCATGAAGCATGGAAGAGGAGGCGTGATGGTGTGAAGGTGCTTTGCTGGTGACACTGTTGGGGATTTATTCAAAATTGAAGGCATACAGAACCAGCATGGCTACCACAGCATCTTGCAGCGGCATGCTATTCCATCTGGTTTGCGTTTAGTTGGACCATCATTTATTTTATAACAGGACAATGACCCCAAACACACCTCCAGGCTGTGTAAGGGCTAGTTGACTAAGAAGGAGACTGATGGGGTGCTACACCAGATGACCTGGTCTCCACAGTCACCAGACCTGAACCCAGTCGAGATGGTTTGGGATGAGCTGGACCACAGAGTGAAGGCAAAAGGGCCAACAAGTGCTAAGCATCTCTGGGAACTCCTCAAAGACTGTTGGAAAACCATTTCCGGTGACTACCTCTTGAAGCTCATCAAGAGAATGCCAAGAGTGTGCAAATCAGTAATCAAAGCTAAAGTTGGCTACTTTGAAGAACCTAGAATATAAGACATATTTTCAGTTGTTTCACATTTTTTTACGTATTTCATCCCACATGTTTTAATTCATAGTTTTGATGCCTTCAATGTGAATCTACAATTTTCAGAGTCCTGAAAATAAAGAAAACTCCTTGAATGAGAAGGTGTGTCCAAACTTATATATATACAGTACAGACCATATATATATATATATATATATATATATATATCTTATAATTAAGACTGTCTATTTATCTATATGACACACTTTAAAAATAATCAATAAGGGGTAGTAACCATCATTTTAAAATTAAAAACATTTTTTTCTCTTATAAACTAAAGAAAGATTGTCAAACCATGCTCTTCCAATGTATAGAAAGTTTGAACAAGCTATAAAGAAATATCTTAAAAATGTCCCTAGAAGCAAACTAGTTCGGTTGGAGTTATTATGATCCAGTATTAGATTTTAGCTAACCAAATCAATTTTATAACATCTAAAACCAATTGATTTTCTTTCTCAAGAGCTGTCAAAAATGTATTTTTGTTCAGAACCAAACACATAACACTTTGAAATTGGGATTTAAAAATCAAGTAGGCATCACAATGTTCACATGACCACAAGCCATGTTCTGTCTTTCTTACTGATACTTAGGCGGCTATTACTTTTAACAATGCATTACGGGGAATGTTCCCCAAGGTATTTCAGTAGAAAAATACATTCATTATTTAGGTATTTTCAGATTTTGTTACTATATTTTGTTTAATGTAATGGAAAAAAATGACAACTATGAATTTGAAATGGAGTACGCCAATGTTTGCTATGGTTTTCCTACCTTTACCTTAGTTATTAAAATTCTAGTTTTGTTACTTTAGAAGGGAAAAATGTTGTTACTTTTAAGCAACTGGACCATTATGTATTGTTAAAACTTTAAAGAAGAGTAATTTTTTTCTGATTAGAATTTAAAAGGTGCAGGTACAATAGTGATTTAAAGTTTGTGCGTAGGAGGTGCAAATTTGTTGCTGAAATCTGTTGCAGACATTTCAGCACCAAATTTGCATCTCCTGGCAGAAAACTGCATCAAAATGGCATCAAAAACTCTTTTTCCATTTTTGGGACAAGAAATGTTGATTTGGTGATGAAATTTTCACATCATATTCATGCCCACAATCTACATCTCCTGGCAAAAAAAAACACAACAATACCGCATGCGGTATGATGTGGTAGTGATGCAATTTTTTTTCCAAGAGGTGTAGATTAGATGCAGGAATATGGTGTAAAATTATCAGCACCAAATCTGCATTTCTTGTAAACAAAACCAAAAACACAGTTTTCTGCTGGGAGATGCAGGTCTCACCTGAGGTGAGGTAACTTCCTTTACTGAGGTCACCTGAGGTCAAGTTACCTGCATTCACAGATGAAAGACTCTGGGAACCTCCAGTTGTGACTGCAAATAACCTGAGTGATGTCACCGCTGATCGCGCAGCTCATTCATTCTCTCTCTGAACCTCACAGCAGGTGGTTATGTTCTATTGCCACTCGGTGTAAATTCAGACGTAGCAGAGTTGGAATCATTGTGGGATCGCCTGTGGATTACGTTCGACCTGCGGGGGTGTTTTGGGGTTAATAAAGTGGTAAAAGAGGGTGTTTTATTGTATTTTATTTCAAATAAAGAATTTTTCAGTGTTTTTGTTTATTTACTTTCACTTACAGATTAGTAATGGGGATCTCATAGACCCTCCCCATTACTAATCTATGGCTTAACGGCAGCTGTGGGCTGGTATTAGCCCCTTATTACCCTGATTGCCACCAAAGCAGGGCAATCGGGAAGAGCAGAGTAAAGTGCTGGGATTGTCACATCTAGTGTATGTGACAATCCTTGGCGGTGGCAAGCTGCTATTTTTAGGCTGGGTGCAGCCCAATAGGCAGGAGTCTCCCTGGCCTGAATACCAGCTCCCAGCTTTCAGGCTTTATCATGTCTGCGTACCAAAATTAGGGGGACCACACGCTGTCTTTTAAAATTAAAAATGAAATACGCATACGGTTCCTCTTATTTTGATACACATCCAAAATAAGTGCACAGTGTTGGGCAGCATGCTTTATCTGTACTAGGTATCATAAAATGGGGAGACCTTATGCCAATTTTTTGTTTAAATGTATTTATTTTTATACAAAGACAGGGTATGTGATTGCATGCAGTCAGACACATTGTCACTCAGGGTGGGTGCACGTCTGACTAAAACCAACCACAGACGCCAGGACTGCTGGTGGGCAGGGAAAGCAGTACAAATGGATAAGCAAAAAATCACAGCTGTCATCAAACCCGAGATTAGAGAAAAAATACTTTATTTAAAAAAGCACCCTCTTTCTCAGATTTATTCAATCACAAAACATCCCTGCGGGGCCAAAATAATCCACACAAGGTCCTATGATGATCCCAGCTTTTCTACATCCTGAGGTTGCAGTCCGCAGTCACATTGGAAAATGTGACTAATCACTGCAACATCAGGGACACACTGATGGAGCTGCAGCTTTGAGAGCATTGATGTCAGTGAGTTCACCTGAGATCACACCTGTGGGTTTCCACAATACCACAGCTATGACCACAGGTTTAATCACCTGAGATGAACTCATTAAACTCAGTGATCTCAGCTCAGGGGAACTAATTAAACTGAATTCCGGATTGCCAGATTTGGCTATGCGCACACGTTGAGTAGTTGGTTGTAGACATTTCTGCACCAAATCTGCATTTCCTTGCAAAAAAACACACCGAGACCATCAAAACACATGCAGTTTTGACTAGTTTATTGTCAAAAGATGAAAGTTTGGTGCAGAAACGCCTGCAGACAAATGCTCAATGTGTGCACATAGCCTATTCAAGTAATCTGGCATTGAGTTCAATTACTTTACCTGAGGTGAGGTCACTGAGTTCGATGAGCTCATCTCAGGTCAGTTCAACTGAGGTCACAGCTGGGGTACCCAGGAAACCCCATCTGTTATCTAAGGTAAAGTGATTGGATTCCAAGCTGGATTACCAAATTAGTCTATGTGCGCACTTATACTTCAGCTGTTCATTTTTATAGGGTTTGGGGAACATTCATTTTCAGATTTTACATCCCTTTTTCAGTTACCTGCTGCCTTATAATAAACAACAATGGATTGGCTAAAAGAGGAGGAAGTGAATCACAAAAGTGAATAGAATAAAATGTCAGAATGCAATTAACACAAGTTTACCAAGCTCACATGCAGGAGCCTACTCTGAGCACTGAATACATCTAGCAAATAAAACATCTGCAACCAAGAGAAGCATCAACATAAACACTGACAAGCAAACGTTAAACTCCCTATAGACAAGCAGATTTTTTATTTTTATACTTTCATTTTTTCTTCCCCTTTTTTAGAGTTATAACTTTTTATTTTTCTTTTGCGATTCTTTTTTTGCAAGATGATTTGTAGTTTTGAATGACACCATTCATTTAAACATACGATGTACTAAACAATAAAGAAAAAAATTAAGATGGGTTAAATGCTAAAGAAAGCATATTCACATATTTTTTGCTTTTAAGGTATACATTGTGTGGTAAAAATGACCTGATACTATGATTCTTCTGGTCAATAGGAATATGATAGTACCAAACTTAATTATTTTTTTTGTCAAATTCAAAAACTGAAAAAAATATATATTTTGTAGTTTTTTATTATCTCATAACTTTTTTTGTTTTCTAAAATGTTGTAATTGTGTTATATTTTGGGTTTTTTGGCTAGTCTGTCTGGTATTTTATTAAGGAGCTGTGAGGACCAGAAATGCCACTTCTGGCATTTTGTTGATTTTTATTTTTTGGCGTTTTCCATATGGGGTAATTAATATCATATATTGATCTGACTTTTAGGGACAAAGTAATAGAAGATATGTCTTTTTTACATAATTATTTTTAAAATGAGAAAGGGGGAGTTTCCACTGTTACATTTTTTTCGTATTTATTATGCATTTTTTACTATATTTTTAGACTTTTTTTTTATCAGAAATGAACCTAAAATCCTAAAATTGCAACAGCATTGCAGTATATAATGGAAATAATACTCAAGATGGCAGCCATGGTAACATTCATAACTCTCTGGTTTGTATTGTCAACTATGAGCACCACACAATCACTGGTGGTCAATGGAAGTCAGTGCACACATAGCAGCATATAAAAAGCTAAACTGCAGCTCTAATTGATGTTGTTACAGGTAACTGTGGAAAATACATTTTAAAAAATGCAATTAATAGGTAGGCCGTAGGTAAAATTTATATTTCTCATCATTTTTTAAGGGAGTCTGTATCTCCTTGCATAGAGATTGAGAATTATGTCTTGGGGCGTAGACTTGAAATGGGACTTTAATGTGCCAAACAATGATCTAAGGATAAAAAATATACCAAGAAAAAAGGACCTCATGATAATTTGAAAACCAAAGGATAAATGGTCTATAATGCTTAACAAGTTCAAAGAGGTAATACCATGCCACAACCAAATTCTTTTAAACTGCTTTATTTAGAAAAGTGCATAACAACAGCCAGAATCATGGCAAGTGAAGTAGAAGAGTTTTTTTTTATAAATATATTGATATAAAGTACCAGATCAAAGAGGTATAGGAGGAGGGAAAGAAACATACCCACATGAGGAATAGCATCCTCCTTGAAAATGGCATAGTATCAATCTCAATGTGTAAGGACATAAAATCCTAATAAATACTATAGTCCTAGAGGCCAGAGAATAAAACGACCCACTATAGAACAGGTACTGTAGGTCGATCACAGGGCTACTAAATTTCATAATCCATCGATAATATCTTGATAATAAAGCCTATATAAAGTGCAATAATTATATAAGAAATTGGTGGTTGAAGTGGCTCCCGGAGACCTACTTGTTGATAGGAGAGGGGAGGGAGCAGTTCCTACAGTGCGGGAAAGGTCCCTACACGTGTTTCACTTATGCTGCTTCAAGAGACCTTGTGGCCGCAGCAGTGTCCAGGCAGGTATATATATAGTGCCAGAGATAGAAAAAAAGCGACTGATTTAATCAGAGCTGTGTCCGGGGACAGCTGTGCATGAACACACATCAGTTACCGGCACTTAGAATGACCTCCGGGTTCTGAAGAAAACGTCCGATGACGTCAGTAATAACCCAGAAGTCATTGCACAGAGGCCGACCCGAAGTGCGCATGCGTCAGCACCATATAGCAGAGCTCAACAGTCGCAGCCATGTTGGTTACTGGCCAAGGTAAGGGTGGATGATTCCAATAGTCCAAAATATACACTTCAACACCCAAAAAGGGAGAACAAATGAAAAGAAACATGGAGAGTGATAGAAGAGACAAATATTTAGATTAATCAGACAAATATCAATTTACTGTCAGAAATAACATTGATTAGGGCATTAACAGCCTCAAAAAAGTAGAAGACGGAACAGGAAATGCACGAGATTTTCGCAATGTAAATCTTCATTATCTCTCTCCTGATGGACAACCAGCCACAGATCATATATATCCACCATGATAGAATAAGGCAAAATATAGGAAAGTACATGAACCATCTAGAAATAAAAAAAGAAAATAAATAATTAAAAACATTGCTAAAAATAATAACGTTAAAAAGAGACAGTGGAGAGTGGTAACACACTAATGATGGGACGAGTAAGGCAATTCAATATTTCAAACAAGAACAACAAATACATCAAAAAGAAATAAAGGGGGGGAAGACATATGCAGAAGCACTCAGAAAAAACACTTATAATTATGTAAGCCCTAAATCACACATAGAAAAAAATGCCACTAATCAAGAAATGGTGCATATGATAGACTTTCGTTCAGTCCATTTGGGGACATGGTACCCATGCAAAAAATCCACTTGCATTCACGCTGAGCCACGCTGCTGCCACCATGATATCGTGGACATGTTCCCGCATCCTCTTCCGTAATTCGCGGGAGGTTAGGCAGATGTAAATTAGCCCACATCCACAAATGGCATGATAAATAACCCCAGTAGTGCTACACGTGATGCAATCACGAATTTCATATTATTTTCTAGAATTAGCCAAGATAAATGTAGTAGCACAAACAATATTGTGGCAGGAGAGGCAAGAGCCACATGGAAAACAGCCCCATTTGGGACGACCTGTATAGAAAGGTAGACCTGTTTTAGGTACATAATGGCTATGGACCAACAGGTCATTCAGGCTCCTGCCTTGCTTTGCCATCATAAGGGGGTAATCAGACAAAAAACCTTTTAGGCACGGGTCTGTCTTCAAGACCCCCCCAATGTCTAGTAAGGATTTGTCGGATCTCCTACCACTGAACATTATATGGTGAAATGAAGTGGGTGGCTCCAGCAGAGGAAAAGGAGGGAGAGGAGGAACTGCGACTCAGAGTGGTCCGGGATAGAAGACCAGGTTTATTGGAACCCCTGGCTCTCTGGTATCCCAATTTGATAGATCTCTTGCTATATCCACATGCTGTGAATCTCCCCCGCGTGTCCTTAGCTTGTTTTTCAAAAAGTTCACTCGTCGAGGAAATCCATTGAAGGCGGAAAAACTGCGTGACCGGAATTGCTCATATTGTTGATGCCGGATGACTCAAGGAAGCATGGAGGAGAGCATTCACAGACGTGGATTTCCTGTAGATATCTGTCACTACCACACCATCATCCATCACAGAGACCCTGGGATCCAGGAAATCCATGACTCGCGTATGGTGACGGTAGGTAAGTGAGATTTTAAGGCTGTTGGGGTTAAGCTGATGCACAAAATTATCTAGGTCAGAACCGGTACCTCCCCAGATGACAAAAATGTCATCAATATAGTGAAGCCAGCACTGCGCATGGGAGTTAGCGGGAGCACCCCATTCATCCCCCCCCTGAAAATCTTTACCTCTTTTATCTGGTACTTTATATCAATATATTTATAAACAAAACTTCTACTTCACTTGCCATGATTCTGGCTGTTGTTATGCACTTTTCTAAATAAAGCAGTTTAAAAGATTTTGGTTATGGCATGGTATTACCTTTGTGAACTTGTTAAGCATTATAGACCCTTTATCCTTTGGTTTTCAAAAGATCTAAGGATGTGACAAGGACAAGAAGGTTGGCGGTAAGGAGGAAAGGGCTTGGAGAGGTGAGTGATGAGGTGACTATGAGGATTTTTAATTTTTTCTTACATTTTGATGGCTTTTTAAGGTTACAAAAATTGGAGGTCAGCAAAAATTGTTGGACACCAATTATCAAATGGGTGACAGAGACTGAAAATTGATGGCCAGCTGAATCTGCACAGAAGTTATTTACAAAAAAGTCCACATTTGGTAAATATGGAAGTTGGTAAAATTCCACATTACCACTAAAATCTATTCGCTCTTTAGCCACTCTTTGATGAATACAATCAATCAAATATACCGATTTCATGCAGATTATCTCTTCGCCCAGTCAAGTTTCACTATTCTGACTCTTATTCCGATGACACCTGTATGGTGATAGTAAAGTTGATCAAAAGGCAATCTCGTGCATTCATTGACAATTTACTATGCACTGATTTTTAACATTGTTTTTGTTTTTGCATAAGGCTACAGGTTCTTTTTATTGAACTTTGATTTCAATAGATTGTAGAATCCCATATATTTTGTAGGCACAGAAGTTATTTTAACTTTTACACCTTTTATACTGTTTGTACATATTAAAGACAATGTTTTATTAAAGCACCACTTTATGTTTTGTTTTTTTTTTAAATTTCACTGCCAGAGTGCTATTACTAATGCATGTTCTCTGCCCTTAGTAAAATACGTACCATCTACTGTCTTAAGTTCTCAGTGCCACTTTAGCCATCTGCTGCTCATTTGTTCTGTCAAATTGCTCCAATGTTTGCTGACTCTGAGCGAACTGGATGTCACTTCTCAATGCAAGTCTATGAGAGCCAGAACAAAGCTTTCATAGACTTATATTGAGAACTTGTGGCTTTTAGCTTTGACATAGCTTATCTACAGTATTAGCTTGTTGTGTTCTGTTGATTGTACCATCTCTTGTCTTTAGGCAACGGTTAGGGTTTAACTTCTGAGATCTTTCTGATAGACAGGCTTTCAAACTAAAACATGGGTAGTTGAATCACATTCCCTTTAAAGAAGGTATCACTACTATGATATTGATGATTTATCTATTTTAAGATGATTAATATAAGAAGTTGAAATGAATAGGACCTGATCAACAATATTCTGAAGTGGTCAATAAGTCGTGCAAAGTAAATGTAATCATCTGCTCAGTATGCTGCTTGGATCACAGTATATTACATGACTTCAGAGGCACCTTATTAGTGGGGGTGCCTGTGTCAGACCCACACAGACCTGTAATCGATTATCTACCTTTAGGATAAATCATAATTATCACAGTTATGGAAAATCACTTTTAAACCTTCCTCCAGAACTCATCTTTTCTTCTTCTATGTTCAGGTATGATACTGTGACCACCCCATGCTTACATAAAAAGTAGAAGCACTATTCAGAATATATATATATATATGTATATATATATATATATATATATATATATATATATATATATATATATATATATATATATATAAAAGCTGAGTTGGTTCTCCCAGAGGTTGGAATATTATAACCTCAGCACATAGCAACCCCGACTATGGTACTTATTGCAGACTTTCTGCCAATAAGCTGCTTCTAATTACCTACTGTTTTCCAGTTATTATCTCACTTTAACATGCTAAACAACTGTTTCTCCCTTTCCATTCCCCACCTATTCCCACTATCAATTCTTATCACACAGTTCACTTTTTATGAACTGGTTGTTACACTATGTTGCTCATATTATCAGCCACTGTAAACTAGACCTATAAATGGAGATCAATACATTTGTTTTTTTTAAATGTGGACTCTCCAGAATGTTACTTTTTTGCAATTCACATTGTAGAAATTGAGCAAATTGGCAGAAGCCTGACAAATTTTTTGCTCACTTGTTCATAGCAGGGAAATGGTTTAAAAAATATTAATA
This sequence comes from Anomaloglossus baeobatrachus, assembly GCF_048569485.1. Lineage (NCBI taxonomy): Eukaryota > Metazoa > Chordata > Amphibia > Anura > Aromobatidae > Anomaloglossus > Anomaloglossus baeobatrachus. The sequence continues at coordinate 105,132,859 of NC_134361.1, forward strand.
CTCTCCGGCTGATCACCTACAGTTAGGTCCAGAAATATTTGGACAGTGACACAAGTTTTGTTATTTTAGCTGTTTACAAAAACATGTTCAGAAATACAATTATATATATAATATGGGCTGAAAGTGCACACTCCCAGCTGCAATATGAGAGTTTTCACATCCAAATCGGAGAAAGGGTTTAGGAATCATAGCTCTGTAATGCATAGCCTCTTCTTTTTCAAGGGACCAAAAGTAATTGGACAAGGGACTCTAAGGGCTGCAATTAACTCTGAAGGCGTCTCCTTCGTTAACCTGTAATCAATGAAGTAGTTAAAAGGTCTGGGGTTGATTACAGGTTTGTGGTTTTGCATTTGGAAGCTGTTGCTGTGACCAGACAACATGCGGTCTAAGGAACTCTCAATTGAGGTGAAGCAGAACATCCTGAGGCTGAAAAAAAAGAAAAAATCCATCAGAGAGATAGCAGACATGCTTGGAGTAGCAAAATCAACAGTCGGGTACATTCTGAGAAAAAAGGAATTGACTGGTGAGCTTGGGAACTCAAAAAGGCCTGGGCGTCCACGGATGACAACAGTGCTGGATGATCGCCGCATACTTTCTTTGGTGAAGAAGAACCCGTTCACAACATCAACTGAAGTCCAGAACACTCTCAGTGAAGTAGGTGTATCTGTCTCTAAGTCAACAGTAAAGAGAAGACTCCATGAAAGTAAATACAAAGGGTTCACATCTAGATGCAAACCATTCATCAATTCCAAAAATAGACAGGCCAGAGTTAAATTTGCTGAAAAACACCTCATGAAGCCGGCTCAGTTCTGGAAAAGTATTCTATGGACAGATGAGACAAAGATCAACCTGTACCAGAATGATGGGAAGAAAAAAGTTTGGAGAAGAAAGGGAACGGCACATGATCCAAGGCACACCACATCCTCTGTAAAACATGGTGGAGGCAACGTGATGGCATGGGCATGCATGGCTTTCAATGGCACTGGGTCACTTGTGTTTATTGATGACATAACAGCAGACAAGAGTAGCCGGATGAATTCTGAAGTGTACCGGGATATACTTTCAGCCCAGATTCAGCCAAATGCCGCAAAGTTGATCGGACGGCGCTTCATAGTACAGATGGACAATGACCCCAAGCATACAGCCAAAGCTACCCAGGAGTTCATGAGTGCAAAAAGTGGAACATTCTGCAATGGCCAAGTCAATCACCAGATCTTAACCCAATTGAGCATGCATTTCACTTGCTCAAATCCAGACTTAAGACGGAAAGACCCACAAACAAGCAAGACCTGAAGGCTGCGGCTGTAAAGGCCTGGCAAAGCATTAAGAAGGAGGAAACCCAGCGTTTGGTGATGTCCATGGGTTCCAGACTTAAGGCAGTGATTGCCTCCAAAGGATTCGCAACAAAATATTGAAAATAAAAATATTTTGTTTGGGTTTGGTTTATTTGTCCAATTACTTTTGACCTCCTAAAATGTGGAGTGTTTGTAAAGAAATGTGTACAATTCCTACAATTTCTATCAGATATTTTTGTCCAAACCTTCAAATTAAACGTTACAATCTGCACTTGAATTCTGTTGTAGAGGTTTCATTTCAAATCCAATGTGGTGGCATGCAGAGCCCAACTCGCGAAAATTGTGTCACTGTCCAAATATTTCTGGACCTAACTGTATCTTGCTGTTGCAGCCCACTATTCTGTCTTGTGCTCTGTCTTTTCTTCAATACTTCCTTTCTCTGAAGCACGATCTCCTATTTGTCCATCTTCACTTTACACTCAGACATCCAGTGCTAAGTAGGCCCCTGACGTCATGTCACATTGAGCAGCACCGGACTTATTGGCTTGACATCACAGGCCCTCTTGGCATTGGAAGGAAGGAGGAAAGGTTGCATGGAGTGATTGGTAAGGTGAATATTATTTATTATGCTCAGGGGTCTTGGGAAACTCAAAAGCACAATAAGGGGCTTACAATTAGCTTCAAATAATTTCAATGAAAATCAAATTTCCCTGCCAAATTCAGGTGATTTACAGAATTCAAATCTCATCTCTACTTATAATTAATAATTCCATTGTGTGGTAGATAACTACAGCTTAATATTTTTACAGACCAAATTGGTAGCATACGGTTTATTCAGTGTATGTTCTGATCTCTATTAATGTGACATTCAAACATGTTTTCACTTTCAATTTCTTTTCTTCTTGTTGTCTCACATCATTTATCAGGAGACTTGTTAAAAATTGTTTTGGTTATTGAACTTGTCCTATCAAAGGAACAAATTCTTGTTTGAAAGATGTATTTTTTTGTCTTTGCCTGCGTCTCTTTCTATTACTCTTGCTATTCGACTTTTACTAGCAAGGGATCAGACTGACTGAAGAGATGATAAACCGTTTGAGCCAAGCAAATAAAACTGACACACACAGAAAATCAATATCATTTTGAAAGATCAAGTTGAGCTTGTGCCTATCAAAGTGACTCTTGCATCAGAGCCATTATTGTTCCTTTGTTCTGTACAATTGTTTTAGCCAGATGAGAACCATTTGAAGGACAATGTCCTTGTTAAATAGGTCTACGGATAAGAAGATCTCTATTGGTTTATGGTGTTAGTATAACACACCTCTCTTCATGAAAGTGTTGCGAACCAAGGCATTTCTATGGCCAATAATTATTCTATTTTTTTAGGCGTGAACAAAGATTGCCAGTACTGTGATGTAACAATACATAATAGTAAACAAAAATATATTCCTTATGCTTAAGCAAAATAATATTAGCATAATTGTAATCTAAAAAAATAAAAAATGAGACATTTTTGCAAAATATTTTTAAACTCAAAACACTGTTCACATATTTGGTAGGCTTGTAACACTCCTAACAGTCAAATTTTGACAATTAATATGAATTAAATGATCATTTATTTACCAGAAAAGGCTCTCCATAATGTCCAAAGAATATCATTGAGTACATTCTCCAAAACACCACAACATACTGTGAGACTGTGACCGGGATTGTCTATGACGGCCGGTACGTCTCGCCCCGGTTGTGCTCACTCCATGATGGAAAGTAGCTCCACTCCGGGGTTAATGCTGTTTCCCTACAGGGTTAAAAAGGAAACAGAAAGATGGGCGGGGGAGCTTAGTGTGTGAGGGAGTGAACACAACTCCCTGAGTTTGCTGCTGGAGAGGCCATGTGTACTGTTGTGGACTGTTGTTTGACTATTAAACCGGATGCTGTGAACCTTGATGCCTGGATCCCGTGTCTTCTGCTGCGCAGCCGACCACGCTACCTCACATATAGTGGAGAATGCGGGCATGACAGCCGGTGAGGTGTAGCATCCATCCCTGGTGACCCAGCAGCACATGTCCTGGATTCGAGCGGCTATACTACAGCCCAAACCCGGCGACGCCATGGAGGACATACTAAAGCATTTGGCTCAGGCTAATGCACAGCAGCAACAGACCAATGCACACCTGCTCCAATCCTTGCAAGTGCAGGAAAAAAAACTCCAAGAACAGATGGATCAGGCCAATGCACGTCAGCAGCAAGCCTTGCAATTGCAGGAAAAAAGGCACCAAGAACAGATGGTTCTCCTGGCCAAGTCGATCCGTGCCGGACCGGCAGCAACAACCCCGGGACCGGGTGACGACGGCAGCGTCCGGAAAGCGGTGAGACAAGTGTTGCAAAAGATGACCCCTTGGGGATGATGTGGAAGCGTTCCTGGCGGTGTTTGAGCGGGTGGCCGAGCGGGAAAAGCTGCCGACCCCGCAGTGGGCTGAGGTATTGTCGCTCTATCTGACGGGGGAACCCCAAAAAGCGTACCTGGACCTCTGTACCGAGGACGCCATTGACTATGTGACCCTGAAAGCCGAAATACTGGCTCGGTTGGGGGTGAATACCTATGTACGGGCTCAGCGGGTAAATCAGTGGTTCTATGAGGAAGCCAAACCCGTACGCTCACAGGCCTATGACTTGTTGCATCTCGTAAAAAAGTGGTTGCAGCCTGACACTCTGAGCCCGGCGCAAATGGTGGAAAGGGTAGTTGTTGATCGTTTTGTGCGCACCTTACCCGTCACCATTCAACGGTGGGTAGGACAGGGCGACCCAAGTACCCTGGACCAATTAGTGGGCCTGGTAGAGCGGCATGTGGCTACGCAGGACTTGATACGGGACACTGAGACTTTGCGTACCGCCCGTCGGTCCGGCCCCTCCAAGCCTAGGGCCAAGGACTAGAGATGAGCGAACCGGTCGCGGTTCGGCTCGAGGTTGGTTCGCCGAACGGACCTCCCGTTCGAGTTCGGTTCGTCGAACGTTCGACGAACCGAACTCGAACTGCATAGGAAACAATGGCAGGCAATCACAAACACAGAAAAACACCTAGAAAACACCCTCAAAGGTGTCCAAAAGGTCACAAACAACTCACAACACATGGGAAAGTGACAAGGACATATACTCATGCGAAAACAAAAGAGCTGGACAAGGAAAAAGAGGAGGACACACAGATATATGAGTATATGCAAGGAAACATGCCATTATTGTGCAACTTGAGCCCTGCTCATTCTTGGCTTCCAATCTTGATAAATTGCCTGAGCTCGCCACGTACGTCTTGGGGATCTTGTCGTGTCCTGCAGCCAGCGTTCTCTCTGAACCTGTCTTCAGTGCTGCTGTGGGTCTGCTGGCAGATAAGCACACGTGTCTGTCCACTGACAATGTGGACATGGCTCTCAGAGGACTTTTCTTCCCCGGGGTCAGCCAGGGGACGGGAAAGGCACGCGTATTTTTGAGAGTGCTTCATGCAAAGCATCTTTTTCTTTTTCAAAAGGGGGCTCAACCGATGCCAGTCAAGTGGGGTGTGTGTGGCCCAGTGAGTGGCAACGAGGGAGACTGTGGTTGGAGTCCCCTCGCTGTGTTTCTAAAAGAACCAAGATGAACAAGTCATGGCTCTCAGAGGACTTTTCTTCCCCGGGGTCAGCCAGGGGACGGGAAAGGCACGCGTATTTTTGAGAGTGCTTCATGCAAAGCATCTTTTTCTTTTTCAAAAGGGGGCTCAACCGATGCCAGTCAAGTGGGGTGTGTGTGGCCCAGTGAGTGGCAACGAGGGAGACTGTGGTTGGAGTCCCCTCGCTGTGTTTCTAAAAGAACCAAGATGAACAAGTCATGGCTCTCAGAGGACTTTTCTTCCCCGGGGTCAGCCAGGGGACGGGAAAGGCACGCGTATTTTTGAGAGTGCTTCATGCAAAGCATCTTTTTCTTTTTCAAAAGGGGGCTCAACCGATGCCAGTCAAGTGGGGTGTGTGTGGCCCAGTGAGTGGCAACGAGGGAGACTGTGGTTGGAGTCCCCTCGCTGTGTTTCTAAAAGAACCAAGATGAACAAGTCATGGCTCTCAGAGGACTTTTCTTCCCCGGGGTCAGCCAGGGGACGGGAAAGGCACGCGTATTTTTGAGAGTGCTTCATGCAAAGCATCTTTTTCTTTTTCAAAAGGGGGCTCAACCGATGCCAGTCAAGTGGGGTGTGTGTGGCCCAGTGAGTGGCAACGAGGGAGACTGTGGTTGGAGTCCCCTCGCTGTGTTTCTAAAAGAACCAAGATGAACAAGTCATGGCTCTCAGAGGACTTTTCTTCCCCGGGGTCAGCCAGGGGACGGGAAAGGCACGCATATTTTTGAGAGTGCTTCATGCAAAGCATCTTTTTCTTTTTCAAAAGGGGGCTCAACCGATGCCAGTCAAGTGGGGTGTGTGTGGCCCAGTGAGTGGCAACGAGGGAGACTGTGGTTGGAGTCCCCTCGCTGTGTTTCTAAAAGAACCAAGATGAACAAGTCATGGCTCTCAGAGGACTTTTCTTCCCCGGGGTCAGCCAGGGGACGGGAAAGGCACGCGTATTTTTGAGAGTGCTTCATGCAAAGCATCTTTTTCTTTTTCAAAAGGGGGCTCAACCGATGCCAGTCAAGTGGGGTGTGTGTGGCCCAGTGAGTGGCAACGAGGGAGACTGTGGTTGGAGTCCCCTCGCTGTGTTTCTAAAAGAACCAAGATGAACAAGTCATGGCTCTCAGAGGACTTTTCTTCCCCGGGGTCAGCCAGGGGACGGGAAAGGCACGCGTATTTTTGAGAGTGCTTCATGCAAAGCATCTTTTTCTTTTTCAAAAGGGGGCTCAACCGATGCCAGTCAAGTGGGGTGTGTGTGTCCCAGTGAGTGGCAACGAGGGAGACTGTGGTTGGAGTCCCCTCGCTGTGTTTCTAAAAGAACCAAGATGAACAAGTCATGGCTCTCAGAGGACTTTTCTTCCCCGGGGTCAGCCAGGGGACGGGAAAGGCACGCGTATTTTTGAGAGTGCTTCATGCAAAGCATCTTTTTCTTTTTCAAAAGGGGGCTCAACCGATGCCAGTCAAGTGGGGTGTGTGTGGCCCAGTGAGTGGCAACGAGGGAGACTGTGGTTGGAGTCCCCTCGCTGTGTTTCTAAAAGAACCAAGATGAACAAGTCATGGCTCTCAGAGGACTTTTCTTCCCCGGGGTCAGCCAGGGGACGGGAAAGGCACGCGTATTTTTGAGAGTGTTTCATGCAAAGCATCTTTTTCTTTTTCAAAAGGGGGCTCAACCGATGCCAGTCAAGTGGGGTGTGTGTGGCCCAGTGAGTGGCAACGAGGGAGACTGTGGTTGGAGTCCCCTCGCTGTGTTTCTAAAAGAACCAAGATGAACAAGTCATGGCTCTCAGAGGACTTTTCTTCCCCGGGGTCAGCCAGGGGACGGGAAAGGCACGCGTATTTTTGAGAGTGCTTCATGCAAAGCATCTTTTTCTTTTTCAAAAGGGGGCTCAACCGATGCCAGTCAAGTGGGGTGTGTGTGGCCCAGTGAGTGGCAACGAGGGAGACTGTGGTTGGAGTCCCCTCGCTGTGTTATACATGCTTTTAGAAGGGCATGACATGGCTTGGAGGTTGACTTTCATAAAATGCAAACTGTTGGCTACCAAAATGCTGCCTTTCCAACAACTGTGGTTATAGGCAATGAGGAACATACTGATGAAGATGAGACGCAGATACCCGATTGGGATGACAACTTAAATATTCGGTCAGGGCAAGAAGAAACTCGGTCTGAGGGGGAGGGGAGTGCAAACACAACAATTGATGATGAAGTTCTAGATCCCACCTACTGTCAACCCACAGTCAGACACTCGAGGAGGTCAATAGAGGCGGTGGAGGAGGATGCAACCGACGTCGAAGTAACCTGGCGCCTTCCTGGACACAGTCGGAGCACTGGTAGCACGTCTACAACTGCATCCTCAGCCACCACTCTGCCTCTGAGCATTATTCGGGGTGGATCAACAGGTCGCATGGCCTCTAAGCCTTGCCTAGCCTGGTCCTTTTTTGACATAAAAAAAGATCGGCCAAATTATGTGATCTGTAACATTTGCCATGGTTATCTTAGTAGAGGTCAAAACCTCAGCAGTTTGACAACTTCTTCCATGAATCGTCACATGAATAAATATCATATGGCCTGGTGGGAACCTCACCGTGCTGCAATGCGGCCTAGTGGAGCCAACCATCCACCGCCTGCCCCTTCCAGGGCATCCGCGCGCTCGTCATCTTCTAGGACTGTGGGGACAGCTGTCACACCTGTTTTTCCACCCACAACTTCCACCACTGTAACCGCAACAGGCAGTTTGCTTGGTAGGTCGTCAGTTGGTTTGGAAGGGGAAACAAGTGAGTGTGTACAGCTCTCTCAGACATCGATAGCACCAACTTTGGATGAAGGCAACATCATGTCTCCGCCTGCACTTTCCTCCCAAAGCTGCATTTTTCCAGGGACACCCTACTCAACACCGTCTACACACAGCAGCCAGATCTCTGTCCCTCAGATGTGGTCAAATAAAAGGCCACTTCCTTCGACCCATGACAAAGCGAAGAGGTTGACTCTATCCCTCTGTAAGCTGTTGGCTACAGAAATGCTGCCTTTCCGCCTAGTGGACACACAGGATTTTAGAGACCTTATATCTGTCGCTGTGCCCCAGTACCAGATGCCTAGTCACCACTACTTCTCTAAGAAAGGTGTGCCCGCGCTACACCAGCATGTCGCACACAATATCACCGCTTCCTTGAGAAACTCTGTGTGTGAACGGGTGAATTTCAGCACCGATACTTGGACCAGTAAGCATGGACAGGGACGTTACATGTCGCTGACTGGGCACTGGGTAACTATGGTGATAGATGGTGAAGGGTCTGCTGCACAAGTCTTGCCGTCCCCACGACTTGTGTGTCAATCCTCTGTCTGTCCAAGTTCCGCCACTGCTTCTGCATCCTCCACCTCATCTGGGTCCTCCACCTCCGCCCCAAGCCTGCCTGGTCAGGCCACCAGCGTTCTCACTGCGCAGAAGGAATCACGCACCCCTCATTACTATGCTGGCAGCAGAGCGCAACGGCATCAGGCGGTCTTTAGCTTGACATGTCTTGGGAATAAGAGTCACACAGCTGAGGAGTTGTGGTCAGCTCTGCGGTCCGAGTTTAATAAATGGTTGTCTCCACTCAACCTGCAGCCTGGTAAGGCCGTGTGCGACAATGCTGCAAACCTGGGTGCGGCCCTTCAACTGGGCAAGGTGACACACGTGCCTTGTATGGCTCACGTGTTGAACCTTGTTGTCCAGCAATTTTTAACACACTATCCCGGCCTAGATGGCCTTCTGACCAGGGCACGGAAACTGTCTGCAGTGCTCACTTCCGCCGTTCAAGCGCCGCAGCTGAGCGACTTGCATCGCTCCAGAAGTCTTTCGGCCTGCCGGTTCATCGCCTGAAATGCGATGTGGCGACACGCTGGAATTCAACTCTCCACATGTTACAGCGACTGTGGCAGCACCGCAGAGCCCTGGTGCAATACGTCATGACGTATAGCCTGGGCCAACGAGATGCAGAGGTGGGGCAGATCACCCTGATGGAGTGATCTCAGATCACGGACCTATGCACCCTTCTGCACAGTTTCAACATGGCGACGAATATGTTTAGTGCTGACAATGCCATTATCAGCATGACGATTACAGTCATTTACATGCTGGAGCACACGCTAAACACTATTCGGAGTCAGGGGGTGGGACAACAGGAAGGGGAGGAACTACAGGAGGATTCATATGCGCAAGACACAACAACATCACCGAGGTCCAGACGTTCATCATCACCAACGCGGCAGGCATGGGACCATGGGGGACAGGGATCAACAAGGGCGCATGGTAGCAGGCGAGATGTTGAGGAAGGTGCAGGAGGACATGAAGATATGGAGGACGAACTGTCCATGGACATGGAAGACTCAGCTGATGAGGGGGACCTTGGTCAAATTTAAGTTGAAAGAGGTTGGGGGGAGATGACAGAGGAAGAAAGAACGGTTAGCACCTCTATGCCACAAACACAGCGTGGACTTGGTCCGCATGGCTGCGCAAGACACATGAGTGCCTTCTTGTTGCACTACCTCCAACATGACCCTCGTATTGTCAAAATTAGAAGTGATGATGACTACTGGCTTGCCACACTATTAGATCCCCGGGACAAGTCTAAATTTTGTGACATAATTCCACCCATAGAAAGGGACGCACGTATGCAGGAGTATCAGCAGAAGCTGTTACTCGATCTTAGCTCGGCTTTTCCACCAAACAACCGTGCAGGTGAAGGGAGTGATTCTCCCAGTTGTAACTTGACAAACATGGGACGGCCTCGTCATCTTCAACAGTCTACCCGTACCAGTAGGACCGTATCTGGTGCTGGTAACAGCAATTTTATGGAATCTTTTCATAATTTTTTTAGACCCTCCTTTGCAAGGCCACCAGAGACATCAAGTGTGTCACATAGTCAACGGATGGAGAGGATGATACAGGAGTATCTCCAAATGAACATCGATGCAATGACTTTGCAAATGGAGCCTTGCTCCTTTTGTGCTTCAAATCTAGAAAAATGTCAAGAGCTCTCCAGTTACGCCTTGAAGATTTTGTCGTGTCCAGCTGCCAGCGTTGTCTCTGAACGTGTCTTCAGTGCTGCTGGGTGTGTGCTGACAGATAAGCGCACGCGTCTGTCCAGTGACAATGTGGACAGACTGACGTTCATCAAAATGAACAAGTCATGGATCCAGAAGGAATTTACTACCCCTGTGTCATCCTGGGGAGAGTAAATGCTTGTGGATTTGGAATGTGCTTGATGCAAATCAAAACATCCTGTTTGCAACTAGGGCACAAGTCCTGCCACTGATGGGGTGTCTGTGTGCCCAATTTGGGGAAAAAAGGTAGACTCCGCTTGGAGTAACCCTTGCTTGCTGTGTTTTTTAAAAATGATACAAGATGAACAGATCTGAAGGCAAGATGAAGGCAACATCATGTCTCCGCCTGCACTTTTCTCACAAACCTGCATTTTTCCAGGGACACCCTACTCAACACCGTCTACAGACAGCAGCCAGATCTCTGTCCCTCAGATGTGGTCAAATAAAAGGCCACTTACTGCGACCCATGACAAAGCTAAGTGGTTGACTCTATCCCTCTGTAAGCTGTTGGCTACCGAAATGCTGCCTTTACGCGTAGTGGACACACAGGATTTTACAGACCTTATGTCTGTCGCTGTGCCCCAGTACCAGATGCCCAATCACCACTGCTTCTCCAAGAAAAGCATGCCCGCGCTACACCAGCATGTCGCACACAACATCACCACTTCCTTGAGAAAATCTGTGTGCGACAGGGTGCATTTCAACACAGATACTTGGACCAGTAAGCATAGACAGGGTCATTACATGTCACTGACTGGGCACTGGCAAACTATGGTGAGAGATGGAGAAGGGTCTGCTGTACAAGTCTTGCCGTCCCCACGAGTTGTTTCAATCCTTGTTCTGTATGTAGAAGTTAATACACTGCTTCTGCCTCTTCAACCTCGTGTGGGTCCTCTACCTTGGCGCAAACCCTGTGTGGTCAGGCCACCCTTCCTTGCAACTGCGCACAAGGACTACCACACACCTCCTTACTATGCTGGCAGCAGAGCTCAATGCCATCAGGCGGTCAAAGTTTTACTTTGAAATGTATGGGAAATGTGAGTCACACCGCTATTCCAGAGAATAGTAGTCAGGCAGGGTCAAAACATTAATTGAGGAACAGGAACAGAATGGGACGGCCAGGAAAGAATCAGAAAACAAGCAGAGGTGAAATGCGTATCGGCCAACAAGGTACATAAACAGCAAGCAGGAAAAGTAGTCAGGTAACAAGCACACAAAATCATAAAACTGAACTGGGGGTAAAATTAACCAGAGGTTCATAGCTATGTCTGGCAGTGGTCTGCAGACAGGATGGGCATAAAAAAGGGTGTGGTGTCTTCCCATTGGTTGTAGCTGAATGATGGTATTTCATCTGTGAGATACCCACCAGCTACATTCAGCCAGAGATTCTGCATCTGTCAAGGTAATGCAGCCCAGTGGGTGAGCATAACCTGCGTCCACCTGCGCCGCTGGCATCGACTACTCTCCCATCATCAGCACTATTCATGAAAGGAACACGTTGTCACCTGGCGACCGGAGTACAAATTGACGGAGCGGACTCCGTTGGTGACTTAACAGCCGTGTGCGGCAATGATGCAAACCTGGCTGCGGGCCATCCTCAGGGCAATGTGACACACGTGCCTTTTAGGGCTCACGTGTTGAACCGAATTCGCCAGCAATTTTTAAAACACCATCACGGCCTACATGGCCTTGTGCAGTGGGCACGCTCGCTATGTGCTCACTTCCATCGTGCGCACACAGCAGCTCAACAACTTTCATCACTCCGGAAGTCTTAGGGTCTGGCAGTTAAACGCCGTAAATGCGATGTTTCGACACGCAGGAATTGGAATCTGCACATGTTGCAGCGTGTGTGGCAGCACCGCAGAGCCCTGCTGAAATACGGTAAGACATATAGCCTGGGATAACTTGATCCAGAGGTGGTGCAGATCACGCTGCTGGAGTGGTGTCAGATCAAGGACCTATGCACCCTGCTACACAGTTTTGAAATGTCGACGAAGATGTTTAGCACTGGCAATGTCATTCTCAGCGTGACAATTCTGGTCATCTACATGATGGAGCACACTGTAATTATTATTCGGAGTCAGGTGTTGGGACAAGAGGAAGGGGAGGAAGTACAGGAGGAGTCATATGCGGAAGGGATAACAAGATCTACGAGGTCCAGATGGTCAGCGGCACCTATGCGGCAGTCATGGTGAGGGAGAGGGATTAACAAGGGCGCATAGTATCAGCAAAAAGTGTTGATGAAAGTGCAGGAGCCCATGAAGAAATGGAGGACGAACTGGCGATGGGCATGGAAGACTCAGCAGATGAGTGAGAGCTTGCTCACATTTCGGTTGTGCGAGGTTGGGGGGAGAGGGCAGAGGAAGGATGCACGATTCTCACCTCTCTGCCACCAACACACCAAGGACTTGGTCCTCCTGGATGCACAAGACACATGAGCGCCTTCTTGCTGCACTACCTACATGACCCTCGGATTGTATGAATTTGAACTAATCCTGAATACTGGGTTGCCACACTGTTAGATCCCCGGTACAAGACAAAATTTGGCGAACTAATTCCTGCCATAGAAATAGACGCACGTATACAGGAGTATCTGCAGAATGTGGTACGCAATCTTAGATCTACTTGTCCACTAAACACCAGTGCTGCACAGAGTGAATCTCAACGCTTTGTCATGGATAGGAGGAAATGGTCTTTTACTTGTCCACATCGGAGGGACCGAGGGATGGCTGCTGTGCTGAGATGGCGTTGAGTACGGTGTCCCTGCACAGTTGCACTTTTGGTCATATCCCAAAATGAGTTGAAAAAGGACAGATGCTGTTGGAAAGGGGAACAGGTGTGTTGGAAAGGGGAAAAAAGTTTTGGTCCGTGGATTTGGTGGTTAAGCAACTGTAACATTTGCTGAAGAAACAACATCTGTTACAGTGGGACTGGCAGATTTGGATAAAGTGGTATATAATCTGTGACCGCTATATAACGAAAATTAATAAGAAAAGAAAGAGAAAGGTATATATCCCCATCAGCAGTCAGTGTCCACCGTGCTCCCAGTTGGAAAAGGAGAGGTTGGCAACTTGAAGGTTTGGTGGAGGATACAGAGCTGTGTGGCTATGAAACTAATAGTAGCCTGAACCGAGTTAGACGCCATTCGGATCTGGAGACTGTGAGCCCTGTTAGCGTCACAGGGTCCACATGCCCACCCAGCCCAGGAACTCCCTGTTAACAACACAGGGGCCATTGAGTACGCTGACCGTGTGCGTAGGGGCCACACCTGTGGACAGCAGGCGCATCAGCAGCAGCAGGCCTGTTAATGCCACTGGGCTGCACAAGCAGGACTGTTAGGACAGGAGCTGGTCTTAACCGTTCTGCGTTACCAACTGTGGTGGTGGCCTGCATCCACCACCCGATCCCTGCCTACCTCTGGCCTAAAGCCGCAATGGGTTCAACACATGGAGGTGTGCTCTTTCGGAGCATAATAGAAGACTGCGCACCTCCTTGTTGGCTCCAGCCCCTTTTATAACCTGGGTCCGCCCCAAACCAGGGTGAACCACAATGCACCTCCTGGAGACAAAAGTAGAGTGACACGTCATGAGTGGCATAACTAGCGTCCTATTTGGAAACGCAACTTCAATGATGACCTCATGGCTGCCATGACCCAAACACCTCACCAGTCATCGTCTGAGCATCAATAATGCGGTGACAAGTCATAGGTGTGGGCCTCTGCAAGCCATTTGGGAGGACACCTGATGCCCTGTGGTCTATATGGGACCCCCACATCAGGGCCAGGGCCAAAGAGTTCATTACCGGACCTAGTCTCTGATGCAGGAAGTGCCTGAGCATGCTCAGTAGCATGAAATACAGTCTCTGAAAAAAGACTATCAGCTTTAGCATGGTGTCTATGCCCAAAACAGGACTTATACCCGGCACGGAATGCAAGCACCTGTGCAAAGAGGCTTTTCACACTTAGTGTGGGAGCATGCGCTGTATCCCGAAATGAAAACTTAGCGTCAGGAATGGCACAGTCAGGCTGAGCATACTCACTAGGCGAAACACTGTAATTATGCTGCAGCTGGGGTACATCGGCACACGCATGCGCACTAGCTGCCTCTCCACACTTAGACGTGGAGGGGAAATTTGTCTTGGAGATGCTGTCTATGAACAGAAGGAAAAGCTAAAGGAAGCCTGACTTTCTATCCCTCCGAATTATGAAATGCAGCAATGAATTCCATGAGTTTGCTATAACATTAGCGTAGCAAAATGTGCATGAGGGTGTGATGTAGAGGTGCTAGAAATAGCTTGTCACCAGTGGGGCACTAATGGAATACAACAGCCAGTTCTATGATGCCACAAAATGGCAGTATTTTGTGCTATCATTATAGCTTATTAAAAACAGAGCACGAGGTTGTCATGCAGAGGTGCTGCACATAGATTTGCAGTAGTGTGAATTGACAAAAGTACAATAGCCACGTTTAGGATACAACTAGGTACAGTGAGTGTTTGCTAGTATAATGGCTGAGTTTAAAAAAGTTTGAGTGTGCAATGCAGGCAGACGTGCTGCTAATAACGTTCCAATACTGTGAATTGACAAAAGTACAATAGCCACGTTTAGGATACAACTAGGTACAGTGAGTGTTTGCTAGTATAATGGCTGAGTTTAAAAAAGTTTGAGTGTGCAATGCAGGCAGACGTCCTGCAAATAACGTTCCAATACTGTGAATTGACAAAAGTACAATAGCCACGTTTAGGATACAACTAGGTACAGTGAGTGTTTGCTAGTATAATGGCTGAGTTTAAAAAAGTTTGAGTGTGCAATGCAGGCAGACGTGCTGCAAATAACGTTCCAATACTGTGAATTGACAAAAGTACAATAGCCACGTTTAGGATACAACTAGGTACAGTGAGTGTTTGCTAGTATAATGGCTGAGTTTAAAAAAGTTTGAGTGTGCAATGCAGGCAGACGTGCTGCTAATAACGTTCCAATACTGTGAATTGACAAAAGTACAATAGCCACGTTTAGGATACAACTAGGTACAGTGAGTGTTTGCTAGTATAATGGCTGAGTTTAAAAAAGTTTGAGTGTGCAATGCAGGCAGACGTGCTGCAAATAACGTTCCAATACTGTGAATTGACAAAAGTACAATAGCCACGTTTAGGATACAACTAGGTACAGTGAGTGTTTGCTAGTATAATGGCTGAGTTTAAAAAAGTTTGAGTGTGCAATGCAGGCAGACGTGCTGCAAATAACGTTCCAATACTGTGAATTGACAAAAGTACAATAGCCACGTTTAGGATACAACTAGGTACAGTGAGTGTTTGCTAGTATAATGGCTGAGTTTAAAAAAGTTTGAGTGTGCAATGCAGGCAGACGTCCTGCAAATAACGTTCCAATACTGTGAATTGACAAAAGTACAATAGCCACGTTTAGGATACAACTAGGTACAGTGAGTGTTTGCTAGTATAATGGCTGAGTTTAAAAAAGTTTGAGTGTGCAATGCAGGCAGACGTGCTGCAAATAACGTTCCAATACTGTGAATTGACAAAAGTACAATAGCCACGTTTAGGATACAACTAGGTACAGTGAGTGTTTGCTAGTATAATGGCTGAGTTTAAAAAAGTTTGAGTGTGCAATGCAGGCAGATGTCCTGCAAATAACGTTCCAATACTGTGAATTGACAAAAGTACAATAGCCACGTTTAGGATACAACTAGGTACAGTGAGTGTTTGCTAGTATAATGGCTGAGTTTAAAAAAGTTTGAGTGTGCAATGCAGGCAGACGTGCTGCAAATAACGTTCCAATACTGTGAATTGACAAAAGTACAATAGCCACGTTTAGGATACAACTAGGTACAGTGAGTGTTTGCTAGTATAATGGCTGAGTTTAAAAAAGTTTGAGTGTGCAATGCAGGCAGACGTCCTGCAAATAACGTTCCAATACTGTGAATTGACAAAAGTACAATAGCCACGTTTAGGATACAACTAGGTACAGTGAGTGTTTGCTAGTATAATGGCTGAGTTTAAAAAAGTTTGAGTGTGCAATGCAGGCAGACGTGCTGCAAATAACGTTCCAATACTGTGAATTGACAAAAGTACAATAGCCACGTTTAGGATACAACTAGGTACAGTGAGTGTTTGCTAGTATAATGGCTGAGTTTAAAAAAGTTAGAGTGTGCAATGCAGGCAGATGTCATGCAAATAACGTTCCAATACTGTGAATTGACAAAAGTCCAATAGCCACGTATAGGATGCCACTAGGTACACTGAGTGTTTGCTAGTATAATGGCTTCGTTATAATTAGTTGGAGTGTGCAACGCAGGCAGATGCGCTCTGCAAATGTCTTGGCACTAGTGGGACTATAGCAAAGTCCAATAGCCACGTATAGGATGCCACTAGGTACACTGAGTGTTTGCTAGTAAAATTGCTTAGTTTAAAAAAGTTGTAGTGTGCAATGCAGGCAGACGTGCTCTGCAAATGTCTTTGCACTAGTGGGACTATAGCAAAGTCCAATAGCCACGTATAGGATGCCACTAGGTACACTGAGTGTTTGCTAGTAAAATTGCTTAGTTTAAAAAAGTTGTAGTGTGCAATGCAGGCAGACGTGCTCTGCAAATGTCTTTGCACTAGTGGGACTATAGCAAAGTCCAATAGCCACGTATAGGATGCCACTAGGTACACTGAGTGTTTGCTAGTAAAATTGCTTAGTTTAAAAAACTTGGAGTGTGCAATGCAGGCAGATGTGCTCTGCTAATGTCTTTGCACTAGTGGGACTATAGCAAAGTCCAATAGCCACGTTTAGGATGCCACTAGGTACACTGAGTGTTTGCTAGTAAAATTGATTAGTTTAAAAAAGTTGTAGTGTGCAATGCAGGCAGACGTGCTCTGCAAATGTCTTTGCACTAGTGGGACTATAGCAAAGTCCAATAGCCACGTATAGGATGCCACTAGGTACACTGAGTGTTTGCTAGTAAAATTGCTTAGTTTAAAAAAGTTGTAGTGTGCAATGCAGGCAGACGTGCTCTGCAAATGTCTTTGCACTAGTGGGACTATAGCAAAGTCCAATAGCCACGTATAGGATGCCACTAGGTACACTGAGTGTTTGCTAGTAAAATTGCTTAGTTTAAAAAACTTGGAGTGTGCAATGCAGGCAGATGTGCTCTGCTAATGTCTTTGCACTAGTGGGACTATAGCAAAGTCCAATAGCCACGTATAGGATGCCACTAGGTACACTGAGTGTTTGCTAGTATAATGGCTTCGTTATAATTAGTTGGAGTGTGCAACGCAGGCAGATGCGCTCTGCAAATGTCTTGGCACTAGTGGGACTATAGCAAAGTCCAATAGCCACGTATAGGATGCCACTAGGTACACTGAGTGTTTGCTAGTAAAATTGCTTAGTTTAAAAAAGTTGTAGTGTGCAATGCAGGCAGACGTGCTCTGCAAATGTCTTTGCACTAGTGGGACTATAGCAAAGTCCAATAGCCACGTATAGGATGCCACTAGGTACACTGAGTGTTTGCTAGTAAAATTGCTTAGTTTAAAAAAGTTGTAGTGTGCAATGCAGGCAGACGTGCTCTGCAAATGTATTTGCACTAGTGGGACTATAGCAAAGTCCAATAGCCACGTATAGGATGCCACTAGGTACACTGAGTGTTTGCTAGTAAAATTGCTTAGTTTAAAAAAGTTGGAGTGTGCAATGCAGGCAGACGTGCTCTGCAAATGTCTTTGCACTAGTGGGACTATAGCAAAGTCCAATAGCCAAGTTTAGGATGCCACTAGGTACACTGAGTGTTTGCTAGTATAATGGCTTCGATATAATTAGTTGGAGTGTGCAACGCAGGCAGATGCGCTCTGCAAATGTCTTGGCACTAGTGGGACTATAGCAAAGTCCAATAGCCACGTATAGGATGCCACTAGGTACACTGAGTGTTTGCTAGTAAAATTGCTTAGTTTAAAAAAGTTGTAGTGTGCAATGCAGGCAGACGTGCTCTGCAAATGTCTTTGCACTAGTGGGACTATAGCAAAGTCCAATAGCCACGTATAGGATGCCACTAGGTACACTGAGTGTTTGCTAGTAAAATTGCTTAGTTTAAAAAAGTTGTAGTGTGCAATGCAGGCAGACGTGCTCTGCAAATGTATTTGCACTAGTGGGACTATAGCAAAGTCCAATAGCCACGTATAGGATGCCACTAGGTACACTGAGTGTTTGCTAGTAAAATTGCTTAGTTTAAAAAAGTTGGAGTGTGCAATGCAGGCAGATGTGCTCTGCTAATGTCTTTGCACTAGTGGGACTATAGCAAAGTCCAATAGCCACGTTTAGGATGCCACTAGGTACACTGAGTGTTTGCTAGTATAATGGCTTACTTAGAATGAGTTGGAGTGTGCAGAGGACAAGAGGGTACAGTGGCAGGATTGTGGTGCTCTGGGTAGAGGAATGGAAGCCTGCCTTTCTATTCCCTCCTAATGGTGAAATGCAGGGAGGAAATCCCTGACCTGGGCTACACAGACGCTGTTGCTGTTTGCAGGACCTGTCACTTATGGCTCTCTGACCCTGCCGCTTTGAGCCCTTAAAAGGACTGCTAGAATGTGCTCTCCCTAAGCTGTCTAACGCTGTGTATGCAGCGCATACAGCTGTATCGGCTATAGGACTCAGGAGGACGGAGCTGCGACACTGATGTCTGACACCAAAGACGCAGAAGGCAGATAATGGCGTTCGTGAAGAAAATGTCCGGTTTTATAATGCAGGGACATGTGACATGCAGATCCTATCACACATGCCGTTGCTTCTCTGGCTCAAAGTCCACTTAGGTGTGTGTGTGTCTGTGATTGGCTGACATGCTGGCCCGCCCCACAAGACGCGCGCGCTTAGGGAAGGAAGACAAGAAAAAAAAAAAAAAAAATGGCGATCGCCATTATAGAAACAGCAGTGATCTGAAGGCGCTGTTCACGCACACTATACACTGAAATGTGATAATAGTTTGATTCACAGAGTGACTTACACTATTACAGCAGAAACCAAGCTAGGATTTAGCTGTTTTTTGGCTGCTAGAACCGTTCTCGAACGTTTCTAGAACTATCGAGCTTTTGCAAAAAGCTCGAGTTCTAGTTCGATCTAGAACATGCCCCAAAATCACTCGAGCCGCGAACTGGAGAACCACGAACCACGAACCGCGCTCAACTCTACCAAGGACCCACCGCTGACACCGGTGCGGGAGTCCGCTACCGTCCCATCTGAAGCCGCACCCTCCGTCCCTGAGGTCCGGAAGGCTATGTACCCTAAACGACAACTCGTCAAGGGGGTTTCCTTCCCTATTAGATGTTGGCGGTGCCAGCGGGTGGGACATATGGAAGCCCAGTGTCCACTCACCACGGAGCCCATGGATTGTGGGGTTACCCGGCGGGGTTCAATGTATGCTCAGGTTGTGTGTACCGCTGACCTGGTCTCCCCAGAGACTGAGCCCCACTTGTGCCAAATACAGGTGAATGGATGTCCGAATACAGGCTTGTTGGATTCCGGAAGCTTAGTGACCCTTGTGCGATCAACCCTAAGGGCTAAAGTAAAGGCCACAGGATGTACCGTGGGGGTGGTTTGCATACATAGGGACCGCCGAGACTATCCCACGGGGATTGTCACCATCACAGCACCTTGCGGTCAGGTGCAACATGAGGTGGGACTTATTAACTCTCTTCCCTATGACGTGATCCTAGGAAGGGATCTGCCCTATTTTTGGACTTTATGGAAGGGACCTCCTAAGTCCCCTCAGATATTGGTCAGTCCGGGACCTGAGCCCTACAATCCTGAATCCGGGACGCCTGCCATAGGGGTCCCCATGATAGGGACAGAGTGTGAACCCGATAGGTCGCCCCTAGAGGTATTGGCAGGAGAGGCTGAGACTGTCGAGCCCATCCCGGACTTGGAGGCATCCCCGGATACATTTGTGACAGCCCAACTCCAGGACCCCACATTAATACATGCCCGGAATCGGGTGATAGTAATTGACGGGGTGGCACAGTTGCCCGGTGCCCAGGTAAGGTACCCCCATTTCGCTCCTAAGCAGGATTTACTCTACCGGGTAGATGAAATACGGGGCGTGGGGGTAGAGCAGTTGGTGGTGCCCCAGCCGTATCGCCGGCGAGTCCTCGACTTGGCTCATAAACACCTGATGAGTGGCCACCTAGGGGTCAAGAAAACGCAGGAGCGAATATTGCAAAGGTTCTATTGGCCCGGGGTCTTTGGGGAGGTAAAACGGTTCTGCGAAACCTGCCCGGAGTGTCAGCTTACCGCACCACTGGCCCACTTTCGCAGTCCGTTGGTACCGTTACCCATTATAGAAGTCCCTTTTGAACGGATAGGGATGGATCTGGTGGGGCCCCTCGTAAAGTCTGCTCGAGGGCACCAACACATCCTAGTGATCGTTGACTATGCCACCCGGTATCCAGAGGCGATACCTCTCAGACATACTGCGGCAAAGCTTATAGCTCGGGAGTTGTTTGCTGTGTTCTGCCGGGTGGGGTTGCCCAAGGAGAACCTTACGGATCAGGGGACCCCATTCATGTCTAAAGTGACCAAAGAACTATGCCGGCTACTCCAGATCAAGCAGTTGCGTACATCTGTGTATCATCCTCACACGGATGGGTTAGTAGAACGATTCAATAAAACCCGGAAAACCATGCTAAAAAGGGTGATCTCCAAAGACGGGAAAGACTGGGATATGATGCTTCCCTATTTGATGTTTGCCATACGAGAGGTGCCACAGGCATCCACGGGGTTTTCGCCTTTTGAGTTGTTATACGGGCGACATCCCCGGGGATTGTTGGACCTGGCAAAGGAAACATGGGAGCAGGAGCCCACCCCCCATAAAAGTGTGATTGAACACATTTTGGGTATGCAGAACCGCATAAGCGCGGTCATGCCAATTGTGAAGGAGCATTTACAGGAGGCTCAGGCCGCGCAAAGCGGCCGCTACAATAGACAAGCCACCGTGCGGACCTTTAAACCCGGAGATCGGGTGTTGGTATTGATCCCCACGGCGGAGAGTAAATTCCTGGCTCAGTGGAAAGGCCCCTACGAGATAAAGGAAAGAGTCGGGGTGGTCAACTATAAAGTATTGCAGCCCGGTAGGCGGAAACCTGAACAAATATACCATGTCAACCTATTAAAACCGTGGCAGGAACGGGAAAGCCTGATGGTTGATTTTTCCCCATCTCCCTCCTCTTCGGGTCGTTCAAACCCGGCTCCAGTGACTTCCGGAGAGGACGAACCAGAAGTAAGGATTGGAGAAGCCCTCACCAAGCAACAGAGGCGAGAGGCCAGACGGCTGGTTCAGCAGAACCCCGATGTCTTCTCCGAGTTACCGGGTAGGACCAGTCTGATACGACATGACATTGTCACCGAGCCCCACCTGAAGGTTCGCCTGAAGTCATACCGCGTACCGGAGGCTCGAAGACAAGCCATATCAGAGGAAGTGAAGACAATGTTACGCCTGGGGGTCATCGAAAAATCCCGGAGTGAATGGGCTAGTCCCATTGTCCTAATACCAAAACCCGATGGCTCCTTAAGATTCTGTAATGACTTTAGGAGATTGAACGAAATATCCAAGTTCGATCTCTATCCCATGCCGCGGGTGGATGAGCTGATTGATAGGCTGGGACAGGCGCGATATTTTACCACGCTCGACCTGACCAAGGGGTACTGGCAGGTGCCACTTACGGAGTCCGCCAAGGAGAAAACCGCTTTTGTTACACCAGAGGGTCTCTTCCACTATGTTGTCTTGCCTTTTGGGTTACATGGCGCTCCGGCCACGTTCCAGAGGTTGATGGACTTGGTGCTGGAACCCCACCAGGCGTATGCATCAGCGTACCTTGATGACATCATTATTTACAGCTCTGAGTGGCAGACCCACTTGGAACAGGTACAAGCGGTGGTGGACGCGCTTCGAACAGCCGGATTGACAGCCAATCCCAAGAAATGTGCGTTGGGACTCACGGAAGCCCGCTACTTGGGCTACGTGATAGGCCAAGGAGTGATTAAGCCCCAAATTAACAAGGTTGAGGCGATCCAGAAGTGGCCTAGACCCCTGACCACGAAGCAGGTTAGGGCCTTCCTGGGTATCGTGGGGTACTACAGGAGGTTTGTCAAAGATTTTGCGGGACTATCAGCCCCCTTGACGGACCTTCTCAAAGGCAAGAAGTCCGTCATGGTGCGCTGGACTTCGCAGGCCGAGGACTCCTTCCGGGCCCTAAAAGGGGTCCTGTGCGGACAGCCCGTTCTTGTAAACCCTGATTTCCGGAAGGAGTTCATAGTACAGACTGACGCCTCGGAGGTCGGCCTGGGGGCAGTGCTGTCTCAGGTGGTTCAGGGGGAGGAACACCCCGTCACCTTCTTAAGTAGGAAGCTCACCCCTCCCGAGCGGAATTATAGCGTAGTGGAAAAGGAGTGCCTGACGATCAAGTGGGCCTTGGAGTCCCTACGCTATTACCTGCTGGGACGGCAGTTTCGCTTGGTGACGGATCACTCTCCTCTGGTCTGGATGAGGTCCGCCAAGGAACGGAATGCCCGGGTTACCCGGTGGTTCCTTTCTCTACAGAACTTCCGGTTTACGGTTGAACACCGGGCCGGTAGGTTGCAGGGCAACGCCGATGCCTTGTCCCGCGGCCCGTGTTTGCTGGCAGGAGTTCAACCCCGCTCGCTTGAACTGAGGGGGGCGTATGTGAGACTGTGACCGGGATTGTCTATGATGGCCGGTACGTCTCGCCCCGGTTGTGCTCACTCCATGATGGAAAGTAGCTCCACTCCGGGGTTAATGCTGTTTCCCTACAGGGTTAAAAAGGAAACAGAAAGATGGGCGGGGGAGCTTAGTGTGTGAGGGAGTGAACACAACTCCCTGAGTTTGCTGCTGGAGAGGCCATGTGTACTGTTGTGGACTGTTGTTTGACTATTAAACCGGATGCTGTGAACCTTGATGCCTGGATCCCGTGTCTTATGCTGCGCAGCCGACCACGCTACCTCACAATACCTATACGTCTAGTATGAATCTGACCAAAATAACTACACATATAATAAAAAATGAACTCTTTCAATATATGAAAAATGCATTTTTATGAATTTCTAACAAAGGGAATAAAGGTAGAGGACCAACAGACAACTTGTTGTTTATGGAACTTAAGAGGAAAGGAGTTTTAATCGGTCAAATTTATGTATAAAATTTTTATTAACGCATAATTTAAAATGATGTTTAACAAGGAACTTAATGAATCATGAGACAGTGCATGTAAAAACACATAGCAATATTATAACAGTGAGTGTACAGTACATGAATACTGAAGATATATTGAGTCCAACAATAAATGTACACACACAAAGACATTAAATACAGACACAAAGAAGATGGATGCAGTGGGTATAGAGCATAGCCACCAATGGGAGTGCATCAAGCCTCATGCATAATGTTCTTTTAAGACTGCAGTCACATTAGCGTATGGCATCCAATGCAAGAGCAACGGATGTGATATGCTAATGACCCCCGGCTCAGACTCTGCTGCAAGCATGAGCCAAGTGTCATGCGACTGTGACCAGATCTTGCGATCGAGTCACAAGTGCAAAGGGAGGGGTTAATCCCCCATCTCCTCCATTGTCAGCCTGTACGTATATCGCACTGCACTGGGATAACATCCAAGTGCAGTCCTATGTTTCTCTCGCACCCATACATTTGAATGGGTGCGAGTGATACACCTCTAGCAGAAAATCGCAGCATGCTGCGATTTTTTTCCTCAGTCCGTTTAGGGCTTAGAAAAAAAATCACTGATCTGAGCTGCAGTATTGTCTAACATGGGGCCGAGTGCAATGCAAGATTTTCTCGCATTGCACTCATCTGATTTATTTGCTCATTTGAGCGCAGCATAACATATATACCACCAGACTGAGAGCAACAATAGATCGGTCAATCAAATAGTACAGACACCTTTTAAATTGCCAGTGCAAGTAAAAGTGCTAAGTGGAATACAGTGTCCGTAAGGGTAACGCCCGACGCGCATTTTGCACAGGTTATAGCCGCTTATTCATGGGGAAGTCATGTTATGAATTTCTAACAAACAGAATAAAGGCAGAGGACCACCAAACAACTTGCTTGCTTATGTAGTAGTTGGATACAGAGACAATATGTACACAACAAATAAGTAGAATTTAATGGACTTGCAAACAGAGATAATTGAGTTGATTTGATGTGAATCAAATCCCTGTCAAAGTTTATTAAATTTTCAGGTTGTAGTAAATTAAAACAATGTGTGATTCTATTCATGTGAAGTACAAAAAAATCCAATAACAATACAAAATGTTATTAAAATATAATTAAAATCCATGATGAGAGCAGCATAGATGTCACATATCAAGATGGATGTCACGTTTCAGGTCAGAGAGATCCTTGCTTATATCATATAGTAGGATAAAAACACAATGCAGCTTAAATAAGTTAGAAGGAAAAAGGAAACATACCTAGATCTACGTGGAAGTGATTGAGGAGACAACACCAAGCAGTGAGAAGAAACCAGCAAACAAAATTCAAGGGTTAAATTAGGAGTTTTAAAAGGAACCAACCAGCAAGATTTTCATATATAAAGTACAGTCAGTGCTATACTGGCATCATGATGCTGAATCTAAGCATACCCTCTGTTCAGAGATTGAATGTTTCAGAAATATGGGCTAATAAAGTACCAGCAATCTACTGCTATTTTATTCACAGGTGCAACAGTAGGAAAATATGTTGGTTGGGTCTTGGTATCTATTCCCACCCCTGTCTGCTTGCCTGGATCCTGTCGCCATCACTCCTGAGATTTTGGCTGACTTCTTTTGACTTTCTCATGATGCTACTCAAAGAATCCATGTGTTTCAGGTGTGCATCAACAGGTGTGTCTCTAACTCAGATGTTGCCAATAAACCTATCAGAAGCTTCCAAAGACATGACATCATCATATGGCTTTTCCCATGTTGTTTAAAGGCATAGTACTCTAAAGGGGGCTTTACGCGGTAGCGATATCGCTAGCAATTTCTAGCGATATCGAGCGTGTAAGTACCCGCCCCCGTCGCACATGTGATTGTTTGTGATCGCTGCCGTAGCGAACATTATTGCTACGACAGCATCACACGTACTTACCTGGGCGGCGGCGTCACTGTGACTGCCGAACAATCCCTCCTTCAAGGGGGAGGGACGTTTGGCATCACAGCGACGTCACCGCAACGTCACTAAGCGGCCGGCCAATAAAAGTGGAGGAGCGGAGATGAGCGGAACGTAACATCCCGCCCACCTCCTTCCTTCCGCATTGTGGCCGGCGGCAGTTAAGGAGATGTTCCTCGCTCCTGCGGTGTCACACATAGCGATGTGTGCTGCCGCATGAGCGATGAACAACATGGATAAACAACCCTTACCGATTTTTGAGTTTGGGAAGACCTCTCCATGGTGAAAGATTTTCACCATTTTTGAGGTCGCTTAAGGTTGCTGGTCAGTGTCACACGCTGCGATATCGTTAATGACGCCGGATGTGCGTCACTAACAACGTGACCCCGACGATAAAACATTAACGATATCGTAGCGTGTAAAGCCCCCTTTAGTGTATGTAAACTTTTGAATTTGCAGAAAGTAATAAAAATGCCTTAAAACCTTTTCTCTCTCTCATTATTCTGGCATTTGGCAAATATAAATAATTTTGGTTCCTAATTGACCTAAGGCTATGTGCACAAGTTGCGTTTTTTTCCCGCGGAAACGCTGCATTTAGAATTGCAGCATTTCAATGCCAAATAGCATGTGTTCAGCTTCCTCAGCAAAGTCTATGAGAAAGCCGAAAAATCAATGCACACGCTGCGTATCTAAACGCAGCGTTCTGGATGCCAAAAATCGTTGCGGAAAAAGAAGCAGCATGTCACTTTTGTGCGTTGTAGCTGCGTTCTCCCCCCATTGAAATCAATGATGTGGGTCAGAACGCAGCTACACCGCAGTTCGCTGCGTTTTTGTGTTGCGGTCCGCATGTTTTATCGGCATACAGAATGCAGGCATTTTACCTGGAAGTGAGGTCAAGAGGTTTCCTGTTGACCTCATTTCCTGAATAATAGCGAGAGCAGATACCCAAGGTATTAGATAGGTGATTAGCAGGGTACAGATAAAATATAACTTTTAATGATCCTATTAAAAACAGGGGGTGAACACAAACAACAAATACATGGTGGTGATAATGTGGTAAAGGAAAGAACAGCAGCGATTAGCAGCCCTAAACCAGATAATCACTATAGCCTGTTGAAACAAAAATAATTGCAAAGGCTGAATAAACTGAATAAAAGATAGGAAACAAAGAGTAGTCATAAATGGTACATTCTCTAAATGGGCTATAGTCAGCAGTGGGGTGCCGCAGGGATCTGTGCTTGGACCAATTCTTTTTAATCTCTTTATTAATGACCTTGTGGATGGGATTGATAGTACAGTGTCAGTCTTTGCCGATGACACCAAACTATGTAGGATATTAAAAACTGACCTGGATAGTACAATATTACAAAAAGATCTGGATAAGATGTCAGAATGGGCAGATACTTGGCAAATGAGATTTAATGTTGATAAATGTAAAGTAATGCACCTAGGACGGAGTAATCATATAGCTGCGTATATATTAAATGGAAGTAAACTCGGGACTACAGAACAGGAGAAGGACTTGGGTATTCTCATTACAAATAAGCTGAGCAGCAGCACTCAATGTCAAGCAGCAGCTGCTAAAGCAAACAAGATTTTAGGGTGTATAAAAAGAGAGATTAGATCCCGTGATCCCAACGTATTGTTACCCCTCTATAAATCACTTGTAAGGCCACATCTGGAATATGGGATCCAGTTTTGGGCTCCACATTTTAAAAAGGACATTCAGAAGTTAGAGTCAGTTCAAAGGCGGGCAACTAGACTATTACAAGGAATGGAAGGCCTTCCATATGATGACAGGTTGAAAAAGTTAGATATGTTTAGCTTAGAAAAAAGACGTCTCAGAGGAGATCTCATTTATATGTATAAATACATGTGTGGTCAATATAAAGGACTGGCACATGACTTATTTCTTCCAAAGACAGTACTAAGGACCAGGGGGCACTCACTGCGAGTGGAAGAAAAGCGATTCCGGCAGCTAAATAGGAAGGGTTCTTTACAGTTAGAGTAGTCAGACTGTGGAATGCCCTACCACAAGAGGTAGTAATGGCAGATACTATAACAGCTTTTAAAAAAGGGCTGGATGATTTCCTCAGTACACAAAACATTGTTGGTTATAAATGACTTAGTGACTAAATGTAGAACTGGTGGAGGAAGGTTGAACTAGATGGACCTAGGTCTTTTTTCAACCTAAGTAACTATGTAACTATGTAACTATGTAACCTTCATGGAAAGGCAATAAAATGGTTTGATCTCACCGGTATTTCTTTTTCTGGTGAGGATGGGATCACAGAGGGGGAGCTATTAGGAATTTAGCCACCACCAACCCCTCAAAAACAGATCCGCTGCAGGCGTGCTCCAGTTCTCCCTACGCGTTTCTTCATTGCCAACTCATCAGGGGAGCCTGTCTGGATTGTGGAGCCAAAAGTGAAAAGCCTCTTGTGCAGAGGTGGACGCTCTGTACCCTGCTAATCACCTGACCTCATTTCCTGGCAAAGTTCAGGAAAGCCCCCGGTGTCGCCAAAGTGCCCGCCCCAACCCCCGACCCCCTCCCGAAAATCCAACATGGCCACGCACACAGCAGCGCACCGGCCGCCCTGCTCCTCTGTTTCTGTCGCATGTGCAATAACACATGCGACAGAAAACTGCTCCCCAGGCCCTGCCAGGTCACCCTCTATTCCCCCCCAGTGTCCCCCGGTATCCCCCGTACCTGTCACAGCGCTGATCCCCCGCGGCCCCCTCCTCCTTCACAGTGCACGCCGGTCACATGTGCCAAGCAGCTGACGGCTTCCTGTGTTCAGTGTGAGCTGCGCTAGCTGCTGCTGCTCGGCACTGTGCAGCTGTGACCCGGGGAGAGTGGGTGCAGATTCTTTGCACCCACTCTCCTCAAATGGAGGGTCTGCACTACTAGAAAATGGGGGACACGTTCCCTGAGCGTGCCCCCCATATTCTAGAAGGTCCAGAGGCGACGTGGGACATCAAAAATGGATACTGCGGACCCAATTTTTTTTCTTTTCTTTTCAATAAATTGGTGAAAGAGGATATGTTTTTGGGGACTGTTTTTTCAAATATTTTTTTTTTTTGTTGTCAATTTCTTTGCTATTACTGTCAATTAGTTATGTCTGGTATCAAATAGACGCTGTGACATCACTAATTGCTGGGCTTGATGCCAGGTGACATTACACAACTGGTGTCAACCCCATATATTACCCCATTTGCCACCACACCAGGGCAATGGGATGAGTTGGGGCGAAGCGCCAGGATTGGCGCATCTAATGGATGCGCCACTTCTGGGGCGGCTGCGGCCTGCTATTTTTAGGCTGGGAAGAGTCCAATAACCATGGCTCTTCCCATCCTGAGAATACCAGACCCCAGCTGTCAGCTTCACCTTGGCTGGTGATCTAATTTGGGGGGACCCCACGTTTTTTTTTTTTAATTATTTATAAATAAAAAAAAAAAACAGCTTGGGGAGCCCTCCAAATTGATCACCAGACAAGATGAAGCTGTCAGCTGTGGTTTGCTGGCTACAGCTGTCTGCTTTACCCTGACTGGCTATCAAAAATAGGGGGGACCTTACGTCATTTATTTTTATTTTTTTTTGGGCTAAATACAAGGCTAGGCACCCTTTAGTGCCACATGAAAGGCACTAAAGGGCGCCAGCTTAGAATATGCAGAGGGGGTGGGACGTTATGTATATGTTTGACATCCATTGACACATTTTTGGCTGTGTGCCCACAATCAGGGTTTGCAGCGTTATGGGCACAGAGTGTTTTCCCTGCGTCCATAACGCTGCGTTGTGCAGTAGAAGCACAGTGGAAGGATTTTTAGAAATCCCGTGCCCACTGGGCTTCTTTTCTCCGCAGCATAAACTGACCTGTGACGCGGCTTCCCGAGCCTCAGCATGTCAATTCATGCTGCGGAGATGAGTGTTCTCTGCAGGTAGAATAGAACTAAAGTCCACAGCAGCCTGAACCCAAATCGTGGGCATGGGCAGCTGCGTTCTCCCGTGGACAACACTCACATCTCTGCAGGAAGGCTGACACTGTGTACTGGATGTACTGTGGCACTGTCACTGGATCACGTGGTGAAAAACGCACCTGAAGAAAACGCATGGAAAATGCATGAAAAACGCACGAAAAACGCATGCGTTTTTGATGCGTTTTTCCCCAAAACGCATTGTTTACAATTGCCCCCTCTGCCAGAGGGTGCGTTTTTTTCTGCACTGAAAAAAACACAACGTGTGCACATAGCCTAAAACGGGAAAGGTTTATTCTGATTTCATGTCAGATAGTGAGAAAAACATGCAGATGTGTCTTTTTAGATAGTGTATGTAAACTTCTAGTTTCAACTGTATATACAGTATATATTTGACAGCACTCACACTTTTTGAAGTACAGTTGTGTATGAATTTCTGAAATATAGATATTTTTCTTTCACTGCTTTGAAAGACTATTCATACTCTTGTGAATTTTCCACATTTTTCATGTTACATGCACAAACGTAAATATGCTTTTATTGGGATATTGTGGGATAACCTAAGTAGTAGGGATTTATGAAGTGTAAAGGAAATAACACATGGTTTTCTATATAATTTAAAAAAAAAATCTGAAAATTTGAATATATTTTTATATTCAGCCCCACTGAGGCAATATTTTGAAGAAATACATTTTGCTGCAATTACAGCTGCCACTATTTTTGGCCATGTTTCTACCAGATTTGCACATCTAAAGGATGACATTTTTGTCCATGTTTCTTCATAAAATAACTTGGAAAGTTTAGATTGTTAATGTCTGTGAACAGCAATTTTCAAGTTTTGTCACAGATTCTCATTGGGATTTAGGTCTGGACTGTGATTGGGCTATTCACACACATGAATATGCATTGATCTAAGCCACTGTATTGTAGCTCTGCCAGTATGTTTAGGGTCATTGTTCTGCTGGAAAGTGAACCTACACTCCAGTCTCAATTCTTTTGCAGCTGCTAACAGATTTTTCCCTCCAGGATTATCATGTATTTAGCTCCATCCATCTTCCCATCAATTCTGACCAACTTCCCTGTCACACCTAAGGAAAAGCATCCCCATAGCATGATGCTGCCATTACCATATTTGATGGTGGGGAGGATGTTTTCAGGATGTTGTTTAGTGTTGGTTTTCTGCCACAGATAGCATTTTTCATTTAGCCCAAAAAGTTCTACTTTGGTTTCATCTGACCAGAGCACCTTTTTCCACATGCTAATGTGATGCCCTGGACTACCCAGGTTGTCACGGGTAGTCCCATACACACACACGCCCCCCCCCCCCCTTAGAAGGGTGACAGCAGCCAAACTACAAACCTTGTCACCACCCTCCGGGTTTGATGTTCACACCAGGGAGGCGGAGCCAGGCGATTGGCTCTGGCCACTGAGGAGTTCACAGGCCCTGAGGTGGGAAAAACCAGTGTGAAGTTGAGCTTTGACAGTGAAGTGAGGTGGATTGAAGTTCAAGGGCAGACCTGTGCCTAGGTCTGCCATAGTTTACACCAGGTGTCTGGGTTGGAGCCCAGTCACCTCTGTCAAGGAGGCAGACGGTGGTGGCCGCCTGCAGGAGCTGGGATTACAGCCGGTGGAACCGTAGGGACTGGGGACGGGCTGTGGCCCGCCGGTACCAAACCGGGGAACCGATTGGAAACTGGAGCACCAGGAGGGGTACTCAGACCCTGTAAGTGGCCCAGAAACAACCGGGCTGAGTCAAATCAACTGATTGAGGACTGGACTTTAGGACCTATCCCACCTAAGACCCGACTGAAGACAACAGCCCAACCACTAGGGTAATGCCACCGCCCAGGCATGGAGACCCGAGGGGCCAGTGTCTGCAGGCAAAGAGGGCTCTCCCGGCACATACCAAGCCGGGGAGTGGACTACCATTGCTTAGCAATAGGAGTCAACGTTTTCTACATAAGTAAGGTGCAGGAGAAAGGCGGAAATCACCAACCTGATAAGGGGAAAACTGCAGCCTGCTGCGGGCACCGTTCACCATCTCGTTTGGTTTACCAGAGACTCCAGCATGTTTGTAATAGTGAGTACAATAGTGCCTTTGGGCCGCGCACCGAGCCGCACCGACACCCCAGCACGCATCCATTTCCCCGCCTTAGCACCTCCCACGGGCCCCCGGGACCATCATCCCCCTTACCCACAGAGGGTGTCAACACCAAGCTGCGCAACACCATCCCCGGGAGCCTAGTCAACGGCAGCGGTGGTGTCCATCCATTTACCACAACCCGTGGGTGGAATCACAAACTCAAATCCCCTACAAACAACCGCGGCCCCGGCCATGCATATCCCCACCGAAGTCCCTACGTGTAGCACCAACCCCTTTCTTTCAGAGCGACGTGACCCCCGGGTCCGTTAGGAGCTCGAGCCACCCACCGACGAGCACGGATCCGAGAGGCTCGGCAGCTGGCCGAGCCCCGGGGTGGTACACAAGCTGTGTCCATTACATGGCTTCTTGCCACCTTCCATAAAAGCCAGAATTGTGAAGATTGGACTATGAATTTTTTAAGCTCCTTCAGAGTGTCCATGGTCCTCATTTCTGCTTATCTAATTAGTGCTCTTTTTCTTTGGGATGTCAGTTTAGGTGGAAGGTCATGTATTGGTTAGTTTACAATTGGGCCATATGCCTTCGCCAACTTTCACACATCAATTTTTTTCCATCAGTCACAATCCGTTTAGTGACTGATGCGAAGGATCTTTGTAAAAAAACGGATCCGTCATACCAGCTTTGGAGCCTTGGAATGTGATTGTGTACATACTGGGCATGCTCAGTAGAAAATGACGGAATCCAGCACTGGATTCCGTCATGCAACGGATTACGGCGGAACACTGCAATATAGACAACCATTATACCTCTTGACGGATTGCTACGGAATCCTGCGCAGTGCGTCATTTTGACGCTTGGAAAAACGTTACATTGTCAGAGCCTTCCGCCCGATGGTCAGTCATTCCACGACTGATCCGTCGCGCGACGGTTGCAATACAAGGCCATCAGTCACAATCTGTCGTTAATACAAGTCTATGGGAAACAGAATCCTGCAAATTATTTTACAGGATTCATTTTTTTCTTAAAGGGACGGATTGTGAATGAGGGAAAATGACAGAAATGTTAAAGTATCCTTCCAGTTTTGCATGGTGGATTCAAAAGTGTTCTGTCACTGTTTGGGCATTTTTATTTATAAACTAGCCCTTCTTTTCTTTTCCCTCCAACTTTTTCCCTGACCTGTCTCCTGTGTTCCTTGATTTTCATGATGCTGCTTAATCTCTAATGTCACAAACAAACCTCTGAGGCATCACATAGCAGCACTAGTTAAACTGAAAATAAATTACACAGAGTTGGACTCAATTTACTAATTAAGTGACTTCTGAAAGCAAATGATCACTTAGGATGCTATTTAGGGGTATAAGACTACAGGGGGCTGAATACAAATGCAGGTCACACTTTTCAATTTTCATCACTATGTGTGACACCCCAGGAATGACGAACAACACCGTACCTGCATCCTCCAGCAACGAGGTGGGCGTGACTTTCAGCGGCTGCTCTCCGCCCCTCCGCTTCTATTGGACGGCTGCCGTGTGACGTTGCTGTGACGCCGCACGAACCGTCCCCTTAGAAAAGAGGCTGTTCGCCGGCCACAGCAACGTCGCTAGGAAGTTAAGTATGTGTAACAGGTACTAGCGATATTGTGCGCATAGGGGCAACGATTTGCCCATGACGCACAAACGATGGGGGCCGGTGCTTTCACGTGCGTGTAAAGCCCCCTTAAGTCTTGCGATGGTGTACGACCTGTGATCTGAAACTGTTACACAATCATCTTTATATCAGAGTTAGCTGCTTCTCATCCAGATTTAAGCATCCAACAATTACAGTTAATAACTAAGTTTCAACCTAAATGTAAAAATGATTATTATTATCTATATAATAATTATTACCCATATGATATAACCGGTTACTCCCACACCTGAATTTAATCCTACAACATCCATAATTTTTGGTAAGTGTACCTAGATAAGTTTAGGCTGTTTTGAAGGCTAAAAGTAGTCACACCAAATATTGATTTGCTTTAGATTTCCCTTTTGTTCATTCACTTTGAATTTTATTAATAATAAAAATGAACTATTAGCATTATCAATTTTAAAATCATTCTTACATTACCGCATTTTGTGATATCTACATAAAACGTTTGCATAGGGCTGTATCTTTTTAGCATAGCCTTTTTAATTTATACACATGGATATTTCTTGGAAGGATCTTGTTAATAGAACCATAGATTGTAATGATAAATTAGGGATGGACAAAGTGCACTAAGGCCATTAACTAGATAGATGCAGTTTTAACGTGTTTGTTTGCATTTACCTTGTGATGCTGTGAGATCACAGCACTTAAATAGCTTTAAGTAACAATACCACAGCTGCTGCTGCTCCATTGGTTTAATAAATCCATCGTTGATATATACCAAAACTGGAAATTAATGCATGCTGTTCTGCTGGTGATGAATTCACAGAATTCAGATGAATAGAAGTAAGTTGCAGTTTCTTTCCAATGTATTTCTAGTTCAAACAGACCTCTTCCTCAGGAAACTAAAATATAGAATTATAATGAAGCAGCGGTTCTTTCGACTTAGAAACATGTTGTGACTAAACTGCAACTTACCGTATTTTGCGGTTTGAACGACAACGTTTTTTCCACCAAAACTGGAGGAAAATAGGGTGTGCGTCTTACAACCATATGGCTTACCAGGGCAGCAGTGGTGGTGCAGGCTCGGCAATATGAAGGGCTCAGAGGGGTGTCCCTGCAGTGGAGCAGCAAAGGAGGGTCAGTGTGTGGCAGCACAGGGTCAGCAATACTGAAGACTTGTGGGGTGTTGCAGTGGTGGGCCCAATTGATCTGGCTGCTTTGAATCGCTGGGGGTTGACAAAATGGACTTCAAGAAAATGGCCGCATATGCCATTCTACGCTACATCTGCAGCCATTTTCTTGAAGTCCATTACGTCAACGGCCAGCGATTCAATTGAGCCTGCAGTTCACGGCAGATCAATGGTGCTCGCCGCCACAACACTCCATGAGCCCGCAGTATTGCCGACCATCCACTGCTGCACACTGACACTCTTGAGCTGTGACACCCCCTCCTCCAAGCCCACCAGCAGATCAATAGCACCCACTGATGTGACACCCCACAAGCCTGCAGTATCGCCGACCCTCCGCACAGTGACCTTCTTGAGCTGTGATACTCCTCCTCCGAGCCCGCAGCATTGCTGACCCTCCTGAGCCATAACACCCTCAGGTCCGAACCCGCAGCATCACCTACCATGTCTCCAGTAACCTTCCTGAGCCTATCTACTTCTGCCGCTCCCCCTTGTGAGCTAATATAAGAGGCAATAGAATTATAACACAGACCCTCATTTGAACAGAACAAATATTTTTTTCCTATTTCTCTCCTTCAAATTTGGAGTGCATCTTATAATCCGGTGCATCTTATAAAACAAAAAATATAGTACTTCTACTCATCTAAATTCTGTGAATTCTTCACCAGCAGTGCAGCACTGCCTCATGTCCAATTTTGAATAAAATTAGTGAAACTACATTTATTTCAGGTGGTTTATTTTATACATAGAAATAGAGTCAGATATATTTCCTCTGCCCTTCTTATTTTACATATTATCATCATAAGGGTTATAGTTCTTTCTAATAATAAGCTAATTGGTTCACAACACTCTGGTGCAGCAGTCTGTGGCCACCGGATAGGGGCCTAGCAAACTGCCTCATATCTTTCAGGATCCCTGTGTTTCTTTTGATAAATTGGTCAGGTACAACAAGAAATGTTGGTCACAGTGCTCTGATGACAGCACACCTGTGACGCCCTGGCCGGGCCAGGTAGTCACAAATAGGCCCCTGCACTACACCTTTCCCTCACAGGTAACATCAGCCAACCTTCAAAACCCTAGTCACCCCCCTCAGGGCTGGGTAGACACACCAGGGGGCGGAACCAGGCGGCTGGGAGACGCCCACCAAGGAGTCTAGACAGCCCGGGGCGGGAAAGTAAAGAGTGTAGTGTTGGAGTTCAAGTTGGAGAGGAGTGTGGGCTGGAGCTGTGCCCAGCACCAGCAGAGGCGAATACCCCAAATTGAACGGCGCCAGAGTAGGAGCCCTGGTGCCATTGGCTAGGAGGCAGATGGCGGTCTCCGTCTGCAGGAGCCGGGAAGACAGCTCAGTGGAACCGAGGTGGACCGGGACAGGGTAGTGGCCCACCGGTACTAACCCGGGGAACCGGTCTCGGAAACCGTAGCACACAGGGGGTTACTCGGACCCTGAAGCCAGGACCAGAAGCGACTGGAACCGGTTAATTTACCAATTAAGGCCAGGACTAGAGATGCTGTCCCACCAAAGTCCCTATTAGAAGACAACAGCCCACCGAGGGGGATAAAAGGCCACCGCCAAGGCTCAGAGATCCCACGGGCCAGCATCTGCGGGCAAGGGTTCCTTAGGTCACATCCAGCCGGGAGTGGACTCCTGAAGTTGCAAGCACAGGCAGTCCACCATTTCACAAAGGTGCAAGAGAAAGACAGAAACAACCAGCCGGGTGGCGGAACCAGAACACAGCCAGCTGCGGGCACTGACCACCATCACCTTGGTTTACCAGAGACTCGTGTGTTTCCTTCAATAGTGAGTACACCAGCACCCTGCGGTCACCCATCTCCTTGCACCAAAACACCCCAACGGGTCCCGGGGCCACCATCCCTGCCCACGGAGGGGTTAACAACTTGCTGCATAACATCTCCCCAGGTGCTGCATAACTGCAGCAGTGGTGTACAACCTCACCACATACCGTGGGTGGCGTCATGAACTTAATACGGCTCAGCCCGTACATATACGTCCTACATCCACCACCACTATAACCCCCCTTTTTGATCGAAGTGACCGCGAGACCCCCGGATCCGGAGACCCTCGAGCCACTCACGGAAGGTCCAGATCTGAGCAGCTCGGCTGGTGAGAGCGGGGCGGCACACACCATGTCTACAAATTAGAAAAAGAGCCAGTGATTCCAGCAAATAGGACAAAATACACAGGCCTCTTATCTGTAGGTTACAGACTACTGATTTTGCTTTTGGACTTGAGTACAGAAAATTAATTCTTATGTAATATTAAGAAAGGGAGATATTTACTTCTTCTATTGAGTAGTGTTTTCAGTTTTTTTCATATTTCCTATATTAAGTATAGGTAATAAATAGTGGTTAGCAAGTAGTTAACTATTCGTACTTGCTATGCTGTTAGCGAGTACTGCCCGCTAATCGCATAGTCGTTACGAGTAGCGGGCGCAATGTAAGTCAATGTGAAATATAACCCAAAGCTGTACTATTCGCAACTCTCACGAAAAGTACGGCTTTCAGGTTACTCGCTTCTTAGTTGGTATTTCCCATTGACTTACATTGCACCCGCTACTCATAACGAATACGCTAGTAGCGGACAGTACTCACTAACAGCATAGCAAGTACGAATAGTTAACTACTTGCTCAACACCAGTAATAAAGGAACATGACTTTAAGATTTTTGATAGAATAAGAAATATAGTTACCATGAAAACAATACGAAACAAATCAATATCATTGGACATCATATTGGACACCATAACTTATAAAAAAATGAAAATTAATCCTAGGAAAATATTTTTCATGAAATTTGAGGGAGCACTGATTGATGGACTTAATAATATAATCATTAATAGAAATTAACTTGAATTTCTAAATCCTGAATATCCAGTAACAGAACCACTTGGAGATCTTCCCATATTTTAAGAGATTTAATCCTTTAAAAGACGAGCAAATATTTCAGATATTAATAGACTTAATAAATATGGCAATGTACAGTATGTAGATGAAATTCTACCTCCATTTGCATTACCTCTGCCCTACTAAATTAGTGATACATAAAATTTTCTATTAAAACTTGAAGATAATAATCTGAAGGAGAAATAGACTATTTGAATTGATATATATGAAAGTATTATATAGCTCCATGTGACATCATTTGGGCTTAATAGCAGTGTAAGGGAATGTAAAAATAAGATGTATTTAGATTAGAGAACACAAAAAATTGTGATAAAATTATTACATTTTGGTCTGAAAAAAAATAAAATTTATTTTATCAACAATACTACAACTAACTGAGCACTTTTATGGGGAGCCATTGTGATCCCACAAATGCACTCGTTCCTAGCCAGCTAATAACCTTTTTGCTGAGGACTAGGGGCACTGGTACCAATAACACTGTTTCACAATTTTTGTCTCAAGCTTTTAAGTGCTATATTCCAGTAACTCATGCCTAAATAGTCAAGAAAAACGAATTAATTATAGACTTTGCTTTTGGGACCAGGACAAGGAAATATGCAGTTTTCATAATTGCATAGGGAAATCGAAAATATTCATCATTTCTTTCTGTTGATACATTTACAAAAACATTGTATATGCATTTAATATTGGCCAAGATGAGCAAGAGTGGTTTAGAAGAGAGTAGCTTTTGTCAATTTACGATTATACTGCAAATCAGTTTCATGAATCAACCCCCAAATATAGTCTCCCATCATGTTCTTGTTATACTGTCCTTGGTAGCGTCGTACAAAGTCCTTTATATCCTGATGAAAGCGCTCGCCTTGCTCTTCTGAGTAAGCCCCCATGTTTTCCTTGAATTTGTCAAGATAAGCATCCAAGATATGTACTTTGAGAGACATCCTGCATCCTATTTTTCCAAAGTTCTATATCGGAGTCTGAACCAGTTGCACATATCTCTCATCATTGTAAATTGCCAAGGACATGCACCACTGCAGCAAAGCTGCTCCAAGCTGCTTTTTCTTTTCTAGTCAGCTTCTTTATGAATTCTTCATTCTCTTGAATCTGCTTCATTTGAGGTCATACAAAGATACCAGCTTTTACCTTTGCCTCAGAGAGCTTAGAAAAGAGAACTTGTAGATACTTGAAGGCTGCCGATTTTTTGTCGAGAGCTGTAACAAACTGTTTTATCAGGCCTCAATTTTAAGAAGGAAAAAACCGGGCACTATTCCCTGCTGTGAATCAAATAGAATAACGTAGCGCTTCTGCTGTTATGAAGACCCGATTACTAGTAGCACAGTGTCACACTGATCAAACAAGCTGCCAAGGTGGATCCACTCCGTGTGGTGCACTGCAAAGATCCAGGACATATAAACTTCAAAAACGTAAGAAAAGCAAGCTACTCACCGGTCAGTGGAAAATATTTAGATGACTTTTAATCTTCAGGCATGTATGGGAGTGATAGGGATGGATGCACACAAACGACGGCCGTTTCGTACCTGGCACAGGTGCTTCTACATTGATCCGTAGAAGCACCTGTGTCAGGTGCGAAACAGCCATCATTTGTATGCATCCATCTCTACCCCTCCCCTACATGCCTGAAGATTAAAAGTCCTCTGAATATTTTCCACTGACCGGTGAGTTGCCTGCTTTTCTTACCTTTTTGATGTTTTATCAGGTCTAACTTGATGTGCAGGGGTGGTATCAACACTTTCCGTGGGTCCACCAATGGCTCACACTTAATGTTATTCTTTCCTAGAACAAACTCGGTTCTCTGTGGCCAGTCCTGCCTGTGATAGTGCTGATTGGTGTCCCGTCTGTCCCAAAGGCAAAGAAAACAAGGAAACTTTGTAAAACCGCCTTAGAGGCCCATCAGAAATGCCACCTTTTTGAAGTCTCCAATGACGTCCTAGCCATAATCTTCATACTTCAAGACACATAACATTATCAATGTCCTGACTACAAAAGCAAACTTTCTTGGGAAATTTTGCCATTTCTTTTCACTTTAGTCATAAGTGATTGGGAAAACACCTATGGTACCCAAGGATAAACAAAAAAAGGTCACATTTGTTACATAGTGTTACCAGTGCTGTGACTTAGGTTAATTAGTGATTTAAACATCTAATAGAAACATTAAACATTAAACATCTAATAGAGGAAATAAAAAATATAAGAAATAAATAGAAAAAGAAAAGAAAGAAAAATAAGAAATACAGTTAGGTCCAGAAATATTTGGACAGTGACACAATTTTCGCGAGTTGGGCTCTGCATGCCACCACATTGGATTTGAAATGAAACCTCTACAACAGAATTCAAGTGCAGATTGTAACGTTTAATTTGAAGGTTTGAACAAAAATATCTGATAGAAATTGTAGGAATTGTACACATTTCTTTACAAACACTCCACATTTTAGGAGGTCAAAAGTAAATGGACAAATAAACCAAACCCAAACAAAATATTTTTATTTTCAATATTTTGTTGCAAATTCTTTGGAGGCAATCACTGCCTTAAGTCTGGAACCCATGGACATCACCAAACGCTGAGTTTCCTCCTTCTTAATGCTTTGCCAGAAATTTACAGCCGCAGTTTTCAGGTCTTGCTTGTTTCTGGGTCTTTCCGTCTTAAGTCTGGATTTGAGCAAGTGAAATGCATGCTCAATTGGGTTAAGATCTGGTGATTGATTTGGCCATTGCAGAATGTTCCACTTTTTTGCACTCATGAACTCCTGGGTAGCTTTGGCTGTATGCTTGGGGTCATTGTCCATCTGTACTATGAAGCGCCGTCCGATCAACTTTGCGGCATTTGGCTGAATCTGCGCTGAAAGTATATCCCGGTACACTTCAGAATTCATCCGGCTACTCTTGTCTGCTGTTATGTCATCAATAAACACAAGTGACCCAGTGCCATTGAAAGCCATGCATGCCCATGCCATCACGTTGCCTCCACCATGTTTTACAGAGGATGTGGTGTGCCTTGGATCATGTGCCGTTCCCTTTCTTCTCCAAACTTTTTTCTTCCCATCATTCTGGTACAGGTTGATCTTTTTCTCATCTGTCCATAGAATACTTTTCCAGAACTGAGCTGGCTTCATGAGGTGTTTTTCAGCAAATTTAACTCTGGCCTGTCTATTTTTGGAATTGATGAATGGTTTGCATCTAGATGTGAACCCTTTGTATTTACTTTCATGGAGTCTTCTCTTTACTGTTGACTTAGAGACAGATACACCTACTTCACTGAGAGTGTTCTGGACTTCAGTTGATGTTGTGAACGGGTTCTTATTCACCAAAGAAAGTATGCGGCGATCATCCAACACTGTTGTCATCCATGGACGCCCAGGCCTTTTTGAGTTCCCAAGCTCACCAGTCAATTCCTTTTTTCTCAGAATGTACCCGACTGTTCATTTTGCTACTCCAAGCATGTCTGCTATCTCTCTGATGGATTTTTTCTTTTTTTTCAGCCTCAGGATGTTCTGCTTCACCTCAATTGAGAGTTCCTTAGACCTCATGTTGTCTGGTCACAGCAACAGCTTCCAAATGCAAAACCACACACCTGTAATCAACCCCAGACCTTTTAACTACTTCATTGATTACAGGTTAACGAGGGAGACGCCTTCAGAGTTAATTGCAGCCCTTAGAGTCCCTTGTCCAATTACTTTTGGTCCCTTGAAAAAGAGGAGGCTATGCATTACAGAGCTATGATTCCTAAACCCTTTCTACGATTTGGATGTGAAAACTCTCATATTGCAGCTGGGAGTGTGCACTTTCAGCCCATATTATATATATATAATTGTATTTCTGAACATGTTTTTGTAAACAGCTAAAATAACAAAACTTGTGTCACTGTCCAAATATTTCTGGACCTAACTGTATAAGAAATAAAGACATTTGGACAATGTGTGAGTAAATTACACATGAATTAGATTAGATTAAAGGCCGCTTTACACACTGTGATATCGGTACCGATATCGCCAGCGTGTGTACCCACCCCCATCACTTTTGCGACATGGGCCAATCGCTGCCCGTGTCGCACAACATCGCCCGAACCCATCACACAGACTTACCTTCCCTGCGACGTCGCTGTGACCGGCGAACCACCTCCTTTCTAAGGGGGCGGTTTGTTCAGCGTCACAGCGATGTCACAGCAGCGTCACTTAACCGCCGCTCAATAGAAGCGGAGGGGCGGAGATGAGCGAGACGTAACATCCCGCCCACCTCCTTCCTTCCGCATTGTGGCTGGGACGCAGGTTATGTGAGGTTCATCGTTCCTGCGGTGTCACACGGAGCGATGTGTGCTGCTGCAGGAACGAGGAACAACTTCGTTACTGCTGCAGTAACGATATTTGAGAATGGACCCCCATGTCACCGATGAGTGATTTTGCACGTTTTTGCGACGATGCAAAATCACTCATAGGAGTCACACGCAACGGCATCGCTAAAGCGACCGGATGTGCGTCACAAAATCCGTGACCCCAACGAGATCACTTGAGCGATGTCGTAGCGTGTAAAGCCCGCTTAAGGATCAAATTGGAATGTAATATATATAGTCTCCCATTCTTGGATGTGTTGATAGTAAAACATTACATTTTATTACAAACAGCTTCCTGAGTTTGGAGATTGTTCATTCAAATATTTTAAAGGGAATCTGACAGGATGTTTTCGCTATGAAATCTAAAAACAGCATGATGTAGGGACAGAGATCCTGATTCTTGCAATGTACTAGTTAGTTTACTGGGAGCTGCAATTGTGATAGAAACATAGCTTTCTGTACTGCAGATCTAGCGTTG
Source organism: Anomaloglossus baeobatrachus (assembly GCF_048569485.1). Lineage (NCBI taxonomy): Eukaryota > Metazoa > Chordata > Amphibia > Anura > Aromobatidae > Anomaloglossus > Anomaloglossus baeobatrachus. The sequence goes on from NC_134361.1 coordinate 105,174,645, forward strand.
CTTGGAATACGGAGCTCTCCATCTACACCACTGATTGAAAGCTTCCTGGGTACACTATATATTGAACGAAAGTTGGTAATTAGTGGTGACGGTTAAATCAGAACGCATGCGACACATAGTCCTGTAGTGATAATCTAATGCTGTTAAAAAATGTTATTGAAACAGCAAAAGACAGCCTAGTAAGTGACACATGGTTGGGATCAGGGTCTCTGTCTCTACATCTTGCAGCTCTCAGATTTAAAAGCAAAAAACCTGCTGACAAATTAACTTCAATAAAAGGTATATCAAAAGACCAGTACTAAAGATCTAAGGGTTTGCTTTAGAAGAAGAGGACAGACGGATAGAGTTTAAAGGCATAGAAATGCTATGTTTTAAAAAAATGATTCAAATTGTCCCTCCACTGAGGAAGGAGACAAACTCTAGCGCCACATATTGTAAGTAGCAATCCTAAAAGTCAAAAGTGGCTTTTTAAACAAGCCTTTTAATAAGACTAAGGCCAGAGTCACACTTACGAGTGCCTCGTGTGTATCTTATAACTGGGACTATGTGCTCACTGCTAGGAGTGGTGCCCACGCTGCTCCTGGCAGTTTAACTCCCTGAATGCTGCGATCAATGCGATTGTAGCATTCAGGGGGCAGGAAGAGGAATCGCTTACCTCTCCTTGGCATCGGGTCCCTGTAATATGATCACAAGGACCCAATCGCTGCCATGGTAACCTTGGGTTGTTACCATGATGATCCTGGGTTACTGAGGTATAGATCACCTCACAGACCATGACACCTATGTCACTGACGTTTCCTGCAGCAAGGTCACACGGTTAAGACCGCAAGATAAGAAAATGTATCCTGACACTGGCTATGTGGCCTAGGTGCAGGGAACCCTGATGACATCCCAAGGTGAACCAAGTTCATGCCGGAGGATCTGCAGGAAACCCAGGTGATCCACCGCCATGAACTTGATTCACCTTGTGACATTACCAGAGTTCCTTGCAGCAAGATGAGGAAATGGCTGCAGGTTACCCCAAAGACGCCAAAAAAGCACATAAAAATGCACAAAAAAAGCAATGTGAGCATTACACGTGTTTTTTCCTGCGATTTTCACTGACTCCATTGAAGTCAATTGGTGAAAAAAGAATGAAAAAATGCAGAAACAATTGACATGCTTCTTCTTTTTCCAGCAACAAAAACTGCAAGGATAAAAGAAGCAATGTGTGCACAGCAAGTCACAAATCTCATAGACTTTGCTGGGATGCTTTTTCCATGCTTTTATTGATTAAAAGAAGCCTGGAAATAAAGTGTAAAAAAAAGCAGCATGGGCACAAGGCCTTAATGCCGTTTTCATTTTTCTATCATAATTAGAGTTAAGCGACGTTCGAGGTTCGAGGTTCGCCAATTTCATGTTCGAATGATTTTGGGATTTTGCTAAAAGCTCGACAGCTCGAGTTACGTTTGAGAACGGTTCGATCAGCAAAAAGCCTAGCTACTTACTAGCTGGCTTTTCACTGTAATAGTGTGAGTCACTCTGTGATTCACACTATTATCAAATTTGAGCAAATAGTGTGCGGGGGGGGCACGTTTAGATCAATGCTACTGGGATAATGGCGATCGCCATTTTTTTTTTCCGCTAAGCGCGCGTGCAGTGGGGCGGGCCAGCATGTCAGCCAATCACAGACACACACACAGCTAAGTGGTCCTTTTTGCCAGGCAAGCAAGGGCATGTGTCAAAGGCTGTGAATGTCACATGTCCTTGCATTATAAATACGGCCATTTTCCCTCACAGCACCATTATCTGCTTTCTGCGTGTAGGTGACAGTTACCGCTCATGCAGCTCCAGTCGCCGCTCCGGCTGTGTATGCTATACACACAGCGCTCTACAGATTAGGGACTGCAGTTTTTTTCAGCACTTTTCAGGGCTGAATTCCAGGTGCTCAGAGACATAGCTGACAGGCAGGTCCGTGGAAACGCTGTATACAGTGTCTGTGTACCTAAGCTCAGGGAATTCCTTGCTGCATTTCACCATTAGGAGGGACAGAAAGTGAGGCTTCCTTTCCTGTCCACTGACCCAGAGAACCCGGCCACTGTACCCACCTGCCCAATTTTGCCACGCTATTTTTATAGCAAACAGTGCTAAAACTTAGTGGCATCCAAAAAGTGGCTGCTATACTCCATTGTTGTCCCACTGATGCCAAGCAATTTCCAGCACCTCTGCATTCTACCCTCATGCACATTTTGCTACGCTATTTTTATAGCAAACAGTGCTGAAAATGAGTGGCATCCACAAAGTGTCTGCTATACTAATTTTGTGTCCCACTGGTGCCAAAAAAGTCCCACCACCTCTGCATTCGACCCTCATGCACACTGTGCTACGCTATTTTTATAGCAAACAGTGCTGAAACTTAGCGGCATCCACAAAGTGTCTGCTATACTAAATTAGTGTCCCACTGGTGCCAAGCAACTTCCACCACCTCTGCCTTCTACCCTCCTGCCCATTTTTGCTACGCTATTTTTAGACAAACAGTGCTGAAACTTAGAGGCATCCAAAAAGTGTCTGCTATACTAAATTAGTGTCCCACTGGTGCCAAGCAAGTTCCAGCACCTCTGCCTTCTACTCTCCTGCCCATTATTGCTACGTTATTTTTATAGCAAACAGTGCTAAAAATTAGTGGCATCCACAAAGTGTCTGCTATACTAATCTTGTGTCCCACTGGTGCCAAGCAAGTCCTACCACCTCTGCATTCAACCCTCATGTACATTTTGCTACGCTATTTTTATAGCAAACAGTGCTGAACATAAGTGGCATCCAAAAAGTGTCTGCTATAATAATTCTGTGTCCCACTTGTGCCAAGCAAGTCCCATCACCTCTGCATTCAACCCTCATGCACATTTTGATACGCTATTTTTATAGCAAACAGTGCTGAAAACTAGTGGCATCCACAAAGTGTCTGCTATACTAATTTAGTGTCCCACTGGTGCCAAGCAAGTTCCAGCACCTCTGCATTCTACCCTCATGCACATTTTGCTACGATATTTTTATAGCAAACAGTGCTGAAAATTAGTGGCATCCACAAAGTGTCTGCAATACAAATTTCGTGTCCCACTTGTTCCAAGCAAGCCCCAGCACCTCTGCATTCTACCCTCCTGAACATTTTGCTACGATATTCTTATAGCAAACAGTGCTGAACATAAGTGGCATCCAAAAAGTGTCTGCTATACTAATTTTGTGTCCCACTGGTGCCAAGCAAGTCTCATCACCTCTGCATTCAACCCTCATGCACATTTCGCTATGCTATTTTTATAGGAAACAGTGCTGAAAATTAGTGGCATCCACAAAGTGTCTGCTATACTAATTTAGTGTCCCACTTGTGCCAAGGAAGTCCCACCACCTCTGCATTCTACCCTCATGCACATTGTGCTACGCTATTTTTAGACAAACAGTGCTGAAACTTAGAGGCATCCAAAAAGTGTCTGCTATACTAAATTAGTGTCCCACTGGTGCCAAGTAACTTCCACCACCTCTGCCTTCTACTCTCCTGCCCATTATTGCTACGTTATTTTTATAGCAAACAGTGCTGAAAATTAGTGGCATCCACAAAGTGTCTCCTATACTAATTTAGTGTCCCACTTGTGCCAAGTAAATCCCACCACCTCTGCATTCAACCCTCATGCACATTTTGCTATGCTATTTTTATAGCAAACAGTGCTGAAAATTAGTGGCATCCACAAAGTGTCTGCTGTACTAATTTAGTGTCCCACTTGTGCCAAGCAAGTCCCAGCACCTCTGCATTCTACCCTCATGCACATTTTGCTACGCTATTTTTATAGCAAACAGTGCTGAAAATTAGTGGCATCCAAAAAGTATCTGCTACACTAATTTAGTGTCCCACTGGTGCCAAACAAGGTCCAGCACCTCTGCATTCAACCCTCATGCATATTTTGCTACGCTATTTTTATAGCAAACAGTGCTGAATATTAGTGGCATCCACAAAGTGTCTGCTGTACTAATTTAGTGTCCCACTGGTGCCAAGCAAGTTCCAGCACCTCTGCATTCTACCCTCATGCACATTTTGCTATGCTATTCCTATAGCAAACAGTGCTGAAATTTAGTGGCATCCACAGAGTGTCTGCTATTCTAATTTTGTGTTCCACTTGTGCCAAGCAAGTCCCACCACCTCTGCATTCAACCCTCATGCACATTTTGGTACGCTATTTGTATAGCAAATAGTGCTGAAAATTAGTGGCATCCACAAAGTGTCTTCTGTACTAATTTAGTGTCCCACTGGTGCCAAGCAAGGTCCAGCACCTCTGCATTCTACCCTCATGCATATTTTGCTATGCTATTTTTATAGCAAACAGTGCTAAATATTAGTGACATCCAAAAAAGTGTCTGCTATAATAATTTAGTGTCCCACTGGTGCCAAGCAAGTTCCACCACCTCTGCATTCTACCCTCCTGCCCATGTTTGCTAACTATTTTTAAAGCAAACATTGCTGAAACTTAATGGCATCCAAAAAGTGTCTGGTATACTAAATTATTGTCCCACTGGTGCCAATCAAGTTCCACCACCTCTGCCTTCTACCCTCCGGCCTATTTTTGCAACGCTGTTTTTATAGCAAACAGTGCTGAAACTTAGTGGCATCCAAAAAGTGTCTGCTATTCTAAATTAGTGTCCCACTGGTGCCAAGCAAGTTCCACCACTGTTACGAACCGGCACCGCCATAGCCGCAAGCAGCCTGCTGTGGCTCCTGTTGCGCCCAGGCGCCGGCTGCCGTTCTTGGCCGTGCCTCGGGTGGTCCAGTTGGCTGTTCCTTCCACCACGTCTAAGTGTGGAGAGGCGGCTAGTGCGCATGCGTGCGCCGATTTACCCCAGCCAGAGTTTAAGCCCGGTGTTTTGCCTAGTGAGCATGCTCAGCCTGTTTGTGTTATGTCTGAGACTAAGTCCTCCATTGTCATCTGGAGCACGGTGGGCCCCGACTGGCGATTAGGATATATACCCCCTGGTCCTAATCTGCCGGTCCCCCCGCAACAGTAAGACTGCGCCAGGGTCTGGCTGGCATGGCGGAGATAGAGCAGCTACTTCAGTTGATGCTGCAGCTTGATGCCAGAGTGAGGGCTCTGGAGAAGTCTGCTCTTGCTGCTGATATGGATAATGTGGTGGCTCAAGCGGCTGCAATGGTGTCAGTCACCAAGCCTACTCCAACCCTCCCTCACCTCTCGCTGCCCAACAAGTTTACGGGGAACAGCAAGGCATGTAGGGGATTCGTGAACCAGTGCTCAGTCCATCTAGAGCTGTTGGCTGCACGGTTTCCTACAGAGAGGTCGAAGGTGGGGTTTATCATCTCCTTGCTCTCTGATAGAGCACTGGAGTGGGCTACACCTTTGTGGGAGAGGAATGACCCCGTAGTACAGGACTCTAAGGAGTTTTTGGAGTCCTTGCAACAAGTGTTCCTGGGGCCTCAGGTCACTCACGACTCGGCCCTACAGCTACTGACTTTGGAGCAGGGGCGTACCTCCTCAAGTCAATATGCTGTGAGTTTCAGGACACTTGCTGCAGAACTGGGGTGGTCAGAGAGGACTCTCATTCCACTGTTCTGGAGGGGATTAGCCTCGCACGTGAAGGACGCATTAGCGTCGCGTGAGGTACCAACTACCCTTGAGGGCCTCATGTCTCTGGCTACCCGCATTGACCTGCGGACCTCCGAACGTCAGCTGGAGCGCAGGTCAGAGGGTCAATCAGCCACTGTAGTGGTCTCTCCTACTGCACCTCCCTTAGAGGACATCTCTGTCCCTATGGACATCGCTAGGGTTGGTGTTGCTAGGTCTTCGAGTCGCAAGGGCATTTCCTGTTTCGCTTGTGGGCAGTAGGGTCATTATGCCAACCGTTGCCCAAAGCGTCAGGGTAAGAGACCGCGATTGGTGACCATAGCTGAAGGTAGACTGGACTCTGCGTCATCCATTAGGGTGACGTTTCCCGCGTCAATTTCCTTTAAGGGGTCAACATGGTCCACAAGGGCAAGTGTGGACACAGGTGCTGGGGATAGTTTCATCTCCTCCTCTTTTGCCCGGCGGCATGCCATCCCACTGGTGCAAATGCCAAGGCCAGTGAGAGTCCGTGTATTGGATGGGTCCTTGTTGCCCAAGGTAATTCACCAGCGGACAGTGCCCATTACCCTTGCCATGTCATCTGGGCATAGAGAGACCATTTCATTTCTGGTTCTCCCTAAGGGTGCAGATGATATTCTGCTGGGTATTCCTTGGTTGAAGCAACATTCCCCACATATCGACTGGTCGTCTGGGGTGATTACGCGGTGGAGCGAGTCTTGTAGCTCCCACTGCATGTCTCCATCTTCCGCCCGTCGCTCAGTGGTATCTGTGGCGACTATAGACCATTCGAGTGGAAGGGCCGCTAGGGGGGGGTACTGTTACGAACCGGCACCGCCATAGCCGCAAGCAGCTTGCTGCGGCTCCTGTTGCGCCCAGGCGCCGGCTGCCGTTCTTGGCCGTGCATCGGGTGGTCCAGTTGGCTGTTCCTTCCACCACGTTTAAGTGTGGAGAGGCGGCTAGTGCGCATGCGTGCGCCGATTTACCCCAGCCAGAGTTTAAGCCCGGTGTTTTGCCTAGTGAGCATGCTCAGCCTGTTTGTGTTATGTCTGAGACTAAGTCCTCAGTTCAGGCTACTGAGCATGCTCAGGCACTTAGTGTATCAGAGGCTAGGTCCGGTAAGGACCTCACTGAGCATGTCCGTGAGGTGGCAGGCCCTGATAGGGCAGAGGGTGTCAGGTGTCCTGATGACGTGGCAACTCCGGACTGGCTCGCAGAGGCCCGCCCCTATGATCTGGCACCTCAGTATTGGTCGTCAGACGATGACTGGTGAAGTTTTGGGGCGTGGCTGCCATGAGGTCATCAATGACGTGGCGGTTCCGGATAGGTCACATGTGACGTCACTGATGACATGGCACTCTGCTATTGGACCTTGGTGGTTCCACCCTGGGTTTGGGGCGGACCCAGGTTATAAAAGGGGCTGGAGACAACATGGAGGTGCGCAGTCTTCACTTTTGCTCAGTCAGAGCACACCTCCATGTTAGAGCTTCATTGCGGCATAAGCCTATGTTGGGAAGCGGTAGGTAGGGTTAGGCGAACGGTGCCTGTCACGCCAAGATTCGTGGCTCGGCACATCAGGGTCAGGCGCCGTGCTTCCCTCCTGCCGTTCCAGTCTTGCTATAGCAGCCCAGTGGCGTTAACTGGGCTGCGGCTGCTGTGTTTCCTGTCCGATTGTGCCCCCTACGCACACGGACAACGCACCTGCTGCGCCACCTGTCTGATTGTGCCCCCTACGCACACGGACAACGCACCTGCTGTGCCACCTGTCCGATTGTGCCCCCTACGCACACGGACAACGCACCTGCTGCGCCACCTGTCCGGTTGTGCCCCCTACGCGCACGGACAGCGTACTCCAGGACCCCTGTGGAGTTAACAGGGTGTTCCTTATTTTCCTCGGCTTCCCGGTCAACGCTACTGGTGTACCCATCTGGCCTGACGTGTCCTACACACACGTGGCCAGTCGAGAGGTGGCCAGAAACGCTAATCAGAGGACCGCTCGGCCTGCCGTGTCCTACACACGTGGCCGACAGGGCGCTTTCGTGGCGGTCTTCCGGTCAACGCTACCTGGTTACCACCCGGCCTGACGTGTTTCCTGCACACGTGGTTGGTGTAGCGCTAGGTGCACCAAAACGCTAATCGGGTTGTCGTCCGGTCTGACGTGTCCCAACACACGTGACCGGTTCCCAGAGTTCCTGGGTTATCTCAGAGCCATCCAGCTCTATAGTCTCTGCCTAACCCTCAGGTGCCAGCAGCTCCATTGTCATCTGGAGCACGGTGGGCCCCGACTGGCGATTAGGATATATACCCCCTGGTCCTAATCTGCCGGTCCCCCCGTAACAACCACCTCTGCTTCTACTCTCCTGCCCATTTTTGCTACGCTATTTTTATAGCAAACAGTCCTGAAAATTAGTGGCATCCACAAAGTGTCTCCTATACTAATTTAGTGTCCCACTTGTGCCAAGTAAGTCCCACCACCTCTGTATTCCACCCTCATGCACATTTTGCTACGCTATTCTTATAGCAAACAGTGCTGAACATAAGTGGCATCCACAAAGTGTCTGCTATACTAATCTTGTGTCCCACTTGTGCCAAGCAAGTCCCATCACCTCTGCATTCAACCCTCATGCACATTTTGCTATGCTATTCCTATAGCAAACAGTGCTGAAATTTAGTGGCATCCACAAAGTGTCTGCTGTACTAATTTAGTATGCCACTGGTGCCAAGCAAGTTCCAGCACCTCTGCATTCTACCCTCATGCACATTTTGCTACGATATTTTTATAGCAAATAGTGCTGAATATTAGTGGCATCCACAAAGTGTCTGCTATATTAATTTAGTGTCCCACTGGTGCCAAGCAAGTTCCACCACCTCTGCCTTCTACTCTCCTGCCCATTTTTGCTACGCTATTTTTATAGCAAACAGTGCTGAAAATTAGTTGCATCCACAAAGTGTCTCCTATACTAATTTAGTGTCCCACTTGTGCCAAGTAAGTCCCATCACCTCTGTATTCTACCCTCATGCACATTTTGCTACGCTATTCTTATAGCAAACAGTGCTGAACATAAGTGGCAGCTAAAAAGTGTCTGCTATACTAATTTTGTGTCCCACTTGTGCCAAGCAAGTCCCAGCACCTCTGCATTCTACCCTCAAGCACATTTTGCTATGCTATTCCTATAGCAAACAGTGCTGAAATTTAGTGGCATCCACAGAGTGTCTGCTATACTAATTTTGTGTTCCACTTGTGCAAAGCAAGTCCCACCACCTCTACATTCAACCCTCATGCACATTTTGCTACACTTATTTTTATAGCAAACAGTGCTTAAAATTAGTGGCATTCAAAAAGTGTCTGCTATACTAATTTAGTGTCCCACTTGTGCCAAGCAAGTCCCACCACCTCTGCATTCAACCCTCATGCATATTTTGATACGCTATTTTTATAGCAAACAGTGCTGAAAATAATGGCATCCAAAAAGTATCTGCTACACTAATTTAGTGTCCAACTTGTGCCAAGCAAGTCCCACCACCTCTGCATTCTACCCTCAAGCACATTTTGCTATGCTATTTTTATAGAAAACATTGCTGAAAATTAGTGGCATCCAAAAAGTATCTGCTACACTAATTTAGTGTCCAACTTGTGCCAAGCAAGTCCCAGCACCTCTGCTTTTTACCCTCATGCATATTTTGCTATGCTATTTTTATAGCAAACAGTGCTGAATATTAGTGGCATCCACAAAGTGTCTGCTATAATAATTTAGTGTCCCACTGGTACCAAGCAAGCTCCATCACCTCTGCATTTTACCCTCCTGCCCATGTTTGCTACGCTATTTTTATAGCAAACATTGCTGAAACTTAATGGCATCCAAAAAGTGTCTGCTATACTAAATTAGTGTCCCACTATTGCCAATCAAGTTCCACCACCTCTGCCTTCTACCCTCCTGCCAATTTTTGCTATGCTATTTTTATAACAAACAGTGCTGAAACTTAGTGGCATCCAAAAAGTGTCTGCTATACTAAATACTGTCCAACTGGTGCCAAGCAGGTTCCACCACCTCTGCCTTCTACCCTCCGGCCCATTTTTGCTACGCTTTTTTTATAGCAAACAGTGCTGAAACTTAGTGGCATCCACAAAGTGTCTGCTATACTAATTTAGTGTCCCACTTGTGCCAAGCAAGCCCCACCACCTCTGCATTTTACCCTCATGCACATTGTGCTACGCTATTTTTATAGCAAACAGTGCTGAAACTTAGTGGCATCCACAAAGTGTCTGCTATACTAAATTAGTGTCCCACTGGTGCCAAGCAAGTTCCACCACCTCTGCCTTCTACTCTCCGGCCAATTATTGCTACGCTATATTTATAGAAAACAGTGCTGAAACTTAGTGGCATCCACAAAGTGTCTGATATACTTAATTAGTGTCCCACTGGTGCCAAGCAAGTTCCATCACCTCTGCCTTTTACCCTCCTGCCCATTTTTGCTACGCTATTTTTATAGCAAATAGTGCTGAAACTTAGAGGCATCCAAAAAGTGTCTGCTATACTAAATTAGTGTCCCGCTGGTACATCTTCCACCACTTCCACCACATTAGTGTCCCACTGTCCAACTTCCACCACCTCTGCCTTCTACTCTCCTGCCCATTTTTGCTACGCTATTTTTATAGCAAACAGTGCTGATAATTAGTGGCATCCACAAAGTGTCTGCTATACTAATTTAGCGCCCCACTTGTGCCAAGTAAGTCCCACCACCTTTGCATTCTACCCTCATGTACATTTTGCTACGCTATTCTTATAGCAAACAGTGCTGAACATAAGTCGCAGCTAAAAAGTGTCTGCTATACTAATTTTGTGTGCCACTTGTGTTCAGCAAGTCCCACCACCTCTGCATTCAACCCTCATGCACATTTTTCTATGCTATTTTTATAGCAAACAGTGCTGAAAATTAGTGGCATCCAAAAAGTGTCTGCTATACTAATTTAGTGTCCCACTTGTGCCAAGCAAGTCCCACCACCTCTGCATTCTACCCTCATGCACATTTTGCTATGCTATTACTATAGCAAACAGTGCTGAAATTTAGTGGCATCCACAAAGTTTCTGCTATACTAATTTTGTGTCCCACTTGTGCCAAGCAAGTCCCATCACCTCTGCATTCAACCCTCATGCACATTTTGCTATGCTATTACTATAGCAAACAGTGCTGAAATTTAGTGGCATCCACAAAGTGTCTGCTGCACTAATTTAGTGTGCCACTGGTGCCAAGCAAGTTCCAGCACCTCTGCATTCTACCCTCATGCACATTTTGCTACGATATTTTTATAGCAAACAGTGCTGAATATTAGTGGCATCCACAAAGTGTCTGCTATAATATTTAGTGTCCCACTGGTGCCAAGCAAGTTCCATCACCTCTGCATTTTACCCTCCTGCCCATGTTTGCTACACTATTTTTATAGCAAACATTGCTGAAACTTAATGGCATCCAAAAAGTGTCTGCTATACTAAATTAGTGTCCCACTGGTGCCAATCAAGTTCCACCACCTCTGCCTTCTACCCTCCTGCCAATTTTTGCTACGCTATTTTTATAAAAAAAAAGTGCTGAAACTTAGTGGCATCCAAAAAGTGTCTGCTATACTAAATAATGTCCCTCTGGTGCCAAGCAGGTTTCACCACCTCTGCCTTCTATCCTCCGGCCCATTTTTGCTACGCTATTTTTATAGCAAACAGTGCTGAAACTTAGTGGCATCCACAAAGTGTCTGTTATACTAATTTAGCGTCCCACTTGTGCCAAGCAAGTCTCACCACCTCTGCATTCTACCCTCATGCACATTGTGCTACGCTATTTTTATAGCAAGCAATGCTGAAACTTAGTGGCATCCACAAAGTGTCTGCTATACTAAATTAGTGTCCCACTGGTGCCAAGCAAGTTCCAACACCTCTGCCTTCTACTCTCCGGCCCATATTTGCTACGCTATTTTTAAAGCAAACAGTGGTGAAACTTAGTGGCATCCACAAAGTATCTGCTATACTTAATTAGTGTCCCACTTGTGCCAAGCGAGTTCCACCACCTCTGCATTCTACTCTCCGGCCCATTTTTGCTTTGCTATTTTTATAGCAAACAGTGCTGAAACTTAGTGGCATCCACAAAGTATCTGCTATACTTAATTAGTGTCCCACTGGTGCCAAGCAAGTTCCATCTCCTCTGCCTTTTACCTTCCTGTCCATTTTTGCTATGCTATTTTTATAGCAAACAGTGCTGAAACTTAGAGGCATCCAAAACGTGTCTGCTATACTAAATTAGTGTCCCACTGGTGCCAAGCAAGTTCCACCACCTCTGCCTTCTACTCTCCTGCCCATTTTTGCTACGCTATTTTTATAGCAAACAGTGCTGAAAATTAGTGGCAGCCACAAAGTGTCTCCTATACTAATTTAGTGTCCCACTTGTGCCAAGTAAGTCCCACCACCTCTGTATTCTACCCTCATGCACATTTTGCTATGCTATTCTTATAGCAAACAGTGCTGAACATAAGTGGCAGCTAAAAAGTGTCTTCTATACTAAGTTTGTGTCCTACTTGTGCCAAGCAAGTCCCACCACCTCTGCATTCTACCCTCAAGCACATTTTGCTATGATTAGAGATGAGCGAACCGGTCGCGGTTCGGCTCGAGTTCGGTTCGCCGAACGGGGGTCCCGTTCGAGTTCGGTTCGTCGAACGTTCGACGAACCAAACTCGAACCTATAGGCTATAATGGGAGGCAATCACAAACACATAAAAATGCATTATAAATGTACACAAACAGTTAATAAACATTGCTATAACACTTACCGGTCCCCGCGATCCCTTCTGCACTCTGTCTCCTGCCGCTATTCCATCCAATGATCGCTGAATGCTCCCGGTGACCGGCACTGCAGCAGTGAAGCAGGACCTATCGTGACGTCAAAATAGCCATGTGACCAGTCACGTGGCTATTATCTCATTGGCTACAGACTGGTCACATGACTATGACGCGTCATGTAGGACCTGCGAGTGCATCTCTCCGGTACACGGTGCACATATGTGTATCGCCGTGTACCGGCGACATGCTCTAGCACACGGTCGACTCCCCATTCCGTTAGGGACCGGCTGACACAGCCGGTCATTAACGGAGGTTGCCATAGCAACGCAGTTAGCGGTGACGTCACCGCTGACCGCGGCTCCGAGAGCACCGTTGCTATGGTAACGCGTCTATCAGCGTTACCGCTGTTACCGCTGACAGCCAGCACTGATCACTCACGGAGTGAAGGCTGCACGCTGCTTCCCGATTGTAGTGAGGATTGTAGTGAGGATGGAGGTTCCTCAGCCCCAAGTAATGAGCTGGGTAAACTCATCCTCACTACAATCGTCACTACTACTACACTAGTGAGGATTGTAGTGAGGATGGAGGTTCCTCAGCCCCAAGTGATGAGCTGGGTAAACTCATCCTCACTACAATCGTCACTACTACTACACTAGTGAGGATTGTAGTGAGGATGGAGGTTCCCCAGCCCCAAGTGATGAGCTGGGTAAACTCATCCTCACTACAATCGTCACTACTACTACACTAGTGAGGATTGTAGTGAGGATGGAGGTTCCTCATCCCCAAGTGATGAGCTGGGTAAACTCATCCTCACTACAATCGTCACTACTACTACACTAGTGAGGATTGTAGTGAGGATGAGGTTCCTCAGCCCCAAGTGATGAGCTGGGTAAACTCATCCTCACTACAATCGTCACTACTACTACACTAGTGAGGATTGTAGTGAGGATGGAGGTTCCTCAGCCCCAAGTGATGAGCTGGGTAAACTCATCCTCACTACAATCGTCACTACTACTACACTAGTGAGGATTGTAGTGAGGATGGAGGTTCCCCAGCCCCAAGTGATGAGCTGGGTAAACTCATCCTCACTACAATCGTCACTACTACTACACTAGTGAGGATTGTAGTGAGGATGGAGGTTCCCCAGCCCCAAGTGATGAGCTGGGTAAACTCATCCTCACTACAATCGTCACTACTACTACACTAGTGAGGATTGTAGTGAGGATGAGGTTCCCCAGCCCCAAGTGATGAGCTGGGTAAACTCATCCTCACTACAATCGTCACTACTACTACACTAGAAAGAAAGAAGACAGAAGAGCAGGATCGTGGAGGGCTGACAGGGGGTAATAAAGATGGAGTCTCTAATGTGTCTGTGTATTTATTTCTATTAAAGTATTTTTTCTCTGTGTGGTGTTTTTTTTAACCCTTTATTGGAGATTCTTAATGGCCGGGTCAAACGTGCCTGACATTAAGAATCTCTGGCTTAATACTGGCTAGTAAAACAAAGCCAGTATTAACTCATGATTACCCAACAAGCCACCCGGCTCCAGGGCTGTTGGAAGAGTTGGATACAGCGCCAGATGATGGCGCTTCTATGAGAGCGCCATTTTCTGGGACGGCTGCGGACTGAAATTCGCAGCAGAGGCGCCCAGAAACCTCGGGCTAACCTGTGCTGCGGATTCCAATCCCCAGCTGCCTAGTTGTACCCGGCTGGACACAAAAATGGGGCGAAGCCCACGTCATTTGTTTTTTAATTATTTCATGAAATAAGTGAAATAATTAAAAAAAATGGGCTTCCCTATATTTTTGGTTCCCAGCCGGGTACAAATAGGCAACTGGGGGTTGGAGGCAGCCCGTGGCTGCCTGCTGTACCTGGCTAGCATACAAAAATATGGCGAAGCCCACGTCATTTTTTTGCTGGGCAAAAAAATTCTGCATACAGTCCTGGATGGAGTATGCTAAGCCTTGTAGTTCTGCAGCTGCTGTCTGCTCTTCTTCATACAGACAGACAGCAGCTGCAGAACTACAAGGCTCAGCATACTCCATCCAGGACTGTATGCAGAAGTTTTTTGCCCCCTGAAAAAATTATGTGGGCTTCGCCATATTTTTGCATGCTAGCCAGGTACAGCAGGCAGGTACGGCTGCCCCCAACCCCCAGTTGCCTATTTGTACCCGGCTGGGAACCAAAAATAAAGGGAAGCCCTTTTTTTATTATTTCATGAATTTCATGAAATAATTAGAAAACAAATGACGTAGGCTTCGCCCCATTTTTGTGTCCAGCCAGGTACAACTAGGCAGCTGGGGATTGGAATCCGCAGCACAGGTTGGCCTGAGCTTTCTGGGTCCCACTGCTGCGAATTGCAGTCTGCAGCCGCCTCAGAAAATGGCATTTTCATAGAAGCGCCATCTTCTGGCGCTGTATCCAACTCTTCCAGCACCTGCCTGCTATACCTGGCTAGCATACAAAAATATGGCGAAGCTCACGTCCTTTTTTTGTAGTTTTTTGGCAAAAAAAATAAAAAATGCTTCCCTGGATTTTCCATTGCCAGTGAAGGTAACACCAAGCAGTGGGGGTTAGCAGCCAGTAGCTACTTGGATTACCCTTACCTAGCAATACAAAAAATGCAGCGGGAGGCCATATATATTTTTTTTAATTATTTATTTAAATAACTAAAAACAAAATGGGCTTCCCTGTATTTTGATTGCTGGACATCACAGTGCTGTAAAAATAAATCTTTAAAAAAATGACGTAGCGGTCTGCGGTATTTTTGATTCTCAGCACAGATAAAGCAGACAGCTATGGGTTGCCACCCCAGTCTGCCTGCCGTTACCTTGGTTGGCAATCAAAATACAGGGAAGCCCATTAATTTTTTCTATTTAAAAAATAGTTAAAAAAAAAATGACGTTGGGTCCCCCCATTTTTGATAGCCAGCTAGGGTAAAGCAGACGGCTGTAGCCTGAAAACCACAGCTGGCAGCTTTACCGTGGTTGGGGATCCAATGTGGAGGTCCCCTCAGGCTCTTTTTTATAATTATTTTATAAATATTAATAATTACACAATAAAAGTAGGGTCCCCCCCAAATTGGATCACCAGCCAAGGTAAAGCGGACAGCTGTGGTCTGGTATTCTCAGGGTGGGAAGGTCCATAGTTATTGGGCCTTCACAGCCTAAAAATAGCAGGCCGCAGGCACCCCAGACGTGGCGCATCCACTAGATGCGCCAATCCTGGCGCTTCACCCCAGCTCATCCTGTGCCCTGGTGCAGTGGCAAACGGGGTAATAAATCGGGTTGATACTAGCTGTAAAGTCACCTGAGATCAAGCCCAGCAGTTTGTGATGTCATGGCGTCTATTAGATACCCAACATCATAAACTGTCAGTACTAACAAAAAAAAAAAAAAATCGACAAAAGAAATTTTTTTGAAAAAACAGTCCCCAAAACATTTCCTATTTCACCAATTTATTGTAAGAAAAAAAATAAAGGGGTCCCACGACGACACTGGACCGTCTAGAATATGGGGGGGAGACACTCAGGGAACGTATCCCCCATTTTCTAGGAGTGCGGACTCTTCATGTGAGGAGTGTGGGTGCAATGAATCTGCACTCACTCTCCCCGGGTCCACAGCAGCAGAGTCCATGTCGTAATGGTTGCTACCAAAGCTGCAATGCCCTGCTCATGAGGTAAGGGCATGCCTAATCAGGAGAACTACTGTAGAGGAAGCTCTGCTCACTAGTATATAGGTGCTCAGAGGTAATAATAGATAAAATTAGTGAGTAGCCTCGGCACTCTAAATCTCCCAGACTAAGTCAGTAAGTCACAACGGATAGTAATGCAAAATCACTCTTTACTGGTCCGTATTAAGAAAAAAAAAATTTTCATAAGCATATATGTTTTTGTCCAAAACAAGTTACAAATGACGTTTCGGCCTGAGCCTTCGTCAGATTGGACTTATCTGCATGTAATCATGAAAAATGACAATAATCAGTGTCACATAAGAGTGAGAGAACAATAACATAAACTCGAACAATGTAGAGGTACAATTGGGATGCAGCAAAAAAATTGCAACACAGCAAGAAATGAAACACATGATACAAATGTCATAATACAGTACAAGGACAATATAGTAATGACAAATATGGGGTCAGAGTAGGCTTAGACAGCTCTGGTACGAAAGAGATGTCAATCATAAAGTAACATGTGCAGTAGGTGTAGAGCTACACTATGCATGGCAGAGCTAATGGGTAGACCGACCATAGAAAAAGAACGGAGAAAAAGTGGAGAAAAAGTGGAGAAAAAATGGATAAAAAGTGGAGAAAAAGTGAAGAAAAAGTGAAGAAAAAGTGGAGAAAAAGTGGAGAAAAAGTGGAGAAAAAAATAGAGAAAAAGTGGAGAAAAAGTGGAGAAGTGAAGAAGTGGAGAAGAAGTGGAGAAAAAGTGGAGAAAAAGTGGAGCACCCTTTGGTGCCTTTCATGTGGCACTAAGGGGTGCTTAGCTTTGTAGTTAGCCAAAAAAATGACGTAGGGTTCCCCCTAGTTTTGTAGCCAGCTAGGGTAAAGCAGACGGCTGCAGCCTGCAGGCCACAGCTGGCAACCTCACCTTGGCTGGTAATCCAAAACTGAGGGCACCCCACGCTGTTATTTTAAATTAAATAAATAATTAAAAAAAAAAACACGTAGGGGTCCCCCAAAATTGGATTACCAGCCAAGGTAAAGCAGACAGCTGAGGCCTGATATTCTCAGACTAGGGAGGTCCATGGTTATTGGACTCTCCCCAGCCTAAAAATAGCAGGCCGCAGCCGCCCCAGAAGTGGCGCATCCATTAGATGCGCCAATCCTGGTGCTTCGCCCCAGCTCATCCCGCGCCCTGGTGCGGTGGCAAACGGGGTAATATATGGGGTTAATACCAGATGTGTAATGTCACCTGGCATTAAGCCCTGGGGTTGGTGAGGTCAGGCGTCTATCAGATACCCGACATCACCAACCCAGTCAGTAATAAAAAAAAATAGACGACAAACACATTTTTATTTGAAAAAACACTCCCCAAAACATTCCCTCTTTAACCAATTTATTAGAATAAAAAACAAATCCAGGTCTGGTGTAATCCAAGGGGTTGCCATGATGATCCACACTGTCCCAGTCAATGAAGAGCAGGATGTTCCCCATTGGCTGGGAGAGCAGTGCAGTGACCTGAGCTAACATCAATGGGTCAGCCCAGGTCACTGCAGGGCATGACAAGTGCTGCTGTCAGCGAGGTGCATTACCTGCGCTGATCTCCAGCACACTGACAGCCCCTGTCACTGAGTTCAATGACCGCCGCCTTCACAGCCAAGAATCGCGAGAGGCCCGTGACGTCACCGCTAGTCAGTCTCGGGTCGGAAGCGAGAGAAGGTGATGTGACAAGCGGCGGCCATGGAGGACAGTGACAGCGCTGAGGTCGGGATGGCGGGACTTCATCACCGCAGGCAGGGCCGGCTCCAGGTTTTTGTGGGCCCCGGGCGGAAGAGTCCCAGTGGGCCCCATAAACACGCAGACACACACACATACACAGATACATACACGTACATATACATATTTAAAGACAAACTCACAAAAATACATATAAACAGACAAATCTATACAGTCATATACACTGACATACATAGATACACATCATACATGCATACATACAGAGACACACACTGCTATGCTGCATACATACATACATACATACAGACACACACATACTGCTCTGCATGCATACATACATATAGACAGACACACACACACTGCTCTGCTACATACATACATATAGACAGACACACACATACTGCTCTGCTGCATACATACATACAGACAGACACACACACACTGCTCTGCTGCATACATACATACAGACAGAAACGCATACTGCTCTGCTGCATACATACATGCATACATACATACAGACAGACACACACACACTGCTCTGCTGCATACATACATGCATACATACATACAGACAGACACGCATACTGCTCTTCTGCATACATACATACATACAGACAGACACGCATACTGCTCTGCATGCATACATACAGACACGCATACTGCTCTGCTGCATACATACATGCATACATACAGACACGCATACTGCTCTGCTGCATACATACATGCATACATACAGACATGCATACTGCTCTGCTGCATACATACATGCATACATACAGACACACATACTGCTCTGCTGCATATATACATACATACATACAGACACGCATACTGCTCTGCTGCATATATACATACATACATACAGACACGTATACTGCTCTGCTGCATACATACATGCATACATACAGACACGCATACTGCTCTGCTGCATACATACATGCATACATACAGACAGACACGCATATTGCTCTGCTGCATATATAAATACATACAGACACACATACTACTCTGCTACATATATACATACATACAGACACGTATACTGCTCTGCTGCATACATACATACATACAGACAGACACGCATATTGCTCTGCTGCATATATATATACATACATACACGCATACTACTCTGCTACATATATACATACATACAGACACGTATACTGCTCTGCTGCATACATACATACATACATACATACAGACACGCATACTGCTCTGCTGCATATATACATACATACACGCATACTGCTCTGCTGCATATATACATACATACATACATACAGACACGCATACTGCTCTGCTGCATATATACATACATACAAACAGACACGTATACTGCTCTGCTGCATACATACATGCATACATACAGACACGCATACTGCTCTGCTGCATACATACATGCATACATACAGACAGACACGCATATTGCTCTGCTGCATACATACATACATACATACAGACACGCATACTGCTCTGCTTCATATATACATACATACACGCATACTGCTCTGCTGCATATATACATACATACATACAGACACGCATACTGCTCTGCTGCATATATACATACATACATACAGACACGCATACTGCTCTGCTGCATATATACATAC
The DNA here is from genome assembly GCF_048569485.1 of Anomaloglossus baeobatrachus. Classification (NCBI taxonomy): domain Eukaryota; kingdom Metazoa; phylum Chordata; class Amphibia; order Anura; family Aromobatidae; genus Anomaloglossus; species Anomaloglossus baeobatrachus. The sequence continues at coordinate 105,194,080 of NC_134361.1, forward strand.
ATACATACACGTATACTGCTCTGCTGCATACATACATGCATACATACAGACAGACACGCATATTGCTCTGCTGCATATATATATATACATACAGACACGCATACTACTCTGCTACATATATACATACATACAGACACGTATACTGCTCTGCTGCATACATACATGCATACATACAGACAGACACGCATATTGCTCTGCTGCATATATATATACATACATACAGACACGCATACTACTCTGCTACATATATACATACATACATACAGACACGCATACTGCTCTGCTGCATATATACATGCATACATACAGACACGCATACTGCTCTGCTGCATATATACATACATACAGACACGCATACTGCTCTGCTGCATACATACATGCATACATACAGACACGCATACTACTCTGCTACATATATACATACATACAGACACGCATACTGCTCTGCTGCATATATACACACATACAGACACGCATACTGCTCTGCTGCATATATACATACATACAGACACGCATACTGCTCAACATACAGACACGCATACTACTCTGCTACATATATACATACATACAGACACGCATACTGCTCTGCTGCATATATACATACATACAGACACGCATACTGCTCTGCTGCATATATACATACATACATACAGACACGCATACTGCTCTGCTGCATATATACATACATATAGACACGCATACTGCTCTGCTGCATGCATACATACAAACACACACCTTGCTCTGTGGGGCCCACACATGCGGCTCCGGGGGCCACACACACGGCTCTGCGGGGCCCACACACGCACGGGGGGACAGGGAGGGGCGGGGAGGGAGTGATGTCCCACATACTGATCAGGTCACGGTGCAGATGGGGCCCACACAGCGCCGGAGGGAAGCGATTTGCTGGGGGTCGCTGGCTGGCACTGTGACTCCTTCATCTGTGCGACCGAGCAGGACGCCGGGCGGTAGCTCCGCCCACAGATGATGCTCAATGCAGGAGAACACAGTGAGCCTTAAAGGGCCGGCAGCCACAGTTTCCAGTGCCAAGGACTGCTGCCCCCGGGCCGACCGCAGGTAAGCCGAGCGGGACCATGTGTGTGTGTGTGTGTGTGTGTGTGTGTGTGTACATGCTGCGGGCAGGAGGGGGCAGAGTGAGCTGAGCGGGGAAGTGTGGGCTTCCTGCACGTAACTAGGATAAACATCGGGTTACTAACCAAAGCGCTTTGGTTGGATACCCGATGTTTATCTTGGTTACCAGCTTCTGGCAGGCTGCCAGCGATGGCTCCTGCACACTGTAGCTGTAAAAAGCCCTGCTTTTTGCTGCTAGATCCGTTCTCGAACGTATCTAGAACTATCGAGCTTTTGCAAAAAGCTCGAGTTCTAGTTCGATCTCGAACAGCCCCCAAAATCACTCGAGCCTAGAACTGGAGAACCTCGAACCTCGAACCGCGCTCAACTCTAGCTATGATATTCCTATAGCAAACAGTGCTGAAATTTAGTGGCATCCAGAGAGTGTCTGCTATACTAATTTTGTGTTCCACTTGTGCCAAGCAACTCCCACCACCTCTGCATTCAACCCTCATGCTCATTTTGTTACGGTATTTTTATAGCAAACAGTGCTGAAAATTAGTGGCATCCAAAAAGTGTCTGCTACACTAATTTAGTGTCCAACTTGTGCCAAGCAAGTCCCAGCACCTCTGCATTCTACCCTCAAGCACATTTTGCTATGCTATTTGTATAGCAAACAGTGCTGAAACTTAGAGGCATCCAAAAAGTGTCTGCTATACTAAGTTAGTGTCCCACTGGTGCCAAGCCAGTTCCACCACCTCTGCCTTCTACTATCCTGCCCATTTTTGCTACGCTATTTTTATAGCAAACAGTGCTGAAAATTAAAGGCATCCACAAAGTGTCTCCTATACTAATTTAGTGTCGCACTTGTGCCAAGTAAGTCCCACCACCTCTGCATTCTACCTTCATGCACATTTTGCTACGCTATTCTTATAGCAAACAGTGCTGAACATAAGTGGCAGCTAAAAACTGTCTGCTATACTAATTTTGTGTCCCACTTGTGCCAAGCAAGTCCCACCACCTCTGCATTCACCCTCATGCATATTTTGCTACGCTATTTTTGTAGCAAACAGTGCTGATAATTACTGGCATCCAAAAAGTATCTCCTACACTAATTTAGTGTCCAACTTGTGCCAAGCAAGTCCCAGCACCTCTGCATGCTACCCTCAAGCCCATTTTGCTATGCTATTCCTATAGCAAACAGTGCTGAAATTTAGTGGCATTCAAAAAGTATCTGCTACACTAATTTAGTGTCCAACTTGTGCCAAGCAAGTCCCAGCACCTCTGCATTCTTCCCTCATGCACATTTTGCTACGCTATTTTTATAGCAAACAGTGCTGAATATTAATGGCATCCACAAAGTTTCTGCTATAATAATTTAGTGTCCCACTGGTGCCAAGCAAGTTCCATCACCTCTGCATTTTACCCTCCTGCCCATGTTTGCTACGCTATTTTTATAGCAAACATTGCTGAAACTTAATGGCATCCAAAAAGTGTCTGCTATACTAAATTAGTGTCCCTCTGGTGCCAATCAAGTTCCACCACCTCTGCCTTCTACCCTCCTGCCACTTTTTGCTACGCTATTTTTATAACAAACAGTGCTGAAACTTAGTGGCATCCAAAAAGTGTCTGCTATACTAAATAATGTGCCACTGGTGCCAAGCAGGTTTCACCACCTCTGCCTTCTACCCTCCGGCCCATTTTTGCTACGTTATTTTTATAGCAAACAGTGCTGAAACTTAGTGGCATCCACAATGTGTCTGCTACTGATTTAGTGTCCCACTTGTGCCAAGTAAGTCCTACCACCTCTGCATTCTACCCTCATGCACATTTTGCTACGCTATTCTTATAGCAAACAGTACAGAACATAAGTGGCAGCTAAAATGTGTCTGCTATACTAATTTTGTGTCCCACTTGTACCAAGAAGTCTCACCACCTCTGCATTCAACCCTCATGCACATTTTGCTATGCTATTTTTATAGCAAACAGTGCTGAAAATTAGTGGCACCCAAAAAGTGTCTGCTATAATAATTTAGTGTCCCACTTGTGCCAAGCAAGTCCCAACACCTCTGCATTCTACCCTCATGCACATTTTGCTATGCTATTCCTAAAGCAAAAAGTGCTGAAATTTAGTGGCATCCACAACGTGTCTGCTGTACTATTTTAGTGTCCCACTGGTGCCAAGCAAGTTCTAGCACCAATGCATTCTACCCTTATGCACATTTTACTACACTATTTTTATAGCAAACAGTGCTGAATATTAGTGGCATCCACAAAGTGTCTGCTATAATAATTTAGTGTCCCACTGGTGCCAAGCAAGTTCCATCACCTCTGCATTTTACCCTCCTGCCCATGTTTGCAACGCTATTTTTATAGCAAACATTGCTGAAACTTAGTGGCATCCAAAAAGTGTCTGCTATACTAAATTTGTGTCCCACTGGTGCCAAGCAAGTTCCACCACCTCTGCCTTCTACCCTCCTGACAATTTTTGATACACTATTTATATAACAAACAGTGCTGAAACTTAGTGGCATCCAAAAAGTGTCTGCTATACTAAATAATGTCCCACTGGTGCCAAGCAGGTTCCACCCCCTCTGCCTTCTACCATCCTGCCCATTTTTGCTACGCTATTTTTATAGCAAACTGCTGCCAGTTTTGAGGCCATAGTTGCATTATCAGGGATAGTTAGTGTTGGTTCTTCAGCTGTCAATAAAGCTAAACCACCTCTGCAATCTACACCACCTCTCATTTTTTGCTACCACACACATTTTAAGTGGCTAATCTTGTCGCTAACAAAATGAGTGGCAAAAGGACAGATGCTGGTGGAAAGGGGAACAGGCGTGTTAGAAAAGGAAAAAAAGTTTGTATCCGTGGGGAAGGTGGCAAAGCTACATTAACATCTGCGGAAGATAAGCCATCTTCCTGCAAAAGTAAGATGTCTACTACTTTCCGTGGACAATCCGATGTGCTCCCTTTTTTCGGACCCGAACAACTGTAAGAAATGTAGATGATGCACAAAAAAAGAACATGCTTGAATGGATCTCAAGTGCTCCAACAATTGCCCTCTCCTCCACCTCAACTACCACATAAAAAAAACAGTCCTCTGAGTTGCCATCCCAATCACACTTGCTATCTCCCAGCTCACAAGTCTCCACCCGCCCTGCACAGTATGGTGTAACAGAGATGGCTGAGTCTGCAGAGCTGTTCAGTCACACTATAGCCTGGGAATCAGAGGTCTGCTCCCAAGCTACAGTGAGTAGTGAGTAAAGACCAGGAAATGGTCTGCAGTGATGCCCAGAAGCTTTGTGACTCAGATTCAGGCCCTGATGACCAAGTAGAGTTGAGCGCGGTTCGAGGTTCGAGGTTCTCCAGTTCTAGGCTCGAGTGATTTTGGGGCCTGTTCTAGATCGAACTAGAACTCGAGCTTTTTGCAAAAGCTCGATAGTTCTAGAAATGTTCGAGAACGGTTCTAGCAGCAAAAAAAAACAGCTAATTCCTAGCTGGCTTTCCGCTGTAATAGTGTAAGTCACTCTGTGACTCACACTATTATGACATTTCAGTGTATAATGTGCGTGAACAGCGCCTTCAGATCACTCCTGTTTGTATAATGGCGATCGCCTTTTTTTTTTTTTTTTCTTGTCTTCCTTCCCTAAGCGCGCACGTGTAGTGGGAAGGGCCATTATGTCAGCCAATCCCAGACACACACACAGCTCAGTGGACTTTTAGCCAGAGAAGCAACGGCACGTGTGATAGGATGTCCATGTCACATGTCCCTGCATTATAAAAACGAGTATCTGGCCGTCCGGACGCCATTATCTCTTCTGCGTCCTTGGTGTCAGACATCACTGGCGCAGCTCCGTCCTTTGTCCTATCGCCGATACTGCTGTATGCGCTCCATACACAGCGCTGGACAGCATAGGGATAGCACTTTCCATCAGTCCTTTTAAGGGCTCGTACCGGCAGGGTCAGAGCCATAGGTGACAGGTCCTGAAAACAGAGACAGCGTCTGTGTAGCTAAGGTCAGGGATTTCGTCGCTGCATTTCCCCATTAGGAGGGAATAGAAAGGCAGGCTTCCATTCCTCTACCCAGAGCCCCACAATCCTGGCACTGTACCCTCCTGACCACTGCACACTCCAACTCATTATAACTAAGCCATTATACTAGCAAACACTCAGTGTACCTATTGGCATCCTAAACGTGGCTATTGGACTTTGCTATAGTCCCACTAGTGCAAAGATATTTGCAGCACCTCTGCCTGCATTGCACACTCCAACTCATTATAACTAAGCCATTATACTAGCAAACACTCAGTGTACCAAGTGGCATCCTAAACGTGGCTATTGGACTTTGCTATAGTCCCACTAGTGCAAAGATATTTGCAGCACCTCTGCCTGCATTGCACACTCCAACTCATTATAACTAAGCCATTATACTAGCAAACACTCAGTGTACATAGTGGCATCCTAAACGTGGCTATTGGACTTTGCTATAGTCCCACTAGTGCAAAGATATTTGCAGCACCTCTGAATGCATTGCACACTCCAACTCATTATAAATAAGCCATTATACTAGCAAACACTCAGTGTACCTAGTGGCATCCTAAACGTGGCTATTGGACTTTGCTATAGTCCCACTAGTGCAAAGATATATGCAGCACCTCTGCCTGCATTGCACACTCCAACTCATTATAACTAAGCCATTATACTAGCAAACACTCAGTGTACCTAGTGGCATCCTAAACGTGGCTATTGGACTTTTGTCTAGTCACACTAGTGCAAAGACATTTGCAGCACCTCTACCTGCATTGCACACTCCAACTCATTATAACTAAGCCATTATACTAACAAACACTCAGTGTACCTAGTGGCATCCTAAACGTGGCTATTGGACTTTTGTCTAGTCACACTAGTGCAAAGACATTTGCAGCACCTCTACCTGCATTGCACACTCCAACTCATTATAACTAAGCCATTATACTAGCAAACACTCAGTGTACCTAGTGGCATCCTAAACGTGGCTATTGGACTTTTGTCTAGTCACACTAGTGCAAAGACATTTGCAGCACCTCTACCTGCATTGCACACTCCAACTCATTATAACTAAGCCATTATACTAGCAAACACTCAGTGTACCTAGTGGCATCCTAAACGTGGCTATTGGACTTTGCTATAGTCACACTAGTGCAAAGATATTTGCAGCACCTCTACCTGCATTGCACACTCCAACTCATTATAACTAAGCCTTTATACTAGCAAACACTCAGTGTACCTAGTGGCATCCTAAACGTGGCTATTGGACTTTTGTCTAGTCACACTAGTGCAAAGACATTTGCAGCACCTCTACCTGCATTGCACACTCCAACTCATTATAACTAAGCCATTATACTAGCAAACACTCAGTGTACCTAGTGGCATCCTAAACGTGGCTATTGGACTTTGCTATAGTCCCACTAGTGCAAAGATATTTGCAGCACCTCTACCTGCATTGCACACTCCAACTCATTATAACTAAGCCATTATACTAGCAAACACTCAGTGTACCTAGTGGCATCCTAAACGTGGCTATTGGACTTTTGTCTAGTCACACTAGTGCAAAGACATTTGCAGCACCTCTACCTGCATTGCACAGTCCAACTCATTATAACTAAGCCATTATACTAGCAAACACTCAGTGTACCTAGTGGCATCCTAAACGTGGCTATTGGACTTTTGTCTAGTCACACTAGTGCAAAGACATTTGCAGCACTTCTACCTGCATTGCACACTCCAACTCATTATAACTAAGCCATTATACTAGCAAACACTCAGTGTACCTAGTGGCATCCTAAACGTGGCTATTGGACTTTGCTATAGTCCCACTAGTGCAAAGATATTTGCAGCACCTCTGCCTGCATTGCACACTCCAACTCATTATAACTAAGCCATTATACTAGCAAACACGCAGTGTACCTAGTGGCATCCTAAACGTGGCTATTGGACTTTTGTCTAGTCACACTAGTGCAAAGACATTTGCAGTACCTCTACCTGCATTGCACACTCCAACTCATTATAACTAAGCCATTATACTAGCAAACACTCAGTGTACCTAGTGGCATCCTAAACGTGGCTATTGGACTTTTGTCTAGTCACACTAGTGCAAAGACATTTGCAGCACCTCTACCTGCATTGCACACTCCAACTCATTATAACTAAGCCATTATACTAGCAAACACTCAGTGTACCTAGTGGAATCCTAATTGTGGCTATTGGACTTTTGTCTAGTCCCACTAGTGCAAAGACATTTGCAGCACCTCTACCTGCATTGCACACTCCAACTCATTATAACTAAGCCATTATACTAGCAAACACTCAGTGTACCTAGTGGCATCCTAAACATGGCTATTGGACTTTGCTATAGTCCCACTAGTGCAAAGATATTTGCAGCACCTCTGCCTGCATTGCACACTCCAACTCATTATAACTAAGCCATTATACTAGCAATTGATGCTGCCAGTTTAAGGGCCGTAGTTGCATTGTCAGGGATATTTATTCTTTATTATTCTGCTGTTAATAAAGCTAGACCACTGCTGCAATCTACACCACCTCTCAATTTTTACTACCACATTTTAAGTGCACAATCTTGTCGCAATCAACATGAGTGGCAAAATGACAGATGCTGGTGGAAAGGGGAAGAGGCGTGGTGGAAAAGGAAAAAAAGGGTTTGTCCGTGGGGAAGGTGGCAAAGCTCCATTATCATCTGCTGAAGAGAGACCATCTACCAGCAAAAGTAAGATGTCTACTACTTACCGTGGACAATCTGATGTGCTCCCTTTTTTACATACACGAACAACAGGAACAAAGGTAGATGATGGCCAAAAAAGGAAAATGCTTGAATGGATCTCAAGTGGTCCAACAAGTGCCCTCTCAGCCACTTCAAGTACCGCATCCAAAAAACACCAGTCCTCTGAGTTGTCATCCCAATCAAACTTGCTTTCTCCCAGCTCTGAAGTCTCCATCAGCCCTGCACAGTATGGTGGAACTGAGATGGCTGAGTCTGCAGAGCTGTTCAGTCACACTATAGCCTGGGAATCAGAGGTCTGCTCCCAAGCTACAGTGAGTACAGAACAGGAAATGGTCTGCAGTGATGCCCAGAAGCTTTGTGACTCTGATTCAGGCCGTGAGGACCAAGTTTCTGAGCATAATGTTGACCCTTTGTCACAAACTGTAACACCTGTGGTTATAGACAATGAGGAACATACTGATGAAGATGAGACGCAGATACCCGATTGGGATGACAACTTAAATATTCGGTCAGGGCAAGAAGAGGCTCGGTCTGAGGGGGAGGGGAGTGCAAACACAACAATTGATGATGAAGTTCTAGATCCCACCTACTTTCAACCCACAGTCAGGCACTCGAGGAGGTCAACAGAGGTGGTGGAGGAGGATGCAACTGATGACGAAGTTACCTTGCGCCTTCCTGGACACAGTCGGAGTACTGGTAGCACGTCTACAACTGCATCCTCAGCCACCACTCTGCCTCTGAGCATTATTTGGGGTGGATCAACAGGTCGCATGGCCTCTAAGCCTTGCCTAGCCTGGTCCTTTTTTGACATAGAAAAAGATCGCCCAAATTATGTGATCTGTAAAATTTGTCATGGTTCTCTTAGTAGAGGTCAAAACCTCAGCAGTTTGACAACTTCTTCCATGAATCGTCACATGAATAAATATCATATGTCCCGGTGGGAAGCTCACCGTGCTGCAATGCGGCCTAGCGGATCGAACCATCCACCGCCTGCCCCTTCCAGTGCATCCGCGCGCTCTTCATCTTCTAGGACTGTGGGGACAGCTGTCACACCTGTTTTTCCACCCACAACTTCCACCACTGTAACCGCAACAGGCAGTTTGCTTGGTAGGTCGTCAGTTGGTTTGGAAGGGGAAACAAGTGAGTGTGTACAGCTCTCTCAGACATCGATAGCACCAACGTTGGATGAAGGCAACATCATGTCTCCGCCTGCACTTTCCTCACAAACCTGCATTTTTCCAGGGACACCCTACTCAACACCGTCTGCACACAGCAGCCAGATCTCTGTCCCTCAGATGTGGTCAAATAAAAGGCCACTTCCTGCGACCCATGACAAAGCTAAGAGGTTGACTCTATCCGTCTGTAAGCTGTTGGCTACCGAAATGCTGCCTTTCCGCCTAGTGGACACACAGGATTTTAGAGACCTTATGTCTGTTGCTGTGCCCCAGTACCAGATGCCTAGTCGCCACTACTTCTCTAAGAAAGGTGTGCCCGCGCTACACCAGCATGTCGCACACAACATCACCGCTTCCTTGAGAAACTCTGTGTGTCAACGGGTGCATTTCACCACCGATACTTGGACCAGTAAGCATGGACAGGGACATTACATGTCGCTGACTGGGCACTGGGTAACTATGGTGATAGATGGTGAAGGGTCTGCTGCACAAGTCTTGCCGTCCCCACGACTTGTGTGTCAATCTTCTGTCTGTCCAAGTTCCGCCACTGCTTCTGTATCCTCCACCTCATCTGGGTCCTCCACCTCCGCCCCAAGCCTGCCTGGTCAGGCCACCAGCGTTCTCACTGCGCAGAAGGAATCACGCACCCTTTATTACTATGCTGGCAGCAGAGCGCAACGGCATCAGGCGGTCTTTAGCTTGACATGTCTTGGGAATAAGAGTTACACAGCTAAGGAGTTGTGGTCAGCTCTGCAGTCCGAGTTTAATAAATGGTTGTCTCCACTCAACCTGCAGCCTGGTAAGGCCGTGTGCGACAATGCTGCAAACCTGGGTGCAGCCCTTCGCCTGGGCAAGGTGACACACGTACCTTGTATGGCTCACGTGTTGAACCTTGTCGTCCAGCAATTTTTAACACACTATCCCGGCCTAGATGGCCTTCTGAACAGGGCACGAAAACTGTCTGCTCACTTCCGCCGTTCAAGCGCCGCAGCTGAGCGACTTGCATCGCTCCAGAAGTCTTTCGGCCTGCCGGTTCATCGCCTGAAATGCGATGTGGCGACACGCTGGAATTCAACTCTCCACATGTTACAGCGACTGTGGCAGCACCGCCGAGCCCTGGTGCAATACATCATGACGTATAGCCTGGGCCAACGAGATGCAGAGGTGGGTCAGATCACCCTGATGGAGTGGTCTCAGATCAAGGACCTATGCACCCTTCTGCACAGTTTCGACATGGCGACGAATATGTTTAGCGCTGACAATGCCATTATCAGCATGACGATTCCAGTCATTTACATGCTGGAGCACACGCTAAACACTATTCGGAGTCAGGGGGTGGGACAACAGGAAGCGGATGAACTACAGGAGGATTCATATGCGCAAGACACAACAACATCACCAAGGTCCAGACGTTCATCATCACCAAGGCGCCAGGCATGGGACCATGGGGGACAGGGATCAACAAGGGCGCATGGTAGCAGGCGAGATGTTGAGGAAGGTGCAGGAGAACATGAAGAAATAGAGGACGAACTGTCCGTGGACATGGAACTCAGCAGATGAGGGAGACCTTGGTCAAATTTCAGTTGAAAGAGGTTGGGGGGAGATGTCAGAGGAAGAAAGAACGGTTAGCACCTCTATGCCACAAACAAAGCGTGGACATGGTCCGCATGGCTGCGCAAGACACATGAGTGCCTTCTTGTTACACTACCTCCAACATGACCCTCGTATTGTCAAAATTAGAAGTGATGATGACTACTGGCTTGCCACACTATGCAAAAAAAAGGGAGAACCTGAGCATTTGCTGAAAAGCAGTTTAAAGTTTTATTGCACAGAGATATCAAAAATACAAGTATAGTACAATTAATCACATTAATAGTCATACAGGCTTGCCACACTATTAGATCCCCGGTACAAGTCCAAATTTTGTGACATAATTCCAGCCATAGAAAGGGACGCACGTATGCAGGAGTATCAGCAGAAGCTGTTACTCGATCTTAGCTCGGCTTTTCCACTAAACAACCGTGCAGGTGCAGGGAGTGATTCTCCCAGTTGTAACTTGACAAACATGGGACGATCTCGTCATCTTAAACAGTCTACCAGTACCAGTAGGACCGTATCTGGTGCTGGTAACAGCAATTTTATGGAATCTTTTCATAATTTTTTTAGACCCTCTTTTGCAAGGCCACCAGAGACAACAAGTCTGACACACAGTCAACGGCTGGAGAGGATGATACAGGAGTATCTCCAAATGAACATCAATGCCATGACTTTGCAAATGGAGCCTTGCTCATTTTGGGCTTCAAATCTAGAAAAATGGCCAGAGCTCTCCAGTTACGCCTTGGAGATTTTGTCGTGTCCAGCTGCCAGCGTTGTCTCTGAACGTGTCTTCAGTGCTGCTGGGTGTGTGCTGACAGATAAGCGCACGCGTCTGTCCAGTGACAATGTGGACAGACTGATGTTAATCAAAATGAACAAGTCATGGATCCAGAAGGAATTTACTACCCCTGTGTCATCCTGGGGAGAGTAAATGCTTGTCGATTTGGAATGTGCTTGATGCAAATCAAAACATCCTGTTTGCAACTAGGGCACAACTGCTGCCACTGAAGGGGTGGGTGTGTGTGGGGCCCAATTTTTTGAAAAAAGGGAGACTCCGCTTGGAGTAACCCTTGCTTGCTGTGTTTTTTAAAAGGAGCCAAGATGAACAGAGCTGGGATCAGGAAAGACTTTGCTACCTACCCTGGTGTCATCCTGGGGACGGTAATTATGGCGTATTTTTGAATGTGCTTGATGCAAATCTAGCTGTAAAGTGTACAACTGGGGCACAACTGCTGCCACTGAAGGGGTGGGTGTGTGTGGGGCCCAATTTTTGGAAAAAAGGGAGACTCCGCTTGGAGTAATACTTGCTTACATTGTTTTTAAAAGAAGCCAAGATGAACAGAGCTCGGATCAGGAAAGACTTTGCTACCTACCCTGGTGTCATCCTGGGGACGGTTAATTATGGCGTATTTTTGAATGTGCTTGATGCAAATCTAGCTGTGAAGTGTACAACTGGGGCACAAGTGCTGCCACTGAAGGGGTGGGTGTGTGTGGGGCCCAATTTTTGGAAAAAAGGGAGACTCCGCTTGGAGTAACTCTTGCTTACATTGTTTTTAAAAGAAGCCAAGATGAACAGAGCTGGGATCAGGAAAGACTTTGCTACCTACCCTGGTGTCATCCTGGGGACGGTTAATTATGGCGTATTTTTGAATGTGCTTGATGCAAATCTAGCTGTGAAGTGTACAACTGGGGCACAACTGCTGCCACTGAAGGGGTGGGTGTGTGTGGGGCCCAATTTTTTGAAAAAAGGGAGACTCCGCTTGGAGTAACCCTTGCTTACATTGTTTTTAAAAGAAGCCAAGATGAACAGAGCTGGGATCAGGAAAGACTTTGCTACCTACCCTGGTGTCATCCTGGGGACGGTTAATTATGGCGTATTTTTGAATGTGCTTGATGCAAATCTAGCTGTGAAGTGTACAACTGGGGCACAACTGCTGCCACTGAAGGGGTGGGTGTGTGTGGGGCCCAATTTTTGGAAAAAAGGGAGACTCCGCTTGGAGTAACTCTTGCTTACATTGTTTTTAAAAGAAGCCAATATGAACAGAGCTGGGATCAGGAAAGACTTTGCTACCTACCCTGGTGTCATCCTGGGGACGGTTAATTATGGCGTATTTTTGAATGTGCTTGATGCAAACCTAGCTGTGAAGTGTACAACTGGGGCACAACTGCTGCCACTGAAGGGGTGGGTGTGTGTGGGGCCCAATTTTTGGAAAAAAGGGAGACTCCGCTTGGAGTAACCCTTGCTTACATTGTTTTTAAAAGAAGCCAAGATGAACAGAGCTGGGATCAGGAAAGACTTTGCTACCTACCCTGGTGTCATCCTGGGGACGGTTAATTATGGCGTATTTTTGAATGTGCTTGATGCAAATCTAGCTGTGAAGTGTACAACTGGGGCACAACTGCTGCCGCTGAAGGGGTGGGTGTGTGTGGGGCCCAATTTTTGGAAAAAAGGGAGACTCCGCTTGGAGTAACTCTTGCTTACATTGTTTTTAAAAGAAGCCAAGATGAACAGAGCTGGGATCAGGAAAGACTTTGCTACCTACCCTGGTGTTATCCTGGGGACGGTTAATTATGGCGTATTTTTGAATGTGCTTGATTCAAATCTAGCTGTGAAGTGTACAACTGGGGCACAACTGCTGCCACTGAAGGGGTGGGTGTGTGTGGGGCCCAATTTTTGGAAAAAAGGGAAACTCCGCTTGGAGTAACCCTTGCTTGCTGTGTTTTTTAAAAGGAGCCAAGATGAACAGAGCTGGGATCAGGAAAGACTTTGCTACCTACCCTGGTGTCATCCTGGGGACGGTTAATTATGGCGTATTTTTGAATGTGCTTGATGCAAACCTAGCTGTGAAGTGTACAACTGGGGCACAACTGCTGCCACTGAAGGGGTGGGTGTGTGTGGGGCCCAATTTTTGGAAAAAAGGGAGACTCCGCTTGGAGTAACCCTTGCTTACATTGTTTTTAAAAGAAGCCAAGATGAACAGAGCTGGGATCAGGAAAGACTTTGCTAGCTACCCTGGTTTCATCCTGGGGACGGTTAATTATGGCGTATTTTTGAATGTGCTTGATGCAAATCTAGCTGTGAAGTGTACAACTGGGGCACAACTGCTGCCACTGAAGGGGCGGGTGTGTGTGGGGCCCAATTTTTGGAAAAAAGGGAGACTCCGCTTGGAGTAACCCTTGCTTGCTGTGTTTTTTAAAAGGAGCCAAGATGAACAGAGCTGGGATCAGGAAAGACTTTGCTACCTACCCTGGTGTCATCCTGGGGACGGTTAATTATGGCGTATTTTTTAATGTGCTTGATGCAAACCTATCTGTGAATTGTACAACTGGGGCACAACTGCTGCCACTGAAGGGGTGGGTGTGTGTGGGGCCCAATTTTTGGAAAAAAGGAAGACTCCGCTTGGAGTCACCTTGCGGTGTTTTACATGATTTTAGAAGGGCGTGCCATGCCTATATCTGTGTCTCCTCCTCTTTTTCCTTGTCCTGCTCTTTTGTTTTCACATGAGTATATGTCCTAGTCACTTTCTCATGTGTTTGTGTTGTGTTGTGAGTTATTTGTCACCTTTTGGACACCTTTGAGGGTGTTTTCTATGTGTTTTTATGTGTTTGTGAATGCCTGCCATTGTTTCCTATGCGGTTCGAGTTCGGTTCGTCGAACGTTCGACGAACTGAACTCGAACGGGACCTCCGTTCGGCGAACTGACCTCGAGCCGAACCGGGACCGGTTCGCTCATCTCTATGACCAAGTTAATGAGCATTATGTAGACCCTCATTCCCAAACTGTAACACCTGTTGGTGGAGACAATGAGGAACATACTGATGATGACGAGACGCAAATACCAGATTGGGATGACAACTTAAATATTCGGTCAGGGCATGAAGAGGCTAGGTCCTAGGGCGAGGGGAGTGCAAACACAACGCTTGATGATGAAGTTCTAGATCCAACTTACTGTCAACCCACAGTCAGGCACTTGAGGAGGTCAACAGAGGCGGTGGAGAAGGATGCAACTGACGAGGAAGTTACCTTGCGCCTTCCTGGACAGAGGAGGAGTACTGGTAGCACGTCTACAACTGCATCCTCAGCCACCAATCTGATTCTGAGTACAAGTCGGGGTGGCTCTGCAGGTCGCATGTCCTCTAAGGTCCTTTTTTGACCTTGCAAACGATCTCCCAAATCATGTGATCTGTAAAATTTGTCGGGAATCTATAAGTAGAGGCAAAAAGCTTACCAGTTTGACAACTTCTTCCATGAATCGTCACATGAATACCAAACATAATTCCCAGTTGGAAGCTCACTGTGCTGCAATGCAGCCTAGCATAGCGGGCCAACCACCGCCTGCCCCTTCCAGTGCATCCGCGCGCTCTTCATCCTCTATGACTATGGGGACAGCTGTCACACCTTGTTTTCCACACACACCTTCCACCACTGTAACCGCAACAGGCAGTTTGCTTGGTAGGTCGTCAGTTGGTTTGGAAGGGGAAACAAGTGCGTGTGTACAGCTCTCTCAGACATCGATAGCACCAACGTTGGATGAAGGCAACATCATGTCTACGCCTGCACTTTCCTCACAAACCTGCATTTTTCCAGGGACACACTACTCACCACCGTCTACACACAGCAGCCAGATCTCTGTCCCTCAGATGTGGACAAATAAAAGGCCATTTCCTCTGACCCATGACAAAGCTAAGAGGTTGACTCTATCCCTCTGTAAGCTCTTGGCTACCGAAATGCTGCCTTTCAGCCTGGTGGACACACAGGATTTTCGAGACCTTATGTCCGTTGCTGTGCCCCAGTACCAGATGCCCAGTCGCCACTACTTCTCCAAGAAAGGTGTTCCTGTGCTACACCAGCATGTCGCACACAACATCACCGCTTCGTTGACAAACTCTGTGTGTGAACGGGTGCATTTCACCACCGATACTTGGACCAGTAAGCATGGACAAGGGCGTTACATGTCGCTCACTGGGCAGTGGGTAACTATGGTGTTAGATGGAGAAGGGTCTGCTGAACAAGTCTTGCCGTACCCATGACTTGGGCGTCAATCCTCTGTATGTATAAGTTCCTCCAATGCTTCTGCCTCCTCAACCTCGTCTGGGTCCTCCACCTCTGCCCCAAGCCTGCCTGGTCAGGCCACCAGCGTTGTTACTGTGCACAAGGAATCACGCACACCTCCATACTATGCTGGCAGCAGAGCACAACGGCATCAGGTGGTCTTTAGTTTGAAATGTCTTGGAAATAAGAGTCACACAGCGGCTGAGTTGTGGGCAGCTCTTCGGTCCGAGTTTCATAAATGGTTGTCTCCACTCAACCTGCAGCCAGATAAGGCCATGTGTGACAATGCTGCAAACCTGGGTGCGGCCCTTCACCTGGGCAAGGTGACACACGTGCCTTGTATGGCTCACGTGTTGAACCTTGTTGTCAAGCAATTTTTAACATACTATCCCGGCCTAGATGGCCTTCTGCACAGGGCACGAAAGCTGTCTGCTCACTTCCGCCGTTCAACCGCCACAGCTGAGCGACTTGCATCACTCCAGAAGTCTTTCGGCCTGCCGGTTCATCGCCTAAAATGCGATGTGCCGACACGTTGGAATTCGACTCTCCACATGTTGGTGCAATATGACATGACGTATAGCCTGGGCCGACGAGATGCAGAGGCGGGGAAGATCACCCTGATGGAGTGGTCTCAGATCAAGGACCTATGTACCCTTCTGCACAGTTTCGACATGGCGACGAATATGTTTAGCACTGACAATGCCATTATCAGCATGACAATTCCAGTCATTTTCTTGCTGAGCACACGCTAAACACTATTTGGAGTCAGGGGGTGTTTTAACAGGAAGGGGAGGAAGTACATGAGGATTCATATGCGCAAGAGATAAAACCATCACCAAGGTCCAGACGTTCATCATCACCAAGGCGGCAGGCATGGGACGATGGGGAAGAGGGATTAACAAGGGCGCATGGTAGCAGGCAAAATGTTGAGGAAGGTGCAGGAGAACATGACGAAATGGAGGACGAACTGTCCATGGACATGGAAGACTCAGCAGATGAGGGAGACCTAGGTCAAATTTCAGTTGAAAGAGGTTGGGGGGAGATGTCAGAGGAAGAAAGAATGGTTAGCATCTCTATGCCACAAACACCGCAAGGACTTGGTCCTCCTGGATGCGCAAGACACATGAGCGCCTTCTTGCTGCACTACCTACAACATGACCCCCGGATTGTCAAAATTAGAAGTGATGATGACTACTGGGTTGTCACACTATTAGATCCCCGGTACAAGTCCAAATTTTGTGAAATAATTCCAGCCATAGAAAGGGACGCACGTATGCAGGAGTATCAGCAGAAGCTGTTACTTGATCTTATGCCACAAAGAGAAATTGGCAGCACTCTGCGGTTGTCAAACAAATCTTGCTTTATTTTTTCTTGCAGACAGGTGAAACAGACATGAGGGTGCAGGGGGAGCGGAGCACAAGGACAACGGTACAGTTTCGCACCACAGGGGGTGCTTTCACGGGTCCATACAAAGAAACGTGAGTATTAGCCACTTAAATTAATTAGGGTAATTTTTAACTCCACGTGTTACTTGTTAAAAACAAACTAAAAACCTTTCACTGAAAAACAACCTCTTTCTACATCAACGTTAGATTTCTCTCTGGAAATAGAATAAATATCTTTCTGTTAAATATCATTCCAGCAATAACAGTTTTATAACTTATGGACACTTTAAATTATTTGTCATTATACATATCTCAAGTTATGACTACAACATTATAAGACTACTCATCATTGTGTTATTTTTATATTATTTTGCGTGTTGTATAAATAGATCTTTAGTTTTATATGGCTAGATTATTAAAAAAAAAAAATTATTTCGAAATTGATCTTTTTTTTTTATATATATATATATATTATTTTATTATCAAGCAGGGATATAGAGATATTACTAGGCAGATCTATGTATCCTCACCTTCTTCACATATATAAAAGGAGGTGAGGATAAATAGATCTACCTAGTAATATCTCTATATCCCTGCTTGATAATAAAATAATAATATAAAAAAAAGAGGAATAAAAATGAAAAAAAATAAAAAAATAAAAAAAATTTCGAAATAAATTTTTTTTTTCAATAATCTAGCCATATAAAACTAAAGATCTATTTATACAACATGCAAAATAATATAAAAATAATACAGTGATGAGTAGTCTTATAATGTTGTAGTCATAACTTGAGATATGTATAATGACAAATAATTTAAAGTGTCCATAAGTTATAAAACTGTTATTGCTGGAATGATATTTACAGAAAGATATTTATTCTATTTCCGGAGAGAAATCTAACGTTGATGTAGAAAGAGGTTGTTTTTCAGTGAAAGGTTTTTAATTTGTTTTTAACAAGTAACACGTGGAGTTAAAAATTACCCTATTTAAGTGGCTAATACTCATGTTTCTTTGTATGGACCCGTGAAAACACCCCCTATGGTGCGAAACGGCACCGTCGTCCTTGTGCTTCGCTCCCCCTGCACCCTCATGTCTGTTTCACCTGTCTACAAGAAAAAATAAAGCAAGATTTGTTTAACAACCGCAGAGTGCTGCCAATTTCTCTTTATGGCAAAAGAAGTATTAATCCTGGCACTTTGGCAACAGCACCACGGTCAGTCACTTAATCCTATGCACTCAGCTGTTTTTTCTGCAGCAAGTCCATGTGAGTATTAGCAGCTGAGGCTGCCTCTCAGAACACCCATGTGGCTGACTCTAAACAGAACAGAGCCGAAAAGGACTTTGCTACAACAGCCTCACAGAGCGGTAAGCGGTGCAGTGCACCTTTTTCCTTTCTATTTCACTAAAGTTGTTACTTGATCTTAGCTCGGCTTTTCCACCAAACACCCATGGTGCACGGAGTGAATCTCCCAGTTGTAACTTGACAAACATGGGACGGTCTCGTCATCAATAGTCTACCCGTACCAGTAGCACCGTATCTGTTGCTGGTAACAGCAATTTTATTGAATCGTTTCATAATTTTTGTTTAGACCATCCTTTGCAAGGCCACCAGAGACAACAAGTCTGACACATAGTCAACGGCTGGAGAGGATGATACAGGAGTATCTCCAAATGAACATCGATGCCATGACTTTGCAACTGGAGCCTTGCTCATTTTGGGCTTCAAATCTTGAAAACTGGTCTGAGCTCTCCAGTTACGCCTTGGAGATCTTGTCGTGTCCAGCGGTCAGAGTTGTCTCAGAACGTGTCTTCAGTGCTTCTGGGTGTGTGCTGACAGATAAGCGCACGTGTCTGTCCAGTGACAATGTGGACAGACTAACGTTCATCAAAATGAACAAGTCATGGATCCACAAGGAATTTACTACCCCTGTGTCATCCTGGGGAGAGTAAATGCTTGTGGATTTGCAATGTGCTTGATGCTAATGTACCTGTCAAGGTTACAACTGGGGCACAAGTGCTGCCACTGAAGGGGTGTCTGTGTGGCCCAATTTTGGAAAAAAAGGGCGACTCTGCTTGGAGTCCCCCTGCTGTGTTTTTAAAAACGAGCCAAGATGAACAAGTCATGGTTCAGCAAAGACTTTGCTAATTAGGCTGGTGTCATCCTGGGGACAGCTAAGGCTGGCATATTTTTGAATGTGCTTGATACAAATCTACCTGTCAAGTTTGCAAATGGGGCACAAGTGATGCCACTGAAGGGATGTCTGTGTGGCCCAATTTTTGGAAAAAAGGGAGACTCTGCTTGGAGTAACCCCTGCTGTGTTTTTAAAAATGATCCAAGATGAACAGATCAGGGATCAGCAAAGACTTTGCTACCTACCCCGGTGTCATCCTGGGGACAGTTAAGGCTGGCGTATTTTTGAATGTGCTTGATGCAAATCAACACATCCAGTTTGCAACTGGGGCACAAGTGATTCCACTGAAGTGGTGTGCGTGGCCCAATTTTTGGAAAAAAGGGAGACTCTGCTTTGAGTCCACTTGCTATGTTTTAAAAATGAGCCAAGATGACCAAGTCTTGGTTTAGCAAGGATTTTGCTACCTACCCCAGTGTCATCCTGGGGACAGTTAAGTATGGCGTATTTTTGAATGTGCTTGATGCAAATCTAGCTGTGAAGTGTACAACTAGGGCACAAGTGCTGCCACTGAAGGGGTGTTTGTGTGGCCCAATTTTTGGAAAAAAGGGAGACTCTGCTTGAAGTAACCCTTGCTGTGTTATTAAAAATGATCCAAGATGAATAGATTGGGGATCAGCAAAGACTTTGCTAGACCTTCCCCGGTGTCATCCTGGGGACAGTTAAGGCTGGCGTATTTTTAAATGTGTTTGATGCAAATCTACCTGTCAAGTTTGCAACTGGGGCACAAGTGATGCCACTGAAGGGATGTCTGTGTAACCCAATTTTTGGAATAAAAAGGAAGACTCTGCTTGGAGTAACCCTTGCTTACATTGTTTTTAAAAATGAGCCAAGATGAACAAGTCATGGTTCAGCAAAGACTTTGCTACTTAGGCCGGTGTCATCCTGGGGACAGTTAAGGCTGGCGTATGTTTGAATGTGCTTGATGCAAATCAACACATCCAGTTTGCAACTGGGGCACAAATGATGCCACTGAAGTGGTGTGTGGCCCAATTTTTGGAAAAAAGGTAGACTCTGTTTGGAGTCTCCTTGCTGTGTTTTACATGACTTTGGAAGGGCGTGCCATGCCTATATCTGTGTCTCCTCCTCTTTTTCCTCGTCCAGCTGTTTAGTTTTCGCATGGGTATTTGTCCTTGTCACTTTCCCATGTGTTTGTGTTGTCTTGGGAGTTGTTTGTCACCTTTAGACACCTTTGAGGGTGTATTCCAGCTGTTTTAGGTGTTTGTGATTGCCTCCCTTTGTTTTTAATGGGGTTCGAGAGGTTCGTCGAACAGGGCACCGTTTGACGAACCGAATCGAAGTTGAACTCTAGGGGGGTGGCTCATCTCTAATCATAAAGCAATAGAACACAGGAAAATACAAAATTTTATAACAAATCTTATTGGAGAAGTCAGATGTTTTCTCCTAATGGTCTGATCTTTCTGAAAATTCTAAATTTACTGTAACATAGGTAAAAGCAGATATTTCTAATAGGCTTCTATCACACGTCCGTGCAAAACACACCCATTTTGCACGGGCCGTGGTGTAGGTGCGTGTGTGTGTTCAGCGTGTGCTGTCAGTGTGCTAGCTAAGTGACATCCGCATAGCACACAGACAGCATGAATTTTAATACTTACATGTCCATGGTGCTGAAATGTCTCTGGCGCTGCTGCTGCTTCTGGTCTTCAGTGCAGTGAATATGCAATGTGCATAATTAGAGACGGTTGGAAGCAAGTCACAGCAACAGAGCACATCAGTGTGCGGTCCATGCGGTCCATGTGACACTCATGCTGCCGGAGAAAAACAGATATGTCTATGTGTGGAGCACACAGACACATGTATGCTCCATATAGACACACGGTCCATGGGAAACCACGCACGTGTGCGCAAACCCATTGATTTTAATGGGTCTACAAGTGCTCTTGTCTCTGGTACGTGTGGAAATGGACATCACATGTACCGGAGACACAAATTTGTGAAAGAGGCCTTACTGAGATAAGAAAGAACAGCTGCGACAGATGAGATTCTGTGTAGAGGGCAGGGGGAGGGAATCAAGGAGGTGAAAGAAGGAGGAGAAGTAAGGTGGAGGAAGGAGTTCTTACTTTAGCTCCTACTCCCACTCTTCTCTCCATAGAATCTGATTAGTAGCAAGTACATATCTTATCGCAGTAAAGTAAAAATCCTTGACTGAAGAAAAATGTAATGATCAGACAAAAGAGAGAAAAAAGCTAATTTATCAAATAAGATTTAGCAAAGTTTTTTTTTATATTCATGAAAATTTGTTTCGATTTAACCCCTTAAGAACAGGGCAACTTTTGTTTTTTGCACTTTAGTTTTTTCTCTCCTTATTCCAAGAGACATCTTTTTTTATTCTTCTGTTGATATAGCCAAGTGAGGGTTTGTTTTTTGTGGGATGAGTTGTACTTGTGAATGATACCATTCATTTTATTATATGATGTAATAGTGAGCAGGAAAAAAATCCAGCTGACATAGAAAACAAAATTCTACAATAGTTTTCTTATTTTCAGCATTTATTCTACCATAAAACTTAGCTGGCAGTATGAGTCATCAGGTCAGTATGATTAAGTAGATGCCAAACATGTATAGTTTTTGTTTTATTTAAAAGGTGAAAAAACTTTTTGTGTTGCCGTAAAGTTTTCAATTTTTGAAATATTGAAATGTGTGAGGGCTTATTTTTTGTACCTCAAGCTGATTTTTTTAATATTATTTTGGGGTATATATGTTTTTATCACCAAAAAAATGAAATTTTGTAGCTTTTATTTTTTTTTCTTGTTACACTGTTTACTGATCAAATTATTTATTTTATATTTTGATAGATCAGACATTTATGTACTCAGCTTTTCCAAATATGAGTATTTTTATTTATTATAATTGTTTTATTTTTAGTGGGACAAAAGAAGGGTCATTTGAACATTTGTCTTTTTTTCCATATTTGTACAAAGTATTTCTTTACGATTTACTGTTTTTTACTTGTCCCTTTAGAGGACTTGAAGCTGCGCTCATCCAATCGCTTTTGCTATACAGAGCAGTGCATCACCAATTGTAAATTTGTTTTAGATTTCTCTTATCCATAGTTAGCATATACATCCCACTTTACTGATGATGATGCCAAATGAGTGTCTTTGTGGCTTTAATTGAGATGATACACATAATCAGAATAACATTTCATTTTTTCAACCATATAATTGCACCAATCTAAAGGGTCACTTAAAAAAATAATCTACAGATACCCTAATTCCCCAAAAATAAGACACTGTCTTATTTATTTTTTTGCCCTGAAAAAATGCGCTAGGTCTTATTGTCGGGGAAGGGCATATTCTCAGGAAAACATGATTGGGGGGAGTTTACCCCCCCCCAAAATGCTTATTCCCTTCCCAGGATCGTCATACTTACCAGACTCCAGGCATTTGTGTGGCTCCCAGGTCCTTCTGCGATCCTCGGTGGGTGCTCCAAGCAGGTATACTCCACAATGTACTCCCCTGCTTCTGGCCAATACTCACACATCAGATATATCACATACTCATACATATACACACTCACACATCAGATCACACACACACACTCTAACTCACTCACTCACACACACCGAGATCGCACATATAATTGCATGCGCACAAACTCACCACATCCTGTGATACCACTTGATTACAGCCAGCAGAGGACTCTCTGCTATCTTGTACCTATGATGCTTTCCATCGCTGGGTTCTCCATGCAGTCCATCCGAAGGTTCTGGTTCTGCACTGCACAGCTTCCCATGCCCTTATCGTATGCCGGCCAGAAGCAATCGATATCGTTGGATGTGGTGAGTGTGTGTGTATGTGTGTGCAACCTGATGTGTGTCTGTCTGTGATCTAATGTTTGTGGGTGTGTGTTCCGCCACAGGTCGTTGATGTGTTCCACTGCTTTTGGTTGGCATCTGGTGAGTAGGATTGCGGTGTCTTCTGTCTTCTGTCTTCTTTATTTTGGGGGGGTGTCCGCTTTCTATAATGAAGTGTCCTGCAGTATTCTTTACCTTTTTTAGATGCATGGACACTTCATCATTGAACCGCGACTAGGTCTTATTTTTGGGGTAGGTCTTATATTTAGGCCTTGCTTAAAACTCCTGCTAGGCCTTATTTTCAGGGGAAGTCTTATTTTCAGGGAAACACGGTAGTAGTAGGTATCAGATGCCAATACATTGGCATACATCTGAGTCTGCCACTACCAATAGCCTTGGAATACATTTCAGATGCAACGCTGTATGTACAGAGCCCGAGTTGAACAGATATTTTTCTTTTGATTTATGTAACTTAAACATACTAATATATAGATACGTTTTTATCATAATGAAGCATGGTCAACAGTTGTAGCCTGAACAGCTGCTTAATCGCACAATTTATATAAATGTAGCATTTAACCTGACTACATATGTTTCATCTGCAGTAGAATAAAATTTTAATTGAGAATTATTTTGATTCCACTTCCTACTTTTACAAGAAACATTTTGGACACTAGTCAAGGAAGAAATGGAAGGAAAAAGACAGTATCACATGACAAACAATATTGTGTTAATTAAAGCATTCGTTAGTGACTTTTTTGACAAGTATGTTGCTTTAATTTTACTCTGCTTATTAGAAGATTAATAACATATTATTCACATATACCTAAGCAAAATCAAAAAAGTATGTAAAATCCATATAAAATTATTGCTGTAAACAGTAATTTTTTTTTTATAAATGTTCTCATACAAAAGTAGTCTCCTTAAAGGGAACCTGTCACCAGATTTGGCGACTATAAGCTGCAACCAGCACCATTGAGCTCATATATACAGCATTGCTGAATGCTGTATATAAAAGCCCAGGCCGTGCTGTATAACATACTTAACACCGTTATAATACTCGCCTAAAGGGGGAATCCGATCCAATGGGCATTGCTGCTCTCGGCACCTCCTCTCTCCGGTCTGGCACCTCCTTTCTACTGCAATCTCTGTCCTCCTTCTACCCAGCCCAGTGTGGATGACACATCTACGTCATCTACACAAGCCAACATTGTGGTCCTGAGCAAGTGTACTTTGATCTGCTCTGCTGAGCAGGAAAGATCAAAGCACACCAGCACAGAACCTCAATGCTGGCTGGTGTACATGACGTGGGACATGTCATGCACATGGGCCTCAGAAGAAGGAGTATGGTGATCGCCACAGAGAGGAGGCACCCGACCAGAGGGCAGCGATGCCTATTGGATTGGACTGCACCCTTACGTGAGTATAAAACTGTTTTTTACATTCCATGCAGTGGCCTGGGCTCTTATATACAGCGTTCCGGAATGCTGTATATAATAGCTCAGTGTTGGTGGCTACAGCTTATAGTCGACAAATCTGGTGACCGGTTCCCTTAACGCCTTTGTCCTGATGCCTGTATTCACCTTCATAACCAGTCTATATTTTCTATTGCTGACCAGTGTGAATTTAGGATATAATAACTCTCGAACGTTTCAACAAATTCCAGTGATTCTGAGAATAATTTTTGTGACTTATTGTAATTCATGATAGTGGTAAACATAGGATGCCATTTTTTGCATTTATTTGTGAAAATATTGGAAATTTTGAGAGCATTTTGAAAATGTCACACTTTTCAAACTTTTAATTTCTATGCCCTTAAACTAGAGAGTTATGTCCCAAAAATAGTTAATAAATAATATTTACCACATGTTTACTTTATATCAGCATCATTTTTAAACAATTTCTTTTTTGTTAGGAAGTTAGAAGGGTCAAACGTTTATCAGCAATTTCTCATTTTTCCAACAAAATTTAGAAAACCAGATTTTATATTAAATACATAACATTTAAAGTGATGCTGAGGGGCCTATGTGTCAGAAAATAATCAAAAGTGACACCATTTAGAAAACTACTCCCCTGAAACTGTTCAAAACCACATCGAACAATGTTATTAACCTTTCAGGTGAATCACAGGAACTAAAGTAATGTGTAAGGAAGAAATTTAAATTTTACATTTTCCCAAAAAAATGTAAATTTAGTCCCAATTTTTTAATTTTCAGAAGGGCAACAGGAGAAAATGGACAATACACTTTATTGTGCAATTGCTCCTGAGCACACCGATACCACATATGTGGTGGAAAACTAGTGTTTGGGGGTATGACAGGGCTCGGAAGGGTGAGAGCACCGTTTGACTTTTAAAATGCAAAATCGGCTGGAATTGATAGCAGTTGTCGTATTTACAGAGCCTCTGATGTGCCTAAATAATGAAAACCTCTGCAAGTCAGTGGAAACTAGACCCCTCAAGCAATTTATCTAGATGTGAGTGGAGTAATTTGAACCCCCAGGTGCTTCAGAGAATTTTTTAATGATGACCCGTGAAAGTAACAAATCACATTTTTCCCACAAAAATGTTGCTTTAGCCTCAATTTTTTAAATTTCACAAGGGACGCAGAAAAAATGCACCATACAATTTATGGCGCAAATTCTCCTAAAGGCCGCTTTACACGCTGCGATATCGTGACCGATATCGCTAGCGTGGGTACCCGCCCCCATTGGTTGTGCGACATGGGCAAATCACTGCCCGTGGTGCACAACATCGACCCAGACGCATCACATTACTTACCTGCCCTGCGACGTCGCTGTGACCGCCGAACCGCCTCCTTTGTAAGGGGGCGGTTCGTTCAGCGTCACATCTGCGTCACTGAACCGCCGCCCAATAGAAGCGGAGGGCGGAGATGAGCGGGATGAACATCCCGCCCAACTACTTCCTTCCGCATTGCGGGCGGGAGGCAGGTAAGGAGAGGTTCCTCATTCCTACGGTGTCACACATACCGATGTGTGCTGCCGCAGGAACGAGGAACAACTTCGTTACTGCTGGAGCAACGATATTAGAGAATGGACCCTCATGTCACTGATGAGCGATTTTGCACATTTTTGCAACGATGCAAAATCGCTCAAAGGTGTCACACGCAACGGCATCGCTAAAGCGACCGGATGTGCGTGACCGCAACGAAATCGCTTGAGCGATGTCGCAGCGTGTAAAGCAACCTTAAGTTTACCCTTATGTGCTAAAATAAGGTACTGTTTGGGTGCAAAGCAGGATTGGGAAGGAGCACAATTTGACTTTTGGAATGGAAAATTGTCTGGAATCAATAGCGGACACAATATTGTGTTTGCAGGACCCCTAATGTGCTTTAACAGTGAAACCCTGCCATCTAACTCAATTTTGTAAACTAGACACCTCAAGGAATATAATTAGATTTTTGGGGAGCACTTTGAACTCCCAGGTGCTTCACAATTTCATAACGTTTAGTCATGAAACTAAAAAAATCTAATTTTTCCAACAAAAATGTTGAATTACCCCCATTTTTTATTTTCACAAGGGTAATGGGAGAAAATAACCTATACAGTTTGTTTTACAATTTCTCCTGAACACGCTGTTACCCCAAAAGTGGTGGAAAACTACTGTTTTGATGCGTGGTTTGGCTTAGAAAGAGAGGAGAACAATTTTGGCTGGAATAAATTGCAAATATCATGTCATATTTTAAGAGCCCTTTGCATGCAAAAACAGCAGAAACCCCACAAGTGACCCTATGTTGGAAACTACACCAGTTGAGGAAATCATCTAAAGGATTAATGAGCATTTTTAACTCAGGTAATTCACAGAATTGCATAATATTTGGTTGCGTAAATGAAAATTTACATTTTCTAACTAAACTTTTGTTTGGCCATTCATTTTTTATTTTTCAGATGGAGTAATGGTACAAAATAAATGATGCAATTTGTTTTGCAATTTCTCATAAGTATGCCAATATCCCATATGTGGTTGAAAACTACCTTTGAGGCACAGAACAAAGCTCAGAAAGGAAGCAGCACCATATTGGCTTTTAGATTCTGCTGGAATAGTTTGAGGGTGTCATGTCACATTGTAAAATCCCCAGTGGTAACTGAAACGACACCTCTCAAGGAATTTATCTACGGGTGCAGTGATCACATTGATGCTACAGGTGAGTCACAAAATTATACCATTGGGCGGTGAAGAAAAAATAATTCCATCTGTATTTCAAAAATTTTCTTTTAGCCCAAGATTTTAAATTTTCACAAAGGGAAATGGTTATAAATGGCATCAAAATTTGTGAAACAATTTCTGGTGAATGTGTCAATATCCCATATGTCAGGGATCCCCAACTCCAGTCCTCAAGCCCCACCAACAGTGCATGTTGTCAAGATTTCCTTAGTATTGCACTGCTGTTGGAACCAGCACTTGGGCAGGTAATTACATTAACACCTGTGCAATACTAAGGAAATCCCAAAAACCTGCACTGTTGGTGGGCCTTGAGGACTGGAGTTGGGGACCTCTGCCATATGTGACTGTACAATACTGCTTAGCCAAATGGAAAGATTCAGGAGGGAAGGAGTGGTATTTAACTTCTTGGAATACAAATGCAATGGTTTGTAGGCTCCATATACAGATCCCCTAAGTGTCAGAAGAGCAGAATCCCCCTCAAGTGACCTCATTTTGGAAATTACACCAATTAAACAATTTTAACTCCATGGGGATTTTTGGTAGCAGTGCATGATGGAGATTGAAATTAGCAAACTGCTATTGTAGTGCCCATTATATTGTAATGCCTAGTACATTAAAGTGCCCATACATTGTGCACACCTTGTGTTTCTAGAGAAGAGTACCCTGTAAAATTAGGCAGGGTTCCTCACTTCAGAAATGCCAAACATGTGAACACTATATGTGGTTTAGATGCACTTTCGAACTCAGAAGGGAAAGGGTCATTTGGACTTGGGAACACAAATTTTACTGGATTGCTTTTTTTTTATTGGGGAGAGTCATAGCACTTTTCCATAGCCTTTGTGCCACCAGTAATGTGGAAGACCCCTATATTTCCATTTGAAGGTAACGAACCAGGCTGGGGACTTATTTTTTGTCTGGATTGAGTTGAAGGTTTAGTTGGCACGTTTTACATAAAGTTTAGGATCACATTTATCCTTTTCCCTACACTGAACACTTACATCTAAATCTTTGCATGACACCCCCAAGGGATCCATTTTCTAGAAAGAGGAAGCAGAGTTACTCAGGACTCAGTCTGACCTCTTTTTAGTATTATCCTTTTCTTAAGTGGACAAAACTATTGACAGCGGCATCAGAGGGGTTAACCCTAGAATGCATACCTGGGGCCTTGCAGGCCTGCTAGGTTACTTGTTTTCTATTTTCTGCAAGATTACTTTAGTTAGAATTTTGAAACTCTAGGTATTCCTTAGGTATATAGTTGTTAGTAATTTCCAGTTGTTCATATATTTTTGTTATAGGCATTTTGGTAAAACAACTCTTTTTTGGGACTACCCCATATTCACATACTTGGGGCCTTTTAGGCCTGTACTTGGTTTACATGTGATCCTCAGTCTTTTTGTCTGTACTGTTGCTGTGGAACACTTTGTTTTTATTACTTCAATAGCTAAATTTCTCTTTATTCATATGTTCATGGCAGTAATGCAGATTCCATTTTTCATATTTTCATTCTTACATATAGCTATTGCATTTTTCATGTCAGTATTCACACGGCAGTTTCTGCTTTTCATATATTCCCCTTACATAGTCACTGGTGTGCATACCTTCTCTCCATATACATCCAGGGGTTTGACTGACTATGAAATCGAGGCAATCATTTTTTATAGTGATGAAGACAGTGAACTTTCTTTGTTCGATGAAGAGTACATGCCACCAGCTAATGTCTCTACTTCAGTGATTCTTCAGATGATGAAGAAGTACTCGATCCAGCAGAACGTACAAATAGAACATCCAAAACTATTTTTTTTTGGAATAGTACTGCTGGGGTTCTTGGACGCACCCCATCACATAATATTATGAGAGTTGCTGAAGGCACTATAGGAATTCCCCAATTCTTTTTCAAAAGAGATGTTTTCTGTAAATTCTTTTCAGACGATATTGCAAATGAGGTAGTTTTGTGTACTAACTTAGAAGGAAAACATATCGCTTCAGGAAGAAAAAAAAACATGGAGAAATATAACAAAAGAGGAACTATATGGTTATATTGCCCTTACTCTTCTGGCAGGGTGTACAAAATCGTACGATGTTCCAATCAGAGAATTATTTCTGAACCTTTTTCAGATCCACACTACAAAGCTACAATATCAGTCAATAGATTTGAGAATACTTGGAGAAGCCTTTGTTTTGATGATAAGAGAACTCATCCTGTGAGGTTGGAAACAGATAAATTAGCAATATAAGCATGGCATAAAAATTTTCTGGATGTGTGATTCTACAAGCTATTATGGCATGAATGGTCTGATCTACTGTGGCAAAGAAGCTGATGCTCCAGTCCAGAAAGACCTATGTTCTGACATAGTAAAAACACTTGCAGTACCAATTTTCAATTCTGGAAAAAATGTAATAATGGACAACTACTTTACCAATCTGGAAATGGGCAAATTTTTGCTTCAGAAAAAACTCACACTTGTTGGTACTATGAGGCCAAACCGCTGCGAAATTTCTCCAATCATAAAGCACAATCCCAAGCAACCACTTTATGAGAGTGTCTTTGGTTTCTGCAATCAAGTGACAATGGTATCTTATAAAGTAAAGAAAGAAAAATCCATGATATTACTGAGTACAATGCATCATGATGGAAGTATTGACTCTGATGACAGGAACAGAAACCTGAAATCATACTGCATTAAAATAAAACAAAAGGAGGTGTGGACAAGATGGATGAAATGATTGGAGAGTATTCGTGCAAGAGGCAGACAAAACGTTGGCCTGTAGTCATTTTTTGGTATTCTTGATGTGTCAGCCCTCAATAGCTATATTGTTTATAGTGAAAGGCATCCAGAATTCCATGCCAACAGGAAGGACAAGAGACGTCTATTCTTGACAGAACTTTGCTATGAACTTTTGATGCCTACCATGATGGAGCAAAGCAACACGAAATGCTTGCCAAGGCAAATTATGAAAGCTATGATCCGATGTGGTATACATTTTTAGGAACATCCAGAGCCAAGAGAAAAAAAAGAAAGCGCTGTTATATTTGTCTAGGAAAGAAGGAAAAGAAATCTGAGCATTTCTGTACTACTTGTGGACAAAATGTCTGCAAGGAACATTCTCCCGAAAAAATAAGATGTGAAAATTGTTGGGGTAATCAGTAAAGTTAAAAGGGAAAGTTTTTGAAAAGAAATATTCCTGCACCATGTTTACTACAACTTTTATATAAAAAACTTTTTAGACAAAAAAAATCATTAAATATATATAAAGAATTATATAGAATGCATATATTGGGCGCTTTAAGCCGGTATAATTACTTTTTTTTGTTTTATGCACATAATTCTAACGTTTTAAAATATTCACATCTCAAATAAACTTTGAAAAGTATTTCTATTTGAGTTACTCCATGTTATTTGCTCACAGGCCTAAAAGGCCCCAGGTATGTGAAAGTGTAGATTTCCATGGTTGCGCGTTCTAGGGTTAAACTCCTGCAATTGGTGCCAGCACTGATCATGTGTGTAACAGGAGGGTGTCAGCTATGACACATATTGACATAGCCATGTGAGGGCTTGTATTTTACAGGACAAGTTGTACTTTTAAATTACACTATCTATTATCCATGTTATCATGTGATACACTAAAAAGCAATAAAAATATTCCAATGCAGTAAAAAAGCAAAAATAGCGCTATTCCACAATTTTTTTTATTTACAACATTTATTTTACTTTAAAATAACCAGGTATTATGAATTTTCAGGTCAGTATGTTGACGGAGATACAAAACATTCATAGTTTTTGTTTTATTTAAGTGGTAAAGAAATGTAAAAAATCTGTAAAAAAAATGCTTTTGACTCCAATTTCTGAGATCTGTAACATTTTCAATTTTCCAGATATGAAGCTTTGTCAGGACTTGTTATTTGCATCCCCAAGCTAATATTATTATAAATATCACTTTCAATGCGATATTATGCTTTATTCTCTAGTTATTACTTTTTGTAGTTTTGCAGTACCTGAAAAATAACAAATCTGAAGTTTTTTACAGATTTATGGATTGGATTCATTTACTTTAGATTTTGATAACTGACTTTTGTGAACTCAGAGATACCGATATCAATATTTTTTATTTATTTATTTTTTATTTTTATTTGGTAAAAGGGGGGATTTGATATTTTATATTTTTTAATATTTGTTAACATGTATTTTTATTTTCACTATTTGTTATAGGATCATCTAATCACTTTTCTAACTGGTCTCATGGTGCTTTTTATGCTTTTGATTTTCCTAAAAGATGTTTTGCGTCCGCATCGGTGTTGATACAGCTTGATGTATCTCTTTCCTTCACGGTGGACATTAATGTATCAGAGGTGGAGATGGGAGCTGATTTGTCGCAGGGTCTCTCTATTGGCAAACTTGTGCATGTGCATTTTATCTAAGAAGTTATCTCTGGACAAACATAATTACAATATTGGTAATAGGTAGTTTTTTGCTATTAAGTTGGCATTTGAAGAGTGGTGACACATTTTGGAGGGAGCTAATCATCTAGTTAGAATAAGAGGAAAAAATATCGGCACATCCAACGTAAAATAATTTCTTTCTTTATTTTCACATAATATTAAAAAAGTCCATCCATATTCAGAAGACCCTGACGCGTTTCCGACGCAAAAGAGAGTCCTTAATCATCAGCCTATGATTAAGGACACTCTTTTGCGTCAGAAACGTGTCAGGGTCTTCTGAATATGGATGGACTTTTTTAATATTATGTGAAAATAGAGAAAGAAATTATTTTACGTTGGATGTGCTGATATTTTTTTCTCTTATTCAAGTTATAGTCCACCTGGCGGACTTCATATCGTTGCACTCCATGGATGTGTGGTGACCTATTCCATTGAGCGTGTCAAGCTTTCCTCCACTTCGTCAATCATCTAGTTACTGTAATTTTGGACCATAAAAATGTCCTTTATCTTGAGTCAGCAAAACATCTCACACCGAGACAAGCTCGGGGGTCTTTATTTTTTAATAGTGTTAATTTTCTTGCTACTTGTCATCCAGGTTCTAAAAACTCAAAGGCTCATGCTCTGTCCAGAAGTTTTCTGGGGGGGAACCTTGTGAGGAACCAGTGCCCATCTTGCAAAAGGGAGTGGTGGCGTCAGCACTTAGTACAGAGGTGGAATCTGAGATTGCACAAGCTCAGGATTTGGCACCATCAGGGGTCCCAGCTAACAAGTCATTTGTCACTCTGAATCTTCGCTTTAAGGTTCTAGGGGAACACCTCGGTGTGAATGGAACTATGGATCTCATATTACATTGTTTCTGGTGGTTCAAAATTCAGAGGAATGTGGTGTCCAATGTGTTGGCCTGTGCCACCTGTGAGTGTTCTAAGGCATTGCACTCTCGTCTGTCAGGTTGTTTGCTACCATTGAGTGTTTCCAGCAAACCGTGGATGAATATTTTTTATAGATTTTATTATGTTTAAAAAGCTGGAAAGTAAAAAAGGTGCAAACGTTGTCTTGCCTAGTATTACCAGAGTAAAGACTCGCTTTAACAAGGAATCACTAACCTGATGTGGTTGTATGAGACACATGCACTATGACGAGCATAGGATAGTACAAGCTTGTTGCAGACACCAGGTTAACAGAGTATGGAGTGGATGAGAAAAGGTTTAAACTGTGCTGCCGGTTAACGGAATGATCACTGAAGATCAGTATAACACAATTGTTTTGATTTTATTGCTTCAGAGTTTACGCATTTCAGAGTATAGTTACTCCTTCTTCAGGAAAAAAATTACATTATTGATTTTTGTACCTGAAGGAGTTACTTTACTCCGAAATGTGTTGAACAATAAAATCACAAGAATTATCTTGTACAGATCTTCAGTGATCATTCCATTACCCGGCAGTACGGTGTAACTCTTTTCTCATCCACTCCATAAAATACATGGATTTTATTACACATCTTCCTCCCTTTACTGGTAATACTGTTAATTTTGTTGTGTTTGACAGGTTTTCCAAAATGACACATTTTATCTATCATCTTTACCCAAGGCTAAGACTGGTTAGGGCATTCCATCACCGTCATCCAGAGAGATTTATTTATTAGGTGGTGTCACACACAGCGATGGCGACAACGACGTCGCTGCTACGTCACCATTTTCTGTGATGTAGCAGCGACGTCCCGTCGCTGTCACTGTGTGTGACATCCAGCAACAAGCTAGCCCCTGCTATGAGGTCGCCACTCGTTGCTGAATGTCCTGCTTCATTTTTTGCTCGTCGCTCTCCCGCTGTGAAGCACACATCGCTGTGTGTGACAGTGAGAGAGCAACGAACTGAAGCGAGCAGGGAGCAGGAGCCGGCGTCTGTTAGCCTGCGGTAAGCTGTAACCACAGTAAACATCGGGTAACCAAGAAGCCCTTTCCTTGGTTACCCGATATTTACATTAGTTACTAGCACCGCGCTCTCACGCTGCCAGTGCCGGCTCCCTGCACACGTAGCTGGAGTACACATCGGGTTAATTACCCGATGTGTATTCCAGCTACGTGAGCAGGGAGCCGGCACTGGCAGCGTGAGAGCACACCGCTTAGCGTTGGCTCCCTGCACACGTAGCCGGAGCCGGAGTACACATCCGGTAATTAACCCAATGTGTACCCTGGCTAGGAGAGCAGGGAGCCAGCACTAAGTGTGTGCACTGGTAACCAAGGTAAATATCAGGTAATGGTTACCCGATATTTACCTTAGTTACCAAGTGCAGCATGGCTTCCACAGTGACGCGTGTCGTTATGATCGCTGCTGCGTCTGCTGTGTTTGACAGCTAAGCAGTGATCATAACAGCGACATACTAGGTCACTGTTGCGTCACAGAAAATGGTGACGTAACAGCAACGTCGTTGTCGCTGTCGCTATGTGTAAACCCAGCTTTAGGGTCCAGAGGCCCCTCAAAGGGTGAGGGGTACTGTCACACAGTGTCTGGCTAAAGGCTACTTCTGACGCTGTTCACACAGCAGAGTCACACACTCCACATGAGATTGCTTTTGAGTTGCATAGACAGGCTTTTGCATCGACCAGCTGTGATTTTGTTAGTAATCGGGCTTGTAGGAGTTATTTTCTGTTAGCGTGTGAATTATTTCTTAAGTCACATGTTGCAGGAGACCTACTGTGTCACAGTTGCCTCCACGCTTTTTAAGATGGTGGAGACTGTTTTTTCATGCCAATGATAGCTTTTGCCATCCCTGTCCTTGTGATTTGATATCCTGTTGATGGTGAGCTTATGTGTGCTGTTTGGTGTTGGAGAAAATACTCTTGTTATCTGATTATTTCCTCCCTTCCTTTAGTTTCCTCCTGATCACGTATGGTCTATTTCTGTGTAACTGCTGTGAGTTCGAGTTTTGTTTTTTTCCTCACCTGTTTATTTGGGGGATTAATCACTCATTTCCTGGTCTTCTTCTGGTTATAGGGAGGAAGGCGACTGGACCAGAGTTGTTTAGGAGCTAGGGTAAGGAAGGTGGCCGAAACATCATCCCTTTCACGTGTATCTTTGGAATCAAGGTTAGCAAGGGTTCCCCGAGGGCCAGTTTAAGTTCCCATGTTCTTAGTGATCCCATCACACCCCAAGACAATATGGCTGTCTGGCTGCACCCTTAGAGGTAGATGATAGTTGAGTAACACAGCCATCATTTGCCTGCAAAGATGCGAGCTCAGCTTCTGAGCCTGCATCAAAGTCAGGGAGCTGACATATGACATACTAGTACATCTTATGTCGGTAAGGATATAAGCATATGACCAAACACATGAAAATGTGATACAAAACAATAATGAAAATCAGTCTGTTTTTTGCATACAAGAAAAATCACTGGTGTCTGAATGAGGCCTAATTCATTTTCATTAGACATCTCTTTGTTCAACAATACAACACAAGCATAAGAAGGTACAAAAGAACTACATAAACGTCTATGAGAGACACATTACAGCTCCATACAGCTTGAAGTAAAAAAGCCACAATCTTTTTATATGAGCCCAAAAACCCTTGTGCTCATTACGTGATACTGGCATCTGAAAATGACAGAAAATATTGTGGACAAGTTATGGACAAAAATTTAATATAAAAAGTAGCTCAAAAATAAAATAAAACGTAATGATTCTATGCATCGTGTGCTCTAATCTTTTCATGGTAAAACATATTGACCCTTGAAGAATACTCAGACCTTGAAACACCTGTAGGGTAATTTTCTAATTTAATTCAGACAGATAACAAATTGACATAATTTAACTAAATGAAAATGAAAGAATGGGAGTTGAGAGATGGATTGTAATAGCTATCTATTTATCTCATTCCAGGCTAATTGTGAACATTAATAAAGTGTTTTAAAGTACTTTTTTAAACTTTATTTAATGATTTCTAAATTCATAGTTCTTTTTATCACTCTCATTATTTCTTTCATAACATTTATTTTAACAAAAAAATTAGAAATATTTTATTACTGACAAATGGGTTTAAATTGAATTTTAATTGAGATACTGAACAGACTTGCATGTCAATGCAGCAAACAATACAAAATGCATAAAAAAAGCCACATTTTGATTTTATGCTGTTTTTACAGGTGTAAATGAAACATGTTTCACCTATATAAAAATAAAAATATGCAAAACACCAGCGAAAAATTGCCTGTTGTTTATCACTAGAGTTGAGCGCGGTTCGTGGTTCGTGGTTCTCCAGTTCGCGGCTCGAGTGATTTTGGGGGCTGTTATAGATCGAACTAGAACTCGAGCTTTTTTGCAAAAGCTCGATAGTTCTAGATACGTTCGAGGACGGTTCTAGCAGCAAAAAAACCAGCTAATTCCTAGCTGGCATTCCGCTGTAATAGTGTAAGTCACTCTGTGACTCACACTATTATGACATTTCAGTGTATAGTGTGCGGGAATAGCGCGTTCAGATCACTGCTGTATGGATAATGGCGATCGCCATTTTTTTTTTTTTCCTTGCCTTCCTTCCCTAAGCGCGCGCGTGTAGTGGAGAGGGCCAGCATGTCAGCCAATCCCAGACACACACACATCTAAGTGGACTTTTAGCCAGAGAAGCAACGGCATGTGTGATAGGATGTCCATGTCACATGTCCCTGCATTATAAAAACGGACATTTTCCTCCAGCACGCCATTATCTGCCTTCTGCGTCCTTGGTGTCAGACATCACTGGCGCAGCTCCTATCGCCGATACCGCTGTATACGCTCCATACACAGCGCTGGACAGCTTAGGGATAGCACTTTCTATCAGTCCTTTTAAGGGCTCATACCGGCAGGGTCAGAGCCATAAGTGAAAGGTCCTGAAAACAGAGTTTAACAGCTACACAAGATGACAGCGTCTGTGTAGCTAAGGTCAGGGATTTCCTCGCTGCACTTCCGCATTAGGAGGGATAGAAAGGCAGGCTTCCATTCCTCTACCCAGAGACCCACAACCCTGCCACTGTACCCTCCTGCCCTTTGCACACTCCAACTCATTGTTACTAAGCCATTATACTAGCAAACACTGAGTGAACTTAGTGGCATCCTAAACGTGGCTATTGGACTTCTGTATAGTCCCACTAGTGCACAGATCTTTGCAGCACGTCTGCCTGCATTGCACACTCAAACTCATTATAACTAAGCCATTATACTAGCAAACACTGAGTGAACTTAGTGGCATCCTAAACGTGGCTATTGGACTTCTGTATAGTCCCACTAGTGCAAAAATATTTGCAGCACGTCTACCTGCATTGCACACTCAAACTCATTGTAGCTAAGCCATTATACTAGCAAACACTGAGTGAACTTAGTGGCATCCTAAACGTGGCTATTGGACTTCTATATAGTCCCACTAGTGCACAGATATTTGCAGCACGTCTGCCTGCATTGCACACTCAAACTCATTATAACTAAGCCATTATACTAGCAAACACTGAGTGAACTTAGTGGCATCCTAAACGTGGCTATTGGACTTCTGTATAGTCCCACTAGTGCAAAAATATTTGCAGCACGTCTGCCTGCATTGCACACTCAAACTCATTGTTACTTACTAAGACACTATAATACCAAAAATTGAGTAAACTTAGTGGCATACTAGAAGTGGCTGTTGTACTCCATTAGTGCCCCACTGGTGCAAATCTATGTGCAGCACCTGTTGAGGACATAATGATAGCAAAAAATACTGCCATTTAGTGGCATCATAGAACTGGATGATGTATTCCATTATTGTCCCACTGGTGCCAAGCTATTTCTAGCACCTCTGCATGACACCCTCCTGCTGTGTTTTTAATAAGCTATAATGATAGCAAAAAATACTGCCATTTAGTGGCATCATAGAACTGGATGTTGTATTCCATTATTGTCCCACTGGTGCCAAGCTATTTCTAGCACCTGTGCAGGACACCCTCCTGCTCTGTTTTTAATAAGCTATAATGGTAGCAAAAAATACTGCCATTTAGTGGCATCATAAAACTGGATGTTGTACTCCATTATTGTCCCACTGGTGCTAAGTTATTTCTAGCACCTGTGCAGGACACCCTCCTGCTCTGTTTATAATAAGATATAATGATAGCAAAAAATACTGCCATTTAGTGGCATCATAGAACTGGATGTTGTATTTCATTATTGTCCCACTGGTGCCAAGCTATTTCTAGCACCTGTGCAGGACACCCTCATGCACATTTTGCTACGCTAATGTTATAGCAAACTCAGGGAATTCATTGCTGCATTTGATATTTCGGAGGGATAGAAATTGAGGCTTCCTTTAGCTTTTCCTTCTGTTCATAGACAGCATCTCCAAGTCCACACCCGAAGAGCAATTTCTCCTCCACGTGTAAGTGTGGAGAGGCAGCTAGTGCGCATGCGTGTGCCGATTTACCCCAGCTGCAGCCTAACTACAGTGTTTCACCTAGTGAGTATGCTCAGCCTGACTGTGCCATTCCTGACGCTAAGTCTTCATTTCGGGATACAGCGCATGCTCCAACACTTAGTGGGAAAAGCCTCTTTGCACAGGTACTTGCATTCCGTGCGGGTCTAAGTCCTGTTTTGTGCCGAGACACCATGCTAAAGCTGATAGTCTTTTTTCAGAGACTCTATTTCATGCAACTGACCATGCTCAGGCACTTACTGCATCAGAAACTAGGTCCGGTAATGAACTCTTTGGCCCTGCCCCTGATGTGGGGGGGCCCATATAGACCACAGGGCATCAGGTGTCCTGACGATGTGGCCAGGCCACTCCCATATGGCTTGCAGAGGCCCGCCCCTATGACTTGTCACCTCATTATTGATGGTCAGACGATGACTGGTGAGGTGTTTGTGTCGTGGCAGCCATGAGGTCATTATTGAAGTTGCGGTTCCAAATAGGACGCTAGTTATGCCACTCATGACGTGTCACTCTGCTTTTGTCTCCAGGAGGTGCATTGTGGTCCACCCTGGTTTGGGGCGGACCCAGGTTATAAAACGGGCTGGAGCCAACAAGGAGGTGCGCAGTCTTCTATTATGCTCCGAAAGAGCACACCTCCATGTGTTGAACCCATTGCGGCTTTAGGCCAGATGTAGGCAGGGATAGGGCGTCGATGCAGGCCGCCACCACAGTTGGTAACGCACAACGGTTAAGACCAGCTCCTGTCCTACCAGTCCTGCTTGCGCAGCCCAGTGGCATTAACAGGCCTGCTGCTGCTGATGCGCCTGCTGTCCACAGGTGTGGCCCTAATGCACACGGTCAGCATACTCAATGGCCCCTGTGATGTTAACAGGAAGTTAATGGGCTGGGTGGGCGTGTGGACCCTGTGACGCTAACAGGGCTCCCAGTATCAAGATCCGAGTGACGTCTAACTCGGTTCAGGCAACTATTAGTTTCATAGCCACACAGATCTGTATCCTCCACCGAACCTTCCATTTGCCAACCTCTCCTTTTCCATCTGGGAGCACGGTGGACATTGACTCGTGATGGGGATATATACCTTTCTCTTTCTTTTCTTATTAATTTTCGTTATATACCGGTAACATAGTATATACCACCTTATCCAAATCTGCCAGTCCCACCGTAACAGATGGTGTTTCTTCATCAAATGTTACTTTTGCTTAACCACCAAACCCACGGACAAAAACTTTTTTCCCCTTTCCAACACACCTGTTCCCCTTTCCACCAGCATTTGTCCTTTTTTTAAATCATTTTAAATATGACCAAAAGTGCAACTCTGCAGGGACACCGTACTCAATGCCATCTCAGCCCAGCAGCCAGCCCTCGGTCCCTCAGATGTGGACAAGTAAAAGCCCATTTCCTCCTATCCATGACAAAGCGTTGAGATTCACTCTGTGCAGCACTGGTGTTTACTGGAAAAGCAGATCTAAGAATCCGTACAACCTTCTGCAGATACTCCTGTATACGTGCGTCCCTTTCTATGGCTGGAATTATTTCGCCAAATTTTGTCTTGTACCGGGGATCTAACAGTGTGGCAACCCAGTAGTTAGCATTACTTCGAATTCGTACAATCCGAGGGTCATGTTGTAGGTAGTGCAGCAAGAAGGCGCTCATGTGTCTTGTGCATCCAGGAGGACAAAGTCCTTGGTTTGTTGGTAGCAGAGAGGTGAGAATCGTGCCTCCTTCCTCTGCCCTCTCCCCCCAACCTCGCACAACCGAAATGTGAGCAAGCTCTCACTCATCTGCTGAGTCTTCCATGCCCATCGCAAGTTCGTCCTCCATTTCTTCATGGGCTCCTGCACCTTCCTCAACAATTTTTGCTGATACTATGCGCCCTTGTTAATCCCTATCCCCCACCATGACTGCCGCCTAGGTGCCGCTTAACGTATGGACCTTGTACATCTTATTATCCCTTCTGCATATGACTCCTCCTGTACTTCCCCCCCTTCCTCTTGGACCAACACCTGACTCCGAATAATGCTTACAGTGTGCTCCATCTTGTAGATGACCAGAATTGTCACGCTGAGAATGGCATTGCCAGTGCTAAACATCTTTGTCGACATTTGTAAACTGTTTAGAAGGGTGCATAGGTCCTTGATCTGACACCACTCCAGCAGCGTGATCTGCACCACCTCTGGATCAAGTTAGCCCAGGGTATACATCATACCGTATTTCAGCAGGGCTCTGCGGTGCTGCCACAATCGCTGCAACATGTGCAGATTCAAATTCCTGCGTGTCGGAACATCGCATTTCCGGCATTTAACCGCCAGACCCTAAGACTTCAGGAGCGATGAAAGTTGTTGAGCTGCTGGGTGCGAAAGATGAAAGTGAGCACATAGCAGCGTGCCCGCTGCACAAGGCCATGTAGGCCGGGATGGTATTTTAAAAATTGCTGGAGAATCAGATTCAACACGTGAGCCATACAAGGCACGTGTGTCACATTGCCCTGACGAAGGGCCGCAGACAGGTTTGCATCATTGCCGCACACGGCTGTTAAGTCACCAACGTAGTCCACTCAATCAATTTGTACTCCGGTTGCCAGGTGACAACGTGTTCCTTCGTGCATAGTGCTGATGATGGGAAAGGAGTCGATGCCTGCGGCGCAGGTGGACGCAGGTTATGGTCACCCACTGGGTTGCGTTACCTTGACAGATACAGAACCACAGGCTGAATGTAGGTGGTGGGTATCTCACAGATGAAGTACCATCATTCAGCTACAACCAATGGGAAGACACCACACCCTTTTTTAGGCCCCTCCTGTCTGCAGACCACTGCCAGACAAAGCTATGAACCTTTTGTTACTGTTACCCCCAGTTCCGTTTTATGAGTTTGTGTGCTTGTTACCTGACTACTTTTCCTGCTTGCTGTTTATGTACCTCGTTGGCCGATCCGCATTTCACCTCTGCTTGTTTTCTGATTAAGTCCTGGCCATCACATTCTGTTCCTCTTCCTCAATTAATGTTTTTGACCCTGCATGACTACTATTCTCTGGAACTGCAGCCTTCCACAGGTATTGATCAACTTGGGCCCTGTGTAATTCCAAATCACTTTATAGGGGTTAAAGGGTTTCAGGGTTCTGGGTGTCCAGCTTGGTGAGTGACTTGCCTCTAGCCTATCCTTTACAGCCCATCTGAGTGTGTCGATCCAGGCAGGCGTTACACCGTGCCGTCTGCAGAAGACCATGTAGGCCGGGATAGTGTTTTAAAAATTGCTGGACAACCAGGTTCAACACGTGAGCCATACAAGGCACGTGTGCCACATTGCCCTGAAGTAGGGTCGCAGACTGGTTTGCATCATTGTCGCACCCGACCTTCCCTGGCTGCTGGTTGAGTGGAGACAACCATTGATGAAACTCGGTCTCACTCTCCAGAGCTAACCGTGCACAATTTCTCAGCGATGTCTCACATTTCCCCTACATTTCAAAGTAAACATTTGACCGTCTGATGGCCTTGAGCTCTGCTGCCAGCATAGTAAGGAGGTGTGTGGGATTCCTTGGGCGCAGTTACAACGCGGGTGGCCTGACCACACAGGGTTTGGGCCGAGGTGGAGGACCCACACGAGGTTGAGGAGGCAGAAGCAGTGGAGGAACTTGTACATACAGATGAAGGATTGACACACAAGTCGTGTGGACGGCAAGACTTGTACAGCAAACCCTTCAACATCTCTCACCATAGTTACCCAGTGCCCAGTCAGCAACATGTAGCTCTCCTGTCCATGCTTACTGGGTCAAGTATCTGTGGTGAAATGCACCCTGTCACACACAGAGCTTCTCAAGGAATCGGTGAGGTTGTGTGCGACCTGCTGTGGTAGCGCGGGCACGCCTTTTCTGGAGAAGGAGTGACGACTGGCCATCTGCTTTTGGGGCACTGCAATGGGCATAAGGTCTCGAAAATCCTCGATCTCAAAAGGGTGTAAAGGCAGCCTTTCTGTTGCCAACAAGTTGCAGATGATGAAACTCAACCTCTTAGGCATGTCATGCCCTTCGAAAATCATGTAAAACACAGCGAGGGGACTCCAACCACAGTCTCCCTCGTTGCCACTAATTGGGCCACAAACACCACACTTGACTGGCATCAGTTGACCCCCTATTCAACATGAACAAGATGCTTTGCATGAAGCACTCTCAAAAATACGCGTGCCTTTCGCCTCCCCTGGCTGACCCAGGGGAAGAAAAGTCCTCTGAGAGCCATGACTTGTTCATCTTGGTTCTTTTAGAAACACAGCGAGGGGACTCCAACCACAGTCTCCCTCGTTGCCACTAATTGGGCCACACACACCCCACTTGACTGGCATCAGTTGACCCCCCTTTTGAAAAAGAAAAAGATGCTTTGCATGAAGCACTCTCAAAAATACGCGTGCTTTTCCCATCCCCTGGATGACCCAGGGGAAGAAAAGTCCTCTGAGAGCCATGACTTGTTCATCTTGGTTCTTTTAGAAACACAGCGAGGCGACTCCAAATACAGCCTCCCTCGTTGCCACTAATTGGGCCACACACACCCCACTTGACTGGCATCAGTTGACCCCCCTTTTGAAAAAGAAAAAGATGCTTTGCATGAAGCACTCTCAAAAATACGCGTGCTTTTCCCATCCCCTGGATGACCCAGGGGAAGAAAAGTCCTCTGAGAGCCATGACTTGTTCATCTTGGTTCTTTTAGAAACACAGCGAGGGGACTCCAACCAAAGTCTCCCTCGTTGCCACTAATTGGGCCACACACACCCCACTTGACTGGCATCAGTTGACCCCCCTTTTGAAAAAGAAAAAGATGCTTTGCATGAAGCACTCTCAAAAATACGCGTGCCTTTCCCATCCCCTGGATGACCCAGGGGAAGAAAAGTCCTCTGAGAGCCATGACTTGTTCATCTTGGTTCTTTTAGAAACACAGCGAGGGGACTCCAACCACAGTCTCCCTCGTTGCCACTAATTGGGCCACACACACCCCACTTGACTGGCATCAGTTGACCCCCCTTTTGAAAAAGAAAAAGATGCTTTGCATGAAGCACTCTCAAAAATACGCGTGCCTTTCCCATCCCCTGGCTGACCCAGGGGAAGAAAAGTCCTCTGGGAGCCATGACTTGTTTATCTTTGTTCTTTTAGAAACACAGCGAGGGGACTCCAACCACAGTCTCCCTCGTTGCCACTAATTGGGCCACATACACCCCACTTGACTGGCATCAGTTGACCCCCCTTTTGAAAAAGAAAAAGATGCTTTGCATGAAGCACTCTCAAAAATACGCGTGCCTTTCCCATCCCCTGGATGACCCAGGGGAAGAAAAGTCCTCTGAGAGCCATGACTTGTTCATCTTGGTTCTTTTAGAAACACAGCGAGGGGACTCCAACCACAGTCTCCCTCGTTGCCACTAATTGGGAGACACACACCCCGCTTGACTGGCATCAGTTGACCCCCCTATTCAAAATGAAAAAGATGCTTTGCATGAAGCACTCTCAAAAATACGCGTGCCTTTCGCCTCCCCTGGCTGACTCAGGGGAAGAAAAGTCCTCTGAGAGCCATGACTTGTTCATCTTGGTTCTTTTAGAAACACAGCGAGGGGACTCCAACCACAGTCTCCCTCGTTGTCACTAATTGGGCCACACACACCCCACTTGACTGGCATCAGTTGACCCCCCTTTTGAAAAAGAAAAAGATGCTTTGCATAAAGCACTCTCAAAAATACGCGTGCCTTTCCCGTCTCCTGGCTGACCCAGGGGAAGAAAAGTCCTCTGAGAGCCATGTCCGCATTGTCAGTGGACAGACATGTGTGCTTATCTGCCAGCAGACCCCCAGCAGCACTGAAGACAGGTTCCGAGAGAACGCTGGCTGCAGGACACGACAAGATCCCCAAGGCGTATGTGGCAATCTCAGGCAATTTATCCAGATTGGAAGCCTAAAATGAGCAGGGCTCAAGTTGCACAGTAATGGCATCGATGTTTCCTTGCATATACTCATATATCTGTGTGTCCTCCTCTTTTTCCTTGTCCAGCTCTTTTGTTTTCGCATGAGTATATGTCCTTGTCACTTTCCCATGTTTTTTTGTTGTGTTGTGAGTTGTTTGTCACCTTTTGGACACCTTTGAGGGTGTTTTCTAGGTGTTTTTATGTGTTTGTGAATGCCTGCCATTGTTTCCTATGCAGTTCGAGTTCGGTTCGTCGAACGTTCGACGAACCGAACTCGAACGGGAGCTCCGTTCGGCGAACC
Organism: Anomaloglossus baeobatrachus; assembly: GCF_048569485.1. Classification (NCBI taxonomy): domain Eukaryota; kingdom Metazoa; phylum Chordata; class Amphibia; order Anura; family Aromobatidae; genus Anomaloglossus; species Anomaloglossus baeobatrachus. The sequence continues at coordinate 105,238,416 of NC_134361.1, forward strand.
GACCTCGAGCCGAACCGCGACCAGTTCGCTCATCTCTATTTATCACATTCTGCTTTGATGAAGATTTAATTGCTTTGCTTTACTATGCACTATGTTTTTGTTATTAGAACTATACTTGGGTTGGGTTTGCAGCTATAATAAAAGTGCAGAAATGTATACATATTATTCTTACAAGAAATTAACCATAACACCTGGATAGAAGAAAAAAATACATGCATTGTTCCTCTGAAAAAAGATCAAAGCAGTAAAGGAATTAAGGCCCCGTTACACGCAATGGCGTATCTAACGATATATCGCCGGGGTCACGGATTCCGTGACGCACATCCGGTATCGTTAGCGACGTCGTTGCGTGTGACACCTATGAGTGAGTGTTAACGATGGAAAATACTCACCAAATTGTCCATCGTTGACAAGTCGTTCATTTTCAAAACATCAATGATTGTTGAGGACGCAGGTTGTTCATCGTTCCCAAGGCAGCACACATTGCTACGTGTGACACCTCAGGAACGACGAACTACAGCTTACCTGCGGCCGCCGGCAATGAGGAAGGAAGGAGGTGGGCGGGATGTTACGGCCGCTCATCTCCGCCCCTCCGCTTCTATTGGGCGGCCGCTTAGTGACACCGCTGTGACGCCGCATAAACCGCCCCCTTAGAAAGGAGGCGGTTTGTGGGCCACAGCGACGTCGCTAGGCAGGTAAGCCCGTGTGACGGTTTAGAACGATATTGTGTGCAGAGATTTGCCCGTGACGCACAACCGACGGGGCTGGTATGCTCGCTAGCGTTATCGTTAGCGATATCACTGCGTGTGACTGGGCCTTAAGAAGAATTAGGAAGCAAAATTTTCATAACATCTTGATTTCTTCAGTATCGCGTATGAGCGCCACATGCAGAAATTTTCATTGGCTGCTATCAATGAGGTTTTTAATGGTTGTCATAGAAATGTTCTACCACTTTGAATGAACTTGAGCAATCATCAAGATCCTCTGCTAACAGCTCCCTTTGTAATTACCAACTAATAAGGGATAAGATGTGCTCGATTTATGACAGGTCTGGAGATTCTGTTGGCCATGAAAGCTCATTTAGGCCACTCTAGGCTTCATTTCAGTTACACTTGCAGTTAGGGGTTAAATCGATTTGCTTTTGGAACTAATGTTTTTGCCAATTCTCTGAAGTGTCCCAGGATCTGTTTATTAAAACAACACTGAAAGTCTGCATGTTGATCATGTAACATAGAGCAGCCCATATGTGCTATCATAAGTTGCAGCATCTCCAGATTGAGCACATCTGAAGTACCATTAGTCAGCAATTGCAAAATGAGCTGCCAGTATCAGGTCTTGATGATTTGGCCAAGTGTATTCACCATGGCAGAATCTTCCTCAGACATACATTGATTGCATTTCAAGACATGTAAGTGTATGTATTTCTGTGCCTGGTGCTCATACTCAACACTGAATAAATTGAGATGCTTTTTAAAATGTTTCTGTTTTATCATTACTTGTATATGATTAACATGTCTATTGATTATGTAATTTCTGCAATTCCATTAATTTTCTTTCTTGGTCATTTTTTGTTTTTTTCAATGTTGAGAAACTATATTCATATGCTTAGGGAAAATGCTTACAAATCATAAATTGAGCTATAAATGCATTTAGAATTACAGACTAAGTTGCCTTCAATAAGTAAGAATACATGTATATGATTGATCTTTAGTTTCAACATATGCTGACACACGGTAGATGCATCTCAGAAATAAAAATATTTATCTGCATGTTAATAAGGCTATTTCCTTAGCATGCACTAGGATTTCTTGTAGCCCATGCAGAAGAATGGTACAGTCAGAAATTTTTGTAAGAAATCTCCCCCATATGAATATATCTATAGGTTTTAAGATTGCGGAATATATTATAATCACAAAGAATTCTAAGTTCTCCATTTATAGCATTTTATTATACATAAATAAAATGTTTTATGTTTCTGAAGAGGTAATTTTTAAAACTGCGATCACATGACTGATGGTCAGGAATTCCAAAGAACAGACATCTTGAATGAAGCAGAGATCCTTGTCCTTGACTTCTATTATATTGGAATCTGCCATAAAAAGCTAAGCATGTAACGGTTTGCTAATTTTGACAGTCAAATAGACAATGGAAGAAGAAGGGTTTGAGCATGTGCACCTCCACTCAATTGAAGACTGTGCTTGACAGAACCTTAATTTTATTGATCTGGACCACTGGTCTTGGGATTGTAGTTGGATCTCATCTCTATGGATTTACCACTTGCAATTCTGGGTATAACCCTTTAATGTAAATATCATAATTCAGATATGGTGATTATGATAAACTTGCCATAGGTGGGGCAAATGCCTACAGTTTTGGTTTTTTGGCCATTTTCATATAAAAAAGTACTTTATACATAAAACATTTCTCTGTTTTTTTACTTGAAATATCTTAATACATATTGTTATTAGTTGAGTTAAATCTATGGCTGCTACAGCATATTCAATAGCACATTTTACAGATTTGTCTCTGTCCCCAGTTGAGTTCACATGCTATGTTCCCTGTCATTAATACCTTTAAAGGGGTACTCGGGGAGATATATATTTTTTAATGGCCATGCCTCCATCAACTATAAAGATTACACTAATAGTGTTGTTTCCCATCCTCACAGTACCTGTAATCAGTGTGCTGCTGATGTTGATGTTCTCCTTCCCTTCTGGGAAAGTACATAACACAACAGGGAACATAGTAGGGTTGTGACCACTCTCCCTGCTTTTGCTGTCAGACCCCTGATAATATCTGCTTCCTTTCAGTCCTTCATCAATGAGCATATCCACCCTGCACCCTGTGAAATAACATCCCAGAAGGGAGGGGAAGCAACTAGGAGCAGCTCCAAATCATACTGTATTGCAAGTAGTGTGAGTAGGGGGAACAACACTATGAATAGAATCTTTAGAGTTAATGAGCGCATGGCCACTAAAATATTTTTTATCTCCCTAGAGTACTCATTTAATAAGTAGAATGTATAGTATTATTTAATACAATAATCACAAGGGTCTCCTGTACTAATACAAATACTTAAAACCATACAATAACCAACTAAGGCCCATATAGCCAAATTATAAAAAGCATATATAATTACCTGACAATTAAAAACCATAGGAGATGGAGGAATACAACACAGTAATTAGTAGAGATAAATTACCATCATAGATATGTATGGTATGTAAACATATATATGACGATAATTTTTCCAAATTACAAATATTCATAATGAATGGTGCAGTTAAATAGCAAAACAGTTCATGAAAAAATAAATAATTAAAATGTATCATTGAATGCAAGCCAGAACAGATACCAATAAAGTGGATAATATAATATATGATAGTTAAAAAAAATTGTGCACTTAAATAATGTAAATATTTTCTAACACTGCAGAATCACTGGGAGTTGGGCAGAAGAAATACAGATAATAAATCAATGTAGACCAGGAATCTCCATGAAGAACACAGTATGACCTAAACCTCATGCTCCAATGCGCATTTTGCAAACACTTTTTCACTCCCTATCATTGTGTCTTTGAAGACTGAAAGGAAACCCATACAAACATAGCAGGAACATACAAATTGCATGCAAATGTTGTCATTGGATACATTGAAAGCCAGAACCACAGTAAAACAAAGCTACCGAGGCTTTGAGTCATTTCTAGTATATAATTGTTTAGTTTTCCTTTGGTTTGGAGAAAGTTAATTGTCCTATACGAGGGGGAGACTGATGAAAAAAATAATGTTGAGAGCGGCTTTTTGGATCACCAGTTTGAGTACTAAATATCCAAAGGGAATAAATTTCAAAAATGATATATTAAATAATAAAACTGAAATGACACAGAAGGGGGGCACAGGTGGTGTCTTATCTGATGGTAACAGAAAGAATTCAATTAGGTGCACTAACCTGGTGCGGTTGTGTTACAGACACAACCACTATCACCACGTGTTGAAGATGGCTTCTGCAGAATCCTGGAGGATAGCGTTGGTGGAGATGGAAGAAAATGGTTAATCTGTGCTGCCAGAAGAAGATCACTGAAGATCAATGGGGATTAGGATAATTTGATTTTATTGTTCAACGCGTTTCGGAGCTGTAGGTCTCCTTCAGGAACAAAAATCAATAATGTACCTAGTAATGTACATTATTGATTTTGTTCCTGAAGAAGGTGTCCTACAGCCCCGAAATGCGTTGAACAATAAAATCAAATATCCTAATCCCCATTGATTTCCAGTGATCTTCTTCTGGCAGCGCGGATTGACCCTTTTCTTCCATCATCTCCAAAAATGATATATTACTTATTTATTAGTATATTCTTTATTTTAACTTATCATTAATACTGTCTCATTTATTATCATTTATTACAGTTTATTGCAATTATTGAGCTTTTGTAAGTTGATATGTAACTGATGAATTTTTCAGTTAATCATTTTGGTATTTATATGCATTTGTTGTGTTTGCCTTGTGAATTTGTGTATATATTCAATTAAGGTAGAAAGATGTATATTTTCACTAACCTTGCAGCACGGTGTTACAAGCTTATACCTTTGGTTCTTGATTGTTTGTAAGCCTTCCATGATTGGTCAATAGAAGTCAAGCCAAGCCAAGTGTCTGAAACGCGTTTGACTGATGCTGACCTAACATGGATTTTAATCTGTACGAAAAAATTGAAGTTTTATAGTTTCATCGCTGGAGCCACCTGATTTTCTTCACTTTATAATTGCCTACGCTAATATACTGATAACTAATACTGTACAGTATTTTGGATAACCAAGCACAGATGAATAAAAAGTACAGAGGAGAATCATACAGAGCAAAGCAGTTTCTGCAATAGAATATTCCTCTGTCAACATAATAGACACATAAGAACAGTTAAAATGGAAATAATGGTGACACTTGTACAGTTGGTTTGATTAAATTAAACAAAGGTGCTCAGTCTAAGCGTAGATGTCTAGGGTTGTGTCATGATTCTTTATGTAGTAGCAAGAAACCTGCACACAGAGGAATTTTTCAGTAGTTTTACATGCAAACATCCTCCAGGCAATTTCTCAAAGAGATTGTTATTGCAGTGACCCTTCAAGATCTCTCCCAATCATTTGGTACATATCTGCAGGTCTTCTTTTTTACTTTAGATAATCTCAGTTCTGGGTGATTCAAAAAAGTCAATATTCTTCCTGGCTCTCCATGTAAATAATGAAAGGTGAACAAAATGATTAGATTTCACTGCATCTAATATTTAATGGTGTTGTACAGTATTAAAATAACACGGCTGTTTTTCTCCAACAGTGTATTAACTGTCCGCCGCTATACCCCATTGCTTAAAGAAATAAGTCAGCCATTTCAGACATAACTCATAGACTGGTGGGACACTAGATAAAAAGCTTTCTTGTTCTAAAACTCTGTACAAGCCCTTAAAATTAGTAGTTTGGTTGCAAAAACGTAACATATATCCTAATGATAGGTGATAACTTTGAGATCTGTGGGTATCTAACAACTAGCATCCCTCAAGTCTGAAGAATGGGGCACTTTTATCTACATTTGAATGTAGCGGCTGTGCACAAGCTTAACTGCTGCTTCAATCATTCTCTCCAGGACTGCTAAAGAAGGCTGAGAACATTGCACCAGCAGTCCCAACAAGAATGTGCATTGGTAATAAGATGTTCTAATCAGACAACCTCTTTAAGACTGCTCTGCGGCTGTTCGAAAAACTTTATTAACATATGACCAGTACCTAAACACCGAACTTGGACATTGACTGTTTTTAAAAGTCTGTGTTCGGGTCCGGGCCCTGCTGTCATGACTAGGGCTGATCGAATACGCCAAAATCCGGAACCGGCAAATCCCTGCCAGATTGAACAAAAAATCTGGATCTGCTCCGGATTCTGGTGCCCATATAAGTCTATGGGGACCAGAATCCGGAGATAAAAAAAAATGTGTGGAGGGGACAGGGGGTAGGAGCGCACATGGTGTACTCACCCGAGGCTAAGTCATGGCAGCAAACTCCTTCCGGGTCACGCTTTTCCCTTCCGGAGCCGACAATTGAATATTCATTGTTTTGCCCGCCCTCCGGCGCATGTATTGGTTGCAGCTTGATGCACCCCCACCTGGAGTGGCAGCGTGTCAGCTGATTGCAACCAACCACAGGCGGCAGGACAGCCGGTGGGTGGGGAAAGCAGTGCAATTGTCTGCGGGTCAGTATAGTGAACGTGCATGTCTTTCAGAAACACATGCACATTCCTGTCAGAAGTGTGCGGCTGTGTCGGTGATGTGCTGTCAGACTCATACAAGTCTGACATAACATCGGCCAACACAGCCTGCGCTCTCTGAGTATGAGCGTGCATGTACACAGAAACACATGCACGCTCCTCTCAGAAGTGTGTGCAGCTGTGCCAGTGATGCGCTGTCAGACTCATACAAGTCTGATATGACATCAGCTGGCATTGCCTGCCTTGCTCTGAGCATGAGCGTGAATGTACACAGAAACACATGCACGCTCCTGTCAGAAGTGTGCGCGGCTGTGCCAGTGAAGCGGCTTTGTTTATTTTTAATATTATTATTTAAATAAATAAACAAAAAATGACGTGCGGTCCCCCCTAATTTTCATTCCCGGCCGTGATAATACTGGCTGGAGCCTGGTATTATAGCCCACAGCCGCTCGGTATTGCCGCATCTATTAGATGTGACAATCCTGTTGCAATACCAGCTCTTCTGGATTGCCCTAGAGCGGTGGCAATTGAGGTAAGAAGGGCTTAATAGCAGCGCACAGCTGCTGCTAAGCCCTAGGTTAGTGTGATAGCACAGGCATCTATGAGACACCTGCATCACACTAACCTGTACATGAATGTAAATAAACACAGACACAGAGAAAAATCCTTTATTTGGAATGAAGTACAAAACACACCCCCTTCTTCACCACTTTATTAACCCCCCAACACCCTGCAGCTTTGGCGTAATCCACACGAGGTTCCATGACGCTTCAGCTCTGCTACATAGACAACAACCATAGGGCAAAACCTCTGGCTGTGCAGACAATGACAACCGCGATGACTGCATGGCAAGCAGATGCTGTCACAGGCTGGGGGCGCGTCTGCCTACAACAAATCACAGACGAGAGGATGGCCAGTGGGCAGGGAAAACACGGAAAGCTGTGTGTATACGATGCACAGTACAGGAAGTGAATGCGCGACCCGGAAGCAGTATGCCGCCATGACACCGAGTCTCGGTAAGTATGAAACGCTATTTTATTTCTGTTTTTCTTTATTTTTCAATTACTTTCCCCAGCCGGATCCGGATCCGGCACTCGGAAATCTTTGAAACTGTGCGGATCTGGACTTTTACAGTTCGGATCCACTCAGCTCAAGTCATGATGACTCTAGAATCAATTCACATTGCAGAATGTCAGAGAGTAGTAGGATGAGGGTTTCCAGGCCGCGCCAATGACAACCAACGTTAAGCTGTTAGATTAATGTTGCTTTTATTCCAATTCCAGGTCTACGTGTTTCGGAAGGCACCCCTTCCTTCTTCAGGACCAAATGGCAAGAAAACATCAATTGATGTTTTCTTGCCATTTGGTCCTGAAGAAGGAAGGGGTGCCTTCCGAAACGCGTAGACCTGGAATTGGAATAAAAGCAACATTAATCTAACAGCTTAACGTTGGTTGTCATTGGCGCGGCCTGGAAACCCTCATCCTACTACTCTCTGTTATCTGCCAATACCGAGGGACCGCTGCCTTGACGTTGAATTTATCTATACACATGCGGTTATAGGAGTTGTGACTTTCACAACCCCTATAGGTGAGTAATATCTCATTTCCTTCTCCCCCAATGCTACTTGGGTAAGACCCTATTGCGCTTTTTTTCTCCACAGCTCAATTAATCTACATTGCAGAATGTGGCAGCCAACCACCTGATGCTTTTTAGCTGCTCTGCCAGAATTAGGTGTTGACTGTTTTCTGCTCTCTGTTATTCGGTTTAGCATGAGTTAATTCCTTCTGGCTGGTGAATGGCTGCTGGGGTCACAGGTTGCAGATGTCCTATCACAGCCGCCTTCATCATTTAAAAGATGGTGTAACCTAGCCTCACATGCCGAATAAAACTCTAGCTCTGCTCCAGCATTATCGGTCTTTGTGTGTGGTAACCCGTGCTGTTATGGTGGACGGTTGTATGCTTATTGGTGTGCTGTGGAAATATCCTTGTTGTTTGTTTATATTCTACTAATACTTTCTTTTTTCCTAAGCATGCATTGTCTTTTCCCCTGTGTGTGCTTGCAGTATGTTTGCCAGTATGTGTGGGATTCTTTACTCCAGTCCGATTTCTCCCCAATGGTAGACCACGGCTGCTCAGTAGGTATTGTCATGTTGGAGGTCAAGGCCTGGCTACCATCGAGCATACCCTTGGAATAAGGGACAATTTTGGGCCCCTAGTCTGAGGGTCAGTCTAGGTGCCCTTATCCCTAGTTACTTTGTTATACCCATGACACTCACACACCCAGTGTCCTGTATGAACCTCGAACTTTACCATTTGCTGATCCCTATTTATAAATGCATAGAATGGTGATGACACAGACTTATGAGCTTAGCCCAAATCATCAGCAGTGTGCGTCACCTGCTACATATAGATGACATCCTGCTGCAACCACCAAGATAGGAGCTAAATCTTTCCTTGGGAATACCATCTATCATCCAGGAAATAAATTCCTACAGGCTTCATGGGACTGAATCAAATTTCTTAAATCTCTTTAAAATAAAACAAAACCTTAATAATGTCAAAATGACCTCTGCATAGAAATGGAAGGTAAGCCATTAAAAAATACCAGCCTATTTAATTAAACTTACACATTCTTCATACTTTTTAAAGCAAAAAAACTTTCTAAAAATTATCCCTCATCACAGCCATTTTGCCAGAATTCTGGCATAAATTGCTTTGCAAATTTGCAACATTTTAGATTAACTTGCAGTTGCGGAAAAATTTTGCAACATTTGCCATTGTCACGATATTTTCTTCCAGCTATGCCAAAATTGGCAGGGCTAGAAAGTGATGAGTGGATGGTGGGGCATGATGCCATTGTTTGTTTATTTTCTGGCATAGCGCATAGAGGTGCATGCCACTCATCATACTCTTTTGATTCATTAAGAGGCGTGCATCTCTTCATGACTTCACCACACCACCTCATCAAGACTAGAGTTGAGCGCCGTTCGCGGTTCGAGGTTCTCCAGTTCGCGGCTCGAGTGATTTTGGGGGCTGTTCTAGATCGAACTAGAACTCGAGCTTTTTGCTAAAGCTCGATAGTTCTAGATACGTTTGAGAACGGTTCTAGCAGCAAAAAGACCAGCTAATTCCTAGCTGGCTTTCCGCAGTAATAGTGTAAGTTATTCTGTGACTCACACTATTATGACATTTCAGTGTATAGTGTGCGGGAACAGCGCATTCAGATCACTGCTGTATGGATAATGGCGATCGCCATTTTTTTTTTTCCTTGTCTTCCTTCCCTAAGCGCGTGCGTGTAGCGGGGCGGGCCAGCATGTCAGCCAATCCCAGACACACACACAGCCAAGTGTACTTTTAGCCAGAGAAGCAACGGCATGTGTGATAGGATGTCCATGTCACATATCCCTGCATTATAAAACTGGACATTTTCCTCCAGCACGCCATTATCTGCCTTCTGCGTCCTTGGTGTCAGACATCACTGGCGCAGCTCTGATTGCCGATACTGCTGTATACGCTCCATACACAGCGCTGGACAGCTTAGGGATAGCACTTTCTATCAGTCCTTTTAAGGGCTCATACCGGCAGGGTCAGAGCCATAGGTGACAGAGTTTAAAACAGAGTTTAACAGCTACACAAGATGACAGCTTCTGTGTAGCTAAGGTCAGGGATTTCCTCGCTGCATTTCCCCATTAGGAGGGATAGAAAGGCAGGCTCCCTTTCCTCTACCCAGAGACCCACAACCCTGCCACTGTAACCTCCTGCCCTTTGCACACTAAAACTCATTGTTACTAAGCCATTATACTAGCAAACACTGAGTGAACTTGGTGGCATCCTAAACGTGGCTGTTGGACTGCTGTATTGCCCCAGTAGTGCAAAGATATTTGCAGCACGTCTGCCTGCATTGCACACTAAAACTCATTGTTACTAAGCCATTATACTAGCAAACACTGAGAGAACTTAGTGGCATCCTAAACGTGGCTGTTGGACTGCTGTATTGCCCCAGTAATGCAAAGATATTTGCAGCACGTCTGCCTGCATTGTACACTAAAACTCATTGTTACTAAGCCATTATACTAGCAAACACTGAGTGAACTTAGTGGCATCCTAAACGTGGCTGTTGGACTGCTGTAATGCCCCAGTAGTGCAAAGATATTTGCAGCACGTCTGCCTGCATTGCACAATAAAACTCATTGTTACTAAGCCATTATACTAGCAATTTATGCTGCCAGTTTAAGGGCCATAGTTGCATTGTCAGGGATAGTTATTGTTTATTCTGCTCTTAATAAAGCTAGACCACCGCTGCAATCTACACCACCTCTCAATTTTTACTACCACATTTTAAGTGCACAATCTTGTCGCAATCAACATGAGTGGCAAAATGACAGATGCTGGTGGAAAGGGGAAGAGGCGTCTTGGAAAAGGAAAAGAAGGGTTTGTCCGTGGGGAAGGTGGCAAAGCTCCATTAACATCTGCTGAAGATAGACCATCTACCAGCAAAAGTAAGATGTCTTCTACTTACCGTGGACAATCCGATGTGCTCCCTTTTTTACGGACACGAACAACAGGAACAAAGGTAGATGATGGCCAAAAAAGGAAAATGCTTGAATGGATCTCAAGTGGTCCAACAAGTGCCCTCTCAGCCACCTCAACGACCGCATCCAAAAAACACCAGTCCTCTGAGTTGTCATCCCAATCAAACTTGCTTTCTCCCAGCTCTGAAGTCTCCATCAGCCCTGCACAGTATGGTGGAACTGAGATGGCTGAGTCTGCAGAGCTGTTCAGTCACACTATAGCCTGGGAATCAGAGGTCTGCTCCCAAGCTACAGTGAGTACAGACCAGGAAATGGTCTGCAGTGATGCCCAGAACCTTTGTGACTCAGATTCAGGCCGTGAGGACCAAGTTTCTGAGCATAATGTTGACCCTTTGTCACAAACTGTAACACCTGTTGTTATAGACAATGAGGAACATACTGATGACGATGAGACGCAGATACCAGATTGGGATGACAACTTAAATATTTGGTCAGGGCAAGAAGAGGCTCGGTCTGAGGGTGAGGAGAGTGCAAACACAACAATTGATGAGGAAGTTCTAGATCCCACCTACTGTCAACCCACATTCAGGCACTCGAGGAGGTCAACAGAGGCGGTGGAGGAGGATGCAACCGACGACGAAGTTACATTGCGCCTTCCTGGACAGAGTCAGAGCACTGGTAGCACGTCTACAACTGCATCATCAGCCACCATTCTGCCTCTGAGCACTAGTCGGGGGGGCTCAGCAGGTCGTATGCCCTCTAAGCCTTGCCTAGCCTGGTCCTTTTTTGACATAGAAAAAGATCGCCCAAATTATGTGACGTGTAAAATTTGTCGTGATTCTGTTAGTAGAGGTGAAAACCTCAGCAGTTTGACAACTTCTTCCATGAATCGTCACATGAATAAATATCATAGGTCCCAGTGGGAAGCTCACCGTGCTGCAATGCGGCCTAGCGGAGCGAACCATCCACTGCCTGCCCCTTCCAGTGCATCCGCGCGCTCTTCATCTTCTAGTACTGTGGGGACAGCTGTCACACATGGTTTTCCCCGCACAACTTCCACCACTGTAACCGCAACAGGCAGTTTGCTTGGTAGGTCGTCAATTGGTTTGGAAGGGGAAACAAGTGCGTGTGTACAGCTCTCTCAGACATCGATAGCACCTACGTTGGATGAAGGCAACATCATGTCTCCGACTGCACTTTCCTCACAAACCTGCATTTTTCCAGGGACACCCTAGTCAACACCGTCTACACACAGCAGCCAGATCTCTGTCCCTCAGATGTGGACAAATAAAAGGCCATTTCCTGCGACCCATGACAAAGCTAAGAGGTTGACTTTATCCCACTGTAAGCTCTTGGCTACCGAAATGCTGCCTTTCCACCTGGTGGACACACAGGATTTTAGAGACCTTATGTCTGTCGCTGTGCCCCAGTACCAGATGCCCAGTCGCCACTACTTCTCTAAGAAAGGTGTGCCCGCGCTACACCAGAATGTCGCACACAACATCACTGCTTCCTTGAGAAACTCTGTGTGTGAACGAGTGCATTTTACCAGCGATACTTGGACCAGTAAGCATGGACAGGGACGTTACATGTCGCTGACTGGGCACTGGGTAACTATGATGATAGATGGTGAAGGGTCTGCTGCACAAGTCTTGCCATCCCCACGACTTGTGTGTCAATCCTCTGTCTGTCTAAGTTCCGCCACTGCTTCTGCCTCCTCCACCTCATCTGGGTCCTCCACCTCCGCCCCAAGCCTGCCTTGTCAGGCCACCAGCGTTCTCACTGCGCAGAAGGAATCACGCACTCCTCATTACTATGCTGGCAGCAGAGCGCAACGTCATCAGGCGGTCTTTAGCTTGACATGTTTTGGGAATAAGAGTCACACAGGTGAGGAGTTGTGGTCAGCTCTGCGGTCCGAGTTTAATAAATGGTTGTCTCCACTCAACCTGCAGCCTGGTAAGGCCGTGTGCGACAATGCTGCAAACCTGGGTGCGGCCCTTCGCCTGGGCAAGGTGACACACGTACCTTGTATGGCTCACGTGTTGAATCTTGTTGTCCAGCAATTTTTAACACACTATCCCGGCCTAGATGGCCTTCTGACCAGGGCACGAAAACTGTCTGCTCACTTCCGCCGTTCAAGCGCCGCAGCTGAGCGACTTGCATCGCTCCAGAAGTCTTTCAGCCTGCCAGTTCATCGCCTGAAATGCGATGTGCCGACACGCTGGAATTCGACTCTCCACATGTTACAGCGACTGTGGCAGCACCGCCGAGCCCTGGTGCAATACGTCTTGACGTATAGCCTGGGCCAACGAGATGCAGAAGTGGGGCAGATCACCCTGATTGAGTGGTCTCAGATCAAGGACCTATGCACCCTTCTGCACAGTTTCGACATGGCGACGAATATGTTTAGCGCTGACAATGCCATTATCAGCATGACAATTTCAGTCATTTACATGCTGGAGCACACGCTAAACACTATTCGGAGTCAGGGGGTAGGACAACAGGAAGGGGAGGTACTACAGGAGGATTCATATGCGCAAGACATAACAACATCTCCAAGGTCCAGACGTTCATCATCACCAACGCGGCAGGCATGGGACCATGGGGGACAGGGATCAACAAGGGCGCATGGTAGCAGGCAAAATGTTGAGGAAGGTGCAGGAGAACATGAAGAAATGGAGGACGAACTGTCCATGGACATGGAAGACTCAGCGGATGAGGGAGACCTTGGTCAAATTTCAGTTGAAAGAGGTTGGGGGGAGATGTCAGAGGAAGAAAGAACAAGTAGCACCTCTATGCCACAAACACAGCGTGGACTTGGTCCGCATGGCTGTGCAAGACACATGAGTGCTTTCTTGCTGCACTACCTCCAACATGACCCTCGTATTGTCAAAATTAGAAGTGATGATGACTACTGGGTTGCCACACTATTAGATCCCCGGTACAAGTCCAAATTTTGTGACATAATTCCAGCCATAGAAAGGGACGCACGTATGCAGGAGTATCAGCAGAAGCTGTTACTCGATCTTAGCTCGGCTTTTCCACCAAACAACCGTGCAGGTGCAGGGAGTGAATCTCCCAGTTGTAACTTGACAAACATGGGACGGTCTCGTCATCTTCAACAGTCTCCCTGTACCAGTAGGACTGTATCTGGTGCTGGTAACAGCAATTTTATGGAATCTTTTCATAATTTTTTTAGACCCTCCTTTGCAAGGCCAACAGAGACAACAAGTCTGACACATAGTCAACGGCTGGAGAGGATGATACAGGAGTATCTCCAAATGAACATCGATGACATGACTTTGCAAATGGAGCCTTGCTCATTTTGGGCTTCAAATCTTGAAAAATGGCCAGAGCTCTCCACTTACGCCTTGGAGATTTTGTCGTGTCCAGCTGCCAGCGTTGTCTCTGATCATGTCTTCAGTGCTGCTGGGTGTGTGCTGACAGATAAGCGCACACGTCTGTCCAGTGACAATGTGGACAGACTAACGTTTATCAAAATGAACAAGTCATGGATCCAGAAGGAATTTACTACCCCTGTGTCATCCTGGGGAGAGTAAGTGCTTGTGCATTTGGAATGTGCTTGATGCAAATCAAAACATCCTGTTTGCAACTAGGGCACAAGTGCTGCCACTGAATGGGTGGGTGTGTGTGGAGTAACCCTTGCTTGCTGTGTTTTTTAAAAATCATCCAAGATGAACAGAGCTGGGATCAGGAAAGACTTTGCTACCTACCCCGGTGTCATCATGGGGACGGTTAAGAATGGCGTATTTTTGAATGTGATCGATGCAAATCTAGCTGTGAAGTGTACAACTAGGGCACAAGTGCTGCCACTGAATGGGTGGGTGTGTGTGGGGCACAATTTTTGGAAAAAAAAGGGAGACTCCGCTTGGAGTAACCCTTGCTTGCTGTGTTTTTTAAAAATGACCCAAGATGAACAGAGCTGGGATCAGGAAAGACTTTGCTACCTACCCCAGTGTCATCCTGGGGACAGTTAATTATGGCGTATTTTTTAATGTGCTTGATGCAAATCAAAACATCTTGTTTGCAACTAGGGCACAAGTGCTGCCACTGATGGGGTGTCTGTGTGGCCAAATTTTTTTAAAAAAGGGAGACTCCGCTTGGAGTAACCCTTACTTACATTGTTTTTAAAAGGAGCCAAGGTGAACAAGTCATGGTTCAGCAAAGACTTTGCTACCTACCCCGGTGTCATCCTGGGGACGGTTAAGAATGGCGTATTTTTGAATGTGCTTGATGCAAATCTAGCTGTGAAGTGTACAACTAGGGCACAACTGCTGCCACTGAATGGGTGGGCGTGTGTGGCACAATTTTTGGAAAAAAAAGGGAGACTCCGCTTGGAGTAACCCTTGCTTGCTGTGTTTTTTAAAAATGATCCAAGATGAACAGAGCTGGGATCAGGAAAGACTTTGCTACCTACCCCGGTGTCATCCTGGGGACGGTTAAGAATAGCGTATTTTTTAATGTGCTTGATGCAAATCTAGCTGTGAAGTGTACAACTAGGGCACAAGTGCTGCCACTGAATGGGTGGGTGTGTGTGGGGCACAATTTTTGGAAAAAAGGGAGACTCCGCTTGGAGTCACCTTGCGGTGTTTTACATGATTTTAGAAGGGCGTGCCATGCCTAGATCTGTGTCTCGTCCCCTTTTTCCTTGTTACGCTGTTTTGTTTTCGCATGAGAATTTGTTCTTGTCACTTTCCCATGTGTTTGTGTTGTGTTGTGAGTTGTTTGTCACCTTATGGACACCTTTGAGAGTGTTTTCTAGGTGTTTTTATGTGTTTGTGATTGCCTGCCATTGTTTCCTATGCGGTTCGAGTTCGGTTCGTCGAATGTTCGACAAACAGAACTCGAACGGGAGCTCCGTTCGGCGAACCGACCTCGAGCCGAACCACGACCGGTTCGCTCATCTCTAATCAAGACCGATGAGAGAAATGCCGGTCTTGAAGAATCAAGGCCTTAATCTTTTGTGATCATGCAGACTTTTTTGTGCAGAAAACTTACATAAACTGATGATTTCCTGTTAAAGGTAACACCATCCTGCTGTCACTGAAATGAACGATGGGCAGTATGTTCCATAATGCCTTTTGCTTTTTCCCCACTAATACAGTGGTCAAAAGCAAAGGAGGGCAATTAGGATCTGCGATTAATAAAACTATTGCCTTGATGGCTGGTGTCAGTGGTGGTGGAGGCACTTGACTTACTGCTTACGTCTTCTACATTCTTGCCTATCGTATGGGTTTTTCTTTTTACACTACCCCATTTATTGCTATTGCCTGTCTCTCAGTTATTATACATTTAGTACAACACTGTAATTAACTTTTGATAAACGTTTCCTGACTAATTTGTCAATATGCCAAAAAGGATGTAAAAACAAATGTTATGCAAATAGATACACATGCAGAAAGCAAAATATGGCAGAAGGCTGCATCATAACGTGTACGTTCATCAAATAATGGACAGATGTGGAAAAAAACAGACAAACAGAATTAAGTGTCTGCTTTTTCTATTCTATTATTTCAACAAAAATTCAACCCTTTCCTAAATTCTAGGCAGATACACAGCCAAAAAGCCAATACCAAACAACACAATTAGTACACTTGTTTTTTTTTCATTTGAAAAAGGCCCCAGTCTGGCATCGAAACCATCTTAAAATAAATAAAAACCTTTTAATCTAACACTAGCAAACAATGTTTATATTTTGGCAGTGCAGCCCAACATTGTGCATTATCCTATCAGTTCATATATCTTAGAGGAGTTTATCCACCAGTAGTGAAAGGCGAACCCCCCCGGTGTTTGGGATCGCGAGTAGAGATGAGCGAACCGGTCGCGGTTCGGCTCGAGGTGGTTCGCCGAACGGAGGTCTCGTTCGAGTTCAGTTCGTCGAACGTTCGACGAACCGAACTCGAACGTATAGGCTATAATGGGAGGCAATCACAAACACATAAAAATGCATTATAAATGTACACAAACAGTTAATAAACATTGCCATAACACTTACCGGTCCTCGCGATCCCTTCTGCACTCTGTCTCCTGCCGCTATTCCATCCGATGATCGCTGAATCCTCCCGGTGACCTGCACTGCCAGCAGAGAAGCAGGACCTATCGTGATGTCAAAATAGCCATGTGACCAGTCACGTGGCTATTATCTCATTGGCTACAGACTGGTCACATGACTATGACACGTCATGTAGGACCTGCGAGTGCATCTCTCCGGTACACGGTGCACATATGTGTATCGCCGTGTACCGGCGACATGCTCTAGCACATGGTCGACTCCCCGTTCCGTTAGGGGCCGGCTGACACAGCCGGTCATTAACGGAGATCACCGTTGCCATAGCAACGCAGTTAGCGGTGACGTCACCGCTAACCGCGGCTCCGAGAGCACCGTTGCTATGGTAACGCGTCTGTCAGCGTTACCGCTAGCAGCCAGCAGTGATCACTCACGGAATGAAGGCTGCACGCTGCTTTCCGATTGTAGTGAGCATTGTAGTGAGGATGGAGGTTCCCCAGCCCCAAGTGATGAGCTGGTGAATCTCATCCTCACTACAATCATCACTACTACTACACTAGAAAGAAAGAAGACAGAAGAGCAGGATCGTGGAGGGCTGACAGGGGGTAATAAAGATGGAGTCTCTAATGTGTCTGTGTATTTATTTCTATTAAAGTATTTTTTCTCTGTGTGGTGTCTTTTTTTTAACCCTTTATTGGAGATTCTTAATGGCCGGGTCAAACGTGCCTGACATTAAGAATCTCTGGCTTAATACTGGCTGGTAAAACAAAGCCAGTATTAACTCATGATTACCCAACAAGCCACCCGGCTCCAGGGCTGTTGGAAGAGTTGGATACAGCGCCAGATGATGGCGCTTCTATGAGAGCGCCATTTTCTGGGACGGCTGCGGACTGAAATCCGCAGCAGAGGCGCCCAGAATCCTCGGGCTAACCTGTGCTGCGGATTCCAATCCCCAGCTGCCTAGTTGTACCCGGCTGGACACAAAAATGGGGCGAAGCCCACGTCATTTGTTTTTTAATTATTTCATGAAATAAGTGAAATAATTAAAAAAAACGGGCTTCCCTATATTTTTGGTTCCCAGCCGGGTACAAATAGGCAACTGGTGGTTGGAGGCAGCCCGTGGCTGCCAGCTGTACCTGGCTAGCATACAAAAATATGGCGAAGCCCACGTCATTTTTTTGGTGGGCAAAAAACTTCTGCATACAGTCCTGGATGGAGTATGCTGAGCCTTGTAGTTCTGCAGCTGCTGTCTGCTCTTCTCCATACAGACAGACAGCAGCTGCAGAACTACAAGGCTCAGCATACTCCATCCAGGACTGTATGCAGAAGTTTTTTGCCCCCTGAAAAAATTATGTGGGCTTCGCCATATTTTTGTATGCTAGCCAGGTACAGCAGGCAGGTACGGCTGCCCCCAACCCCCAGTTGCCTATTTGTACCCGGCTGGGAACCAAAAATAAAGGGAAGCCCTTTTTTTATTATTTCATGAATTTCATGAAATAATTAGAAAACAAATGACGTAGGCTTTGCCCCATTTTTGTGTCCAGCCAGGTACAACTAGGCAGCTGGGGATTGGAATCCGCACCACAGGTTGGCCTGAGCTTTCTGGGCCCCACTGCTGTGAATTGCAGTCTGCAGCCACCTCAGAAAATGGCATTTTCATAGAAGCGCCATCTTCTGGCGCTGTATCCAACTCTTCCAGCACCTGCCTGCTATACCTGGCTAGCATACAAAAATATGGCGAAGCTCACGTCCTTTTTTTGTAGTTTTTTGGCAAAAAAAATAAAAAATGCTTCCCTGGATTTTCCATTGCCAGTGAAGGTAACACCAAGCAGTGGGGGTTAGCAGCCAGTAGCTGCTTGGATTACCCTTAGCTAGCAATACAAAAAATGCAGCGGGAGCCCATATATATTTTTTTTAATTATTTATTTAAATAACTAAAAATAAAATGGGCTTCCCTGTATTTTGATTGCTGGACATCACAGTGCTGTAAAAATAAATCTTTAAAAAAATGACGTAGCGCTCCGCGGTATTTTTGATTCTCAGCGCAGATAAAGCAGACAGCTATGGGTTGCCACCCCCATCTGCCTGCCGTTACCTTGGTTGGCAATCAAAATACAGGGAAGCCCATTAATTTTTTCTATTTAAAAAATAGTTAAAAAAAAAAAATGACGTTGGGTCCCCCCATTTTTGATAGCCAGCTAGGGTAAAGCAGACGGCTGTAGCCTGAAAACCACAGCTGGCAGCTTTACCGTGGTTGGGGATCCAATGTGGAGGTCCCCTCAGGCTCTTTTTTATAATTATTTTATAAATATTAATAATTACACAATAAAAGTAGGGTCCCCCCCCAAATTGGATCACCAGCCAAGGTAAAGCGGACAGCTGTGGTCTGGTATTCTCAGGGTGGGAAGGTCCATAGTTATTGGGCCTTCACAGCCTAAAAATAGCAGGCCGCAGGCACACCAGACGTGGCGCATCCACTAGATGCGCCAATCCTGGCGCTTCACCCCAGCTCATCCCGTGCCCTGGTGCAGTGGCAAACGGGGTAATAAATCGGGTTGATACTAGCTGTAAAGTCACCTGAGATCAAGCCCAGCAGTTTGTGATGTCATGGCGTCTATTAGATACCCAATATCATAAACTGTCAGTACTAACAAAAACAAAAAATCGACAAAAGAAATTTATTTGAAAAAACAGTCCCCAAAACATTTCCTCTTTCACCAATTTATTGTAAGAAAAAAAATAAAGGGGTCCCACGACGACTCTGGACCTTCTAGAATATGGGGTGGGAGACACTCAGGGAACGTATCCCCCATTTTCTAGGAGTGCGGACCCTTCATGTGAGGAGTGTGGGTGCAATGAATCTGCACTCACTCTCCCCGGGTCCACAGCAGCAGAGTCCATGTCGTAATGGTTGCTACCAAAGCTGCAATGCCCTGCTCATGAGGTAAGGGCATGCCTAATCAGGAGAACTACTGTAGAGGAAACTCTGCTCACTGGTATATAGGTGCTCAGAGGTAATAATAGATAAAATTAGTGAGTAACCTCGGCACTCTAAATCTCCCAGACTAAGTCAGTAAGTCACAATGGATAGTAATGCAAAATCACTCTTTATTGGTCCATATTAATAAAAAATTTTTTTTCATAAGCATATATGTTTTTGTCCAAAACAAGTTACAAATGACGTTTCGGCCTGAGCCTTCGTCAGATTGGACTTATCTGCATGTAATCATGAAAAATGACAATAATCAGTATCACATAAGAGTGAGAGAACAATAACAAACTCGAACAATGTAGAGGTACAATTGGGATGCAGCAAAAAAATTGCAACACAGCAAGAAATGAAACACATGATACAAATGTCATAATACAGTACAAGGACAATATAGTAATGACAAATATGGGGTCAGAGTAGACTTAGACAGCTCTGGTACGAAAGAGATGTCAATCATAAAGTAACATGTGCAGTAGGTGTAGAGCTACAGTATGCATGGCAGAGCTAATGGGTAGACCGACCATAGAAAAAGAACGGAGAAAAAGTGGAGAAAAAGTGGAGAAAAAGTGGAGCATAAGAGGAGAAAAAGTGGAGAAAAAGTGGAGAAAAAGTGGAGAAAAAGTGGAGAAAAAGAGGAGAAAAAGTGGAGAAAAAAGTGGAGGAAAAAGTGGAGAAAAAGTGGAGAAAAAGTGGAGAAAAAGTGGAGATTAAGAGGAGAAAAAGTGGAGAAAAAGTGGAGAAAAAGTGGAGAAAAAGTGGAGAAAAAGTGGAGCATAAGAGGAGAAAAAGTGGAGAAAAAAGTGGAGAAAAAGTGGAGCATAAGAGGAGAAAAAGTGGAGCATAAGAGGAGAAAAAGTGGAGAAAAAGTGGAGCATAAGAGGAGAAAAAGTGGAGGAAAAAGTGGAGAAAAAGTGGAGAAAAAGTGGAGCATAAGAGGAGAAAAAGTGGAGAAAAAAGTGGAGAAAAAGTTGAGAAAAAGTGGAGAAAAAGTGGAGAAAAAGTGGAGCATAAGAGGAGAAAAAGTGGAGAAAAAAGTGGAGAAAAAGTGGAGCATAAGAGGAGAAAAAGTGGAGAAAAAGTGGAGAAAAAGTGGAGATTAAGAGGAGAAAAAGTGGAGAAAAAGTGGAGCATAAGAGGAGAAAAAGTGGAGAAAAAGTGGAGAAAAAGTGGAGAAAAAGTGGAGAAAAAGTGGAGCATAAGAGGAGAAAAAGTGGAGAAAAAAGTGGAGCATAAGAGGAGAAAAAGTGGAGAAAAAGTGGAGAAAAAGTGGAGAAAAAGTGGAGCATAAGAGGAGAAAAAGTGGAGAAAAAGTGGAGCATAAGAGGAGAAAAAGTGGAGAAAAAGTGGAGAAAAAGTGGAGCATAAGAGGAGAAAAAGTGGAGAAAAAGTGTAGAAAAAGTGGAGCATAAGAGGAGAAAAAGTGGAGAAAAAGTGGAGAAAAAGTGGAGCATAAGAGGAGAAAAAGTGGAGAAAAAGTGGAGCATAAGAGGAGAAAAAGTGGAGAAAAAAGTGGAGCATAAGAGGAGAAAAAGTGGAGAAAAAGTGGAGAAAAAGTGGAGAAAAAGTGGAGATTAAGAGGAGAAAAAGTGGAGAAAAAGTGGAGCATAAGAGGAGAAAAAGTGGAGAAAAAGTGGAGCATAAGAGGAGAAAAAGTGGAGAAAAAGTGGAGAAAAAGTGGAGAAAAAGTGTAGCATAAGAGGAGAAAAAGTGGAGAAAAAAGTGGAGAAAAAGTCGAGCATAAGAGGAGAAAAAGTGGAGAAAAAGTGGAGCATAAGAGGAGAAAAAGTGGAGAAAAAGTGTAGAAAAAGTGGAGCATAAGAGGAGAAAAAGTGGAGAAAAAGTGGAGAAAAAGTGGAGCATAAGAGGAGAAAAAGTGGAGAAAAAGTGGAGAAAAAGTGGAGCATAAGAGGAGAAAAAGTGGAGAAAAAGTGGAGCATAAGAGGAGAAAAAGTGGAGAAAAAGTGGAGAAAAAGTGGAGAAAAAGTGTAGCATAAGAGGAGAAAAAGTGGAGAAAAAAGTGGAGAAAAAGTCGAGCATAAGAGGAGAAAAAGTGGAGAAAAAGTGGAGCATAAGAGGAGAAAAAGTGGAGAAAAAGTGTAGAAAAAGTGGAGCATAAGAGGAGAAAAAGTGGAGAAAAAGTGGAGAAAAAGTGGAGCATAAGAGGAGAAAAAGTGGAGAAAAAGTGGAGCATAAGAGGAGAAAAAGTGGAGAAAAAAGTGGAGCATAAGAGGAGAAAAAGTGGAGAAAAAGTGGAGAAAAAGTGGAGATTAAGAGGAGAAAAAGTGGAGAAAAAGTGGAGCATAAGAGGAGAAAAAGTGGAGCATAAGAGGAGAAAAAGTGGAGCATAAGAGGAGAAAAAGTGGAGAAAAAGTGGAGCATAAGAGGAGAAAAAGTGGAGAAAAAGTGGAGAAAAAGTGGAGCATAAGAGAAGAAAAAGTGGAGAAAAAAGTGGAGAAAAAGTGGAGCATAAGAGGAGAAAAAGTGGAGAAAAAGTGGAGAAAAAGTGGAGAAAAAGTGGAGATTAAGAGGAGAAAAAGTGGAGAAAAAGTGGAGCATAAGAGGAGAAAAAGTGGAGAAAAAGTGGAGAAAAAGTGGAGAAAAAGTGGAGCATAAGAGGAGAAAAAGTGGAGAAAAAAGTGGAGCATAAGAGGAGAAAAAGTGGAGAAAAAGTGGAGAAAAAGTGGAGCATAAGAGGAGAAAAAGTGGAGAAAAAGTGGAGCATAAGAGGAGAAAAAGTGGAGAAAAAGTGGAGAAAAAGTGGAGCATAAGAGGAGAAAAAGTGGAGAAAAAGTGTAGAAAAAGTGGAGCATAAGAGGAGAAAAAGTGGAGAAAAAGTGGAGAAAAAGTGGAGCATAAGAGGAGAAAAAGTGGAGAAAAAGTGGAGAAAAAGTGGAGCATAAGAGGAGAAAAAGTGGAGAAAAAAGTGGAGCATAAGAGGAGAAAAAGTGGAGAAAAAGTGGAGAAAAGGTGGAGAAAAAGTGGAGATTAAGAGGAGAAAAAGTGGAGAAAAAGTGGAGCATAAGAGGAGAAAAAGTGGAGAAAAAGTGGAGAAAAAGTGGAGAAAAAGTGGAGCATAAGAGGAGAAAAAGTGGAGAAAAAGTGGAGAAAAAGTGGAGAAAAAGTGGAGCATAAGAGGAGAAAAAGTGGAGAAAAAAGTGGAGAAAAAGTGGAGCATAAGATGAGAAAAAGTGGAGAAAAAGTGGAGAAAAAGTGGAGAAAAAGTGGAGATTAAGAGGAGAAAAAGTGGAGAAAAAGTGGAGCATAAGAGGAGAAAAAGTGGAGAAAAAGTGGAGCATAAGAGGAGAAAAAGTGGAGAAAAAGTGGAGAAAAAGTGGAGCATAAGAGGAGAAAAAGTGGAGAAAAAGTGTAGAAAAAGTGGAGCATAAGAGGAGAAAAAGTGGAGAAAAAGTGGAGCATAAGAGGAGAAAAAGTGGAGAAAAAGTGGAGAAAAAGTGGAGCATAAGAGGAGAAAAAGTGGAGAAAAAGTGGAGCATAAGAGGAGAAAAAGTGGAGAAAAAAGTGGAGCATAAGAGGAGAAAAAGTGGAGAAAAAGTGGAGAAAAAGTGGAGAAAAAGTGGAGATTAAGAGGAGAAAAAGTGGAGAAAAAGTGGAGCATAAGAGGAGAAAAAGTGGAGAAAAAGTGGAGCATAAGAGGAGAAAAAGTGGAGAAAAAGTGGAGAAAAAGTGTAGCATAAGAGGAGAAAAAGTGGAGAAAAAAGTGGAGAAAAAGTCGAGCATAAGAGGAGAAAAAGTGGAGAAAAAGTGGAGCATAAGAGGAGAAAAAGTGGAGAAAAAGTGTAGAAAAATTGGAGCATAAGAGGAGAAAAAGTGGAGAAAAAGTGGAGAAAAAGTGGAGCATAAGAGGAGAAAAAGTGGAGAAAAAGTGGAGAAAAAGTGGAGCATAAGAGGAGAAAAAGTGGAGAAAA
Source organism: Anomaloglossus baeobatrachus (assembly GCF_048569485.1). NCBI lineage: Eukaryota > Metazoa > Chordata > Amphibia > Anura > Aromobatidae > Anomaloglossus > Anomaloglossus baeobatrachus. The sequence continues at coordinate 105,262,139 of NC_134361.1, forward strand.
AGTGGAGCATAAGAGGAGAAAAAGTGGAGAAAAAGTGGAGAAAAAGTGGAGAAAAAGTGTAGCATAAGAGGAGAAAAAGTGGAGAAAAAAGTGGAGAAAAAGTCGAGCATAAGAGGAGAAAAAGTGGAGAAAAAGTGGAGCATAAGAGGAGAAAAAGTGGAGAAAAAGTGTAGAAAAAGTGGAGCATAAGAGGAGAAAAAGTGGAGAAAAAGTGGAGAAAAAGTGGAGCATAAGAGGAGAAAAAGTGGAGAAAAAGTGGAGCATAAGAGGAGAAAAAGTGGAGAAAAAAGTGGAGCATAAGAGGAGAAAAAGTGGAGAAAAAGTGGAGAAAAAGTGGAGAAAAAGTGGAGATTAAGAGGAGAAAAAGTGGAGAAAAAGTGGAGCATAAGAGGAGAAAAAGTGGAGCATAAGAGGAGAAAAAGTGGAGAAAAAGTGGAGCATAAGAGGAGAAAAAGTGGAGAAAAAGTGGAGAAAAAGTGGAGCATAAGAGGAGAAAAAGTGGAGAAAAAAGTGGAGAAAAAGTGGAGCATAAGAGGAGAAAAAGTGGAGAAAAAGTGGAGAAAAAGTGGAGAAAAAGTGGAGATTAAGAGGAGAAAAAGTGGAGAAAAAGTGGAGCATAAGAGGAGAAAAAGTGGAGAAAAAGTGGAGAAAAAGTGGAGAAAAAGTGGAGCATAAGAGGAGAAAAAGTGGAGAAAAAAGTGGAGCATAAGAGGAGAAAAAGTGGAGAAAAAGTGGAGAAAAAGTGGAGCATAAGAGGAGAAAAAGTGGAGAAAAAGTGGAGCATAAGAGGAGAAAAAGTGGAGAAAAAGTGGAGAAAAAGTGGAGCATAAGAGGAGAAAAAGTGGAGAAAAAGTGTAGAAAAAGTGGAGCATAAGAGGAGAAAAAGTGGAGAAAAAGTGGAGAAAAAGTGGAGCATAAGAGGAGAAAAAGTGGAGAAAAAGTGGAGAAAAAGTGGAGCATAAGAGGAGAAAAAGTGGAGAAAAAAGTGGAGCATAAGAGGAGAAAAAGTGGAGAAAAAGTGGAGAAAAGGTGGAGAAAAAGTGGAGATTAAGAGGAGAAAAAGTGGAGAAAAAGTGGAGCATAAGAGGAGAAAAAGTGGAGAAAAAGTGGAGCATAAGAGGAGAAAAAGTGGAGAAAAAGTGGAGAAAAAGTGGAGAAAAAGTGGAGCATAAGAGGAGAAAAAGTGGAGAAAAAAGTGGAGAAAAAGTCGAGCATAAGAGGAGAAAAAGTGGAGAAAAAGTGGAGCATAAGAGGAGAAAAAGGGAAGAAAAAGTGGAGAAAAAGTGGAGAAAAAGTGGAGATTAAGTGGAGAAAAAGTGGAGAAAAAGTGGAGAAAAAGTGGAGCATAAGAGGAGAAAAAGTGGAGAAAAAGTGGAGAAAAAGTGGAGAAAAAGTGGAGCATAAGAGGAGAAAAAGTGGAGAAAAAAGTGGAGAAAAAGTGGAGCATAAGATGAGAAAAAGTGGAGAAAAAGTGGAGAAAAAGTGGAGAAAAAGTGGAGATTAAGAGGAGAAAAAGTGGAGAAAAAGTGGAGCATAAGAGGAGAAAAAGTGGAGAAAAAGTGAAGCATAAGAGGAGAAAAAGTGGAGAAAAAGTGGAGAAAAAGTGGAGCATAAGAGGAGAAAAAGTGGAGAAAAAGTGTAGAAAAAGTGGAGCATAAGAGGAGAAAAAGTGGAGAAAAAGTGGAGCATAAGAGGAGAAAAAGTGGAGAAAAAGTGGAGAAAAAGTGGAGCATAAGAGGAGAAAAAGTGGAGAAAAAAATGGAGCATAAGAGGAGAAAAAGTGGAGAAAAAGTGGAGAAAAGGTGGAGAAAAAGTGGAGATTAAGAGGAGAAAAAGTGGAGAAAAAGTGGAGCATAAGAGGAGAAAAAGTGGAGAAAAAGTGGAGCATAAGAGGAGAAAAAGTGGAGAAAAAGTGGAGAAAAAGTGGAGAAAAAGTGGAGCATAAGAGGAGAAAAAGTGGAGAAAAAAGTGGAGAAAAAGTCGAGCATAAGAGGAGAAAAAGTGGAGAAAAAGTGGAGCATAAGAGGAGAAAAAGGGAAGAAAAAGTGGAGAAAAAGTGGAGAAAAAGTGGAGATTAAGTGGAGAAAAAGTGGAGAAAAAGTGGAGCATAAGAGGAGAAAAAGTGGAGAAAAAAGTGGAGCATAAGAGGAGAAAAAGTGGAGAAAAAGTGGAGAAAAAGTGGAGATTAAGAGGAGAAAAAGTGGAGAAAAAGTGGAGAAAAAGTGGAGCATAAGAGGAGAAAAAGTGGAGAAAAAGTGGAGAAAAAGTGGAGCATAAGAGGAGAAAAAGTGGAGAAAAAAGTGGAGCATAAGAGGAGATAAAGTGGAGAAAAAGTGGAGAAAAAGTGGAGAAAAAGGGGAGCATAAGAGGAGAAAAAGTGGAGAAAAAGTGGAGAAAAAGTGGAGAAAAAGTGGAGATTAAGAGGAGAAAAAGTGGAGAAAAAGTGGAGCATAAGAGGAGAAAAAGTGGAGAAAAAGTGGAGAAAAAGTGGAGAAAAAGTGGAGAAAAAGTGGAGCATAAGAGGAGAAAAAGTGGAGAAAAAAGTGGAGCATAAGAGGAGAAAAAGTGGAGAAAAAGTGGAGAAAAAGTGGAGATTAAGAGGAGAAAAAGTGGAGAAAAAGTGGAGAAAAAGTGGAGCATAAGAGGAGAAAAAGTGGAGAAAAAGTGGAGAAAAAGTGGAGCATAAGAGGAGAAAAAGTGGAGAAAAAAGTGGAGCATAAGAGGAGATAAAGTGGAGAAAAAGTGGAGAAAAAGTGGAGAAAAAGGGGAGCATAAGAGGAGAAAAAGTGGAGAAAAAGTGTAGAAAAAGTGGAGCATAAGAGGAGAAAAAGTGGAGAAAAAGTGGAGAAAAAGTGGAGCATAAGAGGAGAAAAAGTGGAGAAAAAGTGGAGAAAAAGTGGAGAAAAAATGGAGATTAAGAGGAGAAAAAGTGGAGAAAAAGTGGAGCATAAGAGGAGAAAAAGTGGAGAAAAAGTGGAGCATAAGAGGAGAAAAAGTGGAGAAAAAGTGGAGCATAAGAGGAGAAAAAGTGGAGAAAAAAGTGGAGAAAAAGTCGAGCATAAGAGGAGAAAAAGTGGAGAAAAAGTGGAGCATAAGAGGAGAAAAAGGGAAGAAAAAGTGGAGAAAAAGTGGAGATTAAGTGGAGAAAAAGTGGAGAAAAAGTGGAGCATAAGAGGAGAAAAAGTGGAGAAAAAGTGGAGAAAAAGTGGAGAAAAAGTGGAGCATAAGAGGAGAAAAAGTGGAGAAAAAAGTGGAGAAAAAGTGGAGCATAAGAGGAGAAAAAGTGGAGAAAAAGTGGAGAAAAAGTGGAGAAAAAGTGGAGATTAAGAGGAGAAAAAGTGGAGAAAAAGTGTAGCATAAGAGGAGAAAAAGTGGAGAAAAAGTGGAGAAAAAGTGGAGAAAAAGTGGAGCATAAGAGAAAAAGTGGAGAAAAAAGTGGAGCATAAGAGGAGATAAAGTGGAGAAAAAGTGGAGAAAAAGTGGAGAAAAAGTGGAGATTAAGAGGAGAAAAAGTGGAGCATAAGAGGAGAAAAAGTGGAGAAAAAGTGGAGAAAAAGTGGAGCATAAGAGGAGAAAAAGTGGAGAAAAAGTGGAGCATAAGAAGAGAAAAAGTGGAGAAAAAGTGGAGAAAAAGTGGAGAAAAAGTGGAGCATAAGAGGAGAAAAAGTGGAGAAAAAAGTGGAGAAAAAAGTGGAGAAAAAGTTGAGAAAAAGTGGAGAAAAAGTGGAGAAAATGTGGAGATTAAGAGGAGAAAAAGTGGAGAAAAAGTGGAGCATAAGAGGAGAAAAAAGTGGAGAAAAAAGTGGAGAAAAAAGTGGAGAAAAAGTGGAGAAAAAAATGGAGAAAAAGTGGAGCACCCTTTGGTACCTTTCATGTGGCACTAAGGGGTGCTTAGCTTTGTATTTAGCCAAAAAAATGAAAAAAAAATGACGTAGGGTTCCCCCTAGTTTTGTAGCCAGCTAGGGTAAAGCAGACGGCTGCAGCCTGCAGACCACAGCTGGCAACCTCACCTTGGCTGGTAATCCAAAACTGAGGGCACCCCACGCTGTTATTTTAAATTAAATAAATAATTAAAAAAAAAAACACGTAGGGGTCCCCCAAAATTGGATCACCAGCCAAGGTAAAGCAGACAGCTGGGGCCTGATATTCTCAGACTAGGGAGGTCCATGGTTATTGGAATCTCCCCAGCCTAAAAATAGCAGGCCGCAGCCGCCCCAGAAGTGGCGCATCCATTAGATGCGCCAATCCTGGTGCTTTGCCCCAGCTCATCCCGCGCCCTGGTGCGGTGGCAAATGGGGTAATATATGGGGTTAATACCAGATGTGTAATGTCACCTGGCATCAAGCCCTGGGGTTGGTGAGGTCAGGCGTCTATCAGATACCCGACATCACCAACCCAGTCAGTAATAAAAAAAAATAGACGACAAACACATTTTTATTTGAAAAAACACTCCCCAAAACATTCCCAATTTAACCAAGGATGTTCCCCATTGGCTGGGAGAGCAATGCAGTGACCTGAGCTAACATCAATGGGTCAGCCCAGGTCACTGCAGGGGGTGACAAGTGCTGCTGTCAGCGAGGTACATTACCTGCGCTGATCTCCAGCACTGCCGACAGCCCCTGTCACTGAGGTCAATGACCGGCGCCTTCACATCAAGTATCGCGAGAGGTCCGTGACGTCACCGCCAGTGTCAGTCTCGGGTCGGAAGCGATAGGTGATGTGACAAGCGGCGGCCATGGAGGAAAGTGACAGCGCTGAGGTCGGGATGGCGGGACTTCATCACCGCAGGTAAGCCGAGCGGGGGGGGGGGGTGCGTGTGTGAGAGTGTGTGTGTGTGTATATGTATGTATACATGCCGCGGGCAGGAGGGGGCGGAGTGAGCTGAGCGGGAAGTGTGGGCTTCCTGCACGTAACTAAGATAAACATCGGGTTACTAACCAAAGCGCTTTGCTTGGATACCCGATGTTTATCTTGGTTACCAGCTTGTGGCAGGCTGCCAGCGATGGCTCCTGCACACTGTAGCTGGGAGGGGGGGGGGGGTGTGCGTGAGTGAGAGTGTGTGTGTGTGTATATGTATGTATACATGCCGCGGGCAGAAGGGGGCGGAGCGAGCTGAGCGGGAAGTGTGGGCTTCCTGCACGTAACTAAGATAAACATCGGGTTACTAACCAAAGCGCTTTGCTTGGATACCCGATGTTTATCTTGGTTACCAGCTTGTGGCAGGCTGCCAGCGATGGCTCCTGCACACTGTAGCTGTAAAAAGCCCTGCTTTTTGCTGCTAGAACCGTTCTCGAACGTTTCTAGAACTATCGAGCTTTTAGCAAAAAGCTCGAGTTCTAGTTCGATCTCGAACAGCCCAAAAATCACTCGAGCCTAGAACTGGAGAACCACGAACCGCGAACCGCGCTCAACTCTAATCGCGAGCCTTGCCTGAATGTTTTGTAAAGATCGAGTTCGAGTTGTGATATAATGTGAACTTGTGTCCGAACACCATACTTGGGCTTACAGTTATGGGATGGGGCGGGGGGCTGTAAAATAAAGAATATAGTTAATAATAAACATTGTCTTTATACTTACTGCTCCCGCAACGCGTCCTGCAGACTCTCTTTCCTGGCCGCTTCTTGTTCTGCATCCGATCAATGCTGTGCCCCCCCGGTAAGCACCACTGACTTAAGAACCTCCCATGATGTCATGCCATGTGACCAGTCTGGTGTGAATGTTGTACAGACATTGGCTTACAGACTGGTCACATGGTTATGACATCATCGAAGGTCCTGTTAACTGAACGAGTGTCGCGTCGCATCACCCGGCATGGTGCACACTCTCCCGACAGTGGCGGTCGGCTGCATGTGTTTCCATGCAGATGAGGCGCTCCTGTCCTGAGAGCATCAGGTTGTGTGGGGTGATGCAATGCGAGACACAAGTGGAACCATACCCTCACTGTCAGCCTGCTTCTCGCTCTGTATAGAGCAATGAAGCAGAGCTTACATGGCTCTCTCTGCTTCTTACTTTGTATAGACGCTGTCTGTACAGAGTGATAAAGCACAGCTGACAATGCTGTACCTGTGGACTACGTCGGGCTAAGGATATCTTTTATAATAAAGATGGAGTCTCTACATTTTTTTTTGTTTTATTTCTAATAAATAATTTCTTTCTTTGTCTTGTGGGGTTTTTTTTTACTGTTTACTGGAAAATCATGGTGGCCTTGTCTAATTCGGCTTGACACCATGAATTTCAGGCTTAGCACCATCTGATAATACAAAGCTGGTATTAATCCGTTTATTACCCAGTGTGCCACTGCCATCAATGCTCACACATTTTTTTTAAATTACTTTTTAAATAGTCAAAAAAAAATAATGGGCTTCCCTGTATTTTGATTGCCAGCCAATGTAAAGCAAGGCAGATGGAGGTGTCAGCCCATAGCTGTCCATTTTATCTGCGCTGAAAATTGAAAACATTATTTTTATACAAATATATAGTGTACATATATACATATATACAAACTCGTATATGTCTCCCAATAAAATAATTTGTACCAGCCTTGCCACTTTCAAAATATTAATTAAATCAGGAATAGAACACTCAGCCTTTTTTATAGTTCGTTTTAAATTGTATTTATATTTTTAGTTTAGTTTAGGCAAAATTCAAAAACAATTCTATTAATATTCAGAATATTTTGAAATAAGGATATTTTGAGCAATATTATTCTACCTAAGAATAATTCATTTTTATTATGCTATGAAAATGTAATTATTAATAGAACACAGGTCTGCAAGGGTAAAATTGTTTGAAAAGTAACAGGTGATTTTTATATACTTTTGATTGCTGAACTCACTAATATTGTAAAAAAAATTCTATCAGGTACAGCTTTTTCACAAACCCTTATGCCGTAGGTTTCCAAAAGAAGACAATTCTATTGCATCCCAAAAAGAATTCCTTCCATAGTTTTTAAAACAGTACTCAAGTTTATTGCAGTGATTTTCCTGGGCCGAGGGAAAAATCTAACATTAGGTACAATGTGAGCGAGTAGAGACTCTTTAATGATTCATCCAAAAAATGTCTGAAAGCTGCTACTACACAATGGTAGCAACTATGCTTCAGTGCCTTTATGACATTCTGTACACTTAAAGGAAAGCTATAAGAACTTATACTTTATTGTCAAGAAATGTAACTACGAAAATCAAGGATGGTCAATATGTGGTTATCTGAAAGTTCTCTTTGCTCCTTGAGCAGCAAAGAGTAGAGATGAGCGAACCGGTCCCGGTTCGGCTCGAGGTCGGTTCGCCGAACGGAGGTCCCGTTCGAGTTCGGCTCGTCGAACGTTCGACGAACCGAACTCGAGCCAATAGGAAACAATGGCAGGCAATCACAAACACAGAAAAACACCTAGAAAACACCCTCAAAGGTGTCCAAAAGGTGACAAACAACTCAAACACATGGGACAGTGACAAGGACATATACTCATGCGAAAACAAAACAGCTGGACAAGGAAAAAGAGGAGGACACACAGATATAGGCATGGCACGCCCTTCTAAAGTCATGTAAAACACCGCAAGGTGACTCCAAGCGGAGTCTCCCTTTTTTCCAAAAATTGTGCCCCACACACACCCACCCATTCAGTGGCAGCACTTGTGCCCTAGTTGTACACTTCACAGCTAGATTTGCATCAAGCACATTAAAAAATACGCCATAATTAACCGTCCCCAGGATGACACCAGGGTAGGTAGCAAAGTCTTTCCTGATCCCAGCTCTGTTCATCTTGGCTTCTTTTAAAAACACAGCAAGCAAGGGTTACTCCAAGCGGAGTCTCCCTTTTTTCCAAAAATTGGGCCACACAGACACCCACCCCATCAGTGGCAGCACTTGGGCCCTAGTTGCAAACAGGATGTTTTGATTTGCATCAAGCACATTCAAAAATACGCCATAATTAACCGTCCCCAGCATGACACCGGGGTAGGTAGATAAAGTCTTTGCTGAACCATGACTTGTTCATCTTGGCCTCTTTTAAAAACAATGTAAGCAAGGGTTACTCCAAGCGGAGTCTCCCTTTTTTCCAAAAATTGTGCCCCACACACACCCACCCATTCAGTGGCAGCACTTGTGCCCTAGTTGTACACTTCACAGCTAGATTTGCATCAAGCACATTCAAAAATACGCCATAATTAACCGTCCCCAGGATGACACCGGGGTAGGTAGCAAAGTCTTTCCTGATCCCAGCTCTGTTCATCTTGGCTTCTTTTAAAAACACAGCAAGCAAGGGTTACTCCAAGCGGAGTCTCCCTTTTTTCCAAAAATTGGGCCACACAGACACCCACCCCATCAGTGGCAGCACTTGGGCCCTAGTTGCAAACAGGATGTTTTGATTTGCATCAAGCACATTCAAAAATACGCCATAATTAACCATCCCCAGGATGACACCGGGGTAGGTAGCAAAGTCTTTCCTGATCCCAGCTCTGTTCATCTTGGCTTCTTTTAAAAACACAGCAAGCAAGGGTTACTCCAAGCGGAGTCTCCCTTTTTTCCAAAAATTGGGCCACACAGACACCCACCCCATCAGTGGCAGCACTTGGGCCCTAGTTGCAAACAGGATGTTTTGATTTGCATCAAGCACATTCAAAAATACGCCATAATTAACCGTCCCCAGCATGACACCGGGGTAGGTAGATAAAGTCTTTGCTGAACCATGACTTGTTCATCTTGGCCTCTTTTAAAAACAATGTAAGCAAGGGTTACTCCAAGCGGAGTCTCCCTTTTTTCCAAAAATTGTGCCCCACACACACCCACCCATTCAGTGGCAGCAGTTGTGCCATAGTTGTACACTTCACAGCTAGATTTGCATCAAGCACATTCCAAATCCACAAGCATTTACTCTCCCCAGGATGACACAGGGGTTGTAAATTCCTTCTGGATCCATGACTTGTTCATTTTGATGAACGTCAGTCTGTCCACATTGTCACTGGACAGACGCGTGCGCTTATCTGTCAGCACACACCCAGCAGCACTGAAGACACGTTCAGAGACAACGCTGGCAGCTGGACACGACAAAATCTCCAAGGCGTAAGTTGCGAGCTCTGGCCATTTTTCTAGGTTTGAAGCCCAAAAGGAGCAAGGCTCCAGTTGCACAGTCATGGCATCGATGTTCATTTGGAGATACTCCTGTATCATCCTCTCCAGCCGTTGACTATGTGTCAGATTTGTTGTCTCTGGTGGCCTTGCAAAAGATGGTCTAAAAAAATTATGAAAAGATTCCATAAAATTGCTGTTACCAGCACCAGATACGGTCCTACTGGTACGGGTAGACTGTTAAAGATGACGAGACCGTCCCATGTTTGTCAAGTTACAACTGGGAGATTCACTCCCTGCACCTGCACGGTTGTTTGGTGGAAAAGCCGAGCTAAGATCGAGTAACAGCTTCTGCTGATAGTCCTGCATACGTGCGTCCCTTTCTATGGCTGGAATTATGTCACAAAATTTGGACTTGTACCGGGGATCTAATAGTGTGGCAATCCAGTAGTCATCATCACTTCTAATTTTGACACTACGACTGTCATGTTGGAGGTAGTGCAACAAAAAGGCACTCATGTGTCTTGCGCAGCCATGCGGACCAAGTCCACGTTGTGTTTGTGGCATAGAGGTGCTACCCGTTCTTTCTTCCTCTGACATCTCCCCCCAACCTCTTTCAACTGAAATTTGACCAAGGTCTCCCTCATCCGCTGAGTCTTCCATGTCCATGGACAGTTCGTCCTCCATTTCTTCATGTTCTCCTGCACCTTGCTCAACATTTCGCCTGCTACTATGCGCCCTTGTCGATCCCTGTCCCCCATGGTCCCATGCCTGCTGCGTTGGTGATGATGAACGTCTGGACCTTGGTGATGTTGTTGTCCCTTGCGCATATGAATCCTCCTGTAGTTCCTCCCCTTCATGTTGTCCTGTAACATGTGGAGAGTTGAATTCCAGCGTGTCGCCACATCGCATTTCAGGCGATGAACCGGCAGGCCGAAAGACTTCTGGAGCGATGCAAGTCGCTCTGCTGCGGCGCTTGAACGGCGGAAGTGAGCAGACAGTTTTCGTGCCCTGTTCAAAAGGCCATCTAGGCCGGGATAGTGTGTTAAAAATTGCTGGACGACAAGGTTCAACACGTGAGCCATACAAGGTACGTGTGTCACCTTGCCCAGGCGAAGGGCCGCACCCAGGTTTGCAGCATTGTCGCACACGGCCTTACCAGGCTGCAGGTTGAGTGGAGACAACCATTTATTAAACTCGGACCGCAGAGCTGACCACAACTCCTCAGCTGTGTGACTCTTATTCCTGATGCCGTTGCGCTCTGCTGCCAGCATAGTAATGAGGCGTGCGTGATTCCTTCTGCGCAGTGAGAACGCTGGTGGCCTGACCAGGCAGGCTTGGGGCGGAGGTGGAGGACCCAGATGAGGTGGAGGATGCAGAAGCAGTGGCGGAACTTGGACAGACAGAGGATTGACACACAAGTCGTGGGGACGGCAAGACTTGTGCAGCAGACCCTTCACCATCTATCACCATAGTTACCCAGTGCCCAGTCAGCGACATGTAACGTCCCTGTCCATGCTTACTGGTCCAAGTATCGGTGGTGAAATGCACCCATTCACACACAGAGTTTCTCAAGGAAGCGGTGATGTTGTGTGCGACATGCTGGTGTAGCGCGGGCACACCTTTCTTAGAGAAGTAGTGGCGACTAGGCATCTGGTACTGGGGCACAGCGACAGACATAAGGTCTCTAAAATCCTGTGTGTCCACTAGGCGGAAAGGCAGCATTTCGGTAGCCAACAGCTTACAGAGGGATAGAGTCAACCTCTTAGCTTTGTCATGGGTCGGAGGAAGTGGCCTTTTATTTGACCACATCTGAGGGACAGAGATCTGGCTGCTGTGTGTAGACGGTGTTGAGTAGGGTGTCCCTGGAAAAATGCAGGTTTGTGAGGAAAGTGCAGGCGGAGACATGATGTTGCCTTCATCCAACGTTGGTGCTATCGATGTCTGAGAGAGCTGCACACACTCACTTGTTTCCCCTTCCAAAACAACTGACGACCTACCAAGCAAACTGCCTGTTGCGGTTACAGTGGTGGAAGTTGTGGGTGGAAAAACAGGTGTGACAGCTGTCCCAACAGTCCTAGAAGATGACGAGCGCGCGGATGCACTGGAAGGGGCAGGCGGTGGATGGTTTGCTCCGCTAGGCTGCATTGCAGCACGGTGAGCTTCCCACCGGGCCATATGATATTTATTCATGTGACGATTCATGGAAGAAGTTGTCAAACTGCTGAGGTTTTGACCTCTACTAAGACGACCATGACAAATTTTACATATCACATAATTTGGGCGATCTTTTTCTATGTCAAAAAAGGACCAGGCTAGGCAAGGCTTAGAGGCCATGCGACCTGTTGATCCACCCCGAATAATGCTCAGAGGCAGAGTGGTGGCTGAGGATGCAGTTGTAGACGTGCTACCAGTGCTCCGACTCTGTCCAGGAAGGCGCAAGGTAACTTCGTCGTCGGTTGCATCCTCCTCCACCGCCTCTGTTGACCTCCTCGAGTGCCTGACTGGGGGTTGACAGTAGGTGGGATCTAGAACTTCATCATCAATTGTTGTGTTTGCACTCCCCTCCCCCTCTGACCGAGCCTCTTCTTGCCCTGACCGAATATTTAAGTTGTCATCCCAATCGGGTATCTGCGTCTCATCTTCATCAGAATGTTCCTCATTGTCTATAACCACAGGTGTTACAGTTTGTGACAAAGGGTCAACATTATGCTCAGAAACTTGTTCCTCACGGCCTGAATCCGAGTCACAAAGGTTCTGGGCATCACTGCAGACCATTTCCTGTTCTGTACTCACTGTAGCTTGGGAGCAGACCTCTGATTCCCAGGCTATAGTGTGACTGAACAGCTCTGCAGACTCAGCCATCTCAGTTCCACCATACTGTGCAGGGCTGATGGAGACTTCAGAGCTGGGAGAAATCAAGTGTGATTGGGATGACAACTCAGAGGACTGGTGTTTTTTGGATGCGGTACTTGAAGTGGCTGAGAGGGCACTTGTTGGACCACTTGAGATCCATTCAAGCATTTTCCTTTTTTGCCCATCATCTACCTTTCTTCCTGTTGTTCGTGTCCGTAAAAAAGGGAGCACATCGGATTGTCCATGGTAAGTAGTAGACATCTTACTTTTGCTGGTAGAGGGTCTATCTTCAGCAGATGATAATGGAGCTTTGCCACCTTCCCCACGGACAAAACCTTTTTTGCCTTTTACACCACGCCTCTTCCCCTTTCCACCAGCATCTGTCATTTTGCCACTCATGTTGATTGCGACAAGATTGTGGACTGAAAATGTGGTAGTAAAAATTGAGAGGTGGTGTAGATTGCAGTGGTGGTCTAGCTTTATTAACAGCAGAATAATAAAGAATAAATATCCCTGACAATGCAACTACAGACCCTTAAACTGGCAGCAAAAATTGCTAGTGTAATGGCTTAGTTATAATGAGTTGGAGTGTGCAATGCAGGCAGACGCGCTCTGCAAATGTCTTTGCACTAGTGGGACTATAGCAAAGTCCAATAGCCACGTATAGGATGCCACTAGGTACACTGAGTGTTTGCTAGTGTAATGGCTTAGTTATAATGAGTTGGAGTGTGCAATGCAGGCAGACGCGCTCTGCAAATGTCTTTGCACTAGTGGGACTATAGCAAAGTCCAATAGCCACGTATAGGATGCCACTAGGTACACTGAGTGTTTGCTAGTGTAATGGCTTAGTTATAATGAGTTGGAGTGTGCAATGCAGGCAGACGCGCTCTGCAAATGTCTTTGCACTAGTGGGACTATAGCAAAGTCCAATAGCCACGTATAGGATGCCACTAGGTACACTGAGTGTTTGCTAGTGTAATGGCTTAGTTATAATGAGTTGGAGTGTGCAATGCAGGCAGACGCGCTCTGCAAATGTCTTTGCACTAGTGGGACTATAGCAAAGTCCAATAGCCACGTATAGGATGCCACTAGGTACACTGAGGGTTTGCTAGTGTAATGGCTTAGTTATAATGAGTTGGAGTGTGCAATGCAGGCAGACGCGCTCTGCAAATGTCTTTGCACTAGTGGGACTATAGCAAAGTCCAATAGCCACGTATAGGATGCCACTAGGTACACTGAGTGTTTGCTAGTGTAATGGCTTAGTTATAATGAGTTGGAGTGTGCAATGCAGGCAGACGCGCTCTGCAAATGTCTTTGCACTAGTGGGACTATAGCAAAGTCCAATAGCCACGTATAGGATGCCACTAGGTACACTGAGTGTTTGCTAGTGTAATGGCTTAGTTATAATGAGTTGGAGTGTGCAATGCAGGCAGACGCGCTCTGCAAATGTCTTTGCACTAGTGGGACTATAGCAAAGTCCAATAGCCACGTATAGGATGCCACTAGGTACACTGAGTGTTTGCTAGTGTAATGGCTTAGTTATAATGAGTTGGAGTGTGCAATGCAGGCAGACGCGCTCTGCAAATGTCTTTGCACTAGTGGGACTATAGCAAAGTCCAATAGCCACGTATAGGATGCCACTAGGTACACTGAGTGTTTGCTAGTGTAATGGCTTAGTTATAATGAGTTGGAGTGTGCAATGCAGGCAGACGCGCTCTGCAAATGTCTTTGCACTAGTGGGACTATAGCAAAGTCCAATAGCCACAGATAGGATGCCACTAGGTACACTGAGTGTTTGCTAGTGTAATGGCTTAGTTATAATGAGTTGGAGTGTGCAATGCAGGCAGACGCGCTCTGCAAATGTCTTTGCACTAGTGGGACTATAGCAAAGTCCAATAGCCACAGATAGGATGCCACTAGGTACACTGAGTGTTTGCTAGTGTAATGGCTTAGTTATAATGAGTTGGATTGTGCAACGCAGGCAGACGCGCTCTGCAAATGTCTTTGCACTAGTGGGACTATAGCAAAGTCCAATAGCCACAGATAGGATGCCACTAGGTACACTGAGTGTTTGCTAGTGTAATGGCTTAGTTATAATGAGTTGGAGTGTGCAATGCAGGCAGACGCGCTCTGCAAATGTCTTTGCACTAGTGGGACTATAGCAAAGTCCAATAGCCACGTATAGGATGCCACTAGGTACACTGAATGTTTGCTAGTGTAATGGCTTAGTTATAATGAGTTGGAGTGTGCAGAGGACAAGAGGGTACAGTGGCAGGATTGTGGTGCTCTGGGAAGAGGAATGGAAGCCTGCCTTTCTATTCCCTCCTAATGGTGAAATGCAGGGAGGAAATCCCTGACCTTGGCTACACAGACGCTGTGGCTGTTTTCAGGACCTGTCACCTATGGCTCTCTGACCCTGCCGGTTTGAGCCCTTAAAAGGACTGCTATAAAGTGCTCTCCCTAAGCTGTCTAACGCTGTGTATGCAGCGCATACAGCTGTATCGGCGATAGGACTCAGGAGGAGGACGGAGCTGCGACAGTGATGTCTGACACCAAAGACGCAGAAGGCAGATAATGGCGTCCTGGAAGAAAATGTCCGTTTTTATAATGCAGGGACATGTGACATGGACATCCTATCACACATGCCGTTGCTTCTCTGGCTCAAAGTCCACTTAGCTGTGTGTGTGTCTGGGATTGGCTGACATGCTGGCCCGCCCCACAAGACGCGCGCGCTTAGGGAAGGAAGACAAGAAAAAAAAAAAAAATGGCGATCGCCATTATAGAAACAGCAGTGATCTGAAGGCGCTGTTCACGCACACTATACACTGAAATGTCATAATAGTGTGATTCACAGAGTGACTTACACTATTACAGCAGAAACCAAGCTATGATTTAGCTGTTTTTTTGATGCTAGAACCGTTCTCGAACGTTTCTAGAACTATCGAGCTTTTGCAAAAAGCTCGAGTTCTAGTTCGATCTAGAACAGGCCCCAAAATCACTCGAGCCTAGAACTGGAGAACCACGAACCACGAACCGCGCTCAACTCTAGCAAAGAGGAATCTTTAAGTACCCATGCTTTTATTGAGAATGGGACATCGAGCATAGGATTCATCACTGAAGCAAAGAAACAAGAACACAAAGTACTGCCACCACTTCACATTAAGCTTAAGGCCCCGTTACATGCAGAGACGTATTTAACGATATATCGCCGGGGTCACGGATTCCGTGACGCACATCCGGCATCATTAGCGACGTTGTTCCATGTGACACCAACGAGCGGCCGTTAACAATGGAAAATACTCACCATATCGTCCATCGTTGACACGTCGTTCATTTTCTAAAAAATCGTTGATTGTTGAGGACGCAGGTTGTTCATCGTTCCCGAGGCAGCACACATCGCTACGTGTGACACCTCAGGAATGACGAACTACAGCTTACTTGTGGCTGCCAGCAATGAGGAAGGAAGAAGGTGGGCGGGATGTTACAGCCGCTCATCTCCACCCCTCCACTTCTATTGGCCGGCCGCTTAGTGACGCCGCTGTGACGCCGCATGAACCGCCCCCTTAGAAAGGAGGCGGTTTGCCGGCCACAGCGACGTCGCTAGGCAGGTAAGTCTGTGTGATGGGTCCTAATGATATTGTGCGCCACAGGCAACGATTTGCCCATGACGCACAAACGACGGGGGTGGGTACGCTTGATAGCGATATCGCTGCGTATAAAGCCCCTTTTAGACTCATTAAGCATTTTGTGAAAGATCTACTGAAAGGAGAGACTTTTGCGTACCTGTGTACCAAGTTTCAGGAACTGTCTGAAGCACAACTGAAAGGAGATGGAATAACAATGCAAAGGTAGATGGAACGTTAACATGATGGCGGACTACTGCTAGATGGTTCACAGGGAAGATTCACAGTTCTTTTATAAGAGAAAAGGTATCAAGAGAAGCTTTGATGAGAAAAAGAAAAGGCACAAGAATTAATTTCCAATAAAATTGCAGAAAGAATGTTCAATACATTTATATATACAGTATAACGCTGTGCACATTTTTGCTACAATAAAGATTTTTCTTGTTCCTCTGACTTGTAAATAATTTCTCACATGTTTTGTGTAAAATTCAAGATGGATTCCAACTGTAATGCTCCATTGAGGCAAATTGAGAGACCTGAGAGCACTCCCCATTAGAAGGCAAGTGTTAACAGTGCAGACAGTGGCGGAGTCAGTGTTGACTGACGGTCTCTGACACTGGGGATTAGACTTGAGGAGTGACTCTGAAATAGTAGCATAGGTAGTCTATCCATAGTGATAGGCTCCTCTACACCAAGTCAAGCCCTGTATCTATAGCATGACGGGGCAAGCAAAGCAGGGAATCACTTGCCCATGACTACACCGCCCCACCACACATACACAGTTGCGAAATGTTTTACTTGGTCTTTTTTTGGCTACAATTCTTGAAAGGAAAATAAACAGGAAAGTTTGTTAAAATGCAAGGGTGATAAGTTGCAGTAGTTCCTTAGAAAAACAGATTGTTGGCACCCCACTGGTATAATATGTTTGAAATCCACTTGTGCAGGAGTTTTGTTCTAAATTCATCTTTAGATAAAAGAGAGTTAATGAAAGGATAATTTCCTCTCATATGCTAATTAAATATCCTACAAGGAGTAGACAAGCAGATCACTGTAGGGGACTGATCCTAGAGATATTCTATGAAACAATTGGACTTGTGTTCATTATGCTAGTTTTAGTGATTCGCTTTGTAAAGTTGATTTACAAATACATCCTCTATAATCCTATTTAACACTTACAGAATGCAGGCAAGCTCCATATATAACAAACAGAAATACCTAATAATATATTTGATTTTAGTTGTAAACTGAAATTTAACTAATAAACAAATACACAAATGAAATACTGTAAATTATATGCTTTTATGTTATACTAGGCACATCACAATGTATTATAAAATCATAATCGGTATCCCATTAATACGATCTCCAGTGATTAGCTTCTCGTTGTGAAACACCTAGGCAGTAAAAGTGCTTTGTTCATACAATATGAAGTTAGGAAAACTAAACTATCTTACATATCGATGTGTGCAGATTAGAGATGAGCGAACCGGTCGTGGTTCAGCTCGAGTTCGGTTCGTCGAACGGAGGTCTCGTTCGAGTTCAGTTCATCGAACGTTCGACGAACCAAACTCGAACCGCATAGGAAACAATGGCAGGCAATCACAAACACATAAAAACACCTAGAAAACACCCTAAAAGGTGTCCAAAAGGTGACAAACAACTCACAACACAACACAAACACATGGGAAAGTGACAAGGACATATACTCATGCGAAAACAAAAGAGCTGGACAAGGAAAAAGAGGAGGAGACACAGATATAGGCATGGCACGCCCTTCTAAAATCATGTAAAACACCTCAAGGTGACTCCAAGCGGAGTCTCCCTTTTTTCCAAAAATTGGGCCACACACACACCCACCCCTTCAGAGGCAGCACTTGTGCCCCAGTTGTACACTTCACAGCTAGATTTGCATCAAGCACATTCAAAAATACGACATTCTTAGACGTCCCCAGGATGGCACCGGGGTAGGTAGCAAAGTCTTTCCTGATTCCAGATCTGTTCATCTTGGCTCCTTTTTAAAAACACTGTAAGCAAGGGTTACTCCAAGCGGAGTCTCCCTTTTTTCCAAAAATTGGGCCCCACAGACACTAACCCCTTCAGTGGCAGCAGTTGTTCCCCAGTTGTACACTTCACAGCTAGATTTGCATCAAGCACATTCAAAAATACGCCATCCTTAACCGTCCCCAGGATGACACCGGGGTAGGTAGCAAAGTCTTTCCTGATCCCAGTTCTGTTCATCTTGGCTCCTTTTTAAAAACACTGTAAGCAAGGGTTACTCCAAGCGGAGTCTCCCTTTTTTCCAAAAATTGGGCCCCACAGACACCCCATCAGTGGCAGCACTTGTGCCCTAGTTGCAAACAGGATGTTTTGATTTGCATCAAGCACATTTAAAAATACGCCATCCTTAACCGTCCCCAGGATGACACTGGGGTAGATAGCAAAGTCTTTGCTGAACCATGACTTGTTCATCTTGGCTCCTTTTAAAAAACACAGCAAGCAAGGGTTACTCCAAGCGGAGTCCCCATTTTTTCCAAAAATTGGGCCCCACACACACCCACCCCTTCAGTGGCAGCAGTTGTGTCCCAATTGTACACTTCACGGCTAGATTTGCATCAAGCACATTCAAAAATACGCCATTCTTAACTGTCCCCAGGATGACACCGGGGTAGGTAGCAAAGTCTTTCCTGATCCCAGCTCTGTTCATCTTGGCTCCTTTTTAAAAACACAGCAAACAAGGGTTACTCCAAGCGGAGTCTCCCTTTTTTTCTAAAAATTGGGCCCCACAGACACCCCATCAGTGGCAGCACTTGTGCCCTAGTTGAAAACAGGATGTTTTGATTTGCATAAAGCACATTCAAAAATACGCCATCCTTAACCGTCCCCAGGATGACACCGGGGTAGGTAGCAAAGTCTTTGCTGAACCATGACTTGTTCATCTTGGATCCTTTTAAAAAACACAGCAAGCAAGGGTTACTCCAAACGGAGTCTCCCTTTTTTTCAAAAATTGGGCCCCACACACACTCACCCCTTCAGTGGCAGCAGTTGTGCCCCAGTTGTACATTTCACAGCTAGATTTGCATCAAGCACATTCAAAAATACGCCATTCTTAACCGTCCCCAGGATGACACCGGGGTAGGTAGCAAAGTCTTTGCTGAACCATGACTTGTTCATCTTGGCTCCTTTTAAAAAACACAGCAAGCAAGGGTTACTCCAAGCGGAGTCTCCCTTTTTTCCAAAAATTGGGCCCCACAGACACCCCATCAGTGGCAGCACTTGTGCCCTAGTTGCAAACAGGATGTTTTGATTTGCATCAAGCACATTCCAAATCCACAAGCATTTACTCTCCCCAGGATGACACAGGGGTAGTAAATTTCTTGTGGATCCATGACTTGTTCATTTTGATGAACGTTAGTCTGTCCACATTGTCACTGGACAGACGCGTGCGCTTATCTGTCAGCACACACCCAGCAGCACTGAAGACACATTCAGAGACAACGCTGGCAGCTGGACATGACAAAATCTCCAAGGCGTAAGTTGAGAGCTCTGGCCATTTTTCAAGATTTGAAGCCCAAAATGAGCAAGGCTCCATTTGTAAAGTCATGGCATCGATGTTTATTTGGAGATACTCCTGTATCATCCTCTCCAGCCGTTGACTATGTGTCAGACTTGTTGTCTCTGGTGGCCTTGCAAAGGACGGTCTAAAAAAATTATGAAAAGATTCCATAAAATTGCTGTTACCAGCACCAGATACGGTGCTACTGGTACGGGTAGACTGTTGAAGATGACGAGACCGTCCCATGTTTGTCAAGTTACAACTGGGAGATTCACTCCCTGCACCTGCACGGTTGTTTGGTGGAAAAGCCGAGCTAAGATCGAGTAACAGCTTCTGCTGATACTCCTGCATACGTGCGTCCATTTCTATGGCTGGAATTATGTCACAAAATTTGGACTTGTACCGGGGATCTAATAGTGTGGCAAGCCAGTAGTCATCATTACTTCTAATTTTGACAATACGAGGGTCATGTTGGAGGTAGTGCAGCAAGAAGGCGCTCGTGTGTCTTGCGCAGCCATGCGGACCAAGTCCACGCTGTGTTTGTGGCATAGAGGTGCTAACCGTTCATTCTTCCTCTGACATCTCTCCCCAACCTCTTTCAACAGAAATTTGACCAAGGTCTCCCTCATCCGCTGAGTCTTCCATGTCCATGGACAGTTCGTCCTCCATTTCTTCATGTTCTCCTGCACCTTCCTCAACATCTCGCCTGCTACCATGCGCCCTTGTTGATCCCTGTCCCCCATGGTCCCATGCCTGCCGCGTTGGTGATGATGAACGTCTGGACCTTGGTGATGTTATTGTGTCTTGTGCATATGAATCCTCCTGTAGTTCCTCCCCTTCCTGTCGTCTCACCCCCTGACTCCGAATAGTGTGTAGCGTGTGCTCCAGCATGTAAATGACTGGAATTGTCATGCTGATAATGGCATTGTCAGCGCTAAACATATTCGTCGCCATGTCAAAACTGTGCAGAAGGGTGCATAGGTCCTTGATCTGAGACCACTCCATCAGGGTGATCTGCCCCACCTCTGCATCTCGTTGGCCAAGGCTATACGTCAAGACGTATTGCACCAGGGCTCGGCGGTGCTGCCACAGTCCCTGTAACATGTGGAGAGTCGAATTCCAGTGTGTCGCCACATCGCATTTCAGGCGATGAACTGGCAGGCCGAAAGACTTCTGGAGCGATGCAAGTCGCTCAGTTGCAGCGGTTGAACGGCGGAAGTGAGCTAACAGATTTCGTGCCCTGGTCAGAAGGCCATCTAGGCCGGGATAGTGTGTTAAAAATTGCTGGACAACAAGGTTCAACATGTGAGCCATACAAGGCACGTGTGTCACCTTGCCCAGGCGAAGGGCCGCACCCAGGTTTGCAGCATTGTCGTACACGGACTTACCAGGCTGAAGGTTGAGTGGAGACAACCATTTATTAAACTCAGTCTGCAGAGCTGCCCACAACTCATCCGCTGTGTGACTCCTATTCCCAAGACATGTCAAGCTAAAGACCGCCTGATGCCGTTGCGCTCTGCTTCCAGCATAGTTATGAGGGGTGCGTGATTCCTTCTGCGCAGTGAGTACGCTGGTGGCCTGACAAGGCAGGCTTGGGGCGGAGGTGGAGGACCCAGATGAGGTGGAGGAGGCAGAAGCAGTGGCGGAACTTGGAAAGACAGAGGATTGACACACAAGTCGTGGGGATGGCAAGACTTGTGCAGCAGACCCTTCACCATCTAACACGATAGTTACCCAGTGCCCAGTCAGCGACATGTAACGTCCCTGTCCATGCTTACTGGTCCAAGTATCGGTGGTGAAATGCACCCGTTCACACACAGAGTTTCTCAAGGAAGCGGTGATGTTGTGTGCGACATGCTGGTGTAGCGCGGGCACACCTTTCTTAGAGAAGTAGTGGCGACTGGGCATCTGGTACTGGGGCACAGCGACAGACATAAGGTCTCTAAAATCCTGTGTGTCCACCAGGCGGAAAGGCAGCATTTCGGTAGCCAAGAAATTACAGAGGGATAGAGTCAACCTCTTAGCTTTGTCATGGGTCGCAGGAAATGGCCTTTTATTTGTCCACATCTGAGGGACAGAGATCTGGCTGCTGTGGGTAGACGGTGTTGAGTAGGGTGTCCCTGGAAAAATGCAGCTTTGTGAGGAAAGTGCAGGCGTAGACATGATGTCGCCTTTATCCAACGTTGGTGCTATCGATGTCTGAGAGAGCTGTACACACGTACTTGTTTCCCCTTCCAAACCAACTGACGACCTACCAAGCAAACTGCCTGTTGCGGTTACAGTGGTGGAAGTTGTGCGTGGAAAACCAGGTGTGACAGCTGTCCCCACAGTCCTAGAAGACGAAGAGCGCGCGGATGCACTAGATGGGGCAGGCGCTAGATGGTTCGCTCCGCTAGGCCGCATTGCAGCACGGTGAGCTTCCCACTGGGACATATGATATTTATTCATGTGACGATTCATGGAAGAAGTTGTCAAACTGCTGAGGTTTTGCCCTCTACAAACAGAATCATGACAAATTTTACAGATCACATAATTTGGGCGATCTTTTGCTATGTCAAAAAAGGACCAGGCTAGGCAAGGCCTAGAGGGCATGCGACCTGCTGATCCACCCCGACTAGTGCTCAGAGGCACAGTGGTGGCTGAGGATGCAGTTGTAGACGTGCTACCAGTACTCTGACTCTGTCCAGGAAGGCGCAAGGTAACTTCATCGTCAGTTGCATCCTCCTTCACCGTCTCTGTTGACCTTCTCGAGGGCCTGACTGTGGGTTGACAGTAGTTGGGATCTAGAACTTCCTCATCAATTGTTGTGTTTGCACTCCCCTCACCCTCAGACCGAGCCTCTTCTTGCCCTGACCGAATATTTAAGTTTAAAAATAACGAATAACGTTTGGAACACCATTCTAAGTCTGAACTGGGTGCAAAAAACCTAAAAAAACATCACTATGGGGAAATAAGGTATGCACACCAGTGACTATGTAAGGAGAATACATGGAATAGCAGAAACTGCTGTGTGAATACTGACTTGAAAAATCCAATAGCTATATGAAGAGTGAAAATGTGAAAAATGGAATCTGCATTACTGCCATGAACATATGAATCAAGAGAAATTTAGCTACTGAATTGATCAATGCAATAGAGCCCCAACACTACGCCAAAGTATTTCTCTACGTTGGGGTCCCTAGCTTGTGTGTGTCCTCTCATGCAGTTAAAAAACTTACCGTGTATGGGAAGCTGAGACCCAGGCTATTTATGCGTATTATATGGATTGGCAATAGGTGTGGTGGGGAGGGTTCACAAACGAAAAACTACTAACAATAACGAATAACGTTTGGAACACCATTCTAAGTCTGAACTGGGTGCACCCACTTTTTGCACCCAGTTCAGACTTAGAATGGTGTTCCAAACGTTATTCGTTATTGTTAGTAGTTTTTCGTTTGTGAACCCTCCCCACCACACCTATTGCCAATCCATATAATACGCATAAATAGCCTGGGTCTCAGCTTCCCATACACGGTAAGTTTTTTAACTGCATGAGAGGACACACACAAGCTAGGGACCCCAACGTAGAGAAATACTTTGGCGTAGTGTTGGGGCTCTATTGCATTGATCAATTCAGTAGCTAAATTTCTCTTAATTCATATGTTCATGGCAGTAATGCAGATTCCATTTTTCACATTTTCACTCTTCATATAGCTATTGGATTTTTCAAGTCAGTATTCACACAGCAGTTTCTGCTATTCCATGTATTCTCCTTACATAGTCACTGGTGTGCATACCTTATCTCCCCATACGAATATTTAAGTTGTCATCCCAATCTGGTATCTGCGTCTCATCGTCATCAGTATGTTCCTCATTGTCTATAACAACAGGTGTTACAGTTTGTGAAAAAGGGTCAACATTATGCTCAGAAACTTGGTCCTCACGGCCTGAATCAGAGTCACAAAGGTTCTGGGCATCACTGCAGACCATTTCCTGGTCTGTACTCACTGTAGCTTGGGAGCATACCTCTGATTCCCAGGCTATAGTGTGACTGAACAGCTGTGCAGACTCAGCCATCTCAGTTCCACCATACTGTGCAGGGCGGATGGAGACTTCAGAGCTGGGAGAAAGCAAGTTTGATTGGGATGACAACTCAGAGGACTGGTGTTTTTTGGATGCGGTAATTGAGGTGGTGGAGAGGGCACTTGTTGGACCACTTGAGATCCATTCCAGCATTTTCCTTTTTTGGCCATCATATACCTTTGTTCCAGTTGTTCGCGTCCGTAAAAAAGGGAACACATCGGATTGTCCACGGTATGTAGTAAACATCTTACTTTTGCTGGAAGATGGTCTATCTTCAGCAGATGTTAATGGAGCTTTGCCACCTTCCCCACGGACAAACCCTTTTTTTCCTTTTCCAACACGCCTCTTCCCCTTTCCACCAGCATCTGTCATTTTTCCACTCATTTTGATTGCGACAAGATTGTGCACTTAAAATGTGGTAGTAAAAATTGAGAGGTGGTGTAGATTTCAGCGGTCGTCTAGCTTTGTTAAAAGCAAAATAAACAACAATAATTATCCCTGACAATGCAACTACGGCCCTTAAACTGGCAGCAGTGTTTGCTAGTATAATGGCTTAGTAACTATGAGTTTGAGTGTGCAATGCAGGCAGACGTGCTGCAAATATCTTTGCACTAGTGGGACAATACAGAAGTCCAACAGCCACTTTTATGATGCCACTAAGTTCACTCAGTGTTTGCTAGTATAATGGCTTAGTAACAATTAGTTTGAGTGTGCAATGCAGGTAGACGTGCTGCAAATATCTTTGCACCAGTGGGACAATACAGAAGTCCAACAGCCACGTTTAGGATGCCACTAAGTTCAATCAGTGTTTGCTAGTATAATGGCTTAGTAACAATGAGTTTGAGTGTGCAATGCAGGCAGACGTGCTGCAAATATCTTTGCACTAGTGGGACAATACAGAAGTCCAACAGCCAAGTTTAGGATGCCACTAAGTTCTCTCAGTGTTTGCTAGTCTAATGGCTTAGTAACAATGAGTTTGAGTGTGCAATGCAGGCAGACGTGCTGCAAATATCTTTGCACTAGTGGGACTTTACAGAAGTCCAACAGCCACTTTTAGGATGCCACTAAGTTCAGTCAGTGTTTACTAGTATAATGGCTTAGTAACAATGAGTTTGAGTGTGCAATGCAGGTAGACGTGCTGCAAATATATTTGCACTAGTGGGACAATAGAGAAGTCCAACAGCCACGTTTAGGATGCCACTAAGTTCACTCAGTGTTTGCTAGTATAATGGCTCAGTAACAATGAGTTTGAGTGTGCAATGCAGGCAGACGTGCTGCAAATATCTTTGCACAAGTGGGACAATACAGAAGTCCAACAGCCACTTTTATGATGCCACTAAGTTCACTCAGTGTTTGCTAGTATAATGGCTTAGTAACAATGAGTTTGAGTGTGCAATGCAGGCAGACGTGCTGCAAATATCTTTGCACTAGTGGGACATTACAGAAGTCCAACAGCCACGTTTAGGATGCCACTAAGTTCACTCAGTGTTTGCTAGTATAATGGCTTAGTAACAATGAGTTTGAGTGTGTAATGCAGGCAGACGTGCTGCAAATATCTTTGCACTAGTGGGACAATACAGAAGTACAACAGCCCCGTTTAGGATACCACTAAGTTCCCTCAGTGTTTGCTAGTATAATGGCTTAGTAACAATGAGTTTGAGTGTGCAATGCAGGCAGACATGCTGCAAATATCTTTGCACTAGTGGGACAATACAGAAGTCCAACAGCCACTTCTATGATGCCACTAAGTTCACTCAGTGTTTGCTAGTATAATGGCTTAGTAGCAATGAGTTTGAGTGTGCAATGCAGGTAGATGTGCTGCAAATATATTTGCACTAGTGGGACAATACAGAAATCCAAGAGCCACGTTTAGGATGCCACTAAGTTCACTCAGTGTTTGCTAGTATAATGGCTTAATAACAATGAGTTTGAGTGTGCAATGCAGGCAGACGTGCTGCAAATATCTTTGCACTAGTGGGACAATACAGAAGTCCAACAGCCACGTTTAGGATGCCACTAATTTCACTCAGTGTTTGCTAGTATAATGGCTTAGTAACAATGAGTTTGAGTGTGCAATGCAGGCAGACGTGCTGCAAATATCTTTGCACTAGTGGGACAATACAGAAGTCCAACAGCCACGTTTAGGATGCCACTAAGTTTACTCAGTGTTTGCTAGTATAATGGCTTAGTAACAATGAGTTTGAGTGTGCAATGCAGGCAGACGTGCTGCAAATATCTTTGCACTAGTGGGACAATACAGAAGTCCAACAGCCACTTTTATGATGCCACTAAGTTCAATCAGTGTTTGCTAGTATAATGGCTTAGTAACAATGAGTTTGAGTTTGCAATGCAGGTAGACGTGCTGCAAATATATTTGCACTAGTGGGACAATACAGAAGTCCAACAGCCACGTTTAGGATGCCAATAAGTTCACTCAGTGTTTGCTAGTATAATGGCTTAGTAACAATGAGTTTGAGTGTGCAATGCAGGCAGACATGCTGCAAATATCTTTGCACTAGTGGGACAATACAGAAGTCCAACAGCAACGTTTAGGATGGCACTAAGTTCACTCAGTGTTTGCTAGTATAATGGCTTAGTAACAATGAGTTTGAGTGTGCAATGCAGGCAGACGTGCTGCAAATATATTTGCACTAGTGGGACAATACAGAAGTCCAACAGCCACTTTTATGATGCCACTAAGTTCAATCAGTGTTTGCTAGTATAATGGCTTAGTAACAATGAGTTTGAGTGTGCAATGCAGGCAGACGTGCTGCAAATATATTTGCACTAGTGGGACAATACAGAAGTCCAACAGCCACGTTTAGGATGCCACTAATTTCACTCAGTGTTTGCTACTATAATGGCTTAGTAACAATGAGTTTGAGTGTGCAATGCAGGCAGACGTGCTGCAAATATATTTGCACTAGTGGGACAATACAGAATTCCAACAGCCACGTTTAGGATGCCACTAAGTTCACTCAGTGTTTGCTAGTATAATAGTTTAGTAACAATGAGTTTGAGTGTGCAATGCAGGCAGACGTGCTGCAAATATCTTTGCACCAGTGGGACAATACAGAAGTCCAACAGCCACGTTTAGGATGCCAGTAAGTTCACTCAGTGTTTGCTAGTATAATGGCTTAGTAACAATGAGTTTGAGTGTGCAAAGGGCAGGAGGGTACAGTGGCAGGGTTGTGGGTCTCTGGGTAGAGGAAAGGAAGCCTGCCTTTCTATCTCTCCTAATTTGGAAATGCAGCGCGGAAATCCCTGACTTTAGCTACACAGACGCTGTCATCTTTTGTAGCTGTTAAACTCTGTTTTCACTGACCTGTCACCTATGGCTCTGACCCTTAAAAGGACTAATAGAAAGTGCTTTCCCTATTCTGTACAGCGCTGTGTATAGAGCGTACACAGCAGTATCGGAGACAGGAGCTATGCCAGCGGTGACTGACACCAAGGACGCAGAAGAGATAATGGCGTCCGGACGGGCAGATACTCGTTTTTATAATGCAGGGACATGACACATGGACATTCTATCACACATGCCGTTACTTCTCTGGCTAAAAGTACACTTAGCTGTGTGTGTGTCTGGGATTGGCTGACATGCTGGCCCGCCCCACTACACGCGCGCGCTTAGGGAAGGATGACAAGGAAAAAAAAAATGGCGATCGCCATTATCCATACAGCAGTGATCTGAATGCGCTGTTCCCGCACACTATACACTGAAATGTCATAATAGTGTGAGTCACAGAGTGACTTACACTATTACAGCGGAAAGCCAGCTAGTAATTAGCTGGTCTTTTTGCTGCTAGAACCGTTCTCGAACGTATCTATAACTATCGAGCTTTAGGAAAAAGCTCGAGTTCTAGTTCGATCTAGAACAGCCCCCAAAATCACTCGAGCCTAGAACTGGAGAACCTTGAACTGCGAACCGCTCTCAACTCTAGTGCAGATGTTCCACAATGGCAAATGTAGGACACATTAGGAAGTGGGCTGGGGATTTTCACATTATTAATCATTTTGCCCTCAGGCAAGAGAGGCTGCAGTCTGTGGGTTTTGGCAGTGGCTGATTGCCCTCTACTTATTCAGAATACATGCATGTTGGTTGAGAGAACATGTAAACGGTGTGGGCAAGGCAGAATAGCTCTTCGTGAAAAGTTTCATTAACAGTTCTTCAAACTGTGTGATCAGTTTAAAAGGTATCTTTGGTGTCCCTCAATTCCACAGCAAAGAGAACACTAAGTATAGAAAAAGCAAAAATGCCCTTGGTCATGCTGGAGGACCTGCTGAGATCCACAGTTCTGGTGGGAGAATCTGTCCACAAGACAGCTATTAGTCATGTACTCCGCAAATCTGGTCTTTTCGTAAGTGGCAAGAATAAATCCATTTTTGAAGGTAAGCCATAAGATGTTAATTTTAAAGTTTACAAAAAGACATGTAGGAGACAAATCGAGCATATAGGAAAAGGTGCTCTGGTCAGATGAGACCTAGGTACACTTTCCTGGGTTAAATGTAAAATGCTATGTGTGATGGAAATCTAACACTGCACATCACCCTGAGAACATCATTCTGACCATCACACATGGTAGTGGGGATGCTTTTCTTCAGCAGGGATGGAGAAGCTGGTCAGAAGTGATGGGAAGATGGATGGAGCAAAATACAAAGCTAACCAGGAGGAAAACCAGTTAGAGGCTGCAAAAAACTTAGGACTGGGGTCTAGTTTCACCTTCCAACTGGACAACGACCAAAATCATACTGTGCGAGGTACAATGGAAAAGTTTAGCTCAAACCATATTAATGTGAGGGACTGGCCCAGTGAATGTTCAGGCCTAAATCCCATTGAGAATCTGTGCCCAGACTTGAAAATTGACGTTCACAGACCGCTCCATCCAATGTCACTGAGCTAGAGCTATTAACAATGAATAAAAAGCAAAATGTTTAGCCTCTAAGTGTGCAGAGATGGTAGAGACATATCCCAAAAATCTTCCAGCAAAATGGGGTCCTACAAAGTATTGACTCACGGAGGCTGAATACAAACGTATGTGACAATTTTCAGATTCATATTTTTTTAAACATTGAGAGAACCATGTATCATTTCCTTTACACTTCACAAGTGTTTGATAAAATGTGGAAAAAATCATGGAATATGAATACTTTTCAAGGCACTGTAGGTTTAAAAATAAAATCATTTTTATGATCATAAAAAATTATGTAAATACATAAAAAAATATGTTCCTCATTCTGTAACAAATATTTTTCTATATTGAATGTTTTTTATTTTTACAGAGACATGGCTAGTAACATTATATTGGATTGACAGTGACAATTTTTTTACTATTTAATTAAAATTATTAAGTAGTAATTTATTTTTTATTTGTTTTACTTATTCTTCATTTATTTTACATATCATGCCCCAATAAAGTTATAAAAACTTTTAGGGTGGCATTTAGATATTGAGATATTTGTATTTTCATCTTATTTCCCTTGTACACGGTGCTGGCATATTAGCTCGAGTTACAAGGGAATTGCAGCCTCCTGTCAGGGTCTCCTTTGACCTAGCAGGTCCTTTTCCCTCCATATCACAAGACCATTGTGCATGAAGGAGCTTTTTGGCAGTACATTAGGTGTTTACATTACCAAATGCTTCAAACATGTCTAAATAGCTGATAGAATTCAGTTTATCAGATAAATACCTTTTGAGTGTGATTTTCTATACAAACTTACAAAACAAAACTTATTTTGGAATTGGAATCAATAATAGATGCTTGCTGTGAAACCTCAGGGGAAATAATTTCATAGGATTACCATCGTCTGGGTAAAATGGTTGGCACACACAGCAGATAAAGTTAAAAACTTTATTCAACCTGCGCTATTGTCGATATACACAGCAAAGCAGTACATAACAGTATAAAAATAAATCCTTAGCCGCCAGGCTACTAATTAAGCACAATGGGGCTGATTCATCAAGGCTCAAGAAAAAAACACTTGCGCTATACCAGTACTTATGGAGTAACATAACAAGAAAAAGAAAGTGCTCCTGTGTAAACCATGTTATCACTTTGACCACAGGCGAGGAGGCTTTCACTCACTTAATGTCGTTGTGCTGTAGGAAGAACTGTGAAATACGCAGGTAGAATCTCCACCAGCAAGCTATGGAGCCACCAACCTCCAATCACTGGCATGCCAATAGCTGTTTGCCTGCCTGATGATCAGCAAAGCTGAAGTAGCAATTTAGAGAAGGCAGGAGGAAACGTCCATGGATTCGGACTGTATTGCCGCACCAGCCACCAGCTCTTGGAATGTGGGTGCTTGCTTTAAGAGATTCAATAAAAAGAGGCAGTTGTTTGGACACTGCTGGCCAAGTATTGATGGAGTAGAAGAGGGGGACAAATTCATTAAAAAGCTTAAAGCCACTTAATGAATTTGATTCCTCTTCTTAGTGGCATGCACCTTTGTGCTCCCCACCTGAAATGCATTTTTAGTCAGAGTAGCATTTCTGGCTTAACCTCTTCACGACACATGATGTACTGGGTATGTCATGGATCATGTTAGGTTAATCCCCACCGCTTGCCGTGGGCAGTCCGTGGCGATCTGGGCACATATCAGCTGATTTCAACAGCTGACATGTGTGCCTGCCAGGTGCGAGTGGAATTGTGTTCCACCCGCGCCTATTAACCTCTTATATCTCGCTGTCATATTCTGACAGTGAAATTTTTCAGCGAGCTGCCATAAGGATAAGTTGCCCACCCACATTGGAAGTCACGTGACGTGATCATGTGACGTCCGGTGGTTGCTATGGTAGCATAGGGTCATGTGATGACTCCTGTAGCTCTCATGAGTCACTTTCTCTCACTGCCGAATGACTGCCATGTGTGAGAGCAAAGCAGTTTTTCTCCAGATCTCAGTTGTGTAGCTGTGATCTGGAGAAATGGAAGAGCAATCAGACTGCTTATTTTATAATCCCCTAAGGAGGCTAATAAAATAAAAAAAAGTTAAACAAAGTTTTAAAAAAATAAAAAAAATAAAAAACCTAAAAGTTCAAATCACCACCCATTCGGTCCATTGAAAGTTAAAGTATTAAAAAAATGTAGAATATACACATATTTGGTATCACCGTGTTCAGAAACACCCACTCTATCAAAATATAAAATCAATTAATCTGATTGGTAAATAGCGTATCAGTAGTGTTGAGCGGACCCGGATCTGAAAAATCCGGATCCGCACGGTTCGAGGTTCTGATCCGAGTCCGACCACTACTCGGGATTCAGGGTGCAGAATCCGGATCCATTTTTTTTTTTATTCTCTCTCTCTCTCTCTCTCCCCATTCAGTTACATAGCCGCGGATTCCGGATCGGATCCGTACTTCGCCGGCAACCCGATCCGGTTCCGTCGGACCCGGATTATAGCCGATCCGCTCAACTCTACGTATCAGAAAAAAATTCCAAATGCCAAAATTTAATTTTTTTTGGTTGACGCAAATTTTTTGCAAAATGCAATAACAGGTGATCAAAACATAGCATCTGCGCAAAAATGATACTGTTAAAAATGTCAGCTCGAGACGCAAAATATGAGCCATCAATCAGCCATAAATCCCAAAAAATGAGAACGCTATGGATTTCAGCAAATAGTGCAAAAAGTGCACCACTTTTTTTGGACAAATTTGTGAATTTTTTTAAGCCCTTAGATAAAAATAAACCTATACATGTTTAGTGTGTACACACTCGTACCGACCTGAGACATCACACCAACACAACAGTTTTATCATATAGTGAACATGGTGAATAAAATATCCCAAAAACTATTGTGCGGTCACACTTTTTTTGCAGTTTTTTCCGCATTGCAATTTGTTTGCTGTAATCCAGTAAACTATATGGTAAAACTTCTGGATTTATTTAAAAGTACATTTCATCCTGCAAGCCCTTATATGGCAAGAGTAACAGAAAAATAAAAAAAGTTATGGCTCTCGGAAGAAGGTGAGCAAGAAAACAAAATGGAAAAGCAGAAAATCGCCCGGGGATGAAGGGGTTAAAAACACTGTCATATTTCACATGTCCTTTTTGTGCCAACGCCAAGCAGCTTCAGAATTATTCACTAATAACCAGCAGAATAAACCCATTAATGCAGATTAATATAGTTGTATGAGTTGGAATAACCCTGACAAAACAATGACGATTCGGACCTATTCTGCCTGATCAGCCATTGAGTGCTTCAGGTTCCTACTAATGAAGTGGAGAACAGAGCAGAATGCAAATTACCTACAGAAGGAAAGGTGTATTGAAGTAGAAAGGGATCCCAGAGTGAGTAAGACAAACAACAAAATACAAGATACAAGAAAAGGTATATATTGCTAAAGAATATGCTGTCTACTTACTAACAACAAACAGAAGATAGGTGCAGAGTAAATAACAAAACAGCAGAGAGAGGTATCCTTGCTGGTCTTTCACTGACTGGCAGAAACTAACAGCAATATGGATGGACATCAAACTGACAATATCACCAGCAGGAAATCCCAGCAGGGGAAAGTATTTAAAGCCGCACCTGATAGGTGATTGGGCAGACAAACGAGTAAATGAATACACCTGTTACCCTAATAGAACTATTAGTATGTCCTTGAAATATAGGAGGAAACCCACAAAAAACACAAGTAGAATACACAAACTCCTTACAGATGTTATTTTTGGTGAGATTTGAACCCTGAACCTCTCCATTGCAAGGCCACAGTATTAAAGGCAGAGCCCTCATTCACATTCACTATAGTCCCATGTGCTTTCAAGTACTATATAGTATAGTATTAGCTATTAAATACTGTATTTCTGTTTAGCAACTATCACTGCTTCCTATATTCTATTGCCATTTTAATTGGATGTTCTAGGTTTACTGAATTTTCATAGACACCTAATAAAAGAAAATGTGTTTTGGAGATCATATAGTCTAATATTTTGCTAATTAATTCCATGAGTTGTAATTTTGTAATCTGTTTAGACACACAATACAAATTAGTCCTTGTTATAATAACATAGTGCTAACAGAATAAAGAGTCCTGAATACATGTGTTAATAAAGGGAATTTTCAAACTGTAAAAATTTAATGCAAATGGTTTACACTACAGTTCAAAAGTTTAGAGTCACTTAGATATTTCCTTATTTTTGAAAGAAAAAGGGTTTTTTTTTCAATGAAGCTAACATTAAATGAAACAGAAATACACTCTATACATTGTTAAGGTGATAAATTACTATTCTAGCTGCAAATGTCTGGTTTTTAATGCAATATCTACATAGGTGTATAGAGGCCCATTTCCAACAACCACCACTCCAGTGTTTTAATGGTACATTGTGTTTACTAACTGTGTTTGAAGGCCAATGGATGTTTAGAAATCCCTTCAAAACCCTTTTGCAAGTATGTTAGCACAGCTGAAAACAGTTTTTCTGATTAGAGAAGTTATAAAACTGACCTTCCTTTGAGCTAGTTGAGAATCTGGAGCATTACATTTGTTGGTTCCATTAAACACTGAAAATGGCCAGAAAAAGAGAACTTTCATGTGGAATTCGACAGTCTATTCTTGTTCTTAGAAATGAAGGATATTCCATGTGAGAAATTGCCAAGAACTGAAGATTTCCTACAACGGTGTGTACTACGCCCTTCAGAGGAGAGCACAAACAGGCTCTAACCAGAGTAGAAAGAGAAGTGGGAGGCCCCGCTACACAACTGAGCAACAAGACACGTACATTGGAGTCTCTAGTTTGAGAAATCAACACCTCACAGGTCCTCAACTGGCAGCTTCATTAAATAGTACCCGCAAAACGCCAGTGTCAACGTCTACAGTGAAGAAGCGACTCCGGAATGCTGGCCTTCAGAGCAGAGTGGCAAAGAAAAAGCCATATCTGAGACTGGCTAATGAAAGGAAAAGGTTAGTATGGGCAAAAGAACACAGACATTGGACAGAGGAAGATTGGAAAAAAGTGTTATGGACAGACGAATCGAAGTTTGAGGTGTTTGGATCACACAGAAGAACATTTGTGAGACGCAGAACAACTAAAAAGATGCTGGAAAAGTGCCTGACATCATCTGTCAAGCATGGTGGAGGTAATGTGATGGTCTGGGGGTGGCTTTGGTGCTGGTAAAGTGGGAGATTTGTACAAGGTAAAAGGAATTTTGAATAAGAAAGGCCATAACTCCATTTTGCAATGCCATACCCTGTGGACAGCGCTTGAATGGAGCCAATTTCATCATACAACAGGACAATGAACCAAAGCACACCTCCAAATTATGCATGAACTATTTAGGGAAGAAGTAGGCAGCTGGTATTCTATCTGTAATGGAGTGGCCAGCTCAGTCACTAGATCTCAACCCTATTAAGCTGTTGCCAGAAGCACACCCCTTTTGAAGAAGCAGATAGTGAAATGTGTGTAAAGAGGGGGTTCCCTGCAGTAATTATCTACTCTTTATCCTTTTATTAGGTGGCATGAGGTGTACTCTTGGCTTATGTGACTCACACTTTGTTATTGGATTAGATCAAGGATTATTTCAGGTTTGAGTGGTGTTTTTTTGTTTATTTTTCTGTTCTGTGATCCCCTCTTGTTATCCCACTGGGAAAGAGAAATTGATTGTATTTGTGGCTTAGTATTGTGTATGAACTATATATTCTGGTTATCAACATTGAACCTCCGAAATAATTATTGATTGATTAACCCTAGAACACATTCCTGGGACGTCACAGGCCTGCTAGGTTACATGTTTTCTATGGTAGAGTTTTATGGTTGCGCATTCTAGGGATAAGCATATTGATTGATGCTCATGTGGAAGGGGAAAATAATATAATATTTAATTTTTGATATTGTTTTGAACTTTATATTTACCAGATTTCCCCTCTTACATTGTAGTCAATTAAAAACTTTCTCTTTTGGCCACCTTGTGTCCAAAACTGGCCTGACATGTTTCTAAATATTTTTTGGGCCTGAACACTTTATTTAAATTGGACAGTTTAGGATTAGAGATGAGCGAACCGGTCCCGGTTCGGCTCGAGGCCGGTTCGCCGAACGGGGTTCCCGTTCGAGTTCGGCTCGTCGAACGTTCGACGAACCGAACTCGAACGTATAGGCTATAATGGGAGGCAATCACAAACACATAAAAATGCATTATAAATGTACACAAACAGTTAATAAACATTGCCATAACACTTACCGGTCCCCGCGATCCCTTCTGCACTCTGTCTCCTGCCGCTATTCCATCCGATGATCGCTTAATCCTCCCGGTGACCTGCACTGCCAGCAGAGATGCAGGACCTATCGTGACGTCAAAATAGCCATGTGACCAGTCACGTGGCTATTATCTCATTGGCTACAGACTGGTCACATGACTATGACACGTCATGTAGGACCTGCGAGTGCATCTCTCCGGTACACGGTGCACATATGTGTATCGCCGTGTACCGGCGACATGCTCTAGCACACGGTTGACTCCCCGTTCCGTTAGGGACCGGCTGACACAGCCGGTCATTAACGGAGATCACCGTTGCCATAGCAACGCAGTTAGCAGGGACGTCACCGCTAACCGCGGCTCCGAGAGCACCGTTGGTATAGTAACGCGTCTGTCAGCGTTACCGCTGTTACCGCTGACAGCCAGCACTGATCACTCACGGAGTGAAGGCTGCACGCTGCTGCACGATTGTAGTGAGGATTGTAGTGAGGATGAGGTTCCCCAGCCCCAAGTGATGAGCTGGTGAATCTCATCCTTCCTCACTACAATCGTCACTACTACTACACTAGTGAGGATTGTAGTGAGGATAAGATGCCCCAGCCCCAAGTGATGGGCTGGTGAACCTCATCCTCACTACAATCGTCACTACTACTACACTAGTGAGGATTGTAGTGAGGATGAGATGTCCCAGCCCCAAGTGATGAGCTGGTGCACCTCATCCTTCCTCACTACAATCGTCACTACTACTACACTAGTGAGGATTGTAGTGAGGATGAGATGCCCCAGCCCCAAGTGATGGGCTGGTGAACCTCATCCTCACTACAATCGTCACTACTACTACACTAGAAAGAAAGAAGACAGAAGAGCAGGATCGTGGAGGGGTGACAGGGGGTAATAAAGATGGAGTCTCTAATGTGTCTGTGTATTTATTTCTATTAAAGTATTTTTTCTCTGTGTGGTGTCTTTTATTTAACCCTTTATTGGAGATTCTTAATGGCCGGGTCAAACGTGCCTGACATTAAGAATCTCTGGCTTAATACTGGCTAGTAAAACAAAGCCAGTATTAACTCATGATTACCCAACAAGCCACCCGGCTCCAGGGCTGTTGGAAGAGTTGGATACAGCGCCAGATGATGGCGCTTCTATGAGAGCGCCATTTTCTGGGGCGGCTGCGGACTGCAATTCGCAGCAGAGGCGCCCAGAAACCTCGGGCTAACCTGTGCTGCGGATTCCAATCCCCAGCTGCCTAGTTGTACCCGGCTGGACACAAAAATGGGGCGAAGCCCACGTCATTTGTTTTTTAATTATTTCATGAAATAAGTGAAATAATTAAAAAAAACGGGCTTCCCTATATTTTTGGTTCCCAGCCGGGTACAAATAGGCAACTGGGGGTTGGAGGCAGCCCGTGGCTGCCTGCTGTACCTGGCTAGCATACAAAAATATGGCGAAGCCCACGTCATTTTTTTGGTGGGCAAAAAAATTCTGCACACAGTCCTGGATGGAGTATGCTGAGCCTTGTAGTTCTGCAGCTGCTGTCTGCTCTTCTCCATACAGATAGACAGCAGCTGCAGAACTACAAGGCTCAGCATACTCCATCCAGGACTGTATGCAGAAGTTTTTTGCCCCCTGAAAAAATTATGTGGGCTTTGCCATATTTTTGTATGCTAGCCAGGTACAGCAGGCAGGTATGGCTGCCCCCAATCCCCAGTTGCCTATTTGTACCCGGCTGGGAACCAAAAATAAAGGGAAGACCTTTTTTTATTATTTCATGAATTTCATGAAATAATTAGAAAACAAATGACGTAGGCTTCGCCCCATTTTTGTGTCCAGCCAGGTACAACTAGGCAGCTGGGGATTGGAATCCGCAGCACAGGTTGGCCTGAGCTTTCTGGGCCCCACTGCTGCGAATTGCAGTCTGCAGCCGCCTCAGAAAATGGCATTTTCATAGAAGCGCCATCTTCTGGCGCTGTATCCAACTCTTCCAGCACCTGCCTGCTATACCTGGCTAGCATACAAAAATATGGCAAAGCTCACGTCCTTTTTTTGTAGTTTTTTGGCAAAAAAAATAAAAAATGCTTCCCTGGATTTTCCATTGCCAGTGAAGGTAACACCAAGCAGTGGGGGTTAGCAGCCAGTAGCTGCTTGGATTACCCTTAGCTAGCAGTACAAAAAATGCAGCGGGAGCCCATATATATTTTTTTTAATTATTTATTTAAATAACTAAAAATAAAATGGGCTTCCCTGTATTTTGATTGCTGGACATCACAGTGCTGTAAAAATAAATCTTTAAAAAAATGACGTAGCGCTCCGCGGTATTTTTGATTCTCAGCGCAGATAAAGCAGACAGCTTTGGGTTGCCACCCCCATCTGCCTGCCGTTACCTTGGTTGGCAATCAAAATACAGGGAAGCCCATTAATTTTTTCTATTTAAAAAATAGTTAAAAAAAAAATGACGTTGGGTCCCCCCATTTTTGATAGCCAGCTAGGGTAAAGCAGACGGCTGTAGCCTGAAAACCACAGCTGGCAGCTTTACCGTGGTTGGGGATCCAATGTGGAGGTCCCCTCAGGCTCTTTTTTATAATTATTGTATAAATATTAATAATTACACAATAAAAGTAGGGTCCCCCCAAATTGGATCACCAGCCAAGGTAAAGCGGACAGCTGTGGTCTGGTATTCTCAGGGTGGGAAGGTCCATAGTTATTGGGCCTTCACAGCCTAAAAATAGCATGCCGCAGGAACCCCAGACGTGGCGCATCCACTAGATGCGCCAATCCTGGCGCTTCACCCCAGCTCATCCCGTGCCCTGGTGCAGTGGCAAACGGGGTAATAAATCGGGTTGATACTAGCTGTAAAGTCACCTGAGATCAAGCCCAGCAGTTTGTGATGTCATGGCGTCTATTAGATACCCAACATCATAAACTGTCAGTACTAACAAAAACAAAAAATCGACAAAAGAAATTTATTTGAAAAAACAGTCCCCAAAACATTTCCTCTTTCACCAATTTATTGTAAGAAAAAAAATAAAGGGGTCCCACGACAACTCTGGACCGTCTAGAATATGGGGGGGAGACACTCAGGGAACGTATCCCCCATTTTCTAGGAGTGCGGACCCTTCATGTGAGGAGTGTGGGTGCAATGAATCTGCACTCACTCTTCTCGGGTCCACAGCAGCAGAGTCCATGTCGTAATGGTTGCTACCAAAGCTGCAATGCCCTGCTCATGAGGTAAGGGCATGCCTAATCAGGAGAACTACTGTAGAGGAAGCTCTGCTCACTGGTATATAGGTGCTCAGAGGTAATAATAGATAAAATTAGTGAGTAACCTCGGCACTCTAAATCTCCCAGACTAAGTCAGTAAGTCACAACGGATAGTAATGCAAAATCACTCTTTATTGGTCCGTATTAAGAAAAAAATATTTTTCATAAGCATATATGTTTTTGTCCAAAACAAGTTACAAATGACGTTTCGGCCTGAGCCTTCGTCAGATTGGACTTATCTGCATGTAATTATGAAAAATGACAATAATCAGTATCACATAAGAGTGAGAGAACAATAACATAAACTCGAACAATGTAGAGGTACAATTGGGATGCAGCAAAAAAATTGCAACACAGCAAGAAATGAAACACATGATACAAATGTCATAATACAGTACAAGGACAATATAGTAATGACAAATATGGGGTCAGAGTAGACTTAGACAGCTCTGGTACGAAAGAGATGTCAATCATAAAGTAACATGTGCAGTAGGTGTAGAGCTACAGTGTGCATGGCAGAGCTAATGGGTAGACCGATCATAGAAAAAGAACGGAGAAAAAGTGGAGAAAAAGTGGAGAATAAGTGGAGAATAAGTGGAGAATAAGTGGAGAAAAAGTGGAGAAAAAGTGGAGAAAAAGTGGAGAATAAGTGGAGAAAAAGTGGAGAAAAAGTGGAGAATAAGTGGAGAAAAAGTGGAGAAAAAGTGGAGAAAAAGTGGAGAATAAGTGGAGAAAAAGTGGAGAAAAAGTGGAGAAAAAAATGGAGAAAAAGTGGAGAAAAAGTGGAGAAAAAAATGGAGAAAAAGTGGAGAAAAAGTGGAGAATAAGTGGAGAAAAAGTGGAGAATAAGTGGAGAAAAAGTGGAGAAAAAGTGGAGAAAAAGTGGAGAATAAGTGGAGAAAAAGTGGAGAAAAAAATGGAGAAAAAGTGGAGAAAATTGGATAAAAAGTGGAGAAAAAAATGGAGAAAAAGTGGAGAAAAAGTGGAGAAAAAGTGGAGAATAAGTGGAGAAAAAGTGGAGAAAAAGTGGAGAATAAGTGGAGAAAAAGTGGAGAAAAAGTGGAGAAAAAGTGGAGAAAAAGTGGAGAAAAAAATGGAGAAAAAGTGGAGAAAAAGTGGAGAAAAAGTGGAGAAAAAGTGGAGAAAAAAATGGAGAAAAAGTGGAGAAAAAGTGGAGAAAAAGTGGAGAAAAAGTGGAGAATAAGTGGAGAAAAAGTGGAGAAAAAAATGGAGAAAAAGTGGAGAAAAAGTGGAGAAAAAAATGGAGAAAAAGTGGAGAAAAAGTGGAGAAAAAAATGGAGAAAAAGTGGAGAAAAAGTGGAGAAAAAATGGAGAAAAAGTGGAGAAAAAGTGGAGAAAAAGTGGAGAAAAAAGTGGAGAAAAAAGTGGAGAAAAAGTGGAGAAAAAGTGGAGAAAAAGTGGAGAAAAAGTGGAGAAAAAAATGGAGAAAAAGTAGAGAAAATTGGATAAAAAGTGGAGAAAAAATGGAGAAAAAGTGGAGTAAAAGTGGAGAAAAAGTGGAGAAAAAAGTGGAGAAAAAAGTGGAGAAAAAGTGGAGAAAAAGTGGAGAAAAAGTGGAGAAAAAGTGGAGAAAAAAATGGAGAAAAACTGGAGAAAAAGTGGAGAAAAAGTGGAGAAAAAAATGGAGAAAAAGTGGAGAATAAGTGGAGAAAAAGTGGAGAAAAAGTGGAGAAAAAGTGGAGAAAAAAATGGAAAAAAAGTGGAGAAAAAGTGGAGAAAAAGTGGAGAAAAAGTGGAGAATAAGTGGAGAAAAAGTGGAGAAAAAAATGGAGAAAAAGTGGAGAAAAAGTGGAGAAAAAAATGGAGAAAAAGTGGAGAAAAAGTGGAGAAAAAAATGGAGAAAAAGTGGAGAAAAAGTGGAGAAAAAGTGGAGAAAAAGTGGAGAAAAAAATGGAGAAAAAGTGGAGAAAAAGTGGAGAAAAAGTGGAGAAAAAGTGGAGAATAAGTGGAGAAAAAGTGGAGAAAAAGTGGAGAAAAAGTGGAGAAAAAAGTGGAGAATAAGTGGAGAAAAAGTGGAGAATAAGTGGAGAAAAAGTGGAGAAAAAAGTGGAGAATAAGTTGAGAAAAAAGTGGAGAATAAGTGGAGAAAAAGTGGAGAAAAAGTGGAGAAAAAGTGGAGAATAAGTGGAGAAAAAGTGGAGAAAAAGTGGAAAAAAAATGGAGAAAAAGTGGAGAATAAGTGGAGAAAAAGTGGAGAAAAAGTGGAGAATAAGTGGAGAAAAAAGTGGAGAATAAGTGGAGAAAAAGTGGAGAATAAGTGGAGAAAAAGTGGAGAAAAAAGTGGAGAATAAGTTGAGAAAAAAGTGGAGAATAAGTGGAGAAAAAGTGGAGAAAAAGTGGAGAAAAAGTGGAGAATAAGTGGAGAAAAAGTGGAGAAAAAGTGGAAAAAAAATGGAGAAAAAGTGGAGAATAAGTGGAGAAAAAGTGGAGAAAAAGTGGAGAATAAGTGGAGAAAAAAGTGGAGAATAAGTGGAGAAAAAGTGGAGAATAAGTGGAGAAAAAGTGGAGAAAAAAGTGGAGAATAAGTTGAGAAAAAAGTGGAGAATAAGTGGAGAAAAAGTGGAGAAAAAGTGGAGAAAAAGTGGAGAATAAGTGGAGAAAAAGTGGAGAAAAAGTGGAAAAAAAATGGAGAAAAAGTGGAGAATAAGTGGAGAAAAAGTGGAGAAAAAGTGGAGAATAAGTGGAGAAAAAGTGGAGAAAAAATGGAGAAAAAGTGGAGAAAAAGTGGAGAAAAAAATGGAGAAAAAGTGGAGAAAAAGTGGAGAAAAAAATGGAGAAAAAGTGGAGAAAAAGTGGAGAAAAAATGGAGAAAAAGTGGAGAAAAAGTGGAGAAAAAGTGGAGAAAAAAGTGGAGAAAAAAGTGGAGAAAAAGTGGAGAAAAAGTGGAGAAAAAGTGGAGAAAAAGTGGAGAAAAAAATGGAGAAAAAGTAGAGAAAATTGGATAAAAAGTGGAGAAAAAAATGGAGAAAAAGTGGAGAAAAAGTGGAGAATAAGTGGAGAAAAATTGGAGAAAAAGTGGAGAATAAGTGGAGAAAAAGTGGAGAAAAAGTGGAGAAAAAGTGGAGAAAAAAATGGAGAAAAACTGGAGAAAAAGTGGAGAAAAAGTGGAGAAAAAAATGGAGAAAAAGTGGAGAATAAGTGGAGAAAAAGTGGAGAAAAAGTGGAGAAAAAGTGGAGAAAAAGTGGAGAAAAAAATGGAGAAAAAGTGGAGAAAAAGTGGAGAAAAAGTGGAGAAAAAGTGGAGAAAAAGTGGAGAAAAAAATGGAGAAAAAGTGGAGAAAAAGTGGAGAAAAAAATGGAGAAAAAGTGGAGAAAAAGTGGAGAAAAAATGGAGAAAAAGTGGAGAAAAAGTGGAGAAAAAATGGAGAAAAAGTGGAGAAAAAGTGGAGAAAAAGTGGAGAAAAAAGTGGAGAATAAGTGGAGAAAAAGTGGAGAATAAGTGGAGAAAAAGTGGAGAAAAAAGTGGAGAAAAAGTGGAGAAAAAGTGGAGAAAAAGTGGAGAAAAAGTGGAGAAAAAAATGGAGAAAAAGTAGAGAAAATTGGATAAAAAGTGGAGAAAAAAATGGAGAAAAAGTGGAGAAAAAGTGGAGAATAAGTGGGGAAAAAGTGGAGAAAAAGTGGAGAATAAGTGGAGAAAAAGTGGAGAAAAAGTGGAGAAAAAGTGGAGAAAAAATGGAGAAAAACTGGAGAAAAAGTGGAGAAAAAGTGGAGAAAAAAATGGAGAAAAAGTGGAGAATAAGTGGAGAAAAAGTGGAGAAAAAGTGGAGAAAAAGTGGAGAAAAAAATGGAAAAAAAGTGGAGAAAAAGTGGAGAAAAAGTGGAGAAAAAGTGGAGAATAAGTGGAGAAAAAGTGGAGAAAAAAATGGAGAAAAAGTGGAGAAAAAGTGGAGAAAAAAATGGAGAAAAAGTGGAGAAAAAGTGGAGAAAAAATGGAGAAAAAGTGGAGAAAAAGTGGAGAAAAAGTGGAGAAAAAAATGGAGAAAAAGTGGAGAAAAAGTGGAGAAAAAGTGGAGAAAAAGTGGAGAATAAGTGGAGAAAAAGTGGAGAAAAAGTGGAGAAAAAGTGGAGAAAAAAGTGGAGAATAAGTGGAGAAAAAGTGGAGAATAAGTGGAGAAAAAGTGGAGAAAAAAGTGGAGAATAAGTTGAGAAAAAAGTGGAGAATAAGTGGAGAAAAAGTGGAGAAAAAGTGGAGAAAAAGTGGAGAATAAGTGGAGAAAAAGTGGAGAAAAAGTGGAAAAAAAATGGAGAAAAAGTGGAGAATAAGTGGAGAAAAAGTGGAGAAAAAGTGGAGAATAAGTGGAGAAAAAAGTGGAGAATAAGTGGAGAAAAAGTGGAGAATAAGTGGAGAAAAAGTGGAGAAAAAAGTGGAGAATAAGTTGAGAAAAAAGTGGAGAATAAGTGGAGAAAAAGTGGAGAAAAAGTGGAGAAAAAGTGGAGAATAAGTGGAGAAAAAGTGGAGAAAAAGTGGAAAAAAATTGAGAAAAAGTGGAGAATAAGTGGAGAAAAAGTGGAGAAAAAGTGGAGAATAAGTGGAGAAAAAAGTGGAGAATAAGTGGAGAAAAAGTGGAGAATAAGTGGAGAAAAAGTGGAGAAAAAAGTGGAGAATAAGTTGAGAAAAAAGTGGAGAATAAGTGGAGAAAAAGTGGAGAAAAAGTGGAGAAAAAGTGGAGAATAAGTGGAGAAAAAGTGGAGAAAAAGTGGAAAAAAAATGGAGAAAAAGTGGAGAATAAGTGGAGAAAAAGTGGAGAAAAAGTGGAGAATAAGTGGAGAAAAAGTGGAGAAAAAAATGGAGAAAAAGTGGAGAAAAAGTGGAGAAAAAAATGGAGAAAAAGTGGAGAAAAAGTGGAGAAAAAAAATGGAGAAAAAGTGGAGAAAAAGTGGAGAAAAAATGGAGAAAAAGTGGAGAAAAAGTGGAGAAAAAGTGGAGAAAAAAGTGGAGAAAAAAGTGGAGAAAAAGTGGAGAAAAAGTGGAGAAAAAGTGGAGAAAAAGTGGAGAAAAAAATGGAGAAAAAGTGGAGAAAAAGTGGAGAAAAAAATGGAGAAAAAGTGGAGAAAAAGTGGAGAAAAAAATGGAGAAAAAGTGGAGAAAAAGTGGAGAAAAAATGGAGAAAAAGTGGAGAAAAAGTGGAGAAAAAGTGGAGAAAAAAGTGGAGAATAAGTGGAGAAAAAGTGGAGAATAAGTGGAGAAAAAGTGGAGAAAAAAGTGGAGAAAAAGTGGAGAAAAAGTGGAGAAAAAGTGGAGAAAAAGTGGAGAAAAAAATGGAGAAAAAGTAGAGAAAATTGGATAAAAAGTGGAGAAAAAAATGGAGAAAAAGTGGAGAAAAAGTGGAGAATAAGTGGGGAAAAAGTGGAGAAAAAGTGGAGAATAAGTGGAGAAAAAGTGGAGAAAAAGTGGAGAAAAAGTGGAGAAAAAAATGGAGAAAAACTGGAGAAAAAGTGGAGAAAAAGTGGAGAAAA
This sequence comes from Anomaloglossus baeobatrachus, assembly GCF_048569485.1. Taxonomy (NCBI): domain Eukaryota; kingdom Metazoa; phylum Chordata; class Amphibia; order Anura; family Aromobatidae; genus Anomaloglossus; species Anomaloglossus baeobatrachus. Next base: position 105,305,225 of record NC_134361.1, read on the forward strand.
AAATGGAGAAAAAGTGGAGAATAAGTGGAGAAAAAGTGGAGAAAAAGTGGAGAAAAAGTGGAGAAAAAAATGGAAAAAAAGTGGAGAAAAAGTGGAGAAAAAGTGGAGAAAAAGTGGAGAATAAGTGGAGAAAAAGTGGAGAAAAAAATGGAGAAAAAGTGGAGAAAAAGTGGAGAAAAAAATGGAGAAAAAGTGGAGAAAAAGTGGAGAAAAAAATGGAGAAAAAGTGGAGAAAAAGTGGAGAAAAAGTGGAGAAAAAAATGGAGAAAAAGTGGAGAAAAAGTGGAGAAAAAGTGGAGAAAAAGTGGAGAATAAGTGGAGAAAAAGTGGAGAAAAAGTGGAGAAAAAGTGGAGAAAAAAGTGGAGAATAAGTGGAGAAAAAGTGGAGAATAAGTGGAGAAAAAGTGGAGAAAAAAGTGGAGAATAAGTTGAGAAAAAAGTGGAGAATAAGTGGAGAAAAAGTGGAGAAAAAGTGGAGAAAAAGTGGAGAATAAGTGGAGAAAAAGTGGAGAAAAAGTGGAAAAAAAATGGAGAAAAAGTGGAGAATAAGTGGAGAAAAAGTGGAGAAAAAGTGGAGAATAAGTGGAGAAAAAAGTGGAGAATAAGTGGAGAAAAAGTGGAGAATAAGTGGAGAAAAAGTGGAGAAAAAAGTGGAGAATAAGTTGAGAAAAAAGTGGAGAATAAGTGGAGAAAAAGTGGAGAAAAAGTGGAGAAAAAGTGGAGAATAAGTGGAGAAAAAGTGGAGAAAAAGTGGAAAAAAAATGGAGAAAAAGTGGAGAATAAGTGGAGAAAAAGTGGAGAAAAAGTGGAGAATAAGTGGAGAAAAAAGTGGAGAATAAGTGGAGAAAAAGTGGAGAATAAGTGGAGAAAAAGTGGAGAAAAAAGTGGAGAATAAGTTGAGAAAAAAGTGGAGAATAAGTGGAGAAAAAGTGGAGAAAAAGTGGAGAAAAAGTGGAGAATAAGTGGAGAAAAAGTGGAGAAAAAGTGGAAAAAAAATGGAGAAAAAGTGGAGAATAAGTGGAGAAAAAGTGGAGAAAAAGTGGAGAATAAGTGGAGAAAAAGTGGAGAAAAAAATGGAGAAAAAGTGGAGAAAAAGTGGAGAAAAAATGGAGAAAAAGTGGAGAAAAAGTGGAGAAAAAAATGGAGAAAAAGTGGAGAAAAAGTGGAGAAAAAATGGAGAAAAAGTGGAGAAAAAGTGGAGAAAAAGTGGAGAAAAAAGTGGAGAAAAAAGTGGAGAAAAAGTGGAGAAAAAGTGGAGAAAAAGTGGAGAAAAAGTGGAGAAAAAAATGGAGAAAAAGTAGAGAAAATTGGATAAAAAGTGGAGAAAAAAATGGAGAAAAAGTGGAGAAAAAGTGGAGAATAAGTGGAGAAAAATTGGAGAAAAAGTGGAGAATAAGTGGAGAAAAAGTGGAGAAAAAGTGGAGAAAAAGTGGAGAAAAAATGGAGAAAAACTGGAGAAAAAGTGGAGAAAAAGTGGAGAAAAAAATGGAGAAAAAGTGGAGAATAAGTGGAGAAAAAGTGGAGAAAAAGTGGAGAAAAAGTGGAGAAAAAGTGGAGAAAAAAATGGAGAAAAAGTGGAGAAAAAGTGGAGAAAAAGTGGAGAAAAAGTGGAGAAAAAGTGGAGAAAAAAATGGAGAAAAAGTGGAGAAAAAGTGGAGAAAAAAATGGAGAAAAAGTGGAGAAAAAGTGGAGAAAAAAATGGAGAAAAAGTGGAGAAAAAGTGGAGAAAAAATGGAGAAAAAGTGGAGAAAAAGTGGAGAAAAAGTGGAGAAAAAAGTGGAGAATAAGTGGAGAAAAAGTGGAGAATAAGTGGAGAAAAAGTGGAGAAAAAAGTGGAGAAAAAGTGGAGAAAAAGTGGAGAAAAAGTGGAGAAAAAGTGGAGAAAAAAATGGAGAAAAAGTAGAGAAAATTGGATAAAAAGTGGAGAAAAAAATGGAGAAAAAGTGGAGAAAAAGTGGAGAATAAGTGGGGAAAAAGTGGAGAAAAAGTGGAGAATAAGTGGAGAAAAAGTGGAGAAAAAGTGGAGAAAAAGTGGAGAAAAAAATGGAGAAAAACTGGAGAAAAAGTGGAGAAAAAGTGGAGAAAAAAATGGAGAAAAAGTGGAGAATAAGTGGAGAAAAAGTGGAGAAAAAGTGGAGAAAAAGTGGAGAAAAAAATGGAAAAAAAGTGGAGAAAAAGTGGAGAAAAAGTGGAGAAAAAGTGGAGAATAAGTGGAGAAAAAGTGGAGAAAAAAATGGAGAAAAAGTGGAGAAAAAGTGGAGAAAAAAATGGAGAAAAAGTGGAGAAAAAGTGGAGAAAAAAATGGAGAAAAAGTGGAGAAAAAGTGGAGAAAAAGTGGAGAAAAAGTGGAGAAAAAAATGGAGAAAAAGTGGAGAAAAAGTGGAGAAAAAGTGGAGAAAAAGTGGAGAATAAGTGGAGAAAAAGTGGAGAAAAAGTGGAGAAAAAAGTGGAGAATAAGTGGAGAAAAAGTGGAGAATAAGTGGAGAAAAAGTGGAGAAAAAAGTGGAGAATAAGTTGAGAAAAAAGTGGAGAATAAGTGGAGAAAAAGTGGAGAAAAAGTGGAGAAAAAGTGGAGAATAAGTGGAGAAAAAGTGGAGAAAAAGTGGAAAAAAAATGGAGAAAAAGTGGAGAATAAGTGGAGAAAAAGTGGAGAAAAAGTGGAGAAAAAGTGGAGAAAAAGTGGAGAAAAAGTGGAGAAAAAATGTAGAAAAAGTGGAGAAAAAATGGAGAAAAAGTGGAGCACCCTTTGGTGCCTTTCATGTGGCACTAAGGGGTGCTTAGCTTTGTATTTAGCCAAAAAAATGAAAAAAAAAATGACGTAGGGTTCCCCCTAGTTTTGTAGCCAGCTAGGGTAAAGCAGACGGCTGCAGCCTGCAGACCACAGCTGGCAACCTCACCTTGGCTGGTAATCCAAAACTGAGGGCACCCCACGCTGTTATTTTAAATTAAATAAATAATTTAAAAAAAAAACACGTAGGGGTCCCCCAAAATTGGATCACCAGCCAAAGTAAAGCAGACAGCTGGGGCCTGATATTCTCAGACTAGGGAGGTCCATGGTTATTGGACTCTCCCCAGCCTAAAAATAGCAGGCCGCAGCCGCCCCAGAAGTGGCGCATACATTAGATGCGCCAATCCTGGTGCTTCGCCCCAGCTCATCCCGCGCCCTGGTGCGGTGGCAAACGGGGTAATATATGGGGTTAATACCAGATGTGTAAGTCACCTGGCATCAAGCCCTGGGGTTGGTGAGGTCAGGCGTCTATCAGATACCCGACATCACCAACCCAGTCAGTAATAAAAAAAAAATAGACGACAAACACATTTTTATTTGAAAAAACACTCCCCAAAACATTCCCTCTTTAACCAATTTATTAGAATGAAAAACAAATCCAGGTCTGGTGTAATCCAAGGGATTGCCATGACGATCCACACTGTCCCAGTCAATGAAGAGCAGGATGTTCCCCATTGGCTGGGAGAGCAGTGCAGTGACCTGAGCTAACATCAATGGGTCAGCCCAGGTCACTGCAGGGCATGACAAGTGCTGCTGTCAGCGAGGTACATTACCTGTGCTGATCTCCAGCACTGCCGACAGCCCCTGTCACTGAGCTCAATGACCGGCTTCACACCAAGTATCGCGAGAGGTCCGTGACGTCACCGCTAGTCAGTCTCGGGTCGGAAGCGAGAGGTGATGTGACAAGCGGCGGCCATGGAGGACAGTGACAGCGCTGAGGTCGGGATGGCGGGACTTCATCACCGCAGGTAAGCCGAGCGGGGGGGGGTGTGTGGGTGTGTGTGTGTGTGTGTGTGTGTGTATGTGTACATGCCGCGGGCAGGAGGGGGCGGAGCGAGCTGAGCGGGGAAGTGTGGGCTTCCTGCACGTAACTAAGATAAACATCGGGTTACTAACCAAAGCGCTTTGCTTGGATACCCGATGTTTATCTTGGTTACCAGCTTCTGGCAGGCTGCCAGCGATGGCTCCTGCACACTGTAGCTGTAAAAAGCCCTGCTTTTTGCTGCTAGAACCGTTCTCAAACGTATCTAGAACTATCGAGCTTTTGCAGAAAGCTCGAGTTCTAGTTCGATCTCGAACAGCCCCCAAAATCACTCGAGCCCCGAACTGGAGAACCTCGAACCACGAACCGCGCTCAACTCTATTTAGGATGGGATTTTTTTCTATGTACCTACCTTAAGTGCCATCTGGGATTTATTCTCTGCATTTCTGCTATGTGCTTTTCATGAGTTTTACTGTTTATAACAAAATGACAGATTTTTTAATAAATACTTTGGTGTAGTTTTCTCTCATTGGTTTGGTTGCTTCAAGCAAACTACTCATATATTTAGTCAGAATATTTTGAGTTTGGATTAATATTTTTGTGACGTACCTGGGATTCAAAATGCTTTCTATAACCATGAATAAAATCCTTGAGGGGTCTAGTTTCCAAAATGGGGTTACTTGTGGGGGTTTCTGATGTATAGGTACCCTAGAGGCCCTGCAAATGTAACATGGTGCCCGCAATTTATTTCAACTTTTCCAAAAGTCAATTGGTGCTCCTTCCATTCCAAGCCCTCTCATTTGTCCAAACAGAGGTTTTTGACCACATGTGGGGTATCCCTGCACTCATAAGACATTGGAAAACAAACTCTGCAGTACACTTTTTGGTGTTGCTTCTTGAAAAGTGTGAAATTTGGTGCTAAAGCAACATATTTTTGAAACAAAATCAAAATTTTAAATATGACGACCTACGTTTATCAACTTCTGTGACGTACCTGTGGGTACAAAATGCTCTTTATACCCCTGGATAAAATCGTTGAGTGGTCTAGTTTCTAGAATGGGGTCACTTTTAAGGTAACTCCACTGTTTAGGCACCTCAGGGGCTCTACAAACGCGACATGGCATCCACTAATGATTCCAGCCAATTTTACAGTTATATGGTGCTCCTTCCCTTTCAACCCCTGCCATGTTCACAAACAGTTGATTTCCACCACATATGAAGTATCTGCATACTCAAAACAAATTGATCAAAACATTTTATCTTGATACCCTTGAAAAAAAAGCTATGTGGTTGAAGTAACAATTTTATGGTAAAATTTTTTTTTTTCTAATTTCACAGCTCAACGTTATAAACTTCAGTGAAGCACCAGGGGGATCAAGGTGCTCATCAAACATTTTGATAATTTTCTAGAGGGGTCTAGTTTCCAAAATGATGTCACCTGTGGGGGGTTTCTGTTGTTTAGGTACCTTAGGTGCTCTACAAATGCAACATAGTGCCCGCAATCTATTTCAGCCAAATTTGCTTTTCAAAATTCAAATATGGTTTCTTCTGTTCCGAGCCCTCCCATCTGTCCAAACAGAACTTTCTGACTACGGTACATGTAGGGTATCACCGCGCTCATATGAAAGTAGATAACAAACTGTGGGGTCCGTTTTTTTGGCATTACCTCTTGAAAAAGTTGGAGCTAAATAAACATTTTTGGGAAAAAAGGAACATTTTCAACATGATGGCCTAATATTATCAAATTCTATGAATCACCTGTGGGTTCAAAATGTTCACCGCACCCCTAGATAAAATCCTTAAGGGGTCCAGTTTCCAGAATGGGGGTCACTTGTGGGAGTTTTCTGCTGTTTAGGTACCTTAGAGACCCTGCAAATGCAACATAGTGCCCGCAATCTATTTCAGCCAAATTTCTGTTCCAAACCTTAAGCGGGCTTTACATGCTATGATATTGCTAGCAATTGCTAGCGATATCGTACGCAAAACCCCCGCCCCTGTCATGCATGCGATTTTGTGTGATCGCTGCCGAAGCGAACATTATCGCTACGGCAATGTCACACGCACTTACCTGGTCGGCGGCGTCGCTGTGACTGCCGAACATTCCCTCCCTCAAGGGGGAAGGACATTCGGCATCACAGCGATGTCACCGCAACGTCACTAAGCGGCTGGCCAATCAAAGCGGAGGAGTAGAGATGAGCGGGACGTGACATCCCGCCAACCTTATTCCTTCCGCATTGCGGCCGGCAGCAGGTAAGGAGACGTTCCTCGCTCCTGCAGTGTCACACACAGTGATGTGTGCTGCCGCAGGAGCAACGAACAACATCGATAATCAACCATTACCGATTTTTGGTTTTGGGACGACCTGTCCATGGTGAACGATTTTCACCATTTTTGAGGTCGCTTAAGGTCGCTTGTAAGTATCACATGCTGCGATATTGTTAATGACGCCGGATGTGCGTCACTAACAACGTGACCCCGACGATAAAACATTAACGATATCGTAGTGTGTAAAGCCACCTTTACTTATCAACTTTTATCAACTATATCTTACTTATTTAATCTTATCAACCTTACTTTTGTGTTATGGGTTAAAACAATGTTCTATGAAACTCAGGTTTGTCACAATATTTGAAATTGCTCTTCTGTTCAGTTAGATATTGATTAAGATCTTACTTTTCATAAGGGTGTATTTATTTTTGCTGAGCACTTTATAAGCAATAATGAGGTGCGTTAAGCCAAAACTAGTCAGGAGATCTGTTTCAATACGGTCACAACCCAATATATAGGAGTTAAATTACATTAAAAAAAATTGTATGAACAAAAAACAATGAATACATTTGATGCCTTATGTTTTTTGTATAAAGTACAACAATACATTTGCAGAAATGGGGAAGGTTATTGAACCATGGCCCTATGAATGCTCACAATTAGTAGTGTTACATAGCACAATACTAACCTCTGCCAGCATGTATTCAGTCCTTTGTGGAGAAGGACTCAAGGTGCTCAGCAAGAGCTAATAGTGCGTTATAGTCAATTGAAAATTCGATTGAAAGGTTAGCTTGAAAAAAAATGAGAGTCTAGAATAACAATAGCTAAACTTTTAATTCATTTTGTAATCAGCAGCAATGTTTCTCGCAAGTGGTTTTGACTTGCTCGAACTTTTCAGAATTCTATTCAAACAAACATAATGTAGATGAAATATGTGCTTCAGCAGCCTTGAATGCCTGTTTACGTTCCACAATTATTATTATTAATTTTTTTAACATATCAAGATCTACAGCCTTATCAGTATAACACATCTTTGGCTATAGACATTCAATATGATCTGTTTGTAATGGTTAAATAATATAACCTATGTAAATCATATCTTATTTATGATCAGCCAAATTTACAAGAAGTACATAAGATCCTGTTAACCCCTTTACCCCCGGGCGATATTCCGTTTTTTTTTTTTCGTTTTTATTTTTTGCCGTAACTTTTTTAATTTTCCATCACTTTTGCCTATAAAGCTTATTTTTTGCAGGACCAGTTGTACTTGTGAATAAAACTTGTGAATAAAACTATTAGTTTTAGCATATAGTGTACTGGAAAATGGCAAAAAATTCCAAGTACGCAAAAATTGCAAAAAAAAGTGTGATTGCACAATTGTATTTTATTCACTGTATTCACAATATGATAAAACTGGTATGTCAATGTGATGCTTTAGGTTGCAATGAGTTCATAGACACCAAACATTTATAGGTTTACTTTTATCTAAGGGGTTACAAAAATTCAGAAATTTGTCCAAATAAAGTGGTGCACTTTTTGTGCTATTTTCCGCGACCCCTGGCGTTCTCAATTTTCAGAATATAGGGCTCAGTGACAGCTTATTTTTTGCATCTTGAGCTCATGTACTTAAGGTACAATTTTCCTGCAGGTGCTACTTTTTGATCCAGCACTAACGTAATAAAAAAAATCTTTATTCAAAATTCATAAAAAAGGTAATTCCAGCCAAGTGCAGAATATATTTACACTTGACGCATTTCGGAGAAAGTAGACTCCTTATTCATAAGCAACACGCTATTTAGGAGAACTAAATCACTGCTTTGATTCATTGTATATATATTAAAATGTAAATGTGATTTATCTAAAATTGATTTTATATTTCTGTATGTTTGTATTTCTAATATTTTTGAATCTATTATCTCTTTTATATACAAAATGAGCACTATTTTGTTGGTTCTGTATGTAGATCTGGCTCAGATGAGGGGCGTATAGGTATATATATCATCTTGGCTACTCATTCTGATTATGTTGCTTATGAATAAGGAGTCTACTTTCTCCGAAACGCGCCACGCGTAAATATATTCTGCACTTGGTTGGAATTACCTTTTTTTTATGAATTTTGAATAATTTTTTTTATTACGTCAGTGCTGGATCTTATCTCCTTCCCTTCTCCTCTTGATGTGACTGATTATTCATCTGTGGAAGCCAAACCACTTGTTCCGTGCACCGGACCAGAAGTTGGAGATACCTGCTTTGGAGTGGTGAGCTGAACTAAATTCCTTATTTGCTACTTTTTAATCATTACCTGTTATTGCATTTTGGGCAAATTTAGCAACAACCAAAAAATGTAATTTTGATGTTTGGAATTTTTTGCTGCAACACCGTTTACCGATCAGACTAATTAATTTTATATTTTAAAAATAGTTTAAAGAAATCGGGTTAAATGCTGCGCTAAAAACCACAAATCCAAGGTGTATAATGAATTCCTTTTCTTTATTTTCACAGGTCAACGCGTTTCAAAGGCATCTCCGCCTCCTTCATCAAGACAGAAGACAAAAAGGAACAGTATAACCTTGGGTATAAATCGCTCACTGCTCCGCAGTTTGGTGCAAAGAAGTCTAAATGAAAATGCAAGAGATGAATCTTTAATGACATGTTTCAGCCAAGATTATGATATGCCTGAAGATTTTTACACCAGCTCTTTATAGTTGTCTGACTTGGTGTTTCCAAGGAAATTTGTTACCACTAACTGGAATACCATCCATGCAGCCTTTTCCTTGCCACACAGTAAACGGTGAAACTCCTCGTCTTGCAGAAGCACAAGAATCTGAGGACCAGTGAAGACTCCTTCTTTTATCTTTGCTTCACTCAATCTTGGAAATTTAAAAATGAGATACTTGAATGCTTCTGCATTTTTGTCCATTGCCTTTACAACGTTCTTCATGAGAACCAACTTGATATGCAATGGAGATAACAGAATTTTCTGTTGTTCGACAAGTGCTGGATGAAGAACATTTTTAGTCCCTGGCTGGAGTGCATTTCTGACAGGCCAGTCTCTTTTCTCGTAGTGTTCTTGTCCTGCTCGACTGTCCCATTCACATAGGAAACAACAGTACTTTATGTAACCAACCTGGAGACCATGCCTGAGGGCAATCAATCACCTGTAAGTCACCACAGAGGCACTGATCCTTATTCTTGTCCTGATCTCCTATTTTGCAACCAAAATACAGGTTGTAGGCTTTCTTAACCCTAGAACGCACAACCATAGAGATCAACCATAGAAAACAAGTAACCTAGCAGGCCTGCGAGGCCCCAGGTATGCGTTCTAGGGTAAACCATATGAGTAAAGTTTTGCTTTCATGACTCAAAAGTCACCTCATCACAGATGTAGCAGAAATGATCTGCTTTATAAATGCAAGTCACTGAATAGCTGAACAATGATATCAGTCGACCGCTAAAAATGCTGTGTGACTGATAGAGGGAGAACATGCACCTTTTATAGAGTTGTATGATGCAAGTTTAATTAGGATTGCATCATTTTTCTTTTTTTGGCATCTACCATTGGTCATTTAGAGATGATGAAATATTGATGACTCAATTCATTAGTCATTTGGAGATGATGCAATATGGATGAAGCAATCCATTAGTTAGTTGGATTTTGCAAAACTGATGATGTATTCCTTGCCTAGCATTGTATCAAAGGCTGTGAGAAATATCGACGCACCCCTGTGTTACATCTCGTGGCTCTCCTGAGGCAAGGACTGAGGCAGTCTCCCATTCCTTGCCTGCCACGAGCACTCCTGCTCAGCAGCGCCGAAGGTCTGCCAGACTGCGCAGTGTGCAGGAGATACCTTCTCAGAGAGGCAGCAGAAGGGTGACACCTAGTGGTTCTCCTGTTACAAGGAGTGAAGCGGTCTCCCATTCCTGGCCTGCCGCAGACTCCCCTGCTCAGCGGCCCCGAAGGTCTGCAAGGCTGCGCAATGTGCAGAGGTTTACTGCTCAGGGAAGCAGTGAGATTCCCGTTATCTCTGCACATTGTGAGACCGAGGATCCCGCCTCTATTTCCCAGAGGCAGGAGGGTGAGCATGTGCAATGCGTGGTGGGTCCTGATTCGCTCACTGACATCACACGGCTTGATGACAAGGCTGGTGACGTGGTGAATCCTGACTGGCCAGGCTGGGACGTCGTGGACCCTGATTGGGTCAAGTCCGTCATCTCCGCCTCGCGCCCGCCCTCGGGTGGAGCTGCACCTCCTTAAAAGCTCCCCCTGCCATCATGGCGGCGCGCGACCGTCCTTCTATGTTTGGATGTCTGGCAGCGTGCTGCCACGCCACTGCTCAGGCATTACTGTCTCTTGTGGGCTTGGCCCTTGCTGCTCCGGCAGTACCTCGTTTGCAGGCCGTGTTCCTGCCTTGCTGCTCCGGCAGTATCCCCTTCAACAGGCCGTGTTCCTGTCCCAGGTGAGCTCCTCGAGTCTCCACTGGACTCACCTGGTTATTGAAAGCACACGTGCGTGGGCACCTCTGTGCTACCCTCGTGCCATATTCTCGTGACTTCCACTGGCACACGTGCGTGGGCACCTCTGTGCTTCCCCGTGCAACAGGTACACCGAGCCGTGAGATCCGTGCCATACAACCCTCACGGGTTAGGGCAGATCGGTGTACATAGATCGTCTGTGACATTCCAGACGATCGCTAGCAGCAACCCGCTCACTCTTCACCCACCATAGCGGCGGTCCCTTACACCGCACAGTGGACCTTGACCGGCGGAAGCTGTCAATTTCCCATCTTGGCACGCTTCCCCGGGTCCCCCTCGTAACATTACGGTCGCGCCAAAGGTCTGGCTATGGCTGAAGAGCAGCAGCAGTTGCTGCGTTATGTGCAGCAGTTGGAGTCACGATTGGCAGCAGTGGAGCAGTCTTCCTCCGATAAGACTACTCTGACGACAGTCGCCACCCAGGCGGCTACCCAGGCTGTGCTATTGGGCGGAAGGTCTCCTCGCCTTGCGCTTCCAGAGCGCTTTAGCGGCAACAGCTCTGAGTGCCGTGGTTTTATAAACCAGGTTACCACCTACTTAGAGCTGTCCGCGACTCTTTACGCTACCGAGAAGGCGAGAGTAGCCTTCGTCCAGTCCCTGCTCACAGGGAGAGCGCTGAAGTGGTCCACGCCGTTGTGGGAGCGCGGAGATCGGGTGGTGAATAACTTAACAGCTTATCTTGGGGCCATGAGAATGGTGTTCCTCGGGCCTCAAGTCACCCACGACTCCGCACTGCGCCTCCTACGACTTCGGCAAGGGTCCGCTTCAGTCGGGGACTTTGCGGTACACTTTAGGACACTTGCCGCAGAGCTAGACTGGCCGGATAAGGTCCTTGTCCCTGTGTTTTGGGAGGGCCTGGCAGGGTTTGTCAAAGACGCACTGGCCACGCGTGAGGTGCCTGCCACTTTAGAGTCCTTGATTCAGGTTGCCTCTCGCATAGGCATCCGCCAGGCGGAGCGAAGGCTCGAGGTCTCTTCAACACCCACGTCGTCTCGGCCTAAAAAGCGTCTGCCTCCCGTCTTCCATCAGACAGGTCTCCCAGCCAGTCCTGTAGGCGACTCCGTGGAGTCATTGGAGGTGTCCAAGGTGGTCTCCTCTGCCCCAGGTTCTCGGTCTTGTGTCATCTGCTTTTCCTGTGGGCAGAGGGGACACATAGCTACCCGATGTCCCAAAACCGTCGGGAAAAGACAGCATCTAGTTTCTATCAGAGGGGGGACTCTAGACGCTACCTCTCCCTCTAGGTTGACTATCAGCGCCCAGTTGCAGTTCGGCACTACTCTCTTCTCTGCCCTGGCTTGCTTGGACTCAGGCGCTGAAGGCAATTTCATCTCGACCTCCCTGACAACCCGATACTCAGTTCCCCTGGTTCTGTTGCCCAAGCCACTCAGGGTTCGGGTAGTCGACGGGTCCATACTACTCGATCCTATCACCCAGATCACCATCCCTCTCAGGATGGATGTACCACCAGGACACCATGAGCAGGTGTCCTTCCTGGTGCTTCCAGGGGGGACGGATGAGATCCTACTGGGCCTTCCCTGGTTGAGACAACATGCTCCTTTACTCAACTGGGCAACAGGGGAGATCTCATCCTGGGCAGGATCCTGTAGAGAGCACCTCGTGACTACCGAACCACCCGCTACCATTAGGTCGGTAGGGTCCTCAGGGAATACAGAGGGGCCGGGTTTACCGACACCTTATGAGGCCTACAGGGATGTCTTTTCAAAAAGGGCGGCAGATACTCTTCCTCCCCACCGGCCATATGATTGCCGAATAGACCTGAAGCCAGGCTCCGAGCCCCCTAGGGGCAGAGTGTATCCACTCTCTGCGCCAGAGACGGAGGCTATGTCCAAATATATTCAGGACAGCCTGGCGAAGGGGTTCATTCGCAAGTCTATTTCACCGGCTGGTGCAGGGTTCTTTTTTGTCCAGAAGAAGGAAGGGGATCTGCGCCCCTGTATCGATTACAGGGGATTAAATGCAATCACGATCAAGAACAAATACCCTTTGCCCCTCATTACTGAGCTATTTGATCGATTCCGTGGGGCAAAGGTCTTCACAAAGCTGGATCTACGCGGGGCGTATAATCTAGTGCGAGTCCGAAAGGGCGATGAGTGGAAGACCGCCTTTAACACCAGGGACGGTCACTACGAGTATCTAGTAATGCCCTTCGGACTCTGCAATGCCCCCGCCGTATTTCAAGACTTTGTGAATGACATTTTCCGGGATTTGTATCTTTCCGTGGTTGCATACCTGGATGACATTCTTATCTTCTCCCCCGATCTTACCACCCATCGGAGGGATGTCATCCGAGTACTTAAGAGGCTCCGTACCCATTCGCTATATGCTAAGCTGGAAAAGTGCGTTTTTGAACGGGAATCCTTGCCGTTCCTGGGGTACATCGTGTCCAGTCAGGGGTTAGCAATGGATCCGGGGAAGTTGGAGACAGTGATGAACTGGCCTGAGCCCCGCTCGCTGAAGGCGATCCAGCGATTCTTGGGGTTTATCAATTATTATCGCCAGTTCATTCCCAACTTCTCAACGGTGGCAGCACCCATCATTGCCCTTACCCGCAAGGGCGCTAATCCCAAAGCATGGACACGAGAAACGGTAGAGGCATTTCACACTCTCAAAACTCACTTCTCCAGAGCTCCCATCCTTCATCGTCCAGACATCTCCAAACCCTTCCTACTGGAGGTAGACGCCTCTTCGGTCGGTGCAGGTGCAGTCCTGCACCAGAAAAACGAATGAGGAAGGAAGCATCCTTGTTTCTTTTTCTCCAAGACCTTTTCTCCGGCCGAGAGGAACTACTCCATAGGGGATAGGGAGTTACTGGCGATGAAACTAGCATTCCAGGAATGGCGGCATCTCCTGGAGGGTGCGAAGCATCCATTTGAGGTATTTTCTGACCACAAAAACCTCACATACCTCCAGACAGCACAACGCCTGAACCCAAGGCAGGCCCGTTGGTCTTTATTCTTCTCCCGGTTCCGCTTTATTATCCGCCACCTGGCCGGTGAGAAGAACGTACGGGCCGATGCCTTGTCACGTTGTATGGTTGTGTTGGAGGAGGACGAGGAGGAGCCTCGTCTTATACTACCCCCGGACAGCTTGAGGATGGTCACTCCCACTTCTTTGGACCAGGTGCCACCTGGCAAGACCCTCGTTCCCCCTGAACTACGGAACGAGGTGCTATCGTGGGCCCATGCCTCCAAGGTTGGGGGTCACTTCGGGGTCAAAAGGACCAGAGACCTGGTGACCAGGCATTATTGGTGGCCGAGACTACCCCAGGACATACAGGAGTATGTGGGAGCCTGTATGTCGTGTGCTCGGAATAAGCCGTCCCGGCAGAGACCGGCAGGTCTTCTTCACCCACTGCCAGTGCCGGATCGTCCCTGGGAAGTGGTAGGGATGGACTTCCTGGGAGATCTGCCCAAGTCAGCAGGGCACAGGGTCGTATGGGTCATCACGAACCACTTCTCTAAAATGGTCCACTTGGTGCCTCTCCCACGACTCCCGACGTCACGTGCTCTCGCCACCTTGTTCATTCGGCATGTATTTAGGTTGCATGGCATGCCTGACAAGGTGGTGAGCGACCGGGGTCCCCAGTTCGCGTCTCGCTTCTGGAGAGAGCTCTGTAAGCTCCTGCAGATAGAGCTGAACATCTCCTCCGCATACCATCCCGAGACCAATGGACTAGTGGAGAGGACTAATCAGACCTTGGTAACTTACCTCCGCCATTTTATATCTGCGCACCACGACAACTGGGCTAACCTCCTTCCTTGGGCCGAATTTTCCATTAACAATTCGGTCCATGAATCCTCTGGCCAGACTCCGTTCCTACTCAATAACGGACAACATCCCAGAATCCCGGTTCCGATGCCCATTACGTCACCCGATACTAGAGTGGAGGATTGGGCGACCAAGGCCCGGGAGATCTGGGATGACACCCAAGAGGCTCTTAAAAGGGCTAAAGACCGGATGGTGACAACGGCTGATGTTCGCCGCCGCCTTGCACCATCCTTCGCCCCTGGTGACCTAGTATGGCTGTCCTCTAAGAATGTTAACCTACGGGTACAGGCAGCCAAATTCGCCCCTAGGTATCTGGGTCCGTTTAAAGTACTACAGCAGGTAAACCCAGTGGCATATCGACTCCAGCTCCCTCCACGCTGGGCTATAGCCAACACCTTTCACGTGTCCCTCCTGAAACCCGTACGACTTAATAAATTCTCGGGGTCCCTGCCGGCTCAAACCGACTCCCCGTCCGACGACCCTGAGGTGGCAAAACTTGTGGAGACAAAAGTCATACAGGGCAAGAGGTACTACCTCGTGGAGTGGGCCGGCCGTGGTCCGGAGCATAGATCCTGGGAGTTGGAGGATCATATCCGCGCCCCGGGTTTGATAGCGGCCTTCGAGCACGGACAGGGGGGGGGGGCCTAGACGGGGGGGTAATGTTACATCTCGTGGCTCTCCTGAGGCAAGGACTGAGGCAGTCTCCCATTCCTTGCCTGCCACGAGCACTCCTGCTCAGCAGCGCCGAAGGTCTGCCAGACTGCGCAGTGTGCAGGAGATACCTTCTCAGAGAGGCAGCAGAAGGGTGACACCTAGTGGTTCTCCTGTTACAAGGAGTGAAGCGGTCTCCCATTCCTGGCCTGCCGCAGACTCTCCTGCTCAGCGGCCCCGAAGGTCTGCGAGGCTGCGCAATGTGCAGAGGTTTACTGCTCAGGGAAGCAGTGAGATTCCCGTTATCTCTGCACATTGTGAGACCGAGGATCCCGCCTCTATTTCCCAGAGGCAGGAGGGTGAGCATGTGCAATGCGTGGTGGGTCCTGATTCGCTCACTGACATCACACGGCTTGATGACAAGGCTGGTGACGTGGTGAATCCTGACTGGCCAGGCTGGGACGTCGTGGACCCTGATTGGGTCAAGTCCGTCATCTCCGCCCCGCGCCCGCCCTCGGGTGGAGCTGCACCTCCTTAAAAGCTCCCCCTGCCATCATGGCGGCGCGCGACCGTCCTTCTATGTTTGGATGTCTGGCAGCGTGCTGCCACGCCACTGCTCAGGCATTACTGTCTCTTGTGGGCTTGGCCCTTGCTGCTCCGGCAGTACCTCGTTTGCAGCCCGTGTTCCTGCTTTGCTGCTCCGGCAGTATCCCCTTCAACAGGCCGTGTTCCTGTCCCAGGTGAGCTCCTCGAGTCTCCACTGGACTCACCTGGTTATTGAAAGCACACGTGCGTGGGCACCTCTGTGCTACCCTCGTGCCATATTCTCGTGACTTCCACTGGCACACGTGCGTGGGCACCTCTGTGCTTCCCCGTGCAACAGGTACACCGAGCCGTGAGATCCGTGCCATACAACCCTCACGGGTTAGGGCAGATCGGTGTACATAGATCGTCTGTGACATTCCAGACGATCGCTAGCAGCAACCCGCTCACTCTTCACCCACCATAGCGGCGGTCCCTTACACCGCACAGTGGACCTTGACCGGCGGAAGCTGTCCATTTCCCATCTTGGCACGCTTCCCCGGGTCCCCCTCGTAACACCCCTGTATCATAAAAACTAGAGCCAATTTCAAAATGTAAACATCATTTTTGTTTTCAGCCCCCCAAAATTAGTTAAGTCCAACTGTTTTCATGTCTGAACCAATTTTGCTGTTGACTAGTATAATCAAAAATATTGGGAAAATAAAAAAATTGAATATTTCAGGGGAGCAGCTTAAAAAATGAGTCAATTTTGGACTCCTGAAAGGTCTTAAAAGGGAATATGTCAAGTAAAAAAAAAAGGCTATTACCCTGCAGGTTTGGGGTTAATCTACAACTGAATTGCATTTAGAACCTGCCCAGCTCCTGCATATTAAATCCCGTTGTTGGGAGGAAAAATGAACTTTAATCCTTCTGGCAGTGCTTCACTGTCAGTTATGGGGGCAGTACTGGTGCAGGTTCACTCACTGCTCTGTGTATGGAGAATGGCGGCTGTTACCACACTACCTGCACTAACTGACCACCGCTCAGCATTAGAACCAGCTGTCAGTCATTGCGGAGAAGGTGAAGTTATAGCCCTCTCTATAACTGAAACCAGAATGTTGACGGGAGGATTAAAGTTCTTTTCCTCTTGGCAGCGGGGTATAACGTGCAGGCACCAGGCAGGCTCAGAATGCTATTAACCTGCAGAGTAACCTAATATCTGTAGGTTTATAATAGAAAAATATGAATTCCCATTTACAGCAAACTGCAGAGTCGTTAGCGCAGTGGTTACGTAGGAGGCACATGTGGCTCGCGGGTCCATATTTTGTGGCTCATGGCTGTCTGCCAACATGATGCATTAGCACAAAGTCTAGCATGAAAAGAAGCTCTCCAGATAGTGATTTTTTTTTTTCTTTTAAATACTTAGCTCAGTGAGCCCTTCTGTATGTGCATGTGCTGACAGAGGTTGATAAACATGGTTAGATAGAGATAAGGTAATTAGTTGTAGTGGTGTTGAAAATGGATGTGATGGTTTGGTTGGAGTGCTGTATGCAAGAATCCTGAATGGGGTAAAGTTGTAACATTGGTTTTAAGTGTCTTCTTTTCTGATCTCCATTAATCACGTGGTTGTTGGACATTCTGTGAGTCAGACCAACACTGTTGTGAAATTGATAACTTATCCTATGTACCTGCCAGTAATTTTGGAAACCTAGATAATTAATTTTTTCCTGCAACATACAGAAATTCTAAAACAACAAAGGCACCTTCCTTATGATGAGTAAGATCATGAAGAAGGCACAGTAGACAAAACACACAATCTTTTGAGACTGCATTAGACCAATTGCCAGACTTTGCACAGAAAACTTTTTAAGAATTTGGAATAATAGTTACATTTAATTTATCCCTGATTGTGGACTCTCTGAGTTAGTTATCCCTTATTGTGGAATTTACGTTCCTTTTTTGTATTGTCAATTTGGTAGTAGAGTTGAGCGATGTTCAAGGTTCGAGGTTCGCCAATTTTATGTTCGAGTGATTTTTGGGGGTGCTTGAGATCGAACTTGAACTCGAGCTTTTTGCTAAAAGTTCGACAGTTCGAGTTACGTTGAAGAACGGTTCGATCAACAAAAAGCGTGGCTTTTTACAGCTACGTGTGCAGGGAGCCATTGCTGGCAACCTGCGATAAGCTGGTAACCAAGGTAAATAACGGGTATCCAAGCAAAGCGCTTTGCTTAACCTGATGTTTACCCTGGCTATGTGTGCAAAAATCCCCGAAAGCCAAACAGAAGCATTTCCGTGTGACTTCCGTCGGATGCTGCTGCAGTCTGTGTCCTGCTCCAGCCCAAGCCCCAGCCCCACGGCTGTCGCTCAGCAGTGTCCAGCTGCCCAGACTGTACGGTGTCCGCAGCTGCCCACACTGCAGTGCCAGCAGCCGCGGGGATGACAAGCGCTGTCAGGAGGTTAGTGAAATTCCTTACCTGCAGTAATGAAGTCCTGCCCTCCCGACTTCAGCGCTGTCACTGTCCTCCATAGCCGCC
This sequence comes from Anomaloglossus baeobatrachus, assembly GCF_048569485.1. NCBI lineage: Eukaryota > Metazoa > Chordata > Amphibia > Anura > Aromobatidae > Anomaloglossus > Anomaloglossus baeobatrachus. Next base: position 105,323,292 of record NC_134361.1, read on the forward strand.
GCTTGTCACATCTCCTCTTGCTGCCGATCCGAGACTGTGACTAGCGGTGACATCACAGGCACCCACGATACTTGGTTGTGAAGGCGGCGGTCATTTAACTCAGTGACATCTCTGCTATCAGGACTGCAGCGACCACTGCAGGTAATGTACCTCGCTATCCTCCTGACAGCAGCACTTGTCATGCCCTGCAGTGACCTGGGCTGACCTATTGATGTTAGCTCAGGTCACTGCATTGCTCTCCCAGCCAATATGGAACATCTGTTCTTCATTGACTGGGACAGTGACTATGGTATGGATCGTCATGGGAACCCCTTGGATTACACCAGACCTGGATTTGTTTTTCTTTCTAATAAATTGGTGAAAGAGGGAATGTTTTGGGGAGGGTTCTTTCAAATAAAAATGTGTTTGTCGTCTATTTTTTTTTTTATTACTAATAATAGACACCTGATAGACACCTGACATCACGAACCCCAGGGCTTGATGCCAGGTGACATTACACATCTGGTATTAACACCATATATTACCCCTTTTGCCCCTGCACCAGGGCAACGGGATGAGCTGGGGCGAAGCACCAGGATTGGCGCATCTAATGGATGCGCCACTTCTGGCGTGGCTGCGGCCTGCTCTTTTTAAGCTGGGGAGAGTCCAATAACCATGGACCTCACTAGTCTGAGAATATCAGACCACAGCTGTCCGCTTTACCTTGGCTGGTGATCCAATTTTGGGGGGACCCCCACGTGTTTTTTTTTTTAATTATTTATTTAATTTAAAATAACAGCGTGGGGTGCCCTCAGTTTTGGATTACCAGCCAAGGTGAAGCTGCCAGCTGTGGTCTTCATGCTGCAGCCATCTTGCTTTACCCTAGCTGGCTATCAAAAATAGGGGGAACCCGACGTCAATTTTGTTTAAAATGTATTTATTTTTTTGGCTAAATACAAGACTAAGCACCCCTTAGTGCCACATGAAAGGCACCAAAGGGTGCAAATTTACAAAATGCAGGAGAGTGGTACATTATGTGTGTTTCTGCCATTCTAATGACAGAAAAGACTGATATGAAGTGTACAAGCACAAGAAAATCACCAGAGCGCTCTACGCTGTGAAAAGCAGTAGAAAATGGCACTGAAGTGAACATGTGACTGCCTCATGTAGGTTGAAGCTATGAATCCTGGCAAAATTTATATATTTTCCCTCTTTCAGTTTTTTTGCAGTACGCAAAAAAACGGAAGGCACATGGATGACAAACGGATGACATACGGACTGTATACAGAACGGAAACAGATACCACACGGATGCATATGTGAAAAAAACAGACCGTTTTTAGCGGACCGCAAAAACGGATCGGTCATGTGAATGAAGCCTTATTCTGATCTGCTGTTTATAAACAGCAGGCAGAAGTAAGTGAATAGCCCCCAGCATCAGAAAATCTCCGGGGTTTCAGGGGGTAGCTGAGACACTGGAGATCATGATTCAGGCTGGTTTTTCCAGTCACCGCTCACGTGATCACCGGTATACACCGTATACCGATGATCAACATACAGTAAATGACAGCGCTGGTAAAAAATGATTTATCTCCCATCTGGAATGAACAAACATGTCAGATGGGAGATAAATCTCCTCCCCAGTCCCCCGGTGTCGCCAAAGTGCCCCCCTGGCCTACTCCCGGAAATCCAAAATGTCCGCGCGCACAGCAGCGCGCTGGCCACATTCACCCTACTCCTCTGATTTCTGTCACATGTGCCATGACACATGCGACAGAAAACTCCTCCCCAGGCCCTGCTTGGTCAACCCATATAACCTCACCGGTGTTACCCGGTGTCCCACGGTACCTGTGTAGCGTTGATCCCCCGCGGCCCCTCCTTCACAATATACGCTGCCGCATGTCGAGAGCAGCTGTCAGCTCAGCTTCCTGTGTTCAGACACAGTGAGTGGCGGTAACCATGCTTCTGTAAGCTACTGCAGTGCCCTGCTCATGAGGTAAGGAACATAGTTCATCAGGAGAGCTATACTACATTTCCAAATGGAGGTATTTGATTTTATAGTTGCCCTGCTGAATGACTACCAAACATGAGAGTCCATTATACGCCACAAGAAAACATGTCTAAATATCGAGCTTTGTTGTTTAGTATTTATTCAGCTGGATAACTGCTCTTAAAGGTGTATTCCATCTCCAAGATCCTGTCCCCAATATATAGTAGGTGGAATAGCAATAATATCAGCAAATACCAATATTTGGAAATGTAGAATAGTTCTCCAGATTAGGCATGCCCTTACCTCATGAGCAGGGCATTGCAGCTTTGATAGCAACAGTTATGACATGGACTCTGCTGCTGTGGACCCAGGGAGAGTGGGTGCAGATTCATTGCACCCACACTCCTCACATGGAGGGTCTGCACTCCCAAAACATGGGGTATACATTCCCTGAGCGTGTCACCCCATATTCTAGACGGTCCAGAGTCATCGTGGGACCCCCTTATTTTTTTTCCCCTACAATAAATTTTTGAAAGATGGAATATTTTGGGGGAGTGTTTTTTCAAATACATTTTTTTTCGTCCATTTTTTTTTTTTCTTAGTACTGACAGTTTATGATGTCGGGTATCTGATAGATGCCATGACATCACAAACTGCTGGGCTTGATGTCAGGTGACCTTACAGCTAGTATCAACCCCATTTATTACCCCGTTTGTCACTGCACCAGGCCACGGGATGAGCTGGGGTGAAGTGCCAGGATTGGCGCATCTAGTGGATTTGCCACTTCTGGGGTGCCTGCGGCCTGTTATTTTTAGGCTGTGAAGGGCCAATAACTATGGACCTTCCCACCCTGAGAATACCAGACCACAGCTATCCGCTTTACCTTGGCTGGTGATCCAATTTGAGGGTGACAATACTTTTTTTTGTAATTATTATTATTTATAAAATAATTATAAAAAGGAGCCTGGGGTGACCTCCACATTGGATCACCAACCACGGTAAAGCTGCCAGCTGTGGTTTTCAGGTTACAGCCATCTGTTTTACCCTAGCTGGCTGTCAAAAATGGGGGGACCCCACGTCATTTTTTTTTTTACTATTTTTTTAAATAAAAAAAAATAATGGGCTTCCCTGTACTTTGATTGCCAACCAAGGTAACGCCAGGCAGATGGGGGTGGGAACCCGTAGCTGTCTGCTTTATCTGCGCTGAGAATCAAAAATACCGCGGAGCGCTAAGTCATTTTTTTTTATTTATCCATCTCTTCCAGCAGCCCTGGAGTCGGGTGGCTTACTGGGTAATGATGAGCTAATACTAGCTTTGTTTTACTAGCTTGTATTAAGCCAGAGATTCTTAATGTCAGGCAACTTTGACCCGGCCATTAAGAATCTCCAATAAAGGGTTAAAAAAAAAAAGACACCACACAGAGAAAAAATACTTTAATAGAAATAAATACACAGACACACTTAGAGACTCCATGTTTATTACTCCTGTCAGCCCTCCACGATCCTGCTCTTCTGTTTTCTTTCCCCTTCAACACATGCAGCTCTGCTACATCAGACAGCACTGCATGGGAAGAAGACGCTGCTGCTCCCTGCAGTAATCACTCTGTATGTGACCAGAGGCTGCCGGCTGTAAGCGGTGATGTCACCGCTGACAGACTGGTTACCATAGCAATGGTGTTCCGATCACGTGATTCCTGATGCCGCTATTTACTGGCTGTGACAGCTAGTCCCTGCATGTGGGCTGACTCTGTAAAGAGCGCCGACATGCATAGATGGGGAGGCCCATCATGTGCCAGAGCATCTCGCCGGTAAAAGGACATGCTCAAACGAGCATCGCTTACCGGAGAGATGCACTGACAGGACCTAGCATGACATCATAGTCATGTGACCAGTCTGTTGCCAATGAGATAATAGACTCGTGACTGGTCACATGGCTATTTTGACATCACAGAAGGTCCTATCATCAGTGCTGGTTACCGGGAGGACACAGCGATTATCGGAAGAAAAAGCGGCAGAAGACAGAGTGCAGGACGCGTCGTGGGGACTGGTAAGTGTAATGACAATGTTTATTAACTGTATGTGTACATTTATAATGTATTTTTATGTGTTTGTGATTGCCTCCCATTGATTTCAATGGGGTTCGAGAGGTTCGTTGAATGGTTTGCTGAATCGAATTCGAACGCAGCCTCCGTTCAACGAACCGAACCAAACTCGATCCTCTAGAGGCTCGCTCATCTCTATTTGGTAGCTCCTACCTTTCCATGCGTGGAACACCAGGGAACCTTCATCATCTATCAAGACTGATGAGCTGACTATTTATATCTTTATTTCAGAAATTATAAAAAAGCTGAAAAACTTTTGCATTTGTTGCTTTATTGTTATGTATAAATAAAAAAATAAAGTCTTTAATTAGTCAGTTAACGCTCCCTAAAAACGCATCTTTTTAGGGTGGCCTATCACACTCCCTAATGAACTAAATTCACATAGTTCCTTCACTACGTCTAACAACATAAGTCTCCATCAAATTCCACCGCACCCAAAAGCATCTCAAAGATTGGCTGACAGGTAAAGGCAGCCTTTATCTACCCCCCATTTCTTTCTTTGAGATGGCTGGATTGTCGGTGTAAATAAGCACTTTTACCTTGTCCCCCCTCCCCACCTCATTGTAGATTGTAAGCTCTCACGAGCAGGGTTGTATTTGTTGATTTAATTATTGTATTTTCTATTACCATTGCATGTATGTGAACCTCTAAAGTGTAAAGCACTGCAGAATATGTTGGCGCTATGAAAATAAAGATTATTATTATTAATTAATTGAATATAAAGGGAACCTATCAGGTGCACTATTCACCCAGATTCACGAGTAGTTCTGGGTGCATATTTTTTATCCCTGCCTAACTGTCCCAGGCTATAGTAGCATAGATAAAGAGATCTTTAGAAAAAGTATTTTATATATCCTTTATGATATGCTAATGAGGCCAGGCACTAGTCATAAGGCTATGTGCGCACATTGCGTAATTACATGCAGTTACGCTGCGCTTTGTAGCGCAGCGTAACTGCATGCGTCCTGCGTCCCCTGCACAGTCTATGAAGATTATGCAGGAGACGTGCGCACGTGGCGTCTTAGAGCGCAGCGCTTCGGCTGCTGCCCGAAGCGCGCGTTCTAAGAAGTGACATGTCACTTCTTCCGTGCGCTTTGCCGGCAGCTCCTGCTCTGTCTATGGGAGGAGCTGCAGGCAGAGCGCATGGAATCGGCTTTTTTTTTTTTCACTACGGACATTTTCTGCAGCGATTTGAAGCGCACATGTGCTCTTCAGATCGCTGCAGAAATTTCTGCAGTGACTGTACGCAACGTGCGCACATAGCCTAAGAGCGTTAGTTTCCCCCAACTAGTTTGCCCTCTTAGCAAGTTAGCACACTGACAGGGGCGTGCTAACATGCTATTCAATGCACATTGTTCAGTGTCATCAGCGGTGACACTTGTACATTTGTCCGTTGTCACCACTTCAGACACCGGCTTTAGTGTCAGTGTGCATGATCAGCAGTACCGGCACTTCCGGTCATGCGCATTATGAAGCCGGGTGTACACATCCCAGAGACTTCAGAAAAGTCTATTACACATGACCGGAAAAGCCAAGCATTCTGATCATTTGCACTGAACCTAAAGCTGACATCTAAATTGGTGACAACAGACACAGGAACATGCCTCATTGCTGATGACACTTGGCAATGGGCATTGAATAGCATGTTACCACACCCCTGTGGATGTACTGCCATGCTAAGAGGGCAAACTAGTCAAGGGAAACTAACGCCCTTATGACTAGTCCCTGTGCTCTTTAACATATAAATTATCTATAGAAATACTTTTTCTAAAGATCTCTTTATGTTTGCTAGTATATGCTGGGATTGTTATGCAGAGATTAGAAATATGCACTCAGAACTGACGGTGGTTCTGGGTACATATTGCCCCTGACAAGTTCCCTTAAGATTCAGTTTTATCATTTAGTTGTGGAGAAACAGATATAAAACATAAAGTAAACCTATTACTGAAACTTGCAAAAAACTGTTCAAAATAGGAAGCAATGCGCTGCCTCATTATGATACAAGCGTAGCTATACCAATGTCATTGCCACTGTCAGCCATGTGACAAACAGGTAATTTTACTAATCATAATGCTTGGTAATGTTGGATTATTTCATTTGCATGTGAAGAGGCGAGTTGATAGTAGATAAGTAGCTATTAGGAAATGAAGGTAAATATGCTCGCACATATATACGGCAGTGTGCAATCACATGTCCACTTCATGCTCTTTAGAAATCCTTCGCATCTAAATTCTACTAAAAAGCAAGAGCAGAAAGGCGGCAAGTTATAAGAACAAATAAATAATTACTACAATCTGTTGAGGAAAATGATCCTCTCTAAGTGGTGAGCCAGGATATCTGCTGTAATAAAGACAGACACATATTATACCGTCTGCTGCGTGTTATGAATAATTCCTATTAGATACAATTAAAAAGTATCATTTAAATTGTACATCACATGTAATCTATCATTTTATTTAAAGCTCTCTATTTTACTGCTCCTTGCAAACATTTCTTCCTAAACCGAAGCCATCACAAACTTTTGATATATTCTTTTATTCTCAATCTATTTTTCACATTTACAAATGAATGCACACTGAAAGAAATATGTTCTGTACACAGTAATAAACTTTTAAAATAAATGAGTTATTATTCCGCACTCGTTTTTCTCATTTTGTACCACTACAATCTACTGAACATTGCTTCTTGTGAGGCTAATAAAATATATAACGCTCTCAAAGTCTCTGCCAATATCGTTCTATACATCACTGAGAAATGGAGCCAGTGAACATGATGGCATTTCATCTCCACTATTTTCACAACTGCCTGTATAAGATACGGTATGTGATAATAAAAGTAATTTTAATAATCATTGAAACGATCAACAAAAAGAACATATAATAATATAAAAAATGATTACATTTAGGATTGACCTCATTCTTGAAAGTAGTTCTTAAAAAACATTCTGCATATAGTAAGTAATATGATAACATTTTTTTCTCTAAGCTAAACATGATTCTTTATTGCTCCAATACATTTAAATATAAAATATAAAGTGATAAATTGATATACTTTTTTTAATTTTAGGTCAATAGGGTTGCATGATGGCTTACTTGTTACCATATTGTGTTGCATAACAATTTATGATTTATTTGTATTTTTGGGGGGGCGAAAGAGGAAGCAAAGTGAATAAAAATGGTGACTCTATAGCAGCTGCATTCAAGTCTGATATCACTAAGCGCAATGTTAATTGCCAGAGAGAGTAATATAAGGCAAGATAAAGGACCCGTTACATGCAACGACGTATCCAACGATATATCGCCGGGGTCTCGGATTCCGTGACGCACATCCGGCATCGTTAGCGATGTTGTTGCGTTTGACACAACGAGAGGCCGTTAACGATGGAAAATACTCACCAAATTGTCCATCGTTGACACGTCATTCATTTTCAAAAAATCGTTGATTGTTGAGGACGCAGGTTGTTCGTCATTCCCGAGGCAGCATATGTGTGACATCTCGGGAACGACGAACTACAGCTTACCTGCGGCCGCCGGCAATGAGGAAGGAAGAAGGTGGGCGAGATGTTACAGTCGCTCATCTCCGCCCCTCCACTTCTATCAGGCGGCCGCTTAGTGACGTCGCTGTGATGCCTCACGAACCGCCCCCTTAGAAAGGAGGTGGTTCGCCGGCCACAGCGATGTCACTAGGCAGGTAAGTCTGTGTGACGGCTCCTAACGATATTGTGTGCCATGGGCAGCGATTTGCCCGTGACGCAGAAACGACGGGGGTGAGTACGCTCGCTAGCGATATTGCTAGCGATATTGCTGCGTGTAAAGCCCCCTTAAGTCATGAAACCATTGGACTCTAGATCCATGGTTACATAATCTGTGAAGTAACAAATCACGCTTTTCTATCTGACACACTGATGGATAAGTCTTGGTTTGATCACTTTTAGTAAACATAATACTTTGTTGATGTTTTGGGGGGTTGGTCTAGGCCCGTACGTTCCAGTTAAGGAACTCTTGCTGCTTCAGAATACCAAATAAATTTTGACAATTTTAATTGTCCATTTTATATGGACCAACTGACTGCACTAAAATACACCAATCAATAAACCTTTATTGACGGTGATTGTTTAATAGCCTGTTTACACAGACAGACTGTAGTAATGATGAGCACTGAGCGATCTGTAAAAGATCTGTTTGAGACTGTTTAGTGCCCATAACAACAAGGAATAACGTTTGGAACGCCATTCCAAGTCTGAACTGGGTGCAAAAACCCAAAAAAACATCACTATGGGGAGATAAGGTATGCACACCAGTGACTATGTAAGGGGAATACATGAAATAGCAGAAACTGCTGTGTGAATACTGACTTGAAAAATCCAATAGCTATATGTAAGAGTGAAAATGTGAAAAATTGAATCTGCATTACTGCCATGAACATATGAATCAAGAGAAATTTAGCTACTGAATTGATCAATGCAATAGAGCCCCAACACTACGCCAAAGTATTTCTCTACGTTGGGGTCCCTAGCTTGTGTGTGTCCTCTCATGCAGTTAAAAAACTTACCGTGTATAGGAAGCTGAGACCCAGGCTATTTATGCGTATGATATGGATTGGCAATAGGTGTGGTTGGGGAGGGTTCACAAACGAAAAACTACCAACAACAAGGAATAACGTTTGGAACACCATTCCAAGTCTGAACTGGGTGCAAAAACCCAAAAAAACATCACTATGGTGAGATAAGGTATGCACACCAGTGACTATGTAAGGGGAATACATGAAATAGCAGAAACTGCTGTGTGAATACTGACTTGAAAAATCCAATAGCTATATGTAAGACTGAAAATGTGAAAAGAGGAATCTGCATTACTGCCAAGAACATATGAAACAAGAGGAATTTAGCTACTGAATTGATCAATGCAATAGAGCCCCAACACTACGCCAAAGTATTTCTCTACATTGGGGTCCCTAGCTTGTGTGTGTCCTCTCATGCAGTTAAAAAACTTACCGTGTATGGGAAGCTGAGACCCAGGCTATTTATGCGTATGATATGGATTGGCAATAGGTGTGGTTGGGGAGGGTTCACAAACGAAAAACTACCAACAACAAGGAATAACGTTTGGAACACCATTCCAAGTCTGAACTTGGTGCAAAAACCCCAAAAAACATCACTATGGGGAGATAAGGTATGCACACCAGTGAATATGTAAGGGGAATACATGAAATAGCAGAAACTGCTGTGTGAATACTGACTTGAAAAATCCTTGGAATGGTGTTCCAAACGTTATTCCTTGTTGTTGGTAGTTTTTCGTTTGTGAACCCTCCCCAACCACACCTATTGCCAATCCATATCATACGCATAAATAGCCTGGGTCTCAGCTTCCCATACACGGTAAGTTTTTTAACTGCATGAGAGGACACACACAAGCTAGGTACTCCAACGTAGAGAAATACTTTGGCGTAGTGTTGGGGCTCTATTGCATTGATCAATTCAGTAGCTAAATTTTTCTTGATTCATATGTTCATGGCAGTAATGCAGATTCAATTTTTCACATTTTCACTCTTACATATAGCTATTGGATTTTTCAAGTCAGTATTCACACAGCAGTTTCTGCTATTTCATGTATTCCCCTTACATAGTCACTGGTGTGCATACCTTATCTCCCCATAGTGATTTTTTTTTGTTTTTTTGCACCCAGTTAGACTTGGAATGGTGTTCCAAACGTTATTCCTTGTTGTTGGTAGTTTTTCGTTTGTGAACCCTCCCCAACCACACCTATTGCCAATCCATATCATACGCATAAATAGCCTGGGTCTCAGCTTCCCATACACGGTAAGTTTTTTAACTGCATGAGAGGACACACACAAGCTAGGGACCCCAACGTAGAGAAATACTTTGGCGTAGTGTTGGGGCTCTATTGCATTGATCAATTCAGTAGCTAAATTTCTCTTGATTCATATGTTCATGGCAGTAATGCAGATTCCATTTTTCACATTTTCACTCTTACATATAGCTATTGGATTTTTCAAGTCAGTATTCACACAGCAGTTTCTGGTATTTCTTGTATTCCCCTTACACAGTCACTGCTGTTTAGTGCCCATAGTCTGCCAAAGTTCTCGGCAGTGTAATTCCTGTTTACAGAGGCAGGCTATAGTAAATAATGAGCATGGAGCAATCTATAGGAGATTGTTTAGCACCCATAGGCTATGAGCGCATGCTACATCTTTGTCGTGACCACAAAGATGCACGGTTTTGGGCTGAAAAACCTTGCACCCTCTGCATGCATTTTTTGCTGCATTTTAGTGCATTTTTATCACATTTTTGCCTAGTGCGTTTTTTACGTCAAATCTATTAACTGGAAGGGCTCAAAAACACTGGGAAAAACGCAGAAAGAATTGACATGCTGCAGTGGTCATCAGAAAGATGCAGCAAAAAAAAAAGCTGCAACGTGTGGACAGAAAAACTGAAATCTTATAGACTTTGCTGGGGAAGGAAATTAATGCAGTTATGAGACCAAAGCTGCACCCAAAAAAGGCGCAAAAACACATAAAAAAGTGGCAAAAAATGCAGCGTGCACACAAGGCCTTAAGACCACTTTACACACAGAAATGAATCTTTGGCAGATCTGTGGTTGCAGTGAAATCAAGGACATATTGTTCAATTTGTACATAGACACAAACCTGGCACTGATTGTCCACAATTTCACTGCAACCACAGATCTACCACAGATCTGCCACAGATTTATCTCTGTGTGTAAAGTGGCCTTTAGTCTGCCATAGTTCTCGGCAATGTGAGTCCTGTTTACACAGGCAGACTATAGTAAATGATGATCACTGAGCAATTTGTAAGAGATTTTTTAGTGCCTGGAGTCTGCCATAGTTCTTGGCAGTGTGAGTCCTGTTTACACAGGCAGGCTAAATTAAACAATGAGCACTGTGCAATCTGTAAGAGATTGTTTAGTGCCCATAGTCTGCCATAGTTCTCCCCAGTTTGAGTCCTGTTTACACAAGCAGGCTATAGCAAATGATGAACACTGAGCGATCTGTAATAAATCTGTAAGAGATTGTTTAGTGTTTATATTCTGCCATAATTCTCGGCAGTGAGAGTTCTGTTTACACAAGCAGACTATAGAAAATGATGAGCACTGAGCGATCTGTAATAGATCTGTAACAGATTGTTTAGTGCCCATATTCTTCCATAGTTCTCGGCAGTGTAAAGCGGGCTTTACACGCTGCGACATCGCTAGCATCGGCTAGCGATGTCGAGCACGATAGCACCCACCCCAGTCTTACGTGCGATATTGTGTGATTGCTGCCGTAGAGAACACTATGGCTACGGCAGCGTCACACGCACATACCTGTGCAGCGATGTCGCTATGACCGCCGAACAATACCTTCCTCAAGGGGGAGGTGCGTTTGGCGTTATATCGACATCACTGCGGCGTCACTAAGCAGCCGTCCAATAGAAGCGGAGGTGCGGAGATGAGCGGGACGTAACATCCCGGCCACCTCCTTCCTTTCGCATTGTCGGTAGATGCAGGTAAGAAGATGTTCGTCGCTCCTGCGGTGTCACACACAGCGATGTGCTGTGTGCTGCCGCAGGAACGGCGAACAACATTGCTAATAAGCAATTAACGATTGTTTGATTCAGGACGACCTCTCTGCAGCAAACGATTTTGGCCACTTTTGCGATCGACTAAGGTCTCTCGTATGTGTCACACGTTGCGATGTCGTTAACGTTGCCGGATGTGCGTCACAAACACCATGACCCCGATGATAATACGTTAACGATATTGTAGCATGTAAAGCCCGCTTAAGTCCTGTTTACACAAGCTTAACATAGTAAATGGTGAGTATTGAGGGATCTGTAATAGATCTGTAAAAGATAGTTTAGTGACCATAGGCTGTCATAGATTTTTGCAATGTTAGTCCTGTTTACACAGGATGATGTACCATCGAAAATGAGGAACTTTTTTGCTGCACAAAAGATCATTTTACCAAATGAGTGGTTTACACCTTCATCAGTTGATTGGCAGTGTGATTACACTGAAGCATAATCATGAAAGAATTATTAGGAGTGATCGATCACAATTATCTTTCAATGTAAATACAACTTTAGATCCATAAAGACATGATTGGGGAGTTGGAGGTGGAAGGACTTGACGGGCTGCTCAGAAGCCTGACTTTACCCTTTCAAACTCCATTATAATTAGGAAAAAAATGCGGTCAACTAACCCTGTAGCAGGCATCAGAAGGAATCCATAGTCAACGCACGGAGCTGCCCTGGTCCAGGTCAGGAAATTAACAATAGAAAAGAAGATCTCCAGCGTCCAGGGACAATGAATAGGTGAGTTAAAAAACTTCAAATTAATTTCATTGAGAGTTCATAAAATTGAGTTGAGCCATTATGTTGTAACAACATAAAGAGCTAGTATAGCAATCCTACACATTTTCTCAGAAGCGCCTTATTCATGAATAAAATGGACGTTTTCAAATTCACCTGTTGATGGTCCCTGGACGCTGAAGATCTTCTTTCTGCTTTTCAAACTCCATTGGGTGAACTATAATGGAGACTGTGAGCCAAGTCTTCTCTCCCAACATTAGAGTCTGACTTCACAAACGCTCTCATGGATGAATGGGCACATACTCCCACAGACACACTTCAAAATCCTGTAGAAATCCTTAACAGAAGAATGTACATTGTTTGAGCTGCAAATATGGAACTAACTTCATAATAAAGCCCAAAGATTTCAAATGGGATGTCACAAAAGATCCTGTAGGTGTAACATGTAGGTGTTTCAATACCATTCTCTATGTAGTGTATATGATATAATATATGTAGAGTGCAATAGGTTCAATATAATTGACTATTTTGAACTATTTTATGTTGTACCTACCCTTTCCATTTGCCGTATGCAAAAGCAATCTACCTCAAGGCCAGCAGCATATGAAATAATTTTATATTTTCCATATTTAATACTGCTCTTCTCTAAAAGGAGTTGTGTATTGGCAAGGTGAAAAGTCATTCATAAGCAGATATGTTCACCTCTAAATGCTATGAAGGAGAGAAGCACTCATGGCTAATTTACTGAGTGATGACTACTGACACTATGATAAATGATGGTATAGGAGGCTGCTGGCATATGAAATGCAGAATCTGAGTTATGTCAATGATGTCGACAAGCATTGCAGTTAGTCCAGAACACTTTTCCCACTGTAAATTGTAAGTTTTATTGGAATAGTATTTGCTCATGTTGTGGCGTTTAAAACTATGTACAGGCTTATAACCTGCTACAATATGGTAGATTACAAATGGAGTTTAGTGTATACTATAAAATTACATTAACGGTTAAAGAGGACCTAAAAGAAAAACATAAGAATGGAAGTTAAATTAAATTGCAAGACTTCTCTAGTTTATTATCATTAGCAAATTAGACTATTACCCACAGTATTACAGGAACAATGGTTTTACTTTTACATTCCTACAAGACAGCAAAACCTGGTGGGACTCTTTTCTCTGGGAGCATATTTTCTATAGTTACTGGAGCCTTGACCTCAGTCCTAGTATATTTTGGGATTTAGTCAGCTTGCTGGTCTATAGAATATATGTCACGATTCCTATGTTCAGAACATTTTGTATCGTTCTGCTATGCTCTCCTGCAAAGCCGGTATATGTTGCTTATGGTGCAGAGCGCTTTGCAGGATGAATGCTCTGCTGGTTGTTTCACAGCACTGGGTTTCACGCTGGTCCTGGGAGGTGCTCTCGCAGATGTTTCTCATTCCCAGTGATTGCTCTGTTCATTAGTGAGCGAGTTAGCTCAGGATGCTGCCAGTTGTACTTCCTGTTTACAGTTGTGCTGTTGGCTCCCGTGGTGCTCAGCATTCAGATCTTTGTCTCTCGACTCTGGACTGTTGTTAATCCATCTCTGCCTGTCCTCAAATGTTTCTGTTGTGACTTCCTAGCTTCTGACCTTGGACTTTCTCCTGACCACGTGCCCGACTGCTCTCTGTATTTTGTATGTACTCTTCTGGAACCCTAACTTTTGGCTTGTATCTTCACCTCATCTCTGTATTCCCCCATGTACTGTCGTGCCCACCTGGTTTATGATCTGGGCCTGTCTGACAACCTCCCCATTTACTGCATGCAAATAGTGTTTAGCGCCACCTAGTGACAGTCATCACATTATACTGGGAGCAATTATTTACCTATTCAAGAGGTATGGGGGCCTACATCCATCTTCAAAGGAACTGTGGCGCCCCTGAGGCTTCCGTCGCCACAGAGACATTGCACCCCAGCCAGAGGTATGATGTCCCATCCTGCGTAAGTACAAGGGTAAAGGCCGGTTCACAGGCAAATTCACACTACACCTAGTGTTAGGCATATTTTGGGACCAGAGATAGTGGCAGCTACCCCATTATGCATGCTGGGGGGCCGTAAGACCCATCTCTTCTCCCATAGGGTGGGGCCTAGCAACTGGGAAAGTGGGAGGAGCCAACAGAAAGTGAGAGGAAATACAGGAAGGTCAAGTTAGTTAGAAGTGGAGAGTTGGAGAGTGAGGAGTTGGAGAAGGAGAGAGAGGTTGATACCTAAGAAAAGTGACAGAGAGTGAAGCTTCCTGGTGGAGACCCTGGGGCCCAGCTAGGCCCAGGTGACACCACAGACTGTGAAGAAAAGATTCCAGGGCCACGGAAGGCTTCCAAGCTCGTGGCCTGTTCCACTAGAACATCGGGTGGAGGGATTAGGCTGCATCCAGGGATGGTCCCTAGAAACTAAGGGAAGAAAGACATTTCCAAAAGTAAACACCGAAGGCCCAGGGTGGTTGCAAGCACCCAGGGCCACAACCCACCATAGATACCCTGGGAAGAGGGCAAGATTCTATCCAGGCAAGCCTTCTTGACCAGACCCTATGGTGGAGGCCGAGACGAGTTTATCTATAAAGGTCAAGGTTTTGAAGTCAGTCTAGGAAGGAGACACAACCAAGGGTGCACCAGCATTTACCTTAAGAACTACCCGGTATCGGCGGAGGTCCCTGACAGTGAATTTCAGCAATCCAAAGGCAACCAGTTTGCTGCAGCCGTGGAACAGTGAGTAAAAAACCTTGAAACTGCACCCCCTGGTGTTGCCTCCTTTATTTCGCCCTGCACTGCACCCTCCACAAAAGCACCATAGACTTTAATAAGCACCAACGGCTGCCCCGGGGTACCGCTCCACCTGTGGGGAGCAGAACCATCCCAGCTGCTAATCCATCAGTCCCGGAAGTCTCATCCAGCAGCGGGGGCTCTATAGCCACCACAGGTGGCGTCACGAATATTTCCACAAACTTTAATCAAAGTCACCACCCCCACAATTGCCATATTAGTTGACCCCGCCAGGGTCATGGAGTTAGGCCCCGCCACCACTTACTACCCCCGGACTAGTCCGGGCCGACACCGGGTGTCCCAAAGCCCTGGGGTGGGCGAGTCACAACAAGGGACTTCAATTTTAAAATATTTACTGGACTGCAAAGTGTTCATTTACTTTTCTTACACAGGGCCTCTATTCTGTTTTTGTCCACCACTAATTCATGTAAAAGTTGTCATACAGCCCAGTTTTCTGCAGCTCATATAAATGCTCATGCAGCTTCTTATAATGAGTTAGTCTGCAAATTAAGCAATCAGTTGTCTGAAAAGGATTAATATAGGTATGTTCTCTTTCAGATTTAAGCATGTCTTGAATGAAATTTTATTCCAGGTTTCTTTTACACAGTTCCAATGTTGGTGCATACAGGTCAACTCACTTGGGTAAGTATACAGCTTTGTCTTCAATTCTATCCTCATGCTCAAAGCTGTAGTGGATGGTGAGATATGGAGTCTGAAAGTTACATAGTTACATAGTTACATAGTTACTAAGGTTGAAAAAAGACCTAGGTCCATCTAGTTCAACCTTCCTCCACCAGTTCTACATTTGGTCACTAAGTCATTTATAACCAACAATGTTGTGTGTACTGAGGAAATCATCCAGCCCTTTTTTGAAAGCTGTTATAGTATCTGCCATTACTACCTCTTGTGGTAGGGTATTCCACAGTCTGACCGCTCTAACTGTAATGAACCCTTTCCTATTTAGGTGTCGGAATCGCTTTTCTTCCACTCGCAGTGAATGCCCCCTGGTCCTTAGTATTGTCTTTGGAAGAAATAAGTCATGTGCCAGTCCTTTATATTGACCACACATGTATTTATACATATAAATGAGATCTCCTCTGAGACGTCTTTTTTCTAAGCTAAACATATCTAACTTTTTCAACCTGTCATCATATCGGAGGCCTTCCATTCCTTGTAGTAGTCTAGTTGCCTGCCTTTGAACTGACTCTAACTTCTGAATGTCCTTTTTAAAATGTGGAGTCCAAAACTGGATCCCATATTCCAGATGTGGCCTTACAAGTGATTTATTGAGGGGTAATAATACGTTGGGATCGCGGGATCTAATCTCTCTTTTTATACACCCTAGAATCTTGTTTGCTTTTGCAGCTGCTGCTTGACATTGAGTGCTGCTGCTCAGCTTATTTGTAATGAGAATACCCAAGTCCTTCTCCTGTTCTGTAGTCCCGAGTTTACTTCCATTTAATGTATACGCAGTTATAGGATTACTCCGTCCTAGGTGCATTACTTTACATTTATCAACATTAAATCTCATTTGCCAAGTATCTGCCCATTTTGACATTTTATCCAGATCTTTTTGTAATATTATACTATCAATGTTAGTTTTTAATATCCTACATAGTTTGGTGTCATCACCAAAGACTGACACTTTACTATCAATCCCATCCACAAGGTCATTAATAAAGAGATTAAAAAGAATTGGTCCTAGCACAGATCCCTGCGGCACCCCACTGCTGACTATGGCCCATTTAGACAATGTTCCATTTAGGACTACTCTTTGTTTCCTATCTTTTAGCCAATTCTTTACCCAGTTGCATATAGTTTCCCCCAGTCCTTGCTTCTGGAGCTTTAGTATAAGCCTATTATGTGGTACAGTATCAAATGCCTTTGCAAAGTCCAAATAAATCACATCAACTGCATTACCAATATCCAGGTTTGCACTTACCCCCTCATAGAACCCCAACAGGTTGGTTAGACACGACTTATCTTTCATGAATCCATGCTGTCTGTCAGTTATTATATTATTTTCTGCAACATATTTTTGCATGTCATCCCTTAAAATGCCCTCAAAAACTTTGCATACTACTGATGTCAGGCTTACTGGACGGTAGTTGCCTGGATCTACCCTCTTACCTTTCTTAAATATCAGTACCACATCAGCAATCCTCCAATCCTGAGGCACCAACCCTGTTACAAGCGCGTCTAAAAAGATGAGATACAGCGGTCTGTCAATTACGGAGCTCAATTCCCTCAATATTCGTGGATGAATGCCATCTGGCCCTGGGGATTTGTCAATGTTTAATTTACTCAGACGTAGGCGTACTTCTTCTTGTGTTAAATTAATTATATCGGGTGGTGAACTTTGATTTTTCACTTGTTGAATGATGCCTGGTACAGTCAGTTCCTTGGTGAACACAGATGAGAAATGCCTATTTAATATCTCAGTCTTTTGTTTGTCCTCTATAACTAACTTGTTATTATAATTTAAGGGGCCAATACTATCCTTTGTTTTCCTTTTGGCATTAATGTATTTATAAAAGATTTTGGGATTTATTTTAATGTCATTGGCGATTTTTGTTTCAGTAGCTAGTTTT
This sequence comes from Anomaloglossus baeobatrachus, assembly GCF_048569485.1. Taxonomy (NCBI): domain Eukaryota; kingdom Metazoa; phylum Chordata; class Amphibia; order Anura; family Aromobatidae; genus Anomaloglossus; species Anomaloglossus baeobatrachus. The sequence continues at coordinate 105,341,077 of NC_134361.1, forward strand.
GCTTGTTTGATTTCTTTTTTGCATTGCCTATTGATATCTTTATACTGCTGCAATGCTATTTCTGTATTCTCAGCCTTCAAGATTTTAAACGCCCTTTGTTTTTGTTTTATTATACTTTGTACAGTCTTATTTATCCATAGTGGTTTCTTTTTATTCCGGGACGTTTTATTACCAGAGGGTATAAGTTTTTTACAGGACTCTAGCAGTATATCCTTAAACTTTCCCCATTTATGTTCAGTATCCCCAGTTACCATGACTTTGTCCCAATCTACACATTTAAGCTCTTCCCTTAATTTGTTGAAATCATCTTTCCTAAAATTCCAGGTTTTAGCATTTCCCCTTTGAAATGTTCTATTGAATATTACGTTGAAGCTTACCATATTATGATCGCTGGTGCCCAAGTGCTCCCGGACCTGTAGATCTGAAATTGTATCCGGTCTATTTGACAGGACCAAATCTAGCAAATTATCTCCCTTCGTTGGTTCATCTACCATCTGAGAGAGGAAATGGTCTTGAATAGTAGATAAGAACTTACAGCTTTTAGCAGAACCAGAAGATTCTATGTCCCACTGAATGTCTGGATAGTTGAAATCCCCCATAATAAGAACCCGATTATTATTATTAGCTGCCTTTTCAATTTGTTCCAGAATTTCACCCTCTATTTGTTCAAGTATGTTAGGAGGCTTATAGCAAACTCCAATTAGCATTTTTCCATTATTCTCCTCCCCATGTACATTTACCCATACTGACTCTACATTGTTGCAGTTCCCCCCAATGTCATCATTCAACACAGGTTTTAGGTTAGATTTGATAAATATACACACCCCACCAATTTTTTGTTTTTCCTGTTCCTCCTAAATGTACTATAACCCTGTATGTTTGTCACCCAGTCATGGCTTTCATCCAGCCAGGTTTCTGTAATGCCCACCACATCATAATCCAAGGTTGACATAAGAGTCTCCAATTCATTCATTTTGTTTGCAAGACTTCTTGCATTTGCCAGTAGACATTTAATCCTATTAACACCTTTATTACTCCGAGCCTCCCTACGTTCCTTGCATGTCCTATCCCCCCCTAATCCTTCATTGACTCCTACCATCTCACAGTCTCTATCTGCTCTATCTATCCCCTTTTTTGCTCCACTACCCTCCCTCCCCCCAGATCCTAGTTTAAAAGCTCCTCCATCCGTCTGACCATTTTCTCCCGCAGCACAGCTGCACCTTTCCCATTGAGGTGCAGCCCATCCCTACCGTAGAGCCTGTAGCCGACTGAGAAGTCAGCCCAGTTCTCCATGAACCCGAACCCTTCCTTCCTGCACCAATTTCTAAGTCACGTATTTATCTCCCTAAGCTCCCGCTGTCTTTCTAGTCAAAAGTTCAAAACATATTTAACCTTTTGCTTCTCAATGTATTGTACTGTCTTACTACTGCTTCTTAGTGCATTATGAATGGAGAGAGAAAAAAATGTGTAATTGTGGGAATCAAATTGCAAATTGTTTGAATTCATTGGGACCCAAAACTTTCATGAGATGGAACATGATTTTGATTTGCATTGAATTGATTGACTCATCTCTAACAGTGTTACAATTGTAATATCAAAGGCATTCAATTAATTTATTTATGCCACAAAGTTATCTTCACAGATCAACTTCAAATAGCTTAAAGTTTAATTAGCTTCAAGACACTTTTGGGTTGACACAGTCATTCTTCACTATACCAGTTTACCTGCTTTAAGGACCAGCATAAACATATCTTTTACTAGTCCTCTTCAGGACACCACTTTATAATTGTCTGCAATTTTTTTTTCAATGGCTCAAAGTTTGTTTTTCAGATCACAGACTTATTAACTGACAAGTTTTGGCCTTAAAGTGAACCTGTCAGGTACAATATGCACCCAGAACCACGAGTAGTTCTGGGTACATATTACTAATCCCTGCCTAACTGTCCCTGTATACACTAGCAAAGATAAAGAGACCTTTAGAAAAAGTATTTCTAAAGATCTTTTATCATATGCTAAAGAGCGAGGGGACTAAGGGTACCGTCACCCTTTAGCGACGCACTAGTGATCCCACCAGCGATCTGACCTGGTCAAGATCGCTGGTGCGTCGCTACATGGTCACTGGTGAGCTGTCAAGCAGGCAGATCTCACCAGTGACCAGTGACCAGCCCCCAGCCAGCAGCAACGTGGAAGCGATGCTGCGCTTGCAGGGAGCCGGCGTCTGGAAGCTACAGACACTGGTAACCACGGTAAACATTGGGTATGGTTACCCGATATTTACCTTGGTTACCAGCGCACACCGCTTAGTTCTGGCTCCCTGCACTCGTAGCCACAGTACACATCGGGTTAATAAGCAAACCTTTGCTTATTTACCCGATGTGTAATCCGGCTACGTGTGCAGGGAGCAGGGAGCCGGCACTGGCAGCGTGAGAACGACGGACGCTAGTAACTAAGGTAAATATCGGGTAACCACCTTGGTTACCCGATGTTTACCTTTGTTACAGCTTACCGCAGGCTGTCAGACGCCGGCTCCCTGCTCCCTGCACATTCAGGATTGTTGCTCTCTCGCTATCACACACAGCGATGTGTGCTTAACAGCGGGAGAGAAACAATAAAAAAATGAACCAGCAGTGTGTGCTTCGAGCAGCGATCTCACAGCAGGGGCCAGATTGCTGCTCAGTGTCACACACATCAAGATCGCTAATGAGGTCACTGCTGCGTCACAAAAAATTTGACTCAGCAGCGATCTCGCTAGCGATCACGCTAAGTGAGAAGTACCCCTAATTGCAAGGGTAATAACGCCAGCACTCATTCCACTCTCTTAGCATGTTATCTATCCCACATAGGTGTGCTAACGTGCTATTCAATGAAGCATCACCACGTGTGTACCTGTGTTCGCTTTGACTGCTGATCTGAAGGCCCAGCACTTCTGGTCATGCGCAGTATGAAGTCGGGTGAACGTGACCCCGGCTTCAGAGAGGTCTAGTGCGCATGACGAGAAGTGTCAAGACCTCTGATCAGCAGAAAGAGGTGTACAGGGCCCTCCTGGTGATGCTGCATTGATTAGCATTTAGCATGCCCCTGTGGGCGTGCTACCATGCTAAGAGGGCAGAAAGAGTGCAGGAACTAATGCCCTTGCGACTAGTCCCTGTGCTCATTAGCATATCATAAATGATCTTTATAAATACTTTTTCTAAAGATCTCGTTATCTATGCTACTAGATATAGGGACGGTTAAGGTGGTGTCACACACAGCGAAGCCGACAACGACGTCGCTGCTACGTCACCATTTTCTGTGACGTAGCAGTGACATCCCGTCTCTGTCGCTGTGTGTGACATCCAGCAACGACCTGGCCCCTGCTGTGAGGTCGCCGCTCATTGCTGAATGTCCAGCTTCATTTTTTGGTCGTCGCTCTCCCGCTGTGACGCACACATCGCTGTGTGTGACAGCGAGAGAGCGACGAAATGAAGCGAGCAGGGAGCAGGAGCCGGCGTCTGGCAGCTGCGGTAAGCTGTATTAAGGGTAAACATCGGGTAACCAAGGGAAGACCTTTTCCTGGTTACCCGATATTTACCTTCGCTACCAGCGTCCGCCGCTCTCGCTGCCAGTGCCAGCTCCCTGCTCTCTGCACATGTAGCTGCAGTACACATCGGGTAATTAACCCGATGTGTACTGTAGCTAGGAGTGCAGGGAGCCAGCGCTAAGCAGTGTGCGCGGCTCCCTGCTCTCTGCACATGTAGCACAGCGACGCGTGTCGTTATGATCGCTGCTGCGTCTGCTGTGTTTGACAGCTAAGCAGCGATCATCACAGCTATTTACAAGGTCACGTCACACACAGCTATGTGTGCGTCACAGCGAGAGAGCGACGAAATGAAGCGAGCAGGGAGCAGGAGCCGGCCTCTGGCAGCTGTGGTAAGCTGTAACCAGGGTAAACATTGGGTAACCAAGGGAAGATCTTTTCCTGGTTACCCGATATTTACCTTCGTTACCAGCGTCCGCTGCTCTCGCTGCCAGTGCCAGCTCCCTGCTCTCTGCACATGTAGCTGCAGTACACATCGGGTAATTAACCCGATGTGTACTGTAGCTAGGAGTGCAGGGAGCCAGCGCTAAGCAGTGTGCGTGGCTCCCTGCTCTCTGCACATGTAGCACAGTGACGCGTGTCGTTATGATCGCTGCTGCGTCTGCTGTGTTTGACAGCTAAGCAGCGATCATCACAGCGACTTACAAGGTCGCTGTTGCGTCACAGAAAATGGTTGTCGCTGTCGCTGTCGCTATGTGTGAACCCAGCTTTAGACCGGGATTTGCAATATGCCTCCTGAACTTCTCATGGTCCTGAGTAGAGATGAGCGAACCGGTTGCGGTTCGGCTCGAGGTGGTTCGCCGAACGGAGGTCTCGTTCGAGTTCAGTTCGTCGAACGTTCGACGAACCGAACTCGAACGTATAGGCTATAATGGGAGGCAATCACAAACACATAAAAATGCATTATAAATGTACACAAACAGTTAATAAACATTGCCATAACACTTACCGGTCCTCGCGATCCCTTCTGCACTCTGTCTCCTGCCGCTATTCCATCCGATGATCGCTGAATCCTCCCGGTGACCTGCACTGCCAGCAGAGATGCAGGACCTATCGTGACGTCAAAATAGCCATGTGACCAGTCATGTGGCTATTATCTCATTGGCTACAGACTGGTCACATGACTATGACACGTCATGTAGGACCTGCGAGTGCATCTCTCCGGTACACGGTGCACATATGTGTATCGCCGTGTACCGGCGACATGCTCTAGCACACGGTCGACTCCCCGTTCCGTTAGGGACCGGCTGACACAGCCGGTCATTAACGGAGATCACCGTTGCCATAGCAACGCAGTTAGCGGTGACGTCACCGCTAACCGCGGCTCCGAGAGCACCGTTGCTATGGTAACGCGTCTGTCAGCGTTACCGCTAGCAGCCAGCAGTGATCACTCACGGAGTGAAGGCTCCACGCTGCTGCACGATTGTAGTGAGCATTGTAGTGAGGATGGAGGTTCCCCAGCCCCAAGTGATGAGCTGGTGAATCTCATCCTTCCTCACTACAATCGTCACTACTACTACACTAGAAAGAAAGAAGACAGAAGAGCAGGGTCGTGGAGGGCTGACAGGGGGTAATAAAGATGGAGTCTCTAATGTGTCTGTGTATTTATTTCTATTAAAGTATTTTTCCTCTGTGTGGTGTCTTTTTTTTAACCCTTTATTGGAGATTCTTAATGGCCGGGTCAAACGTGCCTGACATTAAGAATCTCTGGCTTAATACTGGCTAGTAAAACAAAGCCAGTATTAACTCATGATTACCCAACAAGCCACCCGGCTCCAGGGCTGTTGGAAGAGTTGGATACAGCGCCAGATGATGGCGCTTCTATGAGAGCGCCATTTTCTGGAACGGCTGCGGACTGAAATCCGCAGCAGAGGCGCCCACAAACCTCGGGCTAACCTGTGCTGCGGATTCCAATCCCCAGCTGCCTAGTTGTACCCGGCTGGACACAAAAATAGGGCGAAGCCCACGTCATTTGTTTTTTAATTATTTCATGAAATAAGTGAAATAATTAAAAAAAACGGGCTTCCCTATATTTTTGGTTCCCAGCCGGGTACAAATAGGCAACTGGGGGTTGGAGGCAGCCCGTGGCTGCCAGCTGTACCTGGCTAGCATACAAAAATATGGCGAAGCCCACGTCATTTTTTTGGTGGGTAAAAAACTTCTGCATACAGTCCTGGATGGAGTATGCTGAGCCTTGTAGTTCTGCAGCTGCTGTCTGCTCTTCTCCATACAGACAGACAGCAGCTGCAGAACTACAAGGCTCAGCATACGCCATCCAGGACTGTATGCAGAATTTTTTTGCCCCCTGAAAAAATTATGTGGGCTTCGCCATATTTTTGTATGCTAGGCAGGTACAGCAGGCAGGTACGGCTGCCCCCAACCCCCAGTTGCCTATTTGTACCCGTCTGGGAACCAAAAATAAAGGGAAGCCCTTTTTTTATTATTTCATGAATTTCATGAAATAATTAGAAAACAAATGACGTAGGCTTTGCCCCATTTTTGTGTCCAGCCAGGTACAACTAGGCAGCTGGGGATTGGAATCCGCACCACCGGTTGGCCTGAGCCTTCTGGGCCCCACTGCTGCGAATTGCAGTCTGCAGCCACCTCAGAAAATGGCATTTTCATAGAAGCGCCATCTTCTGGCGCTGTATCCAACTCTTCCAGCACCTGCCTGCTATACCTGGCTAGCATACAAAAATATGGCGAAGCTCACGTCCTTTTTTTGTAGTTTTTTGGCAAAAAAAATAAAAAATGCTTCCCTGGATTTTCCATTGCCAGTGAAGGTAACACCAAGCAGTGGGGGTTAGCAGCCAGTAGCTGCTTGGATTACCCTTAGCTAGCAATACAAAAAATGCAGCGGGAGCCCATATATATTTTTTTTAATTATTTATTTAAATAACTAAAAATAAAATGGGCTTCCCTGTATTTTGATTGCTGGACATCACAGTGCTGTAAAAATAAATCTTTAAAAAAATGACGTAGCGCTCCGCGGTATTTTTGATTCTCAGCGCAGATAAAGCAGACAGCTATGGGTTGCCACCCCCATCTGCCTGCCGTTACCTTGGTTGTCAATCAAAATACAGGGAAGCCCATTAATTTTTTCTATTTAAAAAATAGTTAAAAAAAAAAAATTACGTTGGGTCCCCCCATTTTTGATAGCCAGCTAGGGTAAAGCAGACGGCTGTAGCCTGAAAACCACAGCTGGCAGCTTTACCGTGGTTGGGGATCCAATGTGGAGGTCCCCTCAGGCTCTTTTTTATAATTATTTTATAAATATTAATAATTACACAATAAAAGTAGGGTCCCCCCCAAATTGGATCACCAGCCAAGGTAAAGCGGACAGCTGTGGTCTGGTATTCTCAGGGTGGGAAGGTCCATAGTTATTGGGCCTTCACAGCCTAAAAATAGCAGGCCGCAGGCACCCCAGACGTGGCGCATCCACTAGATGCGCCAATCCTGGCGCTTCACTCCAGCTCATCCCGTGCCCTGGTGCAGTGGCAAACGGGGTAATAAATCGGGTTGATACTAGCTGTAAAGTCACCTGAGATCAAGCCCAGCAGTTTGTGATGTCATGGCGTCTATTAGATACCCAACATCATAAACTGTCAGTACTAACAAAAACAAAAAATCGACAAAAGAAATTTATTTGAAAAAACAGTCCCCAAAACATTTCCTCTTTCACCAATTTATTGTAAGAAAAAAAATAAAGGGGTCCCACGACGACTCTGGACCGTCTAGAATATGGGGGGGAGACACTCAGGGAACGTATCCCCCATTTTCTAGGAGTGCGGACCCTTCATGTGAGGAGTGTGGGTGCAATGAATCTGCACTCACTCTCCCCGGGTCCACAGCAGCAGAGTCCATGTCGTAATGGTTGCTACCAAAGCTGCAATGCCCTGCTCATGAGGTAAGGGCATGCCTAATCAGGAGAGCTACTGTAGAGGAAGCTCTGCTCACTGGTATGTAGGTGCTCAGAGGTAATAATAGATAAAATTAGTGAGTAACCTCGGCACTCTAAATCTCCCAGACTAAGTCAGTAAGTCCCAATGGATAGTAATGCAAAATCACTCTTTATTGGTCCGTATTAAGAACATTTTTTTTTCATAAGCATATATGTTTTTGTCCAAAACAAGTTACAAATGACGTTTCGGCCTGAGCCTTCGTCAGATTGGAATTATCTGCATGTAATCATGAAAAATGACAATAATCAGTATCACATAAGAGTGAGAGAACAATAACATAAACTCGAACAATGTAGAGGTACAATTGGGATGCAGCAAAAAAATTGCAACACAGCAAGAAATGAAACACATGATACAAATGTCATAATACAGTACAAGGACAATATAGTAATGACAAATATGGGGTCAGAGTAGGCTTAGACAGCTCTGGTACGAAAGAGATGTCAATCATAAAGTAACATGTGCAGTAGGTGTAGAGCTACAGTATGCATGGCAGAGCTAATGGGTAGACTGACCATAGAAAAAGAACGGCGAAAAAGTGGAGAAAAAGTGGAGCATAAGAGGAGAAAAAGTGGAGAAAAAAGTGGAGAAAAAGTGGAGAAAAAAGTGGAGAAAAAGTGGAGAAAAAGTGGAGAAAAAGTGGAGAAAAAGTGGAGCATAAGAGGAGAAAAAGTGGAGAAAAAGTGGAGCATAAGAGGAGAAAAAGTGGAGAAAAAAGTGGAGAAAAAGTGGAGAAAAAGTGGAGAAAAAGTGGAGAAAAAGTGGAGAAAAAGAGGAGCATAAGAGGAGAAAAAGTGGAGAAAAAAGTGGAGAAAAAGTGGAGAAAAAGTGGAGCATAAGAGGAGAAAAAGTGGAGAAAAAGTGGAGAAAAAGTGGAGAAAAAGTGGAGCATAAGAGGAGAAAAAGTGGAGAAAAAGTGGAGCATAAGAGGAGAAAAAGTGGAGAAAAAAGTGGAGAAAAAGTGGAGAAAAAGTGGAGAAAAAGTGGAGCATAAGAGGAGAAAAAGTGGAGAAAAATTGGAGCATAAGAGGAGAAAAAGTGGAGAAAAAGTGGAGAAAAAGTGGAGAAAAAGTGGAGCATAAGAGGAGAAAAAGTGGAGAAAAAGTGGAGAAAAAGTGGAGAATAAGAGGAGAAAAAGTGGAGAATAAGTGGAGAAAAAAAATGGAGAAAAAGTGGAGAAAAAAATGGAGAAAAAGTGGAACACCCTTTGGTACCTTTCATGTGGCACTAAGGGGTGCTTAGCTTTGTATTTAGCCAAAAAAATGAAAAAAAAATGACGTAGGGTTCCCCCTAGTTTTGTAGCCAGCTAGGGTAAAGCAGACGGCTGCAGCCTGCAGACCACAGCTGGCAACCTCACCTTGGCTGGTAATCCAAAACTGAGGGCACCCCACGCTGTTATTTTAAATTAAATAAATAATTTAAAAAAAAAACACGTAGGGGTCCCCCAAAATTGGATCACCAGCCAAGGTAAAGCAGACAGCTGGGGCCTGATATTCTCAGACTAGGGAGGTCCATGGTTATTGGAATCTCCCCAGCCTAAAAATAGCAGGCCGCAGCCGCCCCAGAAGTGGCGCATCCATTAGATGCGCCAATCCTGGTGCTTCGCCCCAGCTCATCCCGCGCCCTGGTGCGGTGGCAAACGGGGTAATATATGGGGTTAATACCAGATGTGTAATGTCACCTGGCATCAAGCCCTGGGGTTGGTGAGGTCAGGCGTCTATCAGATACCCGACATCACCAACCCAGTCAGTAATAAAAAAAAATAGACGACAAACACATTTTTATTTGAAAAAACACTCCCCAAAACATTCCCTCTTTAACCAATTTATTAGAATGAAAAACAAATCCAGGTCTGGTGTAATCCAAGGGGTTGCCATGACGATCCACACTGTCCCAGTCAATGAAGAGCAGAATGTTCCCCATTGGCTGGGAGAGCAATGCAGTGACCTGAGCTAACATCAATGGGTCAGCCCAGGTCACTGCAGGGCATGACAAGTGCTGCTGTCAGCGAGGTACATTACCTGCGCTGATCTCCAGCACTGCCGACAGCCCCTGTCACTGAGGTCAATGACCGGCGCCTTCACATCAAGTATCGCGAGAGGTCCGTGACGTCTCGGTTGGGAAGCGAGAGGTGATGTGACAAGCGGCGGCCATGGAGGACAGTGACAGCGCTGAGGTCTGGATGGCGGGACTTCATCACTGCAGGTAAGCTGAGCGGGGGGGGAGGGGGGGGTGCGTGTGTGAGAGTGTGTGTGTGTGTGTATATGTATGTATACATGCTGCGGGCAGGAGGGGGCGGAGCGAGCTGAGCGGGAAGTGTGGGCTTCCTGCACGTAACTAAGATAAACATCGGGTTACTAACCAAGCGCTTTGCTTGGATACCCGATGTTTATCTTGGTTACCAGCTTGTGGCAGGCTGCCAGCGATGGCTCCTGCACACTGTAGCTGGGGGGGGTGTGTGTGCGTGAGTGAGAGTGTGTGTGTGTGTGGATATGTATTTATACATGCCGCGGGCAGGAGGGGGCGGAGTGAGCTGAGCGGGGAAGTGTGGGCTTCCTGCACGTAACTAAGATAAACATCGGGTTACTAACCAAGCGCTTTGCTTGGATACCCGATGTTTATCTTGGTTACCAGCTTGTGGCAGGCTGCCAGCGATGGCTCCTGCACACTGTAGCTGTAAAAAGCCCTGCTTTTTGCTGCTAGAACCGTTCTCGAACGTTTCTAGAACTATCGAGCTTTTAGCAAAAAGCTCGAGTTCTAGTTCGATCTCGAACAGCCCAAAAATCACTCGAGCCTAGAACTGGAGAACCACGAACCGCGAACCGCGCTCAACTCTAGTCCTGAGTGAATATTGGACATGACAAGTTCCCTTTAACTTTACCTCTTTGATTCTTAAAGAAAATATTTGAAATTATTGAAATCTCATAATACAAAAGAAGTTTTATAAACATGGTCTTTCATTACCGAATTCCCAGCCTCACAACCAAGTCAGTTTATCTGCTAAGAAATCACCGAGGTACATGATTGAATGTGATATTTGCAGCAGCATGAAAACAACCATTGTTTTATTTTGTTTAGGAAGTCAAACTCCCTGTGTCATTTACTCTTCTTAATAGCTCTTTCACATAGATTTAAACCAAGTCAAACAGGCTGACAGATTGGTATTTCTGAGATGACCTACTTCAAATAGTAGAATTTCATTACCTTATACACCTATTAGATTTTTGGCTTGCTTTATGTGTGTGCTCTTTAAGTTTTTAATGTCATCTTTTCAGAAGTAAATTGTTGAAGTCAGCTTTCTGCTCAATATGATTCATGTATCATTCTTCTAACGTCATGATGATAAAAAAATATTATTGAGGTCTAGCCCATCAGCTCTAATTGCCTTTGTTCTGTTCTCCATTAATTCAAAAAATATAAACATTAATAGAATAGCACATATAACTCATTCATGGCTGAATGTGGGTTATTATGGAAGCTTCACAGTTTCAATGTGTGCAGAGAAGCACTTTTGCCGATTTAGTTGAAGTACCATATTAGTCTACCTGTCAGTGTCATATTGTGACTGCAGGATAGTGAGGGACAGGGGGCTCCTAAACTCTTCCTCATCCTAGGGGACCCTATGCAATCCCTAACCTCAGGGTTACCTCTAATGGTGGAGAGTCCCATGCCTAGCTGTTCTCCTGAACATAACTAATCTGTTCAGCGCCCCCTCCCAGCCAGGAAAGAAAGGGGAATGAGAGTGATGATAACACAGATAAAGGTAGACAGGGAAAAAAAGCAAACTCACAGAAACAAACAGTAAGAACCTAAGGAGAAAAGCAGAAGACGTAAGGCAGCAACAATGTGACAACAATGGTTTACTACAGAGCTGCTCACAGCAATAAAGTACTACAACCACCAGGAGGTCGGGATCACACCACTTCACCTGACCATTATAGACTAGCTATAGCTGGAATTAATGGAAATTTCCAGCCAGCATATTAGGGAGGGGAGTAGAAGGAGCTCAGCAGGGATTAACTCTTGCTAGCCGTCCTATGAACTACAAGTCTGTGGATCGATGGTAGAGTCTCCCTGTGCTTACCCCAGACATCAGAGAAGTTAGCAAGCAGAGTGTCAAAATCTGTATCTCTACAGATTCTGACTCTGCCATGACAATTAGCAATGCCCGCAAAACTTCCTTGAGACAGCCAGGCAGTTAAACATTAAATAAATCTAACACTTATCTTGCTTATTTTCATACAGGTATGAGTTTATTTAATCTGCTGTGTTCACTGTTCTCAAGCCTGCGTATTAATTTTCATCATTTCAAGTCTCAAGTAAAAATATAGGTTTATTTTATTTTACTGTGCCTGGTCCCAGATACTATTTACGTCATGGATCGTGTAAGGATCATCACCGAGGGCTGCCGTGGGCAGTCTGTGGCTATCCACGGACATGTCAGCTGATTTCAACAGCTGACATGTGTGCCTGCCAGGCGCAACTGGAATTGCGTTCCACCCACGCATATTATCTCTTGTTAACCCCTATTAACCACAAGAATTTGACAGCGAGATGTATCAGCGTTCTGCCATAAACATAACTTACCCACTCCCATCAGAATTCACGTGACGTGATTATGTGACTTTTGGTGGTTGCCATGGTAGCACAGGGTCATGTGATGACTCCTGTAGTTATCATGAGTCACTTTTTCTCACTGCTGGCAGGCTGCTGTGCGTGAGAGGAGAGCTGCATTTCTCCAAATCTCAGCTGTGTAGCTGTGATCTGGAGAAATGGAAGAGCGATCAGACTGCTGATCATTATAGTCCCCTAGGGGACTAGTAAAGTAAAAAAAAAAAAGTTTTAAAAAATTAAAAAAAAATAAAAAACCTAAAAGTTCAAATCACTTCCCTATCGGCCTATTGAAAATTAAAGGATTAAACAAATGAAAAAATATTCACATATTTGGTATCGCCGAATTCAGAAATGCCCAATATATCAATATATAAAATCAATGAATCGGATTGGCAAACGGCATAGTGGCAAAAAAATTCAAAATACCAAAATAACGTTTTTTGATTGCCCCAAATTTTATGCATCTGCGCAAAAATAGTATGATTAAAAACGTCAGCTTGAGACGCAAAAAATAAGCCATCAATGAGCCTTGGATCCCAAAAATTTCAAAACGCTAGGAGTTTCGGAAAGTGGCGCAAAAAGTGCGCTTTTTTTTGGACAAAGTTGTGAATTATTGTAAACCCCTTAGCTAAAAGTAAACCTATACATGTTTGATGTCTACAAACTCGCACCAACCTGAGGCATCACACCAAGACATCAGTTTTATCATATAGGGAACATGGTGGATAATATATCCCAAAACCTATTTTTTTGCAGTTTTTCCACATTTGAATTTTTTGTTGCTGTTTTCCAGTACACTATATGGTAAAACCTATGGTTTCATTTAAAAGTACAGCTTCTCCCACAAAAAACAAGCTTTCACATGACCAGATTGTCTAAAAAATAAAAAAGTTACGGCTTTCGGAAGAGGAGGAGAAACCCCCCCCCAAGAAAAACAGAAAATTGCCAGGGGGTGAATGGGCTAGATTATCTCACTTTTGAAAAGACTTTATGATCCATGTTGGCTGCAGGCTTCTTTTTTTGTTTTTGCATTCTATTGCCTCCTGCTGTGTTAACCCCTTAAAGGGAACCAAACATCAGAATTTTGGTATATAAGGTAAAGCCAGTGCCGTACTGGCACTATCAGGCACAGGCTGTACATACCATTAGTGGCCAGCTTGGATGTTTAAGCTGTGAAATCCAAGTTTATGAAGCTTGAAAATTCATCCACTTTTTGATTGACGTATGCACCTCTCCAGATAATGTCCGGGTGGGTTATGCACATGATAAGCCGCCTACCCCCCCGCACCCGCCGCCTGTTCCTTCCTCTCTCTGGCTGTATTCAAATTTCTCTATTCAGACACACGGCATCGGAGTTGGCGCCTGCGCATAGCGCTTATCTCCGGCGCCATGTTTCTGCAGCCCGCATTACCTAGTCTTGAGAGGGCGGCGCATGTGCCCTCACTTCTTCAGATCTCGTTGTGACAGCGGGAGTGCACGCAGTCTCAACAGGACCGGAGAACAGCTGATCTTACCGATTAGCTGCAGCAGATGATATCGTAGCTGCAACTAATCAGGGTAAGATCAGCTGTTCTCCAGTCCTGTAGTGACCGCGCGCGCTCCCGTGGTCACAACGAGATCTGAAGAAGTGGGGGCGTATGCGCCGCCCTCTCATGCACAAAGCTAGGTAATGCGAGCTGCAGAAACATAGTGCCGGAGATAAGCGCTGTGCGCAGGCGCCAACTCTGACGCTGTGTTTCTGAATAGAGAAATTTGCATACAGCGAGAGAGGGAGGAACAGACGGCGGGGGGGCGGGAACCATGTGCATAACCCGCCCGGATATTATCAGCAGAGGTGCACACGTCAATCAAAAACTGGATGAATTTTCAAACTTCATAAACTTGGATTTCACAGCCTAAACATCCGAGCTGCCCACTAATGGTATTTACAGCCTGTACCTGATAGTGCCAGTACTGCACTGGCTTTACCTTACAGTATATACCAAAATCCTGATGTTTGGTTCCCTTTAAGAAATTTCTTGAGAGTGAAGGATTAGCTCACCTGCATTAAAAAAATGCACCAATAATGCACCAAAAAACACATGCATTTTTACTGCGTTGTGGTGCGTTTTTGGTGTGTTTTTTGTGCGTTTTTGGTGCGTTTTTTTGCAGGTTGGTCCCTGCGTTTTTAAATGTTTAACAGCAATAAATAATATAGATAATAGATAGATAATGGATAGATAGATGGACAGACAGATAGATAGATAGATAATGGATAGATAGATGGATAGACAGATAGATAGATAGATAGATAGATAGATAGATAGATAATGGATAGCTAGAAAGATGGATAGATAAATAGATAGATAAATAAATAGATAATGGATAGATAGATAGATAGATAGAAAGATGGATAGATAGATAATGGATAGATAGATAGAAAGATGGATAGATAGATAATGGATAGATAGATAGATAGAAAGATGGATAGATAGATAATGGATAGATAGATAGATAGATAGACAGACAGACAGTAATGTTGAGCCACCCCCCTAGCGTTCGAGTTCGGTTCCGTTTGTCGAACGGGGGCTCCGTTCGACGAACGTTCGACAAACTCCTTCGAACCCCATTGAAAACAATGGCAGGCAAACACATACAAACATGTAGAAAACACCTTCTAAGGTGTCCAAAAGGTGACAACTCACAAGACACCACAAACACATGGAAAAGTGACAAGTACATATACTCATGTGAAAACAAAAGAGCTACACGAGTAATGCGGGCTTTACATGAGACGATAGATTGTGCGATATATCGTCGGGGTCACGGTTTTCATGACGCACATCCGGCATAGCGCACGACGTCATCTCGTGTGACATCTCTGAGCGACGCAGTAACGCTCACAAATCGTGAGTCGTGTACTCGTCGTTAACTTTCATAATCTCGTGTATTTTCATGGGTGCAGGTTGTTCATCGTTTCCGTGGCATCACACGTTGCTCCGTGTGACACCCTGGGAACGATGAACACAGCGTACCTGCGTCCCATGGCACCTGCCGGCTTAATGGAAGGAAAAAGGTGGGCGGGATGTTTACATCCGGCTCATCTCCGCCCCTCCACTTCTATTGGCCAGCTGCCGTGGGATGTCGCTGTGACGCCGAACGTCCCTCCCACTTCAGGAAGTGGACGTTCGTCGCCCACAGCGAGGTCGTCCAGAAGGTAAGTGCGTGTGACGGGGGTTAAACGAGTTTGTGCACCACGGGCAGCCATTTGCCCGTGATGCAAAAACGATGGGGGCGGGTACAATCGATTGTGAAATCGCACAATCAATCGTCCCGTGTAAAGCAGGCTTAAAAGGAGGAGAAGACACAGATATAGGCATGTCATGCCCTTCTAATGTCATGTAAAAAACAGGAAGGGGGCTCCAACAAGAGTCTCCATTTTTTCCAAAAATTGGGCCACAGACACCACTTAAGTGGCATCAATTGTCCTCCAGTTGCAAACTTGACATGTTGATTTGAATGAAGCACAATCCAAATCCACAAGCCTTTACTCTCCCCAGAATGACACAGGGGTAGGTAGCAAAGTCCTTGCTGAACCATGACTTTTTCATCGTGGAACATTTTTTAAAAAACAGCAAGGGGACTCCAAGCAAAGTCTCCCTTTTCTCCAAAAATTGGGCCACAGACACCACTTAAGTGGCATCACTTGTCCCCCAGTTGCAAACTTGACATGTTGATTTGCATCAAGCACATTCAAAAATACGCCAGCCTGTACTGTCCCCAGAATGACACCGGGGTAGGTACCAAAGTCCTTGCGGAACCATGACTTGTTCATCTTGGAACATTTTTAAAAAAAACAGCAAGGGGACTCAAAGCAGAGTCTCCCTTTTCTCCAAAAATTGGGCCACAGACACCACTTAAGTGGCTACTTCCAACTCTCTCTCCACTCAGACAGACTGACTCACCATACACCTCACCTCCCCTCCCTGACCCCCCAGGTGGGCGACTCTATTCCACTCAAGCCATCCACTTGTGTGTGAGGTGGGTGCGGTGCAGGGAGTCTCTAGGATTTGATTTGCTGTTGGAGGTAACACTACTTAAGTAGGGACCCAGAGCCAAGACAGAGGCAGAATACTGCATAGAAGGGCAGCTTGTGCAGTACCCAGTGATGACCTGATAGTCCAGGGGCGTCACATTCCACCTTGGTTAAACGTAGCTCGTCCTCGAGCTACAGGACAATCAGAGATTTATTTGTATAACTGTAAGAAAAAAGGAAACATTTTATTTACAAGAATTTCATCCCACATTAAGGAGGCACATTACTTAAGCGTTACTAAACAGTAAAGGGCCATTTACACGCTGCGACATCGCTATCAATTTATCGTCGGGGTCACGGTGTTTGTGACGCACATCCAGCGTCGTTAGCGACGTTGCAGCATGTGACACCTAGGAGCGAGCTTAAACGAGTTAAAAATCGTTGGTCTGTAACACGTCGTTCACTTACCAAAAATCGTTGTCTGGTCAGTAGCGAGGTTGTTCGTCGTTCCTGCGGCACCATGCATCGCTACGTGTGACACCGCAGGAATTACGAACATCTCCGTACCTGCTGACCAACGGCAATGAGGAAGGAAGGAGGTGGGCGGCATGTTCCGGATGCTCATCTCCTCCCCTCCTCTGCTATTGGGCGGCCGCTTAGTGACGTCGCAGTGACGTCGCTATGATGCCGAATGCACCTCCTCTTGAAGGAGGGATTGTTTGGCGGTCACAGTGACGTCGCTGAAAAGGTATGTGCGTGTGACACTGCCGTAGCGATAATGTTCGCTATGGCTGCGATCACCAAATGTCGCACGAACGACGGGGATGGGTGCTATCGCGCACGACATCGCAAGCTATTGCTGGCGATGTCGCAGCGTGTAAAGCACACTTTAGAGTTCATAATTTCAACTATGGAACGCTACCGATTATGTTAGTAGCGGAGGCTCAACCTACTCCGCTACAGCCTCTTCCTGCGACAGTCCAATCCCAACGTCCTGGATCCCATTAACCCGCCACCCAAACAACCTGACCCGCTGCACTCCTATCCGTGGGTCCGTGACCAGGTTATGGTCCCGGATGGTACAAAGATGACTCTGGTAGGCACAGGAGGTGCAATTATATACAATACACAAGTCTGAGTTGACCACAACCGGTCCCATGGCCATGGTCCATTTTTACTACTAATATATATATAGATAACCGAAGTCGTTGCACCTTGTGCAAACATTATATTAACTTTTCTCAATCTGGTAAAATACTCTGTTGAATAAAACCCAGTATGATTATTCAGTATTTTTTTCATTTTTTTTAGAAACCATTACTATTCACTATAATACAAGAAAAATACAAACTATGGAAAACAATAAAAAAAAACCACAGATCCTCACTCTAATTTTTCTAATTTTAAATGGCTGAGTTCCGTAGCTATGCTTCCTTGCGGCTACGTACCACAGACGCCGGCACAAACTCTTCTTCCATCATGATTTGCTTAATCACATCTAGGGCATACCAGCCCCGCTCTCGCCAATGCCGGGTATATTTGACCACATCCTCCGGCTCCAGATTCCTCCCAGGGTATTCCCTGGGGAGGTGCTGTGCCACGTCCTGCCGGGACACGAAGACCCCAGCTGTGAGGCCAGCTTCCCGGATGAAACCCTATCCCTGGTCAGGGTCAAAGCGATCAACTAGCCCATGGCACCGCGGCCCCCAGACTCGGGAAGCAGCATTTCTCAACTGATCCTTCTCCTGGTGAGTACGGGTGGCAACCTCTCGCCGTCGCCGGTCTTGTGTTGTCATCTCTTGGTATATCTTTTGTTGGTGTCGTTCTGAGTAGGGGGCGTCTGCGTGCGGCCTCGGCTCCCTGGCTGGCATGGGTTTTAACTGTACTCCTGCGGCCCCAACAGCCGATGGGATGCCGCGTGGTGACGGAGCTGGTGTCTCTTCATACTCCGCCATCACTACTTCGTGAGGGAAGACCGACTGCTCCGCAGCCGGGGGTGCCGAGTCTGGGTGCTCCGTCTCTATGTACAGGCCCAGTGATGCGGCCGGGTCTGGTCAGGCTGGTGTCTGGGTGACTGCTGTTGTGACCTGATCGGGTGATGGGGCCAGGAGCTCCGCAGCTGGTTCTTCATAGATTGGGGCTGAAGGCTCCGCTGCCAGGGTTGGAATGGGCAGCTCGCCGTCCGCCAAGGATGGGAGTGGTGGTGGTGGTAAGGTGGTTGCCAAAAGCGGGGGCAGACTAAATCCCACAGCCGCATCGGCCGGATTAGTGAAATCAACTGGGACTGGGTATCCGCTTACCCGCTCTTCACGTGGGATTTCGATCTCACGGGCTCGCACCACCACTGCCAGGCTCCTCATCTCTTCCCTCCAGTGGTCTAGTATGAAGAGGAATTGCGTCCGCAGCCTCCCGCAGAGCTGCTCCATATCTTGTTCGATCCATGTCGCGGTCCCGGGAGCAGCACGCTCCGGTCACCAGTCTCGTGCAGCCTCCATCTTTCCTCTGCTGGGTCTGGGAACGTTATGGCAGAGTCCTAGCGTCCCTGCTTCTCTTCCGCTGTTGCATGCCATCACGCCACCTCGGTTTTCACCCACCACTCTTTTCTCTGATGTGGGCCTTTGGGAACTTCCGATTCCGGACTGACTCTCAGGACGAAGGGCAGGGCTTCAGCTTTGCACGCTTTTGGTCAAGAAGACAGCGTTTTAGAGCTAAAAGATAATGGACGATGGCGGAAATGGCGGGAAACAGGACTCTTGACTCGCGGTTTAAATTTTCAAGGCGCACGTCAGCCAGGTAAGTGGGTCCTGCTCGAAATCTGTTTGTGATGCCAAGTTTTTCGAAGGTGTACCATCCCTGTGGAAGCAGCCGAGCTGCTCGGATCCGGGTTTGCTTTGGCTCAAGGGTCTCCGGACCCAAGGGTCATGCGGCCACTCAATTGAAAAGGGGGGATATTTACAGCGGAGTTATAATTTGTGATGTCACCCGTGGTGTGTGGTAATTGGGAGTACGACCGTTGCTGTTGGGAGTACCTGGGGATGATGGAACGGGGCAGCAAGGTGTTGCAACCCTCCACGGGTAGGGGGTGCCCCGGGACTCAGTGATGGGGATGCCATAGGGATGAAGGGGTCACTCTTGTACTCACTCAGTTCATAAGCAGACACTGACAACCGGGTAAACCAAATCTCTTGGTACCGCTGCCGCTGAGGGGAGCTCATTCGGGTCCCATCACCAAGTGGTGCTGCCTGGTGATCTGTGACCTGCCTCCTGGCATTTAGTTTGACTTCAACTTGATGGCCCGGTAGCATGAAACTAGCCGGGCCCCACTCCCTACTATGGCTAAATATGGGAGCTTGCTCTCAGGGCTCATGCTTGGGATTTTCTGGACCTTTTTAGTTGGAAAGTCCTATCCCCTCGTTGCGCTAGTGCCCCGATTTTGGAGTGGGTAGGAACGGATCATAAAGGCTCCGTTCTCCTCAGGTGAATTGTCGGGTTGCCTGAAGCTACTCCCCGACCTAGGGTCCATGTACCCCGTCGTGCCTTTGGTCTCGGACCGGTGATAGGGCCAGGCTGCCGGCCGTCCTCCTCGACGGGTCCGAGCACCTCGCCACAAACCCCTGTGATCGGGGGTCTGACTCCTCCAGGCCCAGACCACCATCTGCAACCTAGGCAGTTACTTCAGGAGTCACCACTCCAGACTTCCTCTGAGCTCCTCTCAGTTCGAGGGCTACTTCCAACTCTCTCCCCACTCAGACAGACTGACTCACCAAACACGTCACCTCCCCTCCCTGATCCCCAAGGTGGGCGATTCTATTCCACTCAAACCGTCCACTGGTGTGTCAGGTGGGTGTGGTGCAGGGTGTCTCTAGGATTTGATTTGCTGTTGGAGGCAACACCACTTAAGTAGGGACCAAAACCAAGAAGGAGGTGGAATACTGCATAGAAGGGCAGCTTGTGCAGTACCCTGTGGTGAACTGGTAGTCTTGGGGCATCACACAAGTACTGTGTTAACATAGGTCACTCTGCCAAGAAGACGCCATTACTCCAAAAGAAACATAAAAAGCTAGATTAATGTTTGCAAATGCACACAGGAAGAAAGACCTTAATTTTTGAATACTTGTCCTGTGGTCTACCGAAACTAAAACTGAACTGTTTGGCCATAATAACTATTGTTTCATTTGGAGGAAAAAAGGATAATCTTTGAAGCCAAAGAACACTATCCCAACTCTGAAACACAGGGATGGAAGTGTTTTGTTGTGGAGTTGTTTTGCTACAGGAGGGACTGATGCACTTCGAAAAATAGATGGCAACATTGGGAAAGAATATTATGTGGCAATACTGCAGCAACATTTCAAGACATCAGCAAGGAACTTAAAGATTGAGCAGAAATAGGTTTTCTAAGTGGACAATGACGCAAAGCATACTGCCAAACTGGTTACAAAGTGGCTTATGGATACCAAAGGTAATGTTTTGGAGTGGCCATCACAAAACCATCATCTCAATCCTATTGAAAATGTATAGGCAAAACTGAAATTGCAGGTGCAAACAAGGGGGCCTACAAACATGGCTCAGTTAAAACCAGTCCGGTCAGGAGGAATGGGCCCAAATTCTTACCAAAGCTTGTAGAAGGATATCCAACACTTTTGACCCAAGTCATAAAGGTTAAGGGCAATGGTACCAAATACTAATGATATGTATAAATAAAAAGTAAATCTTTATTTTTATATAGGGCTAACATATTCCACAGTGCTTTACATACATCAGGACCACTGTCCCCATTGGGGCTCACAATCTAAATTCCCTTTCTGTATGTCTTTGGAGGGTGGGAGGAAACCCAGGACCCCAGCACTGCAAGGCTGTAGTGCTAACCACTGAGCCACCTTGCCACCCTATGTACGTAAACATTTGACTTTGCAGAAAGTAATAAAAATGCCTTTAAACATTCTCTCATTGTTCTGGCATTTAGCAAATATAAATAATTTTAGTAATCCTAATTGACCTACATGGGAAAGGTTTGTTCTGCTTTCATGTCAGATAGTGAGAAAAACATGCATATGCATATGTATCTTTTTAGATAGTGTATGTAAAATCTGGTTTCAACTGTAACCCCAATTGCCAATGCATCAGAGCAACTGGGATGAGCCAGGAAAAGTGCCACAATTGCCGCATCTAATGAATGCGCCAATCATGGGGTAACTGAAGTCTGCTTTCTTCAGGCTGGGGAGGGCCCAATAACCATGGACCTACCCAGCCTGCGAATACCAGCCCGCAGTTGTCTGTTTTATCTGCACTGGTTAATAAAATTGAGCAGGATCCCATGTTATTTTTTAAATTACTTATTTAAATATATTATTTTTTTTTTAACCAGCCCAAATAAAGCACATACCTGAGGGTAGGAGCCTGCAGATGTCGACTTTACCTGCCCTGGTTATCACAAATAGGTGGGCGACCACACCTCAAAGTGGCATAATTCTTTGACAACATTTATCCCAGAAACAACCTGTGTTTCAGAAATGCATGCAGGCATCTTCTCCATACAGTTCTAATTCAATTTCAGTATTTTTTCATCCATTTCAGCATTTTTACAGCCCCGTCAAACATCATGGGAGGGTCCACTGGAACATTTTTTAAGTTTTCCGTTGATTTGTATTAGATTCATTATTCATGATGAACAAAAATAGTACAAAATATTCAAGATGAATGTATCTGCGGCCTCTCCACACTTAGATGAGCGCACTATGAGCACTTGCGCTGTCCCTGAGTCCCAAGCTGGAATGCACTGCACGTACTGGACGTGATGCACTGATGACGAATTGAAAGTCTTTGTAAGGCTCACATGTCTGTGCGCCTGATCGCACATGCGTGTCCCCCTGCATATCACTCTAGAAGGCATCAGGGCCAGCGCGTCCTGACCACAATAGGTCCTCCTCTGAAGTTCTTCAACTAAACATGCAGGCAAACAATACAGTCAGCATGTTTCATGACACTGGGGGCTCACCTAATTGGGTTTGAAGAGTTTTTTCATGCTATTAGTACTCTACAACCCTAATTGTTCGTTTCTAAAATTAAAGGATGAGTCCTGCTTTCGCCTTGAATACAATTAGAGCCAGAGACAGGTGTGGATCTATCAATCAAATCTGTATTACTTTACTTACACTAATTTTAAGGTTTAATGATAAATCTTTTTCAATAGTGATTATTAATGTTGGGAAAATATCTCATGTGAGATGTTGTTATATTTTATACTAAACACCTTTTAGCAGTAGGTTAAAATGTATGTAAAGTACAGTTCTTGACCTTGACAGACCTTGATACAGTCTCTTGATGATAACTGAATGTTCTGCTCTATTGTGTTCAACAATAATGAGTACTACCTTAAAAAGAACACATATATTGATTTAACTCCCCATTGCCAGGCCTTTTCATATACTTCACAGCACAACAATGGAGCCAATCATTCTATATCTCTTCTCCACATTACCACAAAGAGATATAGTAAGATACAATGAAAGTAAAATGCAATGGCCTAGACATTATATATTTTCTATATAATAATATGATATGCCAGATCTACAATTAATCACCATTAGATGACATATTTGTGTTTATGTTTGCTGTAATGGATTATATGAGAGCCAATTAGAAGTAGTAATTATACATGCAAAATACTGATATACCAAATAAAAGGAGCACGTTCAAACTATTACAATAAAAAAGGACAAAAATACTGAAATAAATACATACTAAAAAATAATTCCATGCAAAAAAGACAGTTATTTGTGGGAGATCAGACAGGTGAAAAATACTGATGAACAGCCTATGGTTCATAAGTGGGTGACTGTGTTCCAAATGCACACAGATAAAGCTTGATGGGTACTTATCACACAGGTTACAGCCTACAAGTGATGTCCAGTTTATTAAAGCTTACTGACACTGGCATGCATTCTTTCATGCGGGAGAATTGAATGGATTAAGCAAATGACACTAACCTCAAACTTTTATCTGCATTTGAGCCAAGTGTATGTACCACCGAGATTTTTACAAATTTTGGCTACTGTTATGGCGGCATAGGATTCTAACACTCACCCGATAACTTCTCAGACAACGACCTGCCAAGTGGTAATTCATAGGCAGGCTAGCAAGAGTTAATCTCTGCTAGTCTACTTGTTAATCTCCTTTGATCACATGTTGTAGGAAAGTCAATCACATCTGCTCCCCTCCTATACATGCTAGATAGATCCTTCCACCTATGCCAGCTTTAGGTAACTTAGCTGGTCGTGTGAGGTGTTGTGATCCAGACTATCTGGTGGTTGTTATACTTGTTGCTGAGTGCAGTTGTGGAATTAACCCATATTGCCCTTTTGTTGTTACTTTCATGCTCTTATTTTTCTCATGTGTCTCTCAGTGTTTATTCCTATGTGTGTGCAGTGTGTAAAGGCCCCGTCACACTAAGCCACTTCGCTAGCAACATCGCTGCTAACGAACAACTTTTGTGACGTAGCAGCGATGTTGCTAGTGATGTCGCTGTGTGTGACATCCAGCAACAACCTGGCCCCTGCTGTGAGGTTGTTGGTTGTTGCTGAATGTCCTGGGCCATTTTTTAGTTGTTGCTGTCCCGCTGTGAAGCACAGATCGCTGTGTGTGACAGTGAGACTGCAACAACTAAATGTGCAGGCAGCAGGAGCCGGCTTCTGCGGAGGCTGGTAACCACAGTAAACATCGGATAACCAAGAAGCCCTGTCCTTGGTTACCCGATATTTACCTTTGTTACCAGCCTCCGCCGCTCTCACTGTCAGTGCCGGCTCCTGCTCTGTGCACATTTAGCTGCAGTACACATCGGGTAATTAACCCGATGTGTGCTGTAACTAGGAGAGCAGGGAGCCAGCGCTAAGCAGTGTGCGCTTCTCCCTGCTCTGTGCAGCTGCACCCTGTACTCTATACCCTATATATGTACCCTGTGCAGCTGCACCCGGTGTGCGCTGCTCCCTGCTCTGTGCAAATTTAGCTGCAGCACACATCGGGTAATTAACCCGATGTGTGCTGTAACTAGGAGAGCAGGGAGCCAGCGCTCAGTGTGCGCTGCTCCCTGCTCTCTGCACGTGTAGCTGCGTGCGCTGGTAACCAAGGTAAATATCGGGTTGGTTACCCGATATTTAGCTTAGTTACCAAGCGCAGCATCTTCCACGCGGCGCTGGGGGCTGGTCACTGGTTGCTGGTGAGATCTGCCTGTGTGACAGCTCACCAGCAACTCGTGTAGCGACGCTCCAGAAATCCCTGCCAGGTCAGGTTGCTGGTGGGATCGCTGGAGCGTCGCAGTGTGACATCTCACCAGCAACCTCTTAGCAACTTACCAGCGATCCCTATCGTTGTTGGGATCGCTGGTAAGTTGTTTAGTGTGACTGGACCTTAAGAGTTTTGTTTTTCCCTTTTCTGTCTTTATCTGTTTTCCATTAAACTCCTGCCCCATCCTTCCCTTGTGAGAGGGGGGTATCAGAGTAGTACTGGTCAGGAGCATAGCTAGGCACGGGACTCAGGCATCTTCACAATTAGGAGTAACCCTAAGGTTAGGGATAGCTTAAGGTCCCCTAGCGTGAGGGACAGCATATGAACCCCTGTCCCCACTATCCTAACAGTCCCTTTGTGACAGTGTTGTTTACTGTCCTCTGACCTCATCTGTGTCGGTGAATATTTGATGGCAGTTGGATGACATCCGAATGCAGTCCGATGTTTTGCATGCACCCAGACACTTAAACGGGTGAGCATCATCCGATTTACCCTGACAATGACAGCATGCAGTAATTTTTTTTATTCTCAATCAATCAATAGTCTATTTCTGAATATTCTCCTTAATGGAAGCAGTTACACTTTAAAGTGAACCTCTCTCATGTTAAAAATTAAATGTGATTAGCAGGATGATGCCACAGAGGGGACGAGCGAAGCAGATGAATATATATTTTTATTGGAAAGGTTTCAGTAAAATGTGCATTTTAGTCATTGAAATCCCCAGCGTTTGTGTGCACATGATTCCAATGGGCTGTCCTAGTAGGCCCACATCGGCAGTTATGCCCCATTGACAAAGTGGGAGAAGAAAAACCTTCTCTGACAATATAATGTCTCCAGAAACAAGATAATTGCCGGCAGGAGTGTTACTTAACCATTCTGAGCTGGCAGAGATCATTGCTAGGCAGAACAAGTTCTTAACCCAATATGAAAAAATTATTAAAGTTCAGGATAACCCTTTTAATGGTGGACTCAGTGCTGGTTTATCACTTTATATTTTGACTGGTACATGGCTGATTCTATATTAGTGGGGTCTACGGTATATTTGTATTCAGAGCCACATTGTGGGGGACTTTTTTCAGGAGACAAAAGTATAAATACAATATATGAGACCTTTTTTTCATGACCGAGGTGATCATTGTGGTAATACAAGTTATAGCTGGAAAAATGTTTTTATGAAGGTCTAACCAGATGTAGAAGAAACATCTAAAAACAAATATTATCAGAAAAATTCTCCAGTAAGTCCCTGGGTGTAAATATTTATTCTGTATCTAGACTGTATGACTTGAAGAGAAATGATTCGATCTTGTTTGTAAAACTACCTCACTTAATATGTACAGCATCATTCTTTCATATATAGTGTAATCAGTTGTTATGTATAGTGTCCTCTCTTATTATGTATAGCACTGTTTCAATATTATATAGTGTCCTTTCTTGGTATTTATAGCACTGTCACTTATTAAATAGCACTAACTTTTGTTTTGTATAGTGACATCCGTTATTAGATACTATCTTCTATTATACATAGTGCCGTCCCAGATTACATAGTGTCCTTTCATATTATAAATACACCTCCATCCCTTATTACATACCACTGGCAGACACAAATGGAAGAAGGCACCTGTGCAAAAATAGTAATTGGGCTCTTTGAAGTCCTATAGCTCATGACATTGTACAATTCCACCTGCTTTGGAGGTAGATGTGGCCCCCCTGACCTCTTGGGCCCCTGCGTGGCTGCACAGGTAGCACCAATGATATGCCCACCCCTGTTACGTACTGTCTGCTGATATATACATCATACCGTATTTTTTGCTTTATAAGACGCACTTTTGTTCCCCCAAATTTTGGGGGAAAGTAAGGGGTGCGTCTTATAATCCGAATATACGCATTATATACTGCAGGGCTCAGGGGAGGTGGGGGCAGCTCTGGAGCGGTGGTGGAGGCTGAGGCAGGCTGGTGGAGGCTGGTGAAGGCTGCAGGAGGCAGTGGGAGATCTCCTGCTCCCACTCATATAATATGCACTGCCGCTGTCCATCACCGTGGTGCTGAAACCGCATCGCGGGGATGGGCTGGAGGAGCGGTGCATATTATATGTGCCTGCACCCCCCTTTGATGGCACATGCCCTCCCTTGTGTTAGATATGGCCCCCATGTTGCTGCCCATAGTAAAATAAAAAACTGTTTACTTACATCCTCCACCCCGGTCTCCTGCTGCCGCTGTGATTAGGCACACAGAGATGATGTCACACTGCTGTGTCAATCACATGACTGGCACTGAGAACCAGGAAGTGCAGGAGCTCAGCAGCACGGAGGGAGACACGAGGGAGGACAGCGCTGAAGAAGATAAGTAAAGAGTTTTTTTATTTACTATGGGGGCTATGGGCAGCACAGGGGGACGTGTGCCATCTATAGGAGACCTATGCCAGCTGTAGGGGACTTGTGCCAGCTATAGGGGACGTATACCAGCAATAGGGGACGTGTTCCATCAATGGGGGACATGTGGCATCACTGGGGGACGTGTGCCAGCACAAGGGGGCTATATTCAATATAAGGGGGCCATATCCAGATTAAGTGGGCTAATTTTTGGATGTGGGGCTATGAGGGACATATACCCTTTATGATTTGTTAGATGGACACTGGCATTATAAGACGGACCACATTTAACATTAAAAAAAAAATCACTTTTCCTTCACCAAATTTGGGGGTGCGTCTTATAATCAGTTGTGTTTTATAAAGCGAAAAATACGGTAAAATGATTGCTGAGGAACAAGCATGTGACACACTTCTTGCACAGTGGCCACAAGCTGTCAATGTCTACCCTTTAACAGTAAGCATGTTTAGTTTCCTATAGTTTTACTGTTTATAGTAATATTGTAGATGTCTCTGCCTAGCAAATCTTTTAGGCAACTTGACCATTACATATATCATGAGACAAAACCAGATTATGGTAAAAAGAACATATATTATATTATATAGCCACAATCTATTATGATGTTATATTGGATAAATAGTTAACACTATGACTCGATTTATGCCAGGGCTTCCACCTGGTGCTGTTATATTACATGTACCATCCAGCATGGGGACTATGATCAAGAGCTTAGGGGTAAAAAGTTATTCAAACTTGAAATGTAAATGTGCACAGCACTTCAAATAGGCTATTTAAATATGTAATTTCTTATGCAAATAACGTCTAAGCAATTTCCATCTTCATCAGAACATTATCTCGAGGTCAAGATACAAAACGGGTTAATACTGTCACAATAAATGTTTGAAGAGTGCATCGAAATGGTGCATGTTTTAATTACTGGAAGGCAATGGGTCACTCTAGTTCAAATCGAGCGCCGGCTTGAAATGGGATGTGTGCTATCAGACTGTTTAACTTTTGCAAAAATAGTTATTTCTTCTAAAAGTCAATCAGTTTTACATTCAAATTTAATGATTTCCAGATGTTAAACTGACCTTGAAAATTTACCCACATTAAATGTATATATTTTATATTAGCAGTTTTATAGGGTGCATTACAGTATGTTTGCATTTGGAATATTCCAGATTATTAAAAGGGATGCACATCTTTTATCCATGCTTAGGCTATGTGCGCACTAGAAAAGTGATTTTTCTCAAGAAAATGTCTTGAGAAACTTCTGGGAGTTAAAGATTACCACACCTGCGGTAAAAAACCACGGCAAAACCACGGGAAAAACCCATGCCTTTTTTCCGCGGTTTTTCCGCGGTTTTTCTGCAGGTTGGTCCCTGCGTTTTTTTTATGCTGTACTGCAATAAATAATATAGATAATAGATAGATAATCGATAGATAGACAGATAATGGATAGAATGAAAGATGGATAGATGAATAGATAGATAGATAGATGAGAAAGACATATATAATTTCCCACCCCCCTGCATATTCTAAGCTGGCAACCTTTTGTGACTTTCATGTGGCACTAAAGGGTGCCTAGCCTTGTATTTAGCCAAAAAAATAAATAATTAAAAAAAAATGACGTGAGGTCCCCCCATCTTTTGTAGCCAGCCAGGGTAAAGCAGACGGCTGCAGCCTGCAGACCACAGCTGGCAGCTTCACCTTGGCTGGTAATCCAAAACAGAGGGCACCCCACGCTGTTATTTTACATTAAATAGATAATTTAAGACAAAAAACGTGGGGTCCCCCCCATATTGGATCACCAGCCAAGGTAAAGCGGACAGCTGGGGTCTGATATTCTCAGAATAGGGAGGTCCACTGTTATTGGACACTCCCCAGCCTAAAAATAGCAGGCTGCAGTCGCCCCAGAAGTGGCGCATCCATTAGACGTGCCAATCCTGGCACTTCGCCCCAACTCATCCCGTTGCCCTGGTGCGGTGGCAAACGGGGTAATATATGGGGTTGATGCCAGATGTGTAATGTCACCTGGCTTCAAGCCCTGGGGTTAGTGATGACACGAGTCTATCAGATACCTGACATCATCAACCCAGTCAGTAAGAAATAAAAAATAGACAACAAAAAAAGTTTTATTTGAAAAAACACTCCCCACATTCCCTCTTTCACCAATTTATTGACAAGAACAATCAAATCCGGGTCCGGCGTAATCCAATAGGGGGGGTCCCACGACGAGCCATACCATAGTCACTGTCCCAGTAAGTGAAGAATAGAAGGTTCCCCATTGGCTGGGAGAGTAATGCAGTGACCTGAGCTAACATCAATAGGTCAGCCCAGGTCACTGCAGGGGATGGCAAGTGCTGGTGTCAGGAGGTTAGATGAGATTATTACCTGCTGTGATGATCTCCTGCAGTTCTGCCATCAGCGCTGTCACAGACTTCTATGCCCGCCGCGTTGTCAGCAGTATCGCGAGAGCCCGTGACGTTACCGCTAGTGACAGTCTTGGGCCGCTCGCGAGACGGGCATAGACAGCAGTGACCGCGGTGATGTCAGGAGGCAGGAGATCGTCACAGCAGGTAATGATCTCATCTCACCTCCTGACAGCAGCGCTCGGCATCCCCGGGGCTGCACGCTCTGCTGTGTGTCAGTGTCTGCCTGCGCTGCAGGGTGACAAGCTGCCGGTACTGCGGGCAGACACTGTCACACTGCAGGGAAGGCAGCCGCGGGGCCGGAGCGGGCCACAGACTGCACGGGCACCTGGAGGTCACACGGAAGTGCTTCTGTGCGGCGTCCAGGGAGTGTGACGTGTGTGTTTACTCTGCTCCGCTTCCTCTTCTGTCATAATGACATCACTCCCTGCAAAACCGCAGGCAGCGATGAGCATTACCGCACCGGGGGTATACCACACAACATTTGCTACCTGCGGTATATCCCCGGAATTTCGCGATTACATTACAGTGAATGGAGTGAAATACCGGGGGTATTCCGCAGGTACCTGCGGAAAAGAAGTGACATGCACATTTTCTCAAGAAATTTTCTCAAGAAAATATTCACAAAGAATTTTCTTGAGAAAAAAACGCAGTGTGCGCACAGCTATTTTTTTTCCCATAGGTTGTGCTGGGAAATGTCTGCAGAAAGATCTCAAACATTTCTCAAGAAATTTCCGCAACAAAATCGCGGGCAAATCCGCGGGTAAAACGGCCTAGTGCGCACATAGCCTTATTGTTCAACTAAAAATAAGAAATGTATGCCCTATTTCAGAATATTTACAATCATTAGGGATTGGGTACAGGCAAAACATCTGGAGATCATCTTACAAAATGTCTAGACTAATAGCTTAGGGCAATACACTTGCTGCAAGACCTAGAATACGATCTAAAGAAGGGACATGGAAGATATGTATTACAGCAAAGGGAGTTTCCATATCTAATATATAAAGCTGAATGTGTGTGTGTTGCCCAGGGATAAGGGGTACTCAGATCCGGGCCAAGGGGTCACTTCTGTAGGTAACACGGTGGCGTGACCCGGTCTGTGATCGCAGGCTCAACAACCAAAAAGGGGCACTATGTACAGGGGAATTTGTAAGTCTATGATACATGACGCCACCCGTGGTGTGCGGTGAGGTAATGGAGCACCGCCGGTGCCAGTCGAAGGATCCCGGGGATGGTGATGGGCAGCAAGGTGGTGATTTTCCCTCCACGGGTAGGGTGTTGATGTTCCGGGACCCCAGTGTAATGGATTGGGGAGGGACAGGTGCAGTCCACCGCTTAGACCGGGTGGTGCAGGAGTACTCACAGTATAAGGCAATAACTGACATGAGTCCAGGAATTAACCAAGTTGCTGGTAACTGGTGCCCACGGATGCTGTGAGGACGGGTCCCACAACCGTGTGAGTAATTCAGGTGTTTTTCTCCTGCCTGATGTCTGTGTCTGTGTCTGCTCCGTGCACAGGTCCGGACAGGGTCCCGACAGTCGGCACCGGCGGGCCACTACCCTGCCCCGGTCCACTTCAGTTCCCCACAAGCGGCTGGCCTATTTCTGAGGCCCTTGCTGCCACTCTTCCTAGTTCCACAATGGAGCTCCTTCCAGACTTCTCTCCTACTGACTACAGCTCAAACTCTGCTCTCCCCTTCCTAAGCTCCTCTCGCCCCCTCCCGTTTTCCTGGGGAGGGGGTGAGTTGGGCCTGATTGGCTGGTGTGGATCTGTGTGGGAAACTCCCCAAGGGAGAGTGAGATCTGCACCAAAAAGATGCGTGCAGACCTCTGTGACACCCTGGTTTTGCCAGGGTGGCACGTGTGTGTGTATATGTGTGTGTGTATGTCCGGGATTGGCATCTGCACCGTCGCAGCTACAGCCACCAAATTTTGCACACTCACACGTCTGGACCCTGAAAGCGTCATAGGCTATGTTGTGAGGCGAAATTTTAACCCCGCGTGTTCCAATTTACCAATCACTTTTGCCCCTATCTACATAATGGGGAAAAAGTGAAACGAAAAGTGTATCCGCACCGATTTCACCTTAATGACGGGGCCATGTTTTGCGTTTATGACAAGTGTCACTTTATGAGGTTATAACTCTGGAACACTGCAATAGATCCTAGTGATTCGGAGATTGTTTTTTCGTGACATATTGTACTTAATGACGGTGATAAGTGTAAGACAATATTTTTTGTGAAAATATCGGAAATTTATATATATTTATAAGTTTTGCAATTTTCAAACTTGGAATTTTTATGCCCTTAAATTCGAGTCGTGTCACACAAAATAGTCAATAAATAAAATTTCCCACATGTCAACTTTACACCAGCACCATTTTTTTGGAAATCATATTTTTTGTCAGGAAGTTAGAAGGGTTGAAAATTTTATCAGCAATTTTTCATTTTTCCAGCAGAATTTTCAAAAATCTTTTTTTAGGGACATCACATTTGAAGTGACTTTGAGAAGCCTAGGTGACATAAAATACCCCAAAGGGACACCATTGTAAACACTGCATCCATCAAACTGCTCCAAAACACATTCATGAGCTTTATTAACCCTTTAGATCAGGGGTGGGGAACCTCCGGCCCGCGGGCCGCATGCGGCCCGCCAAGACCTTTTATGCGGCCCCCGGGCAGATTCCCGGGGGTGGCAGTGCTCGGCCACTGCTGTGATCTTATCGGGTGCCGGCCCTTTAAGGCTTCACAGGCACTGCTAGCGTGCACCAATGAGCTCTTTCCCTGGCAGGTGCCAGCATGCTCAGCACAGACTTTGTGGGCGGGTTTAGTCCCACAGCAGCTTCATCGTTTCCTGCATTGTGCCGCCCGCTCTACACCCCTTCTCCCGTGCAGCGTGCCTCAATCAGTGCTGTCGCTCCCTGCCTCTTCTCCGGTGCAGCTCCACGTGCTGTGTGCTGCTCGCTCTCTGCCCCTTCTCCGGTGCAGCTCCACGTCCTGTGTGCTGCCGCTCCCCGGCGCTGTGTGCCGCCCGCTTTCTGCTTCTTCTCCGGTGCAGCTCCATGTGCTGTCTGCTGCCCGCTCTCTGCCCCTTGTCCGGTGCAGCTCCACGTCCTGTGTGCTGCCGCTCCCCGGCGCTGTGTGCCGCCCGCTTTCTGCTTCTTCTCCGGTGCAGCTCCATGTGCTGTCTGCTGCCCGCTCTCTGCCCCTTGTCCGGTGCAGCGTGCCCCCTGCAGTGCTGTGTGCAGACTCCCCAGCGATGTGGATCACCCCCACTGTTGAGTTCTCTCCAGTGCTCCTTACCACTCCAAGTGCAGTGTACCCCCTAGTGAAGTCTGTGCTCTGCAAGTTCTGTCTGTCTGTGCCTCCCAGTCTCCTCCTAGTGATGTCTGTGTGCCCCTTCCCCCCCCCCTTAGTGATGTCTGTGTGCCCCCCCTTAGTGATGTCTTTGTGCCCCCCCTTAGTGATGTCTGTGTGCCCCTTCCCCCCCTTAGTGATGTCTGTGTGCCCCCCCTTGGTGATGTCTCTGTGCCCCTTCCCCCCCCTTAGTGATGTCTCTGTGCCCCCCCCTTAGTGATGTTTCTGTGCCCACCTAGTGATGTCCGTGCCCCCCTAGTGCTCTGTGCCGCCCTAGTGATGTGTGCCCCCCACAGCAATGCTTATGCCTCCCTGTGACCTAGTAATGTGTGTTCCCCAGCATCTCCTGTTATGTATATGCTCCCAGCCCCTCCTGTCATGGATATGCCTCAGTGTCTCCTGTGATGTGTATGCCCCAACCCCTCCTGTGATATATACCTCTCAGGAGGGGCTGGGGGCATATACCTCTCAGGAGGGGCTGGGGGCATATACCTCTCAGGAGGGGCTGGGGGCATATACCTCTCAGGAGGGGCTGGGGGCATATACCTCTCAGGAGGGGCTGGGGGCATATACCTCTCAGGAGGGGCTGGGGGCATATACCTCTCAGGAGGGGCTGGGGGCATATACCTCTCAGGAGGGGCTGGGGGCATATACCTCTCAGGAGGGGCTGGGGGCATATACATCACAGGAGGGAGCATATACATCACAGGAGGGAGCATATACATGTCCCCAGCCCCTTGTGTGATGTATGTGCCCCCAGTGTCTTCTGTGATGTAGGTGTCTCTTGTGATGTATATACAGCAGACCCAGCGTCTCCTATGTGATGTATATACAGCAGACCCAGCGTCTCCTATGTGATGTATATGCCAACAGCCCCTTCAGTGATGTATGTGTCCTGTGATTTATATACTCCAGTCCCTGTGTCTGTTGTGTGATGTATATAGTCTACCAATCTCATTATCACAAAGAGTTGCCTGCGCTCCAGACCGAGACAAACCTGGAAAAGATAGAAGCAACATAAGTATCACCGAACATCACAGCCGCACCAAAGAGAAGCCGCTCCGGTCACCACAATAGGGGTGAGTTAATTAACTGTTTGACCAAATATAGTTGGTTCATTTTCACATTGATAATTTTGTGCGGCCCCCGAAGGTTGGCAGAAATTTCCAAATGGCCCCCGGCAGCAAAAAGGTTCCCCACCCCTGCTTTAGATGCTTCACAGTAACTAAAACAATGTGGAAGGAAAAAAAGGAAAAATTTACTTTTTCCCACAAAATTGGTATTTTAGCTGAAAATTTAATATTTTCACAAGGGGAGTAAAAGAAAATGCACCATTCAGTTTGTTGTGCAACTTCTGAGTACACTGATACTCTGGTGTAAATCTACTGTTTGGGAGCACGGCATGGTTCAGAAGGTAAGGAGCACCATTTGACTTTTTGAATGCAAAATTAGTTGGAATCATTACTGGACACCATGTTACGTTTGGAGAGCCGATGAGGTGCCTAAGCAGCAGAACTCCCCCACAAGTAATCACATTTTGGAAACTAGAACCCTCAACCCTTAGCTAGATGTTTGGTGAGCACCATGAACCCCCAAGTGCGTCACAGAATTATATAAAGTTGAGCCATGAAAATGAAAAAATAATTTTTTAATTACAAAATGTTGTTTTAACCGAAAATTTTTCATTTTCAAAAGAGTAATAAGAGAAAATGGACCAAACAATTTGTTGGGGAATTTCTCCTGAGTGCAGCAATACCCGATATCTGGTGGACAACTACTATTGAGGATCAGTGCAAAGTGAAGACTTGAAGGAGGGCCATATTTAAGTTCAGATTTAGTTGGAATAGTTTGCCATGTCACTTTGGTAAAGCCCCTGGGGTACCTAAACAGTGTAACTCCTTGACAAGTGACCCAATTTTAGAATCTAGAACCCTCAAGGAATTTATCTAGATGTTTGATGAGCACCTTGAACCCCCAGGTTCAAGAAGCCCCCAAGAAAATGAAAAAATCTTTTTTTAACCACAACAATATTGCTTTACCCCCAAAGTTTTCACTTTTACTAGGGTTACAGGAGATAATGGACCATACAAATTGTTGTGTAATTTTTCCTGAGTATGCCAATACTCCATATGTAGTGAAAAACTATTTTTGATGCACAGTGGAAAGTGAAGAAGTGAAGGAGTAGCATATATGAGTTCAGATTTAGGTGGAATAGTTTGCGTGTGCTAGTCATATTGACAAAGCCTTTGAGGTGCTTAAATAGTAGAACTCTCCAACAAGTCACCCTATGTTGGAAACTAGACCTCTCAAGAAATGTATATAGATGTTTAGTGAGCACTTTGAATCCCCAGGTGCTTCATATTATAACGTTGAGCTGTGAAATTGAAAAAATACATTTTTAATCACAAAATGTTGTTTTAACCCTACATTTTTTCATTTTCACTAGTGTCACAGGAGATTATGGACCATACAATTTGTTGTGCAATTTCTCCTAAGTAGGCAAATACCTCATATGTGGTGAAAAACTACATTTGAGGCAAGGAGCGCTATATTTGAGTTGGAATGGTTTGTGATTGCCAATTCACATTGGCAGAGCCCTGTTAGGTGCCAGAACAGCAGAACCCCCCCAAAGATGACCCCATCTTACAAACTGCACCCATCAATAAATCAATCTAGGGATGTAGTGAGCATATTGACACCACATGTGTTTCACAAAATGTTACACTATTAGGCTATGAAGAAAAAATATTTATATTGTTACCACTAAAATGTTGTTTTAACTCCAAATTTCCAATTTTCACAAAGAGAATATGTAAAAAAGGTCCCATATTGTGTTACTCCAATGGTTCCCAAAATTTCATACCTTGATAGCCACATTCACCTGTGAGAGAAAGTTGAAAACCACATCCAGAGCCCCTCTCACCAATGTAACCACATTCAGCTCCTGCTTCTCCCATAGCTGTGACACACAGAGTGCCCATTATAAGTATAATGATAGTCAAAGTGTCCCCATAAAAATTACAGCAAGGCAGTATACTTTCATCCAGGGGCTCCCACCTTAGCGTCAGCTACAATCCCTTTCTTTACCTGGCAGTATCATCCTTTCTACAGATTACCACTTAATTTCCCTTTGCAACCCCAAGCCCAGTATTTGCTCATCCAGTTCTGCAGGGCTACTCACAAAAGTCACCATCTGGAAACCTGCTCTTTATAGATGTTTGCAGGACCTTTTGCTGATGCACTAAACTGGGTGACAGCCACAAGCCACACATCATGTTCCCATGAGCCACATATGGCTCCCAAGCTATAGGCGGGGATCCCTGTGTTATGCAATTTTTCTTGAACGTGGCATTACCACACATGTGACTGTATAGTACTGTTTGGCTGCACCTCATGACTCAGAAGGGAAGGAACACAGATTTTTAGAGCACAGATTTTCCTAGAATAGTTTGCAGACTTCATTTGTAGAGCCCCTAAGTTCCAGAACAACAAAAACCCCCTCAATTTTGAAAATTACACCTCTCTAGTAATTTATCTACAGGCATAGTGATGATTTAGTACTTAAAAACATCCATGGTGTCAAACGCAGTGAATGTTGCAGAGTTAAAAATTGGAAATCAGCCCTTGTGCCCAGTACATTGTAGTGCATATAAATTGTGCACAGCTCTTGATTCTTGAGACCTTCTCCCAAAAATTAAACTGGCTATCCGCACTACGAAAATGGCAAACATATGAATGCTAACTGTGGTTTAGGCACATTGTGGGTCTCAGAAGGAAGGGGGGCATTTGGGTTTGGGAGCAAAAATTTTGCTGGATATCTCTTTTTTTTGGGAAGCCGTAGCATTTTTCAAGAACCTTTGTGTAACCAGTAATGTGGAAGCCCCTATATTTCCATTAACAGATGACGGACCTGAGTGGGGATGTATATTTCTGTGGGTTGAGTTGAATGCTACTTGGTGGTGACTTGGGTACAGAACATTTTTGCATCAGTTCACATTTATCCTGTGATCTATGCTGAGCACTTACATCGAGGTTTCCATTTACATCTCCGAAATACGTGATTCAGGTGAAACCCCAGACAAATTCATTCACTAATGAGGCAGCAGAATTACTGCTGATTCAGTTTGGCCTCTGTTCAGCCTTGTCTGTCTTTCCAAAGGTGAACAAAAGTGTTGATGACCGCACTTTTGTTCACTCCTAAAAAGACCCATAAAAAGATAGCTACCACTGCATGGTGGCTTAGTGGTTAGCACTGCAGCCTTACAGCACTCGGGTCTTGTGTTCAAATCTCACCAAGGACACCATCTGGTAGGAGTTTGTATGTTCTCTCTGTGTTTGCGTGGGTTTCCTCCCACACTCCAAAAACATACAGATAGGGAATTTAGATTGTGAGCCCCAATGGGGACAGTATTCTTGCTGTATGTAAAGCACTGTGAAATATGTTAGCGCTATATAAAAATAAAGATGTACCGTATTTTTCGCTTTATAAGATGCACCCCTAAATTTGGTGAAGGAAAAGAGATTTTTTTTTAATGTTAAATAGGGTCTGTCTTATAATACCAGTGTCCATTTAACAAATCATAAAGGGTATATGTCCCTCATAGCCCCCCATCCTAAAATTATCCCCCTTATTCTGGATATGGCCCACTTATTTTGAATATAGCCCCCTTGTGCTGGCACATGTCCCCCAGTGATGCCACATGCCCCCATTGATGGCACACGTCCTCTATTGCTGGCACATGTCTCCTATTGATGGAACACGTCCCCTATTTATGCCAAACGTCCCCTGTGCTGGAACACGTCCCCTATTGCTGGCACATATCCCCTACAGCTGGCACAGGTCTCTTATAGATGGCACACGTCTCTTACAACTGGCACAGGTCTCCAATGGATGACACACGCCTTCCAGCAAACCGATCAGATGATATTGGATCTGGATTGGACGGCGCGGGACCCTTGACCCAGGTTTACTGCGGAGGGGGGTTCTTTATTTCAATACAGATGGAGTCACTAATTGTGTTGTGTTTTATTCATAATAAAAATATTTTTCTGTGTGTTGTGGTTCTTTTTATCGGTACTAGAAATTCATGGTGGCCATGTCTAATATTGGCGTGCCACCATGAATTTCGGGCTTAGGGCCAGTTGATAATATACAGCTA
This sequence comes from Anomaloglossus baeobatrachus, assembly GCF_048569485.1. Taxonomy (NCBI): domain Eukaryota; kingdom Metazoa; phylum Chordata; class Amphibia; order Anura; family Aromobatidae; genus Anomaloglossus; species Anomaloglossus baeobatrachus. Next base: position 105,378,842 of record NC_134361.1, read on the forward strand.
GCCCTAACCCCATTATTACCCAGCAAGCTACCGTCACCAGGGCTGTTGAAAGAGTTGGATACAGCGCCAGATGATGGCGCTTCTATGAATGCGCCATTTTCTGGGGCGGCTGCGGATTGCAATTTGCAGCAGAGGTGCCCAGAAACCTCGGGCTAACCTGTGCTGCGGATTCCAATCCCCAGCTGCCTAGTTGTACCTGGCTGGACACAAAAATATGACGAAGCCCACGTCAATTGTTTTTTAATTATTTCATGAAATAAGTGAAATAATTAAAAAAAACGGGCTTCCCTATATTTTTTGTTCCCAGTCGGGTACAAATAGAAAGCTGGGGGTTGGGGGTTGGTTCGGCAAACCAAGCTCGAGCCGAATCGCGACTGGTTCGCTCATCTCTAGAATTGAGCGAGTACTTACCTATTTGAACTCGCTATACTCATAACGAATACTAAAAAAGGAGGGGAGCCAGCACTGCTTATGAATGGCATGCAACAATGAAGAAATAAAAAGTGTAATTTTCACAAATTCATTCCTACTGTAACAATTCAATGAGATTTGTTGCAAATGATTGATCAATGATTTGAGCCCCCCTGCCCCGTCACGGCAAATCTCTATAGGGGGGTCCCTAACGCTATATTATAAATTATTATGTACCATAAGGTCTCATATAAGGAGCAGGACCATATGAAAACACCACTTACCCGAAACATGTCTGAACCGCTCCCATGCTGCCAGGACTGACAACCGCAAATAAAGGCAGCCCAGGTGCCAGTGTGTGTTGGAGAACCACACACACCAGCACAATGTCAGGACTGGCCCTCACAGTGCCAGACCAGCAAACATGGATGAGGGCGGAACAAGGTTCAGGCAGGTGGTGTTTAAATAATGATGCCTTGGAGCAGGAGGCGGTGGCTGTGTGTGAACAAGCACCAAACTGAATTTTGATGGCGACAGAAGGAATTTGCAAACCACACTGGGCGTGCACGGCATGGTGGCGGTCAACCACCGGCCAGTAAACAAAAAAAGGAGGGGAGCCAGCACTGCGTATGAATGGCATGCAACAATGAAGAAATAAAAAGTGTAATTTTCACAAATTCATTCCTACTGTAACAATTCAATGAGATTTTTTGCAAATGATTGATCAATGATTTGAGCCCCCCTGCCCCGTCACGGCAAATCTCTATAGGGGGGTCCCTAACGCTATATTATAAATTATTATGTACCATAAGGTCTCATATAAGGAGCAGGACCATGTCTAAGACTTGCGTATTCATTCCAAATTACATGTGAAATGAAAGTCAATGGGGAAAAACTCACAATGTAACGAGTAACCTGAATGCAGTCCTTTCCGTGCGAGTAGCGAATAATGCAGCATTCAGGTTACTCGTTACTTTGCGAATTTTTCCCCATTGACTTGCATTGCTCATTCTATTCGTAACAAATACAGAAGTATTAGACAGTATTCGTTATGAGTATAGTGAGTACAAATAGTTAGGTACTCACTTAACTCTAGTTAAAATGCCAGAAGCCATGCAGGCCGGGTCTCAGCTATAGGACCTGACGGTGATCGTGGAGGTAAAGAGCATGAACCCCCGTGATCACCAGGATGTACTGGGTAAATTTTTTGTTGTTAAGACCTACACAGCCAGGACTTACCCAGTACATCCAATGTTGGGAAAGGGTTAAGCTAGGTCCCCCAGTGTCAGATATCTCCTATATTCCAATTTTTGGCAGACTTGCTTCTGGTGTTGTCAAGGCACATGATGAGAGTACTGTATGAAGGGAGCTGATTGACTTTTCATTTCAATAGCGAAAAGGAGGTCTGACAGCTTGTGGCCCCTGAGCAAAACTCAATTTAAATCCAACTTATATAGTCATAAATATGAGACTTAACCCTATAAAAATCATCCATGCATTAAAGTTTCCACTCCCTCCATTGTAACTGCTCTCTTAGGCTGCTTTCACAAATCCGGCTTGAGCTGTGCGGCTCAATCCGGCTGTGCAAGCTATGCAACGGATGCGGTGAAAACACCGCATCCTTTGCATACGTTTTTCCCATGCGGCCTGTCCGGTTTTTGCTGCTTGCGGCATGCGACTGAGCATGCGCAGTGGCAAAAACCACATGCGGCGGCCGGATGCGGTTTTTGACGCATTGTGCCGCATCCGGCCGCCATAGGCATGCATTGAAAAATGCGCAGCATTGGCCGGATGCAGCGCAATGCGTATTTTTTTTCCGCACGAAAAAACGTGCCAGGCAACGTTCCATCCGGCCGCCGCATCGGCTAAATCTGCCGCATGCGGCAAAAACCGGATGGAACGCAAGGCCATGCGGCACAATGCGGCACTAATTAAAGTCTGTGCAGGAAAAACGCAACCGGCAGCAAAAAAAAAACGGTTGCGATTTTCCTGCAAAGTGCCGGATTGTGCCGCATTGCAGAAACTGGAGGTGTGAAAGCAGCCTTAGCTGTAATTAATCACAGTTCTACAGCAAAGCTGAAAGTACTCTTTTTTTCTTCAATTTTCATCTCACAGTCAGTCAGTACTGTGGTGCAAGGTAAAGCTAAGTTGATGGAGCTGTGGTTGTGCAGAGAGGGCTGAAGCTGCAGGTGTGTTTGCAAAAAGACAAAGTTCAGCTCTGCTATACTGTGTTATTTGTAATCATGCACTGATCTTCATTGAGATCAGCGATATCGACTTTCAGTAATTACATGTCTCATACTGGTAATGCCCCTTTACATTTGAAAAAAGCTCTAGAGGCAGTCCCTTAGGGAAATCTATGTCTATGTATGGTATATATACTTTTTTGTTAGACTGGGAAAACCCATGCAAGCTATGGTTGTTTGTTGTCGCTTGCTGTGCAAAAAGTGGTATCCATGCCTAAATATGTACTTTAGATTGACAAATTGCAGATATTTTCAACAGTGTGCATGGAGTATGCAGATTTTGTTTCTTTGGAAAATTCAGATGTAAAATTCACTGCATATATAATGAGTGGGAAAATACGGTTATGTCTATTATCTCACATTGATTTTTGTTCTGTTTTATTTCTGCAGGGAAATCCTGGTCTCTTGGCAATAAAAGAGCAGTTTACAAAAAAGCAGGTTTTGCCGAGATTTTGCTGCTTTTATGTTGCATTTTTGTTGCTATTTTGGCATAGATTATATGTTACATTTGTCTACAGTTAACATTTAAAGGGGACCTGTCACCAGATTTTTCACTATTAAACTAAAAGTGTCACCTTCTGCAGCTCCTGGGCTGCATTCTATGAAGGTGCACCTTGGCCCTGACTCCCCTTCCAGACCCCAAAAATAACTTTATAAAACATGACCCCCATGTATGCTAATTACCTGTGTTGGCCAGATGGGCTGGCTTATTTTCTGCTCCTGCCCCCCCTCCTGCCACTGTTTGCCGTCCTCCTTTCTTGATTGACCTTGTTGCATTTTCAAATCTCGCGCCTGTGCAGCTATGTTGACTCGCGCAGGCGCAGTTCGCTCTGCCATATCGTGTGCAGAGCAGAAAACATAGCTGCCCTCGCATGCGCGGATAAGCTAAATGTGCAGGCGCGAGATTATGGTCTAGTACGAGGATGACGCTGGTGAGGTCCTGCACAGTGCCGACCATAATCTCGCGCCTGTGCATTTAGCTCACCGGCGCAAGCAAGGGCACAATATTTATTTATTGTGATGTGGATGTTTTAAGCAATATGTAATAAAATTGACTATTATTGATTGCAGAATTCTGACATTACAGCATTGGTGAATCCGGACCCATCTTTTATTTTATTTCTCTCTGTTTGCTGCAGTCAGATACTATACTACTTGAGAGTTCTGACACCTTTCTAGAGAGGTGATTTTGTTCTTTATTTGCTGTATATTAATATAAAAAAAATGACTTTTAATTTTAAGCTTCATTCCCTTTCTTTAGATTTCCTTAGTAAACTACATTTTCAACAATGTTATTTGATGCAAATTGATGTTAATTACTTGAATCTAATAGTTTTCTTTAATTACATATGCACATGTAAAATAGGCTTCAAGGTGCTAACAGTTACACAAGTTCATTTGACGTCAAAATATATTTTAGATATTATACAATATGATGCGACAGTAACCAAGTTGTTGTAGGGGAAATTTATAGTTGCTAATGTAAGGTGCACAGTTTTTATATTCTGCACTCGATCCATAAAATATTGTTTATTTCAGTCTATGTATGAGTTATTTACTGAAGCTCACTATGCTTTTTGCTTCATGATATCGGCCACAGGCAGATCCACTTACTTGGCAACTTAGCTCAATTTCCACGACAAGCTGCCTGCGGAATGTGCCATACTTTACACAAAGAAGGGAGAAAGCTGGCTTTTTGCCTGGTAAGTATATGTCCGCATTCAATCAGACTCGGAGGCAATGCTGCTTCTTGTGTACTGGAAACAATTCTAAATCAAATTTTAAATCATCCCCTTGCAAATTGCAAATAATCACAAGTTTAATGCCAGCAGCCTGATTCATTCTACAAATAGCTATTTGACTAAAACTACATAAATAAATAAACAAGAAAAGATTGTGTCCAAGCGAATGCATCGACTGGATGGTACAACTGGAATTACCACCTACAAAATCAAGGATGCTTTTCATTGGCAGTTTCAACTCCTTTTCACATATATAAAGATTTTTCAGCCATCAAAATATATATTTTTTTAACTAAACAAGGTTCTCACTGCTGCTATAATTGGTTTACATGAGAACCTTAAGACTGTTTCAGTTTCCTGCTTGATTTGTCTTCACATGTCGTCATTCAAGAAGCCCCGATAAACATAGACTAGCATTGGCCAAATCTGCCTTTATTGACAGGGTCGGAAAACATTTTACTGATGAAGGTCACACCGAAATGCGCGTCGAGGTGGGTGCCACATGTACAAAGCTTTCTGGTTTTCTATAAAGGCAATTTTCATCCTCTATACTTTGTTGCAGTACCTCATGAGCCTCTGCCCTGCAGCTCTTTGTTTGTAGCCTACTGAGCTACATGTACTTGCATGTCTTCTCCCACTCTCTTTTCCAGTTCCTTCCCTATCCTCCCCTTCAGCATTACATACACACAGTCCACTGATGCATGGCACAATCTTACATAAGGTCATAACCTTGTGCTTCATGTATCTATATAGCTCCTTAATGGAATTACCACAAAATACTAATCAAAGTGATATTCTGTAAATCAGCTGAGATGCCTGCTGGTAGCATCCCCATAAAGAACACAAGAGTGAGCAACTGAACAAGCGATCCTGTCTATTGGATAAACAGTTGAGATGGCTGTAGAATAATCAGCTGAAGCATCTTCCTGCTAACAGCCAACTAATATGTATGGAGTATGGCTGACTTTAAAGTTGCCTGCACACTACTAATTTCTCCACCTCCTCCTATCATTCAAATTGAGGTTAAACACTTACACGCATAGGGTGGAAGAAAAGTTAGAAGCTTATACAGATGTCACAAAAAGACTCCAGATTGTGGTCTAAGGCAGTAACCATGACCAGGTCAGAGATTTGTGAAATAATTATGCTACAGAATATTTAGCAATGTTATTGAGAATAACTTCTATGTTCTCTTTTGCAGTACAGGATATTTATGATTGCTAATGTGGGCTTTACATGTCACGATCTATCGTGCGATTGCATGTGCGATCGTACCCGCCCCCATCGTTTGTGCGTCACGGGCAAATCGCTGCCCGTATCGCACAAAGTTGTTAAACCGCCATCACACATACTTACCTGCTGAGCATCCTCGCTGTGGGCAGCGAACATCCTCTTCCTGAAGGGGGGGGGACGTTCGGCGTCACAGCGACGTAACACAGCCGCCGGCCAATAGAAGCGTAGGGGCGGAGATGAGCAGAATGTAAACATCCTGCTCACCTCCTTCCTTCCGCATAGCCAGCGGGTGCCGCGGGACGCAGGTAAGCTGTGTTCATCGTTCCCGGGGTGTCACACGGAACAATGTGTGCTACCCCGGGTACGATGAAAAACCGGCGCCATGTTAAATAAACAATTTTTTAAAACTTAGCGACGAGTACACGACTCACGATTTGTGAGCGATTCTGCTTTGCTCGTAGGTGTCACATGAGACGACGTCGTGAACGATGCCGGATGTGCGTCATGAAAACCGTGACCCTGACGATGCATCGCACGACAGCTTGTCTCGTTTAAAGCCCGCATAACAGTTTCATCATTTTATAGTCTTTCTTTTAGGTTGAAGGTAGACATAAGTCTATTGAGTTCAACATACAGTATGTTGACCAAAGGAAGGCATAAACCCCATGAGTCAGATTCCAATTGCCCAGTATTAGAGGAATTTTGTTTCCTGACTCCACATGCAGCAATCAGACTAGTCCCAATGTCCCATCTGAGAATTTACAACTAGGGATTAGAGATGAGCTGACCCATGGAATTTCGGGTTTGTCTGTTCAGCCGGACTTTAGATAAAGTTCAGTTTTGAACCGTGACTTGACCTGAACTAGATTGTAACCTCTCACGAGCAGGGTTGTCTTTTTTTTCCATACTCCAATTATTGTATTTTCTATAACTGTTATTTGTTTGTATATGAACCTCCTGAATTGTAAAGCGCTGCAGAATATGTTGGCGCTATAGAAATAAAGATTTATTATTCTTATTATTATTATTATTCTTATTATTATTAACTACAGTGGAAGTCAATAATTGGGCAATTTGACTCACTGCCCCCATACAGCCGGGCAAAAATAGCACTTCTGGAGGAGAGAGAGTGGAGATTTTTTATCTTTTGAAAGGTAGTTTTTACCTCCAGTATGAGCCATTCAGAGACTTCAAGCAGCTTCCACTGGGCCAAGAACCAAGCATACCCAAGCACCCTCATGCTCAATCAACTGGTTAGTATATGTACAGCACCAGAACTCTGAATTCGGGCACTGATTATTTTTTAAAAGTCCATGTTCAGTACGAACCCTGAAACGTTACAGTACTGGTTCCCTCATCTCTGCGAGGAATGAGCGAACCTGTGGAAGTTCAGAATTGCAGAGTTCAGGTGGACTTTAGTTAAAAGTTCGGTTTGGGACCCTGACTTGACTTTTTTCTTTTTTACACACAACATCTGAAAACAATTTTTTTTTACCCAAGTCATAGCCACTCAGAGACTGCAAGTGACTTGCACTGAGCCAAGCACCGAGCACCCTAATGCTTGATTGAATTGTTAATGCTAAGCACATAAAGCATCCAAACTCCGAAATTGAATTTTTTTAGAAGTCCATGTTCAGTGCGAACCCCAGCTTTACAGTTCGGGTTTGCTCATCTCTTTTTGGGTTCATCCATATCAAGAACCTGTAATATTATATTTTTCAAGAAAAACATTCAAGCCCTCTCTGAACTCTTGAAGCATTGTAACATCATGTGGCAGAGAGTTCCCTAGTCTCATTGCTCTTACAGTAAAGAATCCTCACCTGTGATTTTGATTAAAACTTCTTTCATCTACACGAAGTAGATGAAGATGAGAACTTGTCATTGCAGGCTTAGGTGTAACAGGATTATTATTATTTTTTTACAAATGTGATAGACTATTATTTTTCGCCTCCAACTGACTTTCAATTAAGCCAACCCCTTATTCATTTGCTCTCAGCTGTAAATCATCTGAATTTTATGTAAGAAGCTTCAGTCGCCTATATTTAGTTTCTATTGCTTGGTAACAGTGCAGACAGCCTATATAATACATGTATAATCTAGGTCCGCCAAAAGGAGAGATGCTATTATTGTATTATTGAATGTCTCTCCATTATGGCTCATACAAGAGTATGGATAATTTCTATTTGTCCTGCTAACCCCTTTACGACTGGTCAATTTTGCGCTTTCAGGGGTTTTTTTGCCATTCTTCTTCTGACAGACATAACATTTTTATTTTTCAGTCAATATGGTCATGTGAGAGCTTGATTTTTGTGGAAAGAGCTATAATTTTAAAGAAAACAAAGAGTTTTACCATATAGTGTACTGGAAAACAGCAAAAAAAATTTCCAAATGCGGAAAAATTGCAAAAAACCCTCCGATTGCACGATTGTTTTTGAGATATTTTATTCACAGTGTTTACTATATGGTAAAACTGATGTACCACTGTGATGCCTCAGGTCAGTGTGAGTTTGTAGACACCAAATATTAATAGGTTTACTTTTATTTAAAGGGTTAAAAAAACAGACGTTTGTCCAAAAAAAGTGGCGTAAGTTTTCCACGACCCATAGTGTTTTCATTTTTTGGGATCTATGGCTCAGTGCAGCTTATTTGGTGTGTCTCAAGCTGACTTTTTTAACCATACCATTTTTGCGCAGATGCTACATTTTGATCGCCTGTTATTGAATTTTGCATTTTGCTAAATTTGCGGTGACCAAAAAACATAATTTTGGCGTTTGGAATTTTTTTGCTGCTATGCCGTTTACTGATCAGATTAATTGATTTTATATTTTGATAGATCGGGCATTTCTGAACGTGGCGATACAATGTGTGTATATTTTTTATTTTTTTAACCCTTTAATTTTCAATGGGGCAAAAGGGGGTGATTTGAACTTTTAGGTTTTTTTATTTTTGTTATCTTTTAAAACTTTTTTTAACTTTTTTTTTATTTTAATAGGTTTCCCAGGGGTCTATAAGGATCAGCAATCTGATCGCTCATTCATTTCTCTTGAGCAGAGCACTATCGCTCAGTCCGGGAGAAATGGTCATCTCCTGTAACAGCCAGTACTTGGCTGTTTGTTTACAGGACCTTAGACGTGTGAGCACAGGAGTCATCGCATGACTCTGTGTTACCATGACAACCACCGGAAGTCACGTGATCATGTCACGTGACAGCCAGTATTGGGCAGTGAGTAAATTTTCAGCGCAATCGTGGTAATAATGGCACCTGCAGTTGTTAAGGGGTTAATACACATATACATGGGTTGTTTTTGGGACAAAGCCACTTCATTTTTTTTTATTTTTGTAATACTACTATTGATATATTCTCCTTATACTTATTATGTCACTTCCAAATGTCTTTGCAAATTTAGACTCAACAAATAGCTTCCTAAAGTTTGATTTAACTTCTCTGCTTTGTCCTTTTAATTGTTTTATTCAATAAACTAAGACAACAAAATATCTGTTTTTAAAAGATAGCCTCCAGATGATCAGCACTATGGATGCACTGCCTACTGCTGCTTTTACCTGCTGCAATTGTATAGGAAAGTGTAAGCAAAATCTGTTTCCTTTGCTCTAACTTCTGAATTGCAAATAGATTCCCATTTTTTTTTTTTTTTAAAAAAAATGGGTAGAAATTCTCTTTTAAAATAAAAAGATACGTGTTTCAATATGGAGCCTACAGTTTAAAACTAATGAAAACAATTAAATATCTCTGTTATAACCTGATGTTAACAAATATAATTGTGCACAATTTTTCCGTATGCTTGCCTCCGCACCATCTGTCATAATAATATTTCTAAAATGCTGAGTTTATGTGATTCATTAGGTCATTGTTATTCTTTGGAAGCACTTTGCTCCAACTTAGTTACTTATGAGCAGTGGAAGTTTATAACAGCCTGGCATCAATTGTTCACAGGGGAAAAAAATTAATATAAATGCAAAACGTATCAGTGTACAGTGCAAACAACCATAGCTCGTACCTATGTACAATAGTAAAGCAAAAGGGTTGGAGGGCTGTTGTTGACTATAAATAAATCTTGTTCAGGCACTTCCTCTAATGTGTAAAATTTGCAGAAGCCTAATTGATAAGTATCGATTGACTATGGCTGTCTCATGTCTAATTCAGTTTTTTTTCTTAGCTGGATTGCTGCCATATTTCGCACATCACACTATGTATTCTGTTAATGTACAGTGTCTGTTACTAATGAATTTAGCCGGCAGTTATAAGCTACTTTGAATGATTTCCAAATGAAAAAAATCTATAAGTAGTGCAACTAATAATAAAAATAATTAAACTAATTGCTACCAATCATTAATAAACAATTGTTTGCAATTTTATTAAAATTTGAATTATTGTAGCCCACAATCAGACACATGCGAAACATCTTAAGTACATCACACTTTGGATGCCTCAAGAAAGTATTCAATGTGAGTTGGAATAGTGATAGTATGCACATAGGGTAATATAGTAAAAGAGGCTATCCAAGATTTTTTTTCTTTCACACTGGGCCTAAAGGGGGCTTTACAGGCTACGACATCGCTAATGCAAACTCGTTGGGGTCACGGAATTCGTGACGCGAATCCGGCCGCATTAGCGATGCCGTTGCGTGTGACACCGATGAGCGATTTTGCATCGTTGCAAAAACGTGCAAAATCGCTCATCGGTGACATGGGGGTCCATTCTAAAAAATCATTACTGCAGCAGTAACGAGGTTGTTCCTCGTTCCTGCAGCAGCACACATCACTCCGTGTGACGCCGCAGGAACGAGGAACCTCTCCTTACCTGCCTCCCGGCCGCTATGCGGAAGGAAGGAGGTGGGCGGGATGTTACATCCCGCTCAGCTCCTTCCCTCCGCTGCTATTTGGCGGCCACTCAGTGACGTCGCTGTGACGCCGCACGGACCGCCCTCTTAGAAAGAAGGCGGTTCGCCGGTCACAGCGACGTCGCCGGGCAGGTAAGTATGTGTGACGGGTGTGGGCGATGTTGTGCAGCACAAGAGATGGGGGCGGGTACCCACGCTGGCGATATCGGGACCGATATCACAGCGTGTAAAGCCCGCTTTAGCCCTAACAGTTGCTACCTATGTGTTGTGCCTGACAACGATCTCTGACAGCGCAGAGTGTTCACAGACCACTCCTGCTGGAAATTCAGAGGCTTCCGTTAACGTCATATTGACAGACAGCAAGCTTCTTTACTTCTCTGTGTTGGTGGAGCATGACTGCATGACTGCCGACATCATGCTGATGACTGGCAGCTTCCCACTGCCCAGGCACGGAAAGCCAGCTGTCAATCAGTATGTTGCCTTTTTTACCAGAGCAGCTCAGCAAAAAAAGAGCTTCTCTGTTGACATGGAGCAGCTGAATCACCATCATGAGTCGTTTTGAGTTGGTTCTGGATAGTTAGAGGTAGTTGCTAGCCAGGTACAGCAGGCAGGTACGGCTGCCCCCAACCCCCAGTTGCCTATTTGTACCCGGCTGGGAACCAAATATAAAGGGAAGCCCTTTTTTTATTATTTCATGAATTTCATGAAATAATTAGAAAACAAATGACGTAGGCTTCGCCCCATTTTTGTGTCCAGCCAGGTACAACTAGGCAGCTGGGGATTGGAATCCGCAGCACAGGTTGGCCTGAGCTTTCTGGGCCCCACTGCTGCGAATTGCAGTCTGCAGCCGCCTCAGAAAATGGCACTTTCATAGAATCGCCATCTTCTGGCGCTGTATCCAACTCTTCCAGCACCTGCCTGCTATACCTGGCTAGCATACAAAAATATGGCGAAGCTCACGTCCTTTTTTTGTAGTTTTTTGGCAAAAAAAATAAAAAATGCTTCCCTGGATTTTCCATTGCCAGTGAAGGTAACACCAAGCAGTGGGGGTTAGCAGCCAGTAGCTGCTTGGATTACCCTTAGCTAGCAATACACAAAATGCAGCGGGAGCCCATATATATTTTTTTTAATTATTTATTTAAATAACTAAAAACAAAATGGGCTTCCCTGTATTTTGATTGCTGGACATCACAGTGCTGTAAAAATAAATCTTTAAAAAAAATGACGTAGCGCTCCGCGGTATTTTTGATTCTCAGCGCAGATAAAGCAGACAGCTATGGGTTGCCACCCCCATCTGCCTGCCGTTACCTTGGTTGGCAATCAAAATACAGGGAAGCCCATTAATTTTTTCTATTTAAAAAATAGTTAAAAAAAAAATGACGTTGGGTCCCCCCATTTTTGATAGCCAGCTAGGGTAAAGCAGACGGCTGTAGCCTGAAAACCACAGCTGGCAGCTTTACCGTGGTTGGGGATCCAATGTGGAGGTCCCCCCAGGCTCTTTTTTATAATTATTTTATAAATATTAATAATTACACAAAAAAAGTAGGGTCCCCCCCAAATTGGATCACCAGCCAAGGTAAAGTGGATAGCTGTAGTCTGGTATTCTCAGGGTGGGAAGTTCCAAAGTTATTGGGCCTTCACAGCCTAAAAATAGCAGGCCGCAGGCACCCCAGACGTGGCGCATCCACTAGATGCGCCAATCCTGGTGCTTCACCCCAGCTCATCCCGTGCCCTGGTGCAGTGGCAAACGGGGTAATAAATAGGGTTGATACTAGCTGTAAAGTCACCTGAGATCAAGCCCAGCAGTTTGTGATGTCATGGCGTCTATTAGATACCCAACATCATAAACTGTCAGTACTAACAAAAAAAAAATCGACAAAAGAAATTTATTTGAAAAAACAGTCCCCAAAACATTTACTCTTTCACCAATTTATTGTAAGAAAAAAAATAAAGGGGTCACACGACGACTCTGGACCATCTAGAAAATGGGGGGGAGACACTCAGGGAACGTATCCCCCATTTTGTAGGAGTGCGGACCCTTCATGTGAGGAGTGTGGTTGCAATGAATCTGCACTCACTTGTCCCGGGTCCACAGCAGCAGAGTCCATCTCGTAATGGTTGCTATCAAAGCTGCAATGCCCTGCTCATGAGGTAAGGGCATGCCTAATCAGAAGAACTATTCTACATTTCCAAATATTGGTATTTGCTGATATTATTGCTATTCCACCTACTATATATTGGGGATAGGATCTTGGAGATGGAATACCCCTTTAAGTCCAGTTATCCAGCTGAATGAATACTTAATAACAGAGCTCGCTATTTAGATGTGTTTTCTTGTGGCATATAACGGACTCTCATGTTTGGTAGTCGTTCAGCAGGGAAACTATAAAAGCAAATCCCTCCATTTGGAAATGTAGTATATAGCGCCCCTGATCAATTATGTTCCTTACCTCATGAGCAGGGCATTGCAGTAATAATAATAACTTATTCATTTATATAGCGTTATTAATTCCATAGCGCTGTATGTCTTTGGAGTGTGGAAGGAAACCAGAGTACCCAGAGAAAACCCACGCAAACATGGGGAGAACATACAAACTCCTTGCAGATGGTGCCCATGGTGAGAATTGAACCCAGGACCTCAGCACTGCAAGCCTGCAGTGCTAACCACTGAGCCACCATGCCGCCCATTTAGCTTACAGATGCATAACCACCACTCACTGTGTCTGAACACAGGAAGCTGAGCTGACAGCCGCTCTGTGCATGCGGCAGCGTCTATTGTGAAGGAGAGGGCCGTGGGGGGATCAACGCTGCACAGGTACCGTGGGACACCGGGGAACACCGGTGGGGTTATAGGGGGTGACCTGGCAGGACCTGGGGAGGAGTTTGGTACATGGCACATGCGACAGAAAACAGAGGAGTAGGGTGAATGCGGCCGGCGCGCTGCTGTGATCGCGGCCATCTTGGATTTCTGGGAGGGCATCAGGGGGGGCACTTTGGTGACACCGGGGGACCGGAGGGGACTGGGTAGGAGATTTATCATGTTTGTTCATGCCAGATGGGAGATAAATAATTTTTTACCGGCGCTGTCATTTACTGTAACGTGATCATCGGTATACGGTGTATACCTGTGATCACGTGAGCGGGGACCGGAAAAAACGTCCTGAATCATGATCTCCAGGGTCTCAGCTAGCCCTGAAACCCCGGAGATTTTCTGACGCTGGGGGGGCGCTATTCACTTATTTCTGTCTGCTGTTTATAAACGGCAGACCAGAATAGGGCTACATTCACACGACCGATCCATTTTTGTGGTCTGCAAAAAACAGTCCGTTTTTTTTCACGGGTGCATCCGTGTGGCATCCGTTTCCATTCCATAGACGGTTCGTATGTCATCTGTTTGTCATCCGTGTGCCTTCCGTTTTTTTGTGTACTGCAAAAAAACTGAAGGAGGGAAAATACATAAATTTACCCAGGATCCATAGCTTCATCCTACATGAGGCGGTCAAATGTTCACTCCAGTGCCATTTTCTACTGCTTTTCACAGCGTAGAGCGCTCTGGTGATTTTCTTTTGCTTGTACACTTCATATCAGTCTTTTCTGTCATTATAATGGCAGAAAGACACATAATGTCCCACTCTCCTGCATTTTATAATTTTGCACCCTTTGGTGCCTTTCATGTGGCACTAAGGGGTGCTTAGCTTTGTATTTAGCCAAAAAAATTTTAAAAAAAATGACGTAGGGTTCCCCCTATTTTTGTAGCCAGCTAGGGTAAAGCAGATGGCTGCAGCCTGCAGACCACAGCTGGCAGCCTCACCTTGGCTGGTAATCCAAAACTGAGGGCACCCCACGCTGTTATTTTAAATTAAATAAATAATTAAAAAAAACAAACACGTAGGGGTCCCCCCAAAATTGGATCACTAGCCAAGGTAAAGCAGACAGCTGGGGTCTGATATTCTCACACTAGGGAGGTCCATGGTTATTGGACTCTCCCCAGCCTAAAAATAGCAGGCCGCAGCTGCCCCAGAAGTGGCGCATCCATTAGATGCGCCAATCCTGGTGCTTCGCCCCAGCTCATCCCGTGCCCTGGTGCGGTGGCAAACGGGGTAATATATGGGGTTAATACCAGATGTGTAATGTCACCTGGCACCAAGCCCTGGGGTTGGCGAGGTCAGGCATCTATCAGATACCCGACATCACCAACCCAGTCAGTAATAAAAAAAAATAGACGACAAACACATTTTTATTTGAAAAAACACTCCCCAATACATTCCCTCTTTAACCAATTTATTAGAAAGAAAAACAAATCCAGGTCTGCTGTAATCCAAGGGGTTGCCATGACGATCCACACTGTCCCAGTCAATGAAGAGCAGGATGTTCCCCATTGGCTGAGAGACCAATGCAGTGACCTGAGCTAACATCAATGGGTCAGCCCAGGTCACTGCAGGGGATGACAAGTGCTGCTGTCAGTGAGGTACATTACCTGCGCTGATCTCCTGCACACTGACTTCAATCATATTCACAGCCAAGTATCGCGAGCGGCCCGTGACGTCACCGCTAGTCAGTCTCGGGTCGGAAGCGAGAGAAGGTGATGTGACAAGCGGCGGCCATGGAGGACAGTGACAGCGCTGAGGTCGGGACTTCATCACCGCAGGTAAGCCGAGCGGGACTATGTGTGCAAAGTGCCAGGTGGGTGGAGCCTAGCGGGACCATGTGTGCAGAGTGACAGGTGGGCGGAGCCTAGCGGGTTAATGTGTGCAGAGTGACAGGTGGGCGGAGCCTAGCGGGGCAATGTGTGTAGAGTTTTAGGTGGGTGGAGCCTTGCAGGACAATGTGTGCAGAGTGCCAGGTGGGCGGAGCCTAGCGGGACCATATGTGCAGAGTGACAGGTGGGGGGAGCCTAGTGGGGCAATGTGTGCAGAGTGTCAGGTGGGTGGAGCCTAGCGGGACCATGTGTGCAGAGTGACAGGTGGGCGGAGCCTAGCGGGACAATGTGTGCAGAGTGCCAGGTGGGCGGAGCCTATCGGGACCATATGTGCAGAGTGTCAGGTGGGTGGAGCCTAGCGGGACCATGTGTGCAGAGTGACATGTGGGCGGAGCCTAGCGGGACCATGTGTGCAGAGTGCCAGGTGGGCGGAGCCATGTGTGCTGGCGGCGGAGTGCGAAGTGGGTGGAGCCTAGCGGGGTCATGTGGCGCTGAGGACGTCAGTGTCGTGGACTGCTTGGCTGGGGACAGGTGAGTGTGTGTGTGTGTGTGCGTGTGTGTGTGTGTGTGTGTGTGTGTACATGCCGCATGCAGGAGGGGGCGGAGCGGAGTGAGCTGAGCAGGGAAGTGTGGGCTTCCTGCACGTAACTAAGATAAATATCGGGTTACTAACCAAAGCACTTTGCTTGAATACCCGATGTTTATCTTGGTTACCAGCTTCTGGCAGGCTGCCAGCGATGGCTCCTGCACACTGTAGCTGTAAAAAGCCCTGCTTTTTGCTGCTAGAACCGTTCTCGAACGTAACTAGAACTATCGAGCTTTAGCAAAAAGCTCGAGTTCTAGTTCGATCTAGAACAGCCCCCAAAATCACTCGAACCGCGAACTGGAGACCCGCGAACCGCGAACCGCGCTCAACTCTACTGTCTAATACTCGCGTATTCATTCCGATTAGCATGTGCAATGCAAGTCAATGGGGAATACTCGCAATGTAACAAGTAACCTGAATGTCATACTTTTTGTGCGAGTAGCGAATAGTATGGCATTCCGTTTATTCGTTACTTTGCAAGTTTTCCCCATTGACTTGCATTGCACACGCTATTCAGAATAAATATGCGAGTATTAGATAGTACTCATTGTGAGTATATCGAGTACAAATATTTAGGTCCTCGCTCAACTCTAATACAGAACTCATTATTTGCTAGATATAGTAAACGATATATGGCTTGTTGTCATAACCAATGCCTTCTTATTTCCTGAAACATTTTATTTCCCAATTCAGTCCAGTTCTCATATATACTCCAGTTGACAGGGTGAATATCTCAGAGGGTTTCTCTTCTTAAATAATGGCACAACTTTTCACCTTGTAATAAGAAAGTCTGCGCTCTAAGCAGATGAAATAGATAAATTTGAGAAGACAAATATTCCTAGTGTTTCAGGCTAATCCCACTGCACAACTTTACAGAGCAACACAGACCTCACACCTCAAAAGAGCTATGTGATAAGCCAAAGGCAAATAATTGAATTACTGCATGTGAGCGCCAACAGTTTGCCCAGGCTGATTGACTGTGCACAAAGGTAGAAAACAGATTCAAGTTGAAGAAAGACAGATTCAAGTTGAAGACAAACACACATATATATATATATATATATATATATATATATATATATATATATATATATATACATATATATATATATATATATATATATACACTGTATATACACACATTAGCACAGCCAATCAGCCTGGGCACACTGCTTACATGTACAGCCTGCACTGCAATAATACTAATAATACAATAATACAATACTATTTTGCTTTGTGAAGGGGCTACTATATGATATATTAAAGATCAGGATTGATTTTCTGTCATTTTCAGAGCTATTATCTGCTGTGACGGGGTCCGTCTCCCATATCAGATAGTCAACAGAGTGATAGATGGCTGTACAATCCAAAGAGCATTTATTCCAAGCAAATCAAATGGTCCATAACATAATCCACTAAACAAGGGGTAAATTAGTCCAGTAACACAAATATAGTCCGGTAAACGATAAATATCCAGGTCTCTCTAAGAAGCCAGTTTCTCCCAGAGGTTCAATCTTTTTGCTTCACTCTTGAAGTACTCAAACGGAAGGAATCTCCCAGGTAAGCAAAGAAGTTAGGTGGATTGTAGGCCTCCTCCCCCACACTTAGGGACAGAAGCACTTCAAGAAGCTATAACCTTGCACTAAAGGGGGTAATTACCTACAAACAATACAATGTATACACAAACAGTACAAATAATGGACAGTGAACCAAGCTTAAAATACGAATCTGCACAACATTATACACCTCCCCCCATATCCCACCATCACAACCTCTCCCTCCTTCTGAATAAGTGAGTATGCCATGAGGTTTACACAGACCTCTGGCCATCTCACTTAAGTCCATGTTGCTCAGCTGTGGATAGTCTATGGTTCTTCTTGCCGGGACAGTTCATCAGCATTCTGGTGTTGGCTTCCACGTTTGTGTTGGATGGAGAAGCTGTATATAGTCCCTTGCACAACGGTAAAGTTGGAAGGACAAGCTTCCCTTTGTGTCCTCCTTCACTCAAACTATGTTTCCTGCCCCACAAATTGGCATTGTAGATCTCCCACATTATTTCCTAGGAGAATATCTGTAGGCAGACCGTTCATCACCCCAACCACACATTACTTGACTCCAAAGCCAAAGTCCAGATCTACAGTCACCTTTGGGATATTCCTCCTTTGTCCTCCAGCCAATTCAATACCAATCCCTGGTCCATGATGTATCGCCTCTCGCCGAACCACTCGGGGATTAGCTATTGTGAGAAATGCCCCGGAGTCACAAAATCCAATGACTCTCTGTCTATCCAGCACAACCTCCTGTAAGTGCTTACTTTGATGGTAGTTCGGCTGTAGAAAATGAACAGGTCGATTTGGTGCAAGGTCATTCCTTAATCGACCAGCAGGGCAAGTGTTTTGCAAATGCCCAGGTTGCCCACATTAATAACATCTCCTCTGCGTCATACTCTTTCCAATGTGCATTCTGGAGAAGGCAGTAGGAGAACCTGGTGACAAAGGCCGGAGGCCATGCACTCCAGCAGGGGCATCTATGATGCAGGAGTCAGCGTTACACTCCGGTGGAGGTGGTGGTACCTCTTCCTCAGGCAGGATGGAATGCACAAAAGGTACCAGATGAGATGGAGGTGCATGGGGGTCACTTCAAGTTCTTGCAGGACAACTGGATTGCAGGTGCCCAGGTTGTCCGCACCCATAACATCTCCTCTCTGTGATTCCCCCAGGGCATGGTCGGAACTGTTGGGGCACAGGATTGTGAGCCGTAGTTGTCATCGGCCTGTGGCTGGTTGGAGGGGCAGATATAACTGGAAAGGGCTGGGGAGCAGGAGCAGGCTGTGTCTTATTTTCCAGAAGCCCTCTCCATTGTGGTTGGATAGTAAGGGCCTCATCAGTCGGGGCAGCAGCTATATCCAAGGTACACGAGTGCGCTCTCTGACCCATTCCCATATTTCTGAGGGACACTTGTAAAGAAATTGTTCTATAACAAATACCTGCATAACGTCTTCCACAGTGAAGGCGTCTTCCGCTTTCGACCATCTCCGACGTGCCTGGGATATCTTATAGGCATACATTCTAAACGATCCCCCAGTGGTGCATGGGAGGTATCGGAACTGTATCCTATGTAATTATGTAAGTCTGGGGTGATGGCATGGTATTCCAGGACAGTCCGCTTTTCCATTTTGTAATCTCAGTTCTGCTGTGAGTCAATGGTACGATAAGCCTCTGCCAGGCTTCCGTTCAGGAGTCCCACTAACAAACGCACCCAGCCAGAGTGGGGAACCTCCATCATGACACACTGCTGCTCAAAGTCCTTGAAGAACCCTTCCACATCTCTGGAAGCCTCATCAAATGGCTTGAAGTCCGCCCGGGTGATCCGTATGGGCTCCCGGAATGTTGGGTTTACGCTCCAACTCCCATTACTCCCTCTATCAGATTCCATTGCTTCTTGTCTCCGCTGTGCTCTGTGAGCAGCCTCCTCCTTATACTGTTGAGATACACCTGGGCCTAGAGCTGCCATCTCTTCTTCGAACCACACCAACCATTGGCTTTTTGGGGCAGGGATCCCCGTCTCCAGTACTTGTCCGTCAGACATCTGGGAGGAGATGGACTGGCTCTCACCCACAATTAGATCAATCAAGGCTTCTTTACTCTCTCCCTGGTAGTTCAGGCCCAGATCTTGGGCTCTCTCCTTTAGACTGGATGCTGTCCAGTTTCTGGACTCACTCTGTGGGTGGTTCTCCATTAGGCTGGGCTCAGTTGATCCCACCGCTGCCACTAGTTGTGACTGTATCCTTCTCCCATATCACACAAACAACAAAGTGAGAGATGGCTGCACAATCCAAAGAGCATTTATTCCAAGCAAATCAAATGGTCCATAACATAATCCACAAAACAGAGAGTAAAATTAGTCCAGTAACACAAACATAGTCCGGTAAGCGATAAATATTTAAGTCTCTCTGAGAAGCCAGTTTCTCCCAGAAGTTCAATCTTCCTGCTTCACTTTTGAAGTTCTCAAACTGACTGAATCTCCCAGTTAAGCAAAAAAGTTAGGTGGATTGTAAGGCCCACTCCCCCACACTTAGGGACAGAAGCTCTTCAAGAAGCTATAACCTTGCACTACAGGGGATAATTACATACAGACAATACAATGTACACACAAGCAGTACAAATAATGGACAGTGAACCAAGCTTAAAATACGAATCTGCACAACATGATACACCTCCCCCCATATCCCACCATCACATCTGCCATTACTGATAGAAGACAGAATAGGGAGTCGACATTGAGAATTTAAATTTTAGGCCGATTCAGGCTCCCACTTTAGCTTTTTCGTCATACTGTATATCCTGTTGTTCTTTTTTCACCAATAGTATTATCTTTGGAGCCTACTGAAATCTAAATTTTCATGTCTTCTCTTATGCAGACAATTGTAAACACATATGTAATTCAGCTAATATTATTCAGTGCATGACATTGTTTCGTAGCGTCAGTTAGGGATGAACGGACCACAGTGGAAATTTAGATTTGGCGACGTTAGTTAAAAATTTGGTTCTAGACATGAACTTGACCTAAACTTGCCTCCAGACCACAAAAACTGTATACCTTATTTTTCAGACTATAAGACGCACTTTTTTCCTCAAAATTTTGAGGGAAAGTGGGGGGTGAATCTTATAGTCTGATGGCTGTGGGGAAAGAGGTGCGGTGGTGGTGGAGCGGGTCATCAGAGGCAGGAGCAGGCTGTAGCAGCATCTACCATGACCACGTGGGCCCGCTCATTTGCCTTATTTCATATTCACTGCATCCCAACGCCCATCATCTCTCAGCCCTGAAGCTGACGCTGAGAGGTGGGCGGGATGATGGGCGGGGGGTGCGCACATATTAAACAGCTGGCCTGTGTGATCATCCCTGGCTCCTACAGCTTTGAGTGAACATGTGTGGCTATATTCACTTCCCGACGTATATCATCATCAGTGCAGGGGGCAGGGAATAAGTATACTCACTGGTCAACGTTCCCTGCAGCATTATGATGACCCCTGTTCGCCAGCTCGCTGATGTGTGTGGAGAGGGATGCGCACAGCGATGATGTCATCACTGTGCGCACCACTCCATACAGATATGTTTTCATGTGTGCCACAGGATGTGGGCATTATACCAGGATGAGGGCCATATATGCAAGCATGGGAGTATTTATCAGGATGGGGGTATTTACAATGGTGGGGGCTATACCAGGATGGGGGGGACATTTGTACAAGGATGGGGATAATATACAAGGCTGGAGGATCATTACAAGGATGGGGTACCTTAGTAGAGAATTTGGGGACATTACTCCCATAACAGTGTCAGCAGCAGATCCTCGCCCCATTTCAGTGTGTCATGACCACATTTTTTGCTTTAAATTTTATTTTCCTCCTCTAAAACCAGGGTGCGTCTTATGGTCTGAAAAATATGGTAAGTCAATTGGAATATGAACTTTGGAGTTGCAAAAAAGGCTGTAAAATGAAAAAGGAAACAAAATGGGTGAAGAGCAAGACACATGCCCTGTAAATAAATGTCGATAAGGAATAAATTTAAAAAATTATCATTGGGTCCCCCCTATTTTTGATTACAAGCGTAGAGTAAGCAGGCAGCTGTGAGCTGTAGTTCTTTGCTGTCTGTTTTACCTTGGCTAGTTATCACAAATTGTGGGGGCTCAACACCATATTTAATTTATCTAGTTAGATTACATGTACCAATTCCAGTGCCTTGCATGGCTCTTTCCAATTGCCCCAATGCAGTGAAAATCGACTTTTGAGGTTTAAGTCAGCTGTAAATTGACAGCTGGCAGCAAGCCAAGGGGTTAATCTAATGGATAGGCATCTTTCAGACACCTCTATTACTAACCCTGTAAGTGTACAGTTGAAAATCACACATACGCAGGAAAAAAAAGTTTATTTGATTAATAACTCCCTCCCCTCCCTTGTTCACCAATTTATTAATTAAAAAGAAATCCTCGAAATTCTGACAAAATCCAATGATGCAATGTCCCAGGACACCCCTCAATTCCTATGGAGCTTCATTCTGAGAACATTCTCACAATTAGGCTCCATAGGTCACTCCCGGTCCGCGGCAGGTACGTTATTTCTCACAAGTAGCCCATTCAAAACAGAATCATATACCTCCTCAAGAAGATCTGTGCGTAAAGAGAATGGGACATATAGTTTATTTACAGGCAAACCCTCTGGTGCACTGCCCTGAGCATCCAGAATGCACTGTCTGAGATCAATCCCAGAGCCCTTACCACCACCCCCTCACTAAGTGTGACGCCCTGGACTAGCCAGGTAGTCATAGATAGCGCCCCACACAACACCATTCCCACATTAGGTAACATCAGCCAAACACATACACCCTAGTCACCTCCCTCAGAGCTTAATGGACACACCAGGGGGTGGAGCCATGAGGTTGGCACGTCCACCGAGGAGTTCAGAGGGCCTGAGGCAGGAAACACAGTCAATAGTCAGTGGAGTTCTAAGTGGAGTTCAGTCAGGAGTGAAGTGCAGCAGGCCTGTGGTGACAAGTCTGCAGCGGAAACTGACAGGTACCAGGGTCGTAGCCCTGGTACCTTGGCTAGGAGGTACACGGTGGCCTAGCCTGCAGGAGCCAGGAAGACAGCCAGGTGGCACCGTGGTGGACCGGGATAGGGTAGTGGCCCGCCGATACCGACCCGGGGAACCGACTGGAAACCAGATCACGCAGGGGGGTCTTCAGACCCTGAAACGAGGTCCAGAAGCCACTGGACTGAGTTAATTCACTGATTGAGGTCTGGACTATGGGTCCTTTCCCACCCAAGTCCCGACTGAAGACAACAGACTACCGAGGGGGATAGAAAGCCACCGCACAGGCAGAGAGATCCCACGGGACAGTGTCTGCGGGCAAACGGGCTTTCCCGACACACATACCGCCGGGGAGCGGACTCCCGTCACTGAAGCGAAGGCAGTCCACATACACACTACACGGTGCAGGAGAAAGTCAAAGATCACCAAACCGGGTGGGGGACCAGACGCAGCCGGATGCGGGCAAAGACCACCA
Source organism: Anomaloglossus baeobatrachus (assembly GCF_048569485.1). Classification (NCBI taxonomy): domain Eukaryota; kingdom Metazoa; phylum Chordata; class Amphibia; order Anura; family Aromobatidae; genus Anomaloglossus; species Anomaloglossus baeobatrachus. The sequence continues at coordinate 105,401,680 of NC_134361.1, forward strand.
TCAACTTTGTTTACCAGAGACTTGTGTATGTCAATCACAGTGAGTACCACAGTGCCACCCGGCCGCGCACCGCCCTGCACCGCCCAGCTCCCCCCAACGGGTCCCGGGGACATCACTCCTGCCCACGGAGGGGTTAACATCTTGCTGCATAACCATCTCCCCCAGGTGTCCCGTAACTGCAGCGGTGCTGTCTACACCTTCACCACATCCCGTGGGTGGCATCACGAACTCAAACATGGCTTCGGTCGTACACCTACCTACCACCCCCCTACGTAGCGCCAGCATCCTTTCAGAGCGAAGTGACCCCGGGTCGAGAGGCGCATTTTGATACATTCTATTGTCTCGTCCCTTCCTCTCTCCCAATCTTGGTTGTCATTTCCAATGATCTTGATCTCTATGGAGACTATTAGTTGATTTCTCCTTAACATCATCATTAGCCACTATCAGCTGTCTATATCTTTATATAATCTCCAATTCTCAACGCCACATATAATATACGTCTGTTTTTTTTTCTTTATGATCATTTGGGCTCATTTTTCTACATCCATACATTTACAGCTAGTTCCTATTGGCTGATGTTAATAAAAATCATCGCTTTGCATCAATTTGTAGTGACTGGCTTAATTTTAATTATTCTACGGAGCACCCATCCTCTATCAGAAGTGCTGTGTCCATTTACATTACTAACATAAAGGAAAGGTGTGAAAAATTACTTAATCCTTAAAAAGACAATACTAAGAACCAGAGGGCACTCACTGCGGGTGGAAGAAAAGCGATTCCGGCAGCTAAATAGGAAAGGGTTCTTTACAGTTAGAGTAGTCAGACTGTGGAATTCCCTTTCACAATAGGTAGTGTGATGGTGGGATATGGGGGTAGGTGTATCATGTGCAGATTAGTATTTTAAGCTTGGTTCACTGTCCATTATTTGTACTGCTTGTGTGTACATTGTATTGTCTGTAGGTAATCAACCCCTGTAGTGTTCCTGTTCCTAAGTTTGGGGGAAGAGGCCTGGGATCCCCCCAACCTATTTGCTTACCTGGAAGATTCAGTCAGTCTGTTTGAGAACTTGAAGAGAGAAGGAAGAAGATTGAACCTCTGAGGGAAAAGCTGCAGCTCCCCACAGAGACCTGGATATTTATCGCTTATTGGATTATATTCATATTTCTGGACTAAAGTTACCCTCTGTGTGGTGGATTATCTTGTGGTCTGTTTGATTCCCTTGGAATAAATGCTTATTGGATTGTACAGCCACCTCTCACTCTGTTGATTGTGTGATATGGGAGAAGGATCCCGCCACAGGTAGTAATGGCAGATACTATAACCGCTTTTAAAAAAATGTTAGATGATTTCCTCAGTTCACATAATATTGTTCGTTATAGATGATTTAGTGACAAACATGTATACCGTATTTTTCGGACTATAAGACATACTTTTTTCCCTCAAATGTTGGGGGAAAGTGGGAGGTGCGTCTTATAGTCTGAATGTAGGGCATGGCTGCGGGGAATGAGGGTGCTGCGGTGGAGAGGTTCATTGTCAGCATGAGCAGGCTGTAGCAGCGCCTACCATGACCACGTGGGCCCACACATTTCATATGCATGCTTCCTCCCGACCATTATCTCTCAGCGCTGAAGCCGGCGCTGACAGGTGGGTGGGATGATGGGCAGGGGATGTGCGCATAATTAACAGCCGGCCCGCATGATCACCCCTAGCAACTACAGCCTGGAGTGATCATGTGCGGCTATATTCACTGCCTCCTGCGCATCATCAACAGCGTGGGGTGCATTGAATAAGTACGGTATACTCACCGGTCACCATTCCCTGCAGCATCATGATCACCTCCTGTCTGCCGGCCCTCTGATGTGTGTGGAGAGTGGTGTGCACAGTGATGACGTCATCGCTGTGCGCACTACTTCACACAGGTCAGCGGTGCTGCTGCTGGCACCGACAGGAGGACGAGCGATGCTGCGTGGAGTGAGGAAAGGTGAGTATAAATGTTTAATTTTTTGTGTGCCAAAGGATGCAGGCCATATACCAGAATGGGGGTATGTAGCAGGATGGGGGTATTTATCTGGATGGGGGTATTTATCAGGATGGGGTTATATAGCAGGATGGGGCAATACCAGGACGGGGGTATTTATCAGGATGCGGATATATATTAGGAAGGGGGTATTTATCAGGATGGGGGCTATACCAGGATGATAGACATATATACAAGGATGGGGATAATATACAAGGCAGGAGGATCATTACCAGGATGGGGTACCTTAGGTGAGAATTTGGGGACATTACCACATAACAGTGTCAGTAGCAGATCCTCACCCCATAACAGTGTGTCATGACCACATTTTTTGCTTAAAAATTTATTTTCCTATCTTCCTCCTCTAAAACCAGGGTATCTTATCATCCAGTGCATCTTAAAGTCCGAAAAATACGGTGATCAGTGGAGGAAGGTTGAACTTGATGGACCAAGGTCTTTTTTCAATCTATGTAACTGTGCAACACCTGACTAGAAATAAAACAAAAAAGACAAGGCAAAGGAAAGGAAGACAAGAGAATTAACAGCAGTTGGCAAGAGAAAAAACAAGCTGTCATCCAACAGAGAGGGAAATCGACAACGCAACCAGAGGTCACAAGATTGATCCACAGAATCAGGATCACAAAATCAAACCATAGATGTCCATAGGTCCATAAATTTAGTGATGTGTTATAATGAGAAATGACAAAGGGAAAAAGTATTGAATAAACTTACTGAAATGTATTTATTTATTGGTATATAATAATTCAAAAGCCTATACTGGTGATGACAACTTCATGACACCTCCTGTATGGAGAATCTAGTCGAATGCATTGCTCAGGTGTGATTTTGGCCCATTCTTCCACACAATCTCTTCAAATCCTTAAGATTCCATGGGCTCCATCTATGAACTCTGAACTTTACAGTAGTTCCTTCCATAAATTTTCTATTGGATTCAGGTCAGGTGTGGCTGTGTGATTCTAGAATATACTTTATATTTTCTTTCTCTAAAATCAATTGAGAGTTTCCTTGGCTGAGTGTTTGGGATCGTCTTGCTGAAATGTCCACCTTCGTTTCATCTTCATCATCCCGGCAGATGGCAGCAGATTTTTACTAAGAGTGCCACAATAAGTTTGCCATTTATTAGACAGACAGATCTGCTATTAGTGCTTCAACACCCATTGAGGCAATTGTCTAACATTTATTTTTGTATTTTTTTTTAATAATATTTTTTATTTATTAGTATTTTTATTTTAATTTTTGGGTAAGTGCTAAGTGTAAGTCACCTTACGCAATTTCCTATATCAGATATTAAAGCTGTGGTGGCCAGGTACATTTATTTGCAGCAGGGGCGTTTTCAGTTAGAGCCAGTGGTGTTCGTTTATTGATTTTAAAATCTATTTGTTTCACTGCACATTCAACTCTATTGTGGTCTGTTGTAATAAATCTCCTGAGATGAGTTTAAAGACAGAGAAGAGTTAAAAAAATCTCACATTAACTGTCAGAATGAGCTCACAAATTTATTCTGAAACCAGCAACAGAGGTGAGTATAATAACAGTGATTTTTACGTTCTACAGCACGGCCTGAGCTTTTATATATTTTATTGTTAGGGCCAGGTGGACGGGCAGACCCAGGAGGTGGATCCACTGGGCTGAACACCTCACCGACGGCAAGGTGCCCGGCAGCCGGAGCACTACAGGTAGCAGGACAGTCCGTTCAGAGGAGTGTAGAAGTCCCTGGGACCACGGAGTCACTGAAGGTAGTCCGGGTGACGGAGCTCAGGTTCGGAGGCCGAGATGACGTCAGGCAGAGTCCGAAACCGACGGAGCGAGAAGACGGGTCACCACAGGGATCGGAGATGGTATGAACTTGACGGGATGGCAGACCGTCACCGTTCAGGGTTCGAGTATCGTCAGAACCGGTTGGCGAGGCAGGAGCAGCTCTAGGAGAGAGATAGGTAAGTATACCACAAAACACAAGGAGACCTGACTCCTAGCTTAGCAAAACACGAAGAACAGGCCCCACCCACTTGGAAAGGATCTCCCTATATACCCTGTACCTGATTCTTCAATATCCTGTTGGAGGACACTGGCCCTTTAAGAGAGGGTCAATGACCGCGCGCGCGCGCCCTAATGCGCATGCGCGAGGCCCGGGTGCCAGAAGCCAGAGCAGGGAGTGGTGAACAGGAGGCAGGAGAGCCGGGCTGGAGCAGAGTTGCCGACGGGCGCCGGGAGCGGGGACCAGGCTGCCTGGGGACCGCAGGTGATGGGGCATGGAGGCTGTGGAGCGGGGGACGCCTGGCAGAGGAGCCGGGAAGCGAGGCAGGGGAGCCGGGGAGCGTGGCAGGGGAGCCGGGAAGCGAGGCAGGGGAGCCGGGGAGCGTGTCAGGGGAGCCGGGAAGCGAGGCAGGGGAGCCGGGGAGCGTGGCCGGGGAGCCGGGGAGCGTGACATTTATAAACATATTTAAGAATGCTGTATATAAGAGCTCACTGGTGGTGGCCGCAGTTTATAGTCACCAAATCTGTGACTATAGTCACCAAATTAAATATAATTTGCCATATGTCTACGTTCAGTGCTTTCTAATATTTCAAAATGTCCTTTATTTTGCTGGGATATAAAAACGGTTAAAAGTTTTGCAGCGATTTTTAATTTTTATGTAAATTTACATACCTGAGCTATTTAACACTAGAAGTCCCAGAAATTTCGAGCTCCCCCCTGAAGTTCCGAAAGAGGGTCAAATGACCCTTAGTAAACTGAATAGGACTAACTAGAAACTAAATGGCTAAACTCAATGGAAAACAACAGCCTCCTGTGGTGTGACTGTAATGGCCTTAATTACAGAACAAAAGACGGTGATTATAGGATGTTAGCTAAAATCCTTCAGGTCATTCGACCCGTGTCTGGGTTCCAAAGGTAGAAATGTTAAATTACCCCTCTCTGGGACTTCTAGTGTTAAAACTGTTGTCAGAAAGTTTGGAATAAAAATTGCATCTTTTTCCACAAAAATATTACCTTACATAGCCTTATGTTGCCATGATAACCATCATCACCCCACCGGTAATTGCCGGCTGCCAATGGGATTTCAAAAATGCACCTTAAATATGTTAATCATCAAAATTTATTTTAAACAAATATGTTGGGGACTTAATGTTGTGATATCAGTATTGCTGGTTTGTCTCCTCCACTTACTAGTGTAGCGTTGCTCACAAACTGTACATTTCATCTTTGCAAAAAAAATAGCCCAATACGGACAGGAGCTCTGTTCATATACATATACCGTACACTATGCGTCAACATACTGCAATTAATAATTACATGATCTTCCCAATTGCTGCAAACATTAAAAACTTAAGGCACTTAAAGTTTTTCGATCAAAATGTGAAAAAACATACAACTATGTAAAGTTTCACCTAGTACAAATGCAAATACATTTTATATTTTATTGGAAGTTTGGCCCCCTCCAGGGTTCAGTATTGTAATCTTTACATCCTTTCCACACTAGGTTTTAATTGCGAGCATTGTAATGGTGGTTTCATGTTGGTGGGGCGGTGTGGCCTGGAGTCATGGGGGCTCGGCCTTGCAGCATAGGTGTTTTGAGGCACCAGGTCACTTGCCCTGCTGCTATACTGTCACTGCGGTGGTGATTGGCACGCGGCGCTGGACCTTTAAGTGTTCAAATGAGTTAAGGACCCACTCAGAGGTTTGCCGTGACATGGCAATGGGCTTCATACAGTCTGATCAGAATGTTAAACCAAGAACCTCATGTTCAGGTATATAAAGTAAATTTTCGTCTAGTGATATTAGAACACAGTATGATTTTTGGATGTACAGTTCATGTCTATTTCTCCAGCTAGGTTTTATTTGCGAACTGCTCATGTTTTTCCTTCCCTTCTCTATTCAGATGAGGTCTGGCTTGACACATAAAGATGTAGGACATTAGGGATAGGGACAATCCATACTAAGGTATACCTTGACATGGTTGGATGGATTTTTCGCTTTTTGACCAACAAATGCTATAGAAGTAACCTACTTTTTATGTTTGCAGCAATACTGGAGTTCATGTCTTCATTATTCACAACCTGTTTGTGCATAATATACACTACCGTTCAAAAGTTTGGAGTCACCCAGACAATTTTGTACTGTGCATGAAAAATCATAGTTTTATTTATACTTATCAAATGAGTTGCATAATGAATAGAAAATATAGTCGAGAAAGAAAGAAATAATGATTTTTACTTGAAATTATTGCTTGAAACTTTGCTCTCGTCACAGAATGCTCCTTTGCAGCAATTACAACCTTGCAGACCTTTGGCATTCTAGCTGTTAATTTGCTGAGTAATCTGGAGATATTTCACCCCATGCTTCCAGAAGCCCTTCCCACAAGTTGGATTGGCTTGATGGGCACTTTTTGCATACCATACGGTCAACTGCTCCCACAACAGCTCATTAGGGTTGAGATCTGGTGATTGGGTTGGCCCCTCCATTACAGATAGAATACCAGCTGCCTGCTTCTTCCCTAAATAGTTCATGCATAATTTGGAGGTGTGCTTTGGGTTATTGTCCTGTTTTAGGATAAAATTGGCTCCAATCAAGCGCTGTCCACAGGGTATGGCATGGCATTGCAAAATGGAGTGATAGCCTTCCTTATTCAAAATCCCTTTTACCTTGTACAAATCTCCCACTTTACTAGCACCAAGCAACCCCAGACCATCACATTACCTCCACCATGCTTGACAGATGGCATCAGGCACTCTTCCAGCATCTTTTCAGTATTTCTGCATCTCACAAATGTTCTTCTGTGTGATTCAAATGTCTCAAACTTCGATTAATCTGTCCATAACACTTTTTTCCAATCTTTCTCTGTCTAATGTCTGTGTTCTTTTGCCCATATTAATCTTTTCCTTTTATTAGCCAGTCTCAGATATGGCTTTTTCTTTGTCACTCTGCCCTGAAGCCCAGCATCCCGGAGTCGCCTCTTCACTGCAGACGTTGACACTGGTGTTTTGTGGGTACTATTTAATGAAGCTGCGAGTTGAGGACCCGTGAGGCATTGAGTTCTCAAACTAGAGACTCTAATGTACTTGTCTTGTTGCTCAGTTGTGCAGCGCGGCCTTCCACTTCTCTTTCTACTCTGGTTAGAGCCTGTTTGTGCTCTCCTCTGAAGGGAGTAGTACACACCATTTTCTTGGCATTATTTCGCATGGAATATCCTTCACTTCTAAGGACAAGAATAGACTGTCACGTTTCACATGAAAGTTCTCTTTTTCTGGCCATTTTGAGAGTTTAATGGAACCAAAAAATATAATACTCCAGATTATCAACTAGCTCAAAGAAAGGTCAGTTTTATAGCTTCTCTAATCAGCAAAACTGTTTTCAGCTCCACTAACATTCTTGCACAAGGGTTTTCCAGAGATTTCTAGATATCCATTAGCCTTCTAACACAGTTATCAAACACAATGTATCATTAGAATACTGGAGTGGTGGTTGTTGGCCTCTAGACACCCATGTAGATATTGCATTAAAACCCAGATGTTTGCAGCTAGAATAGTCATTTACAACATTAACAATGTATAGAGTGCATTTCTGTTTAATTTAATGTTTATCTTCATTGGAAAAAAAATGTGCTTTTCTTTCAAAAATAAGGAAATATCTAAGTGACCCTAAACTTTTGAACTGTAGTGTATGTATATGTCTGTATTTTGGCTACATATATATATATTTATGCACCTGTACATTAAATTAAAGGTGTTTTCCAATGAACAAAGTTAACTTTAAAGGTAATTTTAATAATTTTATCTTGGAATAATAATAATAAGTTTCACAATTTCATGTGTTTAAAAAATGTTCCTGTGCTGAAATAATCGCATATATGTGCCCATGCTATGTATTGTTGTGTAATGGCCGTGTCTAACTGTACAGGAACATGGTCTGATCATACCACATCTGCTGGGTCGGAAAGAAAGCAAAAGAGAGTATACAAAGAGCTCAGCATGGTATTATAGTTAATTCTTTTTGTGAAGTAAAACATTTCAATGCCTATTTTTAAAAAATGTTTTACCTAAAAGAAATAATTATTTGTGATTGCATGCTGTAATGTCTATATACGAGGGGCTGCTGATAAGTCTTTGGCTTCACCCACAAAAAAACGAGATAGGATGATGAAACTTTACATTTATTCCACCTACTCTCCACTGATGTCAACACACTTCATACATCGGTATTCCAAGTTCTGTAAGCCTAGCAAAAAGAAGAATTCTGGTTGTGCCTTAAACCAGGCATCTGTAGCAGCCATGGCATCAGAAATGGTGTGAAATTTGGTACCCTTGAGGTGTTTTGTCCGGTTTGAAAACAGATGATAGTTGGAGGGAGCTAGATCTGGTGAATAAGGTGGGTGGTCAAACAGCTGGAAGCCCAGCTCTGCCAGTTTTGCCATGGTTGCTTGTGCGCTGTGAGCAGAGGCGTTTTCTTGCAGGAACAAGATTCCTTTGGACAGCCTTCCATGCCTTTTGGCCTTCAGAGCTGCCTTCAGTTGGTCCAAAAGTTCAATGTAATACCTTGCATTGATGGTGGAACGCTTTGGAATGTAGTCTACTAGCAGCACGCCTCTTTATCCCGGAACACAGATGTCATCACCTTAGTGGCTGATTTTTGCACCCTGAACTTCTTTGGACGAGGAGAACCACTGTGCCTCCACTCTTTTGACTGCTGCTTGTTTTCAGGGTCGTACAAATAAATTCAAGGCTCATCCATAGTGATGGAGAACCACTTTGCAGATAGCTTCCTCATGTCTAAATGTTCATGAATAATGACACAAACATGTTCACGGGAAATCCCCATGATGTCTACTATTGCTTTAGCTGAAATTCATCGATTCTCCAGTATGAGGTTGTGCACAGCATTGACGATCTCTGGAACAACAACCACTCTCAGTCGTCCAGGACGTTCCTCATCATTAGTGCTGAAGTGGCCCATTTTAAATTTGGCAACCCAGTTACACTGTGGAATATGAAGGGCATTGATCTCCCAATGTCTGCGACATATCACCATGAATATCCTTCATGGACTTTCCTTGCAGAAACAAGAATTTTATCACTCTTCTGCTCTCAGTTGCTGTGAATATCGCATTAGACTTCGCCATTTTGTTTTACCGCGTCTGTAGAACACTGTTGCCATAAGCAAGAAACACAAAATTTTGAAAACATATACTAGACACATAAGGATTTCATGTGACGAAACATTCATAACCATAGAAACAAAAAAAAGATGACAAAGCTAAAGACTTATCAGTAGCCCCTCGTACTCTTTTTTTTGCTTCCTCCCATCTTTGATATTGATCTGATTTGATTTGAGCTTTGATATGAGCAAACCATGACCCTTCACTGTCAGACACGGCCATTACACAGTACAAGGGGCACATGTATAAGATTATCTCAGCACAGAAACATTTATGTAACACATCCAATTGTGGAGGTTATTATTCCAAGATCTATTGGGTAAAATTAGCTTTGTTTTTATGTGAAAACCCCTTTAATACTAAAGGTTAATTGGTCCTATTTTTTATTATTTTTGTTTGCTTTTTTGTGATCTCTGTGCAGTCAGTGAGGAAGACTGTAATCTTAGGGGTACTTTGCACATAGAGATAAATCTGCGGCAGATCTGTGGTTGCAGTGAAATTGTGGACAATCAGTGCCAGGTTTGTGGCTGTGCACAAATGGAACAATATGTCCATGATTTCACTGCAACCACAGATCTGCCAAAGATTTATCTCTGAGTGCAAAGTACCCCTTAGAAGCTGTTATCCTTATATATGTATGTCTGTATGTGACACGCCCAGCCAGGGCCAGGGGTACTCGGAACTGAGCCAGACTAGTCCGGGGACATCAGTGGTGGAGAGCGTCTGGCTCCATGACTCTGGCGGTGTCTTAGAAATGAAGGGGGATGATGATCATATACAGTGGAATAAAGTTTGTGACGCCACCTGTGGTTTTTGTGGCTATGTGGGCCGCTGCTGCATTATGGGTTCCTTGGGGCTGGTGATAATGTCGCAGCTGAGGTGTTCTTGCTCCCCAAAGGTGGAACGAGACGCCGGGGCAACTGTTGGGATTTGAAAAGTCTATGAGGGTAGGTTGGGACGCAGGAGAAATGGAGACGACACCAGGGCTTTGCAATAACAGTCTTTTACTCACTGAATCAGTTCTTCAGATTGACAGCCAATTATTCCACCACGGTATGCTGGGATCCCTGGTGATGGGCAGCAACCGATCCCGAGTAAGTCCAAGGCCAGTACCGGTTCTTCCTTTTGTTTGCCTTTTCTGGCCCTCTCTCTGTTCTGACTTTAACCCTCCTGTCTTGCGCCTCCACACACAGTGCCCTGAGCCAGGAGCTGCAGACCAGCAATGGGACTTCTACCTGGCCTGGCTCCCTCTGGGGACCTTCAAAGGGATTTATGCCTGCCTTGCTCCCTGGTCCTCTGTGGCCCCCTTCCAGCGGATTCATGTGCTGCTTGTGGCCCAAAGGTGCGTACAGCCATCCTGGAGTCTGGGGTTACTAGGAAGTCCTGAAGTATTGTCCTAGCCCAGGGACCGGGACCCCGTTTGGGACCAATACCTTCACTTTGAGCTACTGTCTGTGAAGCATGACTATAGGGGTATCTGACTCACTTCTCCTATGTCACTGAGATCTTTTATTCCATTTCCTCAAAGTTGAACAGGACCCCTAGGGTCCTCAGCCATAGTTGGTCACCTCTGTCCTCCTGACTGACTGACTCTCCTAACTGCCAATTTTCAAACTTAACTTCGCCCATCTTACCTCAGACACCTCAGCCACTAAGCTCCTCCCACAAGCTGGTATCAGACCAGTGCACGGGGCTTAAGTGCCATAACCAGACTACTGGTCGCTAAGCATTAATGGTACCTGCCCCGGCCCTGATCTAATGTGTGAGCCAACAATTGAGTGTCTGTGGGTTTCTGGTACGAAAAGCGGCAGATGGCGTCTTTCTTACCCAGGATGGGGCACCATACTTCTGACTGAGTTGCAGTACCTCTGTGGCGATGGCAGCCTCAGGGGCGCCACATATGTATATGTATCTTATGTACTGTATGTATGTGTCACAAAATTATGTCCCCAACATATTGGAAAATAAGGTTAAAATGGACAACATTTTTAATTGTCTAGCAAAACAATGGAAGCTGCTGTCTGTAACAACCGAACAAAGTGCAGGTTTTGGATAAAACCAGAAATATTAATGTAGAAAAGTATTTCAGAAAATGCTTAATATTTTTTTTTATATGATTAGAAATCTGTATTTGCTAAACCTGTATTTGATGCAGCATGGAAATGTTAAAAGTGCATTCATTATAAAATACTGAAAATAATCCATTTTAGCACTAATCTTCCCAGAACTGAACTGCATCCCCTTTTTATGCTAAGTATAAAAAACAGCTCACTTGCTGAGTTTAATTTATGTCCTTTTTAGCTTTCTTCTAACTACTTTTAGCCAAAATCTGAAAGAACCTTCACAACAAAATTCAAAAATAAATTCCTAGTGCTTTGCCACTTATTAAAGTCTTATTTAAAAGAAGTCCCTTCCAGAAAGTATCTGCATTTAGGCCTCTGTGTTCCCGACCTCTTATTAATCCCTCCAGCACTGTAAAGACTTGCAAAATGTTTTTTAAATTATTTTCTTTCTGCACAACTCTTTGTCAGTGTTCCTACAGAAATTCAATTTTGCAGCTAGCAAAGTAGGATGGCAGGAAAGACTTGAGGCTGTTGGAAGCATTGACTCTTCGCGCTTGCCTCCTGTACACAATAAATCTGCAAAGAACTGCACAAGAAAGTCAGTGCTGTAAAAATGGTTTAATATCTTGGGTCACCTGAGATAGATCATGTCAGTTTGTTCCCTGTCATGGCCACTATTAAAGTGTGCTTAATGGAAAGGAAAAAATCGGAGCCTTGCTTTAAATGTCAATATCCTTGAGCTGACCTAATAGCAGAGATAGATGATTTATTATGTAGCAATTTCCTTTTGTTATATTAAATTATGCATAATAGAATGCAGTGATTAGACATTTGTTTAGACATTTGTTTAGCCAACAGTATATATCTCCTTTCCAATCTGTCTATAGGTTTAATTATAGACTCAATCCAAGAAGACAGACATTTTTAGTAACATATTAAAAGAAAATTATTAACAGGCTACAAATAAAGTCATATAACTACTGCACAGTGAGGAGTAGTTTAGAATATTATGTCCTTAGTAAAGTCATACAGTTGGCTCTTTTCACAAATGATTATTCATGATCCTACCCACACTAATTGATCTACAGTTCCAGGAATAGACAGTCTAGGAATAAACATTTAAAAGATTGTTAAATATTTAATTTTTATGTAAATTTGTTAATAAAACGCAAAATAAAATCTTGAGATTTTGTGAGTCCTAAGAGCAGAGACCAAAACCACAGGGATTCTACGTGCCTCTATACAAGCCCACTGAAATGCCTCCTACGTGTCCTTGAGACTGCAGTCTAGACGCTCTTTGTAAATGCATTTCACATATGCATTATGATTCAATGATTTTCAAAATAATTATTAGTAAAATTCTTCCTACTGAATTATTGAAATTTCCAATTTCACCTGAATCAGAATTTTTTGCCATTTACTGTACTTCATGCAAATTATGCAAAGAGATTGGCAGCCTATATAGGCTCTACTTGAAATGATAAAGGGGGGTTAAAAATAGAATAACTAACTTATTGCTCAACTGGTCTACAGCTGCATGAAATGATGACTTTGGGATAGCGGAGAATCAGGGCTCATAAGCTGTGCCTCAATCTAGGGGATCCCATGCTATCCCTAACCTCAGGATTACTCCTAATGGTGGAAAGGCCAGAGTCTCCTTTCTGGCCTTGCTCCTGACCAGTTCTGATTTAATTCCCCCTCCACCAAGGGAGGGACAGGACAGGAGTGTGTTGAAACCAAAGAAAAAGACAGACAAGGGAAAAAACAAAAATTCTGTTACACAACATGCACACAAACAGGATAAGACAATAAGAGATTCAGGAGGATACCAAGAGCAGGAAGAAAGTATAAAACAACAGGGGTAAACTCCACAACCGCACCAAGCAAAAATCACAACTAAGTACAAATTTCATCACAAAGTGTCTGGAACACCATACCTCATAGAATAACTTATAGCTGGCATGGGTAGGAGGAGTCCAATAATATAAATAGGAGGGGAGCCGATGTGATAGGTCTCCCCACAATATTAGATTAACTCTTGCTAGCATTATTATGAATCAGCACACACCAGGTCAATGCAGAGTCTGCTTGTGTTGACCCCAGAGAAACCATTAGGCACAGTGACAGAATCCACAAACTGAACAGAGTCCAATACCGCCATGACAGTAGGCGACATGTCTCCAAATCTCCATGTGACCTCTCATTTCTCCATCAGTTTCTTCATTGGCTTCCTTAGCTATGATTTCCTTTGGTCTTTATGGCCGGTCACATCATCTTCTGAATCTTTGTACATTGTACAGCAACATCTTCTGTGCTGACATGATGGTATGATGTCAGGTCATCATAATGTCCATTGACTGAGGTCTAAAGAGGCTTGAGCCAGAGAGCACATCATGCAAGAAGCGGTGGTGGAGATACAGATGAGAAGCGACGTTTTAAATCTCAAATTTACTACTTTCACAAAATTTTCTCCAAAGGTTTTAAATGCATTGAATATATTTGAGCAGAATTCCATACTGAACTGAAAGAAGGAGGTGGTTGAAAGTGGACTTGAACAGATATTTTGCTTCAATAGGACATCAGCTCCGCTTACCAGGTGAGTCTGGATTTGAAATCCACCACTGTTGTACATACTATCATTCTTGTGCCCAACTGTACTCTACATACTCTACTGAGAACCATTGATGGACATAATGTCACTGCAGCCTGTTATATAACTGATGAAGAATGGAGAGCTAGCATTTGTATGGTATAACTACAGTGCAAATTGTAAGGAAATCTTAAAAGGAACCTGTCACTTTGGAGAATGGTACTTACCTGCTGATATAGAGTTAATCTGCAGGTAAATAGTGTTACAAGGCTGTCTGGTTGCCTTACTGAAAGTGCGGCTCATTGAAAGTGCAGCTAAAGAAAGAAAAGAAAACTATTTCTTTCCAGGAGCTGTCAGCTTTCAGTCATAGAGACATGCACAGAGCAGCTACAGTAGTCCCTGTGTGCCGCCCCCACGCCTGTAGCAGCCGAGCTGCTCGGATCCGGACCCGCTGTGTGGCTCGAGTGATCCTCTGGATCCGGGGGTCAAGCGGACACGCCAAATGAAAAGGGTGACGTAGTTGTACGGGCTTGGCCGTATTCAGTTCGTGATGTCACCCACGGTGTGTGGTGAAAGGTGGCACCACCGTTGCTGTTGTGGGACACCCCGGGAGAGATGTAATGGCAGCTGGATGTTAACCCCTCCGTGGGTAGGGATGGTTGCCCTGGAGCCCAGGGGCTCTGTGCAGGGGATGGCGAACCCGGACGTATCAGGGCATGTTTGGTTACTCACAGTTGAATAAATCACACGAGTCTTTTGGTAAACGAAGGTGCTGGTGGCTGGCCACCTTGACCGGTTGTACTCTGGTCCCCCACTTGTGCTGGTGGTCACCGTCTTTTCCCTCTGCACTGTTTTGCTTGTGTTGGACTTCCTGGTATGGAACACAGGAGTCCGCTCCCGGCTTGTTGTGTACCTGAGGAGCCGTGCCCGCTAACGCTGACCTGTGGAATCTATCAGGCCCTGGCGGTGGCCCTATCCCTCTCTGTGGGTGGTTGTCTGCTTTTGGGACTTTGGTTGGGACAGGACCTAAAATCCTGCCCTCAATTGGTTAATTAGCAAGGCCGTTGGTTCCGGTCCTGGCTTCAGGGTCCAAGTACCCCCTCTGTGGTCGGTTTCTGGGTCGGTACTCCGGTGTTGGTATTGGCCGGCACCAACCCTCTCTTGGTCCACCTCGGATCTCCAGCTGCCGTATTTCCATCGTCTGTTGACGGGGACCACCGTCTGCCACCTAGCCAGGGCACCAGGGCTCCAACCCTGGCGCCAGTCAAATTGAGCTTCACTTCCACTGGAGCTACACCTAGCCCTAGCCTGCACTCCTCCTCTCAACTTGAACCTCACACTTGAAACTACAGCCTTGAACTACCTGTTTTTCCGCCCCAGGCTGTCTAGACCCCTAGGTGGGCATTTCTTAACCGCTTGGTCCCGCCCACTGGTGTGCCTGTCTTGCCCTGAGGGGGGTGACTAGGGTTTCAGATCGGCTGTATGTAACCTAGGTGAGGGAAGGTGTTCTGCGGGGGCCTATGTGTGACTACCTGGTTTTGCCAGGGCGTCACATCTGTTTAAAGAGAATCTGTCAGGTGATTTGTAGTACAATACTAATGTTATCTTTAAATAGGGAATAAAGAGATTTTTCAGGATCGGTAACTTTTATAGCTGTATGTTATCTTGTTGTAAGCATCATAGAATTTAGTGGGACATAGTAGCTAGTCATGCATTTGTAAATACAATTGACATATTCACTGCTCTCTCCTCCCACCTCTCAGTACCTTCACTATCACTGCTGAGAGTTGAAAGGGAGTATGGGTGTAGGCAGCAGGGCAAATTTAGTTCCAATTTACCATCACTGATGCCAGAATTGAGAAGTGTGAAGGGGGAGTAATGCATATGCAGTTGGTATTTACATATGCTTTACTAGCAACTACATCACACTGAATTCTATGGAGCTTAAAATAAGCTAAAAAGATAATGTACAACTATTAAAATTACTGATCCTGAAAGGTCTCCTTAAGCAGAATTCTAACAGTATTGTACTACAAAATCCCCTGACAGATTCTATTTAAACCACCAATGACTGTACTATTAGCAGCATCTATAAACACACCTCTGTGACTGTCAGCCAGCAGCTCCCGTGAGGAAATAATCTACTTCAATAAGGTAGCCAGGCAACATAGTAATGCTATTTATTTGCAGATTAACCCTATAGTTGCAATTAAATAGCATTTTCCAAAGGGTTAGGTTCCCTATAATTTACTGGAATACTAAAATGCTCTAAGACATTTAGGATGACTTGTAGGATGTCTTCAATTTTTTCAGGAGGGGAAACATTTTAGTTCATAAATAAATAAGTAAACTCCTTCTACTTACACAACACTATTCCATATGGATATTACTTATATTACTTAAATATAATCAGTTATAATATGCATGTCTTGAAGTTTACATTAAAAATAGTAAATGGAAGTTAAGGCATAATGTTTATTTATGGAAATCAGCGGCATATGGTAAATTTGTATGAGGTCACTTCTCATGTGATCTTTTGTTAAAATGGAAATTGACTATTGCATGAAGCAAGCAGGTAAAGACAACGAAGAGTGTAATTGTTGATATGCTTTGTCAAACAAGATATATTGCCTTATTCAGTGATAGGGCTGAGTAGGTTTTCAGCATATCTCTATGCTAAATAATGTCTGTGGTGCACGGCTTGCTATTGTTTTCTTTTTTTAACATTTGTTAAAAAAAATCCATATCCATAAATTAAAAATTCCCACACACGTTAGGGAGTCATATTGTATTTGAAATCTATATTTCTGTATAGGTCCCAAAACATGTACTTTTATTGGACAAGACTGACATAAATGTGAAATGTTTAAAATTAGACATAACCATTCAATATTTACAGTGTATACATTACAACTGAAATAGGAACGTAAAAAGTAAGTTGAGTTGTTCTTTTTTATACATACACAATGCATTAGCACACCGCAATTAATGAATATATCAGCTACAAGATTGCTTTAAACATTAATAACATAAGCTACTTAGTAGAGTATAAAAGCCATTCAACCATATCCAGTTGTACCGAAATATGGATGGTCCCTATCACTTTATTGTCCTTCGTCTTTATGTGCCAAACCAGCCTCATCTGAATGGGGAGTTGTTGTTTTTGATCATTAAAAAGAAAAATATATATATTAATTATTTTTCTCACCACAAAGGTAAATGGCTGAATACTATTCCTTTTTAATATCTACTGTATCTATCTATTAGCATGGTCTCTTAAATTTAGGACACAACTAGAGATGAGCGAAAACATATTGTAAAGTTGCGTTTATACTAGAAACTGGGTGTTGGGGTCTCGGACTCGAACACAGAGTTAAAAAAAAATAAAAATCCATGTCTGAGTTTGGCATTTGGGTACTGTTCGCATGCTATTATAGTTTGTTAAAAGGTTGCAGCACAGCCAATCATCAAGCTTTATTACATGCAGAAGTTGCTTGTACGCTGCTGTGAACAGTAAATGTCCGTGGCTAGTTTACACTTTCTAGTCTAACAATAGTGGCCCTTGGCAATTCTGGTGCTTTACCCAGCTCTTTTTTCTGATTGCCCTGGTGCGGTGGCAATTGGGCTTATACTTTTTGAGTTGATGTCAGCTGTGATTTGACAGCTGGCATCAAGCAAAGGGGTTTTTAATAGATAGGTGTATATCTGGCATCTTGCAATGTTTCATTAGGACTTTGTCTGCACCATGACAAGTATGCACCATATAAGTATGATGCATTCAATTAGGCCAGAGATATTATTATGATACACTTGGTCACCGATCATCACTTCTCTGACATCATCTAATCATCATGTCTATCTTCCCACAGGTATGTTATATCATCCATCCTACTTTCCCATGAGCTGACCTGATCTCCCCTTCCCTCTGCTGTGTGCTATTACCTGGTATGTTATATAATCCATCCTACTTTCCCATGAGCTGAACTGATCTCCCCTTCCCTCTGCTGTGTGTGCTATTACCTGGTATGTTATATCATCCATCCTACTTTCCCATGAGCTGAACTGAACTCCCCTTTCCTTTGCTGTGTGTGCTATTACCTGGTATGTTATATCATCCACTCTACTTTCCCAATATATCTGACCTGTTCTCTCTTTACTTCAATATCACCCTGGCATGCTCCAGCATCTTTCTGTGACCTCTTCCCCCTCTGTTCCCCACCTTCCTTTTATGACCTTTGTTTATTTTGCCTATGTGAAGCTGCATCTGGCAATTTGATTGAGTGATCAAGGGGTTCTTGTTGCATCCCACCCCTTCACAGCTGATTGCACTTGTATGTGTATATACTGGAACAACCAAAAGTCTGCACCAGACTTTGTCTGCACCATGACAAGTATGCACCGTATAAGTATGATGCATTGAATTTGGCCAGATTTGGACCGGAAGTGACCGGAAGGTAATTGGCCACATAGTCAATGTAAACAATGTTCGTGTGTCTCTTAACTTTCACTCCTATTATACTTCACTTTCTACTGCACTCTCTGATCCCTACACCCAGTAATGAGCTATTCGTCTCTCCCTCCATCCTCCCTACCCATCTCACCTTCCCCTCACTTATTTTCCTCCACATTTCACCCAGTGTCTCCAGACACACAAGACCATCTCATGGCCTCTCCTGCTCTCACCTACTAACACTCTCTCTGCTTCTCCTCATGGCTGGAGATATCTCTCCTAATCCTGGTCCTTCTCACCACATCCCTATTGTCACTTCAAACCCTCATCCACAACCTAACACAAATTTCCGCACCCTCTCAAACCTCATACCCATTCACCCAGCCCCCGCTCCCCCAGTCCCACTAACAGGAGCGCTATGGAACGCTCGCTCTGTCAACAACAAACTATCCTACATTCATGATCTTTTCATCATTAATAAACTCTCCTTCCTCGCCATCACTGAAACCTGGCTCACCCCCTCTGACACAGCCTCTCCTGCTGCACTTTGTTATGGTGGTCTCCAACTCTCTCACACCCCCCGCCCCAGCAACAAGCATGGTGGAGGAGTTGGTTTGCTCCTGTCTGACCAATGCTCCTTTACACGAATTCCACTACCACCCTCTGTTACTCTCCCATCTTTTGAGGTGCACTCCGTACGCATCTACGCCCCCTCCAACCTTCAACTGGCTGTCATTTACCGCCCTCCAGGGCCAGCCACTGCCTTTTTTGACCATTTCACCACCTGGCTACTACAATTCCTTTCTACCGACATCCCCACCATCATCATGGGTAATTTCAATATCCCCATTGACACTTCCCACTCATCTGTCTCCAAACTTCTAACACTCGCTTCCTCCTTCGGCCTCACCCAATGGTCTTCTGCAGCTACTCACATAGATGGCCACAGGCTGGACCTCATCTTCACTCGCCTCTGTTCCCTATCTAACCTCTCTAACTCACCTCTCCCCCTGTCTGACCACAACCTACTCACATTCTCTTCCCTCTCTTCTCCAAGTACTCAACTCCCCCTCCACAAACTTTCACACCCTCGCAGAAATATCAAACACATTGATTTACACGCCCTTTCTCAGTCCCTTTTCCCTCTCACAGACATTGCATTTCTACACGATGCAGATGCTGCTGCAACTTTATACAACACTACAATCTCTGCAGCTCTCGAATCAGCTGCCCCCTCACACACCAAAACCTGCACAATCAACAGGCAACCCTGGCACACGAGGCAGACTAAAGAACTAAGACGGGCTTCCAGAATTTCTGAGCGCAGATGGAAGAGGTCTCATTCCACTGAGCACTTCATTGCATATAAAATATCTCTGACCACTTTCAAGTCCACACTCACTGCTGCAAAACAAACCTACTTCTCATCCCTCATATCCTCTCTCTCTCACAACCCTAAACAGCTATTCAACACTTTCAATTCTCTCCTCCGTCCTCCAGCACCCCCTCTCTCTCCTCTCCTCTCCTCTCAGTTGAAGACTTTGCCTCTTTCTTCAAGCAGAAGATTGACAACATCAGAGCAAGCTTTGACCCACAATCACCACGGCCCCTGATCATAGCTACTCAGCCTTCTTCCTCCAAATCCAGCTTCTCCACCATGACAGAAAACAATCTTTCCACTCTACTCTCAAGATCACATCTAACAACCTGTGCACTGGACCCACTCCCATCGCACCTCATCCCCAACAGCACCACAGTCCTCAACCCAGCCCTAACCCATCTCTTCAACCTATCACTAACAACTGGTGTATTCCCTTCATGCTTTAAACATGCCTCTATTACACCCATCCTCAAAAAGCCCTCCCTTGACCCATCCTCTGTGTCAAACTATCGCCCAATATCTCTTCTCCTCTATGCCTCAAAACTACTAGAACAGCATGTCCATCTTGAACTGTCCTCATACCTCTCATCCTGCTCCCTCTTTGACCGGCTACAATCTGGCTTCCGACCGCATGATTCCACTGAAACTGCCCTAACTAAAGTCACTAATGACCCACTAACCGCCAAAGCCAAGTTACACTACTCTATCCTCCTCCTACTGGACCTGTCCTCTGCCTTCGACACAGTAGACCATTCCCTCCTACTACAGATTCTCTCATCTCTGGGCATCACAGACTTGGCCCTATCTTGGATTTCTTCATACCTAACCGACCGAACTTTCAGCATCTCCCATTCTCACACCACTTCCTCATCTTGCCCCTTATCTGTCGGTGTCCCCCAAGGCTCAGTTCTTGGACCCCTGCTCTTCTCCTTCTACACCTTTGGCCTGGGACAGCTCATAGAGTCCCATGGCTTCCAGTATCATCTCTATGCCGATGACACGCAGATCTACCTCTCTGGACCTGACATTATCTCTCTACTAACCAAAATCCCACAATGTCTGTCTGCTATTTCATCCTTCTTCTCTGCATGATTCCTAAAACTTAACATGGACAAAACAGAGTTCATTTTCTTTCCTCCTCCTCGCTCATCTCCTCCAACAAGCCTTTCCATCAAACTCGATGGTTGCTCACTCTCCCCAGTCTCACAAGCTAGTTGCCTTGGAGTAACCCTCGACTCTGCTCTATCCTTCAAGCCACACATCCAAGCCCTCTTCAACTCATGCCGATTACAACTCAAAAATATCTCCCAGATCCGTGCTTTCTCCGTGCTTTCCTCAACCAAGAATTAGCAAAAACATTAGTGCATGCCCTCATCATCTCCCGCCTCGACTACTGCAACCCCCTGCTCTGTGGCCTCCCTTCCAACACTCTTGCACCCCTCGAATCTATCCTAAACTCTGCGGCCCACTTAATCCACCTCTTCCCTTGCTACTCCCCAGCCCTGCCACTCTGCCAATCCCTTCACTGGCTTCCCATCACCTAACGACTCCAGTTCAGAACATTAAACATGACATACAAAGCCATGCACAACCTGTCTCCTCCCTACATCTGTGACCTAGTCTCCCAGTGCCTACCTGCACGCAACCTCAGATCCTCACAAGATCTCCTTCTCTGCTCCTCTCTTATCTCCTCTTCCCACAATCGCGTACAAGATTTCTCCTGTGCATCTCCCATACTCTGGAACGCTCTACCTCAGCACATCAGACTCTCCCCTACCATGGAAAGCTTCAAGAGGAACCTCAAGGCCCACCTCTTCCAACAAGCCTACAACCTACAATAGCCCTCAGTCCAGTAGATCACTGTGCAACCAGCTCTGTCCTCACCTATTGTACCATCACCCATTCCCTGTAGACTGTGAGCCCTCGCGGGCAGGGTCCTCTCTCCTCCTATACCAGTCTGTTTTGTACTGTTAATGATTGTTGTACGTATACCCTCTTTCACTTGTAAAGCGCCATGGAATAAATAGCGCTATAATAATAAATAATAATAATGTTTTAGAGCAGAATCAGGACATGAGAAGGAGGAGATTGGAACCAATGATGACTGCAACTTCTTCAGAAGTTTCTGGGTGTCAATGGCGTGTAAATTCCTATAAGGGTGGTAAGTGGGGGTGTCCCGAGTGGGTTGAAAGTTCTTGACCAATAATAAAAGAAGGTTGTGGTCAGAGAGTGGGAGAGGGGAGTTAGTAAAATCATGCCCTTAGCAGAGACAGGAGAAAACCAGGTCCAATGTATTCCCGCCTTCATGTGTATGAGAGTTAGTTAGTTGTGGAAGGCCAAAAGAGGAGGTTAGAGATAAAAGATGAGTGGCGGCTGGGGAGAGGGGATCATCAATAGTGATGTTAAAGTCCCTCATGACAAGAGTGGGGAGGTCACAGGGTAGGAAGTGTGGAAGCCAGGTGGCAAAATGATACAAGAACTGGCGGGGGGGGGGGGGCTGGAGGGTGATACACAACTGCAACTCGCAGGGAGAAGAGTCTATAATGCCTGACAGTGTGGACCTCAAAAGAAGGGAAGATAAGTGAGGGGACAGGTGGGATAACCCGAAAAGCACAATTTGATGAAAGCAGCAGACCAACACCTCCACCTGATCTGTTCTCAAGTCTAGCGGTATGAGAAAATTGCAGTAGTGGTGTCTGACTGCTGCATCCAAGTCTCAGTAAGAGCCAGGAGGGGTAGCCTTTGTTCCCCAACTGGATTACGTGGAAACGTTGAGAATTTTTTTATTCAATAAATTGGCAAATGAGGGAATGTGGGGGAGTGTTTATTCCAACAAACAATTTTTTTCCTGTGTGTGTGTTTTTTTAAATCTATGCCTTCTAGGTTAGGAATGGTGTTGTCTGATAAATGCCGCACCACCCACTCACCAGTGTAGACCAGGGCGGCTCCTATTACACTTAGGCGGGCTTTGCACGTTGCGACATCGGTAACAATGTGTTACCGATGCTGCAGCGATAGTCCCGCCCCCATCGCACGTGCGATATCTAGTGAAAGTTGCCGTAGCGATTGTTATCGCTACGGCAGCTTCACACGCACATACCTGCCGTGCGACGTCCCTCTAGCCGGCGACCCGCCTCCTTCCTTAGGGGGGCGAGTCGTGCGGCGTCACAGCGACGTCACACGGCAGGCGGCCAATTGAAGCGGAGGGGCGGAGATGAGCAGGATGTAAACATCCCGCCCACCTCCGTCCTTCTCATTGCAGCCGGGAGGCAGGTAAGGTGATGTTCCTCGCTCCTGTGGCTTCACACACAGCGATGTGTGCTGCCGCAGGAGCAAGGAACAACATCGTACCTGTCGCACCATCGGCATTATGGAAATGTCGGAGGCTGCAGCGATGATACGATAACGACGCTTTTGCGCTCGTTCATCGTATCAAAAAGGTTTTACACGTTGCGATATCGACTGCGACGCCGGATGTGCGTCACTTTCGATTTGACCCCATCGACATTGCACGTGCAATGTTGCAACGTGCAAAGCTGCCCTTACAGTCAGAGTCTACATCAAAGTGCTGTACTGGAATGTAGAGTGTGATGAGCGCAGTACCAAGCAGGGCGAGAAAAGGAAGTCGTCACATCTGAACTGCAAACTCTCTCCACTGTGGTTGCACTCAGCTACGTAGAAGAGAGCAGCTACGTAGAAGAGAGAGGGCTCTGATACACTATCGTTCAAGATTTGCTCTTGTTTAACCAAACTGGCTGCCCACTCCTTCTGTATTCATGTCCACATTGAAGTGCTGTACAGGGATGTACATCTTGATGTAGGTGATAACAAAACCACGGGTGATGGAGCTCTCCGTCTTCTTTGCACACCAGTTTCTGCTGCATTCAGCACACACAATAAAGCTCTCTGAAGAAATGTACAATGTGATTGGGCGCTAGCAAGCACAAGTGGGTCAAGATGTGGCGCCCCTGCGTCTCCAGTCACCATAGAGTATTGCACCTCAATTAAGGTGCGGTATTTGCCTCGGGTAAGGAGGGGGTTGATCACCGGTGTTCCACATTCACACTCTACTTACAGCTTAGGGGCCTTCACACTGGGGAGCTGGACTAGGGTAGGCAGGGGGGCTGGCCAACACGAAGCTGGGACTTTCCTGGTCACTAGGACAGCCACTTTGGTGGTTAGTTCCTCTTGGGGTAGAAGTAGGAACAACTCAGGCAGTCTCCCCAGGACATCAGTTCTGGCGACAAAACACCATCGCCTTCTCTTAATCTTCTTCTTTCATGGGGCCTAGGCTTGGAGCAGAACACTCAGCCCGGGTTCCTCACTGCTAGAGGGGAAACTCTTACAAAGAACATTTTCCAAACACCAGTGGCTTCTTCTAACTTATCCAAGGTTGATGGGGCCCATCACAGTGGTGACCAGTGTTTCTGCGGGAGCAACCAGGTTACTTAAAGTACTGTGAGTAAAGACACTTGGAACAAAACCAGTCAACTCGAACTCTTATTACCGGCTCCGGCGCCCCGCACCTTGGCACCAACGGCCACCACCATTACTACTACTCCCCTCATCTTCCTCCCTTGGGCCCGCTTCACCTGTGGGGAGCGACACCATCTCTGCTTCTACTACCATCCACCCCTGAGGACAGCGACAGCAGCGGTGGCTAATCCCCGGCCGCGTATCACAGGTAGCATCACGACAATCATCTACCTCATATCCCCCTTCTATTGGTGTACACCTCGGGGCACGAAACCATGCAGGCCACCACAACATTCCAGACTTTCACACTGGCCCGGTGACAAGTAAACAGGAGACCTGGACCCCCTGCCCCTGGGTGCCACATATGCTTATTGGCTCTAGTACCAGATTGTTGCTGTGCTAAGTGGATTCTGCTACCTAACCACAAGAGAGTAAGTGGAGTACAGTATAGCAGGATGTGCACAGTACGAAACTAGTAAAGAGCGGCTCCTGCTATAATTACTGTATATTGCAATGTGGAGGCAGGGCTAGCAACTTTTTTGTTGGCACACAACATTCAGCACTGAATGGTATAAGGGCCAGGACTCCTTTTGAATGAAGTCATTTGACATATGGATGGTGGATGAAGACACAGATGAAAGAGTAGTCAGATTAAATGAGCAGAGAGATTTATCAGCTTATCAAATTTTTCTTCAAGAGTATGTTGGGCCTCTTCTCACCTGCTTTTCTGTGACAAAATTAGGCGAGGTTACATAGTCTGTCAAGAAATGTAATGTTAGTTGCTGCCATATTGTGACTATTAATGTTGGAGCAGCTTTTTCATAGGCATTTTTTGTATTCAAACTAGCAGTTATCTTTTGTCATGCTACAAGATGGAGGGGAGAGAGGGATGTAGATCCACTGCTCCCAGAACCAGGCTTACCCTGGACTAAGTGCCTATCAAGTTTTCATCAGAGCTTCTGATGGTGAGGTTGGACTTAGCTGATGATAGGCATCATGTACCACACCGAGGCATCTCCTTGTTGACATGCTCCACCAAGATGTGATGGGAGGAAAGGATGTACTTCCACTAGGGAAGAATGGAGAGGGATAGGCCCTGACACTTTTCCTAATGAACCCTGAATTCCTTGATATTCTTAAATTGGTTCATCATGTTCCTATCCCTGTCTTTCTCTGAGCACAACCCTGTTTAGTGAGCAGGAGAGCAGGAACACTAGTCTCACTCTAGGCTAGTAAAGACACAAAAGGGGAAAGTTAGACAAAGGTAAAAAAAACCGCAATCATACAATGCACACGAGACTACATAAAAGAGTAAAGGGAAATGATTAGTGAGGCAAACTAAAAAGGGAAAAAAGGATGGAAACACACTAAACAAAAATCCAAGAAAGAGAAAGAGAAAGAACTACAAGGCTCCTCCATCCAGGACTGTGTGCAGGAGTTTTTTGCCCCCCAAAAAGTGACGTGGGCTTCGCCATATTTTTGTATGCTAGCCAGGTAAAGCAGGCAGGTACGGCTGCCCCCAACCCCCAGCTGACTATTTGTACCCGGCTGGGAACTAATAAAATAAGGAAGCACATTTTTTAATTATTTCATGAATTTCATGAAATAATTAAAAAAAAAAAAACGACACGAGCTTCGCCCTATTTTTGAGTCCAGCCAGGTACAACTAGGCAGCTGGGGATTGGAATCCGCAGCACAGGTTGGCCTGAGCTTTCTGGACCCTCTGCTGTGAGTTGCAATCCGCAGCCGCCCCAGAAAATGGTGCTTTCATAGAAGTGCCATCATCTGGCGCTGTATCCAACTCTTGCAGGTGCCCTGGTGATGGGTGGCTTGCTGGGTAATAATGGGTTAATGCTAGCTTTGCTTTACTAGCTAGTATTAAGCCAGAGATTCTTAATGCCAGGTAAGTTTGACCCGGCCATTAAGAATCTCCAATAAAGGGTTAAAAAAAAGACACCACAGAGAGAAGAAATACTTTAATAGAAATAAATACACAGACACACTTAGAGACTCCATGTTTATTACTCCCTCTCAGCCGTCCATGATCCTGATCTTCTGTCTTCTTTCTTCTTCAACCCATGCAGCTCTGCTACATCAGACAGCACTGCATGGGAGGAAGACGCTGCTGCTCCCGTGCAGTATAATCACTCAGTGAGTGAGCAGAGGCTGTGGGCTGTAAGTTGTGACGTCAACGCTGCCACCGTTGCTAAAGTAATCTGACAGGCGGGTTACTGTAGCAACGGTGCTCCGATCACGTGATTCCCGGTGCCGCAATTCACCAGCTGTGCCAGCATGTGGGCTGACTCTGTAAAGAGCGCCGACATGCAGGAACAGGGAAGCCGACCATGTGCCAGAGCATCTCGCCGGTACACTGAGATGCTGGAATGAGCACCGCGTACCGGAGAGATGCACGGACAGGACCTAGCATGACGTCTAGCCATGTGACCAGTCTGTAGACAATGAGATAATACACACATGACTGGTCGCATGCTGTGACGACATCACGGAAGGTCCTATCATCAGTGCTGATTACCGGGAGGGCGCAGCGATGATCGGAAGGAAAAGCGGCAGGAGACAGAGTGCAGGACGCGTCGCGGGGACCTGTAAGTGTTATGGCAATGTTTATTAACTATATGTGTATATGTATAATGTGTTTTTATGTGTTTGTGTTTGCCTGCCATTGTTTTCAATGGGGTTCGAAGCCGCCGTTCGACGAACCGAACTGAACTCAAACACTAGGGGAGTGGCTCAACACTACACAGTAAGTTACGGTTTTCATAGCCTTTGCTGGGATGCTTTTTCATTACTATATTGATTAACCACTTCACCTCTGGCTGACTTACGTTTTGTTTTCTTTGCTCCCCTTTTTCTGAGAGCTGTAACTTTTTATTTTTCTGTCAATCTTGCCATATCAGGGCTTGTTTTTTTAGCGGGACGAGTTGTACTTTGAAATTAAAGCATACGTTAGGATAACTATTGTGTACTGGAAATGGAAAAAACATTCCAAGTGCAGAAAAATTGCAAAATAAGTGCGCATGATTGCTTTTGAGATATTTTATTCTCCGTGTTCACTCTATGGTAAAATTAATGTGTTAATAGTGTGATGCCTCAGGTCGGTACGAGTTCATAGACACCAATCTAAGGTGTTAGGAAAAATCTGAAGTTTGTCCAAAAAAAGTGATGCCTTTTTACAGCATTTTCCACGACCCATAGAGTTTTCATTTTTCGGGATCTATGACTTATCCCAAAACAGTCATTCACAAAATCCAGACACTGATGGCTTATTTTTTGCGTCTCAAGCTGACGTTTTTTAATGGTACCATTTTTGCACAGATGCTATGTTTTGATCGCCTGTTATTGCATTTTGTGAAAAATTTGTGTTGATGAAACACCTTAAGGGTGCTTTACACGCTGCGACATCACTACCGCTATATCGTCGGGGTCACGTCTGTTAGTGCCGCACATCCGGCACCGGTAGCGACATCGTAGCGAGTGACACCAATGAGCGACAGTCAACGATCGCAAAATCGTTCAAAAACGGTGATCGTTCACACGTCGCTCATTTCCTTAATATCACTGCTGCCACAGGTACGATGTTGTTCGTCGTTCCTGCGGCATCACACATCGCTATGTGTGACACCGCAGGAACGACAAACATCTCCTTACCTGCGTCCACTGGCAATGCGGAAGGAAGGAGGTGGGCGGGATGTTACGTCCCGCTCATCTCCGCCCCTCCACTTCTATTGACCAGCCGCATAGTGATGCCGCAGTGACATTGCTATAACGCCAAACGCACCTCCCCCTTGAGGGAGGGATTGTACGGCGGTCACAGCGACGTCACTGACCACGTATATGAGTGTGACGCTGCCATAGCGGTAATGTTTGCTATGGCAGCAATCACCACATATCGCTGGAATGACGGGGGCGGGTGCAATCGCTCGCAACATCGCTAGCAATTGTATTGCCCTTGAGAATCCAGAAATAGATTATTCAGCTACAAGGATAAATGGAGGGATGGATCTATGGATGGATGGAGAGAGCGATGGATGGAGGGATGGATGAATGGATGGAGGGATGGATGGAAGGATGGATAGATGGAAGGATGGATGGAGGGATAAAGAGATGGATGGAGGGATGGAGGGAGGAATGAAGGGATGGATGAATGGATGGAGGGATGGATGGATGGAAGGATGGATGAAGGAATAGAGGGATAGAAGGAGGAATGGAGGGAGGGATGAAGGGAGGGATGATTGGATTGAGAGATGGAGGGATGAATGGATGGAGGGAGGGATGGATGGATGGAGGAGGGATGGAGGATTGGAGGAATGGAGGGATGGAGGAATGGAGGGAAGGAGGGATGGATGAATGATTGGAGTGATGGATGGAGGGATGGATGGATGGCTGGATAGAGGGATGGATGGAAGGATAAAGAGATGGATGGAGGGATGGAGGGAGGGATGAATGGATGGAGAGATGGAGGGAGGGATGATTGGATGGAGGGTGAGATGGAGGGATGGATGGATGGGAGGGCAAACACCGGCACTATCGCACTCATCAAGGCACACACGCAGGCACTACAACCCCCATCATCATCGCACACGCAGGCATTACCTCAGTGACGTCCCCGCTGACAGCGTGGCTCACGTCAGTTGCTGCGTGCATCTGACACAGAGCGCTCATGTTCTATCGTGCTCCCTGTCAGCTTCATGTAGCAGAGCTGGATGCGTCGCGGGACCTCTGTGGATTACGTCGGACCTGGAGGGGTATTTGGGAATTTTAATAAAATGTGAAAGAGGGTGTTTTTTTACTTTTATTCCAAATAAAGGATTTTTCGTTGTGTGTGTTTATTTACTTTCACTTACAGGTTAATGATGGAAGGTATCTCGGGGAGACGCCTGCCATGATTAACTCCTTATTACCCCGATTTCCACCGCACCAGGGCAATTCGGGATGGGCCGGGTAGAGTCCCGGGACTGTCGCATCTAATGGAAGCGGCAATTCCGGGCAGCTGCTGGGTGATATTGTTAGGGTGGTGGGCTCCCCATAACGTGGCACTCCCCTTCCTGACAATACCAGCCTCCAGCCGTGTTTCTTTATCCTGGCTGGTATCAAAATTGGGGGGAACCGCAGGTTTTTTTTTTTATTATTATTTATTTATTTTACTGCATGATATAGACCGTCCCGCCGGTGGCTGTGATTGGTTGCAGTGAGACAGCTGTCACTCATCGTGGGGGCATGTCTGACTGCAACCAATTATGGGCGCCGGTGGGCGGGGAAAGCAGGGAATACGAGATTGAATAATGAGCGGCAAACATTTTCAAAAAGGAAAAGTCGCCGGAGCTTTGTGACAGCCTTTCAGCGCCGCGCCCGTGATCGGTGAGTAAGAAAGAGAGAGGGATTGTGCTGGGGACGCAGGATGCATGCAGATATGCAACGTGTGCACATAGCCTTACTATGAAAAGCCACCCTTTTGGTGATCGAACCGTTATCGAACGGTAACTCGAACTGCCGTACTTGAAGCAAATCGTTCGAGTTCGTCGAACGACTCGAACAACGCCCAACATCACTCGAATTTGAAATTGGCGAACGGTTCGAATCGAACATCGCTCAACTCTAATTACAATGCATACATTACAACATTCCAAAATGTAATGATCCCAGTTATCCAAAATGGCGGAATTTGCTCCACATTTTTCTGTATAACTCACTTCAAAATCTGACAACCCATATTTTTCAATTTTGCACCGTAATGATAAATGAGGGGCAAATTAGCCAGTGCAAGTTTTCAAGCATGGCAATAACTCTCCAATATTAGATGAGATCAATGTGTCAAATTTTTTTAAGTCAGGTAAAAAAATAGATTTTTTAGAAAAATTGTATTTTTTAAAAATGGTTGCATCAGAAACTTATTTGATGTATTTTAAGACAGCTAATACCTTTCTACATTATGTGTTACCTTTACGTAGAAGTGCAGTATTAAAAATGTCATATATCCTGTCAAAAAGTTCCCTATGTCCCTTCTTCTATTTTTAAGTTTTGGAATAGGTGTTTAAAAATGGTGTAATAAATGGCTTAAAGCATTGAAACATTTTGCTTAAGTATTTACAGCAATGAAATGTTGCAATTTACAAAAAAATAAAATAAAGCAAATGGTCCTATATATAGTATGTTCATGAATGCAAACCACTCTTTCAAATGATGGTATAATGAGAATTTCTTTTCCCACAAAATCTGAAATTAAGTAACAGAATCACGAACAATCTGTGCTGACCACTGTTACCACTTGTAGAGTCACTGACTGAAGTCCCCATTTTGGTGTTTCCATCCCAGGAGCCATTTTTGTGCTTACATCTCCATGTGGATGTCTCCATGTTTGCTGCATGGAAAGAAGTGTGAGGGAGTGTTTAGTCAAATAAACTATTTTCCCTGTGTCTGTCTTTTTAACTCTATACTTAGCATGTCAGTAATGGGGGTGTCTGAGAGACGCCTCTTCATTACTAACCCCTGGGCTTGATGCCAGTTATCAATTCGCAGCTGACATCAACTGAAAAAGTATTTCTATTATTGCCACCACATCAGGGCAACCAGGAAGAGGCAGACAAAGCATCAGATTTGGCACTTCTAATAGATGCGCCACTTCTGTGACGGCTGCAGGTTTCAATCTGTATGCTGGGAGGGGCCAAATAACCCTGGGCTCTCCCAGCCTGATAATACCAGCCTCAAACTGTCTGCTTTACCTTTGTTTATTATTAAATATAGGGAGGAGCCCAAACTATTTTTGTTTAATTAGTTAACATCATTTTAACCCCTTCAGCCCCAGGGCGCTTTCCATTTTTCTGGGGTTTTTTTGCTGCCCTTCTTTCGAGAGTCGTAACTTTTTTATTTTTCCGTCAATCTTGCCATATGAGTGCTTGTTTTTTTTGGGGCAAGTTGTACTTTAAATGAAACCATAAGTTTTACCATATAGTGTACTGGAAAACAGCAAAAAAATTCCAAGTGTGGAAAAACTGCAAAAAAAGTGTGATCGCACAATAGTTTTTGGGATATTTTATTCACCATGTTCACTATATAGTAAAACTGATGTGTTATTATGATGTCTGAAGTTGGTGGAGTTTGTAGACACCAAACATGTATAGGTTTACTTGTATCTAAGGGGTTAAAAAAATTCACAAGCTTGTCCAATAAAAGTGGCGTACGTTTTGTGTCATTTTCAGAAACCCGTAGCGTTCTCATTTTTTGGGATCTATGGCTCAGTGATGGCTTATTTTTTGTTCTCGAGATGACATTTTTAATGGTACCACTTTTGCGCAGATGCTACATTTAGATCGCCTGTTATTGCATTTTGCATAAAACTTGCGGTGACCAAAAAAATTGGTAATTTTGGCGTTTGGAATTTTTTTGCCGCTACGCCGTTTACCAATCAGGTTAATTGATTTTACATTTTGATAGATCGGGCATTTCTGAACGTGACAATACCAAATATGTGAATATCTTTTAACTCTTTAATTTTAAATGGGATGAAAGGAGGGTGATTTGAACTTTTAGATTTTTTGGGGTTTTTTTTAGTTTTGAAAACTTTTTTTTACTTTTTTTTTATTTTACTAGTCCCCCTAGGGCGCTACATGGATCAGCAATCCGATCGCTCTGCCCTATCTGCTGATCACAGCTATACAGCTGTAAACAGCAGATATGCTCACTTTCTGCTTCACTCGGCTCCGGGCTGAGCGAAACCGAAAGTGACTCATGTTACCTACAGGCATCATCACATGACCCTGTGCTACTATGGCAATCATCGAAAGTCACGTGATCACGCACGTGACTTCCGGTGGGAGTGGTGGTAAGTGAAAGTAATGGCCGCGTGCATATACATCTCGCTGCCAGACTTTGGAAGCAAGATGTAAGGGGTTAAAAGTTGCAGGTGGAAGCGATTCCACTTGTATCTTGCAGGTGCACATGTTAGCTGTTAAAAACAGCTGATATGTGTGCAGATCTCTGCGACCTGCCTACAGCAGGGGCCGGGGATTAACCTCACACGATCCATGACGGATAGATCCGTCAGGGGTCATGAAGGGGTTAAAAAACGGCATGGATCCCCTCTATTTTTGATAACCAGTCAAGGTGAACCTGACAGCTGAGGGTTACAGCCACATCCATTTGCTTTGCCTGCACTGGTTATAAAAATAGGTGGGACCCCACATATTTTTTTTTATTCCCTATCCACATTTATTTGCAGGGCAATTGCCAATGTTTTGATTCCTGTTGCAAACCCCTATCCCTTACTAAAAACATTTTATAGCCATTTTACAGCACAGAAGTTTGTGTTTCCATTGACTTATATGGGGTTTGAGGTTAGGGGTCAAGTTAGGGTCATGTCCAAGTCTCAACCCAAACTTTTAACTAAAGTCCAGCAGAACCCAGTGAACCGAATTCATGAAGATGTTTTTACCAGAAAACTGGCATAACATACCTTCAAATGTTGCTAAATGTTTGAGCAACACAAAGTTTGGAAAATAATTTAGTTTTTGTTAGCTCCACCAAAATAGCTGAGGTGAGACAGATGTGGCAAAATGCTTAACGTATGCCAGAAGTGTTACACACGGAGGCCTACACCAGTGATAAAATGAGCCTAATTCATTAAAGCAAATCTGTCACCAGTTTTATGCCATATATAATCTGAGAGCACCAAGATTTAGGGGAAGCAAGTCTGATTCCAGTGATGTTTCACTTACTAGGCTGTGTTTTGCTGTTTCAAAACAATAAGTGTTTTATCAGCAGGATATTATCATTAAAGGACAACTGGCCTCATGCATCCTAGCCCAACCACTCCCTAGCGTTAAGTAACAGCTTTTTCTTGTTATATAATATAGCCATTGTGCTGTATACAGGGTTATACACAGCTCAACAACTGTGCTAGAGGAAACTGTGACTCTATCACAACTGCTGCACCCAGTAAACTAAGTGATACATTTGTGGAATCAAGGTGTCTTTCTCTGCCTCATGCTACTGTCAGATTACATAGCAAAAACCTGATGACATTTTAAGTGGCGTAACCCTCTTAATTAATCCTAAAACAAGCAACCATAGAGATCTACCATAGAAAACAAATAACCTAGCAGGCCTGCGAGGCCCTAGGTATGCGTTCTAGGGTTAATTATATGCATCTTACTTCTCCATTATGAGTTTTGGCATATCGGGCACTGAAAGTGAGAGTGTTCTTGGTTATACTGATTATGTAAAGCAAGGCATCTCAAACAGTTTCTATTGGGAGCCAATGAGGCAAACCAAAATTGTTCCTGGTCCTCACTAGACATGGAAAATTAAGTGTGGGTCTCGTCATTTGTAGGTAAAGGTAAAGCTAAAATTTGTCTCGAGAACCCATTTGCAACACTCAAGTAATGATGAGATGACAGGACTGTGAGCAAGTAAGAGCAGTATGCCAGACAAACTTGGTGCAAGCTGTACCGCAAAAGTACACCCATTAGGACTGGAAATACTGTCCAGCTGCTCCCATTGAAGAGAGGTGGACTTTTGCAGAGCCCTTCCAAAGTGCCAAAAGCAGGGTAGCAGGGGACTGGCCACACTGGCCACCACAGATGGGTCAAACTCACCAGTAGCAATAAAGATAAGGACAGAGTAACACCTAACAAATAAACAATTAAGGTAACGGAGAAGTAGCAGGGGCAAAGTCACCAGAGAGTGCAAAACCAGAGCAAGAGATTAACCTAAGAAAGTCTACCCTGAAAACTACCAGCCAGACCACTAAAAGGCAACTGAAATAATAAAGGGAGAATAAGAGGAAAGGGCTGATTTAGGTATCCTTCTCCCAGCTCAGCTGATACGTCTAAGGCAGTGTTTCTCAACTCCAATCCTCAAGACCCACCAACAGATCATGTTTTCAAGTTTTCCTCAATCTGGTTTTCAGGATTTCCTTAATGTTGTACAGGTGATGGAATTATTCCCTGTCTAACATTGAGGAAAACCTGAAAACATGATCTGTTGGTGGGTCTTGATGGCTGGAGTTGAGAAACACTGCGCTAAGGTAACACTCAGTCTCCACCCTCTACTCAGAGAGACACAGAACAGGGCAAGGAGAGTGGAAAATATGGAACCTCCCACCACACACTTGAGCTAGGAGACACAGCGTCCAAAGTTACGTGGGAACAACTGATGCTGGGGAACCTGGTGTACCGGGACCCCAGAACAGCATCAACACTGGGAGGCAGGACCCTGGGAATGAAGGCCACGAGCAAGTCAGGGACCCATGCCAACACCACTCCCTGGAAGCATAACCTGACCCCCAACAACCAGGGAGCGAATGAAGATCACCCACTGTAGAGCTGGGGCACCGTCAGAAACACAAGGGACAAACATGCTAGGAATGTGGTGGTAAGATCATGATCACTCTCTTTTCTGCCTGACACCAATACAACATTGCAAAAATATAAATTACTAAAAAAAAATTCTAAACTAAAAATTGATGCAGCCTTAGATTGGACTGTGCAGTATAGTTACTACTTAGACTCCATTCATCTGCACATTATTTTGCCACCTATATAAAATTGTTGGTGTACTTTTCATATTATTCTCTTATTACCACCAAATGAGCATTATGAGATAATAATGAATTATATGACTAGGGGCTTGTGTTTCTCAGTTTAATACAAAATATTTTTTTATGTTAGCTTATAAAGAAACTATTATGTAGCAACCTAATTATTTAAATAGTATGTCTCCCAGATATCCTATAAACTCTTGACTCATAAAATATGTCCTGCAGATAACAAATGATTGTACCGTACTATAGTTTCCCAGAAGTTTGCATAATTCCTTTGCTTCATGAAGTGTGAGGATTTATCAGTCAGGTAGTGTAAAATATCCTAATTTACTCAGTGGTTTCCATGCATAATTATTATCTTGCAGTGAGAAAGCAGGTTTAAGAACAAGAATCCTCATTCATCACATAAGAATATAATGATACACAGATTTAGTTCTTAATTTATTTGTGCCACGGGATTTTAATGTGCTCAGCTGCACTTCTGAACTTTTAATACTAACCTGGATTGTTTCACTTCTCTTCTGTTTTGCTCCCTAGAAAACTGCAAAATGAAGTTTCCTATATCACCAATAGCAAATCCTGACTACGGATGTCCACTACAGTACCACATACACAGCTCTGCTACACGCTGCTGCATTTTCCTTCCCTTTCCTTTCTCCTCTCTCCTTTCTCCTTTCTCCTTTTTCCTTTCTCCTATCTCCTTTCTACTGTTTCCTTTCTCCTTTCTCCTGTTTCCTGTTTCCTGTTTCCTTTCTCCTGTTTCCTTTTGCCTTTCTCCTTTCTCCTGTTTCCTTTTTCCTTTCTCCTATCTCCTATCTCCTTTCTCCTTTCTCCTGTTTCCTTTCTCCTATCTCCTATCTCCTATCTCCTATCTCCTTTCTCCTTTCTCCTTTTTCCTTTTTCCTTTCTCCTTTCTCCTTTCTCCTTTTTCCTTTTTCCTTTCTCCTTTCTCCTTTCTCTGTCTCCTTTCTCTTGTTTCCTGTTTCCTGTTTCCTTTTTCATTTCTCCTTTTTCCTTTCTCCTTTTTCCTGTTTCATGTTTCCTGTTTCCTTTTTCCTTTCTCCTGTTTCCTGTTTCCTTTCTCCTGTTTCCTGTTTCCTTTTCATTTCTCCTTTTTCCTTTTTCCTTTCTTCTGTTTCATGTTTCCTTTTTCCTTTCTCCTGTTTCCTTTTTCCTTTCTCCTGTTTCCTGTTTCTTTTCTTTTCTCCTTTTTCCTTTCTCCTTTCTCCTGTTTCCTTTCTCCTGTTTCCTGTTTCCGTTCTCCTTTCTCCTTTCTCCTGTTTACTTTTGCCTTTCTCCTGTTTCCTTTTTCCTTTCTCCTATATCCTTTCTCCTCTTTCCTTTCTCCTATCTCCTATCTCCTTTCTCCTATCTCCTATCTCCTATCTCCTCTTTCCTTTCTCCTTTCTCCTTTCTCCTTTCTCCTTTTTCATTTTTCCATTCTCCTTTCTTTTTTCCTTTCTTTCTTTCTTTCTTTCTTTCTTTCTTTCTATGTGCTTACCTATGAATAAGGACTTTTTTTAAATTGTTTGTCCGAAACGCATCAGGTATTTCTATGCCTGCAGTTTTTTAATATGTAGCGCCTTTTTTCATTTCCTTTTAACAATAATGGAATAAAAGTTTGTTTATTTTATATATACATATTTTGTGCTGGATCTACTCCTTTTCCTCTCTCCTTCCTAGTATAGAGGAGCAAGCTCCACACACCAGCTTCAGACTTGTGTAGTACATGTACAGCAAATGTCGTGAAGGAGTTAAGGAATTTTGAAAATATTTCATGTTACCTTTTCCATTGACTCCGATATAATGTATAGCCTATACAGTGAAGAAATGATGAGATGGATTTATGGTAATATAATAATTACAAACAAAATTATACTAAACAAAAAAAATAGCTTCACTTGTTTATGCTCTGACATGTTGGTAGATTGCACCGTAAAGGTGATGATGCTGAGCTCATCAGAAATCTCTGAGCTATGATCCAGACTGAGACAGTGCCCGTTGTGAGCATTTTATTCATGATCTGTAAATACAAATGTTTCTTTTAACAATAGGAATCTGTTTCTACACTTCCCAGATTGCCTAACAATATGTTAAGCTCACAGGACAAATGATTGTCAAACGAGCAAATGAAACTTTATCAAAACTCTTGACAAGTATTTATGAAATATGTATGAGAAAACAGTGAGCTATATTGATGGCAACTCAGCTTTAATCAAGCATAAGCATATGCAACCAGTTTGTCTCTGCATTGTAGTTATCATACCATAATAATATATGATCATCTCAGAATATGTGAAGCATCTGGTTCTTTCACTGTAATGTTCAATCTCATCATTTCATATACGTATGAAATAAGTTGCCATTTCCAAAATAATGTGTTCCATGATTTCTGTGTATACTGTAACTAGGGTATGCTGACAGGCAGCACTGAAAGGGCTAATCTTCCTCCTGCAGGGGCTTGGGTCATGTGACCTGGCTTTGCTTAGCAAGTGGAAGCTTCTGCAAGTCGCTCCCTTGGGTAGTCCGCCAATAATTGTAGTTTTAAGAGTCACACACGAGTGGGAGGAGCTACTTCTGCTTATACAGAGAAAAATTGAGTCGGTTAGTAGGTGGACATTGGAGGAGGATGGGGAGCTGACAGCCTCCATGCTGGGGAGATTGCTATTGTATCTGGAAATTCAGTTAGAACACTGCATCGGCCTCTGGAAGCCTTCTGACTTCTGAGGAAGTATTGATTTTTTTATCTGCTATACTGAATACATGAATTCACTATATTGTTTACACATCCTGTATATCCCCTCCAGAGCTGTAGAGGACATTGCTGATTTATGGTCTCATTGGTATTTACCATTTAGAAGTGCATCTCAATAAATTAAAATGTCATTAAAAAGTTAATTTATTTCAGTAATTCAAAAATACAATACAAAAATGGATACGCACATATTATATAGAGTCATTACACACAGAGTGATCTATTGCACATGTTTACTTCTGTATTGTTGATGATTATGAAAACCCAAAAGTCATCTCAGAAAATTAGAATAATTACCACAAAAAACCTGTAAAGACTTCCTAAGCATAAAATTGTCCCTTTGTCTGGTTCAGTAGGCTACACAGTCATGGGGAAGAATGCTGACTTGACAGATGTCCAGAAGTCAGTCACTGACACACTTCTCAAGGAGCACGGTCCCCTGAAGAAGTCACCACACGAAACACGTGTTGGGACTGTCCCCTTGTGTACCTGCTTCCCCTGTTACCTTGGTAAGCTCTGGACTGGTCTCTGGTTTTGTGCAATATGGTTATTTTCTAAATGTAGCCGGTATATTGATCTTTTCAGCTGCTGACCTTTCTGGTTACATTAATGTGTTTAGTAACCCTTTCTAGCACTAACCATGCCAGCGAGCTACATATGATTAATCTGGTGTGATTTTGTATGCAGTCACATTTGGGGAATCAATCACCCTCCATGTCTTTGTAACCTTTGTATACTGTTTATATACCCATACCCTGTGTTTTATCATTGCTTGTTCATTAAAGAATCTCTTATTTGCACACTTGTGCTTATGACTATTTCTTAAAGCTTTTTTGGCTATGAGGTATGGAGCAATTTTGGCAAAAATGAATGACTTTGCTTCTTTTTGTATACATATATCTCAAGGAGGGTAAGACACAAAAGGTCATTGCTAAAGAAGCTGGCTGTTCACAGAGTGCTGTATCCAAGCATATTAATGGAAAGTTGAGTAGAAGGAAAAAGTGTGGTAGAAAAAGGCGCACAAGCAACTGGGATAACTGCAGCCTTGATATGATTGTTAAGAAAAAGCCATTCAAAAATTTGGGGGTGATTCACAAGGAGTGGACTGCTCCTGGAGTCAGTGCTTCAAGAGCCACCACACACAGTTGTAGCCAAGATTTGAGCTACAACTGTCACATTCCTTGTGTAAAGCCATGCATGACCAATTGACAACACAAAAAGCGTCCTACCTGGGCCAAGGAGAAAAAGAACTGGACTGCTGCTCAGTGATCAAAAATGTTGTATTCAGATGAACGTAAATTTTGCATTTTATTTTGAAATCAAGGTCCCAGAGTCTGGAGGAAGAGTGAAGAGGCCACAATCCAAGCTGCTTGAGGTCTAGTGTGAAGTCTCCACAATCAGTGATGGTTTGGGGAGCCATGTCATCTGCTGGTGTAGGTTCACTGTGTCTTATCAAGACCAAAGTCAGCGCAGCCGTCTACCTGGAAATTTTAGAGCACTTCATGCTTCCCTCTGCCATCAAGTTTTTAGAGATAAAATTTCATTTTCTAGCAGGACTTAGCACCTGTCCACACTGTGAAAAGTGTTTACTAACCCCAGTATCACTGTACTTGATTGGCCAGGAAACTCCCCTGACCTAAACCGCATAGAGAAGTTATGGGGTATTGTCAAGAGGAAGATGAGAGACACCAGACCCAACAAAGCAGACGAGATGAAAGCTGCTATCAAAGCAATTTAGGCTTCCATAACACCTCAGCAGTGCCACAGGCTGTTCACCTCCATGCCACGTCGCATTGGTGCAGTAATTCCTGCAAAAAGAGCCCCGACCAAGTATTGAGGCATTTACTGTACAGACTTTTCAGTAGGCGCCAACATTTCTGAGTTTAACATAATTTTTCAGTTGGTCTTTTATAATATTAGAATTTTCTAAGATAATAACTTTTGCGGTTTTCATTGGCTGTAAGCCATAATCATCAACATTAACAGAAATAAACACTTAAATATATAGATTACTCTGTTTGTAACCTCTTTATATAATATATGTGTTTGTATTGAATTACTAAAATAAATTAACTTTTTAATGTTATTCTAATTTATTGAGATGCATTTGTATATGTAATGTCTAAGCATCGTGCTCTCATGGTCTCTATGAAAACGGTTTGGTTGTTATTACCTTTTTACTCCAGAGCCTACTACTCTTCTATAGGTCCTGTGAAATGGTATCTATCAACTAATGCAATGGGTAAATTTTGACATAATTTTGCTACAGCAGATTTGAATTCACAAAGTATTTTTACATTATATATTTAATATTATTTTCTGCTAAGCACTTGCACTTTATTTATTTTGTGATTTTTCTGTTGTATGTATATATATATAGATCCGTCATCAAAATATGTAAATACATATCAGTTGTTGGAGGATATAGGTTGTTAAAATCTAAGCCTATTCCTGAAAGTAGATATTATCTTACTTTAAAGTACTGTCAGTAGTGCCTTTCCAAGAATCACCTTGAAGGTCACTGGCA
This sequence comes from Anomaloglossus baeobatrachus, assembly GCF_048569485.1. Lineage (NCBI taxonomy): Eukaryota > Metazoa > Chordata > Amphibia > Anura > Aromobatidae > Anomaloglossus > Anomaloglossus baeobatrachus. The sequence continues at coordinate 105,441,666 of NC_134361.1, forward strand.
ATTAATGTTCCCTGAGGTCCCTTGTACTCAGGAAGGGTGACTAATAGGCGAGAATCAAAAAAGTCATAAGCAGTCCTGTAACTGAGCAGAATAATTTAAGAAAAATGCTTAAAGGGCTTCCTACCTGGAAAAACCTGACACTTCCTTTTTCAATTGGCAACCATAGATTTTTCTAAAATATATATTACTGCTACATTGATGTCTGAAAGAAAAGCACTCAAGGATATAATTTTAAATGATGCAAAATATAATAAATCTAACATTTTTAAACACATTTTAAATAGAGAAAAATAAAAGTTAACTTATTAAAGGGGACTCAATATCAGGATTTCCTCTTAGGAGCTGTTATGAGTCCTCAATCAGCCTCCAAAGACCCTCTTCCCTAAATGCTAAATCTATGTTTAAAAATGTTGCTTAATTCTTCTTGCTCTACAGGACAAGTTTAGGACCGCTGCATATCTATTCTACTGTATACTGAGAGGAGGCCAACAGCAGCTGTCTGATTGATAGCACTTTTGGAGGTGAGGTCCACATGGTAGAGACAGAATTTAATAATTTGTTTAGCACATCCAATACGTGCATGATCTGGTTGACATTAAGGAATTTGGATGTCAGTTCAGCACATTTAACTCCTGTGAGAAAAGAAATATGATTTATCTGTGGAATGTTATTTACAATCCTCATGTTTAAAGTTAGAGATATCCAGCTCTCCTGCCATTCAGTCTTAAAACTCTTCTCCGGAGACCAGTCTTTGGAACTCCACATGGTCCTAAAAGGAAAGGTATAAAAACCAAGCAGAAATAATAAAAAGGTCATAGAGCAGCTGGCACAGCAAACATTGTGACCTTTTATAGCCAGACACCACAGGACTGTCTGTCAGCCATGACACACCCGTGACAGTAGCTCTTTTTCTATGAGTGGTTTCCGGACACTCAAGACAAGGCTGAACCGAATGGGTAGCATGAAATGATTGAACCAACCTTGTGGCATTCACATCCAATGCTGGGACCCACATCGTCTTCTCCAGTTCATAACCCCTCCAGTGCACCACGAATTGAAGGAAATGATGTAGAAAACGAGATTCAACAATTTTAGCTATTTGAAACTCTAAATTGCCATCAACTATGATAGGGGCCGTCGGCAAGGCAGACAGCTCCAAGGATACTATATAGAGAGAAGGTATGCACACCAGTGACTATGTAATGGGAATACATGAAAAGAAGAAACTGCTGTGTGAATACTGACATGAAAAATCCAATAGCTATATGTAAGAATGAAAATGTGAAAATGGAATCTGCATTACTGCCATGAACATATGAATAAAGAGAAATTTTGCTACTGAATTGATCAATGCACTAGAGCCCCAACACTACGCCAAAGTATTTCTCTACGTTGGGGTTCCTAGCTAGTGTGTGTCCTCTCATGCAGTTAAAAAACTTTCCGTGTATGGGAAGCTGAGACCCAGGCTATATATGTGTATAATGTGGACTGGCAATAGTTGTGATGGGGCCGGGTTCACAAACAAAAGACTACAAATCAATTAAGAAATAACGTCTGGAACACCAATTCTGAGTCTGAACTGGGTGGAAAAACCTAAATATCTACACTATACGGAGAGAAGGTATGCACACCAGTGACTATGTAAGGGGAATACATGAAAAGCAGAAACTGCTGTGTGAATACTGACATGTCAAGCTGTGTGATACTGTCTGCACAGCTGTATATCTAATCCTATCCTGTGATACTGTCTGCTGAGCTGTGTATCTAATACTCTCCTGTGTGATACTGTCTGCTGAGCTGTGTATGTAATCCTGTCCTGTATGATACAGTCTGCTGAGCCGTGTATCTAATCCTGTCCTGTGTGATACTCCTGCTGTCCTTGGTGTCACTTTAGACATTTCTGGTCACCAACAAAATGGCTCTGCACTAAGTCCTGACATGTCATTCTCTGTTATCTGTTGTAAACACTCAGATTAGGAGGGGGGAGGCGTGCCATCACACACAGGAGAGTAAACTCCGCCCACTTTTACTGCAGCTGTAATGTGAGCTTTTTCTACAGTAGGATTTCTGTAGGATTTCAGAAGCTGCTCCCCCTAGTGTTTAACAGTGGAAAATATCAAAATTTTAAATTTTTTTATATTTTGCACAATTAAAAACAAGTAATAATATTTAAACAAAACATTTAAACATTATTACTTTACATTGTTTCAGTTATTGAAAAATTTATTTTTTTTGATGATACCTTCCCTTTAAACTTGATATTCCTGGCAGACAACCACACATAGTCATTCACATTTAGGTCCGGACCTGGCAAGCGTTTTTTTGTCAGGCATGCATGTGTATTTGTCTCCAATCAGTTAAAAATTATTCTGAACCCCTTGCCATACAGAAGAGAGCAATGAGGCAAAACTTTCCTTCTCAGGGACTCCCGAATCCCCTTTACCACTAAAGGTAGAGTACAAAATTGCGGATGAAAACTGTATGCACCAAAAAGAGGTGACTTGCCAGTAGACTCCTGATGATGATTGTTAATAGTAAATTTGGCTAACAGTAAGTGACATGCCCTATCCTCCTGGTTCTTGGAGACACAAGATAAGATCTGAGGTAAGTTTCCAAATTTTGATAAGTGCTCTTGGTCTGACCATTTGACTAAGAGTGAAAGGCAGAAGAAAAAGACAACAGCACCCCCAGTCGAGCACAAAATGCTTTCTAAAACTTGGAAAAAACCTGGGTTCCCTAATCTGAGACCACATCAGAAAGAACCCTGTAAAGCTTCACAATCTCATTAATGTACACCTGAGCTAGAGTCTTGGCTTTCAGACCTGCCGGTAACGCAATGAAATGTACCATCTTACTGAGCCTATCCACAACCACTACAACCACAGTTTTACGTGCAGACAAAGGTAGGTCAGTAATGTAATCCATGGGCAAAGGAGTCCAAGGTCTACAGGGGATAGCCAATGGCAGGAGAGAACCAGATGACCAAGTATGTGTAACCTTGGAACATGTGCAAATACTGAAATACTGAAAGCACATAGTCAACCACATCTTTATGTAACCCTGGCCACCAAAAGTGACGAGAAAGGAGGTTTGAGGTTGTTTTACTTTCCGGATGACCACCAAGTGGCAGCTGAGCACCAGATGTATCTTTTGGCTTTTAAATTAAAGGGCAGGCTCCAATAAAATTATCCTCTTTACCACAAAAAAAAGTTTTTATAGTGGATCTCAGTGTAAACATGTGAAGTAGCGGCTCTCCCTAAATGCATTGGCTCCTCCAAACCCATGAGTGATGCTTCTCCTACAGATTTCCACCTCAACAATGGAGTGCTGGCCTGAGGGAGGGTCTCTGGGGAAAGTGGTCTCACTAGTCTGTCTCAAAGGCATCTATCCATACTTATAGACACAGACTTGGCGACCTCCAAAATCTCATAAATCACCAAGGCATCCTTCAACCTATCTGAAAGTCCCTGGCAAAACTGACTTGTAAGAACTGGGTCATTCCACTTGGTGTTGGATGCCCATATATGAAAATCAGAGAAATAAGTCTCCGCCAACTGTCATGACAATTTGTTTGCTGATTTCACTAAAAGTAGAGACAATCTGTTTGAATTATATGCTGTGCTTATATAAGACAGCAAGTTCAGCCAAAATTAAAATTCAAGAATAGCACAAGATTTTTTAAAGTTTTAGTGTTTGTATACCAGTTTTAACCAGTCCAACAACTTTTTAAAAAATGGGCACATTGAAATTGAATTGCATTGGATCTCTGCAAAAGATATATTTAGCAAGGGTCATCTACCCATACAGTGGTGTGAATAAGTGTTTTCCCCTTTCCTGATTTCTTATTCTTTTGCATGTTTGTCAAACTTAAATGTTTCATATCACCAAACAAATGTTAATATTAGACAAAGATAACACAATTAAAAACAAAATGCAGTTTTTAAATGAAGGTTATAAAGGGAAAAAGTAATTCAAACCTACAGGGCCCTACATGAAAATGTGATTGCCCCTAAACTTAATAACTGAATAATTGGTTGGGCCAGCAACAACAGCAATCAAGCGTATGTGACAATTGGCAATGAGTCTTTTACAACGCTCTTGAGGAATTTTGGCCCTCTCATCTCTACAGAATTGTTGTAATTCAGCCATATTTGAGGGTTTCTGAGCATGAATCACCTTTTTAAGGTCATGGCACAGTGTCTCAATTAAATTAAGGTCAGGACTTTGACTAGGCCATTACAAAGTCTTAATTTTGTTTTCCTTAAAATATTCAGAGGTGAACTTGCAGGTGTGTTTTGATTCATTGTCCTGCTGCATAACCCAAGTGCGCTTCTGCTTGAGGTCATGAACAGATGGCCAGACTCCAGGATTTTTTGTCAGTCAGCAGAATTGATGGTTCCATTTACCACAACAAGTCTTCCAGGTCTTGAAGCAGCAAAACAGCTCAAGACCATCACACAACCACCAACATATTTTACTGTTGGTATGATGTTCTTTTACTGAACTTCTGTATTACTTCTACACCAGATGTAATGGGAAATAAAGCTTCCAAAAAGTTCTAGTTTTGTCTAATCAGTCCAGAGTATTTTTCCAAAAGTCTTGGGGATCATCTAGATGTTCTCTGGCAAAACTGATACATGCCTTAATGGGGTTTTTTTTTACTCAGCAGTGAGTTTTTGCCTTGGAACTCTGCCATGCAGGCCATTTTTGCCCAGTATTTTTCTTATGGTAGAGTCATGAACGCTGACCTAAACTGAGGCAAATGAGGCCTGCAGTTCTTTGGATGTTGTTGTGGGGTTTTTTGTGACCTCTTTAATGAGTCATTGCTGGACTCTTGCATTAATTTTGGGTAGCTGGACATTTCAAGGAAGATTTACCACTGTTTCATGTTTTTGTCATTTGTGGATAATGCCTCTCACTGTGAGTCTCTGGAGTCCCAAAGCTTTAGAAGTGGCCTTCAACCTTTTCCAGACTGATAAATCTCAATTACTTTGTTTCTCATTTGTTCCCCAATTTCTTTGGATCGCGGCATGATGTCTAGCTTTTGAGGATCTTTTGGTCTACTTCATTTTGTCAGGCAGGTCCTATTTACAGCGCTATGCAGAAGTTTGAGCACCACTGGTCAAAATTACTGTTATTGTGAACAGTTAATCAAGTTGAAAATGAAATGATCTCTAAAAGGCATAAAGTTAAAGATGACACATTTCCTTTATATTTTAGGTAAGAACAAAAAAAATATTTTCATCATTAACATTTTCAAAACTACAAAAATGAAAATGGGCCAATGCAAAAGTTTGACACCCTTGGAGATTTGTGTACTCAGATAACTTTGACTATCATTTCAGACCTTAATTAGCCTGTTAGGTTTGTGGCTTGTTCATTATCATAGTTAGGAAAGGGCAGGTGATGCAAATTTCACAGCTTTATAAAAACCCAGCTTCCTCTAACCTTGTGCAAATAAAACCACAGCCATTGGGTTTTCAAAGCAGCTGCCTAGCACTCTGAAAATCAAAATGGTGAAGACCCACAAAGCAGACGAAAGCTAAAAGAAAATAGCAAAGCGTTTTCAAGTTGCCGTTTCCTCAGTTCGAAAAGTAATTCAGAAATGGCACTTACAGAAACAGTGGAGGTCAGGATAAGGTCTGGAAAACCATGCAACATTTCTGCAAGAGCTGCTCGTAGGATTGCTAGAGTGGCAAATCAAAACCTTCACTTCGCTGCAAAAGTCCTTCAGGAAGATTTAGCCGACTCTGGAGTTGTGGTACATTGTTCTACTGTTCAGAGACGCCTACAGAAAAATGGCTTTCAAGGAAGAGTCATCTGAAGAAAAACTCTCCTGCGTCCAAACCATAAAATTTAGCATCAGAAGTATGCAAAATAACATCTAAACAAGACTGATGTATTTTGGAAACAAGTTGTGTTAACTGATGAGATTAAAATAGAACTCCTTGGCCACAATGATGAAACCAAATGTTTGGGAAAAAAAGGAGACAGAATGTCATGACAAGAACATCTCGCCAACCATTAAGCATGGGGGTGGATTAATCATGCTTTGGGTTGTGTTCTATCCAATGGCACTGGGAACATTTCACGGGTAGACAGAAGAATGGATTCAATTAAAGTTTAACAAATTCTTCAAGCAAACATAACACCATCTGTAAAAAAGCTGAAGTTGAAAAGAGGATGACTTCTACAAATGGATAAGGATCCTAAACACAATTCAAAATCCACATTAGCCTATGTCAAAAGGTACAAGCTGAAGGTTTTACAATGGCCCTCACAGTCCCCTGATCTGAACATCATTGAAAATCTGTGGCTAGATCGCAAAAGAGCAGTGCATGCAAGAGGGCCCAGGAATCTTACACAACAAGAAGACTTTTCCAAGGAAGAAAGCATGAAAATCCCTTAAACAAGAATTGAAAGACTCTTGGCTGGCTACAAAAAGCATTTACAAGCTTTGATACTTGCCAAAGGGGGTGCTACAGGGTACAAACCATGCAGGGTACCCAATATTTTGCATTGGCCAACTTTATTTTTTGTTGTGAATTTAAAAATGTAAAAAATATATATATTTTTTTGTCTAAAATGCAAAGGATATGTGTTAAACTTAACTTTATGGCTTTTACAGATAATTTCATCTTCAACTTACTTAATTGTTCAGAATATCAGAAAACTTGACCAGGGGTGCTCAAACTTTTGCATGCCACTGTAAGTGATGTCTTGATTGAGAACAGGTGTGGCAGTAATCAGGCCTGTGTGAGGCTAGTAAAAGTGCATTCAGCTTCCAAAAGATGTGATAAACAATAGTTAATTTATGTTTTCAGAGGGGAGGGGGAACAATTACTTTTTTCACACAGGGCCCGGTAAGTTTGGATTTCTTTTTCCCTTTAATAATAATAAAGACCTTTTTTTCTAAACTGTATTCAGTCTTTATTTGTGTTATCTTTGTCTAATATTTAAATATGTTTGGTGATCTGAAATATTTAAGTGTAACAAACATGCAAAAGAATAAAAAAACTAGGAAGGGGCAATGACTTTTTCACACCACTTTGTATACGCCTCTGTTTCTATGTGTAAAAACATGCTGTCAGACTCTCTTTAAACATTTACAATGTTTTAGCAATTTAGAATATCCAAAAAGTTAAAATATAATTGTACATGTCCCAACACAAATTTTACCTTTTAGCTTTTGATACAACAGGAGATTTTCATGAAACGTCAATGCATTTTCCCACAATTTTAATGTTTTCTTTTACATAAAGTTTCTAATTATTTCTTTACTCACAATTATTAATGACCTTCATGATATTGCAGCTCTGCAACTTCAATTTAGATGTTTGCCTGATATTTATCTCACATAGCTCCAGATGGTATTGTAGTTTCATAGCTCATCAAAATCCAAATGGTCAATAAATCATGTACTGCTCTATAATTGATTATAAGCAAATTATTAAAGTACTTTTGAAAATGGAAAGTTTATTTAGACATCTTAATATATGGCTGCTTTTATAATCATACATTTATAATTTTTTTTACATTTTATTTTAATATGATGACATTTTAGATATTTTTTTACTTTCACTTAAATAATGCAAATACAGTTAGGTCCAAAAATATGTGGACAGTGACACAAGTTTTGGTATTTTAGCTGCTTACCAAACCATAGTAAAGATATAGTTATATCATCAATTTGCATATGGCTACAGGCTGCAGCTCCCAGCCATGTACATTATTTTGGCACTGTATCAAAATAAGAGGGACCACATGCAGCTTTTTTAAGTATTTAAATCAATAATTAAAAAAAGAAGCATGCGCTCACCTCCAATTTTGATACCCAGCAAAAATAAAGCCGATAGCTGGGGGCTGGTATTCTCAGGCTGGGAACGCCCATGGTTATCGGTCCCCCCGGGCTAAAAATATCAGCCCAAAGGTGCCCAGAATTTTCGCATCCATTAGATATGACAATCCCGACACTTTACCTGGATCATCCAGATTGCCCAGGTGTGGTGGCAATTGAGGCAATATAAAGGTTAATGACAGCCATGATTTTTCAAAAATCACAGCTGCCACCAAACCCTGGATTAGTATAAAAAAACACAGAAAAAGCCTTTATTTTAAATAAATAACCACCATCTTTTACCAATTTATTAACCCTCCAAACACCCCCACAGGTCCGACTTAAGAGGTTCCCCGACTCTGCTAGATCCAGAGTCTGGAATAACTAATTACATGACTTGTCACTACAAATTCTGTTAAATACTGACTGCAGCTTGGGGACTCGGTGATGAGAAGTGGTGACATCAGTCAGGTCAGCAAGGGTCACACTTAGGGCTCCCCGCTGCTCTTAATGAAAGTGGAACCTGCTGCTAGATTGCCATGTGGTCATGTCCCACAATCCAGCAGCGGGTTACAATTTTACTGAAGGCAGTTGGGAGGCTCAGTGTGACCTTTGCTGACCTTACTACCAGATTGTCGTAATGCTGTGGTGCTGTTTCAAACAATCCGATAGTCCAGCAGCTGTGAGGGCCAGAAACCTTAATGGAGCCTTTAAGAGATCCTTTAAGTTTTTGAGAGTTCTAAGGTGTTGTGACACCTGGAGACTGTGAACTCTGGTAACAGAAATCCGGGCTCCAGATGTCCCAGCAGCTGGGAATTGAAGGAACATTAAAGGCTCTCTTAAATTCTCCTTTAAGGTTTCCTGGCCTCACAGCTGCCAGGAGACCTGGTGGCTGTGAGGTCCACTAACCTTTAGATCAACAGAACTCACAACCACATGATCTCGTGGCAACTGTCAACCTAGTAACTTTGAGTGAGCCTTTAAGTTTTTGGAGTTACCAGCTGTTGTGACACCTGGAGGCTGTGAACTTTGGTAAAAGATCACAGTCTCCAGATGTACCAACATCTGGGAACTCCAAAAAACTTAATGGCTCTCTTAAAGGCTCTGTTAAAAATTCCTTTACAGTTTCCGGGCCTCTCAGCTGTGGGAGATGAGGTGGCTGTGAGCTACGATGACCTTTAGCTTACCAGAGCTCATAGCCACTGGGTCTCCAGGAAGCTGTCAAGCCAGTAACTTTAAGGGAGCCTTTAAGAAAGCCTTTAAGTTTTTTGGAGATCCCAGCTGCTGTAACACCTTGAAGCTGCAAAATCTGGTAACAGAACAAAGCCTCCAGGTGTCCCAACATCTGGGAACTCCAAGACATTTAAAAGTTCTCTTAAAGGCTCTTTTAAAGTCTGTAGGGCATCACAGCTCCCAGGAGACCTGGTGGCTGTGAGCTCCGGTAACCTTTAAAAAAAAGGCACCTTTGAAAGGATATATGTCCGACGCACGCACATGTGCAAGTATCTTTGGGCACAGAAATATGGCCACATAAGATGGGTATGGGCCATACTCGATATTCCTCACCAGACTCCCCTGATGATTGCCTTCCATGAAACGCGTTGGGAGTGAGTGTCTGCCCTAATATATGGATTTGACCCCCCCGGCATTACTATTGTGGGATTTGAAGAGCTGGTGGACAGCCCCCTGAAAAAGCCCTTGTTTTGGTGGTCCTTCTTCATGTCGCCCCTCCTATATATCTGCTGGACCGGGTAAGATCATTCCCTTAAGGGATCTATATGTGACACCCATTTGTCCACCTGTATACACTATAGACACATTTCATTATGCTGGTAACATATCCAGTCTCATGAATGAATAAGGTTGTGTGTCAGTCCATAGTCAGGATATACCTTGGTAGTTAGTTATTGGTGGCATCCTCAAGTAAGTTTTGAGGCTAGTTTTGCCACACTCTATCACCAGGGCCAATATGACTTGGTTTGCTCTTCTTTGTGTCCCTGCGGTCAGCAGGATTTTAATCACTATTGTGGTTTTGGTTTTTACTCACCCTTAGTGAGCCTAGGTTCACTTTTTACTAGCACGCTAAATAAAAGTTATATTTTAGGTCTTCTATTTCTGCACCTATTTTGCTTGGATTCAGCTATTTGCTCCGGTAACCTTTAGCCACTGGGTCTCGCGGCTGCTGTCAACACAGTAACTTTAATGGAGCCTTTAAGACAGCCTTTAAGAGAGCCTTTAGGTTTTTTGGGGAGTTCCCACCTGTTGTGACACCTGGAGACAATTAACTCTGATCACAGCCTCCAGATGTCATACTAGCTGGTAACTTCAAGAAAATTAAAGGCTCTCTTAAAGGGTCTTTTTAGGTCTTGTCTCCAGGGCCTCACAGCTGCCAGGAATAATCCAAACCCGTATATTTCACTATTCGCCTATCTCAAGTAAAAATTTCTTTTGGTCTTCTTAGGTTTTCCATCCTAGGTTATCTCAGCTGTTCTGATTTTTCCACTCCACTCTGCTAAAACTACTCATTCCTGAGCTGGGGTAAATGCCAGTGATAGCTTGCTGTATCTTGGGCTTGGTGGAGAGGTGTAAGCTGTGAACAAAGAAGTTGTTTAAGAGCTGTGTCTGGGGATAGCTACTTTGATCTTTTGGTGTCTTCCCATCCTTTACTCCCTTTTACGTTTTTTCTGACTGATCCTTTCCATTGACGCCTTCCTGTATTTTGCTGTGCATTGCTGTTTTTTTACCCTAGTTTGTCTCTTCTCCTTTGTGTCTTTATCCCAGAGTGGGACTAGTGTTCCTGCTGCCCTGTGCACTACTCAGGGTTGTGCTCAGACAAAAGAGGATAGGAACATGATTGCTGTATGGGGTAAAATAACTTATCTATGTATGTCAGGCAGCTCAGGAATGCTCAGGGTAAGATTCAGGGATTGGCCTTCCCCATTCTTGTCTAGTGGCCGTTCCTCTCTACCTCCCGTTAGGCCTTATGCCCACCAGCCCCTTCGTGGAGCATGTCAACTAGGAGCTTACCTAGAGTGGTACCTGATGACTATTATCCAGACTGGCAGACTGCTCTGCAATCGTATCATGCAGTTAATCATTTCAGAAGTGAGTTCACCAGCAGTCACAGTTGGTACCATGGGAGCCCTCTTCTGTGAACACCGGTGACCTGACTTACATCCCTGCTTCTCACAGTTGGGGGCTCCTCCACCGGCCTCAGTGTGTCCTGGAGGCTGCAGTGACCAGTCACATTTTCTAACATCACTGAACACCACAGCCTCTGAATGTGGCAGAGTCAAGGATTGTCATCACTGTGGATTATGTAAGACCAGGGGGGGTGTTTATGTGAATAATGTGGTTAACAAATGGGTGAAAAAAAGGTGTCTGTGATTTTTATTTCAAATAAAGTTTTGTTCCTGTGTTTGTGTTTTTCTTTTTTTGACTCACAGGATTAGTAATGGGAGTGTCTCACAGATGTATCTCCATTACTAATCTAGGGCTTGATGGCTGGTTTGATTTTTGATAAATCACAGCTATAATTAACCCCATATATTACCTCAATTGCAAACGCACCAGGACAATCGAAATGAGCCAGATAGGCACCAGGATTGGAGCATCTTATGTGATGCACCAATTCTGGGGCTGCTGTGGGCTGCTGTTTTTAGGCTAGGAAGAGCCACTAACTATGCCTATTCCCACGCTGATAATACCAGCACTCAGCTGTCTGCTTTACTTTGGCTGGTTATCAAAAATGGGGGGACCCCATGTCGTTTTTTTAAATGTAATTAATTAATTAATTAATTAATTAATAATGAAAAAAAGGTGTAAGATCTCAATTTTTGATAACCAGCCAAGGTAAAGCCAATAGTTCTCTGTTTTACCCTTGTTTGTTACCAAAAACAGAGCAGAGGCCCGCATCATTTTTTTTTCATTATTTTTTTTCCATGTGGTTTGCCGGCCAATCACATGCATGCCAATACTTGACATGGCTGTAATGAGGCCAAAGTTGCCCACACCAATAAAGCTTGCTGATTGGAAGCTGTGCAGAGTTATCACAAGCTTTATTCAGATGAGAAACCCAAACAGGAAATGGGTGTACAGGTAAAAGTCTATATTTTGGTCCGAGATCCGAACACCCAGTGTTTGGCACAAACCCTGAACTTTACAGTTCGAGCTCACACATCCCTAATCATTACTACTAGCAAAAATGAAAAATATAATTTTTGATTACTTGAGCAAAAAAGAGCAAATCTGTTCCCAAAATAGGTTGCCTTTGTATGCAGCTGCTTAACAATGCATTGATATGGAAATGATGAATAAACATTGTAATTTTAATCTGTTTTAATAGATCTTTTTAACTACCCTTTGTTTATTTTATCTTCTATGCTTTTAAAAAATATAGCCATCTCTGCGTATGGGCATCATAAGTTTGTGATGGCATCATAATGTGGGCTGCAACCGTATGATGTTCATTCTAGACCCAGACATCTGGCCATGACTAGGCATGGGAAGTCCAACTGCATAAGCTTCTTAATGTAGCAAAGTTGTGACGTCACCACATGCCTCGTCGTAACCTTATAACAGGCATATGGAAGCATAGGGTTTCAAACTCCAGAACGTAATAAGGAACATTCAATTTGCAGAGAATAAATTTGCTGCAAATTGAGTGTCCTGGTAAAATCAGCACACTTTTGTAAATTTGACTCTTTAGATCTGCTCATCTCTAGTAAATACACAATGTTTTCCTTTGAGTTGCAGCCAAATAGCCTAATATACCTACAGTTACTTATTTAATTTGTGTTTTATAATAGGAAAACATTTTTAAAAACAATAAAGTATTTGATCCTTTGAGCATAGCACCTGGGTAAGATCTATATTTCAACATATCAGTATAATATCAGGTTATCTATGGTTACCAGGAGGATCCGCAGTACACATTCTTCCAAGTTTCCAATGTTATTAGGGCATTACTGATCCAGGTGAATCTATTGGTACATAAATTTGGTCTTATATTTCCAACCTATGGCCCTGCCTGTAAAGTGCTCATCTCTCTTTTTTTCGAAAATGCATTAACTGTTTTGTTTTCACCAAATATCCTGTCATAAATGTGCATGACCGGATAAGGAGAGAGAGTAATCAGGGGCCCTGCACTTACCCGCAAGCTACGCAGGTACGCTGAGCTGACCCTCAAACCAGGATTACATTTTAAGATAGCTACGTCTGAGCTCCCAACCTTTCCCTATCTCCTATCCTGGCCCTGATGGTAATGTCCCCTCCACACCCACCATCCAAGGGAACAGATCAGGAAAAACCCCACAAATGAAAACAACAGGCAAGGGGGTAATAACAATACTCAAGCCCCAACAAACAACGGGGAAACACACTGGGTGAACAGGTACCGAGAAGGGTAAAGGGAAAGTTCCAACACCAGGGAAAACTTCCACATGACCAAACACCAAGCAACCGTGGAAGCAAGGAATGTGTGCATGCATCCATCCACCTCCGGGCAAAGCTCCATAATGTTTTGAATAATCGGCACCCCTTGCTGAAGGCAGAGAGTTTTTATCCAGACCGGAAGTGGACATCAGCAAGAACAGCTGAGCTGCAATCGGGAGTCTGTTGCAGCAGAACTGCCATTAACCTCTCGTGTACACAAAGAAATAAACACGTTTAAAGTGTGTATGGTCTAGGATGGTATGAGAGGAAAACCAAGCCTGAGCCTATCACAAACACTCTAAAAGAGAAGATAGTGACAGTAACTATCCTTTAAGAAAAGGCATCAAGATTCTCAAGACCAACACCAATGCAAATAACACAAGAAAAAAACTCCACAAAAAATTGCGACAACCACCAACAATGTGAACAGGTCCAGTCCAACATAAAGTGCATGCAGATACTTAAGAGAAAAACCAAACTTCAGCCAGTCACAAACACTCAAAAAGAGAAGACTGTGACATAGCCTCAGTGCTGCATCCTTTACTATCCAGAAATCCCAAACTGAAGTCACAATTTCCTCTCTTGCTTTTGTAAGTTTTCACCACCATTGCTGAAAGGACCTTGTACCAGTATTAAATAAAGTACTTTACTCCTGATTTTATTTGCGGTTCTAAAATATTTCGCTCTCGTGCCTATTTCTGGCTGTGTTATTGCAAACAGTAGTTTTTGATGTTCTCTTCCTGTTTTTATTTGATTTGTTTTATTTGATGGAATTTGACATTTACACAAAATCATGAAAGTTAGGTATCTGACTTATTCTTTTCTATCTTGTAGGCATGAAAAGTTGATTCTATGAAATACAATATGTGCACTCCAGAAGAATTTTAAGTATCACCCAGCTTCACAATTTTCAAAATACTTATTCGGTAGTCATCAGCCTGGGGAACAAGTTACAATAAGTTGGTATATTCATTGGTTTCCATTTTCTTTGCCATTGTACCTAACATATGAGCTATATTGGTCTTTTTCATCCCGCTGATATCCTGAGGTCCCCTATTATCATGTTAAAAATGGCAAATCAAAACTGATTCCCTAAGGCTGCTTTCACACATCCGGTTTGAGCAGTGCGGCTCAATCTGGCTGTGAAACCTATGCAATGGATGCGGCGAAAACACCGCATCCTTTGCATAGGTTTTTACATGCGGCCCATCCGGTTTTTGCCACTTGCGGCAGGCTACTGAGCATGCGCAGTGGCAAAAACTGCATGCGGTGGCCGGATGCGGTTTTTGCCGCATCGCGCCGCATCCGGCATCCCTAGGCATGCATAGGAAAATGCGCCGCATTGGCCCGATGAGGCGCGATGCGTTTTTTTTTGCCGCACAAAAAAGCGTGCCAGGCAACGTTCCATTCGGCCGCCGCATCGGGTAAATCTGCCGCATGCGGCAAAAACCGGACGGAACGCAAGCCCATGCAGCACAATGCGGCACTGTTAGTCTATGCAAAAAAAACGCAACCGGCAGCAAAAAAAAACCTGTTGCGTTTTTTATGCAAAGTGCCTGATTGTGCCGCACAAGAAAAACCGGAGGTGTGAAAGCAGCCTAAACAGCTCATTTGATTAGCATGTACCAGGATACAAATCAAAGAATTATCATATTATATAATCTGCATAGTCAATATTGTAAAATAATGTATTGAAAAGTAATCAAAAAGTTATATTTAGCCCAAAATGATACAAAAAAATCAACTTATTCCATAAAAAAACAACACCACATAAAGTATCCATTGACTGAAAGAAAAATTATGGCTGCTAAAACTATGGAAGCATAAAAACTATTTTTTAAAGTGTTTTTATTGAATAAAAACAAACAAGTAATAAAACTGTAATTATTGCAATGGTATCAAGCCAGGAAATAAAGGTAACTTAATTTATACTAAACAGTTAGGCCATGCGCCCACGGGAGAAAGTAACCGCGGATTTTGCCATGGAAAACCAGCGGATTTTCTAGATTTTCCAGATAAATCCGCGAGTTTACACAGGTACAGACACTCCCCATGTTATCCTATGGGATTTGGGGAGTGCTGTATCAATGCTGCGGTATTTGGGGCTGCGGAAAATGCTACGGATTTTCCGCAGCCGCACGGAATTTCATGTCCATTATTCATGCGGAACTATCTGCGGAATTCCCGCTCCTCTACTATGGAGATAAAGGCCAGGACTTCTACAGGAATTCCACACTGTTTCTGCAGGTTTACCGTAACAACTCCGCATATATACCACAGCAATGGATAGCTGCGGGTTCCAGGGAGTTGCTGCGTGAACCTGCGGAAATACCTGCAGAAAAGTCCGCAGGTATGATTTCCCGTGGGCACATGGCCTCAATGCCATAAATACATAACATCAAAAGAGAGCACAAATTACCAAAACTGCTATATTTTTCCCTTCCCCAGCCTAAAGTTAATAAATAAATGAATAACGTCATCAATACATTCAAAATTATTAAATACAACTTAACAAACCAAAATGAAGCACTCTGGTACCAGTCAGCTTGCTCTCCCATACACATTAGACTGTCGGCTAAACTTGTCGATATAGGCAGGTTTCGCCATATTGGTGTAAGGTGTATGGCTAAGTTACAGTCATTAGGTTATTAAATCCCAGTCAGTCATAGGAAAATCATGGCAAAAAAGACTTAAAATATACTATAATGAAAACAAAATAAACATTTATTAAGTCCTATATATAGTGTGTCCACTTGCACATACTCTGAAAAAAATAAGTTAAATTGGAGAGAATTTCACACAAAACTCAATGAAACACATCCATTTATGGCAATTACTAGAAGGCGGCCCGATTCTTCGCATCGGGTATTCTAGAATTTACGTATTGTGTAGTTAATGTATGATTATTGTTATATATATATATATATATATATATATATATATATATATATATATATAGAAGTTGTTGTCTGTAGTTACCAAGTATTTGTGTAGGGCGCTGTACATGTTCTGGGTGTTGTCTGGGTGTGGCGGGGGGTGAGAGCGGTGTTGTATGTGTGTTACGTGTGTTGCGTTGTTTGTGGAGCGCTGTGTGTCTGTAGCGTTGTGTGTGTGTGTGTTGCACGGTTTGTGTGGGTGTGGTATGTTTTGGGGGGAGGTATGTTTTGTGCAATGTGTGTGTGTTGCGTGGTATGTGCGTATATTTATGTATGCCGCGGTGTTTGTGTGTTGGGTGTTGTGTGTGTGCAGCGTTGTCTGTGTGTGTGGGTGTCTGTGTAGGGCGGTGTTTGTCGTTCCCAGTGTGTGTGTGGTGTGTTGTGTGTGTGTGTGTGTGTTGGGGGGAGGTGTGCACTCCCATCGTGCTCCATCCCCCATGCTGCGCACCCCCCATCGTGCTCCATCCACCATGCTGCGCACTCCCAAACGTGCTCCATCCGCCATGCTGCGCACTCCCAAACGTGCTCCATCTACCATGCTGCGCACTCCCAAACGTGGTCCATCCGCCATGCTGCGCACTCCCAAACGTGCTCCATCCGCCATGCTGCGCACTCCCAAACGTGCTCTATCCGCCATGCTGCGCACTCCCAAACGTGCTCCATCCGCCATGCTGCGCACTCCCAAATGTGGTCCATCCGCCATGCTGCGCACTCCCAAACGTGCTCCATCCGCCATGCTGCGCACTCCCAAACGTGCTCCATCCCCCATGCTGCGCACTCCCCATCGTGCTCCATCCCCCATGCTGCGCACCCCCCATCGTGCTCCATCCCCCATGCTGCACCAGCATCAGCCTCTCTGCCCCCAGCATCAGCCTCTCTCCTCCCAGCATCAGCCTCTCTCCTCCCAGCATCAGCCTCTCTGTCCCCAGCATCAGCCTCTCTGTCCCCAGCATCAGCCTCTCTACTCCCAGCCTCAGCCTCCCCCAGCATCAGCCTCTTCTCTCTCAGCCTCCCCCCTCCCAGTCTCCCTCCTCCCAGCCTCCCCCAGCATCAGCGTCCCCCTCCCAGCCTCCCCCAGCATCAGTCTCCCCCTCCCAGCCTCCCCCAGCATCAGCCTCTCACCTCCCAGCCTCCCCCAGCATCAGCCTCTCTCCTCCCAGCCTCGCCCAGCATCAGCCTCTCTCCTCCCAGCCTCCTCCAGCATCAGCCTCTCTCCTCCCAGCCTCCCCCAGCATCAGCCTCCCCCTCCCAGCCTTCCCCATGATCAGCCTCTCTACTCCCAGCCTCCCTCCTCCCAGCCTCCCCCAGCATCAGCCTCCCCCTCCCAGCCTCCCCCAGCATCAGCCTCTCTCCTCCCAGCCTCCCCCAGCATCAGCCTCTCTCCTCTCAGCCTCCCCCAGCATCAGTCTACACCCTCCCAGCCTCCCCCAGCATCAGCCTACCCCAGCATTAGCCTACCCCAGCATCAGCCTACACCCTCCCAGCCTCCCCCAGCATCAGCA
The DNA here is from genome assembly GCF_048569485.1 of Anomaloglossus baeobatrachus. Classification (NCBI taxonomy): domain Eukaryota; kingdom Metazoa; phylum Chordata; class Amphibia; order Anura; family Aromobatidae; genus Anomaloglossus; species Anomaloglossus baeobatrachus. Next base: position 105,459,374 of record NC_134361.1, read on the forward strand.
CCCCAGCATCAGCCTACCCCAGCATCAGCCTACCCCAGCATCAGCCTCTCTCCTCCCAGCCTCCCCCAGCATCAGCCTCCCCCTCCCAGCCTTCCCCAGGATCAGCCTCTCTCCTCCCAGCCTCCCCCAGCACGCCGTGCTCCTCTGCCGACACTCACAGATCCGATTGCATACACTCACACACACACACTCACACATCTGAACATACTCACACACATCCGATCGCATACACTCACACACACACTGAAGATATCGCACATACACGCTCACACTCACAACATCCGGAGATACCACATGATTCTGGCCATGTGATCCTCCGGCAGGTCCTGGAAGGTCACTCCACAGTATCACCGCCGAGAAGCAAGCAATATCCCAGGATGTTGTGAGTGTGTGGATGCGATGTGATGTGTGTGTGAGAGTGAGTGTGATCTGATGTGAGTGTGTGTGTGTGTGTGTTGTTATGTGTGTGCGTGTGTATGTTCCGCCACTGCAGGACCTTGATGCGCTGGTAACTATGCTACCATGGTTACCAGCGTATCCCGTCCCCCGCTCGCACGGGAGCCCACACCAGCATACGGCGGCAACCCCAGCAATGCGAGGGTATGTGTCGGCTGGGTTGGCGGCGTACGCTGATGTGGGCTCCCGGGGGTACAGTACTCACCTGGGAGTCGTGGCTCCGTGTCGGTTCGGGGAATGCGTGTGAGGGGGAAGGGCTAGAGCGAGCGTGCATTGCGTGAGGGGGGCGGGGCGTGGCCAAGTTGCCAATGCGTGCAGGGTGCCGGGGCAAGAGGCCAATCCGTGTGGGGGGCGGAGCCTGGGCGAGCGGCCGGCCAATCCATGTGTGGGCGGAGCCTGGGCGAGCGGCCAATCCGTGCGGGGGGCGGGCCCATGGCGAGCCCAGCAGCCAATCAGCTTTGTGTCACCGTAAGGACACAATTTTGGAGAAAGACAGACAGATAGACAGACAGACAGACAGAATAAGGCAATTATATATATAGATTATTATTCCAAGATCTATTTATTAAAATTAACTGTTAAATCAACTTTGTTCATGGGAAAACCCCTTCACCGCCCAGTAACTTTCCATTTTTTTGTTTTAGTTTTTCTTCCTCCTTTTCCAAAACCATATTTTTTTTGTCAAAATTGCAAAATGAGGGATTGCTTTTTTGTGGAGTGAGTTGGACTTTTGAATGACACCATGCATTCTGACAAGTATTGTACTGGAAAATGAGAAAAACAATTGCAAAAAAAATGCACTCTCAATATTGTTTTTGTTTATTTAGCATGTTTATTATATGGCAAAACTGGCCTAGGAATATGATTTCCCGAGTCAGTATGGGTTCGTAGATACCAAATATGTATTGTATTTCTTTTATCTAAGTGGTGAAACAAAGCTCAAAAATTTGGCAAAAAAAAAATTGTGCTTTTGTCACCATTTTCCAAGACCCATAACATTCTCATTTTTTGGCATCTGGGGCACAGTCATGACTTATTTTTTGCATCTTGTGCTGATGTTTTTAATTATAACATTTTTGCATAGATGCAATATTTTGATTGCCTGTTTTGCATTTTATTGCATTGTTGTGGCAACCAAAAAAAGTAATTTTGGCGTTTTTATTTTTTTCTCACTATGCCCTTTGCCAATCAAATAAATTTATTTTATATTTTGATAGATCTGGCATTTCTGAATGAGGCATTATCAAATATGTTTTTTTTATTATTATTTTCAATGAGGGAAAATTGGAATGTTTTGAACTTACGTGTTTTTATATTTTTTCATATGTTCCAAAACGTTTAACTTTTTATTGATTTTACTAGTCTTGAAGTCTGCACTGTCCAATTGCTTATGCTGTTTAAAGCAATGTTTCAGCATCCCTCTGAACAGCATAAATGCTGATCTCCACTGAATGCCGCCACTTAGCCACCATTCACTGGAACTTCGTCATGACTGGCTGATCCTTGGCAGTCATGAAAACCCACCGACGCAGTATGACTGTGTCAGATGGCCACTAGGGAATAGCCCCCAGAGAGCATTAAATGCCACTGTCAAAGATTAACAACAGGATTTAACTAGTTAACAAGCTTGGGTTGATCTTCGATCCATCTGCACTTGTTAGCTGCACATATCGCTGATCAAATCAGTCACCATGTACAGGGAAATATTCGGGCTCACCATGATAGCTTCCATTGAAGGCATCAGTTCCACTTGTGCATAGCTTTCGAAGCGAGAGCATCGGAAGTGATATGCTAATGACCCTCTGCTGCGTGCGTCAGCCAAGTGTCATACGACTGTGATGCGATCTTGCAATCGAATCACAGCTGCGGAAAAGAGGGAGGGAGCACTCTCTCCTTCTCCTCCGCGGCCTGTCTCTACATACATCGCACTTCAGTCGGATGACGTGCGAGTGCAGTGTGATGTTTCACATGCACCCATAGACTTGTATGGGTGCGTGTGAGCCAAGACTCGTTGCCAAACGCAGCATGCTGTGATTCATTTCTCATGCTGCTATGGCATGAGAAATCAATCACAGGTGGACACTGCCCCATAGTTTTGCACTAGTGTGAGTGCAGTCCAATTTTTGATGGGATTGCACTTGTCCCTGAAAAACGCAGGTGGACTAAAGGTCCAGTCACACTAAACAACTTACCAGCGATCCCAACAACGATAGGGATCGCTGGTAAGTTGCTAGGAGGTTGCTGGTGAGATGTCACACTGCGACGCTCCAGCGATTCCACCAGCAACCTGACCTGGCAGGGATCGCTGGAGCGTCGCTACACGAGTTGCTGGTGAGCTCACCAGCAACCAGTGACCAGCCCCCAGTGCCGCGTGGAAGATGCTGCGATTGGTAACTAAGGTAAATATTGGGTAACCAACCCGATATTTACCTTGGTTACCAGCGCACGCAGCTACACGTGCAGAGAGCAGGGGGCAGCGCACACTGAGCGCTGGCTCCCTGCTCTCCTAGTTACAGCACACATCGGGTTAATTACCCGATGTGTGCTGAAGCTAAATGTGCACAGAGCAGGGAGCAGCGCACACCGGGTGCAGCTGCACAGGGTACATACAGTTAGGTCCAGAAATATTTGGACAGTGACACAAGTTTTGTTATTTTAGCTGTTTACAAAAACATGTTCAGAAATACAATTATATATATAATATGGGCTGAAAGTGCACACTCCCAGCTGCAATATGAGAGTTTTCACATCCAAATCGGAGAAAGGGTTTAGGAATCATAGCTCTGTAATGCATAGCCTCCTCTTTTTAAAGGGACCAAAAGTAATTGGACAAGGGACTCTAAGGGCTGCAATTAACTCTGAAGGCGTCTCCCTCGTTAACCTGTAATCAATGAAGTAGTTAAAAGGTCTGGGGTTGATTACAGGTGTGTGGTTTTGCATTTGGAAGCTGTTGCTGTGACCAGACAACATGCGGTCTAAGGAACTCTCAATTGAGGTGAAGCAGAACATCCTGAGGCTGAAAAAAAAGAAAAAATCCATCAGAGAGATAGCAGACATGCTTGGAGTAGCAAAATCAACAGTCGGGTAAATTCTGAGAGAAAAGGAATTGACTGGTGAGCTTGGGAACTCAAAAAGGCCTGGGCGTCCACGGATGACAACAGTGGTGGATGATCGCCGCATACTTTCTTTGGTGAAGAAGAACCCGTTCACAACATCAACTGAAGTCCAGAACACTCTCAGTGAAGTAGGTATATCTGTCTCTAAGTCAACAGTAAAGAGAAGACTCCATGAAAGTAAATACAAAGGGTTCACATCTAGATGCAAACCATTCATCAATTCCAAAAATAGACAGGCCAGAGTTTAATTTGCTGAAAAACACCTCATGAAGCCAGCTCAGTTCTGGAAAAGTATTCTATGGACAGATGAGACAAAGATCAACCTGTACCAGAATGATGGGAAGAAAAAAGTTTGGAGAAGAAAGGGAACGGCACATGATCCAAGGCACACCACATCCTCTGTAAAACATGGTGGAGGCAACATGATGGCATGGGCAGGAATGGCTTTCAATGGCTCTGGGTCACTTGTGTTTATTGATGACATAACAGCAGACAAGAGTAGCCGGATGAATTCTGAAGTGTAACGGGATATACTTTCAGCCCAGATTCAGCCAAATGCCGCAAAGTTGATCGGACGGCGCTTCATAGTACAGATGGACAATGACCCCAAGCATACAGCCAAAGCTACCCAGGAGTTCATGAGTGCAAAAAAGTGGAACATTTTGCAATGGCCAAGTCAATCACCAGATCTTAACCCAATTGAGCATGCATTTCACTTGCTCAAATCCAGAATTAAGACGGAAAGACCCACAAACAAGCAAGACCTGAAGGCTGCGGCTGTAAAGGCCTGGCAAAGCATTAAGAAGGAGGAAACCCAGCGTTTGGTGATGTCCATGGGTTCCAGACTTAAGGCAGTGATTGCCTTCAAAGGATTCGCAACAAAATATTGAAAATAAAAATATTTTGTTTGGGTTTGGTTTATTTGTCCAATTACTTTTGACCTCCTAAAATGTGGAGTGTTTGTAAAGAAATGTGTACAATTCCTACAATTTCTATCAGATATTTTTGTTCAAACCTTCAAATTAAACGTTACAATCTGCCCTTGAATTCTGTTGTAGAGGTTTCATTTCAAATCCAATGTGGTGGCATGCAGAGCCCAACTCGCGAAAATTGTGTCACTGTCCAAATATTTCTGAACCTAACTGTATATAGGGTATAGAGTACAGGGTGCAGCTGCACAGAGCAGGGAGCAGCACACACCGCTTAGCGCTGGCTCCTTGCTCTCCTAGTTACAGCACACATCGGGTTAATTACCCGATGTGTACTGCAGCTAAATGTGCACAGAGCAGGGAGCAGCGCACAATGCTTAGCGCTGGCTCCCTGCTCTCCTAGCTACAGCACACATCGGGTTAATTAACCCGATGTGTCCTGCAGCTACATGTGCACAGAGCAGGAGCCGGCACTGACAGTGAGAGCGGCGGAGGCTGGTAACAAAGGTAAATATCGGGTAACCAAGGACAGGGCTTCTTGGTTACCCGATGTTTACTGTGGTTACCAGCCTTCGCAGAAGCCGGCTCCTGCTGCCTGCACATTTAGTTGTTGCTCTGTCGCTGTCACACACAGCGATCTGTGCTTCACAGCGGGACAGCAACAACTAAAAAATGGCCCAGGACATTCAGCAACAACCAACGACCTCACAGCAGGGGCCAGGTTGTTGCTGGATGTCACACACAGCGACATCACTAGCAACATCACAAAAGTTGTTTGTTAGCAGCGATGTTGCTAGCGATGTTGCTTAGTGTGACGGGGCCTTAAGGGACTGTCACAGCCTTGGACAAACAGGTACGTCCAAGGTCGTGAAGGGGTTAACATATTCTTTAAAGTATCTGCAGAGCAAATTAATAATAATCAAAATTTGATAGTTTTTTAGGGGAATTCAGCTAGAGATATATATACACACATGATCTTTCAATGGACTAAAAGCCAAACCTTTCCTTTTAAGAAAAACTTCTAAAAAAGAAATTATGCCTAAGGAAACTGTTGGAGATTTGGAAGAAAAAGCTGTAACTTTACAAAGCTGCTCCACTTAACTTCGTAAAGATCACAGTTCTGTCCTTATCAGCAGTTTTGACAGTTCATGCACATAGGAAAAGCAATATTAAGAGATCTTAATGGCTCATTCAGGTACGTTGTACCTTGTGACATATCTGCAGTCCCTGTTGTACTTACCGACATAATAACTTGTAGCCGTTTTACATTTTAGTACCATAAACACACCGAGTTATAAAATTCTTTATGATTTATTCCAAACCCCATCACCACATCTGCTATATTTATGTTACAAACAGAAACAGCAAATGGCTACCTTACTGACAACATAATGGAGACAGCTACCAAGCTTCATCATCATTGTCTGGGTTTTTTTTCTTCTATTCCATGGAAGTCTCCTGAGTAAAAATGATAAAAGTGAATTTATCCATCACAGCGGCAAGTGTTTCTCAAAACAACATGAATGTCCCTGATCTGCCAGGTAGACAAAGAAACAGATTTCCTACATTACATCTAGAACACAAAAAAAAAAGTATGCCAAAAGCGACAACACTCTGGAAAGACTGGTGCCGCAAAAGAATCTCACACTGCCATCCCATGGTAATGACGTTTATTTCACGCATCCAAACCCTATAGCACAAAGCACATATATATTGCTGATCTCTGCTTTTTGGTGCATCAGATGTTCGTCAGCCAATATTCTTCACATGGCGGATAAGGCGGTTAATATGAAGCACTTACATAGTTTACTGTAGTTGCATAAATTCAAAATACTTATTAGAATATCATTCAAGCTATCAGTTTAAAGGATTTACAGAAAGAAATTCCAAACAAGGAAAACAGATGTCTTAAAGTCTGCACGAGAAGATTAATCTTGACATTTAACCCATTTGCAGTCAGCATTTCCAGTTTATTTCATAAGCACTCTTTATAACAAAAAGCGCAGAAAAAGATAAAAGGGAAACTGGCATAAACACTTTGTGAAAGAGAAATGTGAGAGGAGGAAAAAAAATAAAAAGCGGAATGCAACACACTAGTTTTATCCAATTAATTTTGCGAAAATAAACAGGAAATATGCAGAACAGGCAGGAACAGACATCTCGGCGTTTATTACTGCGTAGTAAAACTCAACTTGTAAAAGTGACACAAGAAAGATTACAAATAAAAAATAATCATCGTAACCCTTATAATTACCATCAAGAGTCCTGCAGTAAACTCTCATCTAAGAGCTATATTCTTAAAGGAAAGCTGCCGAAAAACACATTTCATCTCGGTTACTGGATGTGAAGCTGCATCTTTTATGTATGCAGTTACAATATTATAGTGCTCCGTAACTTTCCAGCCAATACCAATACTTAAACTAAGTTTTGACTCGAAGTCTGTTTCTCAAATGTAAACTTATCCAGTGAAATATGCTGATGAAATATTCCTACATATGGCTTCCTCATTTTATTTGCTTTATAACAAGGATTTAGCTTTATGGTGCGGCGAAGAAGATAAAAGGCCTCTATATTATTATTATATATAATATTATTATATTCTACAAAGGCCTCCAATATTATGAGAAAACACAAAAGATGGGTGTCGGCTTATCAGTTAGGAAAGTAAAGAGTTACGTAGTCCAGGAGAGGTGCACGGATCAGCCAGAGCAACTCCAAATAAAATAAGTGTAGTAGAAAAAGATACAGAAAATGCTCAGTGCCAAATTCCTTAACTCCTTCATGACCAAGGACATAATGGTACGTCCTAAATCATGAAGGGTTGATCACCACTGGCTGCTATAGTGAACCGGTAGTGATCCCCACACATGTCTTCTAATTTGTGCAGCAGATATGTGTGCTTCACAGGCACAGGTTGATCCGCGATCAATTCACGTCTGTTAACCCCTTAAATTGCGCTGTCAAAATGTGACAACGTGACTTAAAGCGCCACGGGGTGAACGTGCCTTTCCCCACCACCATCAAAGGTCCTGTGACGGGATCATGGGTTAGATGCTGGCTGTCATGGTAGCACAGGGTCATGTGATGACACCTGTTGCTATGATGACATAGTTCCTGTTACAACCGAAAGAGAGTCAGCTGTAACAAGAATGGAGCATTTCTCATGATCTGAGCGATGCTTCTCTGATCAGGAGAAATGAATGAGCAATCAGACTGCTGATCCTTATTATCTCTTAGAGGGGCTAGTAAAATAAAATATAAAATGAAAAAAAGTTTTAAAAAATCTTAAAAAAACTTAAAAGTTCAAATCCCCCCCATTCACCCCATTGAAAATTAAAGGGTTAAACAAATAATAAATATAGACACATTTGGTATCACTATGTTCAGAAACGCCCAAACTATCAAAGTATAAAATCAATTAATCTGATCGATAAACGGCGTAACAGAAAAAAAAATGCCAAAATGATGTTTTTGGGTTATCGCAAATTTTGTGCAAACTGCAATAACAGACGATCAAATTGTAGCATCTGCGCAGATATAGTACCGTTAAAAATGTCAGCTTGAGATGCAAAAAAAATAAGCTGTCACTGAGCCCCATAGCCCGAAAAATTAGAACTCTACGAGTTGCAAACAATGGCACAAAAAGTGTGCCACTTTTTTGGGAAAAACTTCTGAATTTTTTTAATCTCTTAGATAAAACTAAACCTATACATGTTTGGGGTCTATGAATTTGTACCAACCTGAGGCATCACACCAACATATCAGTTTTACCTCATTGTGAACACAGTGAATAAAATGTCACCAAAACCATAATTTTTGCCATTTTGCAGGACACTATATGGTAAAACTTATAGTTTAATTTAAGAGTGCAACTTGTCTTGTAAAAAACAAACCCTCACATGGCAAGATTGACAGAAAAATAAAAAAGTTGCAGCTCTTGGAAGAAGGGGAGCTAAAACAAAAACAGAAAATCACCTGGTCATGAAGGGGTTAAAACGTAACTTTAATGTATTAACATCTCCATAATAAATACAGTGACAGTAACGGTCCTACATGTTTCGTTAAGATTCATTAGTCTTGGTATGTGTGCTGGACTCTTGGCTGCCAAATAAAAAATTGCTCAAACCAATGGTTCCGGGCGGCACCCATGTCCTCATTACTGCTGTTTAACCATTTACAAACCAATATAGAACAATACAATAAAAGGTTCGTAGAAATATATGAGCATACATGTAAAAAAAAAATAAAAACACCAAAATTGCTGTCATTTGGTCATCACACCTTCCCAAATAAATTAACTAAATAATAATAGTTAAATTAATTAAATAGTAATTAAATAGTTTGCGAAAATATTGTAAAACAAATGAAGGTGTAGTAGACTAAGACATTTAATAATTTCATATCAATTCATTTACTATGTACAAATCTTGTAATGATTTAATGTTTGCATAAGCTTTCATCTTTTTTTTGTTGTGTGTTTTGCAGTCCTAAATAGTAAGGAGTAATATAACTTAAAAAAAATACAATTTACTTTGAAAATAAGAAACTGATTGAGTTACAAAAAAAAATAAAAGTTATTCGCATGAACAGACAAAAAATAATTTAAACTTAAGGCTTAGTTTTTAGGTGTTTACCAAAGAGTGATGACAAAATTCGACTTTGCTAAACTGTTTCTTTGAAATAAATGTACCTTATTAAGATCTGGAGTTAAGGCCACTTTACACGCTATGATTTATCTGATGATATGTCGTTGGGGTCACGGTTTTTGTGATGCACTTCCGTCGTCGTTAGCGACGTCGTTGCGTGTGACACCTACGAGCAACTCCGAACAATTGTAAAACTAGCAAAAATCGTTGATCGTTGACACGTCGTTCATTTTCAAAATATTGTTCGTTGTTGCGAACGCAGCAGACATATTGCTACGTTTGACACCCTGCCAACGACGAACAACATCGTTAGTGCGTCCGCCATTAGCGATGCGGTCATGTTGTTACGAGCAATGCTCCATGCCTCCTCCGCTCTGATTGTTGTCATGCCAGGGTGTATGCTATGGACAATTATACACATCTGATGTTTCCGGAATCATTGGGAGGAATGCTGTGTGACGGTGTCCACACGACCGCCTTGGTCAAACAATATATCGCTGAATGGTATAGCGTCGTTTGTGAGATGGGTACGTATGACTGCTACAAAACGACCTATAAGCTATCTCGGCAAATCTTAACAACGATCTAAGCGTGTCATATCGCTAACGAGATCACTAGCAATATCGTTTTGTGTAAAGCGGCCTTTACTCTAGACTCCTGAGCAATATAAAATGTAAGATGTAAAAAACAAACAAATTAAACTTACCGTATCGATCACCTGTCCAGCTCTTACTCTGCTCACTGCCACTGCCCATTCTCAGAACCTCCAATACTTTCACCCATCATGATCTCATGGCCACTTCACTCTAAACCGGGACTTCTGGTTATGACCAACCCTCGAAGGTCACTGTACTTCACACGTCATGACATCATGAACAAGTGACATGAAGTTACTTTGGAAACCTGATTGTGAATGGAAGCCCTGGCCATGAGTTAACAAGCTAAACCTATGACAAGCAGAAGAAAAAGACCCTGAATAATGGACGGCGAGCAACAAGTAGCACTCCCATTATCTAGAAGTCTCAGCCGTGATGTGGGGGAAAAAGGACAGCTTGGTGAGCAGGGACTAATGGGTGGGTCAGACTGAAAAGGTTTTTTATTCATTTAAAAAATTTTGCTGGCCATATATGGTTCAGCCAGATGGCAGCCAGCCGGCCGCCATTTTGCTGAATCCTCATGAAGAGAATTTACATATATCTGTATATGCAAAAATGCTTATTTCTTTAATAATCAAGTAAAATTAAATTCCATCCAAATACATTCTCCAATCTCTCATACTAAAGCTTTCAAAATAATTCTACTGCATATAGCACACATCTAGGAATTATGCCAGCTATGATCTAATACGATTTGATATATTTATCTATTAATGATTCATTGCACAAAGTTTGAGTTATGATGCATATTACGGTATGCTTGTTACATTAAGTGAAATGCATAGACCAGCAAAACCATGAATCCTTCTATGATTTCTTTTTCAACACAAAAATATATTTTATTATAAAGCAAACTTTAGAGGGGTTATCCAGTTTCTGAGAAAGAAGTAATAAATACCAGTACAAATGCTATAAAGTTTAAAAAAAACGATTTACTTTCACAATCCTCTGCTGATACAATACAGATTCCATGATGTTCACCCAGTTTTTGTTTACAAGTGACATATGATCGCTTTAGATGTACTAACGCCATCATAGCTCACAGCTGAGCTAAGTAACCAATTAGTATGGTATGTGAAGTATAGATCATAATGCTCAGAAGTCATAATAAATCTATGGAGCTATTGACATCAGCTGCATTGCTATTAAGTAGAGATGGGTTAACCCATAGATCTTTGGGTTTGGCAGGTTGGGTAAGACTTTAAAAAAATCTGGTTCGAGACTAGACTTGAACCTGAAAATCGGCCAGGATGCCAAACCCCTGGTAAGTCTATGAGGACACAAACATTACCCTATGCGGCTTTTATTAAAAATGATTTAAATAAATAATTTAAAAAAGTAGTGTGCAATCCTAATTTTGATGCCCAACCATGATAAAGCTTACTGCTGGAAGCTGGTTTTCTCTGGCTGGGGAAGCCCATGGTTATTGGGCCACTAGGGCTAAAAATATCAGCCCACATCCTCCCAGAATTGTCGCATCCATTAGATGTGATAATTCCGGCACTTTATCTGGTTCAGCCCGATTTCCCTGGTGTGGTGACAATTGAGGAAATGTAAGGGGTTAATGATAGCTCACAGCTGCCACTAAGCCCTAAATTAGTAATGGGTAAGAGGTCTATGAGACCCCCAATTAATAATCCTGTAAATAAAAAGAAAGAAGCACAAACACCCAAAAAATTAATTGAAAGAAAATCCAAAAAAACACCCTCTTTCTCCAATTTATTGACTCCCCCCAAACTCCCAGGTCCGGTGTAATCGACAGGACTTCCTACAACAATCCCCGCCCTGCTACATACTGAAGTCAAAGCGCGTGGGTACATTGAAGAACATGACCACCTGCTGCGGCTTCGGGCAAAAACTGACTGAACAGCAGCTGTGAACAGTGACATCACTAAGTTTATCTGCGGTCACAGCAGGAGGTTTACACGGTACCCCACCTGTGACTGCAGGTAAACTCACCTCAGGTGAACTCATTGAACTCAGTGACCTCACTTCAGGTGAGCTGAGTTCAATTAGACCTGCACCTTCTGGCAGAAAACCATGTTATTTTTGGTGCTGAAATTTGTACACCAACTTACTTGTACACCAAATACGTATACTCATCCCTGTTAGCTACACAGGGGACAAGGACCAGTCATGTGTGAAGGAGGCACGATCTGACCGGGAAGACACACACACACAGTCCAGTCTGCCATAGGCTAGAGAACACGTGGCACAATGGCCGCTTGCTGCTCAGCCTGCTGACTAAGCCACAGAATAAACAAGAATGATGCTCGTGCTCTGATGGGCATAGCCCAGGATCTTTTATGGCCTAAGCCCTAACCCAAGCCAAATGCCATGTGGCAATGGCGCCGGTTGCGGCCATGCAGCAGCCGCCACGTCACCGCTGACGTTACCGACGGCCAATCAGCGGCTGCCGCGTCATCGGTGATGCCCGTCACCGCCAATCAGCGGCCGCTTCATCATTGGTGATGTCACACGCATGGGCGGTAGTGAGAATACTGCAGTTAGTGCCTGGAAAGGCAGTGCGGTAGCGCTAAATGGGGACTTAGGCTCCGGATGGCTGATGACCCTAGAAACCTGACGCCTATCAGCAAGCTAACTAGAGCGACGGACAGGTGGTGCTGCAGAGTCAGCTGACCTGAACTTAGGAGACAAAGACGGGACAGGGACAGTTCTAGGCTCAGTGGAACCCCGAATCATAACAGACACTATAGTTGAAAATCAGGAGTATAGACTTAATGGTGAAAAGAGAGAAAAGACATGACACGTGATTTTTGAGGTTATGGAGTGCTTGAAAAGTTGGCTTTTAAGATCAATACAAATTACTGTCGCACAGGAGGATCACGCGCTAAGAAATCCAAAATTTTGCCCATGTGTGGTAAGTGTGAATGATCAAATGAGGTTAGAAATAATGTGTATTATTAGTTTATCCCATAGGAATAATATCAATGTGATTAATGTTATTTAATGGCCAAAAGAAAACAGTGCCATAATAGGAGAAGCAAGAAACTCATTGTGTGTGCTGGTGGAATGGGGAGTCCAGACTTGCCTTGGTAATGTGCAAAGAATGTGAATAGAACAACATCACAAACTGTACAACACCAGTGATGAGGCGATAATAATAATATTTATTCAGCACCATTAATTCCACAGCACTTTACATACAGTTAGGTCCAGAAATATTTGGACAGTGACACAAGTTTTGTTATTTTAGCTGTTTACAAAAACATGTTCAGAAATACAATTATATATACAGTCAGGGCCAGAAATATTTGGACAGTGACACAAGTTTTGTTATTTTAGGTGTTTACAAAAACATGTTCAGAAATACAATTATATATATAATATGGGCTGAAAGTGCACACTCCCAGCTGCAATATGAGAGTTTTCACATCCAAATCGGAGAAAGGGTTTAGGAATCATAGCTCTGTAATGCATAGCCTCCTCTTTTTCAAGGGACCAAAAGTAATTGGACAAGGGACTCTAAGGGCTGCAATTAACTCTGAAGGCGTCTCCCTCGTTAACCTGTAATCAATGAAGTAGTTAAAAGGTCTGGGGTTGATTACAGGTGTGTGGTTTTGCATTTGGAAGCTGTTGCTGTGACCAGACAACATGCGGTCTAAGGAACTCTCAATTGAGGTGAAGCAGAACATCCTGAGGCTGAAAAAAAAGAAAAAAATCCGTCAGAGAGATAGCAGACATGCTTGGAGTAGCAAAATCAACAGTCGGGTACATTCTAAGAAAAAAGGAGTTGACTGGTGAGCTTGGGAACTCAAAAAGCCCTGGGCGTCCACGGATGACAACAGTGGTGGATGATCGCCGCATACTTTCTTTGGTGAAGAAGAACCCGTTCACAACATCAACTGAAGTCCAGAACACTCTCAGTGAAGTAGGTGTATCTGTCTCTAAGTCAACAGTAAAGAGAAGACTCCATGAAAGTAAATACAAAGGGTTCACATCTAGATGCAAACCATTCATCAATTCCAAAAATAGACAGGCCAGAGTTAAATTTGCTGAAAAACACCTCATGAAGCCAGCTCAGTTCTGAAAAAGTATTCTATGGACAGATGAGACCAAGATCAACCTGTACCAGAATGATGGGAAGAAAAGAGTTTGGAGAAGAAAGGGAACGGCACATGATCCAAGGCACACCACATCCTCTGTAAAACATGGTGGAGGCAACGTGATGGCATGGGCATGCATGGCTTTCAATGGCACTGGGTCACTTGTGTTTATTGATGACATAACAGCAGACAAGAGTAGCCGGATGAATTCTGAAGTGTACCGGGATATACTTTCAGCCCAGATTCAGCCAAATGCCGCAAAGTTGATCGGACGGCGCTTCAGAGTACAGATGGACAATGACCCCAAGCATACAGCCAAAGCTACCCAGGAGTTCATGAGTGCAAAAAAGTGGACAATGCAATGGCCAAGTCAATCACCAGATCTTAACCCAATTGAGCATGCATTTCACTTGCTCAAATCCAGACTTAGGACGGAAAGACCCACAAACAAGCAAGACCTGAAGGCTGCGGCTGTAAAGGCCTGGCAAAGCATTAAGAAGGAGGAAACCCAGCGTTTGGTGATGTCCATGGGTTCCAGACTTAAAGCAGTGATTGCCTCCAAAGGATTCGCAACAAAATATTGAAAATAAAAATATTTTGTTTGGGTTTGGTTTATTTGTCCAATTACTTTTGACCTCCTAAAATGTGGAGTGTTTGTAAAGAAATGTGTACAATTTCTACAATTTCTATCAGATATTTTTGTTCAAACCTTCAAATTAAACGTCACAATCTGCACTTGAATTCTGTTGTAGAGGTTTCATTTCAAATCCAATGTGGTGGCATGCAGAGCCCAACTCGCGAAAATTGTGTCACTGTCCAAATATTTCTGGACCTAACTGTACATCATCATCACTCACTCATCATCAACCCCTATTGGGTTTCACACCCTATGATCCCTATTTTTATGTCTTTGCAGTGTGGGAGGAAACCCATGCAAAAATGAGGAGAACATACAAACTCCTTGCAGATGTTGTCATTGGTGGGATTTGAACCCAGAACCGCAAGGCTGCAGTGCTAACCACTGAGCCACCATGCTGCCTATCTGATTTGATTAAATGAAATGATGTATTACATCCATGTGTTAAAACATTAATTATTATGATTGGGGTAAGTGAAATGAAAAAAATTAAATAAAATTAATTTAAATTACTTAGTTCATTATTTATCTATACACTGGAGTATGATTGAGCTGTTATATGATTTTAATCAAAATAATAATATTTTATTATTTAACTAGTTATTATTCAGTTTGTTTGTCTAAAATTTGTTTTAAGAGGAGTGGTGGTAGTAATAATACAAATGTAAATCTAAATACTGGGTAAAAAACTATTTAATTGAATACAAGAACCAGCCGAATGAGTAATTAGTTCAAAGTACGTCTGTATAGGAAAAATATATATACATATAAAGAAATTACATTATATATATATATATATATATATATATATATATATATATATATATATATATATACTAGCTGTACTACCCGGCTTCGCCCGGGTTAATAACTGCTGTTAACAAAATAAGATGTATTAACATTCCCGGGATAGTAACTGTCTTTCTGTTTTTTTCCCATTCTCTGTCTGTCTCCCCCTCTGTATATATCTCTCTGTCTCTCTTTCTATCTTTGTCTGTCTGTCTCTTTTCCTGTCTGTCTCTGACTGTCTCTGTCTCTTTCTCTGTCTGTCTCTTTCTCTGTGTGTCTCAATCTCTTTCCCTGTCTATCTATCTCTTTCCTTGTCTGTCTATCTATCTCTGTCACTTTCCCTGTCTGTCACTTTCCCTGTCTGTCACTTTCCCTTTCTGTCTCTTTCCCTGTCTGTCACTTTCCCTCTCTTTCTCTGTCTGTCTCTTTCCCTCT
Organism: Anomaloglossus baeobatrachus; assembly: GCF_048569485.1. Taxonomy (NCBI): domain Eukaryota; kingdom Metazoa; phylum Chordata; class Amphibia; order Anura; family Aromobatidae; genus Anomaloglossus; species Anomaloglossus baeobatrachus. The sequence continues at coordinate 105,475,105 of NC_134361.1, forward strand.
CTTTCCCTGTCTGTCTGTTTCCCTGTGTCTGTCTGTCTCTTTGTCTGTCTCTTTACCTGTCTGTGTCTGTCTCTTAACCTGTCTCTCTCTTTCCCTCTCTTTCCCTGTCTGTCTCTTTCCCTGTCAGTCCGACTCTTTGTCTGTGTCTGTCTCTTTGTGTCTGTCTCTTACCCTGTCTATGTCTGTTTCTTATCCTGTCTGTGTTTGCCTCTTTCCCTGTCTGTGTCTCTCTTTCCCTGGCTGCATTGTGACACGCCAACATTCCATATAAGGGCATGGCTGCGCATTCTTCTGAAGTTCTGGCTGCACTGTGGCTCCCAGCTCCATTCGCTTTAATGGAGGCAGGTTTTTTGGTGAATAACTGTAAAGAGCGGGGTTAAAATTTCCCCTCAAAACATAGCCTATGACGCTCTCGGGGTCCAGAAGTGTGAGTGTGCAAACTTTTGTGGCTGTAGCTGCGACGGTGCGGATGCCAATTCCGGACATACATACATACACACATACACACATTCAGCTTTATATATTAGATATATATGAACAACGGCAAAGCAGAATCCAGCAATAATGTGAGCAATCCAGGATGCTGTTAAAAATGTTTTCTTTCTTTTTATTCATAGATCCATTAAAATACAGTGGTCCAAGTAATTCAGAACAGCATTATCGCAGGAAAGTAGCGCAGATAGGACTACGCGTTTCAGCGGTAAAATCCGCCTTCTTCACGGTCCAGAATCTAATCTCCTTTCGAAATATGGAACCTTATATACATCTCACTCCCATCAGAGTAATTACAAACATATGTGAGAGACTTAAAAACATGAGCTAGAAAAGGAAATCAAACATATAAACTATCCACATATTGATCAATATACAGCATGCATAAGAGTTATAAGGAAAGGATTCAACATTTTGGAGAGAAATACAATCAGAAAATCCAATAACCTGATTATAAAATTTAAATGGTACAAAAACATGACACAGTAATAATAGCCAGCATTATATAGTGCAACAATGTATCAATAGTGCATAATGATATCCAGGCGATTATTAAAGCCCTGTGGCATGCGAGTCCCCAGCTCAAATATCCACCTACTCTCTCTTGCAACCACTTTTTTATGAAAATCTCCCCCTCTCAATGTTTTTTTTACATGCTCTATGCCCATAAAAGAGAAACCGCGTAAATCCCCATTATGTTTTTTTTGAAAAATGTCGGGATACTACTGATGCACCAACAATTGGCAAATTACTAGCATCTGATAGATGTTTGCGGATTCTGGTTTTAAGGGGGTTCATCGTGCAACCTACATATTGCATGCGGAATATGTTGCAATTAATTAAATAAACTACATTCTCCATATTACAGATCATAAAAGAACGAACATTAAACTGTTTTTCATTGGAAGCAGATGTAAATATTTTAGACTTATTAGCAAAACCGCAGCACTTGCAGATATTGGCACCGCATATATATATATATATATATATATATATATATATATATATATATATATAAATTATATAGCGTCAGAAATATCAGAGTGTAGACCGTGGGAAAGAAACAATCTGAATATGACGACCAAAGGTTAGTGAAAGACAAATGTAATAGTGGATCGCCGCGTATCCACATAGAATGAATTCATCAGTGTCATTATTCAGATGATTTAGGAGATCTATTTGTAATCATTCTTGGCTAGAAAAAACGTAATTTTTTTTTCATATATTTCTCAAAAACTTTCACACTGCTTATCTATGAACTGCTGCAATATTTATGGCCACAACAGTTTGTCCTCTTGCCATACTGATCATTCTGCTTCCCATAGTTTGTCTTATTTACTGCTCCATTCTATGTCCTGCTGTTTATAAATATGTGACTCTTCAGATTTTGTGTTATACTGAGCCTGATGAAGAGACCTGCGTAGTCTCAAAAGCTTGCTATTATTACCATATTTTCAGTTAGCCATTAAAAGGTATCAACCACTGAGGACTCTTAGTTCTTTTAAACAACTTTTTAGTCTATTTGGAGTAATTTCAGGAAGGTAATTAATGGAAATGTTATTGAGATCCCATGGGTTTTTATTATGGAATACGGTAATAAGTTTTAATAGACCTTAAAGGAAAAAGCCCTTTGATATATTGTGCTGATGGGAATTTAATATGTTGTGTAATACCTGTGATGTTCTATCCATATATTGTTTTTGACAGGAACATTCTACAAGATATATCACAAAACTGGATTAACAGGTCAAAACGTCTTTTAATCTGAGCGTCCGAGATGCTGCAGCAAAGTGCAGGGATTGCAGATAAGTGCAGCATAGTTTAAACACAGTCTCATAGTAGTGATAACTGTAATTGTTTAATTTCATTACAGAATTGTGTCTGTTTGTCTGGGATACCGTGAAAAAGCAAAAAAAAAAAGAAAAAAGTTTGTCTTGTCTAATTAGTAGTATTAGCCACACCTGTTTCTTGAAGCTTCTGGTAGTCCTTGTGGAACTATATAAATCAACCAGAACAAGCGAGGTTCTGAAGCAAAGTGCGGGCATTGCAGATAAGTGCGGCATAGTTTAAACACAATCTTATAGTGGTGATAACTGTAATTGTTTAATTTCATTAGGGAATTGTGTCTGTTTCTCTGTGATACTGTGAAAAAGCAAAAAAAAAAATTTGTCTTGTGATTTAATTAGTAGTATTAGCCACACCTGTTTCTAGAAGCTTCTGGCTGCTTCTGGTAGTCTTTGTGGAACTATATAAACCAGCCAGAACAAGGGAGGTTCTGAAGCAAAGTACGGGCATTGCAGATAAGTGCGGCATAGTTTAAACACAATCTCATAGTGGTGATAACTGTAATTGTTTAATTTCATTAGGGAATTGTGTGTCTGTTTGTCTGTGATACTGTGAAAAAGCAAAAAAAAGAAAAAAAAGAGGTTGTCTTGTGATTTAATTAGTAGTATTAGCCACACCTGTTTCTAGAAGCTTCTGGCATCTTCTGATAGTCCTTGTTGAACTATATAAACCAGCCAGAACAAGCGAGGTGCTGAGTGTGCGAGGTGCTGCAGTAAAGTGCGGGGGTGCAGATAAGTGCATAGTTTAAACACAATCTCATGGTTTGACACAAGAACATAGTTTGAATTTATCCTTATACGTTTCCCATTGGTTTTTTTTTCTTTATTTTTTTTCTACTTTACTGTTTATCCCCATTGAATAGGTGCTCCATGGACAATGCTGCCAGGTGTGTATCTTGTCAGATGTATGTATGCCTTGAGCAGCCATTCGAGTGTGAATATGTCTGCACTCGATGCAAGCATGTTGCGTATTTGGAAACCAAGGTAACTGATCTAAATAAGCAGCTTGCAACATTCAGGGGCATTGCAAACTTGGAGAGGAGTTTAGAGCTCACTAAGCTTTCACTGGCTGGGGCCAGTGATATGGAGGAGGGTGATGTAGCTGGGTAACAGTTAGAAGAAGAGGTAGGGGGAAAAGTGTCAGGGAGCCTAGTCCTGACCTGGCACAACCTAGTAAATATGCCTGTTTGGCTGATATTAGTAATGAAGGGCCAGGACTAGGGTCACTACAGCAGGAAGTTGCTCCTAGCAACCAGGAAAACGACTGCTGTAGGAAGGAGGGAAATAGGAGTGCAGCAAAGCCCAGACAGATGTTAGTGGTAGGGGACTCTATAATTAGGCGGACAGACAGGGTCATCTGCCACCGAGACCATGAATGCTGAACAGTGTGTTGTCTGTCGAGTGCTCGGGTTTGGCATATTGCAGATCGGATAGACAGATTGCTGGGTGGGGCTGGGGAAAACCCAGCGGTCATGGTGAACATTGGTACTAATGACAAAGTTAGAGCCAGGTGGAAGGTCCTTAAAAATGATTACAGGGAATAAGAGAGAAGCTGAAGACCAGGACCTCCAAGGTGGTGTTTTCAGAAATACTACTGGTGCCACGAGCATCACTAGAAAGACAGTGGGAGCTTAGGAAGATATATATGTGGCTTAGAAATTGGTGCAGGAAGGAAGGTTTGGGTTCATGAAGAACTGGGCTGACTTCTCAGTCAGCTACAGGCTCTAACGTAGGGACGGGCTGCACCTAAATGGGAAGGGTGCAGCTGTGTTGGGGGAGAAAATGGTCATACAGATGGAGGAGCTTTTAAACTAGGAACTGGGGGGAGGGAAGGTAGTGGAGCAAAAAAGGGGATAGATAGAGCAGATAGAGACAGTGAGACAGTAGGGGTCAATGAAGGATTAAGGGGGGATGGGACATGCAAGGAACGTAGGGAGGCTAGGAGTAATAAAGGTGTTAATAGTATTAAATGTCTACTGGCAAATGCAAGAAGTCTTCCAAACAAAATGAATGAATTGGAGACTCTAATGTCAACCATGGATTATGATGTGGTGGGCATTACGGAAACCTGGCTGGATGAAAGCCATGACTGGGTGACAAACATACAGGGTTATAGTACATTTATGAGGGACATGAAAGACAAAAAAGGTGGTGGGGTGTGTATATTTATCAAATCTAACCTAAAACCTGTGTTGAATTAGGACATTGGGGGTAACTTCAACAATGTAGATTCAGTATTGGTAAATGTACATGGGGAGGGGAATAATGGAAAAATTCTAATTGTTGTTTTTATTTATACAATTTGAGGGTAGCTATAACATTTATTTTGCTTATTATTGCCTTTTTTGGCAGATTTGTGTCAACAAACAAAACATAATTCTGTCGTTTTTGCTTTTCTTTTCCTTATGTTTTCTGCCAATTGAGCCAATGCGTTTTATTTTTGATAAATTGGACTTTTGCAGACACAACAATACCAGACATGCTCACTTCAAAGAGGGTAATTTGAATTGTTCCATATTTTTTATTATTATTTTTACATTTTGAAAAAAAAATTCTTTCTATTTTTTTTTTTTCATAGGAAATTTGAACCTTCAATTGTTTAGATTGCTTATACTATGTACTGTAAAGGCCGCTTTACACGCAACAATATCCCTAACGAGATGCCATTGGGGTCACGGAATTCGTGATGCACATCTGGCCTCGGTAGCGACGTAGTTGAGTGTGACACTTACGAGTGACCGCTAACGATGCAAAGTACTCACCAAATCATTGATTGTTGACACGTTGTCCATTTCCCAAATATCGTTGCTGATTTTGGACGCAGGTTGTTAGTCAATCCTGAGGCAGCACACATCGCTAGGTGTGACACCCCAGGAACGACGAATAACACCGTACCTGCGTTCTCCGGCAACGAGGTGGGTGTGACTTTAAAGCGGCTGCTTTCCACCCTTCCGCTTCTATTATTGGACGCCTGCCGTGTGACGTCGCTGTGACGCCGCACGAACCGCCCCCTTAGAAAAGAGGCTGTTCGCCGGCCACAGCAACGCCGCTAGGAAGGTAAGTACATGTGACGGGTACTAGCGATTTTGTCCACCACGGGCAGCAATTTGCCCATGACGCCCAAACGACTGGGGCGGGTGCAAATGCTAGCAACATCGCTAGTGATGTCGCAGCGTGTAAAGCCCCCTTAAGAGCAAAGTATTCCAATATATAGCAAAATTGTGGTTCTCCTATGAATCTCAGCCTTTATTAGTTTCAACATGCCCCCAGCTGCCACGGAATGTCATCATTTCTCTGCAATCATGTTCAAGGAGGCCAATGGTAGCAAATTTATTGTGCTATTTAATTTTGCTGTCTGAGGTAAACAGCGGCATTCAAATAGTTAAAAACAGTCATAATAGCTAGGAATTACAGGAAGATGTCGAATATGTAAAACAGCCATCATCTTCCAGGTGCGATACAGGATCAGCTCCGAAGCTTGCTCTATACATGTTAACCTGACCTGTGACGTACAATTACATCAAATATTGGGAAGGGGTTAAAGTTAATTCAATCATAATAATTTTTGTTAATGAAAACTACTATTAAGTCCATACCTGGTGAAAACCTGATTAATTATTATCCTTATAGTACTCTTTGCTCCCTATATTTTACACTTATTCTCAAAACATTAAATTGCCAATTAAACTCTAACATTTGGAGAATGAGCAAGGTTCAGCTGTGCTGATATTGCAAGGTCCAAAGACAACAGTTTTTACAAATTTATACTAAAGTTCCTTGTGTGACTCTACTCTGTAAGACCGTCTTTTGTTAATTTGCAATCAGTAGGTTCATTGGTTTGCCCAATGTTATAAGTACATTTAGATACTTTAGGGATGTGTAATTACCCGGAATAATGGCACTTCATTCTCTTCTGTTTAAAGCGCTGGGCACCAGCTCAAGAGGTACAGTTTTTTCTCTAGTAATTACACACCCTGTTATATCTCTTTGTATAGTTTTCAGCATCACTGAAAGCTTTATGATTGCTGTCTTATTATTCAATGGTAATGACAGTTTTTCATCCACTTTTCCTCTCTAAAATATGTTTGTTTTGTTCTTTTGTTTTCCATAAAGCATGCTGCATGTACAATAATCATACTTAGGTTCATTTTCCTCATTGATGTTGTCAAGAAACGTCATTGCATGACCTATCATTGCATTCAGAATAGCATCTACAAAGTAGTAACTTACTATAAAGTGTGCAAAGAAATGTGGAACAAATGTGCGCATTGTCAGGGTTCTATGTGCAGAAGCACCTGGAGCAGAAGGGGACCATGAGGGCAGCAATAACTTAAAGGGGTTGTCCAAGCTTGGGGCTCGTCCGATGGCTTGTTCAAGTCTTTAGGGCTCGTTCACACCATGACAAATGCTATCTGATCTTTTATTAGATAGTACTTGCTCCATTGCTATACTATGGAGCAGTTACAACCAGTGCTTTTTTTCTCTTGCCGATTCAGTATATTGGTGCATGTGAAACATCAGACTACAGTCATGGCCAAAAGTTTTGAGAATGACTCCAAAATAATATTTTCACATGATCTGTTGCCCTCTTTTTTTTAATTGTGTTTGTCTGATGTTTACATCACATACAGAAATATAATTGCAATCATATTATGAGTACCAAAAGGTTATATTGACAGTTAGAATGAGTTAATGCAGCAAGTCAATATTTGCAGTGTTGACCCTTCTTCTTCAGGACCTCTGCAATTCTCCCTGGCATGCTCTCAATCAACTTCTGGATCACATCTTGACTGATAGCTGTCCATTCTTGCATAAGCAATGCTTTCATTTTGCCAGAATTTGTTGGGTTTTGTTTGTCCACCCGTCTCTTTATGATTGCGCACAAGTTCTCAATGGGATTAAGATCTGGGGATTTTCCAGGCCATGGACCCAAAATCTCTATGTTTTGTTCCATGAGCCATTTAGTGATTATCTTTGCTTTATGGCAAGGTGCTCCATCATGCTGGAAAAGGCATTGTTGGGCGCCAAACTGCTCTTGGACAGTTGGGAGAAGTTGCTCTTGAAGGACATTCTGGTACCATTCTTTATTCATGGCTGTGTTTTTAGGCAAGACTGTGAGTGAGCCGATTCCCTTGGCTGAGAAGCAACCCCACACATGAATTGTTTCAGGATGCTTAACAGTTGGCATGAGACAAGACTGGTGGTAGCGCTCACCTCTTCTTCTCCTAATAAGCTGTTTTCCAGATGTCCCAAACAATCGAAAAGGGGATTCATCTGAGAAAATGACTTTACCCCAGACCTCAGCAGTCCACTCCCTGTACCTTATGCAGAATATCAGTCGGTCCCTGATGTTTTTTCTGGAGAGAAGTGGCTTCTTTGCTGCCCTCCTTGAAACCAGGCCTTGCTCAAGCAGTCTCCACCTCACAGTGCGTGCAGAAGCACTCACACCAGCCTGGTGCCATTGCTGAGCTAGCTCGGCACTGCTGGTAGTCCGATCCCGCAGCTGAAACAGTTTTAAGATATGGTCCTGGCGTTTGCTGGTCCTTCTTGGGCGCCCTGGAGCCTTTTTGGCAACAATGGAAGCTCTTTCTTTGAAGTTCTTGATGATGCGATAAATTGTTGACTGAGGTGCAATCTTTGTAGCTGCGATACTCTTCCCTGTTAGGCCATTTTTGTGCAGAGCAATGATGGCTGCACATGTTTCTTTAGAGATAACCATGGTTAACTGAAGAGAAACAATGATACCAAGCACCAGCCTCCTTTTAAAGTGTCCAGTGGTGTCATTCTTACTTAATCATGACTGATTGATCGCCAGCCCTGTCCTCATCAACACCCACACCTGTGTTAATGGAACAATCACTAAAACAATGTTAGCTGCTCCTTTTAAGGCAGGAATGCAATGATGTTGAAATGTGTTTTGAGGGTTAAAGTTCATTTTCTTAGCCAATATTGACTTTGCAAGTAATTGCTGTTAAGCTGATCACTCTTTATGACATTCTGGAGTATATGCAAATTGCCATTAGAAAAACTTAAGCAGTAGACTTTGTAAAAATTAATATTTGTAGCATTCTCAAAACTTTTGGCCATGACTGTACACTTGGATGTCATCCGAGTGCAGTCCGATGTATGCCAACATAGGCAATGGAGAAGATTGAGAAATTTAAGGGAACCTGTCAGGTGCAATATGGTATCCAGAGCCATGAGCAGTTCTGGGTGCACATTGCTAATCCCTACCTACCTGTTCCAGCCTGTAGTAGCATACATAAAGAGATCTTTAGAAAAAGTATTTCTAAATATTCTTTATAATATAATAATGAGGCTAGGGACTAGTCACAAGGGTTGTACTTCCCCCGACTAGTCCGCCCACAGGGGCGTGCTAACATGCTACTCAATGAAGCATCCCCAGAGGTGATGTGTGTACCTGTGTCTGCTGTGTCCGCTGTTCAGAAGTGCCCGATACTTCCGGTCATGTACAGTAGTAAGCCGGGTGTACACGTCTTGGCTTAGGCGAGGTCTAATGTGCATGAATGGAAGTGCCGGGGACTAATGAACAGTGGAGACTGCGGACAAAGGTACACACATAACCACTGGTGATGCTGCACTGAGTCGCATGTTAGCATTCTCTGTGGTTGTGCTACTATGCTAAGAAGGCGGACTTGTGGGGGAAGTAATGCCCTTGCAACTAGTCGCTGACCTCATTATCATATGATAAAGAGATCTTTAGAAATACTTCTTCTAAAGAATTCTTTATCTATGGTACTAGATACAGGGACGGTTAGGCAGGGTTTAGCAATATGCACCCAGAACTGCTCGTGTTCCTGGGTGCATATTGCATCTGACAGGTTCCCTTTAAGTTCTATGTCTTCTCTTCACCTTTGCTCCAATTCTCACATGTGAGGTAATTGGATCACAGTTGCATGACACTTAGTTCACGATCGCAGCAGAGTTTGAGCCGAGTGTCATAAGTATATTGCATCTGATTCTCTCGCATCTGATACTATACGCTAGCATGACCCTGGTCTTACAGTTCAACATTTTGGTGAATACGAATTTTGTAAAATTTCGAGTAGAATTTAATTCTATTCCAAAAAATTCCATCATCTCGAAAGCAGACACCTCCTCATTTTTGCCAAGTGTAATTCTGCAATTCACAGATGAGAAATAATGTGGACAAGTGCCCTATTTTATAATATGTTATTTTACGTTTCTAGTGATGCCATTTTTGTTCTTTGACATAAACATTGTCCTAGGACAGTCAGTAGTTTTTGTCTTTTTTCAATAAAAGTGTGTTTGATTTAGAAGTGTCTCTAAGTATTTTCAACTAATAAATATTCTCTATCTGCATACAAGCTGTCTGCACATTTTATGCATCCTGAGCATGCGAGATATATAGTGAATATATAAATATGACGAATGTGAACATAAAGTCTTCCTGTGCTTATTAAATTTTTTTCTCTTCTGCTGAATAGCCTGCAAGGCAGCGCATTTCTCATATTCTTAGTAGTGCCGCACAAAGAGTAAATATTAAAATGAGGTCAGAGGTTTCACATCAAGTTTTTAGTAGCTCTTGAATATTCTTAAGTTTGCATCATGTGGGCATAGTTCATTTTTCCTACTGATTATTAGCTGAGGCGAATATTGGAATATATTCCTTACTGATCAATTACTTGTTGTCTTGGAGAAATGTTTGAGAATTGTGCTGTGACTAGTAATATCCTTTAGAATTAAATGGTTCTAAAATTATCCTAATAAGATCAATACAATTTCCAAAATCATACTTTCATTGTGCATAAACAGTCTATTACAGATTTTGCCAAAAGTACCGCACAGCAAAGTTATTTATTGAAGCCACTGAAGAAGACCCATTATAATGTTTCTAACACAGAGGAGTGAGAGATGCAGTAATCAGGCAGTACACTAGGTGGCACTGGGAATACCTTGAGACTGAGGGAAGTCAAGCAGGCAAGGGTCAGAACTGAGAGGGCACGAAGAGACACAGGGAGCAGACAGGAGAGAGGTCGTCAGACAAGCCAGAGGTCGGGTACCAGGAGAGTAAGTATAAGCACAAGGCGTAGACAACAGAGTAGTCAGAAGAGAAAGCCAGGGTCCGGAGCCAGACAGGAATGGAGACATCAGAGGGGAATAGACAGAGGCAAGCTAGGGATCAGTCTGGGATCGAGTACCAAGATCAGTCACTATAACCAGAAGACAGGTGCTTACCGCAACTTAGCCAGAGAATACGACTGGTGCCGTTCTGGGCATGAACTCCCCCAGATAAAGGAAAGCAATCGCCCGGAAGCGGCGCATGTGAGTAAGTTCCTCCCACAGCCGATGAAACAACCTGGTGCAGGGAACGGCACTTCACAGGGCAGAGAATAACCTGTGACCGCACGCAGGAGAACCTAACAGAAGGTCCTGGAGCAGGAGCCACACAGACAAGTCAGGGCCGTGACACTCATAGGTTGAAGCATCAAGACTGGGCCAACAAATATCTGAAAAAAGATTTTTCAAAGGTCATATGGACTGGTGAGAGAATAATGACTTTTCATGGACCAGATAGAAGAACCAGTGGCTGGATCAGTAATGAGCACAGACCGCCACTTCCACTCAGACGCCAGTAAGATGGAGGCTGGTATTATTAAAGATGAGTTAGTTGAACCTTTCAAGTTGAAGATCTACTCAAGATAAACTCTGAAACCTACTGCATGTTTTTAGAAAACACTGTCTTCAAGCAGTGGTAAAGGAAAAAGTATGCACCTTTCAAGAAAACCATGATTTTTATGCAGGTCTAAACACTATCACATACACTAAAGTACTCTGCCTCTTGAATAACCATATCTTGGGCCAGTCTTCACATTTCAAAGTCTGTGTCTTATTCTATGGTGGTCAGTTTTCTGCATTCCTTACCTTGCCATGTCTCTGCGCATTGACCACCTTGGGCTTTTGGCTAATCCAAGGAACTTGCAGTTCTGGAACTTGTCTGCACTTGATGATAATGTTTTTCTCAACACATTTTTGTGACCCTGTTGAAAATTTACAACAACAGTTTTGATGGATCTGTGATCACATTCCAATATCTTAGCAGTTTCCAGACTTTTGTTTCCCTCTGTAAGACTTGCAACAATTTTTGACATTTCAGAGTCAGTTAAATCTCTTTTTATGGCCCATTTTGGCTGAGTAGTTAATAAGCTGCCTAATAATTCTGCACACCTTGATTAACGGTCTTAAGGCTGCTTTACACACAACGATATCGCTAGCGATTTTGTTAGCGATGTGACACGCCCAGATTGTTGTTACGATTTGCCGAGATTGCTCATAGTTCGTTTTGTAGCGGTCACACGTACACATCTCACAAACGATGCTACATCGTTCAGCGATATATTGTTTGACCAAGGCAGTCGTGTGGATGTTATTCGTCGTTGGCAGGGTGTCAAACGCACCAATATGTCTGCTGCATTCCAGTCGATGAACAATATTTTGAAACTGAACGACGTGTCAACGATCAACGATTTTCACCCTATTTACGATCGTTAGGAGTCGCACGTAGGTGTCAAACGCAACGACGTTGCTAACAATGATGGAAGTGCGTCACAAAAACCGTGACCTCGACGACATATCATCAGATAAATCATAGCATGTAAAGTGGCCTTTAAGGTTGCTGTACACGCAGTGATATCGCTAGCGATATCGCTAGCGAGTGTACCCGCCCCCATCGTTTCTGTGTCACGGGCAAATCGCTGCCCGGGGCGCAAAATATTGTTAGGAGCCATAACATGGAATTACCTGCCTAGCGGCGATGTCACTGTGGCCGGCGAACCGCCTCCTTTCTAAGGGGGTGGATCGTGCGGCGTCATAGCGGCGTCACTAAGTGGCCACCCAATAGAAGCGGAGGGGCGGAGATGAGCGGTCGTAACATCCCGCCCACCTCCTTCCTTCCTTGCTCATTTCCGGCGGCCACAGGTAAGCAGTAGTTCGTCATTCCCGAGGTGTCACACATAGCGATGTGTGCTGCCTCTGGAACGATGAGCAACCTGCATCCTCAACAATGGAAACTGTAGTACCCTGCAGCTGTCTGCTTTACCCTAGCTGGCTATCAAAAATAGGGGGAACCCTACATCATTTTTTTTAAATATATTTTTTTGGCTAAATACAAGGCTAAGCACCCCTTAGTGCCACATGAAAGGCACCGAAGGGTGCAAAATTACAAAATGCAGGAGAGTGGGACATTCTGTGTCTTTCTGCCATTATAATGACAGAAAAGACTGATATGACGTGTACAAGCAGAAGAAAATCACCAAAGCGCTCTACGTTGTAAAAAGCAGTAGTAAATGGCACTGGAGTGAACATGTGACCGCCTCATGTAGGTTGAAGCTATGGATCCTGGGTAAATTTATGTATTTTCCCTCCTTCAGTTTTTTTGCAGTACGCAAAAAAAAACGGAAGGCACACAGATGACAAACAGATGACATACGGACAGTATACGGAACGGAAATGGATGCACACGTGAAAAAAAGGACCGTTTTTTGCCAACCGCAAAAACGGATCAGTCGTGTGAATGTAGCCTTATTCTGATCTGCTGTTTATAAACAGCAGGTAGAAATAAGTGAATAGTGCGCCCTAGCATCAGAAAATCTCCGGGGTTTCAGGGGTAGCTGAGACCCTGGAGATCATGATTCAGGCCAGTTTTTCCGGTCCGCTCTCACATGATCACAGGTATACACTGCATACCGATGATCACGTTACAGTAAACGACAGCGCCGGTAAAAAATTATTTATCTCCCATCTGGCATAAACAAACATGTCAGATGGGAGATAAATCTCCTCCCCGGTCCTCTCCGGTCCCCCGGTGTCGCCAAAGTGCCCCCCCCGACCCCCTCCCGGAAATCCAAGATGGCCGCACGCACAGCAGCGCGCCGGCCGCATTCACCCTACTCCTCTGATTTCTGTTGCATGTGCCATGACACATGCGACAGAAAACTCCTCCCCAGGCCCTGCCAGGTCACCCTCTATAGCCCCACCGGTGTTCCCCGGTGTCCCACGGTACCTGTGCAGCGTTGATCCCCTGCGGCCCCCTCCTTCACAATAGACGCTGCCACATGCACAGAGCGGCTGTCAGCTCAGCTTCCTGTGTTCCGACATTAGTGAGTGGTGGTAACCATACATCTGTAAGCTACTGCAATGCCCTGCTCATGAGGTAAGGAACATAGTTGATCAGTAGAGCTATACTACATTTCCAAATGGAGGTATTTGATTTTATAGTTGCCCTACTGAACGACTACCAAATATGAGAGTCCGTTATACGCCACAAGAAAATATGTCTAAATAGCGAGCTCTGTTGTTTAGTATTCATTCAGCTGGATAACTGGACTTAAAGGGGTATTCCATCTCCAAGATTCTATCCCCAATATATAGTAGGTGGAATAGCAATATTATCAGCAAATACCAATATTTGGAAATGCAGAATAGTTCTCCTGATTAGGCATGCCCTTACCCCATGAGCAGGGCATTGCAGCTTTGGTAGCAACAGTTACGACATGGACTCTGCTGCTGTGGACCCGGGGAGAGTGGGTGCAGATTCATTGCACCCACACTCCTCACATGGAGGGTGTGCACCCCTAGAAAATGGGGGATACGTTCCCTGAGCATGTCCCCCCATATTCTAGATGATCCAGAGTCATCGTGGGACCCCCTTATTTTTTTTCCTTACAATAAATTGGTGAAAGAGGGAATGTTTTGGGGAGTGTTTTTTCAAATAATTTTTTTTTTGTCTATTTTTTTGTTGGTACTGACAGTTTGTGATGTCGGGTATCTGATAGATGCCATGACATCACAAACTGCTGGGCTTGATGTCAGATGACCTTACAGCTAGTATCAACCCCATTTATTACCCCGTTTGCCACCGCACCAGGGCACGGGATGAGCTGGGGTGAAGCGCCAGGATTGGCGCATCCAGTGGCCTGCTATTTTTAGGCTGTGAAGGGCCAATAACTATGTAACTATGGAACTTCCCACCCTGAGAATACCAGACCACAGCTGTCCTCTTTACCTTGGCTGGTGATCCAATTTGGGGGGGACCCTAAATTTTTTTTGTAATTATTAATATTTCTAAATTAATTATAAAAAAAGAGCCTGGGGTGACCTCCACATTGGATCCCCAACCACGGTAAAGCTGCCAGCTATGGTTTTCAGGCTACAGCCTTCTGCTTTACCCTAACTGGCTATCAAAAATGGGGGGACCCAACGTCATTTTTTTTTTTACTTTTTTTTTTAAAGAAAAAAAATTAATGGGCTTCCCTGTATTTTGATTGCCAGCCAAGGTAACACCATGCAGATGGGGGTGGCAACCCGTAACTGTCTGCTTTATCTGCACTGAGAATTAAAAATACAGAGAAGCGCTACGTCATTTTTTTAAAAGATTTATTTTTACAGCACTGTGATGTCAGGCAATCAAAATACAGGGAAGCCCTTTTTGTTTTTAGTTATTTAAATAAATAATTAAAAAAATATATATGGGCTCCTGGTGCATTTTTTGTATTGCTAGCTAAGGGTAATCCAAGCAGCTACTGGCTGCTAACCCCCACTGCTTAGCGTGACCTTCACTGGCAATGGAAAATCCAGGGAAGCATTTTTTATTTTTTTTGCAAAAAAACTACAAAAAAAATGACCTGAGCTTCGCCATATTTTTGTATGCTTGCCGGGTACTGCAGACAGGAACGGGCTGCCACCAACCCCCAGCTGCCTAATGGTACCCGGCTGGGAACTAAAAATATAGGGAAGCCCTTTTTTTAATTATTTCATGAATTCATGAAATAATTTAAAAAAAAAACATGACGTAGGCTTCGGCCCATATTTGTGTCCAGCCGGGTACAACTAGGCAGCTGGGGATTGGATCCGCAGCACAGGTTAGCCTGAGCTTTTTGGGCCCCTCTGCTGCGAATTGCAGTCCGCAGCCGCCCAGAAAATGGCGCTTTCATAGAAGCGCCATCATCTGGCCCTGTAGCCAACTTTTCCAGCTGCCCTGATGCCGGTGGCTCGCTGGGTAATAATGAGTTAATACTAGCTTTGTTTTACTAGCTAGTATTAATCCAGAGATTCTTAATGTCAGGCAAGTTTGACCCAGTCATTAGGAATCTCCAATAAAGGTTTAAAAAAAAGACACCACACAGAGAAAAAATACTTTAACATAAATAAATACACAGACACACTTAGAGACTCCATGTTTATTACTCCCTCGCATCCCTCCACGATCCATGGTCTTCTGTCTTGTTTCTCCTTCAGCCCATGCAGCTCTGCTACATCAGCAGCACTGCATGGGAGAAAGACACTGCTGCTCCCTGTGCAGGCTTTTCACTCCGTGAGTGATCAGTGCGGCTGGCTATTAGCGGTAACGTCACCACTGACAGACAGATTACCATAGCAACGGTGCTCCGATCACGTGATTCCTGGTGCCGCTGCGTGCTGTTAGCAGTGATGTCACCACTAATAGGCGCGTTGCTATGGCAACGGTGATCTCCGTTATTTACCGGCTGTATCAGCCGCTCAATAACGGAACGGGGAAGCAGAACGGGGAGTCGACCGTGTGCCAGAGCATGTCGCCGGTACACGGTGATACACAAATGTGCACCGTGTACCGGAGAGATGCAATGACAGGACCTAGCATGATGTGAAAGCCATGTGACCAGTCTGCAGCCAATGAGATAATAGACACGAGACTCGTCACATGCTATTTTGCCGTCACGATAGATCCTGTCATCACTGCTGGTTACCAGGAGGATGCAGCGATTATCAATGTAAAAGCTGCGGAAGACAGAGTGCAGACCGCATCGCCGGGACAGGTAAGTGTTATGGCAATGTTTATTAACTGCATGTGTACATTTATAATGTGTTTTTATGTGTTTGTGATTGCCTCCCATTGTTTTCAATGGGGTTCGAGAGGTCTGTTGAACGGTTCATCAAACTGTTTGTCGAACGGGGCACCGTTCGACGAACGGAACCGAACTCGAACTCTAGAGGGGTGGCTCATCTCTATTCATTGTTCATGTTAGAAACAATAGTCTTTCTGACCAATCAGGCCCTACTCCCTTTTTTAAGAGCCCACTGACTTTCCGCTGACTGAGGTGGTTTGTTAGGTATCCAGCACAGAATAGCCACCACTCGATTCGAATCGAACTGCATGTCTGACACCCGGATTTAACCCAGGAGGTCATGCCAAATTAAAGTTATTGGGGTATTCCTCCACCACGTCTCTCACAGATGCAGTCTGTTTCTCTCCCTCAGGGACTCTCCTAACTCTAGCTAACATCTTAACCATTATTTTTAAAACTAAGCCCCTCCCCTTAACTAACTCCCTCTAGCCCGGGAGTACCAGGGAAGCAGCTTACATATTGTGGCCACCTAGTGGCCGTTTAAACACATTACACAAAACATAAACTTTTAACACTGCATTTCCTACACAGTGGATTTGCAGGTCTGGGACAGCCGAGCCTTACACTCGTCCTTCCTTTTACTTTGGTTGCCCTGACCCAGTCTGCTTTAGACCTGCAAAACATCAAATACAGATAGGACAGTACACAAAATATTTACTCATTCATAAAACTCAAAATCACATTCTTGTATTTCGACATTAAAACACATGCAATAAAAACATTACCTCAAACATGTGCAAACTTCACATTTTTTTCAAAAAACCCTTTTTAAAAGTCCAGCTGCTACCATGACTAGAGATGAGCCAGCCTATAAAGGCTCGAGTTCGGTTCGTCGAACGGAGGCCCTGTTCGAGTTCGGTTCAGCGAACCGTTCGACGAACCTCTCGAACCCATTAAAAACAATGGGAGGCAAACACAAACACATAAAAACACATTATAAATGTACACATACAGTTAATAAACATTGCCATTACACTTACAGGTCCCCGCGACGAGTCCTGCACTCTGTCTCCCGCTGCTTTTCCTTCCGATAATCGCTGCTTCCTCCCAGTTACCAGCACTGATGATAGGACCTTCCATGATGTAAAAAAAGCATGTCTTTGGTTACCTCTTTATAGCCAATGAGATAATAGTCACATGACTATTATCTCATTGGCTACAGACTGGTGTCATGGCTAGACATCATTGCTAGGTCCTGTCAGTGCAACTCTCCGGTACGCGGTGCTCGTTTGTGCATCCCATGTACCAGCGAGATGCTCTGGCACATGGTCGGCTCCCCGTTCTGCTTCCCCATTCCGTTATTCACCGGCTGCCACAGCCGGTAAATAACGGAGATCACCGTTGCTATAGCAACGCGCCGTGACGTCACCGCTTACAGCCTGCAGCCTCTGCTACTCACTGAGTGATATAGACTGCACGGGAAGCAGCAGTGTCTTCCTCCCATGCAGCACTGTCTGATGTAGCAGAGCTGCATGGGTTGAAGGAGAAAGAAGACAGAAGCTCATGGATCGTGGATGGCTGACAGGAAGTAATAAACATGGAGTCTCTAATGTGTCTGTGTATTTATTTCTAGTAAAGTATTTTTTCTCTGTGTGGTGTCTTTTTTTAACCCTTTATTGGAGATTATTAATGGTCGGGTCAAACTTGCCTAACATTAAGAATCTCTGACTTAATACTAGCTAGTAAAACAAAGCTAGTATTAACTCATTATTACCCAGCAAGATACCCGTCACCAGGGCAGCTAGCAGAGTTGGATACAGCGCCAGATGATGGCGCTTCTATGAAAGCACCATTTTATGGGGCGGCTGTGGACTGCAATTCGCAGCAGAGGGGCCCAGAAAGCTCAGACTAACCTGTGCTGCGAATTCCAATCCCCAGCTGCCTAGTTGTACATGGCTGGACACAAAAATGGGGTGAAGCTCATGTCGATTTTTTTTTTAATTTTTTCATGAAATTCATGAAATAATTAAAAAAAGGGCTTCCCTATTGTTTTTTTGTTCCCAGACGGGTACAAATAGGCAGCTGGAGGTTGGGGGCAGCCGTACCTGCCTGCTGTACCTGGCTAGCATACAAAAATATGGCTAAGCCAACATCATTTTTTTGGTGGGCAAAAAACTCCTGCATACAGTCTTAGATGGAGTATGCTGAGCCTTGTAGTTCTGCAGCTGCTGTCTGCTCTCCTGCATACACTAGTGAATGGTGTATGCTGAGCCTTATCGTTCTGCAGCTGCTGTCTGCTCTCCTCCATACAGACAGCAGCTGCAGAACTACAAGGCTCAGCATACTCCATCCAGGACTGAAAAATGGAGGGGAGCCAGCACTGCTTATGAGTGGCATGAAACAATGAAAAAGTAAAAAGTGTAATATTCACAAATTCATTCCTACTGTAACAATTCAATGAGATTTTTGGCAAATAATTGATCAATGATTTGAGCCCCCCTGCCCCGTCACGGCAAATCTCTATAAGGGGGGCCCCTACACTACAGTTATAATATACATACGTACAATAAGGTCTCATGTAATGCGCAGGACCATATGAGAACATCACCTACCTGAGAAGTGTCAGAACCGCTCCCATGCTGCAAGGGCTGACAACTGCGAGTAGAAGGGCAGTCCAGGTGCCAGTGCGTGTGGTGGAACCACACACACCAGCACAATGTCAGAACTAGCCCCCACAGTGTCAGACCAGCAGACATGGATGAAGGGCGGAACAGCCCCAGGCAGGTGGTGCTTAAGTAATAATGCCTATGGAACAGGAGGCGGTGGCTGTATGTGAACAGGCACCAACATAAATTTTGATGGCAACAGAAGGAATTTGCAAACCACACTGGGCGTGCACGGCATGGTGGCGGTCAACCACCTGACCAGTAAACAAAAAATGGAGGGGAGCCAGCACTGCTTATGAGTGGCATGCCACAATGAAAAAGTAAAAAGTGTAATATTCACAAATTCATTCCTACTGTAACAATTCAATGAGATTTTTGGCAAATAATTGATCAATGATTTGAGCCCCCCTGCCCCGTCACGGCAAATTTCTATAAGGGGGGTCCCTACACTACAGTTATAATATACATACGTACCATAAGGTCTCGTGTAATGCGCAGGACCATATGAGAACATCCCCTACCTGAGAAGGCAGGGGGGCTCAAATCATTGATCAATTATTTGCCAAAAATCTCATTGAATTGTTACAGTAGGAATGAATTTGTGAATATTACACTTTTTACTTTTTCATTGTTGCATGCCACTCATAAGCAGTGCTGGCTCCCCTCCATTTTTCGTTTACTGGTCAGGTGGTTGACCGCCACCATGCCGTGCACGCCCAGTGTGGTTTGCAAATTCCTTCTGTTGCCATCAAAATTTACGTTGGTGCCTGTTCACATACAGCCACCGCCTCCTGTTCCATAGGCATTATTACTTAAGCACCACCTGCCTGGGGCTGTTCCGCCCTTCATCCATATCTGCTGGTCTGACACTGTGGGGGCTAGTTCTGACATTGTGCTGGTGTGTGTGGTTCTGCCGCACGCACCGGCACCTGGACTGCCCTTCTACTCGCAGTTGTCAGCCCTTGCAGCATTGGAGCGGTTCTGACACTGCTCAGGTAGGTGATGTTCTCATATGGTCCTGCGCATTACACGAGACCTTATGGTACGTATGTATATTATAACTGTAGTGTAGGGACCCCCCTTATAGAGATTTGCCGTGACGGGGCAGGGGGGCTCAAATCATTGATCAATTATTTGCCAAAAATCTCATTGAATTGTTACAGTAGGAATGAATTTGTGAATATTACACTTTTTACTTTTTCATTGTTGCATGCCACTCATAAGTAGAGTTGAGCGCGGTTCGTGGTTCGTGGTTCTCCAGTTCGCGGCTCGAGTGATTTTGGGGCATGTTCTAGATCGAACTAGAACTCGAGCTTTTTGCAAAAGCTCGGTAGTTCTAGAAACGTTCGAGAACGGTTCTAGCAGCCAAAAAACAGCTAAATCATAGCTTGGTTTCTGCTGTAATAGTGTAAGTCACTCTGTGAATCAAACTATTATCACATTTCAGTGTATAGTGTGCGTGAACAGCGCCTTCAGATCACTGCTGTTTCTATAATGGCGATCGCCATTTTTTTTTTTTTTTTTTCTTGTCTTCCTTCCCTAAGCGCGCGCGTCTTGTGGGGCGGGCCAGCATGTCAGCCAATCCCAGACACACACACAGCTAAGTGGACTTTGAGCCAGAGAAGCAACGGCATGTGTGATAGGATCTGCATGTCACATGTCCCTGCATTATAAAACCGGACATTTTCTTCACGGACGCCATTATCTGCCTTCTGCGTCTTTGGTGTCAGACATCACTGTCGCAGCTCCGTCTTCCTGAGTCCTATAGCCGATACAGCTGTATGCGCTGCATACACAGCGTTAGACAGCTTAGGGAGAGCACTTTATAGCAGTCCTTTTAAGGGCTCCAACCGGCAGGGTCAGAGAGCCATAGGTGACAGGTCCTGCAAACAGCAACAGCGTCTGTGTAGCCCAGGTCAGGGATTTCCTACCTGCATTTCACCATTAGGAGGGAATAGAAAGGCAGTCTTCCATTCCTCTACCCAGAGCACCACAATCCTGCCACTGTACCCTCTTGTCCTCTGCACACTCCAACTGATAACTAAGCCATTATACTAGCAAACACTCAGTGTACCTAGTGGCATCCTATACGTGGCTATTGGACTTTGCTATAGTCCCACTAGTGCAAAGACATTTGCAGAGCGCGTCTGCCTGCATTGCACACTACAACTCATTCTAACCAAGCCATTATACTAGCAAACACTCAGTGTACCTAGTGGCATCCTATACGTGGCTATTGGACTTTGCTATAGTCCCACTAGTGCAAAGACATTTGCAGAGCGCGTCTGCCTGCGTTGCACACTACAACTCATTCTAACCAAGCCATTATACTAGCAAACACTCAGTGTACCTAGTGGCATCCTATACGTGGCTATTGGACTTTGCTATAGTCCCACTAGTGCAAAGACATTTGCAGAGCGCGTCTGCCTGCGTTGCACACTACAACTCATTCTAACCAAGCCATTATACTAGCAAACACTCAGTGTACCTAGTGGCATCCTATACGTGGCTATTGGACTTTGCTATAGTCCCACTAGTGCAAAGACATTTGCAGAGCGCGTCTGCCTGCGTTGCACACTACAACTCATTCTAACCAAGCCATTATACTAGCAAACACTCAGTGTACCTAGTGGCATCCTATACGTGGCTATTGGACTTTGCTATAGTCCCACTAGTGCAAAGACATTTGCAGAGCGCGTCTGCCTGCGTTGCACACTACAACTCATTCTAACCAAGCCATTATACTAGCAAACACTCAGTGTACCTAGTGGCATCCTATACGTGGCTATTGGACTTTGCTATAGTCCCACTAGTGCAAAGACATTTGCAGAGCGCGTCTGCCTGCGTTGCACACTACAACTCATTCTAACCAAGCCATTATACTAGCAAACACTCAGTGTACCTAGTGGCATCCTATACGTGGCTATTGGACTTTGCTATAGTCCCACTAGTGCAAAGACATTTGCAGAGCGCGTCTGCCTGCGTTGCACACTACAACTCATTCTAACCAAGCCATTATACTAGCAAACACTCAGTGTACCTAGTGGCATCCTATACGTGGCTATTGGACTTTGCTATAGTCCCACTAGTGCAAAGACATTTGCAGAGCGCGTCTGCCTGCGTTGCACACTACAACTCATTCTAACCAAGCCATTATACTAGCAAACACTCAGTGTACCTAGTGGCATCCTATACGTGGCTATTGGACTTTGCTATAGTCCCACTAGTGCAAAGACATTTGCAGAGCGCGTCTGCCTGCGTTGCACACTACAACTCATTCTAACCAAGCCATTATACTAGCAAACACTCAGTGTACCTAGTGGCATCCTATACGTGGCTATTGGACTTTGCTATAGTCCCACTAGTGCAAAGACATTTGCAGAGCGCGTCTGCCTGCGTTGCACACTACAACTCATTCTAACCAAGCCATTATACTAGCAAACACTCAGTGTACCTAGTGGCATCCTATACGTGGCTATTGGACTTTGCTATAGTCCCACTAGTGCAAAGACATTTGCAGAGCGCGTCTGCCTGCGTTGCACACTACAACTCATTCTAACCAAGCCATTATACTAGCAAACACTCAGTGTACCTAGTGGCATCCTATACGTGGCTATTGGACTTTGCTATAGTCCCACTAGTGCAAAGACATTTGCAGAGCGCGTCTGCCTGCGTTGCACACTACAACTCATTCTAACCAAGCCATTATACTAGCAAACACTCAGTGTACCTAGTGGCATCCTATACGTGGCTATTGGACTTTGCTATAGTCCCACTAGTGCAAAGACATTTGCAGAGCGCGTCTGCCTGCGTTGCACACTACAACTCATTCTAACCAAGCCATTATACTAGCAAACACTCAGTGTACCTAGTGGCATCCTATACGTGGCTATTGGACTTTGCTATAGTCCCACTAGTGCAAAGACATTTGCAGAGCGCGTCTGCCTGCGTTGCACACTACAACTCATTCTAACCAAGCCATTATACTAGCAAACACTCAGTGTACCTAGTGGCATCCTATACGTGGCTATTGGACTTTGCTATAGTCCCACTAGTGCAAAGACATTTGCAGAGCGCGTCTGCCTGCGTTGCACACTACAACTCATTCTAACCAAGCCATTATACTAGCAAACACTCAGTGTACCTAGTGGCATCCTATACGTGGCTATTGGACTTTGCTATAGTCCCACTAGTGCAAAGACATTTGCAGAGCGCGTCTGCCTGCGTTGCACACTACAACTCATTCTAACCAAGCCATTATACTAGCAAACACTCAGTGTACCTAGTGGCATCCTATACGTGGCTATTGGACTTTGCTATAGTCCCACTAGTGCAAAGACATTTGCAGAGCGCGTCTGCCTGCGTTGCACACTACAACTCATTCTAACCAAGCCATTATACTAGCAAACACTCAGTGTACCTAGTGGCATCCTATACGTGGCTATTGGACTTTGCTATAGTCCCACTAGTGCAAAGACATTTGCAGAGCGCGTCTGCCTGCGTTGCACACTACAACTCATTCTAACCAAGCCATTATACTAGCAAACACTCAGTGTACCTAGTGGCATCCTATACGTGGCTATTGGACTTTGCTATAGTCCCACTAGTGCAAAGACATTTGCAGAGCGCGTCTGCCTGCGTTGCACACTACAACTCATTCTAACCAAGCCATTATACTAGCAAACACTCAGTGTACCTAGTGGCATCCTATACGTGGCTATTGGACTTTGCTATAGTCCCACTAGTGCAAAGACATTTGCAGAGCGCGTCTGCCTGCGTTGCACACTACAACTCATTCTAACCAAGCCATTATACTAGCAAACACTCAGTGTACCTAGTGGCATCCTATACGTGGCTATTGGACTTTGCTATAGTCCCACTAGTGCAAAGACATTTGCAGAGCGCGTCTGCCTGCGTTGCACACTACAACTCATTCTAACCAAGCCATTATACTAGCAAACACTCAGTGTACCTAGTGGCATCCTATACGTGGCTATTGGACTTTGCTATAGTCCCACTAGTGCAAAGACATTTGCAGAGCGCGTCTGCCTGCGTTGCACACTACAACTCATTCTAACCAAGCCATTATACTAGCAAACACTCAGTGTACCTAGTGGCATCCTATACGTGGCTATTGGACTTTGCTATAGTCCCACTAGTGCAAAGACATTTGCAGAGCGCGTCTGCCTGCGTTGCACACTACAACTCATTCTAACCAAGCCATTATACTAGCAAACACTCAGTGTACCTAGTGGCATCCTATACGTGGCTATTGGACTTTGCTATAGTCCCACTAGTGCAAAGACATTTGCAGAGCGCGTCTGCCTGCGTTGCACACTACAACTCATTCTAACCAAGCCATTATACTAGCAAACACTCAGTGTACCTAGTGGCATCCTATACGTGGCTATTGGACTTTGCTATAGTCCCACTAGTGCAAAGACATTTGCAGAGCGCGTCTGCCTGCGTTGCACACTACAACTCATTCTAACCAAGCCATTATACTAGCAAACACTCAGTGTACCTAGTGGCATCCTATACGTGGCTATTGGACTTTGCTATAGTCCCACTAGTGCAAAGACATTTGCAGCACGTCTGCCTGCGTTGCACACTCCAACTAATTATAACTAAGTTGCATTGTCAGGGATATTTATTCTTTATTATTCTGCTGTTAATAAAGCTAGACCACCACTGCAATCTTCACCACCTCTCAATTTTTACTACCACATTTTCAGTCCACAATCTTGTCGCAATCAACATGAGTGGCAAAATGACAGATGCTGGTGGAAAGGGGAAGAGGCGTGGTGGAAAAGGCAAAAAAGGTTTTGTCCGTGGGGAAGGTGGCAAAGCTCCATTATCATCTGCTGAAGATAGACCATCTACCAGCAAAAGTAAGATGTCTACTACTTACCGTGGACAATCCGATGTGCTCCCTTTGTTACGGACACGAACAACAGGAACAAAGGTAGATGATGGGCAAAAAAGGAAAATGCTTGAATGGATCTCAAGTGGTCCAACAAGTGCCCTCTCTGCCACTTCAAGTACCGCATCCAAAAAACACCAGTCCTCTGAGTTGTCATCCCAATCAAACTTGCTTTCTCCCAGCTCTGAAGTCTCCATCAGCCCTGCACAGTATGGTGGAACTGAGATGGCTGAGTCTGCAGAGCTGTTCAGTCACACTATAGCCTGGGAATCAGAGGTCTGCTCCCAAGCTACAGTGAGTACAGAACAGGAAATGGTCTGCAGTGATGCCCAGAACCTTTGTGACTCAGATTCAGGCCGTGAGGACCAAGTTTCTGAGCATAATGTTGACCCTTTGTCACAAACTGTAACACCTGTGGTTATAGACAATGAGGAACATACTGATGAAGATGAGACGCAGATACCCGATTGGGATGACAACTTAAATATTCCGTCAGGGCAAGAAGAGGCTCGGTCTGAGGGGGAGGGGAGTGCAAACACAACAATTGATGATGACGTTCTAGATCCCACCTACTGTCAACCCCCAGTCAGGCACTCGAGGAGGTCAACAGAGGCGGTGGAGGAGGATGCAACCGACGACGAAGTTACCTTGCGCCTTCCTGGACAGAGTCGGAGCACTGGTAGCACGTCTACAACTGCATCCTCAGCCACCACTCTGCCTATGAGCATTATTCGGGGTGGATCAACAGGTCGCATGGCCTCTAAGCCTTGCCTAGCCTGGTCCTTTTTTCACATCGAAAAAGATCGCCCAACTCATGTGATATGTAACATTTGTCATGATTCTGTTAGTAGAGGTCAAAACCTCAGCAGTTTGACAACTTCTTCCATGAATCGTCACATGACTAAATATCATAAGTCCCGGTGGGAAGCTCACCGTGCTGCAATGCGGCCTAGTGGAGCGAACCATCCACCGCCCGCCCCTTCCACTGCATCCGCGCGCTCTTCATCTTCTAGGACTGTGGGGACAGCTGCCACACCTGTTTTTCCACGCAAAACTTCCACCACTGTAACCGCAACAGGCAGTTTGCTTGTAAGGTCGTCAGTTGGTTTGGAAGGGGAAACAAGTGAGTGTGTACAGCTCTCTCAGACATCGATAGCACCAACGTTGGATGAAGGCAACATCATGTCTCCGCCTGCACTTTCCTCACAAACCTGCATTTTTCAAGGGACACCCTACTCAAAACCGTCTACACACAGCAGCCAGATCTCTGTCCCTCAGATGTGGTCAAATAAAAGGCCACTTCCTCCGACCCATGACAAAGCTAAGAGGTTGACTCTATCCCTCTGTAAGCTGTTGGCTACCGAAATGCTGCCTTTCCGCCTAGTGGACACACAGGATTTTAGAGACCTTATGTCTGTCGCTGTGCCCCAGTACCAGATGCCTAGTCGCCACTACTTCTCTAAGAAAGGTGTGCCCGCGCTACACCAGCATGTCGCACACAACATCACCGCTTCCTTGAGAAACTCTGTGTGTGAACGGGTGCATTTCACCACCGATACTTGGACCAGTAAGCATGGACAGGGACGTTACATGTCGCTGACTGGGCACTGGGTAACTATGGTGATAGATGGTGAAGGGTCTGCTGCACAAGTCTTGCCGTCCCCACGACTTGTGTGTCAATCCTCTGTCTGTCCAAGTTCCGCCACTGCTTCTGCATCCTCCACCTCATCTGGGTCCTCCACCTCCGCCCCAAGCCTGCCTGGTCAGGCCACCAGCGTTCTCACTGCGCAGAAGGAATCACGCACCCCTCATTACTATGCTGGCAGCAGAGCGCAACGGCATCAGGCGGTCTTTAGCTTGACATGTCTTGGTAATAAGAGTCACACAGCTGAGGAGTTGTGGTCAGCTTTGCGGTCCGAGTTTAATAAATGGTTGTCTCCACTCAAACTGCAGCCTGGTAAGGCCGTGTGCGACAATGCTGCAAACCTGGGTGCGGCACTTCGCCTGGGCAAGGTGACACACGTACCTTGTATGGCTCACGTGTTGAACCTTGTCGTGCAGCAATTTTTAACACACTATCCCGGCCTAGATGGCCTTCTGAACAGGGCACGAAAACTGTCAGCTCACTTCCGCCGTTCAAGCGCCGCAGCAGAGCGACTTGCATCGCTCCAGAAGTCTTTCGGCCTGCCGGTTCATCGCCTGAAATGCGATGTGGCGACACGCTGGAATTCAACTCTCCACATGTTACAGCGACTGTGGCAGCACCGCAGAGCCCTGGTGCAATACGTCATGACGTATAGCCTGGGCCAACGAGATGCAGAGGTGGGGCAGATCACCCTGATGGAGTGGTCTCAGATCAAGGACCTATGCACCCTTCTGCACAGTTTCGACATGGCGACGAATATGTTTAGCTCTGACAATGCCATTATCAGCATGACGATTCCAGTCATTTACATGCTGGAGCACACGCTAAACACTATTCGGAGTCAGGGGGTGGGACAACATGAAGGGGAGGAACTACAGGAGGATTCATATGCGCAAGGGACAACAACATCACGAAGGTCCAGACGTTCATCATCACCAACGCAGCAGGCATGGGACCATGGGGGACAGGGATCGACAAGGGCGCATAGTAGCAGGCGAAATGTTGAGCAAGGTGCAGGAGAACATGAAGAAATGGAGGACGAACTGTCCATGGACATGGAAGACTCAGCGGATGAGGGAGACCTTGGTCAAATTTCAGTTGAAAGAGGTTGGGGTCAGATGTCAGAGGAAGAAAGAACGGGTAGCACCTCTATGCCACAAACACAGCATGGACTTGGTCCGCATGGCTGCGCAAGACACATGAGTGCCTTTTTGTTGCACTACCTCCAACATGACAGTCGTATTGTCAAAATTAGAAGTGATGATGACTACTGGATTGCCACACTATTAGATCCCCGGTACAAGTCCAAATTTTGTGACATAATTCCAGCCATAGAAAGGGACGCACGTATGCAGGAGTATCAGCAGAAGCTGTTACTAGATCTTAGCTCGGCTTTTCCACCAAACAACCGTGCAGGTGCAGGGAGTGAATCTCCCAGTTGTAACTTGACAAACATGGGACGGTCTCGTCATCTTCAACAGTCTACCCGTACCAGTAGGACCTTTTCTGGTGCCGGTAACAGCAATTTTATGGAATCTTTTCATAATTTTTTTAGACCCTCTTTTGCAAGGCCACCAGAGACAACAAGTCTGACACATAGTCAACGGCTGGAGAGGATGATACAGGAGTATCTCCAAATGAACATCGATGCCATGACTGTGCAACTGGAGCCTTGCTCCTTTTGGGCTTCAAACCTACAAAAATGGCCAGAGCTCGCAACTTACGCCTTGGAGATTTTGTCGTGTCCAGCTGCCAGCGTTGTCTCTGAACGTGTATTCAGTGCTGCTGGGTGTGTGCTGACAGATAAGCGCACGCGTCTGTCCAGTGACAATGTGGACAGACTGACGTTCATCAAAATGAACAAGTCATGGATCCAGAAGGAATTTACTACCCCTGTGTCATCCTGGGGAGAGTAAATGCTTGTGGATTTGGAATGTGCTTGATGCAAATCAAAACATCCTGTTTGCAACTAGGGCCCAAGTGCTGCCACTGATGGGGTGGGTGTCTGTGTGGCCCAATTTTTGGAAAAAAGGGAGACTCCGCTTGGAGTAACCCTTGCTTGCTGTGTTTTTAAAAGAAGCCAAGATGAACAGAGCTGGGATCAGGAAAGACTTTGCTACCTACCCCGGTGTCATCCTGTGGACGGCTAAGAATAGCGTATTTTTGAATGTGCTTGATGCAAATCAAAACATCCTGTTTGCAACTAGGGCCCAAGTGCTGCCACTGATGGGGTGGGTGTCTGTGTGGCCCAATTTTTGGAAAAAAGGGAGACTCCGCTTGGAGTAACCCTTGCTTGCTGTGTTTTTAAAAGAAGCCAAGATGAACAGAGCTGGGATCAGGAAAGACTTTGCTACCTACCCCGGTGTCATCCTGGGGACGGCTAAGAATAGCGTATTTTTGAATGTGCTTGATGCAAATCAAAACATCCTGTTTGCAACTAGGGCCCAAGTGCTGCCACTGATGGGGTGGGTGTCTGTGTGGCCCAATTTTTGGAAAAAAGGGAGACTCCGCTTGGAGTAACCCTTGCTTGCTGTGTTTTTAAAAGAAGCCAAGATGAACAGAGCTGGGATCAGGAAAGACTTTGCTACCTACCCCGGTGTCATCCTGGGGACGGCTAAGAATAGCGTATTTTTGAATGTGCTTGATGCAAATCAAAACATCCTGTTTGCAACTAGGGCCCAAGTGCTGCCACTGATGGGGTGGGTGTCTGTGTGGCCCAATTTTTGGAAAAAAGGGAGACTCCGCTTGGAGTAACCCTTGCTTGCTGTGTTTTTAAAAGAAGCCAAGATGAACAGAGCTGGGATCAGGAAAGACTTTGCTACCTACCCCGGTGTCATCCTGGGGACGGCTAAGAATAGCGTATTTTTGAATGTGCTTGATGCAAATCAAAACATCCTGTTTGCAACTAGGGCCCAAGTGCTGCCACTGATGGGGTGGGTGTCTGTGTGGCCCAATTTTTGGAAAAAAGGGAGACTCCGCTTGGAGTAACCCTTGCTTGCTGTGTTTTTAAAAGAAGCCAAGATGAACAGAGCTGGGATCAGGAAAGACTTTGCTACCTACCCCGGTGTCATCCTGGGGACGGATAAGAATGGCGTATTTTTGAATGTGCTTGATGCAAATCTAGCTGTGAAGTGTACAACTGGGGCACAACTGCTGCCACTGAATGGGTGGGTGTGTGTGGGGCCCAATTTTTGGAAAAAAGGGGAGACTCCGCTTGGAGTAACCCTTGCTTACATTGTTTTTAAAAGAAGCCAAGATGAACAAGTCATGGGTCAGCAAAGACTTTGCTACCTACCCCAGTGTCATCCTGGGGACGGCTAAGAATAGCGTATTTTTGAATGTGCTTGATGCAAATCAAAACATCCTGTTTGCAACTAGGGCCCAAGTGCTGCCACTGATGGGGTGGGTGTCTGTGTGGCCCAATTTTTGGAAAAAAGGGAGACTCCGCTTGGAGTAACCCTTGCTTGCTGTGTTTTTAAAAGAAGCCAAGATGAACAGAGCTGGGATCAGGAAAGACTTTGCTACCTACCCCGGTGTCATCCTGTGGACGGCTAAGAATAGCGTATTTTTGAATGTGCTTGATGCAAATCAAAACATCCTGTTTGCAACTAGGGCCCAAGTGCTGCCACTGATGGGGTGGGTGTCTGTGTGGCCCAATTTTTGGAAAAAAGGGAGACTCCGCTTGGAGTAACCCTTGCTTGCTGTGTTTTTAAAAGAAGCCAAGATGAACAGAGCTGGGATCAGGAAAGACTTTGCTACCTACCCCGGTGTCATCCTGGGGATGGCTAAGAATAGCGTATTTTTGAATGTGCTTGATGCAAATCAAAACATCCTGTTTGCAACTAGGGCCCAAGTGCTGCCACTGATGGGGTGGGTGTCTGTGTGGCCCAATTTTTGGAAAAAAGGGAGACTCCGCTTGGAGTAACCCTTGCTTACATTGTTTTTAAAAGAAGCCAAGATGAACAAGTCATGGGTCAGCAAAGACTTTGCTACCTACCCCGGTGTCATCCTGGGGACGGCTAAGAATAGCGTATTTTTGAATGTGCTTGATGCAAATCAAAACATCCTGTTTGCAACTAGGGCCCAAGTGCTGCCACTGATGGGGTGGGTGTCTGTGTGGCCCAATTTTTGGAAAAAAGGGAGACTCCGCTTGGAGTAACCCTTGCTTGCTGTGTTTTTAAAAGAAGCCAAGATGAACAGAGCTGGGATCAGGAAAGACTTTGCTACCTACCCCGGTGTCATCCTGGGGACGGCTAAGAATAGCGTATTTTTGAATGTGCTTGATGCAAATCAAAACATCCTGTTTGCAACTAGGGCCCAAGTGCTGCCACTGATGGGGTGGGTGTCTGTGTGGCCCAATTTTTGGAAAAAAGGGAGACTCCGCTTGGAGTAACCCTTGCTTGCTGTGTTTTTAAAAGAAGCCAAGATGAACAGAGCTGGGATCAGGAAAGACTTTGCTACCTACCCCGGTGTCATCCTGGGGACGGCTAAGAATAGCGTATTTTTGAATGTGCTTGATGCAAATCAAAACATCCTGTTTGCAACTAGGGCCCAAGTGCTGCCACTGATGGGGTGGGTGTCTGTGTGGCCCAATTTTTGGAAAAAAGGGAGACTCCGCTTGGAGTAACCCTTGCTTGCTGTGTTTTTAAAAGAAGCCAAGATGAACAGAGCTGGGATCAGGAAAGACTTTGCTACCTACCCCGGTGTCATCCTGGGGACGGCTAAGAATAGCGTATTTTTGAATGTGCTTGATGCAAATCAAAACATCCTGTTTGCAACTAGGGCCCAAGTGCTGCCACTGATGGGGTGGGTGTCTGTGTGGCCCAATTTTTGGAAAAAAGGGAGACTCCGCTTGGAGTAACCCTTGCTTACATTGTTTTTAAAAGAAGCCAAGATGAACAAGTCATGGGTCAGCAAAGACTTTGCTACCTACCCCGGTGTCATCCTGGGGACGGCTAAGAATAGCGTATTTTTGAATGTGCTTGATGCAAATCAAAACATCCTGTTTGCAACTAGGGCCCAAGTGCTGCCACTGATGTGGTGGGTGTCTGTGTGGCCCAATTTTTGGAAAAAAGGGAGACTCCGCTTGGAGTAACCCTTGCTTGCTGTGTTTTTAAAAGAAGCCAAGATGAACAGAGCTGGGATCAGGAAAGACTTTGCTACCTACCCCGGTGTCATCCGGGGGACGGATAAGAATGGCGTATTTTTGAATGTGCTTGATGCAAATCTAGCTGTGAAGTGTACAACTGGGGCACAACTGCTGCCACTGAATGGGTGGGTGTGTGTGGGGCCCAATTTTTGGAAAAAAGGGGAGACTCCGCTTGGAGTAACCCTTGCTTACATTGTTTTTAAAAGAAGCCAAGATGAACAAGTCATGGGTCAGCAAAGACTTTGCTACCTACCCCAGTGTCATCCTGGGGACGGCTAAGAATAGCGTATTTTTGAATGTGCTTGATGCAAATCAAAACATCCTGTTTGCAACTAGGGCCCAAGTGCTGCCACTGATGGGGTGGGTGTCTGTGTGGCCCAATTTTTGGAAAAAAGGGAGACTCCGCTTGGAGTAACCCTTGCTTGCTGTGTTTTTAAAAGAAGCCAAGATGAACAGAGCTGGGATCAGGAAAGACTTTGCTACCTACCCCGGTGTCATCCTGTGGACGGCTAAGAATAGCGTATTTTTGAATGTGCTTGATGCAAATCAAAACATCCTGTTTGCAACTAGGGCCCAAGTGCTGCCACTGATGGGGTGGGTGTCTGTGTGGCCCAATTTTTGGAAAAAAGGGAGACTCCGCTTGGAGTAACCCTTGCTTACATTGTTTTTAAAAGAAGCCAAGATGAACAAGTCATGGGTCAGCAAAGACTTTGCTACCTACCCCGGTGTCATCCTGGGGACGGCTAAGAATAGCGTATTTTTGAATGTGCTTGATGCAAATCAAAACATCCTGTTTGCAACTAGGGCCCAAGTGCTGCCACTGATGGGGTGGGTGTCTGTGTGGCCCAATTTTTGGAAAAAAGGGAGACTCCGCTTGGAGTAACCCTTGCTTGCTGTGTTTTTAAAAGAAGCCAAGATGAACAGAGCTGGGATCAGGAAAGACTTTGCTACCTACCCCGGTGTCATCCTGGGGACGGCTAAGAATAGCGTATTTTTGAATGTGCTTGATGCAAATCAAAACATCCTGTTTGCAACTAGGGCCCAAGTGCTGCCACTGATGGGGTGGGTGTCTGTGTGGCCCAATTTTTGGAAAAAAGGGAGACTCCGCTTGGAGTAACCCTTGCTTGCTGTGTTTTTAAAAGAAGCCAAGATGAACAGAGCTGGGATCAGGAAAGACTTTGCTACCTACCCCGGTGTCATCCTGGGGACGGCTAAGAATAGCGTATTTTTGAATGTGCTTGATGCAAATCAAAACATCCTGTTTGCAACTAGGGCCCAAGTGCTGCCACTGATGGGGTGGGTGTCTGTGTGGCCCAATTTTTGGAAAAAAGGGAGACTCCGCTTGGAGTAACCCTTGCTTGCTGTGTTTTTAAAAGAAGCCAAGATGAACAGAGCTGGGATCAGGAAAGACTTTGCTACCTACCCCGGTGTCATCCTGGGGACGGCTAAGAATAGCGTATTTTTGAATGTGCTTGATGCAAATCAAAACATCCTGTTTGCAACTAGGGCCCAAGTGCTGCCACTGATGGGGTGGGTGTCTGTGTGGCCCAATTTTTGGAAAAAAGGGAGACTCCGCTTGGAGTAACCCTTGCTTACATTGTTTTTAAAAGAAGCCAAGATGAACAAGTCATGGGTCAGCAAAGACTTTGCTACCTACCCCGGTGTCATCCTGGGGACGGCTAAGAATAGCGTATTTTTGAATGTGCTTGATGCAAATCAAAACATCCTGTTTGCAACTAGGGCCCAAGTGCTGCCACTGATGTGGTGGGTGTCTGTGTGGCCCAATTTTTGGAAAAAAGGGAGACTCCGCTTGGAGTAACCCTTGCTTGCTGTGTTTTTAAAAGAAGCCAAGATGAACAGAGCTGGGATCAGGAAAGACTTTGCTACCTACCCCGGTGTCATCCTGGGGACGGATAAGAATGGCGTATTTTTGAATGTGCTTGATGCAAATCTAGCTGTGAAGTGTACAACTGGGGCACAACTGCTGCCACTGAATGGGTGGGTGTGTGTGGGGCCCAATTTTTGGAAAAAAGGGGAGACTCCGCTTGGAGTAACCCTTGCTTACATTGTTTTTAAAAGAAGCCAAGATGAACAAGTCATGGGTCAGCAAAGACTTTGCTACCTACCCCAGTGTCATCCTGGGGACGGCTAAGAATAGCGTATTTTTGAATGTGCTTGATGCAAATCAAAACATCCTGTTTGCAACTAGGGCCCAAGTGCTGCCACTGATGGGGTGGGTGTCTGTGTGGCCCAATTTTTGGAAAAAAGGGAGACTCCGCTTGGAGTAACCCTTGCTTGCTGTGTTTTTAAAAGAAGCCAAGATGAACAGAGCTGGGATCAGGAAAGACTTTGCTACCTACCCCGGTGTCATCCTGGGGACGGTTAAGAATAGCGTATTTTTGAATGTGCTTGATGCAAATCTAGCTGTGAAGTGTACAACTGGGGCACAACTGCTGCCACTGAAGGGGTGGGTGTGTGTGGGGCCCAATTTTTGGAAAAAAGGGAGACTCCGCTTGGAGTAACCCTTGCTTGCTGTGTTTTTAAAAGAAGCCAAGATGAACAGAGCTGGGATCAGGAAAGACTTTGCTACCTACCCCGGTGTCATCCTGGGGACGGATAAGAATGGCGTATTTTTGAATGTGCTTGATGCAAATCTAGCTGTGAAGTGTACAACTGGGGCACAACTGCTGCCACTGAAGGGGTGGGTGTGTGGGGCCCAATTTTTGGAAAAAAGGGAGACTCCGCTTGGAGTCACCTTGCGGTGTTTTACATGACTTTAGAAGGGCGTGCCATGCCTATATCTGTGTGTCCTCCTCTTTTTCCTTGTCCAGCTGTTTTGTTTTCGCATGAGTACATGTCCTTGTCACTTTCCCATGTGTTTGTGTTGTGTTGTGAGTTGTTTGTCACCTTTTGGACACCTTTGAGGGTGTTTTCTAGGTGTTTTACTGTGTTTGTGATTGCCTGCCATTGTTTCCTATGGGCTCGAGTTCGGTTCGTCGAACGTTCGACGAGCCGAACTCGAGCCAGACCCCCCGTTCGGCGAACCGCCTCGAGCCGAACCGGGACCGGTTCGCTCATCTCTACTCATAAGCAGTGCTGGCTCCCCTCCATTTTTCGTTTACTGGTCAGGTGGTTGACCGCCACCATGCCGTGCACGCCCAGTGTGGTTTGCAAATTCCTTCTGTTGCCATCAAAATTTATGTTGGTGCCTGTTCACATACAGCCACCGCCTCCTGTTCCATAGGCATTATTACTTAAGCACCACCTGCCTGGGGCTGTTCCGCCCTTCATCCATGTCTGCTGGTCTGACACTGTGGGGGCTAGTTCTGACATTGTGCTGGTGTGTGTGGTTCTGCCGCACGCACTGGCACCTGGACTGCCCTTCTACTTGCAGTTGTCAGCCCTTGCAGCATGGGAGCGGTTCTGACACTTCTCAGGTAGGTGATGTTCTCATGGTCCTGCGCATTACACGAGACCTTATGGTACGTATGTATATTATAACTGTAGCGTAGGGATCCCCCTTATAGAGATTTGCCGTGACGGGGCAGGGGGGCTCAAATCATTGATCAATTATTTGCCAAAAATCTCATTGAATTGTTACAGTAGGAATGAATTTGTGAATATTACACTTTTTACTTTTTCATTGTTGCATGCCACTCATAAGCAGTGCTGGCTCCCCTCCATTTTCCATCCAGGACTGTATGCAGGAGTTTTTTGGCCCCCAAAAGAATTATGTGGGCTTCGCCATGTTTTTGTATGCTAGCCAGGAAAAGCAGGCAGCTACGGGCTGCCCCCAACCCCCAGCTTCCTATTTGTACCTGGTTGGGAACCAAAAATATAGGAAAGCCCTTTTTTTTAATTATTTCATGAATTTCATGAAATAATTTTAAAAAAAATTATGTGAGCTTCGCCCAATTTTTGTGTCCAGCCAGGTACAACTAGGCAGCTGGGGATTGAAATCCTTCGCTCAGTGTGCCCAAGCTTTCTGGGCACCCATGCTGCGAATTTCAGTCCGCAGCCGTCCCAGAAAATGGCTCTTTCATAGAAGCGCCATCTTCTGGTGCTGTTTACAACTGTTCCAGCTGCCCTGGTGACGGGTGGCTCGCTGGGTAATAATAGGGTTAGGGCTAGCTGTATATTATCAACTGGCCCTAAGCCCGAAATTCATGGTGTCACGCCAATATTAGACATGGCCACCATGAATTTCTAGTACAGATAAAAGAAAACACAACACACAGAAAAATATTTTTATTAGAAATAAAACACAACACAATTAGTGACTCCATCTTTATTGAAATAAAGAACCCCCCTCTGCAGTAATCCTGGGTCAAGGGTCCCGCGCCATCCAATCCGGATCCAATATCATCTGATCGGTTTGCTGGAAGGCAAAGCGATCAGATGATGTGTCAGGTTCAAGGGCCTGAATCACATGACACAGCAGCTGATTGTATAAATGGCTTTTATACAATCAGTTAATGCATCAGTGCAAAAAACCCCCAAAAAACTACACACTTCTGTGCAGACTCCTGTCCGACAGCATCAGCTCATAGTTTAGCCGGCCGGGTGGTAAAAAGCCGGCCACACCGCTCAATTTATAGTGTCAGCTGATTCCGTCAGGTGACCGCATCAGCTGATCATTGCCAGGTCTGAAAGAGAGAAAGAAGAGAGAGAGAACATAGAGAAAAGATAGACAAAAGAGAGAGAAAGGAGAGAGAAGAGAGAGAGAAGAAGAGAGAAGAGAGAGACAAGAGAAAGATGACAGAGAGTGAGAGAGAAGAGAGAGAGAAGAGAGAGAGCGAAAGAGAGAGAGAGAGGGTAAAAAGAGAAAAAGAGAGACTGAGAAAAAGAGATAGAGAGAAAAAGAGAGAGAGAGGCGAGAGAGAGGGAGGAAAAGAGAGCGAGGAAGAGAGAGAGAGGAGAGAAGAGAGAAAGAGAAAAGAGAGAGAGGAGAAAAGAGAAAGAGGAGAGAAGAGAGAGAGGAGAGAAGAGAGAGAGAGAGAGAAGAAGAGAGAAGAGGAGAAAAGAGAGAGAGAAGAGAGAGGAGAGAGAGAAGAGAGAGAGAAGGGGGAGAGAGAAGAGAGGGAGGAGAGAGAGCGAGAGAGAGGGAAAAAGAGAAAAAGAGAGACTGAGAAAAGAGAGAGAGAAAAAGAGAGAGAGAGAGGAGAGAGAGAGAGGGAGGGAGTGAGAGAGAGAGAAAGAGAGAAAAAGAGAGAGAGAAAGAGAGAGAGAGGAGAGAAGAGAGAGGAGAGGAGAGAGGAGAGGGGGAAAAGAGAAAAAGAGAGACTGAGAAAAAAATAGAGAGAAAAAGAGAGAGAGTGGAGAGAGAGGAGAGGGAGGGAGAGAGAGAGAAATAGAGAAAAAGAGAGAGAGAAAGAAAGAGAAAAAGAGAGAGAGATAAGAGAGAGGAGAGAGAGAGGAGAGAAGAGAGAGAGAGGAGAGAGTAAAAGAGAAAAAGAGAGAAAAAGGAGAAAAAGAGAGAATGAGAAAAAGAGAGAGAGAAGAGAAAGAGGAGATAGAGAGAGAGAGAGCGAAAAAAAGAAAGAGAGAAAGAGAGAGCGAGAAAAAGAGAGAGAGGAGAGAGAGAAAGAGAGAGAAAGAGAGAGAGAAAGAGAGAGAGAGAGAGAAAAAGAGAGAGACAGAGAGAGAGAGACAGAGGGAGAGAGAGTGACAGAGAGAGAGAGAGAAGAGAGAGAGAGGAGAGAGCAATGCAGCCTCATTCCGTGAAATGCTCCAATTTTAGAGGTGTGTCGCGTGGCTCACAGCTGTTATATAATACTTATAATTTAATATTAAAAATAAAAAAATTAAATTCTATACCGGGACTAGAACTCGTAAAGTTATGCTTCTTAAGCGAGCACTCTATCCACTGAGCTACTGCCTCTAATGATTTGGTAATCTTGACGTCCCAGGACTGTCGCATCTAATGGATGCGGCAATTCCGGGCGGCTGCTGGGTGATATTGTTAGGGTGGTGGGCTCCCCATAATGTGGCGCTACCCATCCTGAAAATACCAGCCTCCAGCTGTGTGGCTTTATCCTGGCTGGTATCAAATATGGGGGGAACCACATTTTTTTTTATTATTACTGTATTTTTCGCTTTATAAGACGCACCTGATTATAAGACGCACCCCCAAATTTGGTGAAGGAAAAGAGAATTATTTTTGTTTAATGTTAAATGGGGTCCATCTTATAATGCCAGTGTCCGTCTAACAAATCATATAGGGTATATGTCCCTCTTAGCCCCCATCCTAAAATTAGCCCCCCTTAATCTGGATATGGCCCCCTTATATTGAATATAGCCCCCTTGTGCTGGGACACGTCCCCCTGTGCTGCCCATGGCAACTATAGATGGTACACCTCCCCTGTGTTTGATATGGCCCCCATGTGTGCTGCCCATGGCCACTATAGATGGCACATCTCCCCTGTGTTAGATATGCCCCAATGCTGCTGCCCATAATAAAATAAAACACTCTTTCCTTACCTTCTCAGCACTGTCCCTCCGTGTCTCCCACCTCGCAGTTTAGCTCCGGCTTTCTTACTTCCTGGTTCTTGCTGCCGGTCATGTGATCGGCACGGCAGAGTGATATCATCTCTGCGTGCCTTATCAAAGACAACAGCAGCAGGAGACCGGAGATTAGCGCTGGAGAAGGTGAGTAAAGCTTTTTTTATTTTACTATGGGCAGCAGCACGGGGGCCATATCTAACACAGGGGGGATCATGTGCGATTAAAGGAGGGCACAGGCAGATATAATATGCCCTGCTGCCCCAGCCCCTCAGCGTGATGCAGTTTCAGCACCACACTGCTGGAAAGCGGCTGTGCATATTATATGAGCGGGAGCAGGAGATCAAACGCTGCCACTCGCAGCTGTCACCTGCCCCCAGCACCGCTCCAGAGCGGACCCTGCAGTATATATATATATATGTACACCCCCCGTATATTCGGTTTATAAGATGCACCCTCTATTTTCCCCCAAAATTTGGGGGAACAAAAGTGCGTCTAATAAAGCAAAAATACGGTATGTATTTATTTATTTTACTGCACGATATAGACCCGCCCGCCGGCAGCCGTGATTGGTTGCAGTGAGACAGCTGTCACTCATTGTGGGGGCATGTCTGACTGCAACCAATCATGGGCGCCAGTGTGCGGGGAAAGCACGGAATATCTGATTGAATAATGAAGTGGCAGGCATTTTCTAAAGAGGAAAAGACGCCGCAGATTTGTGACAGCCGTGCAGCGAGATGCCCGTGATCGGTGAGTAGGAAAGAGAGAGGGATTGTGCTGAGGACGCAGGACGCATGCAGATAGCAACGTGTGTACATAGCCTTACTGTGAAATGCCACGTTTTTGTTGATCGAACCGTTCTCGAACTGTTGAGCTCAAACACCCCCCAAAATCACTTGAACATGAAATTGGCGAACCTCGAAC
The DNA here is from genome assembly GCF_048569485.1 of Anomaloglossus baeobatrachus. Classification (NCBI taxonomy): domain Eukaryota; kingdom Metazoa; phylum Chordata; class Amphibia; order Anura; family Aromobatidae; genus Anomaloglossus; species Anomaloglossus baeobatrachus. The sequence goes on from NC_134361.1 coordinate 105,514,114, forward strand.
ATCACTCAACTCTAACCGTGACCTGATAGTCAAAATGGCAACACATTGAGGCCATGGGCCCTTTAAGAGCCCAAGTCCTCTGGGCTTGCATCTGAGAGTCCATTCACCTGAGCACCTAAAAACACAAAAACATAAAAACACATAAGAAGCTCAGGTTGCATTAGAGTCCATTTTTTCCAGGCATAGTCCTTAAAAAAAAGCACATCACATGGAGCTCAGGTTATGTTTGAGTCCTCTCCCTGAGCAATCTTTTTAAAATGTTTCAGCAGTACCCGGCGGATACTCAAGTCCACAAATTCTTGTAACAGGGTCGACTAGCCCACAAATTCTCACTTAACCCCCTCCTTTTTGCAGATAACAGTCCATAGGACTTAAAGGGGCACTCCCAAAGGGAGCATGCAATGTGCACACCTCAAACAGTGGGGGGTAAACAACACAGGCTTCAGCCATTGTTAGGCATACTCCCAGCAGTCCTCTGCTACAGCCCTCAGGAACGCACAACAATTCCTCTTCTCCAGGTGCAACAGGCACAACAGGGGCTTAGCATTGCTGGCTGTAGCTTTACACTGTGCTTTACACTGCAGCCGCTTTCACAGATATGTCAGCTGTCAGTGACTCTGGTCCTGGATGCAATCTTGCCAGGTGACCTCCAAATCCATCAGGCCTCCTTGCTGCAGCACAGATTCTTGCAGTTTCAGTCACTTCTATCAGGCCACATTTACTAGTGGAATAGCAGCCACTGCCCTTTCTTTTCCACCATCTTTTTTAGGAGCTGCTTCATCCTTTGGGGGGGTTTGTTATGTATCTGCCACGGAAGGGCCACCATTTGTCATGGTGAAAGCTGCATGTCCGACACGTAGATTCGACCCAGGAGGTCACGCCAAATTAAAGTTATTGGAGTTTTCCTCCACCACATCTCTCACAAACGCAGTCTGTTTCTCTCCCTCCTCACTCTAACTGACTTCTTACCATTATTTTTCAAACTAAGCCCCTCCCCTTCACTAACTCCCCTCTAGCCCGTGAGTACCAGGGAAGCAGCTTACTCATTTTGGCCTCCTAGTGGCTGTATAAACACATTACACCTTAACATAAACTTTAAACATTGCATTTCCTACACAGTGGATTTGCAGGTCTGGGGCGGCCGAGCCTTACACCCCCTTACACAGTCACTAAGCAGTACACCCAGTATACAGGACAGGAGAATTTGTAGTGTGCAGTGTATATATACAGAATATTAAAGATATAAAGATACTGAGAATTACATCCATATATAAAAAAAAAACAAAAGAAAAAAACAGTTTACCACAATTTTTCCCGGAAGTAAATCCTGGAGTGATGCATGGGCTCAAAGGTAGCAATCCAGAGACAAGAAAAAAGAGAGCAGCATCAAAGTCCATAAGAAAATAAGAAAATATAAAGATAAAATCAAACACTTTTATTATTTCCATTAGTTTGTTAATAGTTCAAGACAAGAAATAATGCAACAGTCTGCACAGTTGATCAGAGCTGCAAAGAAAGATGTGAGAGATAATTCAGTTAATTAATGTATGTAAAACAGATCATTCTTAATGTTCATACCCATAGGATTTCTGGTTTTTAATGTAAAGATCCACCATACCTCTCTATAATATAAACTTTTCTGTAATTCACCACCCCATTTTGGTAATTCATTTTTTTTCTATAGCATGTACTGTACCTTGAAAGAACTCAGGTCCCCCTTATGTACATTCAAAAAGTGCTGTGAGGCTCAGATATGCTGCATGTTAGTTTATTGAGCACATCATAGATGTGCTCGAAATTCTTCTTCTCTCATATAAATAAGATCAGTACTACCTCAGTTTAAAAAATGATATTCTTTATTGGTATAGAATGAAAATATCTTTTGTGAGTTGGACATATAGGGACGTAGGCCACAGGTCTTTTTGCCACACTTATGTGAGCCTACTTTTGGTAACCATGCGTTACTATTGGAATGTGGCACTGAACAGTGTATATATACAGAATAAGTAACAAAAAGAAGACAGTTGCACTCTGTAGTGCTAAGATATGTGGAGCAATGACTATGGGAATATAGACATGCATTGCTGCTATGAAAAACATGAAAAAATTGAGATACTTAGCACACAAACATGGCCAGTTTTATGTGCCAACAGCAAGGCACCCTCTTTTTGTTGAGTCCCTATTAAACTAATGCTTCTCTTTGGGTTAAAAAAACCTACAATTTGAGGGAGATCAGGAACCTGCAAATGGAGAATTAAAATAGCATAACGCTGAGGAGCAGGATTGCTCAATCAGAAGGCATGACCCTGTAATCTAAGAAAAAGACTGATGGCACATCTTACCTTTCTAATGTGAAGAGGTGCAAAATGAATATGAAACACAGTAACAAAAAGGAGACAGTTGCACACTGCAGTGCTAAGATATGTGTAACAATGAACATGGAAATATAGACATGCATTACTGCTATGAAAAACATGTAAAAATTGAGATACTTAACACACAAAAATGGCCAGTTTTATGTGAACCCAACAGCCAATAGCAAGGTAACATCTTTTTTTTGGGTCCCTATCAAACTAATGCCATCAGTCTTTTCCGTAGATTACAGGGTCATACCTTCTGATTGAGAACTCCTGCTTAGGATTACCAAAATTATTTATATTAGCAAAATGCCAGAATAATGAGAGACAATGTTTTAATTGACCGAATCGTGAAAGGTTTATTCTGATTTAATTTCAGGTAGTGAGAAAACATGCAGAGGTGTCTTCAAACCTCAGGTTTCAACTGTGGCTCAGTCTGATATGGCACATGGCACAATGTATTAAGGAACTTTTATTTCAGGTCAGTCTCTTTCTTGGACAATGTTTTGCCTCTAACTAATCCATGCATGCTTGGATTTAAGAACATCTGTTAATTTTTTACCTTTTTTGGAGGGAAGAAGGTCCTATTCAGGATTTTGCTATGGGTTCCATGATTTCTATGTACGCCCCTGATATGGGACATTTCATTTGTTGACAATAGCATATTAACCAATTGAATTTCCTGGTAAAATCTGTGCTGAATTCAAATTTGAAACTTGACTGATCTTACCTCTACTAGCAATCATTGCATCCTACATTATAAAGAAAAGTGAGCTAAAAATAGGTAATAGAGCCTATGTTAACTACACTAACCACATACTTGGTTCAAAAAGTATTACATACTTATATGTAAAAGTAATTATTCTATTTGCACAGGTTTTCACTTGCAGTTACTGACTAGAGGTGAGTGATCCTGGCCATGCGCAGTGCATTTATATGTAGCAGAGCTGGAATCATCTTGGGACCTTGTGTGGATTACGTTGGACCTGGGTGTTTTTGGGGGGTAATAAAGGGGTGAAAAAGGGTGGTTTTTTTAATTTAATTTAATTAAAAGACTTTTCTGGTGTTTGTGTTTATTTCTTTTCTCTTAAAGATTAGTAATGGGGGGGTCTCAAAGACACCACCCATTACTAATTTAGGGCTTAGTGGCAGCTGTGGGCTGTTATTACCTCCTTATTACCCCGATTGCCACCGCATCAGGGCAATCGGGAAGAGCCGAGGAAAGTGCCGGGATTGTCACATCTAATAGATGCAACAATACTGGGTGACGTGACTGCAGGCTGCTATTTTCAGGCTGGGGGGACAATACCATAGGTCTCTCCAGCCTGAGAATACCAGCCCCAGCCATTGGGCATCAAAATGAGAGAAACCACGAGCTGTTTTTTTTTTAAATTATTTATCTAAATAATAAAAAAAGCCACATGCTGTTCCTCTTATTTTGATACACAGCCAACATAAGCGCACAGCTGGGGGCTGCAGCCTGTAGGCATGGTCTTTATCTGTACTGGTATCAGTATATAGGGGGACTGCAGTGCACGTTTTCAAAATGTATTTATTTATTTTACCCCAATATAATGCTGTCAGAGAGGGTGGGGGCACAGTCTGACTGCAGTCAATCAGAGACGCCGCTGGATGATGAAACCAGTGATTATGTATGAGTGATAATTTGTGGCCCCAGAACTAGCGTTATAGCCACGGGGAAACTTGGTAATTATGTCCTGTTTTAAAATTTTTGCTTCCATTTTTACAGTGATTCCCTGACCAATCACAGCCATGCCAAATACTTGATATGGCTGTGATGGGGCCAGGAGAGGATAGTTTCTGCATATCAAACAGGTACTGATCCAAAGCAAACATTTCTGACTTTTTGATCAAATGTTCAGTTTTCCAATCCCGACCCAATCCCCCCAAGGATCATACGATTTTGTAATTTTCCATTATTTTCCGATCAAGATCGCTCATCACTAGCACTGACAATCATTTCAGTATATGTAGAAATTGTCATGATTCAGGTGGTATCTGCTTTGGCAGTGTTCCAGCCCTGGCCTGATCATGTAAAGGGTTAACTTCCCTCTGCCTCATTCCTGTTCCCGGAACGCTATATCTGGGCAGTCCACCCTTTGAGCCTTGCCATATTCTGCCTTTGGTGTGTGTAGCCGTCTCTGGTAAGTTGCTGATCTGTCCTACTGCATTCCTCTTATCCCTTACCTGTGTCTGTTTACCTCTTCCCAGCCCGTCCCTGCTATCTTATCTCCTTGTCTTGTGTACATTGACTTCCCAGTATGACTTAAGGCCCCGTGGCACACAACGAGATCGCTAACGAGATCATTGCTGAGTCACAGTTTCTGTGACGCAGCAACGATCTCACCAGCGATCTCGTTATGTGTGACACCTATTAGCGATCAGGCCCCTGCTGTGAGATCGCTAGTCGTTGCAGAATGGTGCGGACCATTTTCTTCAAAGGTGATGTCCTGCTGGGCAGGACACATCGATGTGTTTTACACTGTGTGACAAGGTCCCAATTGACCATCGAGATCATTATAAAGGTCGCTACTGCAACCTGTATTGTTACTGTGTCGTTGGTAAGGCCTGACTGTGTGACATCTCACCAGCAACCTCCCAGCGACTTACCAGCGATCCTTATCAGGACATATTGTTGTCGGGATCGCTGGTAAGTCGTTGTGTGTGACTGGGCCTTTATGCTTTGGCCCAACCTGATTTTGTCTCTCCCCTGCTGACAGGCTTTGGCCCCGTGACTTGTTTCTGACTACGTGTTTGATTGCTCCTTTGTAGTTAGTCTGACCTGTAGTATCCGTCTTGGCTTGTTTGACTATTCTATTGCCACCTTGTGGTGACTTCACTGTACTACTCTTGAGCAGGTTTATTTGGCTCTTTCTCTGCTCTGCTTTGTATTTTTGTTTGTATTGCACTTCCTCAGAACACCCAGTAGTACAGAAATCATGTAGGGAATTCAGATACTGATTTTCTTTTTGTCTACCACGTAATTAAGAGATGGGTATTAACCAATATCAAGAGGAAGATATACATTAATTGTTTCATATTGCAGACAAAACAAGCTGGTAGGTCTCTTTTCCAGCCAGTTGCCTTACAGCCAGACAAAAGGATAATGGAAAGAAGGGAGAAAATGTTTGAGGTCCTGGGACATAACTGAATTCTTTGAAAACCTCTGTTTTTATGGCAATTTGAGACAGAATAAGATGACAGGAAAGAAAAATGATTGTTGGCGTCCTTGGCTTCTTTGCAGTGGATGCTATGAAGTATTAATAAATACATGTCAGCTATATGTGAAATGCTCACTACAAGATCTTTTATGTTAAAATCAAACCAGAACAATTACGTATATCTAGCAAAAAAATTGTAGGGATTGAACAATGGTATTTTTTGAAAAACAGGGCAAACAGTTTTTTTTACAAAAAATCCCATTGTTAAATCCCTACAATCTATTTGCAACATTTCTTTGATAAGAATGGAACAATTCAGAACACAATCTATATTTAAAGATTTCTATTCTGCTCAACTTTAGAAGAAAATCAATGAACCTTTCCACACACTGAACATAGTAGAAAGTACAGTTTAAGGCACTGTTTGATTCCTCACCTTTAGTTTGGTAGTTTGGCCTCCATGCAATGACACTACCTTTGGGGATATGTACCGCTGATACATCCATCTAATATCCTTCATAATGACATTGCCAAGTGTGATAGAAGCTTTATTAATGTGGGCAGTTTCCTCATGGGACATCCACTCATTTTGTTAGGGTCACCAAACAGCTGTCAGGTATCAGTGACTTTCCAAAGGGACTTCTATAAAGGACAAATGTATCATTTTTAGTGTCCATCAAATCTACCACTTAGATAGTGAAGCTTTAGTAGGCTTTTCTCCATTTCACAAATAATTACTGGAAAGATAGTTGACAAGATGTCTAGTATAACCTTGTGAAAATAACTTTTTGAAAAATATGATGATAACTAAGCTTTATGTTTTGCAACTGAAACTTTTTTTTAATTGAAAAATGAATACAAAATAATACAATTATGTATCATTAATCTTGAAATTTTCAAAACATTAAAAATGTAATGATTGCTACTATAAATATATATTATAATTTTTAGCATGGTGGTAACAATAATAATAAAAGATGGTGAAGTTGATTTGTCTTAATGCTATTATTATTTTTTATTATTAATAATAATAATAATAATAATAACTATTAATGATATTATTATTATTATTATTATTATTATTAGTAGTAGTAGTAGTAGTAGAGTTGATTTGTCATGATGCTGCTGCTGAGCACCCTGACAAATCAATAATAATAATAAAATCACTAAGATTCACTAATAATAATAAAGATAGTAATAATAATAATAATAATAATGATAGTAATTAGAGTATAATAATTAGTAGTTATTAATAATTCATAATTGTTAATTATTAACATAACATTATTATTTGTATTATTAATATTATTGGTGAAGTTGATTTGTCATGATGCTGCTGCTGATGATTATTATTAACATCAGCAGCACCCTGACAAATCAACTCCACTAATAGTAATAATAATAATAATAATAATAATAATAATAATATTAATAATAATAATAAGGGATCTTATTATTATTATTATTATTTAAAAAAATTGTTTTTTTTACTTTGTAGGGTCAAATATCTTTTAATAAATTACATCAGGTTGGTAAAACTATGCAAAAGTCAATAGTTGTTGCATTCCATTTTTCAAAATTGTTGGTTAAAAAATATCCTCTGTTTTTCTCTGTCTTATAGTGAAATTTGATCATTAGTGTAGGGCAACTGTGCTCATGTCACAGGATGGGAGGCGATAATGAGGAATATGATGGGAAGGAATGGAAGTAACAGGGGTAAGAGCTCCTGGACCGACCCTCAGGCTAGGAGACCCTAGCTATCACTGATGGTGAGCATGTCTGAGCCGCCACCCTGGTCCTGCTTCTAACCAGCCCTAAGCTAGTTCCCCCTTTCCCATCACCCGAGGGGGGATCTGCGATCTAAGCAGTAATCCCATGAAAAATAGACAAACAGGGGAAATAAAACTCAGTCACACTGCACCAAAACACATAGGTATAAATAATAAATGGTAAAGGGGAAAACCAAAGCAAGGAAGAAAATACAAGACAAGGGGTAGCTCCACAACAACAGCAATCACACAGCAAGACTTGCACCAGTAGCTGCAAAGTGACTCCCTTTCTGCACAGCAGAACTTGGTAGAGTGTGATTCTATCAACTGCAAGAAAGAGGTGGCTGATGGGGCTTTTTAAGGAGGGGAGCGGCCACAAATGGTAACAGCTGAGCTCAAATTAATCAACTTGTAGCAAGAGAAAACTGACATTAACCCTTGCTATGCCAACAGAAAGCAAAATCCATTTAATATTACTTTCCACAGTAGGGAGAAAGCTCACATAGTAGAACTGTCATAAATCACTCCACACCAAGAGACATACGTGACAGCTCATCACTGCCAGTAACTTGATTGAGCATCAGGGTTCTTGGGAGCAAATTGAGTACTGAATACAATGGAAGTCAATGGGAAACTTGAGCATTTTTAATCTCCGATGCATGGTCGAGTAACGATCAGTGGCGAACACGCTTACTCATCACTATTGAACATCTAAAACAATTAAAAAGTTATTTTTCCATAAAAAAAGTTATTGGCCATGTCATGTTGATTTCTGGGGGTCGAAAAGAAATCTCGAGGTCAGCACTATAGAACTCACAAGAATAAAGGGTGCTTTACATGCTGCGACATTGCTAGCAATTGCTAGCGATGTTGCGAGCAATAGCACCCGCCCCCGTCGTACGTGCGATATTTGGTGATTGCTGCCATCGCGAACAATTTTCCTTCAGCAGCATCACACGCACATACCTGTGCAGCGACATTGCTGTAACCACCAAACAATCCCTCCTTCAAGGGGGAGGTGCGTTCAGCGTCACAGCAATGTCAGCGCGGCGTCACTAAGCGGCTGTCCAATAGAAGCGGAGGGGCGGAGATGAGCGGGACAAAACCTCCCGCCCACCCTCTTCCTTCCTTATTGCCGGTGGATGCAGGTAAGGAGATGTTCGTCGTTCCTGCGGTGTCACACATAGCGATATGTGGTGCCGCAGGAACAACAAACAACATCGTACCTGTGGCAGCAATGATATTAATGAAAGGAGTGATGTGTCAACGATCACCGTTTTTGGACGATTTTGCGATCGTTGATCGTCGCTCCTTGGTGTCACACGCTGCGATGTCGCTACCGACGCCGGATGTGCGTCACTAATGACGTGACCCCGACGATATATCGGTAGCGATGTCGCAGCGTGTAAAGCACCCTTAAGTCTCTGAAGCCCCATACGGAATAGGTTGGAGATGTGCAAATTCGGCCTTTGGTGCATTCATTGGCTATGACTGCCAGAAGATGCCAAATGTTTCACTTCGCAGTCTGATAGGCAATGGATATCATGGAAGCCTAGGATGAGCATCTCAACTCCATTCAGGACAGGGCTGCAAAGCTCCTTTCTCAAGGGTCCAGATCCTCGATATTTTCTGCGATAAACCCTTTAAGGCTCTTTACATACTACTATGATAGGTTCTATAACAGATTCAATGACACCGATATTGGATCCACTCGCAAATACTAATGAATTCCAATAAACTTTTCTGGAATTCATCAGATTTCCATTGGGCATGGATTTTTTTAGACCCTTTTCGCTGGCTGCATTATTTTTGTTTAAAAAAGTACCATAAATGCCAATGTGGACAAAGACAAAGAACTACAAAGATGCAAAATTCAAATTTACAGAGACAATAATTGATTATCCCATATGTACCTTGTAAATGTTCACTTTTTCCCAGTGTTTATTATCTATCTTTTTCTACTTTGTCACTTCACAAATGCCCCACTGTTCTGTGGAGACATCATTTGACTTTCTTGTCTATAGAAGACAGCAGGACATAAAAAGGTATTTCTCGCATGCGAACAGTACATAGCAGCTTTGATGTTTTCTTCCTCTTTGTCATGGATAACTTATAGATTTAGCTCGGTGTAATTTAGCTGAGCGGTGCTGAGTTTCCTACAGAACATTTTGTTGAAAGTCCAATTGTCCTAATAGAATTATTGCACCATATTTTACTATATAAAACAAATAAGAGAATTATTTTTCCATACTAATAAATTGAATTATTGGTCCTGGAAAATTGTGTCTACAGCATAAACTGCTTTATTTCTTGATCTCTCAAGATTTAAATCACTATACTTCTTTCTGACTGTGTTAAGGCAATTACACTGTGAAGGATTTATTGCTGAGCATAGCTTGATCTGAACAACATTGACATGACTCCCCATTGTACACAGACAAGATGAGCTTCAAGGCATAGTTTTAGATTGGACCATAGGACGGCCAGAATAATAATCCTCAGCTCATAAGGTAGAATTCAAACAAATAGTAAGCTAAAGGGAACCTACATTACTCATTGCTATAGAGCCTAAAGTACTTCATTCATGGCTGGTGACATATTCTTTAAAAGGAACCTGTAATGTACCCAAATTATAATAACCAGCATATATAAACGTTAATCTTTAAGTTGATACAATGCTGTATGGCCACCTTACTTAAAGTGCAGCTACCAGAAAAAATGTCCTCTATTTCTCCCAGGACCCAACAGCTTTTAGTCATAAAGGAATACCCAGAGTGGCATCGGTCATTACTTACAGCATTGTAAGCAGTGGCTGTTAGAGATGAGCGAACTGGTCGCGGTTTGGCTCGAGGTCGGTTCGTCGAACGGAGGTCCCGTTCGAGTTCGGTTCGTCGAACGTTCGACGAACTGAACTCGAACCACATAGGAAACAATGGCAGGCAATCACAAACACATAAAAAAACCTAGAAAACACCCTCAAAGGTGTCCAAAAGGTGATAAACAACTCACAATACAACACAAACACATGGGAAAGTGACAAGGACATATACTCATGCGAAAACAAAAGAGCTGGACAAGGAAAAAGAGGAGGAGACACAGATATGAGTATATGCAAGGAAACATCGATTCCATTATTGTGCAACTTGAGCCCTGCTCATTTTAGGCTTCCAATCTGGATAAATTGCCTGAGCTTGCCACGTACGCCTTGGGGATCTTGTCGTGTCCTGCAGCCAGCCTTCTCTCGGAACCTGTCTTCAGTGCTGCTGGGGGTCTGCTGGCAGATAAGCACACGTGTCTGTCCACTGACAATGTGGACATGGCTCTCAGAGGACTTTTCTTCCCCTGGGTCATCCAGGGGACAGGAAAGGCACGCGTATTTTTGACAGTGCTTCATGCAAAGCATCTGTTTCATTTTGAAAAGGGGGATCAAGTGATGCCAGTCAAGTGGGGTGTGTGTGGCCCAATTAGTGGAAACGAGGGAGACTGTGGTTGGAGTCCCCTCGCTTTTGAAAAAAGAACCAAGATGAACAAGTCATGGCTCTCAGAGGACGTTTCTTACCCTGGGTCATCCCGGGGATGGGAAAGGCACGCGTATTTTTGAGAGTGCTTCATGCAAATCATCTGTTTCATTTTAAAAAGGGGGATCAAGTGATGCCAGACAAGTGGGGTGTGTGTGGCCCAATTAGTGGAAATGAGGGAGACTGTGGTTGGAGTCCCCTCGCTTTTGAAAAAAGAACCAAGATGAACAAGTCATGGCTCTCAGAGGACTTTTCTTACCCTGGGTCATCCAGGGGACGGGAAAGGCACGTGTATTTTTGAGAGTGCTTCATGCAAAGCATCTGTTTCATTTTGAAAAGGGGGATCAAGTGATGCCAGTCAAGTGGGATGTGTGTGGCCCAATTAGTGGAAACGAGGGAGACTGTGGTTGGAGTCCCCTCGCTTTTGAAAAAAGAACCAAGATGAACAAGTCATGGCTCTCAGAGGACTTTTCTTACCCTGGGTCATCCAGGGGACAGGAAGGGCATGCGTATTTTAGAGAGTGCTTCAGGCAAAGCATCTGTTTCATTTTGAAAAGGGGGATCAAGTGATGCCAGTCAAGTGGGTTGTGTGTGGCCCAATTAGTGGAAACGAGGGAGACTGTGGTTGGAGTCCCCTCGCTTTTGAAAAAAGAACAAAGATGAACAAGTCATGGCTCTCAGAGGACTTTTCTTACCCTGGGTCATCCAGGGGATGGGAAAGGCACGCGTATTTTTGAGAGTGCTTCATGCAAATCATCTGTTTCATTTTGAAAAGGGGGATCAAGTGATGCCAGTCAAGTAGGGTGTGTGTGGCCCAATTAGTGGAAACGAGGGAGACTGTGGTTGGAGTCCCCTCGCTTTTGAAAAAAGAACCAAGATGAACAAATCATGGCTCTCAGAGGACTTTTCTTACCCTGGGTCATCCAGGGGACGGGAAAGGCACGCGTATTTTTGAGAGTGCTTCATGCAAAGCATCTGTTTCATTTTGAAAAGGGGGATCAAGTGATGCCAGTCAAGTGGGGTGTGTGTGGCCCAATTAGTGGAAACGAGGGAGACTGTGGTTGGAGTCCCCTCGCTTTTGAAAAAAGAACCAAGATGAACAAATCATGGCTCTCAGAGGACTTTTCTTCCCCTGGGTCATCCAGGGGACGGGAAAGGCACGCGTATTTTTGAGAGTGCTTCATGCAAAGCATCTGTTTCATTTTGAAAAGGGGGATCAAGTGATGCCAGTCAAGTGGGGTGTGTGTGGCCCAATTAGTGGAAACGAGGGAGACTGTGGTTGGAGTCCCCTCGCTTTTGAAAAAAGAACCAAGATGAACAAATCATGGCTCTCAGAGGACTTTTCTTCCCCTGGGTCATCCAGGGGACGGGAAAGGCATGCGTATTTTTGAGAGTGCTTCATGCAAAGCATCTGTTTCATTTTGAAAAGCGGGATCAAGTGATGCCAGTCAAGTGGGGTGTGTGTGGCCCAATTAGTGGAAACGAGGGAGACTGTGGTTGGAGTCCCCTCGCTTTTGAAAAAAGAACCAAGATGAACAAGTCATGGCTCTCAGAGCACTTTTCTTACCCTGGGTCATCCAGGCGACAGGAAAGGCACGCGTATTTTTGAGAGTGCTTCATGCAAAGCATCTGTTTCATTTTGAAAAGGGGGATCAAGTGATGCCAGTAAAGTGGGGTGTGTGTGGCCCAATTAGTGGAAACGAGGGAGACTGTGGTTGGAGTCCCCTCGCTGTGTTTTACATGATTTTCGAAGGGCATGACATGCCTAAGAGGTTGAGTTTCATCATCTGCAACTTGTTGGCAACAGAAAGGCTGCCTTTACACCCTTTTGAGACCGAGGATTTTCAAGACCTTATGCCCATTGCAGTGCCCCAAGAGCCGATGGCCAGTCGTCACTCCTTCTCCAAGAAAGGTGTGCCCGCGCTACCACAGCAGGTCGCACACAACCTCACCGATTCCTTGAGAAACTTTGTGTGTGACAGGGTGCATTTCACCACAGATACTTGGACCAGTAAGCATGGACAGGAGAGTTACATGTTGCTGACTGGGCACTGGGTAACTATGGTGAGAGATGGAGAAGGGTTTGCTGTAAAAGTCTTGCCGTCCCCACGACTTGTGTGTCAATCCTTCCTCTGTATGTACAAGTTTCTCCACTGCTTCTGCCTCCTTAACCTCGTGTGGGTCCTCCACCTCGGCCCAAACCCTGTGTGGTCAGGCCACCCTTCCTTGTAACTGCGCCCAAGGAATCCCACACACCTCCTTACTATGCTGGCAGCAGAGCTCAAGCCCATCAAGCGGTCAAATGTTTACTTTGAAATGTAGGGGAAATGTGAGACACCGCTGAGGAATTGTGGACGGTTAGCTCTGGAGAGTGAGACCGAGTTTCAGCAATGGTTGTCTCCACTCAACCAGCAGCCAGGGAAGGTCGGGTGCGACAATGATGGGCAATGTGGCACACGTGCCTTGTATGGCTCACGTGTTGAACCTGGTTGTCCAGCAATTTTTAAAACACTATCCCGGCCTACATGGCCTTCTGCAGAGGGCACGGTGTAATGCCTGCCTGGATCGACACACTCAGATGGGCTGTAAAGGATAGGCTAGAGGCAAGCCACTCACCAAGCTGGACATCCAGAACCCTGAAACCCTTTAACCCCTATACAGTGATTTGGAATTACACAGGGCCCAAGTTGATCAATACCTGTGGAAGGCTGCAGTTCCAGAGAATAGTAGTCATGCAGGGTCAAAAACATTAATTGAGGAAGAGGAACAGAATGGGACGGCCAGGACTTAATCAGAAAACAAGCAGAGGTGAAATGCGGATCGGCCAACGAGGTACATAAACAGCAAGCAGGAAAAGTAGTCAGGTAACAAGCACACAAACTCATAAAACTGAACTGGGGGTAACAGTAACAAGAGGTTCATAGCTTTGTCTGGCAGTGGTCTGCAGACAGGAGGGGCCTAAAAAAGGGTGTGGTGTCTTCCCATTGGTTGTAGCTGAATGATGGTACTTCATCTGTGAGATACCCACCACCTACATTCAGCCTGTGGTTCTGTATCTGTCAAGGTAACGCAACCCAGTGGGTGACCATAACCTGCGTCCACCTGCGCCGCAGGCATCAACTCCTTTCCCATCATCAGCACTATGCACGAAAGGAACACGTTGTCACCTGGCAACCAGAGTACAAATTGATTGAGTGGACTACGTTGGTGACTTAACAGCCGTGTGCGGCAATGATGCAAACCTGTCTGCGGCCCTTCGTCAGGGCAATGTGACACACGTGCCTTGTATGGCTCATGTGTTGAATCTGATTCACCAGCAATTTTTAAAATACCATCCCGGACTACATGGCCTTGTGCAGCGGGCATGCTGCTATGTGCTCACTTTCATCCTTCGCACCCAGCAGCTCAACAACTTTCATCGCTCCTGAAGTCTTAGGGTCTGGCGGTTAAACGCCTGAAATGCGATGTTCCGACATGCAGGAATTGGAATCTGCACATGTTTCAGCGTCTGTGGCAGCACCGCAGAGCCCTGCTGAAATACGGTATGACGTATACCCTGAGCTAACTTGATCCAGAGGTGGTGCAGATCACGCTGCTGGAGTGGTGTCAGATCAAGGACCTATGCACTCTTCTACACAGTTTACAAATATCGACGAAGATCTTTAGCACTGGCGATGCCATTCTCAGCGTGACAATTCTGGTCATCTACAAGATGGAGCGCACTGTATGCATTATTCGGAGTCAGGTGTTGGTCCAAGAGGAAGGGGAGGAAGTACAGGAGGAGTCATATGCAAAAGGGATAATAAGATCTACAAGGTCCAGACGGTGAGCGGCACCTAGGCGGAAGTCAAGGGATGGTGGGGGAGAGGGATTAACAAGGGCGCATAGTATCAGCAAAAATTGTTGAGGAAGGTGCAGGAGCCCATGAAGAAATGGAGGACGAACTGGCGATGGGCATGGAAGACTCAGCAGATGAGTGAGAGCTTGCTCACATTTTGGTTGTGCGAGGTTAGGGGGAGAGGGCAGAGGAAGGAGGCACGATTCTCACCTCTCTGCCACCAACACACCAAGGACTTGGTCCTCCTGGATGCACAAGACACATGAGCGCCTTCTTGCTGCACTACCTACAACATGACCCTCGGATTGTACGAATTTGAAGTAATGCTAACTACTGGGTTGCCACACTGTTAGATCCCTGGTACAAGACAAAATTTGGCGAAATAATTCCTGCCATAGAAAGGGACAAACGTGTACAGGAGTATCTGCAGAAGGTGGTACGGATTCTTAGATCTGCTTTTCCAGTAAACACCAGTGCTGCACAGAGTGAATCTCAACGCTTTGTCATGGATAGGAGGAAATGGGATTTTACTTGTCCACATCTGAGGGACCGAGGGCTGGCTGCTGGGCTGAGATGGCATTGAGTACGGTGTCCCTGAAGAGTTGCACTTTTGGTCATATACCAAATGAGTTGAAAAAGGACAAATGCTGGTGGAAAGGGGAACAGGTGTGTTGGAAAGGGGAAAAAAGTTTTTGTCCGTGGGTTTGGTGGTTAAGCAAAAGTAACATTTGATGAAGAAACACCATCTGTTACGGTGGGACTGGCAGATTTGGATAAGGTGGTATATACTATGTTACCGGAATATAACGAAAATTAATAAGAAAAGAAAGAGAAAGGTATATATCCCCATCAGCAGTCAATGTCCACCGTGCTCCCAGATGGAAAAGGAGAGGTTGGCAAATGGAAGGTTAGGTGAAGGATACAGATCTGTGTGGCTATGAAACTAATAGTAGCCTGAACCGAGTTAGACGCCACTCGGATCTGGAGACTGGGAGCCCTGTTAGCGTCACAGGATCCACACGCCCACCCAGCCCAGGAACTCCCTGTTAACAACACAGGGGCCATTGAGTACGCTGACCGTGTGCGTAGGGGCACACCTGTGGACAGCAGGCGCATCAGCAGCAGCAGGCCTGTTAATGCCACTGGGCTGCACAAGCAGGACTTGTAGGACAGGAGCTAGTCTTAACCGTTCTGCGTTACCAACTGTGGTGGCGGCCTGCATCGACGCCCTATCCCTGCCTACCTCTGGCCTAAAGCCGCAATGGGTTCAACACATGGAGGTGTGCTCTTTCGGAGCATAATAGAAGACTGCGCACCTCCTTGTTGGCTCCAGCCCCTTTTATAACCTGGGTCCGCCCCAAACCAGGGTGGAGCACAATGCACCTCCTGGAGACAAAAACAGAGTGACATGTCATGAGTGGCATAACTAGCGTCCTATTTGGAACCGCAACTTCAATAATGACCTCATGGCTGCCACGACACAAACACTTCACCATTCATCGTCTGACCATCAATAATGAGGTGACAAGTCATAGTAGCGGGCCTCTGCAAGCCATTTGGGAGTGGCCTGGACACATCGTCAGGACACCTGATGCCCTGTGGTCTATATGGGCCCCCCCACATCAGGGGCAGGGCCAAAGAGTTCATTACCGGACCTAGTTTCTGATGCAGTAAGTGCCTGAGCATGGTCAGTTGCATGAAATAGAGTCTCTGAAAAAACACTATCAGCTTTAGCATGGTGTCTCGGCACAAAACAGGACTTAGACCCGGCACGGAATGCAAGTACCTGTGCAAAGAGGCTTTTCGCACTAAGTGTGGGAGCATGCGCTGTATCCCGAAATGAAGACTTAGCCTCAGGAATGGCACAGTCAGGCTGAGCATACTCACTAGGTGAAACACTGTAGTTAGGCTGCAGCTGGGGTAAATCGGCACACGCATGCGCACTAGCTGCCTCTCCACACTTACACGTGGAGGAGAAATTGCTCTTCGGGTGTGGACTTGGAGATGCTGTCTATGAACAGAAGGAAAAGCTAAAGGAAGCATCACTTTCTATCCCTCCGAATTATCAAATGCAACAATGAATTCCCTGAGTTTGCTATAACATTAGCGTAGCAAAATGTGCATGAGGGTGTCATGCAGAGGTGCTAGAAATAGCTTGACACCAGTGGGACAATAATGAAATACAACATCCAGTTCTATGATGCCACTAAATGGCAGTATTTTTTGCTATCATTATAGCTTATTAAAAACAGAGCAGGAGGGTGTCCTGCACAGGTGCTGCACATAGATTTGCACCAGTGGGGCACTAATGGAGTACAACAGCCACTTCTTGTATGCCACTAAGTTTACTCAATTTTTGGTATTATAATGTCTTAGTAAGTAACAATGAGTTTGAGTGTGCAATGCAGGCAGAGGTGCTGCAAATATCTTTGCACTAGTGGGACTATACAGAAGTCCAATAGCCACTTTTATGATGCCACTAAGTTCACTCAGTGTTTGCTAGTATAATGGCTTAGTAACAATGAGTTTGAGTGTGCAATGCAGGCAGACGTGCTGAAAATATCTTTGCACTACTGAGGCAATACAGCAGTCCAACTGCCACGTTTAGGATGCCACTAAGTTCACTCAGTGTTTGCTAGTATAATGGCTTAGTAACAATGAGTTGGAGTGTGCAAAGGGCAGGAGGGTACAGTGGCAGGGTTGTGGGTCTGGGTAGAGGAAAGGAAGCCTCCCTTTCTATCCCTCCTAATGGGGAAATGCAGCGAGGAAATCCCTGACCTTAGCTACACAGACGCTGTCATCTTGTGTAGCTGTTAAACTCTGTTTTCACGGACCTGTCACCTATGGCTCTGACCCTGCCGGTATGAGCCCTTAAAAGGACTGATAGAAAGTGCTATCCCTAAGCTGTCCAGCGCTGTGTATGGAGCATATACAGCAGTATTGGCGATAGGAGCTGCGCCAGTGATGTCTGACACCAAGGACGCAGAAGGCAGATAATGGCGTGCTGGAGGAAAATGTCCGGTTTTATAATGCAGGGACTAGAGATGAGCGAACCGGTCCCGGTTCGGCTCGAGGCGGTTCGCCGAACGGGGGGTCTGGCTCGAGTTCGGCTCGTCGAACGTTCGACGAACCGAACTCGAACGTATAGGCTATAATGGGAGGCAATCACAAACATATAAAAATGCATTATAAATGTACACAAACAGTTAATAAACATTGCCATAACACTTACCGGTCCTCGCGATCCCTTCTGCACTCTGTCTCCTGCCGCTATTCCATCCGATGATCGCTGAATCCTCCCGGTGACCTGCACTGCCAGCAGAGAAGCAGGACCTATCGTGACGTCAAAATAGCCATGTGACCAGTCACGTGGCTATTATCTCATTGGCTACAGACTGGTCACATGACTATGACACGTCATGTAGGACCTGCGAGTGCATCTCTCCGGTACACGGTGCACATATGTGTATCGCCGTGTACCGACGACATGCTCTAGCACACGGTCGACTCCCCGTTCCGTTAGGGACCGGCTGACACAGCCGGTCATTAACGGAGATCACCGTTGCCATAGCAACGCAGTTAGCGGTGACGTCACCGCTAACCGCGGCTCCGAGAGCACCGTTGCTATGGTAACGCGTCTGTCAGCGTTACCGCTAGCAGCCAGCAGTGATCACTCACGGAGTGAAGGCTGCACGCTGCTTCCCGATTGTAGTGAGCATTGTAGTTAGGATGGAGGTTCCCCAGCCCCAAGTGATGAGCTGGTGAATCTCATCCTTCCTCACTACAATCGTCACTACTACTACACTAGAAAGAAAGAAGACAGAAGAGCAGGATCGTGGAGGGCTGACAGGGGTAATAAAGATGGAGTCTCTAATGTGTCTGTGTATTTATTTCTATTAAAGTATTTTTTCTCTGTGTGGTGTCTTTTTTTAACCCTTTATTGGAGATTCTTAATGGCCGGGTCAAACGTGCCTGACATTAAGAATCTCTGGCTTAATACTGGCTGGTAAAACAAAGCCAGTATTAACTCATGATTACCCAACAAGCCACCCGGCTCCAGGGCTGTTGGAAGAGTTGGATACAGCGCCAGATGATGGCGCTTCTATGAGAGCGCCATTTTCTGGGACGGCTGCGGACTGAAATCCGCAGCAGAGGCGCCCACAAACCTCGGGCTAACCTGTGCTGCGGATTCCAATCCCCAGCTGCCTAGTTGTACCCGGCTGGACACAAAAATAGGGCGAAGCCCACGTCATTTGTTTTTTAATTATTTCATGAAATAAGTGAAATAATTAAAAAAAACGGGCTTCCCTATATTTTTGGTTCCCAGCCGGGTACAAATAGGCAACTGGGGGTTGGAGGCAGCCCGTGGCTGCCAGCTGTACCTGGCTAGCATACAAAAATATGGCGAAGCCCACGTCATTTTTTTGGTGGGCAAAAAACTTCTGCATACAGTCCTGGATGGAGTATGCTGAGCCTTGTAGTTCTGCAGCTGCTGTCTGCTCTTCTCCATACAGACAGACAGCAGCTGCAGAACTATAAGGCTCAGCATACTCCATCCAGGACTGTATGCAGAAGTTTTTTGCCCCCTGAAAAAATTATGTGGCTTCGCCATATTTTTGTATGCTAGCCAGGTACAGCAGGCAGGTACGGCTGCCCCCAACCCCCAGTTGCCTATTTGTACCCGGCTGGGAACCAAAAATAAAGGGAAGCCCTTTTTTTATTATTTCATGAATTTCATGAAATAATTAGAAAACAAATGACGTAGGCTTTGCCCCATTTTTGTGTCCAGCCAGGTACAACTAGGCAGCTGGGGATTGGAATCCGCACCACCGGTTGGCCTGAGCTTTCTGGGCCCCACTGCTGCGAATTGCAGTCTGCAGCCACCTCAGAAAATGGCATTTTCATAGAAGCGCCATCTTCTGGCGCTGTATCCAACTCTTCCAGCACCTGCCTGCTATACCTGGCTAGCATACAAAAATATGGCGAAGCTCACGTCCTTTTTTTGTAGCTTTTTGGCAAAAAAAAAAAAAAAAAATGCTTCCCTGGATTTTCCATTGCCAGTGAAGGTAACACCAAGCAGTGGGGGTTAGCAGCCAGTAGCTGCTTGGATTACCCTTAGCTAGCAATACAAAAAATGCAGTGGGAGCTAACATATATTTTTTTTAATTATTTATTTAAATAACTAAAAATAAAATGGGCTTCCCTGTATTTTGATTGCTGGACATCACAGTGCTGTAAAAATAAATCTTTAAAAAAATGACGTAGCGCTCCGCGGTATTTTTGATTCTCAGCGCAGATAAAGCAGACAGCTATGGGTTGCCACCCCCATCTGCCTGCCGTTACCTTGGTTGGCAATCAAAATACAGGGAAGCCCATTAATTTTTTCTATTTAAAAAATAGTTAAAAAAAAAAAATTACGTTGGGTCCCCCCATTTTTGATAGCCAGCTAGGGTAAAGCAGACGGCTGTAGCCTGAAAACCACAGCTGGCAGCTTTACCGTGGTTGGGGATCCAATGTGGAGGTCCCCTCAGGCTCTTTTTTATAATTATTTTATAAATATTAATAATTACACAATAAAAGTAGGGGACCCCCCAAATTGGATCACCAGCCAAGGTAAAGCGGACAGCTGTGGTCTGGTATTCTCAGGGTGGGAAGGTCCATAGTTATTGGGCCTTCACAGCCTAAAAATAGCAGGCCGCAGGCACCCCAGACGTGGCGCATCCACTAGATGCGCCAATCCTGGCGCTTCACCCCAGCTCATCCCGTGCCCTGGTGCAGTGGCAAACGGGGTAATAAATCGGGTTGATACTAGCTGTAAAGTCACCTGAGATCAAGCCCAGCAGTTTGTGATGTCATGGCGTCTATTAGATACCCAACATCATAAACTGTCAGTACTAACAAAAACAAAAAATCGACAAAAGAAATTTATTTGAAAAAACAGTCCCCAAAACATTTCCTCTTTCACCAATTTATTGTAAGAAAAAAAATAAAGGGGTCCCACGACGACTCTGGACCGTCTAGAATATGGGGGGGAGACACTCAGGGAACGTATCCCCCATTTTCTAGGAGTGCGGACCCTTCATGTGAGGAGTGTGGGTGCAATGAATCTGCACTCACTCTCCCCGGGTCCACAGCAGCAGAGTCCATGTCGTAATGGTTGCTACCAAAGCTGCAATGCCCTGCTCATGAGGTAAGGGCATGCCTAATCAGGAGAACTACTGTAGAGGAAGCTCTGCTCACTGGTATATAGGTGCTCAGAGGTAATAATAGATAAAATTAGTGAGTAACCTCGGCACTCTATATCTCCCAGACTAAGTCAGTAAGTCACAATGGATAGTAATGCAAAATCACTCTTTATTGGTCCGTATTAAGAAAATTTTTTTTTCATAAGCATATATGTTTTTGTCCAAAACAAGTTACAAATGACGTTTCGGCCTGAGCCTTCGTCAGATTGGACTTATCTGCATGTAATCATGAAAAATGACAATAATCAGTATCACATAAGAGTGAGAGAACAATAACATAAACTCGAACAATGTAGAGGTACAATTGGGATGCAGCAAAAAAATTGCAACACAGCAAGAAATGAAACACATGATACAAATGTCATAATACAGTACAAGGACAATATAGTAATGACAAATATGGGGTCAGAGTAGGCTTAGACAGCTCTGGTACGAAAGAGATGTCAATCATAAAGTAACATGTGCAGTAGGTGTAGAGCTACACTATGCATGGCAGAGCTAATGGGTAGACCGACCATAGAAAAAGTAGAGAAAAAGTGGAGAAAAAGTGGAGAATAAGTGGAACATAAGAGGAGAAAAAGTGGAGAAAAAGTGGAGCATAAGAGGAGAAAAAGTGGAGAAAAAAGTGAAGAAAAAGTGGAGCATAAGAGGAGAAAAAGTGGAGAAAAAGTGGAGAAAAAGTGGAGCATAAGAGGAGAAAAAGTGGAGAAAAAAGTGGAGAAAAAGTGGAGAAAAAGTGGAGAAAAAGTGGAGCATAAGAGGAGAAAAAGTGGAGAAAAAGTGGAGAAAAAGTGGAGAAAAAGTGGAGAAAAAGTGGAGCATAAGAGGAGAAAAAGTGGAGAAAAAAGTGGAGAAAACGTGGAGAAAAAGTGGAGAAAAAGTGGAGAAAAAGTGGAGCATAAGAGGAGAAAAAGTGGAGAAAAAGTGGAGAAAAAGTGGAGAAAAAGTGGAGCATAAGAGGAGAAAAAGTGGAGAAAAAAGTGGAGAAAAAGTGGAGAAAAAGTGGAGAAAAAGTGGAGCATAAGAGGAGAAAAAGTGGAGAAAAAGTGGAGAAAAAGTGGAGAAAAAGTGGAGCATAAGAGGAGAAAAAGTGGAGAAAAAGTGGAGAAAAAGTGGAGAAAAAGTGGAGAAAAAGTGGAGAAAAAGTGGAGCATAAGAGGAGAAAAAGTGGAGAAAAAAGTGGAGAAAACGTGGAGAAAAAGTGGAGAAAAAGTGGAGAAAAAGTGGAGCATAAGAGGAGAAAAAGTGGAGAAAAAGTGGAGAAAAAGTGGAGAAAAAGTGGAGCATAAGAGGAGAAAAAGTGGAGAAAAAAGTGGAGAAAAAGTGGAGAAAAAGTGGAGAAAAAGTGGAGCATAAGAGGAGAAAAAGTGGAGAAAAAGTGGAGAAAAAGTGGAGAAAAAGTGGAGAAAAAGTGGAGCATAAGAGGAGAAAAAGTGGAGAAAAAAGTGGAGAAAACGTGGAGAAAAAGTGGAGAAAAAGTGGAGAAAAAGTGGAGCATAAGAGGAGAAAAAGTGGAGAAAAAGTGGAGAAAAAGTGGAGAAAAAGTGGAGCATAAGAGGAGAAAAAGTGGAGAAAAAAGTGGAGAAAACGTGGAGAAAAAGTGGAGAAAAAGTGGAGAAAAAGTGGAGCATAAGAGGAGAAAAAGTGGAGAAAAAGTGGAGAAAAAGTGGAGCATAAGAGGAGAAAAAGTGGAGAAAAAAGTGGAGAAAAAGTGGAGAAAAAGTGGAGAAAAAGTGGAGCATAAGTGGAGAAAAAGTGGAGAAAAAGTGGAGAAAAAGTGGAGAAAAAGTGGAGCATAAGAGGAGAAAAAGTGGAGAAAAAAGTGGAGAAAAAGTGGAGAAAAAGTGGAGAAAAAGTGGAGCATAAGAGGAGAAAAAGTGGAGAAAAAAGTGGAGAAAACGTGGAGAAAAAGTGGAGAAAAAGTGGAGAAAAAGTGGAGCATAAGAGGAGAAAAAGTGGAGAAAAAGTGGAGAAAAAGTGGAGAAAAAGTGGAGCATAAGAGGAGAAAAAGTGGAGAAAAAAGTGGAGAAAAAGTGGAGAAAAAGTGGAGAAAAAGTGGAGCATAAGAGGAGAAAAAGTGGAGAAAAAGTGGAGAAAAAGTGGAGAAAAAGTGGAGAAAAAGTGGAGCATAAGAGGAGAAAAAGTGGAGAAAAAAGTGGAGAAAACGTGGAGAAAAAGTGGAGAAAAAGTGGAGAAAAAGTGGAGCATAAGAGGAGAAAAAGTGGAGAAAAAGTGGAGAAAAAGTGGAGAAAAAGTGGAGCATAAGAGGGAAAAAGTGGAGAAAAAAGTGGAGAAAACGTGGAGAAAAAGTGGAGAAAAAGTGGAGAAAAAGTGGAGCATAAGAGGAGAAAAAGTGGAGAAAAAGTGGAGAAAAAGTGGAGAAAAAGTGGAGCATAAGAGGAGAAAAAGTGGAGAAAAAAGTGGAGAAAACGTGGAGAAAAAGTGGAGAAAAAGTGGAGAAAAAGTGGAGCATAAGAGGAGAAAAAGTGGAGAAAAAGTGGAGAAAAAGTGGAGCATAAGAGGAGAAAAAGTGGAGAAAAAAGTGGAGAAAAAGTGGAGAAAAAGTGGAGAAAAAGTGGAGCATAAGTGGAGAAAAAGTGGAGAAAAAGTGGAGAAAAAGTGGAGAAAAAGTGGAGCATAAGAGGAGAAAAAGTGGAGAAAAAAGTGGAGAAAAAGTGGAGAAAAAGTGGAGAAAAAGTGGAGCATAAGAGGAGAAAAAGTGGAGAAAAAAGTGGAGAAAACGTGGAGAAAAAGTGGAGAAAAAGTGGAGAAAAAGTGGAGCATAAGAGGAGAAAAAGTGGAGAAAAAGTGGAGAAAAAGTGGAGAAAAAGTGGAGCATAAGAGGAGAAAAAGTGGAGAAAAAAGTGGAGAAAAAGTGGAGAAAAAGTGGAGAAAAAGTGGAGCATAAGAGGAGAAAAAGTGGAGAAAAAGTGGAGAAAAAGTGGAGAAAAAGTGGAGAAAAAGTGGAGCATAAGAGGAGAAAAAGTGGAGAAAAAAGTGGAGAAAACGTGGAGAAAAAGTGGAGAAAAAGTGGAGAAAAAGTGGAGCATAAGAGGAGAAAAAGTGGAGAAAAAGTGGAGAAAAAGTGGAGCATAAGAGGAGAAAAAGTGGAGAAAAAAGTGGAGAAAACGTGGAGAAAAAGTGGAGAAAAAGTGGAGAAAAAGTGGAGCATAAGAGGAGAAAAAGTGGAGAAAAAGTGGAGAAAAAGTGGAGCATAAGAGGAGAAAAAGTGGAGAAAAAAGTGGAGAAAAAGTGGAGAAAAAGTGGAGAAAAAGTGGAGCATAAGTGGAGAAAAAGTGGAGAAAAAGTGGAGAAAAAGTGGAGAAAAAGTGGAGCATAAGAGGAGAAAAAGTGGAGAAAAAAGTGGAGAAAAAGTGGAGAAAAAGTGGAGCATAAGAGGAGAAAAAGTGGAGAAAAAAGTGGAGAAAACGTGGAGAAAAAGTGGAGAAAAAGTGGAGAAAAAGTGGAGCATAAGAGGAGAAAAAGTGGAGAAAAAGTGGAGAAAAAGTGGAGCATAAGAGGAGAAAAAGTGGAGAAAAAAGTGGAGAAAAAGTGGAGAAAAAGTGGAGAAAAAGTGGAGCATAAGTGGAGAAAAAGTGGAGAAAAAGTGGAGAAAAAGTGGAGAAAAAGTGGAGCATAAGAGGAGAAAAAGTGGAGAAAAAAGTGGAGAGAACGTGGAGAAAAAGTGGAGAAAAAGTGGAGCATAAGAGGAGAAAAAGTGGAGAAAAAGTGGAGAAAAAGTGGAGCATAAGAGGAGAAAAAGTGGAGAAAAAAGTGGAGAGAACGTGGAGAAAAAGTGGAGAAAAAGTGGAGCATAAGAGGAGAAAAAGTGGAGAAAAAGTGGAGAAAAAGTGGAGCATAAGAGGAGAAAAAGTGGAGAAAAAAGTGGAGAAAAAGTGGAGAAAAAGTGGAGAAAAAGTGGAGCATAAGAGGAGAAAAAGTGGAGATTAAGAGGAGAAAAAGTGGAGAAAAAGTGGAGAAAAAGTGGAGAAAAAGTGGAGAAAAAGTGGAGAAAAAGTGGAGAAAAAGTGGAGAAAAAAATGGAGAAAAAGTGGAGAAAAAGTGGAGAGAAAGTGGAGAAAAAAATGGAGAAAAAGTGGAACACCCTTTGGTACCTTTCATGTGGCACTAAGGGGTGCTTAGCTTTGTATTTAGCCAAAAAAATGAAAAAAAAATGACATAGGGTTCCCCCTAGTTTTGTAGCCAGCTAGGGTAAAGCAGACGGCTGCAGCCTGCAGACCACAGCTGGCAACCTCACCTTGGCTGGTAATCCAAAACTGAGGGCACCCCACGCTGTTATTTTAAATTAAATAAATAATTAAAAAAAAAAACACGTAGGGGTCCCCCAAAATTGGATCACCAGCCAAGGTAAAGCAGACAGCTGGGGCCTGATATTCTCAGACTAGGGAGGTCCATGGTTATTGGAATCTCCCCAGCCTAAAAATAGCAGGCCGCAGCCGCCCCAGAAGTGGCGCATCCATTAGATGCGCCAATCCTGGTGCTTCGCCCCAGCTCATCCCGCGCCCTGGTGCGGTGGCAAACGGGGTAATATTTGGGGTTAATACCAGATGTGTAATGTCATCTGGCATCAAGCCCTGGGGTTGGTGAGGTCAGGCGTCTATCAGATACCCGACATCACCAACCCAGTCAGTAATAAAAAAAAATAGACGACAAACACATTTTTATTTGAAAAAACACTCCCCAAAACATTCCCTCTTTAACCAATTTATTAGATTGAAAAACAAATCCAGGTCTGGTGTAATCCAAGGGGTTGCCATGACGATCCACACTGTCCCAGTCAATGAAGAGCAGGATGTTCCCCATTGACTGGGAGAGCAGTGCAGTGACCTGAGCTAACATCAATGGGTCAGCCCAGGTCACTGCAGGGGGGTGACAAGTGCTGCTGTCAGCGAGGTACATTACCTGCGCTGATCTCCAGCACACTGACAGCCCCTGTCACTGAGGTCAATGACCGGCGCCTTCACAGCAAGTATCGCGAGAGGTCCGTGACGTCACCGCTAGTCAGTCTCGGGTCGGAAGCGATAGGTGATGTGACAAGCGGCGGCCATGGAGGACAGTGACAGCGCTGAGGTCGGGATGGCGGGACTTCATCACCGCAGGTAAGCCGAGCGAGCGAGCGAGCGAGCGGGCGGGCGGGGGGGGATGGGGGGGATGGGGGGGGGGGATGTGTGTGTGTGTGTGTGTTTGTGTATGTATGTGTACATGCCGCGGGCAGGAGGGGGCGGAGCGAGCTGAGCGGGAAAGTGTGGGCTTCCTGCACGTAACTAAGATAAACATCGGGTTACTAACCAAAGCGCTTTGCTTGGATACCCGATGTTTATCTTGGTTACCAGCTTGTGGCAGGCTGCCAGCGATGGCTCCTGCACACTGTAGCTGTAAAAAGCCCTGCTTTTTGCTGCTAGAACCGTTCTCGAACGTATCTAGAACTATCGAGCTTTTGCAAAAAGCTCGAGTTCTAGTTCGATCTAGAACATGCCCCAAAATCACTCGAGCCGCGAACTGGAGAACCACGAACCACGAACCGCGCTCAACTCTAGCAGGGACATGTGACATGGACATCCTATCAAACATGCCATTGCTTCTCTGGCTAAAAGTCCACTTAGCTGTGTGTGTGTCTGGGATTGGCTGACATGCTGGCCCGCCATTATCGCCATTATCCAAACAGCAGTGATCTGAATGCGCTGTTCCCGCACACTATACACTGAAATGTCATAATAGTGTGAGCCACAGAGTGACTTACACTATTACAGCGGAAAGCTAGCTAGGAATTAGCTGTTTTTTTTGCTGCTAGAACCGTTCTCGAACGTATCTAGAACTATCAAGCTTTAGAAAAAAGCTCGAGTTCTAGTTCGATCTAGAACAGCCCCCAAAATCACTCGAGCCGCGAACTGGAGAACCTCGAACCACGAACCGCGCTCAACTCTAGTGGCTGTACACATGCCATGGTACTTCTAGATAACAGATTGCTTTATAAAATAATACCCTTTAATTTTATATAGCACTAACATATTCTGCATCGCTTTACATACATGTGCAACACTGTCTCCATTGGGGTTCACAATCTAAATTCCATCAGTCTGGTTTTTGAAGTGGGGGAGGAAGCCAGAGAAACAAGAAACCCACACAAACACAGGGAGAACATACAAACTCCTTGCAGATGTTGTCCTTGGTGGGATTTGAACCCAGGACCCCAGCATTGTAAGACTGCAGTACTAACCACTGAGCCACCATGCTGCCCTGTGTTCTGCACAGCTGCATTGAGGAGCAGGCTCTGATTAATAGTGTAGGTGCATGCTTACAGCCACTGCTCCTTTGGTATTGAACGCTGACTCTAGCTGTTCCTGACATGCCTAGGGGTGTAACGATGATAGGGTGTGACTATGACTGGGCCTGTTTGGGAAAGGGTCACTCCAATACCTGCACTTATTTAAGTTGGATGTGCATCCGAGGAAACACATTCAGTTGAAATGCATTGGGAAGAAGGTCCCTGTGAAACAGTACATGCAGCTGGTCAGTTGAAGGCCGGCAACTGACGACAGTGTGCCAGTCACAGGTATATAACAGCGACAACATGCTTCATCCACAGCTGGCACACCAATGTCAGCTTATGGTCTCTGCACTGGCTACAGAAGAGAATGAAGCCATTCGAGGTAGTGAGGGATGGTAGGCCAAAAATATTTTATACACACTATGGTCTGGGTATGGTATTCAGACCAGTGAAGCTTCAGAAATCAGAGTACCGTCATTTTAAAAATATTATTTTTTATTCAAAATTCATCATTAAGAAAAATGTTTATATATAAAAGTAAAAGTAAAGAGTTCAACAACATACAAACCGGGGACATGGAGGTAGGCCAGAAAAATAGGTTAAAGTGACAGTAACACAATTGCAATTGCACTATATAAGGTATCACTGGGCATAAAAATTGGTGATAAATTGATCAAAAGATTGGATCACAATTGGTGCATAAATATATCAATAAATATAAAGTGCTCTATGCTGTTCTACTTCACTGATCAATATAATCCGAAGCTATATAAATACAACCATTAAAACATTGTTTTCACAGTTAGATTCACTATAATATATGATATCTGTGTTTGCACACTTATGTGGATCACAGTCCAGTGCTACAATCTATGCATGATTAAATAGGGTTAAAGTGCCCTGTGCTGTGCAATATCGCGGACACATGTGCACCATTCAAATAGTAAGAAGGCTCAGTGAAAACAGGGTCTAAAGGGGGCTTTACACGCTACGATATCGTTAATGGTTTATCGTCGGGGTCACGTCGTTAGTGACGCACATCCGGCGTCATTAACGGTATCGCAGCGTGTAACACTTACCAACAACCTTAAACGTCCTCCAAAGTGGTGAAAATCGTTCACCATGGAGAGGTCATCCTAAAACCAAAAACTGTTAAAGGTTGTTTATAGATGTTGCTCCTCGTTCCTGCGGCAGCACACATCGCTGTGTGTGACACCGCAGGAGCGAGGAACCTCACCTTACCTGCGTCCCGTCCGCAATGAGGAAGGAAGGAGGTGGGCGGGATGTTCGTCCCGCTCATCTCCGTCCCTCTGCTTTGATTGGCCGGCCGCTTAGTGACGTCGCAGTGACGTCGCTGTGACGCCAAACGCACCTCCCCCTTGAGGGAGGGATTGTTCGGCAGTCACAGCGACGACGACGACCAGGTAAGTGCGTGTGACAATGCCGTAGTGATAATGTTCGCTGCGGCAGTGATCACACAATATCGCATGCACGACGGGGGCGGGTGCTTTTGCGTACAATATCGCTAGCAATTGCTAGAAATATCAGAGCGTGTAAAGCCCGCTTAACTCCTGCATATGTCCCCCTTCCCAGCTCTCCTCCATGTGCTGTGCTGTGTGCGGGTCCTGCGCCGCTGAGCCAGCAGGCGTTAGGTTACTCATCGCCCTCCCGGTCTCCAGACACTCCTCCTGCTCCATGCCCTGAGCAAGTCCGCCGCTGGGGGTGTCCCCGGAGGAAAGTGCTGACCCTGGTTCACTCCTGGCAAAGCATTCCAGTTTGCTGGCTACCTCTGCTGCTCTGCTGCAGTCAGGAGTTCCTAGTGCAGGCGCCATCTTGAGGCCTGTAGTGTCGCGGTCCTGAGGATCTTTGTTCTCTTTTTTTGGGTTGGGTCATAGCAGCAGCAGGTCTCCACTGCTCTCCTGGGCATCCTGGGTGTCTGTATCGTCCACCAGGACCCATGGGTTCAGCTGGGAAGCTGGAAAAATCAAGGATCCAAAGTGGGAGCTCTCTCACAACGCATCTACTCTACATGGGTCCCAATGTCAAATTTATTTATGAGATAGCCAAGATGATTGTCTGTAAAATGAAGGTAGTTTCACTCTCAAAGCTGCAGTGAATGATGTGATATGGAGCCTCAAATGCAAAGTTCAAAATATTGTTACATTTTTGCTCATCAGTGTATATCAAATACACAATACATGCAACTAATATTTAACATAGTAATCAAATACACAATACAAACAACAAAACACAATACAGACATCAAATATGCAATAACATATAAAATACACATAACAAATACACACAGCAAATACACATTACAGACCAAAAATACACAGTACAGACAACAGATACACAATATGGACATTAAAAGTGCAACATAGACAACAGATAAAGAATCCACGCAACAAATAAAGAGTAACACATCACTATGCAGTGCTAAACTAATACCAGTACACAGAGCCCAAATAATGCCAAAATACATTGAATGTTTTCGCCAATCTTATGGTTTAGGGATCAGCAGCGGATACCAATACAAAAAGCTTGACAAAATCATGGTCTCAATACAAGAATATTCAGTACCGATTCTATACACTCCAAATTAGATGCATCCTTTAAGCCCCAAGACTAAATACGGGCAAACCCACAGATGTTCGGGTTCGGCGGGTCTGGCCGGACCTAAAAAAAAAGTCTGGTTCAGGACCGGTTTTCAACCCCAGCTTTAGTCTGGACCTGGAACTCCATATAAGTCTATGGAAACCCAAACTTGTGTGCTGTAAAATGGTGTTAGTAAGAGCTATGGGGCAGAAAAATGAAGCAAAACAGGAACCAAAGCAGGACAATTATACTTACAGAGTTTCCCCATGGCTGTCACTCTCCTTCCAGGTCCACTCATTAAAACTTATGAATATGCACTGCTTTCCCCAGCCACCCTCTCTGAAAGCATCTGTGATTGATTGCAAGCGGAATGCCGGGATGTTAGTATCTGTGATTGGTTGTCATCATGGTAGCTCACTGAGTCCCCAAGGTGGAATGTAAAAGTAAATATATAACTGGAAAAAATGGAGTATGGTCCCCCGTATTTTGATACTCAGTGCAGATAAAGCAAACAGTTGGAGGCTGCAGTCCCCAGCTGTGTGTGTTATGTTGGCTGTGTATCCAAATACAAGGGACCCCATGCAAATTTTTTAAAATTATTTAAACAAATAACTTAAAAAAACAACATGTGGTCCCCTTCAATTTTCAATTTTAATACCCTGGCAAAATAAAGTATACAGCTGGAAGCTGGTATTCTCAGGCTGGGAAGATTCATGTTTATTGACTCCTCCCAAACCTAAAAATAGCAGTCCGCAGCCACCCCAGAATTGGTGCATCCATTAGATGCGCCACTCCTGGCACTTAACCGGCTCATCCTTATTGTCCTGGAGCGGTGGCAATCATAACATAACATAACATAACATAACAAAACATAAGTGGTGAAAGACAGCTGTGATTTGTCAAAAAATCACAGCTGTCATCAAGCCCAAGGTTATAATGGGTAGGGGTATATGAGACTCCCCCATTACTAATTGTGTACGTAAAAGGAAATAAATACAAAACAAATAGAAATCTTTTATTTAAGAAAACAACAAAAAAATCCCTTTCTCCAAATTATTAATCCCAAAACACCCCTCCATGTTCGACAAAATCCAAACCACGATGTCCCACATGAATCATGGCTTCGCTACATCGTGAGGTCATAGTGTGCTGTCAGATTAGAAAAAATGACTGTTCACTTCGAACTGCGGGACATACTGATTGAGCCACAGCTGTGAGAGCAGTGACATCAGCAAGTTAACCTGAGGTTCCCACGGGAAATATATACAAGGAAGAGGCTAAGACTGATGGACACACATACCACAATGGGTGACATATATACCAGAGAGAGGCCCAGGTTAGGGGATATATATACCAGGAAGGAGCCCAGGATTGGGGACATACCTGTAGCGTCCACGGGGCCTTAGGGTACTCATCACCGGGCTAGTGGTTCCTTGGGGTAGCTGTGACTAGTCTGACCCAGTTTCATGACCCTGTCAGCTATATGTTAAATAAGGACAGCAAACAGACAAGTGTCCAATACAGATGGGGATTGAAAGAGGGTGACGAGCCTCTGGGAAGTGTGTCATCGGTTGCAGCTGGGGTCTTGGCCTCCTCCGCCACCGACCCTTTCTGCAACTAGTCCTCTCCCAGGGGCAGTACTGGATGGGGAATGGGGATGCTTCGCAGCGCCACCCGTGGTATGTGGCCATGAACTAGCCGCCGCTGCACAGTCTCTCTCCAGGGCAGGTGTTATGTGCAGCTGGATGGTATCGCTCCCCACGGGCGGAGCGGGGTACCCTGGGAGGTTGGTGAGAACGGGGGCGGCAGTCCACGGGTGCACTGGAGTGCAGGGCAGCGGCAGTTACTCACAGAGTCACCAGGTGTGGGTTCCAGTCACTTTATTTACTGGCTCAGGTGGTATCGATCCCCGGGTGCTGGTCCTTGCCATCAGAGACTCCGGTCACTTCCCGGGCAGGTCAGAGGCTGGATCTGGTTTGATAATCTGTGACCTCTCTCCTCCATGCACAATTCTGTACTCTCCCCCTTTCCTGGCCCGAACGGCCGGCAGCCTGAGCCTCTCGTGGGTCAGACTCATATCCCTTTCCCAAGGCTCCCTCTCTGCTGTTGCGCCATGGCCACTGTGACTAGGGCCCTGTACCTCTCTCTTGTGCTCAGTCCCATTCTCTGGCGACTACTCTCTTCTTGTCCACGATTACAGGTACCGGGTCCCATCTCTATAGATGTTACTGGCCCCCAGCTTGGTGGTACTGTCTGCTTGGTGTTACATCCAGACAGCTCTGCTCTGCTTCACTGAAGGCCTGATAGCTTCCCTTCAGGGAGCTGCACATATCTGCTTTGTCTCGTGTCCAAGCTGTTCTGAGGTAAAGTGAAATTGTTTTCTGCCCCTAACTGATCATGCCCCCACCACTTTCCCAAGTTGCTATGACAACCTGGGTCTGCTAAGAACTGGCTGAGTCACTTCCTGTGTCTGTAGAAACATTATTAACTCTTTCCTAGTGATTGTTTCTCCCTGCTGTATGGTGGTGTGAGGTGTGTGTAGAGCTTACTAGATTAACATCTTGACCTGCCAGGGAAGGATATAATGATATACCCTGTAGTGACCAGTCTCAGGGGCGCTACATAGCTGGATAGGGAAAATTATTATAGGATGGGGGACATTATCACATAATGTTGGGAAATGTTCAAAAATTGTCTTTATAGAATGTAGGATACTACAAGGGCCCATACATCTGACCAAAATGCAAGGAGAGGCCCCAGGTCCAAATCTTGCACTGGAGCACATTGGACTCTAGTTATACTACTGAGCATGCCTCTATGAATGATAGCCAAATCCTCCTGGAAAGAATAGAGATTATTTGCTTTCAATAGTTGCACTCAGTAAGGCAGCTGGATGGCATTGTAAAGCTCTTCAACCTATATTTGCAGGTTAATAGTGTTTGGGGACAGCACCTTGAAAGCATTTAGCACCAAATATAGTAAAAGTAAAAACACGGTTGATAATAGAAATTTGTGAATTGCTTTGAGCAACCATATCGTGGACAGCACCTGTGCACATTTTACATAAATTGGCATTTTGGAGAATACGGATATTTTTATAATTTGAAAAAATCATAAAAATGGGATCCAACTGCGGCCACTATCTTACTGAACAATTCAAGGCTGCTGAAAATGTTAAAATGAAGGAAAATAAACCTCATCTCACAGCTCATCTCTCTGGCTGCCTGCTGTCCTGTCCTCAGTAGCTCAGTCGCACCACATCTAGTGGTCACTCTAGACCGGGATTTCCAGCCAAGAACATTCCTTGGAGTTTAAGGCATATGTTCCCAATCTACGAGTCTTTTGGAAGTGTGAGACTGGAGTGAATCTCAGATTGTAACTTTCATCTGCAGGCTCTGTAGGTCACTGCACATGCACAGCTAACTCTGCTCTCAGGCAAAGACACGTACTAGAACTAACAGTGGCTCAGGAATGTGATGCAATAGAGGCATGGAGGACAAGACATGATGTTATGATACCGATGTAACGCGACTTTAATCAAATGGACGGAGGATCTCAAGCAGGGAGCAGCAGCAGTTGTAGCAGTCTTTGGGTATAGCAATGGGAGTTGTGGAAACAATACAGAGAGAACTGTGAACAGCCTGGGAAGGATGGTTCTGGAGCTTGGAGACTGGAACTAAACAACAGCTAGACACAATACTCAAGCAATGAGTGAATGTTTCATGTGGCTTTAAGTAGGCTCAAACAGGAAAATAGATAGCTTTCACATATTCAACTTTTGCCATTTTACTAAAGGGCGATTGCAGAACACTATAAATGTCTCCAGTGATAAGGAGTAGAATTGCAGCACAGTTAGCAAAGTGAATAATAACAGCCACTAGTGGTCAATCCACAGAAAAACAACAGAATCCTGACAAGAGGGCAGGGAGCAGTGAGAGCTTCCGTAGAGGTTTATGATTAAGTTAGGATAAGGACTTTTTTTTCTTGTTAACATGATATGTTTATTATGCTTTGGGGTCTGTAAATTAATAAAGAATAACTTCTCGACAAATTAAATTTGCTGGCAAATTCTGAACAAACAGTCAATTTGAATTTTGCCTAGCAGACAACATCTCTAGTAGGCTCCTAAACAGCCAACATGTTGTCATTTTCCTTTTCAGATGCCTGAAAGGGTAGAAATAACTGATGAACGGAATATCTACTTTATTTTTATTTAAGAAATATATTGTGGACTTAATTTTGTGCCACTTGCTAAAATATACCAGGTTCTTCTCCTTTAAGTGTCATAAGTATCTTAGTACAACCTTTCTGAACAGTCATGTACTTCAAATGGAGGAGCATGTGACCAGACTTGTCCATTGGCTTACATCAATTCAAAATTAATTAACAAAAATAATTAATTAGCCTGTTAGGGTTATGGCTTGCTCACTATCATTGTTAGGAAAGGCCAGATGATGCAAATGTCACAGCTTTAAAAAAATCAAACCACCTCTAACCTTGTGCTGAAAAACAGCAGCTATGAGGAGTTCTTGTAAGCAGCTGCCTAACACTCTGAAAATGAAAATGGTTGAGGTCCACAAGGCAAAAGAAGGTTATAAAAAGATAAAAAGTGTTCTCAAGTTGCCTTTTTCTTAGTTTGAAATGTAATTAAGAAATTGCAGTTAACAGAAACACTGGAGGTCCTGATAAAGTCTGGAAAACCAAGCAAACTTTCTGAGAGCTGCTCGTAATATTGCTAGAGATGCAAATCTGAACCCCCGCTTGACTGCAAAAGACCTTCAGGAAGATTTAGCAGACTTTGGAGTTGTGGTACATTGTTCTGTTCATAGGCACCTGCACAAGTAGGGCTTTACAGAGTAGTCATCAAAAGAAATTCTCTCCTTTATCCTCACCATAAAATTCAGCATCAAACCTATGCAAAAGAACATCTAAACAATCCTGATGAATTTTGGAAACAGGCCTTGTGGACTGATGGGGTTAAAATATAACTCTTTGGGAAAAATGAGCAAATGTATGCTCAATATCTCATTTTTTTTTCTTAGATTTCTTTAGCAGTAATGCATATCTATATTCCTACAATCATGGTTTGCATGTTTCAGCAGTTCAGAGTGCAACTGTCGTTTTTGTCATTATATGTCATGTTCAGTTATGCACCTGTTCACACTGCATGTTAGGTAGTCAGACTTTTTGTCTAGATTATGGCGTCATGCCTTCTGACTCTGCTTCCCTCACCCATTAACCACAGATGATTTTATACTCTTAGTAGGTTCCTAATTGCCCATAAACATGGAGGTTTTAAACCCAGAGAGAAGCTTCAGTTCAGTGCAGGTACTCAATATTATGAGATTGCCTCGACGTAGCTACTGGGCAGATATAAAAATGGCCATTTTTGAATGCTAAATATCTCAAATTTTCTTAGATTTCCTTAAGCATTAATGCATGTCTATAGTTTTATATTCATTGTTTGCATGCTTTAGCATTTTAAAGTACAACCTTCTTTTTTAGTCATTATATGTCATGTTTAGTTATGCACCTGTTCACATTGTATCTTAGAGAGTGCCGCCAGTCTTTGATTTCTGACTATACACCCCCCCTCCATTAGCCACAGGTGATTTTATTCTTTTAGCAGGTTCCCATTCACCCATACACATGGAGTTTTTAAACACAGAGAGAGGCTTCAGTTCAGTGTGGGTAGCCATTATTATGAGATTGCCTCAATGTGGCTACTGTGCAGATATAAAAATGTCCATTTTTGTATGCAAAATATCTCAATTTTTTCTTAGATTTTCTATAGTAGTAATGCATGTCTATATTCTTACATTCATGCTTTTCATGCTTTAGTATTTCAGAGGGCAACTGTCTTTCTTGTTCAGTCATGCACCTGTTCACACTGCATGTTAGGGAGTGCCATTAGTCTTTGTATTTGTTATTGAAGAACGGACCTGAGCAAACAAGTGGAGATCTTGTGGACAGGGTGAGGCCCAGGGTAGAGTGGGGTAGGGTAGGTGAGTATTATTATTTTTTTTTTTTTACCCAATGTTTATGCTCTTAGTTCTAGAGAGGATTCAGATAGTAGTAAAACATTCAATTTGCACTCAATAGATTTGTTGCATATTGAATTTCGTGACCAAAATAGAGTGAACTACCAAATTCAAATTTTGCCATATTTGCTCATCTTTTGTGCTAAGTAGTTAATAAATTCAGATGAAAATAGTCAGGATCTAAAAAAAAATGAACTGCATAACAAATGAAAAAAATAATTCAACATTCTACAAATAAATTGTCATAAAACCTGGACTACTGAAAGTTCATTCTAGACATGGACGCCTTGATTCTGACATCGACTGTTTTATGAAACAAACATGATGTAACATCTTATATACACTTTGCCCTTATAATGGGGTATTACATAATATAATTCTACCTGCTGCAAATTCAGTCTTGAAAAGACAGCATCGCCTGTGATAATGAAATTACCTTTATTACATTGGTTACAGAAGGAATTGAAAGTCTTCTTTTAAGTGATGAGAGTCTCACTGAGAATGTACAAAATTCATGCTGCACAAAGGAGTCAATAGTTCAGCGCAGAATCTGGAACATAATGGTTCACGGTAAATGTAATGCATTGTAAGCCATTTGGATACCTTGAAAGGTATTAAAATCGCAGCATTTCTTCTTTTTGGTGAATCATTTAATAAGCACATGAGGGACTACAGCCGGTACATGTTTTCAGTCGATGTAATGCATTGTTTTGTACTGTATATCTGGCATGTATGCCAAGGAAATCTCCTTATGTATAATCAAAATATGTAGGCCCCTTACAAAATGCCAGGCTTAATGAGGTGCATGCCACTTAAAGGGAACTTAAAGAGTGTTTATGACGTAGCATGCGTCATGCACACAGGCTTCAGAAAGAGGACAAAGATGGCCGAAAGAGGAGGCACCGGCACCGGAGAACGGAGACGCCCTTGTGACCCAACTCCACCGCAGCGACCATTAGGTAAGTATTATAAAGTGATTTTTATGTTGTACACAGCGGCCTGGGCTCTTATATACAATATGTTAAAATGCTGTATATAAGAGCCCACTGGTGGTGGCTGTAGCTTATAGGCCCCAAATCTGCTGACAGGTTCCCTTTAATGAATTTGAGGCATCTTATCAATGGAGTGTGCTTTTACCAAAAAGTGCCCCTCGCCTCACCAATGACTTGAGTAACATTTATGTTGTAATGATCTCTATGTCACCGCTTATGGTGAGTTTGTCACACTCCAGGTGACCCCAGCATCTCCCCATCTTTGTTCACTCTGGCAGAACTGGCTAGAAGTGTGGTGCAAAAAATTGCAATTCTTCTTGTGCAACAAAAATGTTGTGACTTTTCAACATTTTCTTCATCAAAATTCTACCGTATACATTTTGATGAATCCAGGGCATGGTTCAGACCTTTGCTAATGTCTCGCAAATAGTTTCATTCATCTCCCATTGTAAATTTTATTGTGAAAATAATGTGCTATATAGTTGATTACTATACTGTAGATCACAGGAGTACCATGATGAACTATTTGCAATCAGCAGCTTTGGGGCTCAGTGGTTAGCACTGTTGTACTGGGATCCTGGGTGCAAATCAAATTAGTAAAATTTGATTAGAATTCAGTTCTACTAGAGTAAATTTGCCAATTCCTACATTTGTGGATATACAATGACCTTGGAAAGGATTTTGTCTGGTTACTATTTAAGAGGTTGTCCACTATTTTAACATTTATGGCCTATCATTAGGATACGCCACAATATCTAATTGGTGGGAGTGCAACACCCTGGCACCTCCACCAGTCAGCTGCCTTTAGTATCGGCAGTGGTCAGACGTGGTCAGTTACGGAGTTCCTTTGACAGAATAGTGACCAAATCTTCGTTATTTGGGCTCTACAGGACACTATTTTTTATTTAAAATGAAACAACTGAGATTCAATTAAAGTGGAGACTTTCAGGTTTAATTAAATGGGTTGAAAAAAAATATCCTGTGACTTGTTTAGGAATTGCAATAATTTTTCTACAAAGCCTGCTCATTTCAGGGGCTCAAAGGTAATTAGTTAAATTTACTTTACCATAAATAAAATGATCATTTTTATTTCTTTGTAGAGAATTCTTTGCAGGCAAGAAGCCATGGACATCATCAAATGCGGTGTTTCCTTATTTGTGATACTTTGCCATGTCTTTACTGCAGCTGTCTTTCATTATTGCTTGTTACCAGTAATCGCATATATACAGCATTTTCGAATACTGTATATAAGTGCCCAGGACACGCTGTATAAAATCCTTTATTATACTTACCTGGAGGCGGTCGGTTTGAATGGGCGTCGCTGCTCTCCGGTCCGGCATCTTCTCTCTTCTGTCCATCGCCATCCTGCTTCTCAATTCCAAGTAGATGACATGTCCTACATCATCCACACAGAGGTCTCGATGATGTTCCTGCACAAGTGCACTTTCATCTGTCCCGTTGAGGGCAGATCAAAGTATTGTAGTGCACATGTGCAGGTTGTCTTTGACCTTTCCTTGCACCTGCACATTACAGTACTTTTCTATGTCCTCAGAATGGCACATGAAAGTGTGCAAGTGCAGGAATATCATTGAGGCCTTTGTGTGGATAACATAGGACACATTAGCCACATGGAGCTGGGAAGGAGGATGGCGATGGAAGGAAGAAAGGAGGCGCCAGATCCGAGAGCAATTATGCTCATCAGACCCGGCCGCCCCCTAGGTGACTATAATAAAGGTGCTTTTTTTATGTTATACAGAGCATCCTGGGCTCTTATATACAGCACCCTTGAATGCAATATATAACAGCTTACTGGTGGTGGCCACAGTTTATAAGGGAAAATCCTGGTGACAGGTTTCCTTTAAGTCTTTTCTTAAGCAGGTGAAATACATGCTCGATGGGGTTGAGAACTGGGGATTCACTAAGCCAATGCAGAAAATTTCACTTCTTTACCTTAAAAAAACACCTGCATTGCTTTTGCAGTATGTTTTTGGTCATTGCCATCTGCCCTGTGAAGCACCATCCAATCAACTTTACTGCATTTGATTGAATTTGACCAGTGCATCTGAAATGTGTAGCTGTTGCTATTCAACATAATATAATTGTTTTCATATCCCCACTAACTTAGACAAGGAATGTGTATTTTTGATGTTATAAGATTTTTTTAATAAAGCAGATTTTTTTATCCTATTTGGAGTTCCAATTACTGACAATTGTAACTTATGCTCTATGGTGTTTGCGTGCCTTTTGTTCCTGTGCTCAATATTTGATTTATTGTTACCCAAACTTGGACCTTTCTTTTGACTATCTTGCCTAGCTCCTTTGTCTTGATCCGCTACCTTCCTGAAATGCTGATTTCAAACCCTGACCTTACTACCCCTTTTGTATTTGGTTATTACTAGTCCTCTTGGTATTTGACCCCAGGGCCGCTAGACTACCTAGCCTCATGGCTAGCTTATGAGTAACTATTGTGACTAATGTTATATATTGTCCCACTATTGTGGACGCCCAGACCTTTTTGAGTTACCAAGCTCAACAGTGTGCTTTATTTTTGAAGAATCTACCAAACTCTTGATTTGGCAACTCCTAAAAGTTTTGCTATCTCCCTGATGGATTTCTTCTTTTTTTTCAGCTTAATTCTTCTTTTCTTTAGCCTAGTGATGGTCTGCTTCTCTGCCATTGAGAGCTCAATTGACCACATGTTAGGTATGGATTTACAGCAACAGCTTCTAAATAAAAATACCACATTGGAAATTAGCTCCAGACTTTTTAACTGTATAATTGATGATTGTTTCATGAGGAATTAGCTCATGCAATATATTAACTAGCTTTGGAAATAATTGTCTAATTACTAGAGATGAGTGAGCAGTAAAATGCTCGGGTCCTCAATGCACAGATTGAGCATATTGAAATGCTCGGGTGCTCGGCTCAAGCACCGAGCCCAATGCTAGCCTATAAGAAACTCAAGCATTTTTCCGGCGGCACCACTGGCGGTCTGGAGAAAGCCTAAAAATGTCACAAATGTATAATAACAGTGCTCAAATGACATGGGAGCAACATGGGGAAGACCCCTGTAAGCATTTCTGACTCCCATGTCACTGCTGTGAGCAATGTTGTCTGAATACTGTGTTCCTCCTCCCATGTGACATGCACTTTAACTTAGTAGCGTATGTGCGGCAAATTCTCTCTGCCTGTACATTCACTGCTAAGCAAAATCTGCAGACTCCTGGGACACAGCCGGTCGCTTCAGGACCTGCCGGTAATCAGCTGATGCGGTCACCTGACGACATCAGCTGATCAACTAAGTCCATCAGCTTTTTACCGCCCAGCCGGTTTAAACGATCAGCTGATGCTGTCAGGTGACCGCACCAGCTAATTACTGGCGGGCTTTGGAGCAATCAGACGGGAGTCTGAAAAAGAGGTGTATAGTTTTTTTTTCTACTGATACATCAGCTGATTGTTTAAAAGTCGTTTATACAATCAGCTGATGTGTCATGTGATTTAGGTCCTTGAACCTGACACATTATCTGATCGGTTTGCTTTCCGGCAAATCGATCAGACGATAATGGATCTGGATTGGACATCGCAGGACCCTCGACCCAGGACTATGGCAGAGGGGAAGGGTTCTTTAGTTCAATAAAGATGAAGTCACTAATTGTGTTGTGTTTTATTTCTAATAAAAATATTTTTCTCTGTCTTGTTTTTTTTAATCTTTACTACAGTAGAAATTCATTGTGGCCATGTCTAATATTGGTGTGACACCATGAATTTTGGGCTTAGGGCCAGGTGATAATAAACAGCTGGCCCTAACCCCATTATTAACCAACGAGCCATCCGGCACCGAGGCCGCTGGCAGAGTTGGATACAGCGCCAGAAGATGGCGCTTCTATGAACGCGCCATTTTATGGGGCAGCTGCGGACTGCAATTCGCAACAGGGGGGCAAAAAAGCTTCGGTCACCCTGTACTGTGGATTTCAGTCCCCAGCTGCCTAGTTGTACCTGGCTGGACACAAAAATTGGGTGAAGCCCACGTAATTTTTTTTAATGAAAGGACTTCCCTATATTTTTGGTTCCCAGCTGGGTACAAATAGACGGATGGGGGTTGGGAGCAGCCCATACCTGCCTGCTGTACCTGGCTGCCATACAAAAATATGGCAAAGACCATGTCGAGTTTTTTTTTTTTTTTTAAAATCATTAAAAAACAAAAGAAAAACAAACATACTGTATAACCCTAACCAAGGGTTAGAAGTAAAAAAAATTCGTGGGCTCCCGCTTCATTTTCTATTGCTAAGGGTAATCCAAGCAGCTACTGGCTGCTAACCCCCACTGCTTGGTGTTACCTTCACTGGAAATGGAAAATCCAGGGAACCTTTTTTTTTTGTTTTTTTTCCAAAAAACTTTAAAAAAAAATAACGTGGGCTTTGCTATATTTTTGTATGCTAGCCAGGTACAGCAGGCAGGTATGGGCTGCCCCCAACCCCCAGCTGCCTATTTGTACCCAGCTGGGAACCAAAAATATAAGGAGGCCCTTTTTTTAATTATTTCATGAATTTCCTGAAATAATTTAAAAAACATTACATGGGCTTCACCCAATTTTTGTGTCCAGCCAGGTACAACTAGGCAGCTGGGGATTGGAGTCCACAGCGCAGGGAGGCCAAAGCTTTCTGTGCACCCCCCACTGCGAATTGCAATCCACAGCTGCCCCAGAAAATGGAACTTTCATAGAAGCGCCATCTTCTAGTGCTGTATCAAACACTTCCAGCAGCCCTGGTGCTGGGTCGCACGCTGGGTAATATGGGGTTTACTACCAGCTTTGTTTTATCAGCTGGTATTAAGCCCAAGATTCTTAATGTCAGGCCAAGTTTGACCCGGTCATTAAGAATCTCCAATAAAGGGTTAAAAAAAAGACATTACACAGAGAAAAAATACTTTATTAGAAATAAATACACAGACATACTTAGGGACTCTATCTTTATTACTCCCTCTCACCCCTCCATGATCCTGGTCTTCTGTCTTTTGTCTTCTTCAACCGATGCAGCTCTGCTATATTACAAAACACAAGGGGGAGGAAGAACGCTGCTGCTCCCTGTGCTATGTAATCACTCAATGAGTGAGCACAGACTGCGGTTTGGTAGGCGGTGACGTCACCGCTGTCACTATTGTCATAGTAACTAAACAAGTGGGTTACTATAGCAATGGTGATCTCCGATCACCTGATTCCCGGTGCCGCTATTCAGCGGCTCCTGCATGAGCCACTCAATAGCGGCGCCA
Source organism: Anomaloglossus baeobatrachus (assembly GCF_048569485.1). Classification (NCBI taxonomy): domain Eukaryota; kingdom Metazoa; phylum Chordata; class Amphibia; order Anura; family Aromobatidae; genus Anomaloglossus; species Anomaloglossus baeobatrachus. The sequence goes on from NC_134361.1 coordinate 105,556,211, forward strand.
GTAAACAGGGAGTTAACTCCTGCGGCTCCTACAGGAGCCGGTGCATAGCAGCGCCAGTAATCAGGTGATCGGAGATCACCGTTGTTATAGTAACCCGCTCGGTAGGTTACTATGGCAATGATGGCAGCGGTGACGTCACGTCACCTAGTACCTACACTACTTAAGACACACACTAAATCTGTCCCTGGCTTAGCAGCACCTCCCCCTACACTAGATGACTGTGGATCCCAGTGCCGAGCACTGCGCCGTCAGGTGTCATATAGAACTGATGACGCTGTGCGGCCAGACAATCACTGTAATGCCACAACCATCATAGCTGTAACATTACAGTTTGCAGCAGCCAATCTCTGCATGTTGGCTGACTCTGTAAACAGCGCCAACATGCAGGGAGGGGGAGCCGAGCATCTGCCCAAGCATCTCACTGGTACTAGGAGCTCAACGAGTATCCCGAGCACTGAGATACTTGGGCGAGCACCGAGTAGCGGCGAGCATGCTCGCTCATTCCTACTAATTACTTTTGGTCTCTTGAAAAAGAGGCAGCTACTAAAGCTGTAACTCCTAAGCCCTTACTCCAATTAGGCTGTGAGTACCCCCAAACTAAAGCTGTCAGTCTGCACTTTTAGCCCATATTGCTTATATAACTGTATTTTAAATATGTTTTGGTAGGCAGATAAAATGACAAACCTTTTCACATTCCAAATATTTCTGGACCTAGTGGGGCTTAGATGGGAAGGAACGCTATTTGACTTTTGAAATACAATTTTGATTGGATCATATTTCTGATGTCATTTTGCATTTGCAGAGTCAATGAGGTGGCAAAACAACATCATCATCGAGAAGTAATCTAATTTTGGAATTGTTACTCTTGAAGGACTTTACCTAGGAGTATAGTGATTATTTTTTAATCCAAAGGTGTTTCATAAAAGTTTACAATATTGTGACGCAAAAATGAAAAGTGAAATTTTCTACAAAAATGTTCACCTAAATGTTAATATTTTCACAAAGATTATAGGACAAAATAGCTCCCATAATTTGTTATGCAAATTGGAAATATTCCATGTAGGGTCAAGAATTGCCATTTAGGCATACAGCAAGGCTCAGAAGGGAGTGCAAGTTTGGCTTGAACAGATTGTGGACACCAAGTCACATTTCCTGATTCTCTGAGTACAGGGGACACAGCAGAACCCTCACAAGTGACCCCACATTGAAAACTAAACTCAAGAAATTCATACAGGGTTGTGGTGAACATTTACTTGCAAGTGCTTCACTGAATACTATAGGATTGAACAGTGAAAATGAAAAATGTTATTGTTTTTTCAAAAATATAAAAGTACATCTCAATAAATTAGAATATCAACAAAAAGTTAATTTATTTCAGTAATTCAATACAAAAAGGGGACCGCATATATTATATAGAGTCATTACACACAGAGTGATCTATTTCAAGTGTTTATTTCTGTTTATGTTGATGATTATGGCTTACATAATCTTATTGAGATGCACTTGCATTACTTTTATTTTAGCCTCATATTTTTCATTCTCACAAGTGGTAATAGGAGAAAATGGAATCCACAATATACTATGCAGTTTTTTTAACACTTTTTGGACTTATCAGGGGGCTTGGATGAAAATGAGTGCTTTTTGACTTTTGGAGTGCAATTTTGGCTAAAATAGATTGCTGATGCCATGCTCCCTTAGCAGGGCCTCTGAGAAGGCAGAAAAAAAAGAGAAGGATAGAAGCAACCCCATTTTAGAAACTATACCAATCATGGAGTTATCTAGAGATATAGTGAGCTTTTTCAACTTACAAGTGTTTCACAGAATTTTATAACAGTTGGGCGTGAAATTAAAAAAAAAAAAAGATATACTACTAAAATATTATGTCATTTTCAGATTTTTTTTTATTCTGTCACAGTCAAATTATATCTACAATAAAAACTACAAACTTTTCCATTCTATGTAGGTGGGAAAACTTGCAAAATTGGCGGTGTATCATATACTTATTTTCCCCACTGAATGATACTTATTTTCCCCACTGAATGTATCATTGAATACGATACGGCACCACATCCCTCGATGCACATTTACATGATTTTGCATTAAAGCCTCATTCACAAGTCAATTTTTTTGCATCAGCGTTTTTATGCCAAAGCCAGGATTGGAATTTACAGAGAAAAACTAAAACTGAAAGATTGACACCTGTTCTGTGTTTTAGAGACTCTCTTGGTTTTGGCATACAAATATTGATGAAATACTGATGGTGAATGAGGCCTCAGGGATTAAGAAGGATGCACCTCTTAACTCCTTCACAACCGAGGATGTACCAGTACGTCCTAAATCATGAAGAGGTGATCACCACCGGCTGCTGCGGTAAGCTGGTGATCCCCACACATGTCTGCTGATTTGTACAGCAGATGTGTACCTCGCAGATGCACTTGTGCTTGTTAACCCTTTAAATTGCACTGTCAAAATGTGACAGGGCAATTTAAATGCCCGCAGTGGGTAACGTTTACTTACCCACCGCCATCGGAGGCCCCGTGACATGATCACGAGGAGCCAATGGTTTCCATGGTAGCACAGGGTCATGTGACTCCTGTCACTATCATGACTCACTTCCTATAGGTGGCAGAGCACTGGCTGTACCTGAAGATGACCACTTCTGCTGATCTGAGCTGTGCAACTCTGATGGGGAGAAATAAATGAGCGATTAGACTGCTGGTCCTTATAGTCCCCTAGGGGGACTTGTAAAATAAAAAAAGTAAAAGAAAAAAGTTTTAAAAAATAAAAAAACTTAAGGTTCAAATCACCCCCCTTTTGCCCCATTGAAAATTAAAGTGTTAAAGAAATAAAAAAATCTACACATATTTGGTATCACCACGTTGAGAAATGCCCGATCTATCAAAATATAAAATCAGTTAATCTGATCGGTAAACGGTGTAGCAACAAAAAAATTCAAAACACCCATATTACATATTTTCGTCATTGCAAATTTTGTGCAAAATGCAATGACAGGTGTTCAAAATGTAGCATCTGTGCAAAAATGGTATGGTTAAAAACATCAGCTCGAGACGCAAAAAATAAGCTATCACAGAGCCCTATATTCCAAAAAATGAGAACACTACAGGTCCCATAAAATGGCACAAAAAGTGTGCCACTTTTTTGGACAAAAGTCTGAATTTGTTTAAACCCCTTAGATAAAAGTAAACCTAAACATGTTTGGTATCTACGAACTCATACCGACCTGAGGCATCACACCGACACATCCGTTTTACTATATAGTGAATACGGTGAACAAAATACCACATAAACTATTATGCAATCACACTTTTTTTTGCAATTTTTCCGCACTTGAAATTTTTTTTGCCACTTATGGTTTCATTTAAAAGTAAAACTTGTCTCACAAAAAAACAAGCCCTCATATGGCACGATTGATGGAAAATAAATGTTTTAGACTAGTTAAGAGGTTGTTGCTTTCCCTAGACTAGTCATCCCATTCTCTTCTCACCATGTTGTCGTGCCACTGTGGGCATCATAACATGATTTGCCAGAGCTAGTGTTAACAAACAGGAAACCTGACATCCATGGAGGAGCTAAAGACCAGTCGCTGACTCGCCAAAAGATATCTCTGTAAGATCTATTCTTCTGAAGTCAGGCTTCATTGCTTACAGACATACACAGTGTGCCTCTGAAGCTGGGAAGCCTACACCCAACTTCAGTGGTGCTCTAGTGTGTAAGAAAAGAATGTGAGAGATTTGCAAGGACAGTGATGGTGTTGGCTTTTGCAAATATGTTATCATGTTCACAGGGGTGTGATTAAATTCTGAGAGGAACGACTAGTTTGGGGAACCAACACCTCCTCAACTAGTCGTAAACTTATTTGAATACTAAAAATGGAATTTAAAAAGCTTTTTGACACGTATGGCGATGAATTATATGGCAGAAAGAGCTTGTTTGGTAGTAGATTACATACATTATATATGTATGTAGTAATCTAAGACTTCCTATGAATTCTTTGCAGCTAGATTTGGAACTTTTCAATTTAGTTGAAACCAAAAAGCATTAGTAGCATACACGCAGAGAAGATTGTAAGGTGCTCAGAGGGAAGCATCAAAGCACGCATTCACTTACCAGAGACCATGCACAAGTTCAGACAATATAATCTTCCAGCTCATGGAGCTGTTGAGTGGCACTGCACACGTGGAGCAAAAGGCCATAATTAAGTCCACTGGGTTTCATGGCCTCTATACCATATAAGTAAAGGGACACAATGCTTACTGTAAATCCTTAATATGTTGCTGCTTTTTCACTGAAAATATTTTCCCACTTGATAACAGTTGAAACAAAAAAATGCTGCATATGAGCATTAAATAAATGTTGTAAAGCTCTACATCCAGGATTTTCTTTTCATAACATGTGCTGGCAGACTGCTAATTGAATCTCTTATCAATGGTGACCTTGCAATTTGCAAAAATTATCATTGTCACTATGAATTGTATCACAGTGTGATATATGTTTCATGTATACCAGCTGGATTTCCGTGATGTTAGTTGGCAGATGGCTTTGGCTTATAATTCGGATACTTACTTTTTTGATTCATGGGGGTTAAATAAAATATAAAATGCCAAAATATTTGAAAGATCCAGATGGGCAGCTGAATAACAAAAAAAAAAATAATTTTTGACAAGTATCCTGTTCTCTGTTACAGGAAAATAAATTACATTTAACCCTAAAGGCTTATTTTTTAAGTTTGCGAATTATTTTAAAAAAGTAGCTGAGCAAATGAGCTACAAAGAACATTTTGTATATATTGGTGTCATGCGCTGTCCAGATCCGCACACACAGATTACTTCTATGGCATTGGACTCTGTTTACATTGCAGAGTCCGACAGGCAACCTGGTCTCTCTTAAGTGCTTAGCTCGGCTGGGCATCGGCTGAGTTGTTTCACTGCTCCTAGTCATGCAGGGGTTAATCCTTTTTAGAGCAGTGTGCTACTCTTGTGAGAGACAGGTTGATGATTACCTTCCACAGCTGGTCTCCTCCTATGCAAGGCTGGAGAGTGTTTTAGGAGATTGCCGAAGATAGTTTCTGCTTGCAGTTGCGATATCTCAGCATCCGTGGTGATCCTCCCTTTGGTGACTAGTGACTTTTTGTCGGTGCTGTATGAAAGTTCCTTGGTGTGACTTTCTCTTCCCCTTTGGTTTATCCCTTCCAGTGTCTTTTTGATTACTCTCTGTGGATATTTCCGGTGTGTGTGAGTCTCAGTTTTACCTCCTTGTCTTTGTCTTGTGGGAGATGTAATACTTCGTGTCCTGCCCACTCTGGGTTAGGGGTGCGGGGGTATTAAGTCAGGGTCCGACAGGAGACAAGGCCAGGTTGGGGACTCAGACCTCCCTACAATTAAGGGTACCTCCGGGGTGAGGGTGAGCACAAGGGTCCAGTCTTAGGGCCAGCCTAGGTTACCCTGTGTCCCCTAGTCACCCATGACAATTGATATGAAAACTTAGTACCATATTGGTGTCTGAATACATTGCATTTGCACAAAATAGCAGACTATGATGCCATAGAATTGCTGTCCCCTGTCTCAGTGTATCTTACGTGATGCATTATGTCTGTTTCCCATGCCTTCTGCTTTGGGATCTATTTCTCCTTGTCAGCCCTTTCAAGCAACAGGTAGAGAATACAAGCTTAATCTCATAGAAATATTTCATAGAAATGGAGAATCTGCAAAAGCACTCATCTCACAGAAAGTATACACAGTAAGCGTGAGACAGGGGAATTTTATAACTGCAGGCAACCATTGTATGTGCTTTCCCATTGATTCACATATATAAAGCAAAAAATATATCTTCAATTGCATGGGAGGACTTACTAAAAAGAAAGGGAAGATAGGTGATGTTAAGGAAATACTCTGGTTTACAAGATCAGATTGTTGCTATTATTATTATTATTATTATTATCATTATTATTATTTGACTTTGCTACACCTAACCCTAACATAAGTCTGAATAACATTCAGACTCGTGTGAAGGCCATATTGTGTGTAATGTACCTTTAAATATAAAATGATATATTAAGTAGAGATGAGAGAACCGGTCCCGGTTCGGCTTGAGGTCGGTTCGCCGAACGGAGGTCCCGTTCGAGTTCGGCTCGTCGAACGTTCGACGAACCGAACTCGAACTGCATAGGAAACAATGGCAGGCAATCACAAACACAGAAAAACACCTAGAAAACACCCTCAAAGGTGTCCAAAAGGTGACAAACAACTCACAACCCAACACAAACACATGGGAAAGTGACAAGGACATATACTCATGTGAAAACAAAAGAGCTGGACAAGGAAAAAGAGGAGGACACACAGATATAGGCATGGCACGCCCTTCTAAAATCATGTAAAACACCGCAAGGTGACTCCAAGCGTAGTCTCCCTTTTTTCCAAAAATTGTGCCCCTCACACACCCACCCCTTCAGTGGCAGCACTTGTGCCCTAGTTGTACACTTCACAGCTAGATTTGCATCAAGCACATTCAAAAATACACCGTTCTTATCCGTCCCCAGGATGACACCGGGGTAGGTAGCAAAGTCTTTCCTGATCCCAGCTCTGTTCATCTTGGCTTCTTTTAAAAACACATCAAGCAAGGGTTACTCCAAGCGGAGCCTCCCTTTTTTCCAAAAATTGTGCCCCACACACCCACCCATTCAGTGGCAGCAGTTGTGCCCTAGTTGTACACTTCACAGCTAGATTTGCATCAAGCACATTCAAAAATACGCTATTCTTAACCGTCCCCAGGATGACACCGGGGTAGGTAGCAAAGTCTTTCCTGATCCCAGCTCTGTTCATCTTGGCTTCTTTTAAAAACACATCAAGCAAGGGTTACTCCAAGCAGAGCCTCCCTTTTTTCCAAAAATTGTGCCCCACACACACCCACCCCTTCAGTGGCAGCACTTGTGCCCTAGTTGTACACTTCACAGCTAGATTTGCATCAAGCACATTCCAAAATACGTCGTTCTTATCCGTCCCCAGGATGACACCGGGGTAGGTAGCAAAGTCTTTCCTGATCCCAGCTCTGTTCATCTTGGCTTCTTTTAAAAACACATCAAGCAAGGGTTACTCCAAGCGGAGCCTCCCTTTTTTCCAAAAATTGTGCCCCACACACCCACCCATTCAGTGGCAGCACTTGTGCCCTAGTTGTACACTTCACAGCTAGATTTGCATCAAGCACATTCAAAAATACGCTATTCTTAACCGTCCCCAGGATGACACCGGGGTAGGTAGCAAAGTCTTTCCTGATCCCAGCTCTGTTCATCTTGGCTTCTTTTAAAAACACATCAAGCAAGGGTTACTCCAAGCGGAGCCTCCCTTTTTTCCAAAAATTGTGCCCCACACACACCCACCCCTTCAGTGGCAGCACTTGTGCCCTAGTTGTACACTTCACAGCTAGATTTGCATCAAGCACATTCCAAAATACGCCGTTCTTATCCGTCCCCAGGATGACACCGGGGTAGGTAGCAAAGTCTTTCCTGATCCCAGCTCTTTCATCTTGGCTTCTTTTAAAAACACATCAAGCAAGGGTTACTCCAAGCGGAGCCTCCCTTTTTTCCAAAAATTGTTCCCACACACCCACCCATTCAGTGGCAGCACTTGTGCCCTAGTTGTACACTTCACAGCTAGATTTGCATCAAGCACATTCAAAAATACGCTATTCTTAACCGTCCCCAGGATGACACCGGGGTAGGTAGCAAAGTCTTTCCTGATCCCAGCTCTGTTCATCTTGGCTTCTTTTAAAAACACATCAAGCAAGGGTTACTCCAAGCGGAGCCTCCATTTTTTCCAAAAATTGTGCCCCATACACACCCACCCCTTCAGTGGCAGCACTTGTGCCCTAGTTGTACACTTCACAGCTAGATTTGCATCAAGCACATTCCAAAATACGCCGTTCTTATCCGTCCCCAGGATGACACCGGGGTAGGTAGCAAAGTCTTTCCTGATCCCAGCTCTGTTCATCTTGGCTTCTTTTAAAAACACATCAAGCAAGGGTTACTCCAAGCGGAGCCTCCCTTTTTTCCAAAAATTGTGCCCCACACACCCACCCATTCAGTGGCAGCACTTGTGCCCTAGTTGTACACTTCACAGCTAGATTTGCATCAAGCACATTCAAAAATACGCTATTCTTAACCGTCCCCAGGATGACACCGGGGTAGGTAGCAAAGTCTTTGCTGAACCATGACTTGTTCATCTTGGCTTCTTTTAAAAATAATGGAAGCAAGGGTTACTCCAAGCGGAGTCTCCCTTTTTTCCAAAAATTGTGCCCCACACACACCCACCCCTTCAGTGGCAGCACTTGTGCCCTAGTTGTACACTTCACAGCTAGATTTGCATCAAGCACATTCCAAAATACGCCGTTCTTATCCGTCCCCAGGATGACACCGGGGTAGGTAGCAAAGTCTTTCCTGATCCCAGCTCTGTTCATCTTGGCTTCTTTTAAAAACAAATCAAGCAAGGGTTACTCCAAGCGGAGTCTCCCTTTTTTCCAAAAATTGTGCCCCACACACACCCACCCCTTCAGTGGCAGCACTTGTGCCCTAGTTGTACACTTCACAGCTAGATTTGCATCAAGCACATTCCAAAATACGCTATTCTTAACCGTCCCCAGGATGACACCGGGGTACGTAGCAAAGTCTTTACTGATCCCAGCTCTGTTCATCTTGGCTTCATTTAAAAACACATCAAGCAAGGGTTACTCCAAGCGGAGCCTCCCTTTTTTCCAAAAATTGTGCCCCACACACCCACCCATTCAGTGGCAGCACTTGTGCCCTAGTTGTACACTTCACAGCTAGATTTGCATCAAGCACATTCAAAAATACGCTATTCTTAACCGTCCCCAGGATGACACCGGGGTAGGTAGCAAAGTCTTTCCTGATCCCAGCTCTGTTCATCTTGGCTTCTTTTAAAAACACATCAAGCAAGGGTTACTCCAAGCAGAGCCTCCCTTTTTTCCAAAAATTGTGCCCCACACACACCCACCCCTTCAGTGGCAGCACTTGTGCCCTAGTTGTACACTTCACAGCTAGATTTGCATCAAGCACATTCCAAAATACGTCGTTCTTATCCGTCCCCAGGATGACACCGGGGTAGGTAGCAAAGTCTTTCCTGATCCCAGCTCTGTTCATCTTGGCTTCTTTTAAAAACACATCAAGCAAGGGTTACTCCAAGCGGAGCCTCCCTTTTTTCCAAAAATTGTGCCCCACACACCCACCCATTCAGTGGCAGCACTTGTGCCCTAGTTGTACACTTCACAGCTAGATTTGCATCAAGCACATTCAAAAATACGCTATTCTTAACCGTCCCCAGGATGACACCGGGGTAGGTAGCAAAGTCTTTCCTGATCCCAGCTCTGTTCATCTTGGCTTCTTTTAAAAACACATCAAGCAAGGGTTACTCCAAGCGGAGCCTCCCTTTTTTCCAAAAATTGTGCCCCACACACACCCACCCCTTCAGTGGCAGCACTTGTGCCCTAGTTGTACACTTCACAGCTAGATTTGCATCAAGCACATTCCAAAATACGCCGTTCTTATCCGTCCCCAGGATGACACCGGGGTAGGTAGCAAAGTCTTTCCTGATCCCAGCTCTGTTCATCTTGGCTTCTTTTAAAAACACATCAAGCAAGGGTTACTCCAAGCGGAGCCTCCCTTTTTTCCAAAAATTGTTCCCACACACCCACCCATTCAGTGGCAGCACTTGTGCCCTAGTTGTACACTTCACAGCTAGATTTGCATCAAGCACATTCAAAAATACGCTATTCTTAACCGTCCCCAGGATGACACCGGGGTAGGTAGCAAAGTCTTTCCTGATCCCAGCTCTGTTCATCTTGGCTTCTTTTAAAAACACATCAAGCAAGGGTTACTCCAAGCGGAGCCTCCATTTTTTCCAAAAATTGTGCCCCATACACACCCACCCCTTCAGTGGCAGCACTTGTGCCCTAGTTGTACACTTCACAGCTAGATTTGCATCAAGCACATTCCAAAATACGCCGTTCTTATCCGTCCCCAGGATGACACCGGGGTAGGTAGCAAAGTCTTTCCTGATCCCAGCTCTGTTCATCTTGGCTTCTTTTAAAAACACATCAAGCAAGGGTTACTCCAAGCGGAGCCTCCCTTTTTTCCAAAAATTGTGCCCCACACACCCACCCATTCAGTGGCAGCACTTGTGCCCTAGTTGTACACTTCACAGCTAGATTTGCATCAAGCACATTCAAAAATACGCTATTCTTAACCGTCCCCAGGATGACACCGGGGTAGGTAGCAAAGTCTTTGCTGAACCATAACTTGTTCATCTTGGCTTCTTTTAAAAATAATGGAAGCAAGGGTTACTCCAAGCGGAGTCTCCCTTTTTTCCAAAAATTGTGCCCCACACACCCACCCCTTCAGTGGCAGCACTTGTGCCCTAGTTGTACACTTCACAGCTAGATTTGCATCAAGCACATTCCAAAATACGCCGTTCTTATCCGTCCCCAGGATGACACCGGGGTAGGTAGCAAAGTCTTTCCTGATCCCAGCTCTGTTCATCTTGGCTTCTTTTAAAAACAAATCAAGCAAGGGTTACTCCAAGCGGAGTCTCCCTTTTTTCCAAAAATTGTGCCCCACACACACCCACCCCTTCAGTGGCAGCACTTGTGCCCTAGTTGTACACTTCACAGCTAGATTTGCATCAAGCACATTCCAAAATACGCTATTCTTAACCGTCCCCAGGATGACACCGGGGTACGTAGCAAAGTCTTTACTGATCCCAGCTCTGTTAATCTTGGCTTCATTTAAAAACACATCAAGCAAGGGTTACTCCAAGCGGAGCCTCCCTTTTTTCCAAAAATTGTGCCCCACACACCCACCCATTCAGTGGCAGCACTTGTGCCCTAGTTGTACACTTCACAGCTAGATTTGCATCAAGCACATTCAAAAATACGCTATTCTTAACCGTCCCCAGGATGACACCGGGGTAGGTAGCAAAGTCTTTCCTGATCCCAGCTCTGTTCATCTTGGCTTCTTTTAAAAACACATCAAGCAAGGGTTACTCCAAGCGGAGCCTCCCTTTTTTCCAAAAATTGTGCCCCACACACACCCACCCCTTCAGTGGCAGCACTTGTGCCCTAGTTGTACACTTCACAGCTAGATTTGCATCAAGCACATTCCAAATCCACAAGCATTTACTCTCCCCAGGATGACACAGGGGTAGTAAATTCCTTCTGGATCCATGACTTGTTCATTTTGATGAACGTCAGTCTGTCCACATTGTCACTGGACAGACGCGTGCGCTTATCTGTCAGCACACACCCAGCAGCACTGAAGACACGTTCAGAGACAACGCTGGCAGCTGGACACGACAAAATCTCCAAGGCGTAACTGGATAGCTCTGGCCATTTTTCTAGATTTGAAGCCCAAAAGGAGCAAGGCTCCATTTGCAAAGTCATGGCATCGATGTTCATTTGTAGATACTCCTGTATCATCCTCTCCAGCCGTTGCCTATGTGTCAGACTTGTTGTCTCTGGTGGCCTTGCAAAGGAGGGTCTAAAAAATTTATGAAAAGATTCCATAAAATTGCTGTTACCAGCACCAGATACGGTCCTACTGGTACGTGTAGACTGTTGAAGATGACGAGACCGTCCCATGTTTGTCAAGTTAAAACTGGGAGATTCACTCCCTGCACTTGCACGGTTGTTTGGTGGAAAAGCGGATCTAAGATCGAGTAACAGCTTCTGCTGATACTCCTGCATACGTGCGTCCCTTTCTATGGCTGGAAATATGTCACAAAATTTGGACTTGTACCGGGGATCTAATAGTGTGGCAAGCCAGTAGTCATCATCACTTCTAATTTTGACAATACGAGGGTCATGTTGGAGGTAGTGCAACAAGAAGGCACTCATGTGTCTTGCGCAGCCATGCGGACCAAGTCCACGCTGTGTTTGTGACATAGAGGTGCTAACCGTTCTTTCTTCCTCTGACATCTCCCCCCAACCTCTTTCAACTGAAATTTGACCAAGGTCTCCCTCATCTGCTGAGTCTTCCATGTCCATGGACAGTTCGTCCTCCATTTCTTCATGTCCTCCTGCACCTTCCTCAACATCTCGCCTGCTACCATGCGCCCTTGTTGATCCCTGTCCCCCATGCTCCCATGCCTGGCGCCTTGGTGATGATGAACGTCTGGACCTTGGTGATGTTGTTGTGTCTTGCGCATATGAATCCTCCTGTAGTTCATCCCCTTCCTGTTGTCCCACCCCCTGACTCCGAATAGTGTTTAGCGTGTGCTCCAGCATGTAAATGACTGGAATCGTCATGCTGATAATGGCATTGTCAGCGCTAAACATATTCGTCGCCATGTCGAAACTGTGCAGAAGGGTGCATAGGTCCTTGATCTGAGACCACTCCATCAGGGTGATCTGCCCCACCTCTGCATCTCGTTGGCCCAGGCTATACGTCATGACGTATTGCACCAGGGCACGGCGGTGCTGCCACAGTCGCTGTAACATGTGGAGAGTTGAATTCCAGCGTGTCGCCACATCGCATTTCAGGCGATGAACCGGCAGGCCGAAAGACTTCTGGAGCGATGCAAGTCGCTCAGCTGCGGCGCTTGAACGGCGGAAGTGAGCAGACAGTTTTCGTGCCCTGTTCAGAAGGCCATCTAGGCCGGGATAGTGTGTTAAAAATTGCTGCACGACAAGGTTCAATACGTGAGCCATACAAGGTACGTGTGTCACCTTGCCCAGGCGAAGGGCCGCACCCAGGTTTGCAGCATTGTCGCACACGGCCTTACCAGGCTGCAGGTTGAGTGGAGACAACCATTTATTAAACTCGGACCGCAGAGCTGACCACAACTCCTCAGCTGTGTGATTCTTATTCCCAAGACATGTCAAGCTAAAGACCGCCTGATGCCATTGCGCTCTGCTGCCAGCATAGTAATGAGGGGTGCGTGATTCCTTCTGCGCAGTGAGAATGCTGGTGGCCTGACCAGGCAGGCTTGGGGCGGAGGTGGAGGACCCAGATGAGGTGGAGGATGCAGAAGCAGTGGCGGAACTTGGACAGACAGAGGATTGACACACAAGTCGTTGGGACGGCAAGACTTGTGCAGCAGACCCTTCACCATCTATCACCATAGTTACCCAGTGCCCAGTCAGCGACATGTAACGTCCCTGTCCATGCTTACTGGTCCAAGTATCAGTGGTGAAATGCACCCGTTCACACACAGAGTTTCTCAATGAAGCGGTGATGTTGTGTGCGACATGCTGGTGTAGCGCGGGCACACCTTTCTTAGAGAAGTAGTGGCGACTAGGCATCTGGTACTGGGGCACAGCGACAGACATAAGGTCTCTAAAATCCTGTGTGTCCACTAGGCGGAAAGGCAGCATTTCGGTAGCCAACAGCTTACAGAGGGATAGAGTCAACCTCTTAGCTTTGTCATGGGTCGCAGGAAATGGCCTTTTATTTGTCCACATCTGAGGGACAGAGATCTGGCTGCTGTGTGTAGACGGTGTTGAGTAGGGTGTCCCTGGAAAAATGCAGGTTTGTGAGGAAAGTGCAGGCGGAGACATGATGTTGCCTTCATCCAAAGTTGGTGCTATCGATGTCTGAGAGAGCTGTACACACTCACTTGTTTCCCCTTCCAAAACAACTGACGACCTACCAAGCAAACTGCCTGTTGCGGTTACAGTGGTGGAAGTTGTGGGTGGAAAAACAGGTGTGACAGCTGTCCCCACAGTCCTAGAAGATGACGAGCGCGCGGATGCACTGGAAGGGGCAGGCGGTGGATGGTTCCCTCCGCTAGGCCGCATTGCAGCACAGTGAGCTTCCCACCGGGCCATATGATATTTATTCATGTGACGATTCATGGAAGAAGTTGTCAAACTGCTGAGGTTTTGACCTCTACTAAGAGAACCATGACAAATTTTACAGATCACATAATTTGGGCGATCTTTTTCTATGTTAAAAAAGGACCAGGCTAGGCAAGACTTAGAGGCCATGCGACCTGTTGATCCACCCCGAATAATGCTCAGAGGCAGAGTGGTGGCTGAGGATGCAGTTGTAGACGTGTTACCAGTACTCCGACTCTGTCCAGGAAGGCGCAAGGTAACTTCGTCATCAGTTGCATCCTCCTCCACTACCTATGTTGACCTCCTCGAGTGCCTGACTGTGGGTTGACAGTAGGTGGGATCTAGAACTTCATCATCAATTGTTGTGTTTGCACTACCCTCCCCCTCAGACCGAGCCTCTTCTTGCCCTGACCGAATATTTAAGTTGTCATCCCAATCGGGTATCTGAGTCTCATCTTCATCAGTATGTTCCTCATTGTCTATAGCCACAGGTGTTACAGTTTGTGACAAAGGGTCAACATTATTCTCCGAAACTTGGTCCTCACGGCCTGAATCAGAGTCACAAAGGTTCTGGGCATCACTGCAGACCATTTCCTGTTCTGTACTCACTGTAGCTTGGGAGCAGACCTCTGATTCCCAGGCTATAGTGTGACTGAACAGCTCTGCAGACTCAGCCATCTCAGTTCCACCATACTGTGCAGGGCTGATGGAGACTTCAGAGCTGGGAGAAATCAAGTTTGATTGGGATGACAACTCAGAGGACTGGTGTTTTTTGGATGCGGTACTTGAAGTGGCTGAGAGGGCACTTGTTGGACCACTTGAGATCCATTCAAGCATTTTCCTTTTTTGGCCATCATCTACCTTTGTTCCTGTTGTTCGTGTCCGTAAAAAAGGGAGCACATCGGATTGTCCACGGTAAGTAGTAGACATCTTACTTTTGCTGGTAGATGGTCTATCTTCAGCAGATGATAATGGAGCTTTGCCACCTTCCCCACGGACAAAACCTTTTTTGCCTTTTCCACCACGCCTCTTTCCCTTTCCACCAGCATCTGTCATTTTGCCACTCATGTTGATTGCGACAAGATTGTGGACTGAAAATGTGGTAGTAAAAATTGAGAGGTGGTGTAGATTGCAGTGGTGGTCTAGCTTTATTAACAGCAGAATAATAAAGAATAAATATCCCTGACAATGCAACTACGGCCCTTAAACTGGCAGCAAAAATTGCTAGTATAATGGCTTAGTTATAATGAGTTGGAGTGTGCAATGCAGGCAGAGGTGCTGCAAATGTCTTTGCACTAGTGGGACTATAGCAAAGTCCAATAGCCACGTTTAGGATGCCACTAGGTACACTGAGTGTTTGCTAGTATATTGGCTTAGTTATCATGAGTTGGAGTGTGCAATGCAGGCAGAGGTGCTGCAAATGTCTTTGCACTAGTGGGACTATAGCAAAGTCCAATAGCCACGTTTAGGATGCCACTAGGTACACTGAGTGTTTGCTAGTATAATGGCTTAGTTATAATGAGTTGGAGTGTGCAATGCAGGCAGAGGTGCTGCAAATGTCTTTACACTACTGGTACTATAGCAAAGTCCAATAGCCACGTTTAGGATGCCACTAGGTACACTGAGTGTTTGCTAGTATAATGGCTTAGTTATCATGAGTTGGAGTGTGCAATGCAGGCAGAGGTGCTGCAAATGTCTTTGCACTACTGGGACTATAGCAAAGTCCAATAGCCACGTTTAGGATGCCACTAGGTACACTGAGTGTTTGCTAGTATAATGGCTTAGTTATCATGAGTTGGAGTGTGCAATGCAGGCAGAGGTGCTGCAAATGTCTTTGCACTAGTGGGACTATAGCAAAGTCCAATAGTCACGTTTAGGATGCCACTAGGTACACTGAGTGTTTGCTAGTATAATGGCTTAGTTATCATGAGTTGGAGTGTGCAATGCAGGCAGAGGTGCTGCAAATGTCTTTGCACTAGTGGGACTATAGCAAAGTCCAATAGCCACGTTTAGGATGCCACTAGGTACACTGAGTGTTTGCTAGTATAATGGCTTAGTTATAATGAGTTGGAGTGTGCAATGCAGGCAGAGGTGCTGCAAATGTCTTTGCACTATTGGGACTATAGCAAAGTCCAATAGCCACGTTTAGGATGCCACTAGGTACACTGAGTGTTTGCTAGTATAATGGCTTAGTTATCATGAGTTGGAGTGTGCAATGCAGGCAGAGGTGCTGCAAATGTCTTTGCACTAGTGGGACTATAGCAAAGTCCAATAGCCACGTTTAGGATGCCACTAGGTACACTGAGTGTTTGCTAGTATAATGGCTTAGTTATCATGAGTTGGAGTGTGCAATGCAGGCAGAGGTGCTGCAAATGTCTTTGCACTAGTGGGACTATAGCAAAGTCCAATAGCCACGTTTAGGATGCCACTAGGTACACTGAGTGTTTGCTAGTATAATGGCTTAGTTATAATGAGTTGGAGTGTGCAATGCAGGCAGAGGTGCTGCAAATGTCTTTTTACTAGTGGGACTATAGCAAAGTCCAATAGCCACGTTTAGGATGCCACTAGGTACACTGAGTGTTTGCTAGTATAATGGCTTAGTTATCATGAGTTGGAGTGTGCAATGCAGGCAGAGGTGCTGCAAATGTCTTTGCACTACTGGGACTATAGCAAAGTCCAATAGCCACGTTTAGGATGCCACTAGGTAATCTGAATGTTTGCTAGTATAATGGCTTAGTTATCATGAGTTGGAGTGTGCAATGCAGGCAGAGGTGCTGCAAATGTCTTTGCACTAGTGGGACTATAGCAAAGTCCAATAGCCACGTTTAGGATGCCACTAGGTACACTGAGTGTTTGCTAGTATAATGGCTTAGTTATAATGAGTTGGAGTGTGCAATGCAGGCAGAGGTGCTGCAAATGTCTTTGCACTAGTGGGACTATAGCAAAGTCCAATAGCCACGTTTAGGATGCCACTAGGTACACTGAGTGTTTGCTAGTATAATGGCTTAGTTATCATGAGTTGGAGTGTGCAATGCAGGCAGAGGTGCTGCAAATGTCTTTGCACTAGTGGGACTATAGCAAAGTCCAATAGCCACGTTTAGGATGCCACTAGGTACACTGAGTGTTTGCTAGTATAATGGCTTAGTTATCATGAGTTGGAGTGTGCAATGCAGGCAGAGGTGCTGCAAATGTCTTTGCACTACTGGGACTATAGCAAAGTCCAATAGCCACGTTTAGGATTCCACTAGGTACACTGAGTGTTTGCTAGTATAATGGCTTAGTTATCATGAGTTGGAGTGTGCAATGCAGGCAGAGGTGCTGCAAATGTCTTTGCACTAGTGGGACTATAGCAAAGTCCAATAGCCACGTTTAGGATGCCACTAGGTACACTGAGTGTTTGCTAGTATAATGGCTTAGTTATAATGAGTTGGAGTGTGCAATGCAGGCAGAGGTGCTGCAAATGTCTTTGCACTACTGGGACTATAGCAAAGTCCAATAGCCACGTTTAGGATGCCACTAGGTACACTGAGTGTTTGCTAGTATAATGGCTTAGTTATCATGAGTTGGAGTGTGCAATGCAGGCAGAGGTGCTGCAAATGTCTTTGCACTAGTGGGACTATAACAAAGTCCAATAGCCACGTTTAGGATGCCACTAGGTACACTGAGTGTTTGCTAGTATAATGGCTTAGTTATAATGAGTTGGAGTGTGCAATGCAGGCAGAGGTGCTGCAAATGTCTTTGCACTAGTGGGACTATAGCAAAGTCCAATACCCACGTTTAGGATGCCACTAGGTACACTGAGTGTTTGCTAGTGTAATGGCTTAGTTATAATGAGTTGGAGTGTGCAATGCAGGCAGAGGTGCTGCAAATGTCTTTGCACTACTGGGACTATAGCAAAGTCCAATAGCCACGTTTAGGATGCCACTAGGTACACTGAGTGTTTGCTAGTATAATGGCTTAGTTATCATGAGTTGGAGTGTGCAATGCAGGCAGAGGTGCTGCAAATGTCTTTGCACTAGTGGGACTATAGCAAAGTCCAATAGCCACGTTTAGGATGCCACTAGGTACACTGAGTGTTTGCTAGTATAATGGCTTAGTTATAATGAGTTGGAGTGTGCAGAGGACAGTAGGGTACAGTGCCAGGATTGTGGGACTCTGGGTATAGGAAAGGAAGCCTGCCTTTCTATTCCCTCCTAATAGGGAAATGCAGGGAGGAAATCCCTGACCTTGGCTACACAGACGCTGTCGCTGTTTTCAGGACCTGTCACCTATGGCTCTGACCCTGCCGGTTTGAGCCCTTAAAAGGACTGATAGAAAGTGCTCTCCCTAAGCTGTCCAGCGCTGTGTATGGAGCGCATACAGCTGTATCAGCGATAGGACAAAGGACAGAGCTGCGACAGTGATGTCTGACACCAAAGACGCAGAAGAGATAATGGCGTCCTGGAGGAAAATGTCCGGTTTTATAATGCAGGGACATGTGACATGGACATCCTATCACACATGCCGTTGCTTCTCTGGCTAAAAGTCCACTTAGCTGTGTGTGTGTCTGGGATTGGCTGACATGCTGGCCCGCCCCACAAGACGCGCGCGCTTAGGGAAGGAAGACAAGGAAAAAAAAAAAAAAATGGCGATCGCCATTATAGAAACAGCAGTGATCTGAAGGCGCTGTTCCCGCACACTATACACTGAATGTCATAATAGTGTGATTCACAGAGTGACTTACACTATTACAGCGGAAACCAAGCTAGGAATTAGCTGTTTTTTTGCTGCTAGAACCGTTCTCGAACGTTTCTAGAGCTATCGAGCTTTTGCAAAAAGCTCGAGTTCTAGTTCGATCTAGAACAGGCCCCAAAATCACTCGAGCCTAGAACTGGAGAACCTCGAACCGCGAACCGCGCTCAACTCTAATATTAAGTGCTGGTACATTGCAAAATGTACCAGACCTTATCTTAAGAGTGGCATCTGATGCACGTGGCATGATTAGGCATGACTCTGCATGCTCCACAAGTACATAAGTTGATATTAAAAAATCCCTAGACTATGTAAGAACAAGATAAAGATTATCTTGGAGCATGCAGTATGCCAAGAACATTATCTTGATATTCATTTGGATCAGGTGGTCTCTGATTTACGTAATATTCCAGTTTTGTACCCATTAGTATTGAGCTACTTTGACACCGGGTGTATACACCCTGGCTTCAAAAACGCTCACTACCCATGAGCAAATGTCCTCTGCACTTCCGGTCATGCGCACTACTCCTCTCTGAAGCTGTGACCCATACATCTGTCTTCTGAGTGGTGTGCATGAGCGGAAGGACAGTGGACTGTGAGCCTTTTTGAACTCAGGATGCAAACACTTGGCGTCAAATTACCCTGAAAACTGATGGGTAAAAAGCCTTGCGCATGCGCAGCTTTGTATTGTGCTGCAATGACGCTGGCTGTTGTAAAGCTTGGTAGTATGCCCACAGGGGCGGGCTACCATGCTAAGTGGGCCAACTAGCCAGGGAACTAAAGCCCTTGTGACTAGTAACAGCCCTTATTAGAATCTCATAGACAATCTTTCCAGATACTTTTTCTAATGATTTGTTTATGTATGCAAGTAAATTTTGAGACAGTAAGGCAGGGATTTTAGCTATGTATCCAGAACTGCTCCTGGATGCACTGGGGACCTGACAGGTTTCCTTTAAAACTGATAGTTGCTGCATTTGACATACTCAGAGATACTAAGTATGATAGCAGCTGCATATTTTAAGAGTTGAAATGCAGGTTGACACATTTCTTTCTAAATAAATATATCATTCATAGAGATGAGCGCACTCGCAGATAACCGGCGGGTCCCTGTTTTTTTTTAAACCCGATTCCGGTCCAGAATCCAGTCCCTAAAAAAGTCTATGGGGATCAGAAACTAGAGATTAAAAATGCTGGTGGAAGGTATAGGAAGATAGGAGCATGCGCACTGTGCTTAGAGTAAAAAAAACTGCATGCGGTCCCCCGTAATTATGATACCCAGTCAGGATAAAGCCCAACAGCTGAGGGCTGGTATTCTCAGACTGGGGAGGCCTATGGCTTTTAGGCCACCCCCAAGCCTAAAAATAGCAACCTGCAGCTGTTCGAGATTGTTGCATCCATTATATGTGACAGGCTCGGCACTCTACCTGGCTCTTCCCGCTTGTCGTGGAGCGGTAGCAACTGGGGTAATGGGGGTTAATAACAGTGCACAACTGTCATCAAGCCTAAAATTAATGATGGATTGGGGTCTATGAGACCCCCTCATCAGTAATCCTAAAAGTAAAAAGAAATAAACACAAATACCGAGAAAAATTCTTTATTTGGAATACAATACAAAAAAACACCCTCTTTCACCACTTTATTACCCCCTAAACACCTCTGCAGGCCCGACATAATCCACACGAGGTCCCAGGGTGATTCAGCTCTGCTACATACCAGTCAAAGCAAGCAGCCATAGAGCATGACTGCCCGCTGTGAGTGCAGACAGACAATGAGTGAGCCCCGATGAGCAATGATGACACTCAGGTTATTTTTGGTCACAAGTGGGAACCTCTCACTTGGACTATAAATCGCCGCCATCGCTCAGCACGGCTCAGTCATTGTCTGCACTCACAGTGGGCAGTCATGCTCTATGGCTGCTTGCTGTTACTGATATGTAGCAAAGCTGAATCACCATGGAACCACATGTGGATTATGTTAGACCTCCAGTGGTGTTTAGAGGGTTAATAAAGTGGTGAATGAGGGTGTTTCTTGTATTTTATTCAAATTAAATGAGTTTTCTCAGTGTTTGTGTTTATTTCTTTTTACTAATAGGATTAGTGATGGGGGGATCTAATAGACCCCTACCCTTCACTAATTTTGAGCTTGATAACAGTTCTTGTGCTGTTATTAACCTCTCATTACCCCAATTGCCACTGCACCAGTGTAATCGGGAAGAGTCAGTAAAAGCGCCGATCTTGTTGCACCTAATGGATATGACTATTTTTAGGCTGGGGGGTGGTCTAATAACCATAGGCCTCCCAGTCTAATAATACCAGCCCCAAGCTGTCGGGCTTTATCATGATTGGGTATCAAAATTGGAGGGGGACCGCACGACAGTTTCTTTAATTACTTAGTTAAATAATTTTAAAAAAATTAAAAAAAACCACATGCAATCGGTTCTTCTTATTTTGATACACAGCCAACATAGGCGCAGGGCTTGGGGCTGCAGCCTGTAGCCATGGGTTTTATCTGTGATGGGTATCATAATATAGTATAAAATATCATAAGAAGTATAAAACCCTTTAAGATAAATTTATCACTTGTAATTAACCATAATTTTGTAGACCATATATAGTAATTCAATAAAAGAAGTATTGTACTAAATTTATATATCCTTATAACTGTTTAATGAATACTAAATCGCGAGATCATGACTAAGGACGATCGCGTCTGAAACGCGTTGATCGGAGGAGTTTGTTTTACTTTTTTATTGTTAAAATAAATGTAAAGTTTTATCTACACTCCTGATATTTTCTTGGACGTCTTGTGCCGGGATCCGCCCTCTCTTTGATAAATCGCTAGTCATGTAATTAAATGTGATCCTCAAAAATGAGATTTCCAACAAATTATATTTCTTGCTTAAATAATTGAATGGACAGAAAATGCAAAAAGAAATTACTAAGATATAGCTTATTTTTCCTAATGAATTATTTAGTTATGTTGTAAAATACAGCTCAAAAGACAAAGAGAGTCTTCAGGAGGATAAAGGGGTGGTCCGAAGGGAGAAAAAAATTCACTATAATTCCACATCTATTTGTTTCCGCAATCTAAACTAATTTCTAATATGATTCAAAAGGGAGAAAAAGTCTTCAGCACAACCATCCAGTAATAAAACATTCCTTTATTGAAGATGATTAAAAATTAAAAGCATCCATGGTTAAAGAACTAATGTGTCTCCTTATGGAAAGATATTTCTTCTCTTATTAGAATTGACTTCTCTTAACATTAATCTCACCTATAGTGATGAGCAGACCCATGGATGTTCAAATTTGTCGGGTTTAGCAGGACTTTAAAAAAAGTTCAATTCAGAACCCGAACTTGAGCTTGGACACTGAACCCCATAGAAGTCAATGGAAACCCAAATTTGTGTGCTGTAAAATGGCTATAAAATGCTTGTACTAAGGGCTAGGTGGCTGCAAAAGAAAGCAAATTGAGGGTATTTGCCATGCAAACAAATGTCACAGGGAAATAATTTAACAAGGCTTTGTCACCATAGCAATCATGGTTACATTGGAAGTAAATAAATAAACTAAAAAAATGTAAGCGTGCTCCCACAGAAACTGATTTCAGATATCCCACAGAGAACAAAAACATTTTTAAAGAAGGCCTATACAGAGCCTATTTTAACAGTTGACCCACACAACCAAGATTAGCAGATTTGCCCCACAGAGCAACACTTTTCAAAAAAGTCCCCCACATAACCTGTTTTCAGAGTTGACCCAAATAGCTGAGATTGGCAGAGGTACCTCATAGAGCAATAAGTTTAACAAAAGGCCTCTATAGAGCCTGTTTTCCCCGTCCTTCCTACAGATCCTAAATTTCAGCTCCAGTAGTGTACACTACAGTTGCTGCAGGTAAAAAGCCTGAAGTTGGATTTGTGATCGAGCTGGTGGTTTGACGCAAGGCTTGAAATAGTTCCCCCACAGAGCAACTATTCTAAAAATACTGCTACAGAACCTATCCACAGCTCCTGCTTGGTGTGGGATTTCCCTCCAAATAGTTGAGTCTCAGAACAGCTGGCTGTCGTTTCCCCCTGGCTGTGCAGAATTTAGTTATGCAGGTGTTGCTCTGAATGGGTAGGTAGAGGAAGAGGAGGCAACACAGACAGAGAAACATTCAGCAATTATCGGTGGTGGTTGCATATGTGCCAAAACATTTTCCGCCTCATGCGCAGCCGACACTGATACCATGTCATCAGTGAACCATCAGTTTTTTCAATTTTTTGCCATGCATGTTTTTCCAGAATGGATATTGAAACAAGGAAATTACAAAGCTTCTCCAATACTTTGAAAACAATCGGCAATTGTGGTGTGTGTACCGCCCCTGTGCCAGCAGCCGGGCTACCACTGTTGCTCGGATGAGGATCCGCGGTGGCTTGACAGGTCTCCGGACCAGGGGGTCACACAGCCACTCGATTACAAGAAGGGAGGAAGATATGTACAGGGGTTTTTGTAAAGTTTGTGACGCCACCCACGGTGCATGGTAAGAGACCACCGCTGCCATTGGGGAGCCCGGTGACGATGATGCGGCAGCCTGATGTTTAACCCCTCCGTGGGTAGGGGGTTTGTGTCCTGGGGCCCGTTGATGGTTGGGATGGTATTTGGGTGCCGTGGGGCTGGACCCGTTGGTATAAAACTCTTCAGGTCCCACTCACTCGTATGGCTAACGGAGTGAGCTTGCTCTCAGGGTTCACACGTAGGATTTCTTTGGACTGTAGTGGAAAAGTCCTATCCCATCAGTGCGCTAGTACCCAGATTTTTGAGCGGGTTTGGGATGACACTTGAAGTCTTCACCCCTATCGGGTAAATTACTGGAACGCGTAAAGCTACTTTCCGGCCTGGGGTCCACGTACCCCGTTGTGCCCGGGCCCCTACCCGGTGATAGCTCAAGGCCACCGGCTGCCCTCCTCGGCAGTCTGTGCCCCTTGACATTGTCCCCTGCGACCGGATTCCAGCTCCTACCAGGCCCAGACCAACGTCTGCCACCTAGTACTCAGGAGCCCTGCTCCGTGGCCTCTCCTCACGAGAGCCACCACTACACTTCCTCTCCTTTCACTCTCCAAGCTCCCACTGCTCAACTGTCACTGTCCTCACTCTCCCCTTACCAACCACCCATGTGGGCAGTCCTATTCCCTTCAGGCCCCCAATGGTGTGTCTGGTAGCTTAACGTGGGAAGTGTTCCTAGGATTTTGATTGGCTAAGCTGTTAGCAACACCAAAGGACCAGGATCCATAACCAAGGAGGGTGGATACTGTGCAGAAGGGCAGATTGCACAATACCCTGTGACGACCTGATAGGCCAGGGCATCACAGTGTGCAAGCGTGGGATTTTAGAACCACAACCAGACATAACAGGGTTAGTAACACTGATGAGAGATGAAAGCCACACTAATGAAGCAAGGAGGCAGTGCTACCTTTTTGGCAGCATCCGTCCCATAGCCTGGATGACCTCACTTACATAGATCGATAAAAGATTATTTTTCCACAAGCAGGTATCTGATATGAGGCATACAGGTATGATTATTTTCAGCACTCTATAACCTGTATGCCCATATTAATTGGTTAAGCCTACTTTACACCTTACAATTAAGCATACGATATCGTATGCGATGTGACACACCTCCATCGTATGTGTGACACGTTCAATTTGTTGACCGTGTCGCACAAACGATTATTTGCCATCACACGTACTTACCCTTCCATACGACCTCGATGTGGGCGGCGAACATCCACTTCCTGGAGTGGGAGGGACGTTCGGCATCACAGCGACGTCACACGGCAGCCGGCCAATAGAATCAGGGGGACGGAGATGAGCGGGACGTAAACATCCCGCCCACCTCCTTCCTTCCGCATTGCAGGCGGGACGCAGGTAAGATCTGTTCATAGTTCCGGGGGTGTCACACACTGCGATATGTGCTGCCTCGGGAACATTGAACAACCCGACGTGCAGTTTTTAGCAAATGAACGACGAGTATGCGATGAACGGTTTTACGTTCAATCGCAATTGCACGTAGCTGTCACACGCAACTACGTCACTAACGATGCCGGATGTGCGTCACTTACGACGTGACCCCGCCGACACATCGTTAGATATGTTGTAGCGTGTAAAGCCCGCTTTAGATACATCAAATGGGATGCCAGATTGCCTTTAAGCTGCATTTACACACACACACACACACACACACACACACACACACACACACACACAGATCTTTGACCATTCAGAGCACAGTTATAGAAAACACAATGTTCACCTGTATCAGCCATCTACACCACAGATACAATTGTCTTCTTCATCTGTTGCAGTAATCTAAATACAAAACCCTCCAATTTGTTAGAATAGAGATTTTTACATGGTACAATCATAGTGTTCAATAGAAAGATTTAAAAACATTCTTATGGAAGATTAGACACAGTTCAATCAAATCAAATAGGCAATTAAGAATGGTAATACATGGCATCAGATGATATGAATATAATTCTTGCCTTCAGATATACATTCAATATTTTGAGTTTCTCCTAATATTTGGGTGTTAATTTGTAGATGCAATTAATGCAGAAACATTTTGCAATACTTTATGTGTTTTGCATAATCCTTTAGTGCAGGGGTGCACAACTCCAGTCTTCAAGAGCCACCAACAGTGCATGTTTTCAGGATTTCCTTAGCTGCACAAGTGATGGAATTGTGACGCCCTGCCAAAACCAGGTAGTCACAGATAGGCCCCCCGCATAACACCCTTCCCTCACTTAGGTAACACACAGCCGATCTGAAACCCTAGTCACCCCCCTTAGGGAAAGACAGACACACCAGTGGGGGGGACCAGGCAGTTGGACACGCCACCCAGGGGTCTAGACAGCCCGGGGCGGGAAAACAACCAGATTAAGTTTTTAGTTAAAGTTGAGAGGAGTGTTGGCTGGATCTAGGTGTAGCTCCAGCAGAAGAGGTTCAAGTTGAATGATACCAGGGTTTGAGCCCTGGTGCCTTTGGCTAGGTGGCAGACGGTGGTCTCCGTCAGCAGGAGACGGGAAGACGGTTCGGCAGATCCAAGGTGGACCGGGACAGGACCGGGACAGGGTTGTAGCCCATCGGTACCGACCCGGGAAACCGACCCGGAAACCATAGCACAAAAGGGGGTACTCAGACCCTGAAGCCAGGACCGGAAACCAGCGGCCTGGTTAATTAACCGATTGAGGCCAGGATTATAGGTCCTGTCCCACCCAAAGTTCCTCATAGAAGACAACAGCCGACCAACAGGGATATGAGGTCACCGCCAGGGCCCATAGATCACATGGGCCAGCGTCTGTGGGCACGGCTCCTTAGGCCACATCCAGCTGGGAGCGGACTCCTAAGTTCCAGACCAGGCAGTCCACCATACACAAAGTCAGTGCAGAGGAAAAGGACAGAGATCACCATCCTGGGTGAGGACCTGAATGCAGCCGGCCGCGGCGGCCGGCCACCAGCACCTTGGTTTACCAAAGATTCATGTGGTTCAATTACTGTGAGTAACCAAAACATTCCCCTGCTGTCGCTATACCCTGCACTAAGACACTGGGTCCTGGGGCAACCATCCCTACCCACGGAGGGGTTAACATCCAGCTGCCACTACATCTCCCCCGGGTACCCCATAACGGCAGCGGTGATGTCCCACCGCACCGCACACCGTGGGTGGCTTCACAAACTTAATATGGCTTAGCCCGTACATCTACATCCCCCCTTTTATTCGGCGTGTCCGCGAGACCCTCGGGTCCGAAGACCCTCGAGCCACCCCCTTAGAAGGTCCGGATCTGAGCAGCGGCGGCTGCTGTCATGGGGGTGGCACAGAATCATCACCTATATGGGATCAAATTATCACCTGTGCAATTGTAAGGAGATCTTGAAAACATGCACTGTTGGTGGCTCTTGAGGAGTGGTGTTGTGTACGCCTGCTTTAGTAGGTAAAGTCTATTGTATAAGAAGCTATAAATAAAGCAGTGTGAGCCACTCTCTGATAAAACGTTTGTACTTAGATTTGGAGTTTCTCAAGGCTTCAAGTAAATCAACCAAGCTATTCAACCTGAGAGAGTCACACATTCCTCTTCATAGACAATATTTCTATTTTTCCTTCCACTTATTGAAAAAAGTCAAGTTGAGCTTAAAATGGAATGAATGCATTAATTAATGTATGGGAGCTGAATAGTCAAAAAAAGTCAAGTCATTGTCTACCTTCAACTGTGATATGAGGGTGAAAGAGTTCACAAGGTAAGCTGGAACGTCTGGTCATCTTTTCAGGACATGAAGAAAAAGCTGTTCTACTATTGTAGTGTGACATGGAGAGTTGGTGTATTTTTAGGCTATAGATTTAGGACCCATATCTGCCTCTATACAATTTTATTTATTAAAGAATGTTTGTTCAAGGTATTATATGTAACTGAATATGTAGCGGAATAACTAGTGTAGGTCATCAGTAGAGATGAACTGTGTTCAGTTGTTGGCCGAGCACCAACTTCTAAAAAACCCCCAGAGTTCTGGTTCAGAGATCGGGTGCTTAACGTATAATGATGACCACTCGATCGAGCATCACTGTACTCAGATACGCTCATTCTTAGGCTTGTGCAAGCCTCTTGCAGTGTATAAATGGCTTGCACTGGGGTCTAACAACAGTGTGATCAGATATAGTGTGCAACCCACGCAGAAAATGGAAAAAACATTGCCCACTCTCCCCCGGAGGTGTTCTGCTTATGGCTACCTTTATGCGGGTGGAGACTCAAACTGCCAATCAGTGACTTCCATTGGGGTTTGAGCCAAGTCTGAACCCATGTAGGTACGGTTTGATTGCACTCACCAAACCAAACTTCGCTCATCTCTAGACATTAGGTCATCAATATAAGATCGTCAGAGGTGAGACAACTGATCAATTGTTCTCAGAGCTGGTCACGTCTGGATGTCCTTACTTGCGAAGTGGAACAGCACTGTTCCATCAACTGCATAGTGGCTATGGTATGGTAGATCCCCTCCAATTCATTAGAAGTGCAGTACCTAGCCACTTCCACATACAGTTGATAGAGCTATTCTATATAACTCCTTGACTGATCTTAACCTGCTTCTGGCACCAGACACAGCTGATCAGCTTAGGTGCCAGGTTTCACCCTCCCACCACCAATCTGGTATTGAAGACTTTCCATAAAGAAAGACTAAGGGGCACTTTGCACACTACGACATCGCAGGTGCGATGTCGGTGGGGTCAAATTGAAAGTGACGCACATCCGGCGTCGCAGGTGATATTGTGGTGTGTAAAGCCTTTTTGATACGATTAACGAGCGCAAAATCGTCGTAATTGTATCATCGGTGTAGCGTCGGTCATTTCCATAATTTGGAAATGACCGATGTTATGATGTTGTTCCTCGTTCCTGCGGCAGCACACATCGCTGTATGTGAAGCCGCAGGAGCGAGGAACATCTCCTACCTGCGTCCTGCGGCTCACGCCGGCTATGCGGAAGGAAGGAGGTGGGCGGGATGTTTACGTCCCGCTCAGCTCCGCCTCTCCGCTTCTATTGGCCGCCTGCCGTGTGACGTTGCTATGACGCCGCACGACCCGCCCCCTTAATTAGGAGGCGGGTCACCGGCCAGCGCGACGTCGCAGTGCAGGTGAGTGCATGTGAAGCTGCCGTAGCGATAATGTTCGCTACGCCAGCAATCACCATGATATCGCAGCTATGACGGGGACGGGGACTATCGCGCTCGGCATCGCAAGCATCGGCTTGCGATGTCGTAGTGTGCAAAGTGCTTCTTAGGGTATGTGCCCACAATCAGGACTCACTGCGTCCTGGATTTAGCAGGTCCTGACCTGCGGGGCAGCGAGTCTCCTCCGCAGGAGAACGCAGGAGAATGCAGCTGCTTGTGCCCATGATCAGGGTTCAGTGCGCTGCGGTCTCTCGCTTGTGTTCTCCCTACGGAGGGCGCATGCGAATGTGCAGCAAACAATTGACATGCTGCATCTGGAAAGACGCTCCGCAGGTCAGTGTTTGCTGCGGAAAAAAACAAGCACAGTGGGCGCGAGATTTCTAGAAATCCCATCCACTGTGCTTGTACTGTACAGCCTTGCGTTTTAGATGCAGCTGAAGCATGCTATGTCTAAAACGCTGCAAATACTGATTGTGCACATGCAGCCTAATCCCCTTTAATTTAGATAAAGGTCTTTTAGGATATGTGCACACACTGAGATTTTGCTTCTCCAGCGAACAACGTACCCTCTGGCCATGAAAAACGCAAAAAAAGCATGCGTTTTGATGTGTTTTTGGTACATTTTTGCCACCTTTTGGTGCGTTTTCCCATGCGTTTTTGCCCATGTGTTTTTTCACGATATTCAATAGAAAAATGCAGGGAAAAATGCAGAAAATAAGTGACATGCTGCTTCTTTTTTCTGTACCCAAAACTGCAGGCAAAAAAGAAGCAACGTGCTCACAGCCTTTCGGATTTCTCATAGACTTTGTTGGGGAAGGTCATACATGCAGTTTAGGGCCACAAGCTGCACCCAAAACTGCACCAAAAAAGAGCAGCAAAAAAAGCAGCAAAAAAAGCAACATGCGCACAAGGCCTTACATGGATTTATTCTAGTTTTGAGGAATTGTTTGCAAATAATGGCCGGTCTAACTACCTTCAGAAATCGCATTGAGAATTATCTTTCATTGTTTATCGCATCTTCTATGATAGCCTAAGAATTATCTTTTTTTTGTTATTACTTATTTACATGTAAACAAGTATTTAGTATTTGTAAAATTTATTTACAATTTATTCCAGAGTTAAAAGTGATTAAACACATTAAAAGCATACATTAATTGGCATTACTTGTCATATCATTAATTGGGGCTAATTTTTCTCAAATTTGTCTACATTTGTAAAATGACCCTTATCAGGATACACAAAGGAAATGATAGAAGACTAATCCAGCTCTGCATATAGCGCCTTATAAATAATTATTTGTTATCTGTACACAGAATATTACCTGCACACAGACTCCTGCATTTAATTCTCTATGCAAAAAAACAACAACACAGCATCCTAATTAGTGAAACACCTCCCAGGGGTATCTTGCTATTTTTGCATAATTATGCGTTTTATTACGTTCAGAGGATTCCACATTCACAATCTAGCTAGTTGTGCCAAACAATCTAATTACCACATGATAAGTACCATGTGTCACGCTATATAATGGTTCACTGGGACAACAATTCACTGCTTTACTTTCATAGCAATGCGCTATACAGCTGTGTGACTACCAATGATATGGGGGGGATGTGGGGTGTCATTAAAAATCCTTAATGCTACTAAAATGTAAATTTGCTTGTCCAAAAGGATTGAGAGACATAGTAAAGATTATTAATGTGCTTAACTATAACTGTAGCACATTTTATGTCTTACTTGTAATGTGTGATTAATTTCCACTGAAAGTACAGAAGAAGAAATACACAGCATGACATTACCCCTATATACCCATATATACAGTACAGACCAAAAGTTTAGACACACCTTCTCATTCAAAGAGTTTTCTTTATTTTCATGACTCTGAAAATTGTAGATTCACATTGAAGGCATCAAAACTATGAATTAAAACATGTGGAATGAAATATTTAAAGTGTGAAACAACTGAAAATATGTCATATTCTAGGTTCTTCAAAATAGCCACCTTTTGCTTTCATTACTACCTTGCAAACTCTTGGCATTTTCTTGATGAGCTTCAAAAGACGTTCCCACAGTCTTGAAGGAGTTCCCAGAGATGCTTAGCACTTGTTTGCCCTTTTGCCTTCACTCTGCGGTCCAGCTCACCCCAAACCATCTCGACTGGGTTCAGGTCTGGTGACTGTGGAGGCCAAGTCATCTGGCGTAGCACCACATCACTCTCCTTCCTTGTCAAATAGCCCTTACACAGCCTGGAGGTGTTTGGGGTCATTGTCCTGTTGTAAGATAAATGATGGTGCAACTAAATGCAAACCGGATGGAATAGCATGCCGCTGCAAGATGCTGTGGTAGGCATGCTGGTTCTGTATGCCTTCAATTTTGAGTAAATCCCCAACAGTGTCACCAGCAAAGCACCCATATACCATCACATCTCCTCCTCCATGCTTCACGGTGGGAACCAGGCATGTAGAGTCCATCCGTTCACCTTTTCTACAAAGACATGGTGGTTGGATCCAAAGATCTCAAATTTGGACTCATCAGACCAAAGCACAGATTTCCACTGGTCTAATGTCCATTCCTTGCGTACTTTAGCCCAAACAAGTCTCTTCTGCTTGTTGCCTGTCCTTAGCAGTGGTTTCCTAGCAGCTATTTTACCATGAAGGCCTGCTGCACAAAGTCTCCTCTTAACAGTTGTTCTAGAAATGAGAAAGTGTGTTCAAACTTTTGGTCAGTACTGTACACAGATGATTAGACAGAACCTGTAGATTCTTCTTACCATTGTATTAGCTCTAACTTATTGGTTCTGTATGTAATGCTGGATCGTCTTGATTTTTAGCATCTACGTTATTTTAGCATCTAATGACATTCACAGTGAATTCACAATCAATAAAGAAGCAAAGTATGAAAAAGAATTTACTATACAAATTTTTGGAGTATTTTCTTTATACATCTAACCAATGGGCACAGAAAGAGAAAGGAATGTCTTAACAATGTTATTATTATTATTATTATTATTATTATTTATTTATAGCGCACCATTAGTTCCATGGTGCTGTACATGAGAAGGGGGTTACATACAAAATACATAAACAAGTTACAGTAGACAGACTAGTACAGAGGGAAGAAAGCCCTGCCCTTGCGGGCTTACATTCTATAGGATTATGGGGAGGAGACAGTAGGTGGGGTGTAGATGGGGCGGCAGCTCCGCACGGTGGTGGGGTGGCAGCTCCGCACGGTGGTGGGGCGGCAGCTCCGCACGGTGGTGGGGCGGCAGCTCCGCATGGTGGTGGGGCGGCAGCTCCGCACGGTGGTGGGGCGGCAGCTCCGCACGGTGGTGGGGCAGTTTGGTCATTCAAGGTTATAGGCATTTCTGAACAGATGAGTCTTTAGGTTCCGTTTGAAGTTTGCAAGTGTAGTAGATAATCTGACGTGTTGAGGCAGTGAGTTCCAGAAGACTGGGGATATTCGGGAGAAGTCTTGGAGGCGGTTGCATGAGGAGCGAATGAGAGAGGAGGATAGAAGGAGATCTTGGGAGGACCGGAGATTACGTTTTGGAGTGTAGCGAGAAATTAGTTCAGAGATATATGGAGGAGACAATTTGTGGATGGCTTTGTAGGTCAGTATTAGTAGTTTGAATTGGATACGATGGAAGATTGGGAGCCAGTGAAGGGACATGCAGAGAGGAGAAGCGGGGTGGTAGTGAGGCGAGAGGTGGATCAGTCGGGCAGCAGCATTAAGGATGGACTGGAGAGGGGTGAGCGTGTTAGCAGTAGAGTTGAGCGCGGTTCGCGGTTCGAGGTTCTCCAGTTCTAGGCTCGAGTGATTTTGGGGCCTGTTCTAGATCGAACTAGAACTCGAGCTTTTTGCAAAAGCTCGATAGTTCTAGAAACGTTCGAGAACGGTTCTAGCAGCAAAAAAACAGGTAATTCCTAGCTGGCTTTCCGCTGTAATAGTGTAAGTCACTCTGTGACTCACACTATTATGACATTTCAGTGTATAGTGTGCGTGAACAGCACCTTCAGATCACTGCTGTTTGTATAATGGCGATCGCCATTTTTTTTTTTTTTTCCTTGTCTTCCTTCCCTAAGCGCGCGCGTCTTGTGGGGCGGGCCAGCATGTCAGCCAATCCCAGACACACACACAGCTAAGTGGACTTTTAGCCAGAGAAGCAACGGCATGTGTGATAGGATGTCCATGTCACATGTCCCTGCATTATAAAACCGGACATTTTCCTCCAGGACGACATTATCTCTTCTGCGTCCTTGGTGTCAGACATCACTTGGGCAGCTGCGTCCTGAGTCCTATCGCTGATACAGCTGTATGCGCTCCATACACAGCGCTGGACAGCATAGGGATAGCACTTTCCATCAGTCCTTTTAAGGGCTCGTACCGGCAGGGTCAGAGCCATAGGTGACAGGTCCTGAAAACAGCGACAGCATCTGTGTAGCAAAGGTCAGGGATTTCCTCCCTGCATTTCCCCATTAGGAGGGAATAGAAAGGCAGGCTTCCTTTCCTCTACCCAGAGCCCCACAATCCTGGCACTGTACCCTCCTGTCCTCTGCACACTCTAACTCATTATAACTAAGCCATTATACTAGCAAACACTCAGTGTACCTAGTGGCATCCTAAACGTGGCTATTGGACTTTGCTATAGTCCCACTAGTGCAAAGACATTTGCAGCACCTCTGCCTGCATTGCACACTCCAACTCATTATAACTAAGCCATTATACTAGCAAACACTCAGTGTACCTAGTGGCATCCTAAACGTGGCTATTGGACTTTGCTATAGTCCCACTAGTGCAAAGACATTTGCAGCACCTCTGCCTGCATTGCACACTCCAACTCATTATAACTAAGCCATTATACTAGCAAACACTCAGTGTACCTAGTGGCATCCTAAACGTGGCTATTGGACTTTGCTATAGTCCCACTAGTGCAAAGACATTTGCAGCACCTCTGCCTGCATTGCACACTCCAACTCATTATAACTAAGCCATTATACTAGCAAACACTCAGTGTACCTAGTGGCATCCTAGACGTGGCTATTGGACTTTGCTATAGTCTCACTAGTGCAAAGACATTTGCAGCACCTCTGCCTGCATTGCACACTCCAACTCATTATAACTAAGCCATTATACTAGCAAACACTCAGTGTACCTAGTGGCATCCTAAACGTGGCTATTGGACTGTTGTCTAGTCACACTAGTGCAAAGACATTTGCAGCACCTCTACCTGCATTGCACACTCCAACTCATTATAACTAAGCCATTATACTAGCAAACACTCAGTGTACCTAGTGGCATCCTAAACGTGGCTATTGGACTTTGCTATAGTCCCACTTGTGCAAAGACATTTGCAGCACCTCTGCCTGCATTGCACACTCCAACTCATTATAACGAAGCCATTATACTAGCAAACACTCAGTGTACCTAGTGGCATCCTAAACGTGGCTATTGGACTTTGCTATAGTCCCACTAGTGCAAAGACATTTGCAGCACCTCTGCCTGCATTGCACACTCCAACTCATTATAACTAAGCGATTATACTAGCAAACACTCAGTGTACCTAGTGGCATCCTAAACGTGGCTATTGGACTTTGCTATAGTCCCACTAGTGCAAAGACATTTGCAGCACCTCTGCCTGCATTGCACACTCCAACTCATTATAACTAAGCCATTATACTAGCAATTTTTGCTGCCAGTTTAAGGGCCGTAGTTGCATTGTCAGGGATATTTATTCATTATTATTCTGCTGTTAATAAAGCTAGACCACCACTGCAATCTACACCACCTCTCAATTTTTACTACCACTTTTTCAGTCCACAATCTTGTCGCAATCAACATGAGTGGCAAAATGACAGATGCTGGTGGAAAGGCGAAGAGGCGTGGTGGAAAAGGCAAAAAAGGTTTTGGCCGTGGGGAAGGTGGCAAAGCTCCATTATCATCTGCTGAAGATAGACCATCTACCAGCAAAAGTAAGATGTCTACTACTTACCGTGGACAATTCTATGTGCTCCCTTTTTTACGGACACGAACAACAGGAACAAAGGTAGATGATGGCCAATAAAGGAAAATGCTTGAATGGATCTCAAGTGGTCCAACAAGTGCCCTCTCAGCCTCTTCAAGTACCGCATCCAAAAAATGCCAGTCCTCTGAGTTGTCATCCCAATCAAACTTGCTTTCTCCCAGCTCTGAAGTCTCCATCAGCCCTGCACAGTATGGTGGAACTGAGATGGCTGAGTCTGCAGAGCTGTTCAGTCACACTATAGCCTGGGAATCAGAGGTCTGCTCCCAAGTTACAGTGAGTACAGAACAGGAAATGGTCTGCAGTGATGCCCAGAACCTTTGTGACTCTGATTCAGGCCATGAGGACCGCGTTTCTGAGCATAATGTTGACCCTTTGTCACAAACTGTAACACCTGTGGTTATAGACAATGAGGAACATACTGATGAAGATGAGGCGCAGATACCCGATTGGGATGACAACTTAAATATTCGGTCAGGGCAAGAAGAGGCTTGGTCTGAGGGGGAGGGGAGTGCAAACACAACAATTGATGATGAAGTTCTAGATCCCACCTACTGTCAACCCACAGTCAGACACTCGAGGAGGTCAACAGAGGTGGTGGAGGAGGATGCAACTGATGACGAAGTTACCTTGCGCCTTCCTGGACAGAGTCGGAGTACTGGTAGCACGTCTACAACTGCATCCTCAGCCACCACTCTGCCTCTGAGCATTATTCGGGGTGGATCAACAGGTCGCATGGCCTCTAAGCCTTGCCTAGCCTGGTCCTTTTTTGACATAGAAAAAGATCGCCCAAATTATGTGATCTGTAAAATTTCTCATGGTTCTCTTAGTAGAGGTCAAAACCTCAGCAGTTTGACAACTTCTTCCATGAATCGCCACATGAATAAATATCATATGGCCCGGTGGGAAGCTCACCGTGCTGCAATGCGGCCTAGCGGAGCGAACCATCCACCGCCTGCCCCTTCCAGTGCATCCGCGCGCTCGTCATCTTCTAGGACTGTGGGGACAGCTGTCACACCTGTTTTTCCACCCACAACTTCCACCACTGTAACCGCAACAGGCAGTTTGTAGCTGTGAATTGTACAACTGGGGCACAATTGCTGCCTCTGAAGGGGTGGGTGTGTGTGGGGCCCAATTTTTTGAAAAAAAGGGAGACTACGCTTGGAGTCACCTTGCGGTGTTTTACATGATTTTAGAAGGGCGTGCCATGCCTATATCTGTGTGTCCTCCTCTTTTTCCTTGTCCAGCTGTTTTGTTTTCGCATGAGTATATGTCCTTGTCACTTTCCCATGTGTTTGTGTTGTGTTGTGAGTTGTTTGTCACCTTTTGGACACCTTTGAGGGTGTTTTCTAGGTGTTTTTATGTGTTTGTGATTGCCTGCCATTGTTTCCTATGCAGTTCGAGTTCGGTTCGTCGAACATTCGACGAACCGAACTCGAACGGGACCTCCGTTCGGCGAACCGACCTCAAGCCGAACCGGGACCGGTTCGCTCATCTCTAGTTAGCAGGGAGACCACATAGGAGGATGTTGCAGTAGTCGAGGCGGGAGATTATGAGAGCATGCACTAGCATTTTTGTAGATTGAGAATTGATGAAGGGACGGATTCTGGAAATATAATGTTATAGGGCTATTCCCCTCTGCAAGATCCTATCCCAATATGTAGTAGGTGTAATAATAATGATATTAGCAAATAACTTCATTTAGGCTAAGGACACACGGAGAGTAAGGGCATGTGTGCATGTGTGCGTATTGCATGCATTTACACTGCATCTAGCACTGCAGTGTAAATGCATGCGTCCTGTGTCTTCTGCACAATCTATGAAGATTGTGCATAATTCTTGCGCACGTTGCTTTTTTGAATGCAGCGATTTGGATGCTGAAATTTTGATCCAAATCGGTGCGTTCAAAAATGCAGCATGTCACTTCTTTCGAGCACTTTGGATGCTGCTCGCACTCTGACTATGGGAGAGACAGCATCCAGAGCGCATGAAATCGGCTTTTATTCTGCAGAAACACTGCATCCATTATGCAGTGCTTCTGCAGCGATTTGAAGCACTCATGAGTAGAGATGAGCGAACCGGCCGTGGTTCGGCTCGAGTTCGGTTCGTCGAACGGAGGTCCCGTTCGAGTTCAGTTCGTCGAACGTTCGACAAACCGAACTCGAACTGCATAGGAAACAATGGCAGGCAATCACAAACACATAAAAACACCTAGAAAATACCCTCAAAGGTGTCCAAAAGGTGACAAACAACTCACAACACAACACAAACACATGGGGAAGTGACAAGGACATATACTCATGCGAAAACAAAAGAGCTGGACAAGGAAAAAGAGGAGGAGACACAGATATATCAGTATATGCAAGGAAACATCGATGCCATTACTGTGCAACTTGAGCCCTGCTCATTTTAGGCTTCCAATCTGGATAAATTGCCTGAGCTTGCCACGTACGCCTTGGGGATCTTGTCGTGTCCTGCAGCCAGCGTTCTCTTGGGAACCTGTCTTCAGTGCTGCTGGGGGTCTGCTGGCAGATAAGCACAAGTGTCTGTCCACTGACAATGTGGACATGGCTCTCAGAGGACTTTTCTTCCCCTGGGTCAGCCAGGGGAGGCGAAAGGCACGCATATTTTTGAGAGTGCTTCATGCAAAGCATCCCTTTCATTTTGAAAAGGGGGATCAACTGATGCCAGTCAAGTGGGGTGTGTGTGGCCCAATTAGTGGCAACGAGGGAGACTGTGGTTGGAGTCCCCTCGCTGTGTTTCTAAAAGAACCAAGATGAACAAGTCATGGCTCTCAGAGGACTTTTCTTCCCCTGGCTCAGCCAGGGGAGGCGAAAGGCATGCGTATTTTTGAGAGTGCTTCATGCAATGCATCTCTTTCATTTTGAAAAGGGGGATCAACTGATGCCAGTGAAGTGGGGTGTGTGTGGCCCAATTAGTGGCAACGAGGGAGACTGTGGTTGGAGTCCCCTCGCTGTTTTTTACATGATTTTCGAAGTGCATGACATGCCTAAGAGGTTTAGTTTCGGCATCTCAAACTTGTTAGCTACAGAAAGGCTGCCTTTACACCCTTTTGTCACCGAGGATTTTCGAGACCTTATGACCATTGCAGTGCCCCAAGAGCCGATGGCCATTTGCCACTCCTTCTCCAAGAAAGGGGTCCCCGCGCTACCACAGCAGGTCGCACACAACATCACTGCTTCCTTGAGAAACTCTGTGTGTGACAGGGTGCATTTCACCACAGACACTTGGAACAGTAAGCATGGACAGGGGCGTTACATGTCGCTGACTGGGCACTGGGTAACTATGGTGATAGATGGAGAAGTGTCTGCTGTACAAGTCTTTCCGTTCCCACGAGTTGTGTGTTTAAATCCTTCCTCTGTATGTACAAGTTCCTCCACTGCTTCTGCCTCCTCAACCTCGTGTGGGTCCTCCACCTCGGCCCAAACCCTGTGTGGTCAGGCCACCCTTCCTTGTAACTGCGCCCAAGGAATCCCACACACCTCCTTACTATGCTGGCAGCCGAGCTCAAGGCCATCAGGCGGTCAAATGTTTACTTTGAAATGTAGGGGAAATGTGAGACACCGCTGAGGAATTGTGGACGGTTAGCTCTGTAGAGTGAGACCGAGTTTCATCAATGGTTGTCTCCACTCAACCAGCAGCCAGGGATTGCCGGGTGCGACAATGATGCTAAACAGTCTGCGGCCCTTCTTCAGGGCAATGTGACACACGTGCCTTGTATGGCTCACGTGTTGAATCCGAATCTCCAGCAATTTTTAAAACACTATCCCGGCCTACATGTTCTTCTGTCGAGGGCACGGTGTAATGCCTGCCTGGATGGACACACTCAGACGGGCTGTAAAGGATAGGCTAGAGGGAACCCACTCACCAAGCTGGACCCCCAGAACCCTGAAACCCTTTAATCCCTATACAGTGATGTTGAATGACACAGGGCCCAAGTTGATCAATACCTGTGGAAGGCTGCAGTTCCAGAGAATAGTAGTCATGCAGGGTCAAAACATTAATTGAGGAAGAGGAACAGAATTGGAGGGACAGGACTTATTCAGAAAACAAGCAGAGGTGAAATGCAAATCGGCCAACGAGGTACCTAAACAGCAAGCAGGAAAAGTAGTCAGGTAACAAGCACACAAACTCATAAAACTAAACTGAGAGTAACAGTAACCAGAGGTTCATAGCTATGTCTGGCAGTGGTCTTCAGACAGGATGGGCCTAAAAAAGGGTGTTGTGTCTTCCCATTGGTTGTAGCTGAATGATGGTAATTCATCTGTGAGATACCCACTACCTGCATTCAGCCTGTGGTTCTGCATCTGTCAAGGTAACGCATCCCAGTGGGTGAGCATAACCTGTGTCCACCTGCGCCGCTGGCGTCGACTCCTCTCCCATCATCAGCACTATGAACGAAAGGAACACGTTGTCACCTTGCGACAGGAGTACAAATT
Source organism: Anomaloglossus baeobatrachus (assembly GCF_048569485.1). NCBI lineage: Eukaryota > Metazoa > Chordata > Amphibia > Anura > Aromobatidae > Anomaloglossus > Anomaloglossus baeobatrachus. The sequence goes on from NC_134361.1 coordinate 105,594,976, forward strand.
GACGTAGCGGACTACGGTGGTGACTTAACAGCTGTGTGCGGCAATGATGCAAACATGGCAGCGTGCCTTCGTCAGGCCCACGTGACACACGTGACTTGTATGGCTCACGTGTTTAATCTGATTCTCCAGCAATTTTTAAAACAACATCCCGGCCTACATGGCCTTGTACAGCGGGCATGCTCACAATGTGCTCACTTCCATCGTTCGCACCCAGTAGCTCAACAACTTTCGTCGCTCCAGAAATCTTTAGGTCTGGTGGTTAAACACCTGAAATGCGATGTGCTGACACGCAGTAATTTGAATCTGCACATGTTGCAGCGTTTGTGGCAGCACCGCCGAACCCTGCTGCAATACGTTATGACATATAGCCTGGCCTAACTTGATCCAGAGGTGGTGCAGATCACGCTGCTGGAGTGGTGTCAGATCAAGGACCTATGCACCCTTCTACACAGTTTACAAATGTCGACGAAGATGTTTAGCACTGGCAATGCCATTCTCAGCGTGACAATTCTGGTCATCTACATGATGGAGCACACTGTAAGCATTATTTGGAGTCAGGTGTTGGAACAAGAGGAAGGGGAGGAAGTACAAGAGGAGTCATATGCGGAAGGGATAACAAGATCTACAAGGTCCAGATGATCAGTGGCACCTAGGCGGCAGTCATGGTGGGGGAGAGGGATTAACAAGGTCGCATAGTATCAGCAAAAAGTGTTGAGGAAGGTGCAGGAGCCCATGAAGAAATGGAGGACGAACTGGCGATGGGCATGGAAGACTCAGTCAGCAGATGAGTGAGAGCTTGCTCACACTTTGGTTGTGCGAGGTTAGGGGGAGAGGGCAGAGGAAGGAGGCACGATTCTCACCTCTCTGCCACCAACACACCAAGGACTTGGTCCTCCTGGATGCACAAGACACATGAGCGCCTTCTTGCTGCACTACCTACAACATGACCCTCGGATTGTACGAATTCTAAGTAACGCTAACTACTGAGTTGCCACACTGTTAAATCCCCGGTACAAGACAAAATTTGGCGAAATAATTCCTGCCATAGAAAGGGACGCACGTATACAGGAGTATCTGGAGAAGGTGGTACGCAATCTTAGATCTGCTTTTCCACTAAACACCAGTGCTGCACAGAGTGAATCTCAACGCTTTGTCATGGATAGGAGGAAATGGTCTTTTACTTGTCCACATCTGAGGGACCGAGGGCTGGCTGCTGTGCTGAGTAGAGTTGAGCGCGGTTCGCGGTTCGCGGTTCTCCAGTTCTAGGCTCGAGTGATTTTGGGGGCTGTTCGAGATCGAACTAGAACTCGAGCTTTTTGCAAAATAGTTCTAGATACGTTCGAGAACGGTTCTAGCAGCAAAAAGCAGGGCTTTTTACAGCTACAGTGTGCAGGAGCCATCGCTGGCAGCCTGCCACAAGCTGGTAACCAAGATAAACATCGGGTATCCAAGCAAAGCGCTTTGGTTAGTAACCCGATGTTTATCTTAGTTACGTGCAGGAAGCCCACACTTCCCCGCTCAGCTCGCTCCGCCCCCTCCTGCCCGCGGCATGTACACATACATACACACACACACACACACACACACACACTTACACACACACACACACACACACACACACACAAACACACATGGTCCCGCTCGGCTTACCTGCGGTGATGAAGTCCCGCCATCCCGACCTCAGCGCTGTCACTATCCTCCATGGCCACCGCTTGTCACATCACCTCGCGCTTCCCACCCGAGACTGACTAGCGGTGACGTCACGGACCTCTCGTGATACTTGGTGTGAAGGCGCCGGTCATTGAACTCAGTGACAGGGGCTGTCAGCAGTAGAGATGAGCGAACCGGTCGCGGTTCGGCTCGAGGTTGGTTCGCCGAACGGACCTCCCGTTCGAGTTCGGTTCGTCGAACGTTCGACGAACCGAACTCGAACTGCATAGGAAACAATGGCAGGCAATCACAAACACAGAAAAACACCTAGAAAACACCCTCAAAGGTGTCCTAAAGGTGACAAACAACTCAAACACATTGGAAAGTGACAAGGACATATACTCATGCGAAAACAAAACAGCTGGACAAGGAAAAAGAGGAGGACACACAGATATAGGCATGGCACGCCCTTCTAAAATCATGTAAAACACCGCAAGGTGACTCCAAGCGGAGTCTCCATTTTTTCCAAAAATTGGGCCACACACACACCCACCCCTTCAGTGGCAGCAGTTGTGCCCCAGTTGTACACTTCACAGCTACATTTGCATCAAGCACATTCAAAAATACGCCATTCTTATCCATCCCCAGGATGACACCGGGGTAGGTAGCAAAGTCTTTGCTGACCCATGACTTGTTCATCTTGGCTTCTTTTAAAAACAATGTAAGCAAGGGTTACTCCAAGCGGAGTCTCCCTTTTTTCCAAAAATTGGGCCACACAGACACCCACCCCATCAGTGGCAGCACTTGGGCCCTAGTTGCAAACAGGATGTTTTGATTTGCATCAAGCACATTCAAAAATACGCCATTCTTATCCGTCCCCAGGATGACACCGGGGTAGGTAGCAAAGTCTTTCCTGATCCCAGCTCTGTTCATCTTGGCTTCTTTTAAAAACACATCAAGCAAGGGTTACTCCAAGCGGAGTCTCCCTTTTTTTCCAAAAATTGGGCCACACAGACACCCACCCCATCAGTGGCAGCACTTGGGCCCTAGTTGCAAACAGGATGTTTTGATTTGCATCAAGCACATTCAAAAATACGCCATTCTTATCCGTCCCCAGGATGACACCGGGGTAGGTAGCAAAGTCTTTCCTGATCCCAGCTCTGTTCATCTTGGCTTCTTTTAAAAACACATCAAGCAAGGGTTACTCCAAGCGGAGTCTCCCTTTTTTTCCAAAAATTGGGCCACACAGACACCCACCCCATCAGTGGCAGCACTTGGGCCCTAGTTGCAAACAGGATGTTTTGATTTGCATCAAGCACATTCAAAAATACGCCATTCTTATCCGTCCCCAGGATGACACCGGGGTAGGTAGCAAAGTATTTCCTGATCCCAGCTCTGTTCATCTTGGCTTCTTTTAAAAACACATCAAGCAAGGGTTACTCCAAGCGGAGTCTCCCTTTTTTCCAAAAATTGGGCCACACAGACACCCACCCCATCAGTGGCAGCACTTGGGCCCTAGTTGCAAACAGGATGTTTTGATTTGCATCAAGCACATTCAAAAATACGCCATTCTTATCCGTCCCCAGGATGACACCGGGGTAGGTAGCAAAGTCTTTGCTGATCCCAGCTCTGTTCATCTTGGCTTCTTTTAAAAACACATCAAGCAAGGGTTACTCCAAGCGGAGTCTCCCTTTTTTTCCAAAAATTGGGCCACACAGACACCCACCCCATCAGTGGCAGCACTTGGGCCCTAGTTGCAAACAGGATGTTTTGATTTGCATCAAGCACATTCAAAAATACGCCATTCTTATCCGTCCCCAGGATGACACCGGGGTAGGTAGCAAAGTCTTTGCTGATCCCAGCTCTGTTCATCTTGGCTTCTTTAAAAAACACATCAAGCAAGGGTTACTCCAAGCGGAGTCTCCCTTTTTTTCCAAAAATTGGGCCACACAGACACCCACCCCATCAGTGGCAGCACTTGGGCCCTAGTTGTACACTTCACAGCTACATTTGCATCAATCACATTCAAAAATACCCCATAATTAACCGTCCCCAGGATGACACCGGGGTAGGTAGCAAAGTCTTTGCTGACCCATGACTTGTTCATCTTGGTTTCTTTTAAAAACAATGTAAGCAAGGGTTACTCCAAGCGGAGTCTCCCTTTTTTCCAAAAATTGGGCCACACAGACACCCACCCCATCAGTGGCAGCACTTGGGCCCTAGTTGCAAACAGGATGTTTTGATTTGCATCAAGCACATTCAAAAATACGCCATTCTTATCCGTCCCCAGGATGACACCGGGGTAGGTAGCAAAGTCTTTGCTGACCCATGACTTGTTCATCTTGGCTTCTTTTAAAAACAATGTAAGCAAGGGTTACTCCAAGCGGAGTCTCCCTTTTTTCCAAAAATTGGGCCACACAGACACCCACCCCATCAGTGGCAGCACTTGGGCCCTAGTTGCAAACAGGATGTTTTGATTTGCATCAAGCACATTCCAAATCCACAAGCATTTACTCTCCCCAGGATGACACAGGGGTAGTAAATTCCTTCTGGATCCATGACTTGTTCATTTTGATGAACGTCAGTCTGTCCACATTGTCACTGGACAGACGCGTGCGCTTATCTGTCAGCACACACCCAGCAGCACTGAATACACGTTCAGAGACAACGCTGGCAGCTGGACACGACAAAATCTCCAAGGCGTAACTGGAGAGCTCTGGCCATTTTTCTATGTTTGAAGCCCAAAAGGAGCAAGGCTCCAGTTGCACAGTCATGGCATCGATGTTCATTTGGAGATACTCCTGTATCATCCTCTCCAGCCGTTGAGTATGTGTCAGACTTGTTGTCTCTGGTGGCCTTGCAAAAGAGGGTCTAAAAAAATTATGAAAAGATTCCATAAAATTGCTGTTACCGGCACCAGATACGGTCCTACTGGTACGGGTAGACTGGTGAAGATGACGAGACCGTCCCATGTTTGTCAAGTTACAACTGGGAGATTCCCTCCCTGCACCTGCACGGTTGTTTGGTGGAAAAGCCGAGCTAAGATCGAGTAACAGCTTCTGCTGATACTCCTGCATACGTGCGTCCCTTTCTATGGCTGGAATTATGTCACAAAATTTGGACTTGTACCGGGGATCTAATAGTGTGGCAATCCAGTAGTCATCATCACTTCTAATTTTGACAATACGACTGTCATGTTGGAGGTAGTGCAACAAAAAGGCACTCATGTGTCTTGCGCAGCCATGCGGACCAAGTCCACGCTGTGTTTGTGGCATAGAGGTGCTACCCGTTCTTTCTTCCTCTGACATCTCCCCCCAACCTCTTTCAACTGAAATTTGACCAAGGTCTCCCTCATCCGCTGAGTCTTCCATGTCCATGGACAGTTCGTCCTCCATTTCTTCATGTTCTCCTGCACCTTGCTCAACATTTCGCCTGCTACTATGCGCCCTTGTCGATCCCTGTTCCCCATGGTCCCATGCCTGCTGCGTTGGTGATGATGAACGTCTGGACCTTGGTGATGTTGTTGTCCCTTGCACATATGAATCCTCCTGTAGTTCCTCCCCTTCATGTTGTCCCACCCCCTGACTCCGAATAGTGTTTAGCGTGTGCTCCAGCATGTAAATGACTGGAATCGTCATGCTGATAATGGCATTGTCAGAGCTAAACATATTCGTCGCCATGTCGAAACTGTGCAGAAGGGTGCATAGGTCCTTGATCTGAGACCACTCCATCAGGGTGATCTGCCCCACCTCTGCATCTCGTTGGCCCAGGCTATACGTCATGACGTATTGCACCAGGGCTCTGCGGTGCTGCCACAGTCGCTGTAACATGTGGAGAGTTGAATTCCAGCGTGTCGCCACATCGCATTTCAGGCGATGAACCGGCAGGCCGAAAGACTTCTGTAGCGATGCAAGTCGCTCAGCTGCGGCGCTTGAACGCCGGAAGTGAGCAGACAGTTTTCGTGCCCTGTTCAGAAGGCCATCTAGGCCGGGATAGTGTGTTAAAAATTGCTGCACGACAAGGTTCAACACGTGAGCCATACAAGGTACGTGTGTCACCTTGCCCAGGCGAAGGGCCGCACCCAGGTTTGCAGCATTGTCGCACACGGCCTTACCAGGCTGCAGGTTGAGTGGAGACAACCATTTATTAAACTCGGACCGCAGAGCTGACCACAACTCCTCAGCTGTGTGACTCTTATTACCAAGACATGTCAAGCTAAAGACCGCCTGATGCCGTTGCGCTCGGCTGCCAGCATAGTAATGAGGCGTGCGTGATTCCTTCTGCGCAGTGAGAACGCTGGTGGCCTGACCAGGCAGGCTTGGGGCGGAGGTGGAGGACCCAGATGAGGTGGAGGATGCAGAAGCTGTGGCGGAACTTGGACAGACAGAGGATTGACACACAAGTCGTGGGGACGGCAAGACTTGTGCAGCAGACCCTTCACCATCTATCACCATAGTTACCCAGTGCCCAGTCAGCGACATGTAACGTCCCTGTCCATGCTTACTGGTCCAAGTATCGGTGGTGAAATGCACCCGTTCACACACAGAGTTTCTCAAGGAAGCGGTGATGTTGTGTGCGACATGCTGGTGTAGCGCGGGCACACCTTTCTTAGAGAAGTAGTGGCGACTAGGCATCTGGTACTGGGGCACAGCGACAGACATAAGGTCTCTAAAATCCTGTGTGTCCACTAGGCGGAAAGGCAGCATTTCGGTAGCCAACAGCTTACAGAGGGATAGAGTCAACCTCTTAGCTTTGTCATGGGTCGGAGGAAGTGGCCTTTTATTTGACCACATCTGAGGGACAGAGATCTGGCTGCTGTGTGTAGACGGTGTTGAGTAGGGTGTCCCTGGAAAAATGCAGGTTTGTGAGGAAAGTGCAGGCGGAGACATGATGTTGCCTTCATCCAACGTTGGTGCTATCGATGTCTGAGAGAGCTGTACACACTCACTTGTTTCCCCTTCCAAACCAACTGACGACCTTACAAGCAAACTGCCTGTTGCGGTTACAGTGGTGGAAGTTTTGCGTGGAAAAACAGGTGTGACAGCTGTCCCCACAGTCCTAGAAGATGAAGAGCGCGCGGATGCACTGGAAGGGGCGGGCGGTGGATGGTTCGCTCCGCTAGCCGGCATTGCAGCACGGTGAGCTTCCCACCGGGACTTATGATATTTATTCATGTGACGATTCATGGAAGAAGTTGTCAAACTGCTGAGGTTTTGACCTCTACTAACAGAATCATGACAAATGTTACATATCACATGAGTTGGGCGATCTTTTTCGATGTGAAAAAAGGCCCAGGCTAGGCAAGGCTTAGAGGCCATGCGACCTGTTGATCCACCCCGAATAATGCTCATAGGCAGAGTGGTGGCTGAGGATGCAGTTGTAGACGTGCTACCAGTGCTCCGACTCTGTCCAGGAAGGCGCAAGGTAACTTCGTCGTCGGTTGCATCCTCCTCCACCGCCTCTGTTGACCTCCTCGAGTGCCTGACTGGGGGTTGACAGTAGGTGGGATCTAGAACGTCATCATCAATTGTTGTGTTCGCACTCCCCTCCCCCTCAGACCGAGCCTCTTCTTGCCCTGACCGAATATTTAAGTTGTCATCCCAATCGGGTATCTGCGTCTCATCTTCATCAGTATGTTCCTCATTGTCTATAACCACAGGTGTTACAGTTTGTGACAAAGGGTCAACATTATGCTCAGAAACTTGGTCCTCACGGCCTGAATCTGAGTCACAAAGGTTCTGGGCATCACTGCAGACCATTTCCTGTTCTGTACTCACTGTAGCTTGGGAGCAGACCTCTGATTCCCAGGCTATAGTGTGACTGAACAGCTCTGCAGACTCAGCCATCTCAGTTCCACCATACTGTGCAGGGCTGATGGAGACTTCAGAGCTGGGAGAAATCAAGTGTGATTGGGATGACAACTCAGAGGAATGGTGTTTTTTGGATGTGGTACTTGAAGTGGCTGAGAGGGCACTTGTTGGACCACTTGAGATCCATTCAAGCATTTTCCTTTTTTGCCCATCATCTACCTTTGTTCCTCTTGTTCGTGTCCGTAAAAAAGGGAGCACATCGGATTGTCCACAATAAGTAGTAGACATCTTACTTTTGCTAGTAGATGGTCTATCTTCAGCAGATGATAATGGAGCTTTGGCACCTTCCCCACTGACAAAACCTTTTTTGCCTTTTCCACCACGCCTCTTCCCCTTTCCACCAGCATCTGTCATTTTGCCACTCATGTTGATTGCGACAAGATTGTGGACTGAAAATGTGGTAGTAAAAATTGAGAGGTGGTCAAGATTGCAGTGGTGGTCTAGCTTTAATAACAGCAGAATAATAAAGAATAAATATCCCTGACAATGTAACTTAGTTATAATTCGTTGGAGTGTGCAACGCAGGCAGACGTGCTGCAAATGTCTTGGCACTAGTGGGACTATAGCAAAGTCCAATAGCCACGTATAGGATGCCACTAGGTTAACTGAGTGTGTGCTAGTATAATGGCTTAGTTATAATTAGTTGGAGTGTGCAACGCAGGCAGATGCGCTCTGCAAATGTCTTGGCACTAGTAGGACTATAGCAAAGTCCAATAGCCACGTATAGGATGCCACTAGGTACACTGAGTGTGTGCTAGTATAATGGCTTAGTTATAATTAGTTGGAGTGTGCAACGCAGGCAGACGTGCTGCAAATGTCTTGGCACTAGTGGGACTATAGCAAAGTCCAATAGCCACGTATAGGATGCCACTAGGTACACTGAGTGTGTGCTAGTATAATGGCTTAGTTATAATTAGTTGGAGTGTGCAACGCAGGCAGACGTGCTGCAAATGTCTTGGCACTAGTGGGACTATAGCAAAGTCCAATAGCCACGTATAGGATGCCACTAGGTACACTGAGTGTGTGCTAGTATAATGGCTTAGTTATAATTAGTTGGAGTGTGCAACGCAGGCAGACGTGCTGCAAATGTCTTGGCACTAGTGGGACTATAGCAAAGTCCAATAGCCACGTATAGGATGCCACTAGGTACACTGAGTGTGTGCTAGTATAATGGCTTAGTTATAATTAGTTGGAGTGTGCAACGCAGGCAGACGTGCTGCAAATGTCTTGGCACTAGTGGGACTATAGCAAAGTCCAATAGCCACGTATAGGATGCCACTAGGTACACTGAGTGTGTGCTAGTATAATGGCTTAGTTATAATTAGTTGGAGTGTGCAACGCAGGCAGACGTGATGCAAATGTCTTGGCACTAGTGGGACTATAGCAAAGTCCAATAGCCACGTATAGGATGCCACTAGGTACACTGAGTGTGTGCTAGTATAATGGCATAGTTATAATTAGTTGGAGTGTGCAACGCAGGCAGACGTGCTGCAAATGTCTTGGCACTAGTGGGACTATAGCAAAGTCCAATAGCCACGTATAGGATGCCACTAGGTACACTGAGTGTGTGCTAGTATAATGGCTTAGTTATAATTAGTTGGAGTGTGCAACGCAGGCAGACGTGCTGCAAATGTCTTGGCACTAGTGGGACTATAGCAAAGTCCAATAGCCACGTATAGGATGCCACTAGGTACACTGAGTGTGTGCTAGTATAATGGCTTAGTTATAATTAGTTGGAGTGTGCAACGCAGGCAGACGTGCTGCAAATGTCTTGGCACTAGTGGGACTATAGCAAAGTCCAATATCCACGTATAGGATGCCACTAGGTTCACTGAGTGTGTGCTAGTATAATGGCTTAGTTATAATTAGTTGGAGTGTGCAACGCAGGCAGATGCGCTCTGCAAATGTCTTGGCACTAGTAGGACTATAGCAAAGTCCAATAGCCACGTATAGGATGCCACTAGGTACACTGAGTGTGTGCTAGTATAATGGCTTAGTTATAATTAGTTGGAGTGTGCAACGCAGGCAGACGTGCTGCAAATGTCTTGGCACTAGTGGGACTATAGCAAAGTCCAATAGCCACGTATAGGATGCCACTAGGTACACTGAGTGTGTGCTAGTATAATGGCTTAGTTATAATTAGTTGGAGTGTGCAACGCAGGCAGACGTGCTGCAAATGTCTTGGCACTAGTGGGACTATAGCAAAGTCCAATAGCCACGTATAGGATGCCACTAGGTACACAGAGTGTGTGCTAGTATAATGGCTTAGTTATAATTAGTTGTAGTGTGCAACGCAGGCAGACGTGCTGCAAATGTCTTGGCACTAGTGGGACTATAGCAAAGTCCAATAGCCACGTATAGGATGCCACTAGGTACACTGAGTGTGTGCTAGTATAATGGCTTAGTTATAATTAGTTGGAGTGTGCAACGCAGGCAGACGTGCTGCAAATGTCTTGGCACTAGTGGGACTATAGCAAAGTCCAATAGCCACGTATAGGATGCCACTAGGTACACTGAGTGTGTGCTAGTATAATGACTTAGTTATAATTAGTTGGAGTGTGCAACGCAGGCAGACGTGCTGCAAATGTCTTGGCACTAGTGGGACTATAGCAAAGTCCAATAGCCACGTATAGGATGCCACTAGGTACACTGAGTGTGTGCTAGTATAATGGCTTAGTTATAATTAGTTGGAGTGTGCAACGCAGGCAGACGTGCTGCAAATGTCTTGGCACTAGTGGGACTATAGCAAAGTCCAATAGCCACGTATAGGATGCCACTAGGTACACTGAGTGTGTGCTAGTATAATGGCTTAGTTATAATTAGTTGGAGTGTGCAACGCAGGCAGACGTGCTGCAAATGTCTTGGCACTAGTGGGACTATAGCAAAGTCCAATAGCCACGTATAGGATGCCACTAGGTACACTGAGTGTGTGCTAGTATAATGGCTTAGTTATAATTAGTTGGAGTGTGCAACGCAGGCAGACGTGCTGCAAATGTCTTGGCACTAGTGGGACTATAGCAAAGTCCAATAGCCACGTATAGGATGCCACTAGGTACACTGAGTGTGTGCTAGTATAATGGCTTAGTTATAATTAGTTGGAGTGTGCAACGCAGGCAGACGTGCTGCAAATGTCTTGGCACTAGTGGGACTATAGCAAAGTCCAATAGCCACGTATAGGATGCCACTAGGTTCACTGAGTGTGTGCTAGTATAATGGCTTAGTTATAATTAGTTGGAGTGTGCAACGCAGGCAGATGCGCTCTGCAAATGTCTTGGCACTAGTAGGACTATAGCAAAGTCCAATAGCCACGTATAGGATGCCACTAGGTACACTGAGTGTGTGCTAGTATAATGGCTTAGTTATAATTAGTTGGAGTGTGCAACGCAGGCAGACGTGCTGCAAATGTCTTGGCACTAGTGGGACTATAGCAAAGTCCAATAGCCACGTATAGGATGCCACTAGGTACACTGAGTGTGTGCTAGTATAATGGCTTAGTTATAATTAGTTGGAGTGTGCAACGCAGGCAGACGTGCTGCAAATGTCTTGGCACTAGTGGGACTATAGCAAAGTCCAATAGCCACGTATAGGATGCCACTAGGTACACTGAGTGTGTGCTAGTATAATGGCTTAGTTATAATTAGTTGGAGTGTGCAACGCAGGCAGACGTGCTGCAAATGTCTTGGCACTAGTGGGACTATAGCAAAGTCCAATAGCCACGTATAGGATGCCACTAGGTACACTGAGTGTGTGCTAGTATAATGGCTTAGTTATAATTAGTTGGAGTGTGCAACGCAGGCAGACGTGCTGCAAATGTCTTGGCACTAGTGGGACTATAGCAAAGTCCAATAGCCACGTATAGGATGCCACTAGGTACACTGAGTGTGTGCTAGTATAATGGCTTAGTTATAATTAGTTGGAGTGTGCAACGCAGGCAGACGTGCTGCAAATGTCTTGGCACTAGTGGGACTATAGCAAAGTCCAATAGCCACGTATAGGATGCCACTAGGTACACTGAGTGTGTGCTAGTATAATGGCTTAGTTATAATTAGTTGGAGTGTGCAACGCAGGCAGACGTGCTGCAAATGTCTTGGCACTAGTGGGACTATAGCAAAGTCCAATAGCCACGTATAGGATGCCACTAGGTACACTGAGTGTGTGCTAGTATAATGGCTTAGTTATAATTAGTTGGAGTGTGCAACGCAGGCAGACGTGCTGCAAATGTCTTGGCACTAGTGGGACTATAGCAAAGTCCAATAGCCACGTATAGGATGCCACTAGGTACACTGAGTGTGTGCTAGTATAATGGCTTAGTTATAATTAGTTGGAGTGTGCAACGCAGGCAGACGTGCTGCAAATGTCTTGGCACTAGTGGGACTATAGCAAAGTCCAATAGCCACGTATAGGATGCCACTAGGTACACTGAGTGTGTGCTAGTATAATGGCTTAGTTATAATTAGTTGGAGTGTGCAACGCAGGCAGACGTGCTGCAAATGTCTTGGCACTAGTGGGACTATAGCAAAGTCCAATAGCCACGTATAGGATGCCACTAGGTTCACTGAGTGTGTGCTAGTATAATGGCTTAGTTATAATTAGTTGGAGTGTGCAACGCAGGCAGATGCGCTCTGCAAATGTCTTGGCACTAGTAGGACTATAGCAAAGTCCAATAGCCACGTATAGGATGCCACTAAAAAACACTTAGTGTGTGCAAGTATAATGGCTTAGTTATAATTAGTTGGAGTGTGCAACGCAGGCAGATGCGCTCTGCAAATGTCTTGGCACTAGTGGGACTATAGCAAAGTCCAATAGCCACGTATAGGATGCCACTAGGTACACTGAGTGTTTGCTAGTAAAATTGCTTAGTTTAATAAAGTTGTAGTGTGCAATGCAGGCAGTTGTGCTCTGCAAATGTCTTTGCACTAGTGGGACTATAGCAAAGTCCAATAGCCACGTATAGCATGCCACTAGGTACACTGAGTGTTTGCTAGTAAAATTGCTTTGTTTAAAAAACTTGGAGTGTGCAATGCAGGCAGATGTGCTCTGCTAATGTCTTTGCACTAGTGGGACTATAGCAAAGTCCAATAGCCACGTATAGGATGCCACTAGGTACACTGAGTGTGTGCTAGTATAATGGCTTAGTTATAATTCGTTGGAGTGTGCAACGCAGGCAGATGCGCTCTGCAAATGTCTTGGCACTAGTGGGACTATAGCAAAGTCCAATAGCCACGTATAGGATGCCACTAGGTACACTGAGTGTTTGCTAGTAAAATTGCTTAGTTTAAAAAAGTTGTAGTGTGCAATGCAGGCAGACGTGCTCTGCAAATGTCTTTGCACTAGTGGGACTATAGCAAAGTCCAATAGCCACGTATAGGATGCCACTAGGTACACTGAATGTTTGCTAGTATAATGGCTTACTTAGAATGAGTTGGAGTGTGCAGAGGACAAGAGGGTACAGTGGCAGGATTGTGGTGCTCTGGGTAGAGGAATGGAAGCCTGCCTTTCTATTCCCTCCTAATGGTGAAATGCAGGGAGGAAATCCCTGACCTGGGCTACACAGACGCTGTTGCTGTTTGCAGGACCTGTCACTTATGGCTCTCTGACCCTGCCGCTTTGAGCCCTTAAAAGGACTGCTAGAATGTGCTCTCCCTAAGCTGTCTAACGCTGTGTATGCAGCGCATACAGCTGTATCGGCTATAGGACTCAGGAGGACGGAGCTGCGACACTGATGTCTGACACCAAAGACGCAGAAGGCAGATAATGGCGTTCGTGAAGAAAATGTCCGGTTTTATAATGCAGGGACATGTGACATGCAGATCCTATCACACATGCCGTTGCTTCTCTGGCTCAAAGTCCACTTAGGTGTGTGTGTGTCTGTGATTGGCTGACATGCTGGCCCGCCCCACAAGACGCGCGCGCTTAGGGAAGGAAGACAAGAAAAAAAAAAAAAAAATGGCGATCGCCATTATAGAAACAGCAGTGATCTGAAGGCGCTGTTCACGCACACTATACACTGAAATGTGATAATAGTTTGATTCACAGAGTGACTTACACTATTACAGCAGAAACCAAGCTAGGATTTAGCTGTTTTTTGGCTGCTAGAACCGTTCTCGAACGTTTCTAGAACTATCGAGCTTTTGCAAAAAGCTCGAGTTCTAGTTCGATCTAGAACATCCTGCTCTTCATTGACTGGGACAGTGTGGATCGTCATGGCAACCCCTTGGATTACAGCAGACCTGGATTTGTTTTTCATTCTAATAAATTGGTTAAAGAGGGAATGTTTTGGGGAGTGTTTTTTCAAATAAAAATGTGTTTGTCGTCTATTTTTTTTTTATTACTGACTGGGTTGGTGATGTCGGGTATCTGATAGACGCCTGACCTCACAAACCCCAGGGCTTGATGCCAGGTGACATTACACATCTGGTATTAACCCCATATATTACCCCGTTTGCCACCGCACCAGGGCGCGGGATGAGCTGGGGCGAAGCACCAGGATTGGGGCATCTAATGGATGCGCCACTTCTGGGGCGGCTGCAGCCTGCTATTTTTAGGCTGGGGAGAGTCCAATAACCATGGACCTCCCTAGTCTGAGAATATCAGGCCCTAGCTGTCTGCTTTACCTTGGCTGGTGATCCAATTTTGGGGGACCCCTACGTGTTTTTTTTTTTAAATTATTTATTTAATTTAAAATAACAGCGTGGGGTGCCCTCAGTTTTGGATTACCAGCCAAGGTGAGGTTGCCAGCTGTGGTCTGCAGGCTGCAGCCGTCTGCTTTACCCTAGCTGGCTACAAAACTAGGGGGAACCCTACGTCATTTTTTTTTTCATTTTTTTGGCTAAATACAAAGCTAAGCACCCCTTAGTGCCACATGAAAGGCACCAAAGGGTGCTCCACTTTTTCTCCACTTTTATTCCATTTTTTCTCCACTTTTTCTCCACTTTTTCTCCATTTTTTCTTCACTTTTTCTCCATTTTTTTCTCCACTTTTTCTCCACTTTTTCTCCACTTTTTCTCTCCAATTTTTCTCCATTTTTTTCTCCACTTTTTCTCCACTTTTTCTCCATTTTTTTCTCCACTTTTTCTCCATTTTTTCTCCATTTTTTCTCCATTTTTGTCTCCACTTTTTCTCCACTTTTTCTCCACTTTTTCTCCACTTTTTCTCCACTTTTTCTCCATTTTTTTCTCCACTTTTTCTCCACTTTTTCTCCACTTTTTCTCCATTTTTTTCTCCACTTTTTCTCCATTTTTTCTCCACTTTTTCTCCATTTTTTTCTCCACTTTTTCTCCACTTTTTCTCTCCAATTTTTCTCCATTTTTTTCTCCACTTTTTCTCCACTTTTTCTCCATTTTTTTCTCCACTTTTTCTCCATTTTTTCTCCACTTTTTCTCCATTTTTTCTCCACTTTTTCTCCACTTTTTCTCCATTCTTTTTCTATGGTCGGTCTACCCATTAGCTCTGCCATGCATACTGTAGCTCTACACCTACTGCACATGTTACTTTATGATTGACATCTCTTTCGTACCAGAGCTATCTAAGCCTACTCTGACCCCATATTTGTCATTACTATATTGTCCTTGTACTGTATTATGACATTTGTATCATGTGTTTCATTTCTTGCTGTGTTGCAATTTTTTTGCTGCATCCCAATTGTACCTCTACATTGTTCGAGTTTATGTTATTGTTCTCTCACTCTTATGTGATACTGATTATTGTCATTTTTCATGATTACATGCAGATAAGTCCAATCTGACGAAGGCTCAGGCCGAAACGTCATTTGTAACTTGTTTTGGACAAAAACATATATGCCTTAATACGGACCAATAAAGAGTGATTTTGCATTACTATCCGTTGTGACTTACTGACTTAGTCTGGGAGATTTAGAGTGCCGAGGTTACTCACTAATTTTATCTATTATTACCTCTGAGCACCTATATACCAGTGAGCAGAGCTTCCTCTACAGTAGTTCTCCTGATTAGGCATGCCCTTACCTCATGAGCAGGGCATTGCAGCTTTGGTAGCAACCATTACGACATGGACTCTGTTGCTGTGGACCTGAGAAGAGTGAGTGCAGATTCATTGCACCCACACTCCTCACATGAAGGGTCCGTACTCCTAGAAAATGGGGGATACGTTCCCTGAGTGTCTCCCCCCCATATTCTAGATGGTCCAGAGTCGTCGTGGGACCCCTTTATTTTTTTTCTTACAATAAATTGGTGAAAGAGGAAATGTTTTGGGGACTGTTTTTTCAAATAAATTTCTTTTGTCGATTTTTTTTTTTTTGTTAGTACTGACAGTTTATGATGTTGGGTATCTAATAGACGCCATGACATCACAAACTGCTGGGCTTGATCTCAGGTGACTTTACAGCTAGTATCAACCCGATTTATTACCCCGTTTGCCACTGCACCAGGGCACGGGATGAGCTGGGGTGAAGCGCCAGGATTGGTGCATCTAGTGTATGCGCCACGTCTGGGGTGCCTGCGGCCTGCTATTTTTAGGCTGTGAAGGCCCAATAACTATGGACCTTCCCACCCTGAGAATACCAGACCACAGCTGTCCGCTTTACCTTGGCTGGTGATCCAATTTGGGGGGACCCTACTTTTATTGTGCAATTATTAATATTTATAAAATAATTATAAAAAAGAGCCTGAGGGGACCTCCACATTGGATCCCCAACCACGGTAAAGCTGCCAGCTGTGGTTTTCAGGCTACAGTCGTCTGCTTTACCCTAGCTGGCAATCAAAAATGGGGGGACCCAACGTCATTTTTTTTTTTAACTATTTTTTAAATAGAAAATATTAATGGGCTTCCCTGTATTTTGATTGCCAACCAAGGTAACGGCAGGCAGATGGGGGTGGCAACCCATAGCTGTCTGCTTTATCTGCGCTGAGAATCAAAAATACCGCGGAGCGCTACGTCATTTTTTTTAAAGATTTATTTTTACAGCACTGTGATGTCCAGCAATCAAAATACAGGGAAGCCCATTTTATTTTTAGTTATTTAAATAAATAATTAAAAAAAATATATATGGGCTCCCGCTGCATTTTTTGTATTGCTAGCTAAGGGTAATCCAAGCAGCTACTGGCTGCTAACTCGCACTGCTTGGTGTTACCTTCACTGGCAATGGAAAATCCAGGGAAGCATTTTTTATTTTTTTTGCCAAAAAACTACAAAAAAAGGACGTGAGCTTCGCCATATTTTTGTATGCTAGCCAGGTATAGCAGGGAGGTGCTGGAAGAGTTGGATACAGCGCCAGAATATGGCGCTTCTATGAAAATGCCATTTTCTGAGGCGGCTGCAGACTGCAATTCGCAGCAGTGGAGCCCAGAAAGCTCAGGCCAACCTGTGGTGCGGATTCCAATCCCCAGCTGCCTAGTTGTACCTGGCTGGACACAAAAATGGGGCGAAGCCCACGTCATTTGTTTTTTAATTATTTCATGAAGTAAGTGAAATAATTAAAAAAAAACGGGCTTCCCTATATTTTTGGTTCCCAGCCGGGTACAAATAGGCAACTGGGGGTTGGAGGCAGCCCGTGGCTGCCTGCTGTACCTGGCTAGCATACAAAAATATGGCGAAGCCCACATAATTTTTTCAGGGGGCAAAAAACTTCTGCATACAGTCCTGGATGGAGTATGCTGAGCCTTGTAGTTCTGCAGCTGCTGTCTATCTGTATGGAGAAGAGCAGACAGCAGCTGCAGACCTACAAGGCTCAGCATACTCCATCCAGGACTGTATGCAGAATTTTTTTCCCCACCAAAAAAATGACGTGGGCTTCGCCATATTTTTGTATGCTAGCCAGGTACAGCAGGCAGCCACGGGCTACCTCCAACCCCCAGTTGCCTATTTGTACCCGGCTGGGAACCAAAAATATAGGGAAGCCCGTTTTTTTTAATTATTTCACTTATTTCATGAAATAATTAAAAAACAAATGACGTGGGCTTCGCCCCATTTTTGTGTCCAGCCGGGTACAACATGGCAGCTGGGGATTGGAATCCGCAGCACAGGTTAGCCCGAGGTTTCTGGGCGCCTCTGCTGCGGATTTCAGTCCGCAGCCGTCCCAGAAAATGGCGCTCTCATAGAAGCGCCATCATCTGGCGCTGTATCCAACTCTTCCAACAGCCCTGGAGCCGGGTGGCTTGTTGGGTAATCATGAGTTAATACTGGCTTTGTTTTACTAGCCAGTATTAAGCCAGAGATTCTTAATGTCAGGCACGTTTGACCCGGCCATTAAGAATCTCCAATAAGGGGCTAAAAAAAACACCACACAGAGAAAAAATACTTTAATAGAAATAAATACACAGACACATTAGAGACTCCATCTTTATTACCCCCTGTCAGCCCTCCACGATCCTGCTCTTCTGTCTTCTTTCTTTCTAGTGTAATAGTAGTGATGATTGTAGTGAGGATGAGGTTCACCAGCCCATCATGGGCTGGGGAACCTCATCCTCAGTACAATCCTCACTACAATCGGGAAGCAGGGTGCAGCCTTCACTCCGTGAGTGATCAGTGCTGGCTGCTAGCGGTAACAGCGGTAACGCTGACAGATGCGTTACCATAGCAACGGTGCTCTCGGAGCCGCGTTTAGCGGTGACGTCACCGCTATCTGCGTTGCTATGGCAACGGTGATCTCCGTTAATGACCGGCTGTGTCAGCCGGTCCCTAACGGAGCAGGGAGTCGACCGTGTGCTAGAGCATGTCGCCGGTACACGGCGATACACATATGTGCACCGTGTACCGGAGAGATGCACTCGCAGGTCCTACATGACGTGTCATAGTCATGTGACCAGTCTGTAGCCAATGAGATAATAGCCACGTGACTGGTCACATGGCTATTTTGACGTCACGATAGGTCCTGCATCTCTGCTGGCAGTGCAGGTCACCGGGAGGATTCAGCGATCATCGGATGGAATAGCGGCAGGAGACAGAGTGCAGAAGGGATCGCGAGGACTGGTAAGTGTTATGGCAATGTTTATTAACTGTTTGTGTACATTTATAATGCATTTTTATGTGTTTGTGATTGCCTCCCATTATAGCCTATACGTTCGAGTTTGGTTCGTCGAACGTTCGACGAACCGAACTCGAACGGGACCCCCGTTCGGCGAACCGACCTCGAGCCGAACCGGGACCGGTTCGCTCATCTCTAGTGCTGAGATGGCATTGAGTACGGTGTCCCTGCAGAGTTGCACTTTTGGTCATATACAAAATGAGTTGAAAAAGGACAGATGCTGGTGGAAAGGGGAACAGGTGTGTTGGAAAGGGGAAAAAAGTTTTTGTCCGTGGGTTTGGTGGTTTAGCAAAAGTAACATTTTCTGAAGAAACACCATCTGTTACGGTGGGACTGGCAGATTTGGATAAGGTGGTATATACTATGTTACCGCTATATAACAAAAATTGATAAGAAAAGAAAGAGAAAGGTATATATCCCCATCAGCAGTCAGTGTCCACCGTGCTCCCAGATAGAAAAGGAGAGGTTGGCAACTGGAAGGTTAGGTGGAGGATACAGAGCTGTGTGGCTATGAAACTAATAGTAGCCTGAACTGAGTTAGACGCCACTCGGATCTGGAGACTGGGAACCCTGTTAGCGTCACAGGGTCCACACGCCCACCCAGCCCAGGAACTCCCTGTTAAAATCACAGGGTCCATTCAGTACGCTGACCGTGTGCATTGGGGCCACACCTGTGGACAGCAGGCGCATCAGCAGCAGCAGGCCTGTTAATGCCACTGGGCTGCACAAGCAGGACTTGTAGGACAGGAGCTGGTCTTAACCGTTCTGCGTTACCAACTGTGGTGGTGGCCTACATCGACGCCCTATCCCTGCCTACCTCTGGCCTAAAGCCGCAATGGGTTCAACACATGGAGGTGTGCTCTTTCGGAGCATAATAGAAGACTGCGCACCTCCTTGTTGTCTCCAGCCCATTTTATAACCTGGGTCCGCCCCAAACCAGGGTGGACCACAATGCACCTCCTGGAGACAAAAGCAGAGTGACACGTCATGAGTGGCATAACTAGCGTCCTATTTGGAACCGCAACTTCAATAATGAGCTCATGGCTGCCACGACACAAACACCTCACCAGTCATCGTCTGACCATCAATAATAAGGTGACAAGTCATAGGGGCGGGCCTCTGCAAGCCATTTGGGAGTGGCCTGGCCACATCGTCAGGACACCTGATGCCCTGTGGTCTATATGGGCCCCCCACATCAGGGGCAGGGCCAAAGAGTTCATTACCGGACCTAGTCTCTGATGCAGTAAGTGCCTGAGCATGCTCAGTAGCATGAAATACAGTCTCTGAAAAAAGACTATCAGCTTTAGCATGGTGTCTAGGCACAAAACAGGACTTAGACCCAGCACGGAATGCAAGTACCTGTGCAAAGAGGCTTTTCGCAATAAGTGTGGGAGCATGCGCTGTATCCCGAAATGAAGACTTAGCCTCAGGAATGGCACAGTCAGGCTGAGCATACTCACTAGGCGAAACACTGTAGTTAGGCTGCGACTGGGGTAAATCGGCACACGCATGCGTACTAGCTGCCTCTCCACACTTAGACATGGAGGAGAAATTGCTCTTCGGGTGTGGACTTGGAGATGCTGTCTATGAACAAAAGGAAAAGCTAAAGGTGTGAGTTACAGCAAGGAGCCACCGCGGAAACACTTCGTTCAATTGTGAGAGGAGTCATTTTGGAGTTTGGTGAGGAGTACCGTAACGCCAGTGAGCAGCATCCTGTGCCACAGACCAACATTCTTACCGTGCTGTCTATACTGCTTACCGTGAGAGGAGCGTAAAGTCTATATTTCTGGCAACTGGACATCACAGTACCCGGGTAGGGTAGGCTGTGCCCAGACAATAATGCGGGCACGCAACACTTTGTTTTATTAGCAAAACAAATATCTGTTCTGGGTAGGCCGACTATTTATAGACAATAAGACTTGCTGCCTCTGCACTGTCAAATTGTCACGTACAGTTTAATTCATAGAGGGACAGCGACACATGTTTGCATTGACTGTTGATTTTCAAGATTTCCATGACTGTGTTGCAGAGCTGTGTGGTTTGCATTCACACTGTTATCATCTGCCTTATCTGTGAGGCTTCAGCTAACAAGAGTATTCAGGGGGGGTAATGTGTTTTGTCTATGTTTACGTAGATAACTGGGAAGCTCTTGTGATGCTCCACTGGTAAGTCATGTTCGCACACACACACACACACACACACGCACAAACACACAATTACTGCTACGCAGAGGGATTAGCAGGTAGTAGGCAACAGAATAGATTGTTCAATTATTTAAATTTTATGCATGGTTCTTATTGTTTGTTTTGGTAAAGTTAAACAATCATTTATCAACCCAACTGCCTAGAGTCCTTTTCCTGTTGCCTGGTTTTGCTGCATACTGGGGAGCCCACCCTGTACACGACTTAAAATGAAGCATAAGTCACAATGTGAATTTCACTGTGCTACAATGCGGCCTAGCGTGCCTGTGCAACCACCGCCCGCCCCATCAAGTGCATCTGCGTGCTCTTCATCCTCTATGACTGTGGGGACAGCAGTCTCACATGGTTTTTCACACTGAACTTCCACCCCTTTACACGCAACAGGGAGTGTGATTGGCAGGTCATCACTTGTTTTGGAAGTGGAAACAGAAGTATTGTTGAGCTGTCAGACATCGAGAAAAACAACATTGGATGCAGGCTACATTATATCCACACCTGCACCTTTGTCACAGATTGGCTGGACTACCTGCAGTTAATAATTGCATTCCAGAAATGGAAAGGAGTGTAGAACGCACATGTGTTGTACCTTGCTTGGCAGCAAAGGAACACTAACTTAGTATTACAGACAATTTTAGGAAGGCAGAAAGAGAGTCAGCTCTTTAGACAAATTAAATAGCGTGGAAAAAGTGGACAGGTGGGTACAGTGGCCGTGTTCTGGGGGTACCAGGACAGTAAAGGAAGCCTCACTTTCTATCCCTCCTAATGATCAAATGCAGCAAGGAATTCCCTGAGTTTGCTATAAAATTAGCGAAGCAAAAGGTACATGAGGGTGTCATGCAGAGGTGCTGCAAAAAGCTTGGCACCAGTGGGACAATAATGGAATACAACAGCCAGTTCTTGTATGCAACTAAATGGCAGCATTTTTTGCTATCATTATAGCTTATTAAAAACAGAGCATGAGGGTGTCATGCAGAGGTGCTAGAAATAGCTTGGCACCAGTGGGCCAATAATGGCATACAACAGCCAGTTCTTGTATGCCACTAAATGGCAGCATTTTTTGCTATTATTATAGCTTATTAAAAACAGAGCATGAGGGTGTCATGCAGAGGTACTAGAAATATCTTTGCACAAGTGGGACAATAATGAAGTCCAACAGCCACTTTTAGGATGCCACTAAATGGCAGCATTTTTTGCTATCATTATAGCTTATTAAAAACAGAGCATGAGGGTGTCATGCAGAGGTTCTGCACATAGATTTTCACCAGTGGGGCACTAATGGAGTACAACAGCCACTTCTTGTATGCCACTAAATGGCAGCATTTTTTTGCTATTATTATAGCTTATTAAAAACAGAGCATGAGGGTGTCATGCAGAGGTGCTGCACATAGATTTGCACCAGTGGGGCACTAATGGAGTACAACAGCCACTTCTTGTATGCCACTAAATGGCAGCATTTTTTGCTATTATTATAGCTTATTAAAAACAGAGCAGGAGGGTGTCATGCAGAGGTGCTAGAAATAGCTTGGCACCAGTGGGACACTAATGAAGTCCAACAGCCACTTTTAGGATGCCACTAAGTTTCCTCAGTGTTTGCTAGTATAATGGCTTAGTAACAATGAGTTTGAGTGTGCAATGCAGGCAGACATGCTGCAAATATCTTTGCACTAGTGGGACAATACAGAAGTCCAACAGACACTTTTAGGATGCCACTAAGTTTCCTCAGTGTTTGCTAGTATAATGGCTTAGTAACAATGAGTTTGAGTGTGCAATGCAGGCAGACATGCTGCAAATATCTTTGCACTAGTGGGACAATACAGAAGTCCAACAGCCACTTTTAGGATGCCACTAAGTTTCCTCAGTGTTTGCTAGTGTAACGGGGGCAGGGGGCGCCTCAGGGGGTGTAGTCGTTTCCCCTCTCCTTGTGGGCCGCAGGCTGAACCCCGGCCCGGCCGTCACTTGCAAAACAGGTGTGTTGTTGGGGCAGAGTGTGGATGCATGGGGCCCATTCATGACAGCGTTCTTTCTGTGCTCTCCAGCTCCTTCTTCACTTTCAGGAAAGAGACAATTGCAGGCAGCAGATAAACCAAACACCGATTTATTAAACAAAGCTTCCATCTTTTTGTTTGCAGCAGGTTTACTTTAGTACGTTACAAGTTACAGGTCCTTTTCTACAAAAACGGTTTCCTTTTTCTCTACGGGCACTTTCCTTTGCCTGCAGGGGGCATACGTTAACCCCCTAGTAGCTGCGCTCTAACCCGGATTTACTGTAGGGCAGATCCAGCACACACTACCGGCTCTGGATAAGTTCTCACCTCTCCACTTCTTTGTCAGGGCACTAACCTTCGCCTGCAGGGGCCACTTGTTATCCCCCTGATAGCTGCACTCCACTCTAGTACACACCACCGGCTCCGGACTAGTCCCAACTCTTCCACCGTTTCTCATGGGTTTCCTCTGCTTTCTAGCCAAGAGTACTCACTCAGGCTGACTGCCTCGTCTCACTCCCACACTCTGCCCCGTCACTTCAGACCGAGCTTGCTCGCCTCTCACATCTCACTGCACACTGGACTCTGCATTCAGAACCCTTCCTTCCCCACCTAGGCTGCCCTGCCCCTTCCTTCCCTGCCACTGTTACCAGGGGAACCACTGCTCTACACTGGCACCTAGTGGGGAAACAGTTTATGACAGGTAACATTTTACCATCAACATTTACAATTTGCCACCATACTACTGTGGCGTCTTCAGGGGGGAAAAAACGATCCTTCACTACCAGGGGTCCGACTTCCCCTTACACTAGTATAATGGCTTAGTAACAATGAGTTTGAGTGTGCAATGCAGGCAGACGTGCTGCAAATATCTTTGCACTAGTGGGACAATACAGAAGTCCAACAGCCACGTTTCGGATGCCACTAAGTTTCCTCAGTGTTTGCTAGTATAATGGCTTAGTAACAATGAGTTTGAGTGTGCAAAGGGCAGGAGGGTACAGTGGCAGGGTTGTGGGTCTGGGTAGGGGAAAGGAAGCCTCCCTTTCTATCCCTCCTAATGGGGAAAAGCAGCGAGGTAATTCTTGACCTTAGCTACACAGACGCTGTTATCTTGTGTAGCTGTTAAAATCTGTTTTCAGGGCCCTGACTGTCACCTATGGCTCTGACTCTGCCGGTATTAGCCCTTAAAAGGACTAATAGAAACTTCTATCCCTATTCTGTATAGCGCTGTGTATAGAGCGTACACAGAAGTATCGGAGACAGGAGCTATGCCAGCGGTAGTGACACCAAGACGCAGAAGGCAGATAATTGCGTGCTGGAAGAAAATGTCCGTTTTTATAATGCATGGACATGTGACATGGACATCCTATCACACATGCCGTTGCTTCTCTGGCTAAAAGTCCACTTAGCTGTGTGTGTGTCTGGGATTGGCTGACATGCTGGCCCGCCCCACTACACGCGCGCGCTTAGGGAAGGAAGACAAGGGAAAAAAAAAAAAATGGCGATCGCCATTATCCAAACAGCAGTGATCTGAATGTGCTATTCCCGCACACTATATGCTGAAATTTCATAATAGTGTGAGTCACAGAGTGACTTACACTATTACAGCGGAAAGCCAGCATGTAATTAGCTGGTCTTTTTGCTGCTAGAACCGTTCTCGAACGTATCTAGAACTATCGAGCTTTAGCAAAAAGCTCGAGTTCTAGTTTGATCTAGAACAGCCCCAAAATCACTCGAGCCGCGAACTGGAGAACCTCGAACCGCGAACCGCGCTCAACTCTACTCATGAGCTGTCCAATCACTGCAGAATTTTCTGCAGTGACACGACTCAATTTGCGCACACAGCCTTAAACAGAGCAAGTCAAATGTGATAAAAAATTGCATTCCACTCTGACCCATGTTACTCTATGGGGCTGCTGCCATGAGCGATTTTTTTTCTCAGCCCTAATCGGACTGAGAAAAAAGTCGCAGCATGCTGCGGGTGGAATCTGATTTGTTTTCTCTCGCACCCATACAAGTCTATTGGTACCAGAGAAACATCACATTGCACTAGCATTACAGTGGAGTGAAGTGTGATATACACACCAGCTGACAATGGAGGCGATGGGTAGATTAGACCCTCCTTCTCCTCTGCAGCTGCACTGTGATTGCAGGATCACATCACAGTGGCATGAAACTCGACTTACACTCCAGCAGAGTGGGAGTTGAGTGTCATGCAATGCACTCGCAGTAGTGCTTGTGTGGCCCCAGGCTTAGGAATATAGTATAGTTCTCCTGATATAACCATGCATCTTGTATGTAAAGCGCTGTGGAATTAATAGCGCTATATAAATGAATAAATATTATTATTATTATTATTATTATCTTACCTCATGTGCAGGGCACTGCAGTAGCTTAGGTATCCATGGTTATGACTAAAGATGAGCAAACCTTTGGAGGTTTGGTTCTCTGGCACCAAACAAGCCTAGTTCCATAAACTCGAGCTTGACCTGGATCAAGTCACTGATTGGCAGTTTGAGTCTCTGCCCACAAACAGCCAGCCATGAGCAGAATTCTTCCGGTGGCGTGTGGGTGTTCTTTTTCAAACTTTTTTCTTGTTGCACACTACATCCGAGCATGCTGTTGTTACCCCCAGTGTGCACACTACATCCGAGCATGCTGTTGTTACCCCCAGTGTGCACACTACATCCGAGCATGCTGTTGTTACCCCCAGTGTGCACACTACATCCGAGCATGCTGTTGTTACCCCCAGTGTGCACACTACATCCGAGCATGCTGTTGTTACCCCCAGTGTGCACCATTCAAACACTGCAAGCGCCTCGCACAGGGCTGAGCATCCAAACCTCAAACCCAAACCTTGATTTTTAAATTTGGTATTTGGTTCAAAAATCGAACCTTAGGTTTGCTCATCTCTAGTTACAATCACTCATATATTGACAGTTAGTTGGCTGTTAGTGGTTGTAACCATGGATACCTAAACTACTGCAATACCCTGCAGATGAGCTAAGTGACATAGCTAATCAAAAAAACTATAATACAATTCTAACTAGAGGTATTTCCTAATATCATTATTATTTTTACAACTAGAACATATTGGGATAGAAACTTGGAGATGGGAATACCCCTTTAATAATGTATTTTCAATATATTTTCTGACTCCTGCAAACTGCTGGACTAAGCGTCTGACTTTCTAGCTGACTGCCGGACTAAGCGTCTGACTTACCAGCTGAGTGCCGGACTAACTCTCTGACTTTCCTGCTGACTGCTTGACCAACCGTCTGACTTTCCTGCTGACTGCTGGACCAACCGTCTGACTTTCCTGCTTACTGCCGGACTAACCGTCTGACTTTCCTGCTTACTGCCGGACTAACCGTCTGACTTTCCTGCTGAGAGCCGGACTAACCGTCTGACTTTCCTGCTGAGTGCGGACTAGCCCGCTGACTTTGCTCCTGACTGCCGGACTAACCATCTGACTTTCTTGCTGAGTGCCGGACTTACCATCTGACTTTCCTGCTGACTGCCGGACTAACCGTCTGACTTTCCTGCTGACTGCCGGACTAAAACCCTCTGACTTAACTGCTGACTGCCAGACTAACCCTCTGACTCCTGCTGACTGCCTGACTAGCCCTATGACTTTCCTGCTGACTGCCGGACTAACCGTCTGACTTTCCTGCTGACTGCCGGACTAACCCTCTGACATTCCTGCTGACTGCCTGACTAACCCTCTGACTCCTGCTGACTGCCTGCCAAACCCTCTGACTTTCCTGCTGACTGCCGGACTAACCCTCTGACTTTCCTGCTGACTGCCTGACTAACCCTCTGACTCCTGCTGACTGCCTGCCTAACCCTCTGACTCCTGCTGACTGCTGGACTAACCCTCTGACTCCTGCTGACTGCCGGACTAACCCTCTGACTCCTGCTGACTGCCGGACTAACCCTCTGACATTCCTGCTGACTGCCTGCCTAACCCTCTGACTCCTGCTGACTGCCGGACTAACCCTTTGACTCCTGCTGACTGCCGGACTAACCCTCTGACATTCCTGCTGACTGCCGGACTAACCCTCTGACTCCTGCTGACTGCCTGACTAACCCTCTGACTCCTGCTGACTGCCGGACTAACCCTCTGACTCCTGCTGACTGCCTGCCTAACCCTCTGACTCCTGCTGACTGCCGGACTAACCCTCTGACTCCTGCTGACTGCCGGACTAACCCTCTGACTCCTGCTGACTGCCGGACTAACCCTCTGACTCCTGCTGACTGCCGGACTAACCCTCTGACTCCTGCTGACTGCCAGACTAACCCTCTGACTTTATAATTTTTTCCTTATAACTAAAAAAATTACTAAATTTTGGAATAATTTAATTTCTAGTGAGTAACCTGTCAAGCAGCTGTCCTACAAGCCATGATAGCAAATCTGCCTACCATACCACAAAAAGCAGCAAATCCAGGAGGAATGGTAAATGAACCACTATAAAAACTAAACAGGGTCTAGATGTAATGGAATTGGGTATCTATTTTACATGTTTAGATTACATACAAAAACCTTGTTTGTGGATAATCGTATGTCTTTGGGCTTTTTTCTACTAGGTTTTCAGAAAACTCATCCATTCACTGCATTTTAACATTAAATGGCTTATCCAACTCTGACCCTCAAGTGGTCCTCTATGTCTTTGCTTACATGTGGCAATCATGTGACCACTACATTAAAAACTCAAATATAATCAGTGGTTACACTGGCCACATCCAAAAGTACAGGGATCATTGGTAAGTGAGTATTAGGTGAATAGAGTTTCATTGTTTTTTCTATAAAATCAGCTTATTTTTTACATTTTTTTTATACATTTGAAAACATTTTTAGAGCTTTATTAAAAATTATCTTACTTTATAAAGATTGCAAAATTTAGAATTATGTATTTGAAAAGCAGATGAGATAAAACATGAAATTTCACCTATATGTCATTAACAACTGAGAAAAATCACAGCGCCATTATTTGCGCACATTGACTGACTGCTGCGCTGCTGATGAGCGCTCAATGCAGGACTAAATGGAATCAGAGATCTCACTTGCAGCTCCGTGTTGAGGACTCATCATTTAATATGCAGTGCAATAGTCAGTGTGTGTCATGGTGGGTACTGTGACTGATCTAGTGCTGTATGTGCTGAACAATGTTTACAATTGGTTAGAGATAAGTGGCACTACTAACTAGGGGAAAGGAAAGACTAATTATTATGCTGCTTACAAATTTATTTAGTGCTCATTGCTAGACTGGTAATAGATGAGCCAGCACAAAAGTTCTTTGGTGAACGGTACTTGAAATGAGCATATCAGATGCTTGGAAATGCTTGACTTGAGTACCAAGGACAAAAGGAGTCAATGGGTAACTCGAACATATTTTTTCCAGAGATGCAGGCGGTTGCCTGCCCTGATAAAGCCCCTAACTACCAAAGTCCAAATCACCCGCATGCAGTAGGCAGAATACATCACCTGCCAACATTTATTCCGTCTTCCCGACTACTACAGTCCCTATCATCCACGTGCAGATAGCATCCCTCGACTACTTCCATTCCATATGTGCATCCAAATGTCCCCCTCCGGAAAAACCAAATATGCAGTTGATTTTTGCTCGAGTCACCCTTCTGGAAAAGAGAGAGAGATTTAGTTTCAGGAACGGTCACATGAGCAGAACTAACAGCACAGATAATTTGGCTGAGGGGAACATATGGATGGTGCAAATGGAATGGAAGTTGCCATTCAATGCCAGCTGCACATGGATGATAGGGACTGTGGAGGCTGGGAAAATGGAACAGTAGTTGCCAGGCAATGCCTGCTGCACGCAGATGATGGGGACTATGGTGGTTGAGGGCTGTTGGGGCAGGTTACAGAATGGGGAGTAGAGCATTTAGTTTGAGTGCTCACGGTACTCCATTGAGCGCTGAGCATGCCTGAGTACATCAATGATCGATCGAGCATCAAGCAATATCAAGCACGCTCACTCATCACTACTTATCCCATACATCAGGTGCCCCATATTACTGTTAGAAACTGTCTGCGATGTTCAGCACATACAGTATTAGTACAGTCACAGTACCAGCCATAGTGCCCATTAACTGACTGCTATGTTGCTGATGAGTAGAGATGAGCGAACCTGAGGTTTGAGATTCTAAGTTTGGGTTTGGAAACTGACTACCAAAAAATAAAGTTTGGATTCAAAGTTCGAGTGAGTTATGAGTGCAAACCACTTAAACGAGAAGCACTGTGCTTGGGTATCAGTGATGCTCAGTCCTGTGCAAGCCACGTGCAGTGTTTAATCGGCTTGCCCTGGGGGTAGAATCAGCATGATCATATGTAGTGTGCACACACACAAAAAATATTATTGAAAAACTCTGCCCACCCATCCCCAGAAGTGTTCTACTTATGACTGGCTGCATGTGGGCGGAGACACAAACTGCCCAATTACTGACTTCTATTGAGGTTTGGATCAAGTCAGGGTCACAAACTGAAAATTAACTAAGGTTCAACTTCGCCCTCCGAACCGAACTTCCAAAGGTTTGCTCATGTCTACTGATGAGTGCTTAGCCCTGTACTGGTAGAAGGACACCCTATTAGAGATAGCGAAACTTTGGAAGTTCAGTTCGGCAGGTACAGTCAAACCTTAAAAAAGTTTGGTTTGTGACCCTGACTTGATTCAAACCTCAATGGAAGTCTGTAATTGGGCAGTTCATGACTCCACCCACATGCTGCCTGCCATAAGTAGAACCCTTCTGGGGAAGGGTGGGCGAGGTATTTCTTTCTCTTTTGTGTGTGTATGTGTGTGTGTGTGCACACTGCATCTGATCATGCTGATTTTACCCCAAGTACCAGCCGTTCAAACACTGCACAGGGATGAGCATCACTCATACTCAAGAACAGTGCTGCTCACTTGAGTGGTTTGCACTTATAACTCACTTGAACTTTGAACCAGAACTTTGTTTTTTTAGTAGTCGGTTTCCGAATCCAAACTCCAAACATCAAACCCCAGGTTTGCTCATCTCTACACCCTATTAGTCTTAAGATAACACAAGGAAAACCACAGTATTCGGCTAAAAATTTTATTGAAAAAACACATTTTTTTTAAAAGACAAAAGGTGAAAACAGAATAATCCACAATACAATACACTGCATAAATAAGCCAGTACTTGGTGCTAAATAAATCAGTAGTTGAGTAATCACAATATATTACAAAGAAATCGTAAATACACTTCGTAGTGAATGAATAGCTGCCTAAGAATATTAAATAAATATATCAGTAGTTGAGTAATCACAATATATTACAAAGAAATCATAAATACTCTTAGTAGTGAATGAATAGCTGCCTAAGGATATTAAATAAATATATCAGCAAGAAAGGGGTCTTAGATTAAAGTGCAAAGTGCTACAGGGGCCTCTATCATTAAAGTGACAAATGCTGAATATACACTCCAGTGTGCAAAGATACCCACCATAGCCAAAGGCTTATTTAGCTACAGTAGATGAAAAAAAAGGAAAAAATCCATGGCCTATGTAGTGTCTTGTCACAGTAAGGGTTCATAAGTGCATAGTGCAGGAGGTCCTATATAATAAAGTGACCAGTGCTATCAGTATAAAAAGGGGCATACAGAAAGGAGTGCAAAGTTATAGATGGCAGACTAAGCATAAAGTCCATTTACTCACATAATAAGTAGAGCACCAAGGCAGGCAACCTCAACATATGTTTCAAGAAGTGTCTTCATCAGGAGTTGTTATTCTAGTCTAGCACTGAACATTCACTATAGTCTAGCACTGAACATTCATCAGCAACGCAGCACTCAATGTGCACCATGGCCGGCACTGTGACTGTACTAATACTTTATGGACTTTGCATTGCTGCAATTTATGGAAGGGTAAAATACATTTTAGTGCACGAGATCCTGAAGAGCAGGAAATAACTAGTTTACCCTCATGCTAAGGATCATTAGAAAGTAATTTCGGCATAGCAGTGGAACATGGAAACTTCCTGTTGGCAACTTCGTCTCATTTGCATAATAGGATTGTGCAAGAAGATTGGATTTCTCTGAGTTTTCGTATGTGTGTTATTCATTAATTTTAAATCAAAACATATGTTTTTTTACTTCTGCTTTTAAAATAAATAATACATATTTTAGTGACAGGTCTAGTGACCTTTATCTACAGACAACTCTACTGTTCCCCACAACTAAAATGTACAACATTTAAATTGAAGATGATTTTAAAAATGGAAAAACAAATGGTCTGTCCTTGTGAACCCAAGTTCTACTTACTGCACTTTCTGCATTGCTTTATTCTTAGATTTTTAATGCTTTTGACTTGAAGTTCAAATCTGTATACAACAAATTCTTAACCTTTTATTCATTTCATCTTTTGTTGTGACAGTTTTTGTGAAAATGTGCTAATTAGTGTGTGGATATTCTGTTAAAGCTTGGCCTCAGGCAAAATGTCACCTATGCCAGTTTTTACTCTACTGAGAACATCTGTACTATGCACATGTTGGATCCCAAGCACAATATTATACATTCTTTGCAAATATAAGATCTTTCAGATTTTCACTAGTAAATAATATTGTCACATTGCATTTAGCTAAACAAAAGATGTATGGGTAACCAAGTTATAAATATGAATTGAGATGTCAAATAAATTTGCTGTATATGTTGTCCAACCATCCATGACATTAAAATTACCTACAGGTGAAGTGAAAAATATTAAAGTTGATATCTGTCACAAATCCCATTCGCATTGAAAGTCAGTGGTGGCAATGACACTAGGATCCCACACAATTATAGAAATATATGCATGCTTGGTAGGTATCAAGATTGTGTCCTATTTAATGAACTAGAAAAGTACATGATATGCACTGATTAAACTTGCATTTCAGCAGCTGTGTTAGGTCCAATTGTTATTGGTACCACTGACCTCTGAAGTGGAAATAAGTAGTGCAGGATAACCATTTTAATTATTTAATTAGGAAGGATGGTGAAAAATTAAGCAGCAAGTCAACAGTCGTTTCATTAAATTTTTGTGTTGCAAGCATGAAAAATGATTAAGTTTAATGATTTGAGTTACTCTGATAGGGTTATTTAAAATTTATATTTGAATCCAAATCCCTTTCTTTTTAATGCCGTGATCTAAGTTAATTTCTTATATGCTTGCACTAAAACTTCCTTAACTACAATATCTAACTGCTGTTGTATTTTTTACCTACTTCCTGTCTGATGACACTTTGTTTGAGAACCCCAGTAAATCCTGGGATACTCAAACAAAGCATCATCAGTGGGCAGAGACTGCAGGCACTGACACAGCTCATGCCTCTTCCCCGAAATGAAGAATCATCAATGTGTACAAGGACAGCACACTGTATCTTGCCAGCTAAATTCAGTAGTAACGAAGTGGCAATAGAGCAGTCTGCGGTATGAGGATACCTGGTGTCCAGAGACCAACACCAATTATGCAAGTGACACTGGCCTTTGAATGCTGGGTATTCTGACACTGCACACTGCTAGAACACTGTGCTCTGTTGCAAGCTCATAACTACTGAATTGAGCTGACAACATAGAGTGCACTGTAATTGCAGAATGCAAAATGCACCATGCAGGTACTACCTCAGCCCCTGAAACAAGCGTTACTGATGATATTTCATTTCAGGGAGGGGAGTAGAGGGCTATATCAGTGAACACAACCTGTGCCCCCCATTGATACTTTGTTTGAGTATCCCAGGATCAGATAGTGTTGCTAAGGCAGAGTATGGAATTTTTAATACAAGCATATTAGAAATTGGAAGAAGAAAAATTCCAGCAGCAAGAAATTCCAATTAAATCCAAAAATGTATTAGTTAAAATTCCAAAAAACATAGGAAGAAGCAAGGAAGAAGCAACCAAAATCCACAACCAATAAGAACAGTTACTATATCATGAAAACAGGTTTCAAATGTATGCCCTTAATTATTGGACTAGGTCACATGAAAATATAGTGTATTTTGTCATTTGTTGAGTCCTTCCTCCATTTAGGTAAAACCAATCCCAAAAATAAATCTATACACAGATGATTCCTAATTAATCGCTAATTAATGTGGTCTCATGGTGAACCAGCATGCTCCCCTGCACATCGGCAGATCTGATCAGTCGACATGTGCAGCTAAGTGGTGCGGGTGTTTCATAGAGGGAAGAGTTCGGGAGGAAATTAGTACCATTTGACTTTCGGAGCATGGCTTTTCCTAGAATAGTTTGCAGACTCCGCTTGCAGAGTATCTAAATGTCAGAAAAGCAGAAACCCCCAGAAGTGACCAAATTTTGGAAATTACACCCATTTGGGACTTCATTCAAGGTATCATGACAAATACGTTTCTGGACAACACCCATGAAGTCAAACGCAGTGAATGCTGAAGAAATAAAAAAATCAACTAAGTCCTTGTAATACTGTGTACATTCTAGTGCCCATACTTTGTGCCCTGCTGGTGCTTCTGGAGACACATACTCCTTAAATTAAGCAGGCTCCAATAATGAAAAACGTGCATGTTAACTGTGGTCTAGACAAAATGTAGTGCTCAGAAGGGAGTGAGCATTTGAATTTTGTAGCGCAGAATTTCCTGGATTCTTTTTTTTTTTGGTAGGGGCATAGCGCTTTTCCAGAACCCCCAATATTTCCATTAACAAATGATGTACCTTATAGGAGACTTTTTTTTTGTGGGCTGAGTAGAATGCTATTTGGTGGAAATTTGGGTACAGAACATTTTAGATCAGTTCACATTTATCCTGTGCACTTTTGTTTATGCCTAAAGGGACAGGTAAAAAATGGACAGCGCTGGACCATAGGCCAGACAAGATTTCAAAGCAACTCCCTCGGCCTCATCACACTGTATTTTCAATTAGGAATTTTGCCTGAATCATGTTTTTTCAGAGATTTACACATAGTCAGAGGTATAAGCACTCAGCTTAGAGCACAAGATAAATGTGAGCCGCACCATCCTACCATCATTGGGAGGCAGAATGAGCAAGTCACCATGAGTTGAAGAATTTATTGATTTTATTTTTATGCCTTACAGCAAGTGGTATAAGTAATTAGGTGGTGTTATTTCTCCAAACAGTGCGTTTACAGAGATACTAAACTTATATAGTTTTTTTTTAGGTTTAGCTACTATCACACTAAAAACTATTTGTTACAAAATAAAGATTTTTTTGCATCACCGAATTTCGAAGTCTATTTTTTTTTTCATTTTTCTGCCGACAGAGCCATGTGAAGGATTGTTTCTTGAGAGAGGAGATGAAGTTTTGCTTGGTATCATTTCGGTCCACTTTTTATGAGGCAAAATCAAGAAGAAATAGCAAATCAGTAATTTTTTATTTTGTTACACCTCTCACCGTGTCATAAACATAATAAGACAGTTTTATTCTTAATGTCAGTACAATTACAGTGATACCCCATTTATATATTTTTTATGTTTTGATGCTTTTACACATAAAAAGCAATTTTTTTTTTTTTGCTTACAGAGATGAATGGTGGCTTGGTTTTTGCAGGACAATATGTTGTTTTTAGTAGTCTCATTTTTATTTAGATATGACTTTTTGATTGCTTTTTTGCCACTTTTTTGTCAGCTGTATGATGAAAAGACATAGTTTTTGCTACATTTTTTATCTTACTGTGTTCACTGAAGGGGTTTACTAGTGTAACAGTTTTATAGACAGTTTGATACGGGATCAGAGTGATAGCCCCACAGAAAATAGACAAACAGGGGGGAATACCAAAACTCAGTCGCACTGTACCCAAACACAGAGGTATAAGACAACAAATGGTAAAGGGGAAAAAACAAAGCAGGGAAGGAAAAACAAGATGTAGGGTAACTCCACAACAACAGCAAGCACACAGCAAGACTTGCACCAGCAGCTGCAAAGCAACTCCCTCTCTCCATGGCAGAATGTGATTTTATCAACTGCAAGGAAGAGGTGGCTGATGGGTCTTTTAAGGAGGAGGGGACTGGCCACAAAAGGCTGCAGCTGAGCTCCAGTTAAGCAACTTTCAGAAAGGGAAAACTGACATTAACCCTTGCTGCACCAATAAAAAGCAAAGTGCATTTAATATAGGTTTGAAGAGTATGGAAAAAGCTCAAATAGTAGAACCATCACAAAACAATCCACACCAAGAGATAATGGTGAAAGACTTCTGCAAACGTTCCTCAAATGGATACTTCAAAACTGAACTATGAAGAAATCAAATAAGGTGGCTTGGCCTAATGGATGTTTTCTTTTACGTGAAGTGAAAAGATCAGGTGGATCTATTGATGATTACCTCGAGAAGCGATGGCCACAAGATCTACTATTGAAAGAAGTCAACCATTCAAGGCAGTGTAAATCTGTGGGCAATGTTTTGCTTGGAAATCTTGGGCATTGGCATACATGTAGAATCAAGTACATTTACCTTAACATCTTCATGGTAATGGTATTCCCATATGGCATTGACATCATGTATGAGTCTATGAACTGCAACACTTAAAAAATTGTCCTGGAATGGTTTTAGAAACATGATAAGGAGAGAAATCTATTATCCAAATTCCCCAGATCTTAATCAGATGAAGGATGTGTAAAGGCGGCGTTACATGCAATGACGGATCTAACGATATATTGCCGGTGTCATTGATTCCGTGACACACATCCGGCATCGTTAACGATGTTGTTGCATGTGACAGCAAGGAACGACTGTTAACGATGAAAAATACTCACCTTATCGTCCATCGTTGACACGTAATTCATTTTTAAAAAATCGTTTATTGTTGAGCACGCAAGTTGTTCGTCGTTCCTGAGGCAGCACACATCGCTACGTGTGACATCTCAGGAACAACGAACATCTCCTTACCTGCGGCCACCGGCAATGCAGAAGGAAGGAGGTGGGCGGCATGTTACGGCCGCTCATCTCCGCCCCTCCACTTCTATTGGACGGCCACTTAGTGACGTCGCTGTGACGGCGCACAAACCGCCTCCTTAGAAAGGAGGCAGTTCGCCGGCAACAGCGACGTTGCTAGGTAGGTAAGTACGTGAGATGGCTACAAATGATTTTGTGCGCCACGGGCAGCAATTTGCCCGTGACGCAAAAACGACGGGGGCGGGTACGCACGCTAGCGATATCATAAATGATATCGCTGCGTGTAACTCCGCCTTTCACAAACCATTTTGAGCCCTCACCTCAAAACTAATAAGACTGAATAGATTGGGTGCCAATGTCAAGTTTTAAAAGAACTCATACGAGGTGTGAAAAAATATTCCTGTAATACGGAATTTATAAAAAATTTTGAATTTCCCTTTTAGTTTTCTGGAGCGCTGCTTCTGCTTTCATAATTTCTTGTTTGTACTTGGAGATAGAAGGGTCCTGTCTCCAGACGTTTTGCAAACCTATTGGAAATTGCTTCTCTGACAGTACTGCTCTGACTATTATACAAATATTGAAATTGACAAACCTGCAAAGGAATCTTAATTGACCCGCAAATAACCTAATTTCATTATAACTGTGCCCAACAACATTACTATAAATTAGTTTTGAATTTCAAA
This sequence comes from Anomaloglossus baeobatrachus, assembly GCF_048569485.1. Taxonomy (NCBI): domain Eukaryota; kingdom Metazoa; phylum Chordata; class Amphibia; order Anura; family Aromobatidae; genus Anomaloglossus; species Anomaloglossus baeobatrachus. The sequence continues at coordinate 105,631,241 of NC_134361.1, forward strand.
TTAAATTTTATCTGTAAAGCTCTTGATTGTCTCACAAGTACACAGTGTACGGTGTTACCAGAAAAGCATATAAAAAATTACTTTTATAATCTACAACATACTGGGAATATTTGTTTATGAGATAATGCTTCCAGTACACAGCTTCAGGCCAGACATCTTAATTAGGCTCGTGTTCAATTGTACAACTATTTAAGAGATTAATGTACTCGCAGCATTATTGCTGGTTCAGGAATAGCAGGAAATATTATGTTTAAGTAATGGTTTTAATAATTACGTTTTAAGTCTTTGTCTGTTCTCCAAGTTGTAATATAAATAGAGGAGGGGGTTAGATTTATGCCAATGTAAACCAACAATAAGCATAATACAAGTCTAGTAAAATCGTCTGTCTCACTCAGGGTAACTTGTGACATCTCTGGGGAGCTGACGGTGCCACTATGCCACAATAGGGCAGGAGAGCAATGCATTTATCAAACCTGCCAAAATAATTGCTCTATTTATGGCTCAGAGCAATTTTAATTTTGATATGCAAACTTAGGTAATAATTGCAGCTGCCATATTAAGAAAAGTTATACAATTAATTTTAATCTGTTTGACATTTTAATGTTGAATTTTCAGTCTGACAGTTTATAGCCCATATTTTAAATGTTCATTTACATTTTTGATATGGGTTGTCTAATTACAAGGAAAATAGGAATTAGGCAAAAGATTAGACCAATTGTCATCATTTACACTACAAGGAGCTGTTGATAAGTCTTTGGCTTTGTGATCTTTTTTTGTTTTTATGGTAATGAATGTTACATTGCATGAAAGCCTTATGTGTCTAATATTGTTTTCAAAATTTTGTGTTTGTTGCTTATGGCAACAGTGTTCTACAGACGCGGTAAAGCAAAATGGCGAAGTCTAATGTGATATTCACAGCAACTGAGAGCAGAGGAGGGATAAAATTCTTCTTTCTTCAAGAAAAGTCAGCAAAAGATATTCATGGTGATATGTTGCAGACATTGGTGGATCAATGCCCTTCATATTCCACAGTTAAGAAATGGGTTGCCGAATTTAAAACGGGCCACTTCAGCACCAATGATGACGAATATCCTGGATGACCAAGAGTGGTTGCTGTTCCGGAGATTGTCGATGCTGTGCACAACCTCATACTGGAGAATCAATGAATTTTAGCTAAAACAATAGCAGACATAATGGGGATTTCCCGTGAACATGTTTGTGTCATTATCCATGAACATTTAACATGAGGAAGCGATCTGCAAAGTCTGTCCCCAAATGTTTGACAACAGATCAGAGAAGCATGTGAGTCAAAACATCCTGGTCCATTTCTCAGCGTTTCCGAACTGATAAAAACTTCCTGGATCAACTGGTCACTATCGATGAGACCTGGATTTATTTGTATGCCCTGAAAACATGGAGCAGTCAAAAGAGTGGAGGTACAGTGGTTCTCCTCATCTAAAGAAGTTCAGGGTGGAAAAATCAGCCACTAAGGTGAATTCTTCTGTGTTCTCTAATAAGGAGGGCATGCTACTAGTGAACTACCTTCAAAAGGGTTTCACCATCAATGCAAGGTGTTACATTAATTTTTTGGACCACTTGAAGACAGCTCTGAAGGCCAAAAGGCACGGCAAGCTGTCCAAAGGAATCTTGTTCCTGCAAGAAAACGACTCCGCTCACACTGCACAAACAACCATAGCAAAATTGGCAGAGCTGGGCTTCCAGCTGGTTGACCACCCACCTTATTCACCAGATCAAGCTCTCTCCAACTATCATCAGTTTTCAAACCTGAAGAAACACCTCAAGGGAACCAAATTTCACACCATTTCTGATGCCATGGCTGCTACGGATGCCTGGTTTGAGGCACAACCGAAATCTTTATTTTTCTTAGGCTTACAGAACTTCGAATACTGATGTAAGAAGTGTGTTGACATCAGTGGAGAGTATGTGGAATAAATGTAAAGTTTCATTATCCTATCTCGTTTCTTTCTGGATAAAGCCAAAGACTTATCAGCAGCCCCTCGTATAAAATAAAGTATATTAGACAAGAAAATCAATACATTAGTCTCTTAACTTATTGCAAGATTGGGAGATCTGTTTTACAAAAAAGCTATTACCTTTAAGAGTGGATCACAATCGCCCATGTCTCTCTGGTAACTTAGGCTGAAAAAAGTGGAATTTGATTGACAGGCACAGACAAGCCAATGTTTGAAATCAAAGAGAGTAAGGCTGGGTTCACATCTGTAGTCTTACATTATCCTGGATCCGTTAGAGATCCGTTTCCAAAACAATTCTGCAAATACAACTTTTTTCCCGTTCTTAAATAACGGATGTCGACCAGATTCATTTTCAGCAATAGACTGACTTCAATCATTTTTCATAGCATGTTATTATATCTTTATTTATTTATTTTACTCATTTATAGCAGCCCTCAATTGTCTGCTTTACCGGTGTTGGTTATCTAAAATAGACGGGTTGATTTTTTTTTTTATTTATTTCCTATCCACATTTGTTTTGCAGGGCAATTGCTCCTATTTTGCTTCCTTTTGCAGCCCCCTAGCCCTTACTACAACCATTTTATAGCCATTTTACAGCACACAAGTTCTGATTTCCATTGACTTATAAAAGGATTGCAGTCCGGGGTCAAGTTCAAGTCCCGCACCTAACTTTTATCTAAAGTCCAGTTGAACCGGACGGACCCAAACTTCCATGGGTTCACTCATTTCTATTCCTAGGCTCTAGTATCCAGTATTAACTTCAGTAGCAAATTTATTGTGCTCATAGTTCACAAGTTGACTCTTTAATGTTATCATTTTATTTCAGATTTTAACACTTGTAGCCCATTCACCTTCATAAACAGATGTGGCTAGTCAAGCTGGAGAATGTTTTGACACCTCTGAATTAAATACATTCTCATGTACCCACTATCAACACATTCTATGATATTGTCACTACCGATAATTTCATTTATTAGCCCACTCATTTCATTGTCTCCTTCTGCACAGATAGACCCCAGGTGCTATGTATGCACAGTGATGGGACTTCATGATCTTCCTACTTCAGATCAGGTATTATATGGTCCTGCCAATGTATTGAGTCATACACGGAAATGAGTAAACCTTTGGAAATTCAAATTCACCAAATGATACCCCAAAATTTAATTTCAAGTGAATTAACTTGAAGCAAATAACAAAAAATTGCACAGAAAAAACATGTTTATAACTCTGAGGATTCATAGGACTGTATCCAATAAATTTCCAGCTCTTTAATGAAACCACATCCTTGCTAATATATATTTCTAAGAGAAAATGGATGATAACTAGTCCTCCCTGCTGTCACACACTATTTGTAAGGTTTATTCAGTATTTTTTGTTTTTCTATGCCGGTCTCTCTTTTTATGATAGCCCCTCCTGAATGGCTTGAAAACATAATAGAGAAACCCACCCAGCTTCACTGAAAGTCATGTGAGCTTTCTTTGGTTGATGCAATCTCCCACTTTCAGCAAAATGAAGGCTGCCATTTTTGCAGCTACACATTGATTGCATCACAACTAGTGATGAGCGAGTATGCTTGTTACTACTCGGTACTCGCACGAGTATCACTGTACTCGGGCTACTCGGCGGGGACCGAGTAATCTCGCGATACTCGTGCTGTACTCGTGGTCTTCATGTTGGCGCTCTTTTTACAGCCATCCCTTATGCAGGGATTGGCTGGCAGACCACTGCAATGCCACAGCCCTGTTGTGGAATTGCAGTGATTGGCCGGCCCGCACAGCGTGACCGTGCCTTTAGCCCGACACTTCCCCGCTCGGCTACGGCCCCTCCCGCACTCCACTCCGCGTGTATATATATATGCACGCTTACACACACACGCACGTTTTTTTTTTTAATTTACAGTTTTATGGTTTCTACATGCTGCCGGTGGTCATTTCACAAAAATACTCGGGTCTCCCATAGGATAACATTGGGCTCGGTGCTCGGGCCGAGTACACGAGTATTTTGAGATGCTCGGCCCGAGCCTCTAGCTCCCGAGCATTTTAGTACTCGCTCATCACTAATCACAACTTATTCAAGTACACTGAGTTCATTGAATTCCTAAACTTATAAAGCTGAGTGTGTGTGTGTGTGTGTGTGTGTGTGTGTGTGTGTGTGTGTGTGTGTGTGTGTATGTATGTCTGCTAAAGGAATCTGCACTGTCGTATTTACAATCACAAAATTTTGCACAGACGCCTCATTTGACTCGGGAAACGTCATAGACTATGTTTTGATGGGAAAATGTAACCCCGCACTTTACAGTTACTCATCAAAAAAACTTCTTACATTAAAGCGAATGCAGCTGGGAGCTATCTGTCATTAATAGGAGCTGTGATTGCTTGCTATAGGAACAAAGGAAATTGTTAGTATAAGAAGCTTATGTGTGAGGTAATATGATATCGTTAGGACAGAGACACACACAGAGACAGACACAGACAGACAGGCACAGACAGAGACAGATAGAGAGACATACAGACAGAGAAAGAGGCAGACAGGGAAAGAGATAGACAGGGAATGAGACAGACAGGGAATGAGACAGATGAAGAGACAGACAAAAACAGAGAAAGACAGGGAAAGAGACAGACAAAGAGACAGGGAAAGAGACAGACAGACAGAAAGAGACAGAGAAAGAAAGAGACAGACAGAGAAAGAGACAGACAAAAAGAAGAAGGCAGACAGGGAAAGAGACAGACAGGGAAAGAGACAGACAGGGAATGAGACAGATGAAGAGACAGACAAAGACAGAGAAAGACAGGGAAAGAGACAGACAAAGAGACAGGGAAAGAGACAGACAGACAGAAAGAGACAGAGAAAGAAAGAGACAGACAGAGAAAGAGACAGACAAAAAGAAGAAGGCAGACAGGGAAAGAGACAAACAGACAAATAAACAGACAGGGAAAGAGACAGACAGGAAAAGAGACAGGGAAATATACAGACAGATAGGGAAAGAGACAGACAGGGAAAGAGACAGACAGACAGACAAAGAGACAAACAGATGCAGACAGGAATAGAGACCGACAGAGGCAGACAAACAAACAAAGACAGACAGACAGACAGAGACAGACGGAGACAGACACAGAAACAGACTGAAAGGGAAAGAGACAGACAAGGAATGACACAGACAAGGAAACATACAGAGACAGACAAACAAATAGAGCCCACACGCGGTGGTCCTTCCACACAGAGCCTTTGGCCTGCTCATAGAAAACACATATACAGTCAGCACAGGAAAGCAATTACTCCACTTAAGGGGAACATACCTTTGAACCTTGCAGACCTCTGCCACAGCTGATGTAGCCTCACTTACATTACACAGCCACCACTGAACAAGCAAACACGCACCATCTGATGATCCTATAGGATCACAGATGTATTGACTTGAGGCTAACAAAGCACTACACCTGTGAGATCCACACTCTGTGGTAAGTTTCCCCAGTACTCCTGTGGTGCCATCTAAGACCTACCTATCTACTCCTGTATTCATGTACCATTTTGGACATTAAAATCTGTTTCTCCTAACGTGACTTGGTGCTTACTTAGTTTTCATCCTACCATAGTTCTTGAAGAAAACCCTCAACAGGTTGAAACGTTGGACAAAAATACTTATTTCAAATAAAAAAAAATTTTGAGCACCATATTGGACTCTTTTTCATGATATCCCTTAGTGTGCCAGAGTATATTTTCTATATAAAAAATAGAGCTAGACAGACAGAGACAGACATACACAGACAGACAAATAGACAGACAGAGAGAGACAGACACACACACACACACACACACACACTCACAGAGACAGATAGAGAGAGACACAGTCAGAGACACACAGAGAGAAAGAAAGACAGCCAGAGAGGGAGACAGAAAGAGAGACAGAGAGAAGGAGAGACAGACAGAAACTGGGAAAGAGGGAGAGGGGGAGAGAGACAGTCACTATTCCGGGCAATTTTAAGGAATAACGTTTGGAACTCCATTCTATGTCTGAACTGGGTGCAAAAAACCTAAAAAACATCACTATGGGGAGATAAGGTATGCACACCAGTGACTATGGAAGGGGAATACATGCAATAGCAGAAACTGCCGTGTGAATACTGACATGAAAAATTCAATAGCTATGTGTAAGAATGAAATGTGAAAAATGGAACCTGCATTACTGCCATGAATATATGAATAAAGAGAAATTTAGCTACTGAATTGATCAATGCAATAGAGCCTACACTACGCTAGGGTCCCCAACGTAGAGAAATACTTTGGCGTAGTGTTGGGGCTCTATTGCATTGATCAATTCAGTAGCTAAATTTCTCTTTATTCATATATTCATGGCAGTAATGCAGGTTCCATTTTTCACATTTCATTCTTACACATAGCTATTGAATTTTTCATGTCAGTATTCACACGGCAGTTTCTGCTATTGCATGTATTCCCCTTCCATAGTCACTGGTGTGCATACCTTATCTCCCCATAGTGATGTTTTTTAGGTTTTTTTGCACCCAGTTCAGACATAGAATGGAGTTCCAAACGTTATTCCTTAATGTTAGTAGTTTTTCGTTTGTGAACCCTCCCCACACACCTATTGCCAATCCACATCGTATATATAGCCTGGGTCTCAGCTTCCCATACACGGTAAGTTTTTTAACTGCATGAGAGGACACACAAGCTAGGGACCTCAACGTAGAGAAATACTTTGGCGTAGTGTTGGGGCTCTATTGCATTGATCAATTCAGTAGCTAATTTTCTCTTTATTCATATATTCATGGCAGTAATGCAGGTTCCATTTTTCACATTTCATTCTTACACATAGCTATTGAATTTTTCATGTCAGTATTCACACGGCAGTTTCTGCTATTGCATGTATTCCCCTTCCATAGTCACTGGTGTGCATACCTTATCTCCCCATAGTGATGTTTTTTAGGTTTTTTGCACCCAGTTCAGATATAGAATGGAGTTCCAAACGTTATTCCTTAATGTTAGTAGTTTTTCGTTTGTGAACCCTCCCCACACACCTATTGCCAATCCACATCGTATATATAGCCTGGGTCTCAGCTTCCCATACACGGTAAGTTTTTTAACTGCATGAGAGGACACACAAGCTAGGGACCCCAACGTAGAGAAATACTTTGGCGTAGTGTTGGGGCTCTATTGCATTGATCAATTCAGTAGCTAAATTTCTCTTGATTCATATATTCATGGCAGTAATGCAGGTTCCATTTTTCACATTTCATTCTTACACATAGCTATTGAATTTTTCATGTCAGTATTCACACGGCAGTTTCTGCTATTGCATGTATTCCCCTTCCATAGTCACTGGTGTGCATACCTTATCTCCCCATACTATTCCGGGCAACGCTGGGTACTACAGCTAGTTGAATATAAATAGGGTTTAATAAATTTATAGACTAGTTTTTTGATAGATAAGCACTGAATACTTTTGATCACATTTCTTACCTTCATTACCTGTACTGTACTGTATTTTTTTCCCATTTACATTTATCCAGTATCTCCTTTCAATTTGCTTATTTATTGATCTTATGCCCTTCCAATATCATTGCAGAAATGAACTATTCAATGTGTTGTAATGATATTATTCATGGCCCTAGTGACAAAAACGAGGCAGTTGCACTCTGTAGTGCTAAGATAAGTGAAACAATGAATATGGGAATATAGACATGCATTACTGCTATGAAAAACATGTAAAAATTGAGATACTTGGCACATAAAATTGATCATATTTTATGTGAGCCCAACATCCAATGGCAAGGTAGGTAACCTAATTTTTGTTGGGTCCCTATTAGAGATGAGCGAACCGGTCGCGGTTCGGCTCGAGTTCGGTTCACCGAACGGAGGTCTCGTTCGAGTTCGGCGAACCGGTTCAGCGAACCACTCGAACCCCATAGGAAACAATGGCAGGCAATCACAAACACATAAAAAAACCTAGAAAACACCCTCGAAGGTGTCCAAAAGGTGACAAACAGCTCACAACACAACACAAACACATGGGAAAGTGACAAGGACGTATACTCATGCGAAAACAAAAGAGCTGGACAAGGAAAAAGAGGAGGAGACACAGATATAGGCATGGCATGACCTTATGAAATCATGTAAAACACCGCAAGGTTACTCCAAGCAGAGTCTCCCTTTTTTCCAAAAATTGGGCCCCACACACACCCACCCCTTCAGAGGCAGCACTTGTGCCCCAGTCGTACACTTCACAGCTAGATTTGCATCAAGCACATTCAAAAATACGCCATACTTAACCGTCCCCAGGATGACCCCGGGGTAGGTAGCAAAGTCTTTGCTGAACCATGACTTGTTCATCTTGGCTCCTTTTAAAAAACACAGCAAGCAAGGGTTACTCCAAGTGGAGTCTCCTTTTTTTCCAAAAATTGGGCCACACACACACCCACCCCTTCAGTGGCAGCACTTGTGCCCCAGTTGTACACTTCACAGCTAGATTTGCATCAAGCACATTCAAAAATACGCCATCCTTAACCGTCCCCAGGATGACACCGGGGTAGGTAGCTAAGTCTTTCCTGATCCCAACTCTGTTCATCTTGGATAATTTTTAAAAACAATGTAAGCAAGGTTTACTCCAAGCGGAGTCTCCCTTTTTTCCAAAAATTGGGCCCCACACACACCCACCCCTTCAGTGGCAGCACTTGTGCCCCAGTCGTACACTTCACAGCTAGATTTGCATCAAGCACATTCAAAAATACGCCATACTTAACCATCCCCAGGATGACCCCGGGGTAGGTAGCAAAGTCTTTGCTGAACCATGACTTGTTCATCTTGGCTCCTTTTAAAAAACACAGCAAGCAAGGGTTACTCCAAGTGGAGTCTCCTTTTTTTCAAAAAATTGGGCCACACACACACCCACCCCTTCAGTGGCAGCACTTGTGCCCCAGTTGTACACTTCACAGCTAGATTTGCATCAAGCACATTCAAAATCCACAAGCATTTACTCTCCCCAGGATGACACAGGGGTAGTAATTTCCTTGTGGATCCATGACTTGTTCATTTTGATGAACGTTAGTCTGTCCACATTGTCACTGGACAGACGTGTGCACTTATCTGTCAGCACACACCCAGCAGCACTGAAGACACGTTCAGAGACAACGCTGGCAGCTGGACACGACAAAATCTCCAAGGCGTAAGTGGAGAGCTCTGGCCATTTTTCAAGATTTGAAACCCAAAATGAGCAAGGCTCCATTTGCAAAGTCATGGCATCGATAATCATTTGGAGATACTCCTGGGAGATTCACTCCCTGCACCACAGTTGTTTGGTGTAAAAGCCGAGCTAAGATCGAGTAACAGCTTCTGCTGATACTCCTGCATACGTGCGTCCCTTTCTATGGCTGGAATTATGTCACAAAATTTGGACTTGTACCGGGGATCTAATAGTGTGGCAATCCAGTAGTCATCATCACTTCTAATTTTGACAATACGAGGGTCATGTTGGAGGTAGTGCAGCAAGAAGGTGCTCATGTGTCTTGCGCAGCCATGCGGACCAAGTCCACGCTATGTTTGTGGCATAGAGGTGCTAACCGTTATTTCTTCCTCTAACATCTCCCCCCAACCTCTTTCAACAGAAATTTGACCAAGGTCTCCTTCATCCGCTGAGTTTTCCATGTCCATGGACAGTTCGTCTTCCATTTCTTCATGTTTTCCAGCACCTTCCTCAACATTTCACCTGATACTATGCACCCTTGTTGATCCCTGTCCCCCATGGTCCCATGCCTGCCGCGTTGGTGATGATGAACGTCTAGACCTTGGTGATGTTGATGTGTCTTGTGCATATGAATCCTCCTGTAGTTCCTCCCATTCCTGTTGTCCCACCCCCTGACTCCGAATAGTGTTCAGCGTGTGCTCCAGCATATAAATGACTGGAGTTGTCATCCTGATAATGGCATTGTCAGCGCTAAACATATTCATCGCCATGTCGAAACTGTGGAGAAGGGTGCATAGGTCCTTGATCTGAGACCACTCCATCAGGGTGATCTGTCCCACCTCTGCATGTCGTTGGCCCAGGCTGTACGTCATGACGTATTGCACCAGGGCTCGGCGGTGCTGCCACAGTCGCTGTAACATGTGGAGAGTCGAATTCCAGCGTGTCGGCACATCGCATTTTAGGCGATGAACCGGCAGGCTGAAAGACTTCTGGAGCAATGCAAGTCACTCAGCTGCGGCGGTTGAACGGCGGAAGTGAGCAGACAGTTTTCGTGCCCTGTTCAGAAGGCCATCTAGGCCGGGATAGTGTGTTTAAAAATTGCTGGACAACAAGGTTCAACACGTGAGAGATACAAGGCACGTGTGTCACCTTGCCCAGGTGAAGAGCTGCAGCCAGGTTTGCAGCATTGTTGCACACGGCCTTACCAGGCTGCAGGTTGAGTGGAGACAACCATTTATTAAACTCATTCTCCAGAGCTGCCCACAACTCAGCCGCTGTGTGACTCTTATTTCCAAGGCATTTCAAGCTAAAGACCGCCTGATGCTGTTGCGCTCTGCTGCCAGCATAGTAATGAGGGGTGCGTGATTCCTTCTGCGCAGTTATAACGCTGGTGGCCTGACCAGGCAGGCTTGGGGCGGAGTTGGAGGACCCAGACGAAGTGGAGGAGGCAAAAGCAGTGGCGGAACTTGGACAGACAGAGGATTGACACACAAGTCGTGGGGACGGCAAGACTTGTGCAGCAGACCCTTCACCATCATTCACCATAGTTACCCAGTGCCCAGTCAGCGACATGTAATGTCCCTGTCCATGCTTACTGGTCCAAGTATCAGTGGTGAAATGCACCCGTTCACACACAGAGTTTCTCAAGGAAGCGGTGATGTATTGTGCGACATGCTGGTGTAGCGCAGGCACACCTTTCTTAGAGAAGTAGTGGCGACTGGGCATCTGGTACTGGGGCACAGTGACAGACATAAGGTCTCTAAAATCCTGTGTGTCCACCAGGTGGAAAGGCAGCATTTCAGTAGCCAAGAGATTACAGAGGGATAAAGTCAACCTCTTAGCTTTTTCATGGGTCGCAGGAAATGGCCTTTTATTTGTCCACATCTGAGGGACAGAGATCTGGCTGTTGTGTATAGACTTTGTTGAGTAGGGTGTCCCTGGAAAAATGCAGGTTTGTGAGGAAAGTGCAGGCGTAGACATGATGTTGCCTTCATCCAACGTTGGTGCTACCGATGTCTGAGAGAGCTGTACACACGCACTTGTTTCCCCTTCCAAACCAACTGATGACCTACCAAGCAAACTGCCTGTTGCGGTTACAGTGGTGGAAGTTGTGCGTGGAAAACCAGGTGTGACAGCTGTCCCCACAGTCCTAGAAGATGACGAGCGCGCGGATGCACTGGAAGGGGCAGGTGGTGGATGGTTCGCTCCGCTAGGCCGCATTGCAGCACGGTGAGCTTCCCACAGGGACATATGATATTTATTCATGTGACGATTCATGGAAGAAGTTGTCAAACTGCTGAGGTTTTGACCTCTACTAACAGAATCACAACAAGTTTTACAGATCACATAACTTGGGCGATCTTTTGCTATGTCAAAAAAGGACCAGGCTAGACAAGGCTTAGAGGGCATGCGACCTGCTGATCCACCCCGACTAGTGCTCAGAGGCACAGTGGTGGCTGAGGATACAATTGTAGACGTGCTACCAGTACTCCGACTCTGTCCAGGAAGGCGCAAGGTAACTTCGTTGTCAGTTGCATCCTCCTCCACCGCCTCTGTTGACCTCCTCGAGTGCCTGACTGTGGGTTGACAGGAGGTGGGATCTAGAACTTCCTCATCAATTGTTGTGTTTGCACTCCCCTCACCCTCAGACCGAGCCTCTTCTTGCCCTGATTGAATATTTAAGTTGTCATCCCAATCTGGTATCTGCGTTTTATCATCATCAGTATGTTCCTCATTGTCTATTACAACATGTGTTTCAGTTTGTGAATAAGGGTCAAAATTATGCTCAGAAACTTGTTCATTACGGCCTGAATCTGAGTCACAAAGGTTCTGGGCATCACTGCAGACTATTTCCTGGTCTGTACTCACTGTAGCTTTGGAGCAGACCTCTGATTCCCAGGCTATAGTGTGACTGAACAGCTCTGCAGACTCAGCCATCTCAGTTCCACCATACTGTGCAGGGTGGATGGAGACTTCAAAGCTAGGAGAAAGCAAGTGTGATTGGGATGACAACTCAGAGGACTGGTGTTTTTTGGATGCGGTAGTTGAGGTGGCAGAGAGGTCACTTGTTGGACCACTTGAGATCCATTCAAGCATTTTCTTTTTTTGGGCATCATCTACCTTTGTTCCAGTTGTTCGTGTCCATAAAAAAGGGAGAAAATCGGATTGTCCATGATAAGTAGTAGACATCTTACTTTTGCTGGAAGATGGTCTATCTTCAGCAGATGTTAATGGAGCTTTGCCACCTTCCCCACGGACAAACCCTTTTTTTTCCTTTTCCAACACGCCTCTTCCCCTTTCCACCAGCATCTGTCATTTTGCCACTCATTTTGATTGCGACAAGATTGTGCACTTAAAATGTGGTAGTAAAAATTGAGAGGTGGTGTAGATTGCAGCGGTGTTCTATCTTTATTAACAGCAAAATAAATAACAATAACTATCCCTGACAATGCAACTACGGAAAAACCAAAACAGAAAAAAATACTCCTAAAATCAATATTTATTAAGGTAAAATATTAAAAATGCTCAAAAATACAGAGCATAATAACTCTTATATTATCGAAAGTAGTTTACTGGTCACGTGAAGTGAGTGGGAGGACAAGAAGAGTACAAAACCAGCTAGTGAGGGAAGGGGCACTAGTTATCTCAGCGTTTATAGGTGAGCCCTAGGTAGCATGGCTCCAGATCTTTTAATTGAAAATATGAGTAGCCTATTGTCCTTAGGGATATATCGGGGATGGTCTCTCCCTCCCTTATAGCTACCTACCAGCGGAGGTGCACCTTAAAGTATTGGGTACCCCCCGCTCCTCGTCGGCTGTCCCTAAGCTGTCCCTTTGACCCGCAAGTCGCAAGAAGACCCACCACCAAGAGTGGAAGTGCAAAATAGTCAGTAGGTCATTATCAGAAATGGTTACCTAGAAAGATTGGTAACCGTAATACAGCTTATCCTTAGATAAGGAAAGAAAAAGCAAGATGAACTACTATGTAGTATATTTTTGCATCAAATTTGGGAATCCATACACAGTTCTTTCGTATGCTCCTCATGCAATAATAGCCAATTATCACTGTACATATATATATTCATGCACAGTTAAGTAAGAGGATATTAAGATACCAATATACCGATGATGTATAATAATATCAACATATAATCCCAGCAGGGAACTTATCTGCTGAGGTCACTGGTAACAATCCAACATCCCTGGGATGTTACCATCTTGCTTTTTCTTTCCTTATCTAAGGATAAGCTGTATTACGGTTACCAATCTTTCTAGGTAACCATTTCTGATAATGACCTACTGACTATTTTGCACTTCCACTCTTGGTGGTGGGTCTTCTTGCGACTTGCAGGTCAAAGGTACAGCTTAGGGACAGCCGACGAGGAGCGGGGGGTACCCAATACTTTAAGGTGCACCTCCGCTGGTAGGTAGCTATAAGGGAGGGAGAGACCATCCCCGATATATCCCTAAGGACAATTGGCTACTCATATTTTCAATTAAAAGATCTGGAGCCATGCTACCTAGGGCTCACCTATAAACGCTGAGATAACTAGTGCCCCTTCCCTCACTAGCTGGTTTTGTACCCTTCTTGTCCTCCCACTCACTTCACGTGACCAGTAAACTACTTTCGATAATATAAGAGTTATTATGCTCTGTATTTTTGAGCATTTTTAATATTTTACCTTAATAAATATTGATTTTAGGAGTATTTTTTTCTGTTTTGGTTTTTCTGCACGAACACTCCTAGTCTTATTGTGTTTGGTTGGAAATCAATGCAACTACGGCCCTTAAACTGGCAGCATAGTTTGCTAGTATAATTGCTTAGTAACAATGAGTTTGAGTGTGCAATGCAGAGGTGCTGCAAATATATTTGCACTAGTGGGACACTAATGGAAGTCCAACAGCCACTTTGAGGATGCCACTAAGTTTACTTAGTGTTTGCTAGTATAATGGCTTAGTAACAATGAGTTTGAGTGTGCAATGCAGAGGTGCTGCAAATAGATTTGCACTAGTGGGACACTAATGCATGTCCAACAGCCACTTTGAGGATGCCACTAAGTTTACTTAGTGTTTGCTAGTATAATGGCTTAGTAACAATGAGTTTGAGTGTGCAATGCAGAGGTGATGCAAATAGATTTGCACTAGTGGGACACTAATGGAAGTCCAACAGCCACTTTTAGGATGCCACTAAGTTTACTCAGTGTTTGCTAGTATAATGGCTTAGTAACAATGAGTTTGAGTGTGCAATGTAGAGGTGCTGCAAATAGATTTGCACTAGTGGGACACTAATGGAAGTCCAATAGCCACTTTTAGGATGCCACTAAGTTTACTCAGTGTTTGCTAGTATAATGGCTTAGTAACAATGAGTTTGAGTGTGCAATGCAGAAATAATGCAAAAAATGCAGCGAGGAATTCCCTGACCTTAGCTACACAGACGCTGTTATCTGTAGCTGTTAAAATCTGTTTCTATGGATTTGACTGTCACCTATGGCTCTGAGCCTGCTGTTATTAGCCCTTACAAGGGCTAATGGAAACGTCTATCCCTATTCTTTATTGCGCTGTGTGTAGAGTGTACACAGCAGTATCGGAGACAGGAGCTATGCCAGCCATGACTGACACCCAGACTCAGAAGAGATAATGGCGTCCGGATGGGCAGATACCCGTTTTTATAAGGCAGGGACATGTGACATGGACATCCTATCACACATGCCGTTGCTTCTCTGGCTAAAAGTCCACTTAGCTGTGTATGTGTCTGGGATTGGCTGACATGCTGGCCCGCCCCACTACACGCGCGCGCTTAGGGAAGGAAGACTAGGGGAAAAAAAAAAATGGCGATCGCCATTATCTCAGCAGCAGTGATCTGAATGCGCTGTCCCTGCACACTATACGCTGAAATTTCATAATAGTGTGAGTCACAGAGTGACTTACACTATTACAGTGGAAAGCCAGCTGGTAATTAGCTTGGCTTTTTGCTGCTAGAACCGTTCTCGAACGTAACTAGAACTATCGAGCTTTAGCAAAAAGCTCGAGTTCTAGTTCGATCTAGAACAGCCCCCAAAATCACTCGAACCGCGAACTGGAGAAACACGAACCACGTACCGCGCTCAACTCTAGTCCCTATCAAACTAATGCCTTTGTTTGTGTTAAAAAAAACCTACAATTTATGGGCAGACAGGAACCTGTAAATGGAGAATTACAATTGCCTGAGGCTGAAAAGCAGGAGTGCTCAATCAGAAGATATGAGTCTGTAATCTAAGAAAAAGACTGATGGCACAGCCTATCTTTGTAGTGTGAACAAGGGCAAACTGAATATGAACCAGTAACAAAAATTTGGCAGTTGCACTCTGTAGTGCTAAGATATGTGAAACAATGAATATAGGAATATAGATATGCATTACTGCTATGAAAAACATGTATAAATTGTGATACTTAGCACACAAAGTTGGCCAGATTTTATGTGAGCCCAACAGCCAGCGGCAAGGCGACCTCATTTTTGTTGGGTCCCTATCAAACTAATGCCTATGTTTGGGTTTAAAAAACCTACAATTTATGGGCCTGTTTCTTTACATCTGTGGTCAGTTTTACATTTTTACATTACATTTTACATACACTGCTCAACACTGAAATTGTAACACAAAAAATAAATTTTGACAAATTATGAAAATGTGTAATGTTGGCATCCGGCATAGCCAGTATCAGTTTGTACTGTCCATTTCTAGCTAGTGCAGTCTCAAAGATCAAAATTCAGAGAGTCTAACAGTGCGCCCAGGTCATCACTACGTCGTGAGGGTACCAAGCCTCATTTGCATGTGGATCAAGTTATTTTTACAAGCCCTATGCCGGTAACAGGTAAATTAGGTATGATTTTTACAGAGGTGAAGCCCCCTATATCACCGCATAATTAGTTTAAAAGAAATTTTGGGGGTGACAGATTCACTTTAGAAAAAAAGCCATAGAACTTGAACAAAATTTTTGATCCCAGTTTTAAAAACAAATCATGCTGTCTCACATTCCCCTGTCTAGCGATGACTATCTGCTCCTGCTCCTAGTGTCTATTGTTTACAGCACTGACATCATGTCAATAGTATTTCAGCCAGTAACTGAGCTCAATTTCTCTGCCGAATTCAAACCACTTAAACCCTGAGCACCTCAGAGCCATTGGTTGACATGATGTTAGCACAGCAGTCAATACCAGTCGCCAGGAGCTGCAGCATAGACTTAGTGCTGAACCTGGTGAGGGTAAATAAAGCACAGTTTTGTTTTTTTAACATAACGCAACTGGAAGACAGGAGATTTCCAAAACAGGAAAATCCCTTTAATAGGTGCCCAATGGACTTCACAGTACTTTAGATGTACTGATCATGTATGGGGAAATAAGTCGCTCAAAAAAAATAAAACTAACATGTGCCAAAGCCGCCATAAGCACCTTACTCTCTGAAAGCTTGGGAACTTATAGAATGGCCGAATTCAAGAAGGCAATGGGAGACCGAGCCTCTCCTTTAATGTTCCAGTGCTTCACCTCAAATCAAATTGTTTTTGACTTGATGGTGTATACATCATACTGGCTGTTATGGAGAATTTTTGTTGGGTTGTTTCAATCAGGCCAATACATCTTTGGGGATATCTGGGTCTAATATAGAGACTAGTCTGATTAAGGCTAATTCGTACTTCTTGAGTGTCAGAAGTAATGGTTTTGTGAGTTATTGTATTAAACATTTAAATTAAACTATGAACTGATTCAGAGATTCACTTTTACCTAATATTATTTCTGAGAGGTGTCTGGAGGAAAACCTGTAGCCAGGGCCGTCGCCAGCACCCGGCAAACCCGGTCAAATGCCGGGGCCCTGAGCTGCCGGGGGGGCCCACTCGCGGTGGCAGGAATGGCGCACGGCTACTCAGGGGGGCCCGGTGGCTGTGCTGTCACTGCCCCCCGCTGAGGATCGCGCTTTCAATTGCATCGGCATCGCAGGTGCCGATTCAATTGAGAGCAATGATGAGAGAGTGAGCGGCGCGCTGCCTCTCTTATCATTCTCCCCGCTGTGACTGTCGGCGTTCTGACAGCTCTGCAGCAGAGCGCGGTGACGTCATCACTGCGCGCCTGCTGAGAGGTCAGAGCGAGTGACAGCAATGGACGACGCGCTGAGGAGACCTGATCAGCGGGGGAACGAGGAGAAGTGAGCCGCCCCTCTACTGATACTGGGCTCCCCGGACTCACAGGCCGGCCACTACACAGCGGCACTAGTACACATAGGGGCCCGGCAGCCGCTCTGCAGAGCCGGCTGCCAGGCCCCTATGTGTAGTGCCGCTGTGTAGTGGCCGACAATGCGACCGTCAGGGGGCCGGCCTGTGAGTCAGGGGAGCCCAGTGTCAGTAGAGGGGCCCCTGACCTGGAGAGGCCCACCAGCCGTTTCTGAGCTGCAGCAGAGCAGGAGTGCTCCTGACCTGCACAGAAGACGGAATAAGCCATCCTGCAGGACCTGCGATGATGTCACGCCATGTGACTGTGTGGGAGGAGACAGGATGCCGGGCAGAAAGCAAGATACTGAATCCTGAAGGAGATTTGGACACATGATGACTGGTAATAAGAAAAGAGGGGACATGAGGGGAAAGGGGGCTGCAGGGTGAGTGGGATATGAGGGCTGCAGACTGTGACAGAAGGATGTGAAGGGGTGCAGAGTGTTTGAGAGGGGTAAGTTGGGGTACAGGCAGGGTGAGATATGTGGGCAGGGTGTGTGAGATATGGGGGTGTAGTGTGTGTGATCTGGGGGGTGCAGGCTGTATGGGGAGCAGGGAGTGTGATATATGGGGGTGTAGTGTGTGATATGGGAGTGCAGGCTGTATGGGGAGCAGGGTGTCTCAGATATGGGGGCAGGGGAGTAACTACCACGGTCGCAGGGGTCGGAAGGAGCAGAGAGGTACTTGTTTTTTTTATTTTGCTGGCTGCATGACACATGGAGGCCTGGGGGTGCTGGCTGCATGATACATGGAGGTCTATGGGACTACATAATAAACATGAAGGACACCTTATACATGGACTAGGGGTGCATTATACATGGAGGAGTATGGGGCTGCATAATACAAAATGAAGGACACCTTATACATGGAATATAGGGGTGCATTATAGATGGAGGAGTATGGGGCTCCTGTATGCATAATACAATATGATGATTTATGGCGCTACATTATAATACATATAGGACTATGGGGGCTACATTATAATATATGGAGGAATATGGAGGCTACCTTATACATGGACTATGGGGGTGCGTTATAAAACTGGAGGCCTATGTGGTGCAGTATAATATATGGAGGACTATGTGGTGCAGTATAATATATGGAGAACTATGGGGTGAATTATAATACATGGAGAACTTTGGGGAAATGCATGGTAATACATGGAGAACTATGGGGTGCATTCTAATATATCAAGGGTTATGTGGAACCCTTTATATTATACGGAAGGCTATGTGGGGGCCATTATAGTATTTGGAGATCTATATACAAGGGGGACAAAGATACAAGTATGGGATGGAAATGTTTTGTCCTGAGGGAAAAAGGCTCTTTCCCTCAGCACCCAGCTTTCCCATGCTCTGCTGTACATCTCTCAGCACCCAGCTTTCCCATGCTCTGATATGGGAAAGCTGGGTGCTGAGGGAAAAATGTATAGCAGAGCATGGGGAAGCTGAGTGCTGAGGGAAAGATGGATATCAGAACATGGGAAAGCAGGGTACTGATAGAGGGATTTCAGATCATGGGAAACCTGGGTGCTGAGGGTAAGAGCCAAGTGTCAGCGTCATTATCCTGTACCCCAAGTGTCAGTGTCATTATTCCGTACCCTAAGTCTCGATGTACGTGGAGGGGGGCCCCGGTCCAAATTTTGCACCAGGGTCCATCAAACTCTAGTTACGCCACTGAGTATTAATCACTGTATTCTACATGAGGGTGCCTACTGCTATCTGGCTCTGCACTGTGCTGTATACAGGCTGTGCTATGTTATATAGCACAGCCTGTATATAGCACAGTGCAGAGCCAGATAGCAATAGGCACGCTCATGTAGCATACAGCTTGTATATAGCCTATTTACAAGCTGTATGCTACATAAGGGTGCCTATTGCTATCTGGCTCTGCACTGTGCTATATACAGGCTGTGCTATATACAAGCTGTATGCTAAATGAGGGTGCCTAATGCTATCTGGCTCTGCACTGTGCTATATAGGTACTGTGTACTATATGAGTTTGCCTAATGCTATCTGGCTCTGCACTGTGGTATATAGGGGCTGTATACTACATGAGGGTGCCTAATGCTATCTGACTCTGCAATGTACTATCTACAGTTAGGTCCAGAAATATTTGGACAGTGACACAATTTTCGCGAGTTGGGCTCTGCATGCCACCACATTGGATTTGAAATGAAACCTCTACAACAGAATTCAAGTGCAGATGCTAACGTTTAATTTGAAGGTTTGAACAAAAATATCTAATAGAAATTGTAGGAATTGTACACATTTCTTTACAAACACTCCACATTTTAGGAGGTCAAAAGTAATTGGACAAATAAACCAAACCCAAACAAAATATTTTTATTTTCAATATTTTGTTGCGAATCCTTTGGAGGCAATCACTGCCTTAAGTCTGGAACCCATGGACATCACCAAACGCTGGGTTTCCTACTTCTTAATGCTTTGCCAGGCCTTTACAGCCGCAGCCTTCAGGTCTTGCTTGTTTGTGGGTCTTTCCGTCTTAAGTCTGGATTTGAGCAAGTGAAATGCATGCTCAATTGGGTTAAGATCTGGTGATTGACTTGGCCATTGCAGAATGTTCCACTTTTTTGCACTCATGAACTCCTGGGTAGCTTTGGCTGTATGCTTGCGGTCATTGTCCATCTGTACTATGAAGCGCCGTCCGATCAACTTTGCGGCATTTGGCTGAATCTGGGCTGAAAGTATATCCCGGTACACTTCAGAATTCATCCGGCTACTCTTGTCTGCTGTTATGTCATCAATAAACACAAGTGACCCAGTGCCATTGAAAGCCATGCATGCCCATGCCATCACGTTGCCTCCACCATGTTTTACAGAGGATGTGGTGTGCCTTGGATCATGTGCAGTTCCCTTTCTTTACCAAACTTTTTTCTTCCCATCATTCTGGTACAGGTTGATCTTTGTCTCATCTGTCCATAGAATACTTTTCCAGAACTGAGCTGGCTTCATGAGGTGTTTTTCAGCAAATTTAACTCTGGCCTGTCTATTTTTGGAATTGATGAATGGTTTGCATCTAGATGTGAACCCTTTATATTTACTTTCATGGAGTCTTCTCTTTACTGTTGACTTAGAGACAGATACACCTACTTCACTGAGAGTGTTCTGGACTTCAGTTGATGTTGTGAACGGGTTCTTCTTCACCAAAGAAAGTATGCGGCGATCATCCACCACTGTTGTCATCCGTGGACGCCCAGGCCTTTTTGAGTTCCCAAGCTCACCAGTCAATTCCTTTTTTCTCAGAATGTACCCGACTGTTGATTTTGCTACTCCAAGCATGTCTGCTATCTCTCTGATGGATTTTTTCTTTTTTTTCAGCCTCAGGATGTTCTGCTTCACCTCAATTGAGAGTTCCTTAGACCTCATGTTGTCTGGTCACAGCAACAGCTTCCAAATGCAAAACCACACACCTGTAATCAACCCCAGACCTTTTAACTACTTCATTGATTACAGATTAACGAGGGAGACGCCTTCAGAGTTAATTGCAGCCCTTAGAGTCCCTTGTCCAATTACTTTTGGTCCCTTGAAAAAGAGGAGGCTATGCATTACAGAGCTATGATTCCTAAACCCTTTCTCCGATTTGGATGTGAAAACTCTCATATTGCAGCTGGGAGTGTGGACTTTCAGCCCATATTATATATATAATTGTATTTCTGAACATGTTTTTGTAAACAGCTAAAATAACAAAACTTGTGTCACTGTCCAAATATTTCTGGACCTAACTGTAGGGGCTCTGCACTACATGAGGGTGCTTAATGCTATCTGGCTCTGCACTGTGGTATTTAAGGGCTGTATACTACATGAGGGTGCCTAATGCTATATGTGTCTGCATTGTGCTATATGTGGGCGGTATACTACATGAGGGTGCCTAATGCTATATGTGTCTGCATTGTGCTATATGTGGGCTGTATACTACATGAAGGTGCCTAATGCTATCTAGGTCTGCATTGTGCTATATGGGGGCTGCTTAATGTTATATGGGGGCTGCATAATGCATATGGGGGCTACATAATACTATATGGAGGACAAATGGGGCTTCATAACACAATATGGGGGCTGCAAACTACTATACCCCCAGAGTTGTATGTCCCCTCCACCCAGGTGCTGTATACCCCCTCAGAGCTGTTTGTTCCCTCCACCCAGGTGCTGTATACCCCCTCAGAGCTGTATGTCCCCCCCCACCCCAGAGCTGTATACCCCCAGAGCTGCATGTCACCCCCCACCTCACAGCTGTTTGTCCCCCCCACCTCAGTCACTGCCCTCCTCTAGAGCTGTATGCCCCCGATTGCTGTATACCCCTTTCCTCAGTAATATATATTCCCCCAGTAATGTGTTTGTCCCCAGCCTCTCTTGTGATGTATATACAGCAGTGTTAGTGTGCTCTATGTGCGGCCATGTCTGTTAGACAAGCCGGGAGGTGAGTGAGGCTGTTGCCGGCTTCCCAATATTAGAAATATATATACAGGATAAATATATAAAAATAATGTGTGTGTGTGTGTGTGTGTATGTATGATGTGTATCTATTGACCAGCTGAGGGAGTATTCTCCGGTCGTGATGTCTGTGCTACCAAACCCCTTATACTATAAATAAACACACGGACTGCATGCGACTTGGTTCAAAATGGCCACAGCAGCCTTTTATTGCCTATTGTTCACAAACGAAGCACCTTAGGGACGCCGTCCAACGGGCGACCCAAAACAACACACAGATAACAATAGACAATGCCAATTACATGACCCTCCCGGGGGCAGGCCCAGTCTATAACTTCTACTCCCCTTGCCCCTGGCCGCAACACACCGACCCAGAGACGAGGTGCCAATCACCCACGGATTGACACCCCCACACTTTGGCAGAACCCCGTGCCTGCCACATCCCGGAACCGAGAGCCACCATACCGAGACAATGACTCCCGGTCCAGTTACCAGTCACTTCCAACCTCTGGACCAGACCTAACCCCCCCGCCGCTGTGACAAATAGCATCCCAACATCCCAAACCACGTCCCCAGATGACAACACAAAAAAGGGAGGGTGGGCGGGGATCTCTTGGCGTCCGGAAGAGGAAGAGGAGGTAACCCCCTCCTCTCCCAGACTAACCCTTTCCCTACTCCTCCTCTTCCTCCCAAGCTAAAACCACCCCTTAATGCCATATTAGGCCTGCCAAGCAAACTGTCCCTATTAACCCCATCACTCCCTAACTCCCCCTTGGTCATGTCGCCCCTCCTCCCCAAGGGGGGATCCATGGCTGTCTGAATGTCAGTGTATATGACTGTGTCTAGATTTATGTCTATTTATGTGTTTTTGTGAATTTCTCTTTAAATAAGTATGCGTACATATGCCTGTATGTGTATGTATCTGTGCATGTCTATGTGTGGATGGTGCCCACTGAGACTATTTCGCCCAGGGCTCACAAAAACCTGAAGCCGGCCCTGCCTGTAGCAATATAGAAGATACAGCACTTCCTGGGTGCAGTGGTTAGGTTAAAGACAGAGTGCTCCTAATTCAATGCATTCACCTGGACATGGCAAAAGCAGACATATATTGCTGCAGAGACACTCGCCTAGCAAAGGCAATTACTCCGACTTCACATAGGATACTTCCAGTAGGATCCAATCAGAAAACAACTGTAGAAAAAGAGGCGGTACGCGCAATGGCAGCCTGCTCTGTTCCTCAATGGATTTGATGCAAAGGTAAATTAGATTTGTTTTATTTGCATAAAAAAAAAAATATCAGAATTGTACAACGCGTTGCAGAGAATGCTTTCTTCAGGTACGTGTGCATCATTACGGTTCTAACAGGTGAGGAATAATGGCTCCCAATTAATCCCTCAGCACTTCCATGGGTGGGACTGCTGGGAAATATATATATATATATATATCTTTGTGTTGCACTGACAAACTGTAATGATGCACATATACCTGAAGAAAGAATTCATCAAAACGTGCTGTACAGCTCTAATGTTATTTTTTTATGCCAATAAAACCAAGGCTAATTTACCTTTGCATCGAATCCATTGTGGAGCAGAGCAGGGCTCCATTACAAGTCATACACCGTCTTTTTCTTCAGCTAATATTAATTCTACAATTTCTGTTCTTAGATGTAAGCATTTTCATTTATAAAGTGGTAATTCTTTTCTTCAAAGTTGTTATGACAGTTATTATTATAGCGCCATTTATTCCATGGCACTTTACATGTGAAAAGAGGCATACAGTATATAGACAAGTACAATAAATGTGAACAATACAAGGCACAGACAGGTACAGGAAGAGAGAGGACACCGTTCACGAGGACTCACACTCTATAGGGAAGGGGTGAGGATAGAGTGGGTCGAGCAATGGCATAGTGGACTGAGGGTTACTGCAGGTTGCAGGCTAATTACTCATGGGCAAAGGCAATTACAGCCATCTGGCTTTCCCCATGTAAAACTCTGTCATTCACTTCTATGAGTATGAACTTAAAAAAACAGAATTGTTTTGGCACAGTCCTTGTAGAGTGAGCACCTCACAGCAACAGCCATGCCTGGTAGTGTTTTGAGCCATTCTTTTAAGAGCTGTCTAGATCCAAGGAAAACTGTCAGGACTTTGTACAAACTAGAGTCTCTCTTTTACATGAGTCTAAAGGGTGCTTTACACACTGCGACATCGCTAACGATATATATCGTCGGGGTCACGGTGTTTGTGACGCACATCCGGCGTCGTTAGCAACATTGCTGCGTGTGACAGCTAGGAGCGACGTTCAACGATCGCAAAAACGTCAAAAATCGTTGATCGTTGACACGTCGCTCCTTTTCATAATATCGTTGGTGGTGCATGCCACTGGTTGTTCGTCGTTCCTGCGGCATCACACATCGCTACGTGTGACACCGCAGGAACAACGAACATCTTCTTACCTGCGTCCACCGGCAATGAGGAAGGAAGAAGGTGGGCGGGATGTTCGTCCACCTCATCTCCTCCCCTCCTATGCTATTGGGTGGCCGCTTAGTTACGCCGCTGTGATGCCGAACGAATCGCCCCCTTAAAGGAGAGATTGTGCGGTGTCTCCAGCGACATCGCAAAGCAGGTATGTGCGTGTGATGCTGCCGTAGCGATTTTATTCACTACAGCAGCGATCACAACATATCGCACGAACGACGGGGGCGGGTGCTATCGCTCGCGACATCGCTAGCAATCGCTAGCGATGTCGCAGCGTGTAAAGCACCCTTTAGGGTTCATTTAGATGAGCTTATTGCCACCAGTAAATGACCACTTTTCACGGCATTCAGGGGTCATATAATGGCCTTTTTACGTCTATTTTTATTAAATGTTTTAACACATGAAGACAAGACATATATTTGCGAACTTACAAAGTTGTCACCATTAAATTAAGTCCATAACCATTAAATTAAGTCCATAGGGTCATTACAAACTTTCGATGAAATAATTCACTTCACAGTAATAAAAGACAAAGACCAACAGAATCCTTGTGAACTGATTTACGTTGACACCAGGACAAAGAAAAGATAAACTCCCCAATGTCCCCTACCAGCAGGTAGAATACCGATAACAATTCTCTCAAACCATAACCACAAAAGAAGTAGGATTGTAGAGAAGAGAAGCTAAGAGAAGAAAAAAAGTAATATGGAAAAAAGAAGGGGGGAGGGGGGATGGAGGGGGGGAGCCAGTCCACCCTCTCAAGAATTCCAACAATCTCTCGGAACTCTGGGGAATCCAGAAACATGATCCAAGGACCCCACACATTGATAAATGTTTTGGTGGCCCCATCCAATTCTGCCATGATCCTCCATTCTCTTAAGATTGGCCCTCTCCTCCAGCCAATTCATCAGAGTGGGGCACCTTGTCTATAATGTCTTTTTTAGACACGAGCTGTTGGGGCCGACTACACCTCTATATGCACAGAATGATTACTACTAGTATTATTTTTGGTGCAGAGAACATCATGTTGTTGACAGTATATGCCCTATTTGTATAACAGAATGTGGTGCAAAGAAAGTTGACTTTCAAAATCATCTCACCCAGCGAACAAACATTTTGTTCATTTGTTCGGTGATTGCTGGCCTGCTTAGACAGACGAATAATTGTGACATATGCATTCCTAGGATCACTGATTCCTGATTATTGAACTACTAGATGGCGGCCCGATTCTAGCGCATCGGGTATTCTAGAATATGTATGTAGTTTATTTATGAAGATTTAAGAATATTGCAATGCAATAATGCTAATTTTCGCCTCTCCCCTCCATTTGTTCTCTAACACAGGTTCTGTGACAGTCTGTTTCACGTTGCTAAGGCCGCAGTCGGGTATCTAAGGGGCCTGCCCGCACCACTCCCTCAGCAAATACTCACATACAATGCGGAGGCAGCTAAGCAGAGAGGTGGGCGGGATATGCCGAGGAGGAGATAGGAATCAGCCACATCTCTCAGCCTACAGGGCCAGCGAGGGGAGGGAGAAAGTACTACAGAGTAAGAAAAGAGAAAAAAGTGCAAGGTGAGTATAATGTTTTGGGTTTTTTTTACTGTGTGCTGGAGGCTGCTGCTGGGGTGTATATAGAGGCTTTGGCTTGTGGGGTGTATATAGAGGCTGCTGGGGTGTATTTAGAGGCTTCTGTGTGTGACGGTGTCTGTGTGCGGTGGAGTCTGTGTGGGAAGAATCAGCGAAGCGTGGTTCAAATCCCATGCCAATTCGCGGCCGGACTGCGCCTGTTGCTGATTGGTCGCTGGCGGCTGGTGCGACCAATCAGTGACATGGGATGTCCGTTACAGACAGACATAATTAGACAATTATATATATAGATGTATATTGTCCTTTGGGCTTTCTTTGCATAGCTATAAAATGACTCCATTGCTGTTTTCCACTGTACGAGACAACATAATGCATTTTATTACATCATATCCCATGGCCCAAGAACCACCAACACCAAAGTAAGTTGCACATAGAAAAACTTTAATTGGTTGGGTCAAGCATATAAATATTACATGGGATATAAAAATTGTGACAAGTAAGAAGGTTAAATGACATATAAGAGCGAATAAAGAACACCATGTGGGGCTGCATGGATCAAATTAGGTGCACACAAAAAGGTGTACTCCCAGCAGGGCCAGTGTAAGTGCCTTTTACAAAACGCAGGTTCACCTAATCAAGAACTCTAGGCACATTACAGATAAATGAACAGGAATATATTCCCAGCAGAGCCAGTGTAAGTGCCTATACAAAAGATAAATTCACAGTCAGTGACAGAATAACACTTTAGTAAATGACAATAAGCATATTACCCATACACATCATCCGGTGAACAGGGATATGTTCCCAGCAAGGTCAGTGTAAATGCCATTGCAATAAACAGGTTCACAGTGAGTGATAGAGTAACATTCAAGTATATGAACATAGGCACATTGCCCAGGCATCTAGTCCAATGGACAGGGATATATTCCCAGCAGGGCCAGTGTACGTGCCTATATCATAAACAGGTTCACAGCAAATGACAGGGTAACACTTTAGTGAATGACAACAGGCACATTACACAAACACATGGTCCAGTGGACAGGGAAGTATTCCCAGCAAAACCAATGTAAGTGCCTTTCCAAGTTCACAGTAAAGAAAGAGCCCGGACTGCTGACCCGAAGGGGCTTAAGGGAGGGCTACATGACTAGGAGGGATGCCAGGCCAGAGGGTTAACAAGGGGTTAATGGAGAAAGTCAGTTTGGGCGCGAAATTTGGGGGTGGTGCTAAGGGGCAGTTAGGATCAGGGGTCAGTTTGATTGGTCAGGGGGTGGTGGCTATAGGGGGTAGTATATAGGGCAGGTCAGAGGGGGGGTGGGTCATTCCTACCTGGACGGTGACTGGAATCGTTGTGGCTGGATCCCGAAGATGGAGGACTTCATGGCACAGATGAAGAGGATGGCGGAGCAGCGTGGACAGCGTTGGATGGACGAGCAGCTCCTGCGATGGTCCGGCGTCGGCGAGGAAGATGGGACCCCCCTGCCTCCGAAGCGGCAGCGAAGAACTCGGCCCCCGGAGCGCCTCAGCCCGGAGATGACGCCGAGGAGCCGGCAGCGGAGACGGAGCCCGAGTGGATGTGCGGCGGTGGATCCGGGAGCCGGGACGTCGCGAGGCCCCGGCCGGAAGTCGGGCCGCGGGCGCCAAGGCAACGGGGCGGTGAGCGACACGGCCGGCCTCCCCTCCTCTTCCGGGTCGTGGCGCACGGCAGTGACGCGCGCGTCGCGGCCGCGTGACCCGGCGCGGTCACCTGACCCGGCGCGGTCACCTGACCCGGCGCGGTCACCTGACCCGGCGCGGTCACGTGGCCCGCTGCGCTCGCGTGACCCGGCGTCCCCTTGTGCTCCGGCGGCCTCACCTGACCGAGCGCGCTCACCTGACCTGCCGCGGTCACGTGGGGCGGCGCGGTCACGTGGGGCGGCGCGGTCACGTGGGGCGGCGCGATCACGTGGGGCAGCGCGGTCACGTGGGGCGGCGATGTCACCTGACCGGGCGCTGTCACCTGACCGGGCGCGGTCATGTGACCCCACGTACTCACCCGTCCCGGTGCGTCCCCGCGATCCGGCAGGCTCGCCTGACCCGGTGCGGTCACCTGACTCGCCGCGGTCACGTGGGCCGGCGCGGTCGCGTGGGTCGGCGGGGTCGCGTGGGTCGGCGGGGTCGTATGAGCCAGCGGGGTCACGGGGGCCAGCTGGGTTGCGTGGGCCAGCGGGATCGCGGGGCGCAGATGAGGCCACAGTGGCGGCGGCGGCAAGGTCTAGGAGCAGAGCGGGGCCCATGCAGGAGCATGGGGTCCCAGTGTCGGCGGGGGAGTCCGTACGGAGACGGCCCGGATCAGCGGGGCCCGGCCTGGGACAGCAGCGGAGGGACAGCGATGGAACGGCGTCGGGATCAGCCGGAGCACGCGGGGATGCCGGACGGCATGCCCCAGGCGGTGTTTATGTGGCGGAGCCAGCGTCTGGATCGGCGCGGAGGATGGATGGTGCTGCGGGCGGACGGGGCCTAAGGTCGAGTCTGCCGGACGGCGGGCTCCCTGGGCCTGGGTCCAGTGAGGACGATGAGGCCACCCTGGAGGAGGACGTCGCGGAGGACGGCAACGGGGACCAGATCGTGGAGGTCGGCGAGGCGGCTGGAGTGCGACGCGGAGGACATGTGACGGCTGTTTCGGGATCTTCTCGGAGTCAGCCTGGTAAGACCACGGTTTCTTCTATTTCTCGTGCACCTGGTTTGGCTATGGATGGTGTGTCTGGTGATATGGATGGCGTGCAGGGCGTGAATGTGGTTGGTGGTACGGGTGGTTTACTTGGTGGCCCGAGTGGCGGGCGGGTCGTGAATGTGGTGACGGGTGACGGCAGTGTGGCATCCGAGTTGTTGAGGTTGGTTAAAGGTTTGTTTGCCCCTGTGGGGGGCCCTAGCTTGGTGTGGCAGGGAGCGACGGGGCAGGAGGTTGCGACTCCTGCGGTTGGAGGGGTTGCTAGTGGCAATGCGGTTGGTGAGCCGGTGGTGGCGGCTCCCGCGGCCCCAGCTGCGGCTCCCGCTGCCGCAGCTGCGGCTGCAGTGGACATTGTTCGATTGGATGACAAGGCGAGAGGGGAAGTGTATGTTTGCTTTGATGGCCCGTTGGGGGCGCATCTGAAGCAGGAGACCAGGGAGAAAATATGGAAGGATGAATATGTTGAAATATTCTCATTGCTTCCGTTGGAAAAGTTTAATCTGGATCGGGTTAAACCGGATGAGAGCAAAAAGGACGAGGAAGAACGGCGGCGTTATCGCCTTATTCCCCGCACTTTTCAGAACTGGTTGCAGGCCTTTGTGATACTGGCCGGTGTGGTGGGGGAAAAGGCTCCGGATAACTGTACGGCGCTTTTCTGTTATCTGGATTCTATCTGTGAGGCGTATAGGACCTATGGGGGGACTGCTTGGCT
This sequence comes from Anomaloglossus baeobatrachus, assembly GCF_048569485.1. Classification (NCBI taxonomy): domain Eukaryota; kingdom Metazoa; phylum Chordata; class Amphibia; order Anura; family Aromobatidae; genus Anomaloglossus; species Anomaloglossus baeobatrachus. The sequence goes on from NC_134361.1 coordinate 105,660,602, forward strand.
AAGATATGACGAGCAGTTTCGCCAGAGGAAGGCGGTCAGACCCAGTTTACGGTGGGACCACAAAGAAATTAGTCTATGGATGCAGCTGATGGCTGCGCCGAAGTCGGCATCACAGTCCTTTCCAGGGGGCACCGGCGGGGGATCATTTGGCACCTCGTCGGGGCCCAAAAAGGGCGTTTGCTGGCAGTTTAATGAGAAGGAATGCCGGTTTGGGTCTTCCTGCCGATTCAAGCACGAGTGTTCGGGCTGTGGTGGCGCCCACAGCCACCTTAAGTGCTTCCGGAAGGGAAAAGGAAAGGCCGCTGAGTCTTTGTCAAAAAGGGAGGACCCCGGTGAGGGTAGATCGGATGGCGCCGTTTCTAAGTAGATACCCGGATCGGGTGTCGGCGGAATTGTTGAGTGACGGTTTTAGTTTTGGTTTCAAGATACCGTCAGTGGTTAAGACGGGAGAGATTCGTTTAAAAAATTTACAGTCGACTCGCCTACATGGTGAGGTTGTTGCGGATACGTTACGGAAGGAGGTGGAGCTAGGACGGATGGCGGGGCCTTTTGATGCCCCTCCATTGCCGGACTTGGTTGTGTCCCCGTTGGGGTTGGTCCCAAAAAAGGAACCTAACAAGTTCCGGCTCATCCACCATTTGTCCTATCCTACTGGCCGGTCGGTGAACGATGGTATTGATCCTGAGCTGGTTTCGGTTTCGTATGTCCGTTTTGATAAGGCTGTGGAATGGTTAAGGAAGTTGGGCTGTGGTTCGCTTTTGGCGAAAACGGATATAGAAGCGGCCTTCCGCCTGTTGCCGGTGCACCCGGACAGTTTTCACCTGTTGGGGTGTTGGTGGGAGGACAAGTTTTATGTAGATTGTTGTTTGCCTATGGGCTGTTCAATTTCATGTTCTTATTTTGAGAAGTTTAGTTGTTTCTTGGAATGGGTAATTAAGGAGGAGGCGGGTCTAGATTCAGTGTTGCATTACTTGGACGACTTCTTGTGCATGGGGCCTGCGGGATCCTCGCAGTGTTCCCTTTTGCTTCGGACAGTGGAGCAGGTTGCTCGCCGGTTTGGCGTTCCGTTGGCGCCGGAGAAGACGGAGGGTCCGGTTACGGTTTTGAAATTCCTGGGTATCGAGCTGGATACGGTTGCCATGGAGTGCCGCTTGCCGGAGGACAAGCTGGTGGATTTGAGGCGTTGTGTTCAAGGGGCCATTGAGGCCAGGAAGATTCGTTTACGGGACTTGCAGTCCCTGTTGGGGAAGTTGAATTTTGCGTGTAGAATATTGCCGATGGGGAGAGTTTTTTCCCGTCGCTTGGCTCAAGCCACCACCGGTGTGTTGCACCCTTTGCATTTTGTGCGTTTGAAGGTGGAGCATAAGGCGGACCTGAGAGTGTGGTCCCGTTTTTTGCAGCTGTACAACGGACGGTCATTGTGGCTTCGTGAGGTGGTGTCAAATGAGGAGTTGGTGCTGTATACGGACGCGGCGGGATCCAGTGGTTTTGGCGCATATTTTGGGGGGAGATGGTGTGTCGGCAGGTGGCCTGATTCGTGGCGGGTTTGCGGTCTGACTAGGAATTTGGCCCTGTTGGAACTTTTTCCTATTGTCGTGGCCTTAGAGGTTTGGGGACAGGATTTGAAAGACAGGAAGGTGCGTTTCATGTGTGACAACCTGGGGGTTGTTCAGTGTGTTAACAAGTTGACGGCTGATTCCCCCCCGGTGGTGGACCTCTTGCGTCATTTGGTGCTGAAATGTCTGGAGTTGAACTTGTGGGTCTGCGCTGTACATGTGCCGGGGGTGCTGAATTCTGTGGCTGATGCTTTATCTCGCTTCCAGTGGGACCGCTTTCGAATGCTGGCGCCGGACGCGGAGCAGCAGGAGACCGTATGGCCCGTCTGGTTGTGGGACCTGGTTTGCAGCCGGCCTGGGAATTGATCCGACATTCGGTGGCACCCAGTACGTGGCGCAGCTATAATTCAGCGTGGGACCGTTGGCTCGAGTTGGTTGATGAGGTGGGAGGTCATGTATCTGAAGGTGACAGAGTTTATTTAGTTTTGTTCATGTTGGGCAGGGCTAAGGAAGAAGGCCTTTCGTGGTCGGCCGTGGCGGGCAGGTTAGCGGGCATTTCCTTCTTTTTCAAGTTATTGGGCTGGAAGGACGTTACGAAGGATTTCTGGGTGCGCCAGGTGATGAAGGGTTACCGGAGGGCGGGGGCGCGCCGAGACCTTCGGCGCCCGGTATCTTTTGAGCTGCTGGGCAAGCTGTTGTCGGTGTTGCCTCGGGTGTGCTGTTCGGAGTATGAATGCCAGTTGTTTGGGACCGCTTTTGTTTTGGCCTTCTTTGGGGCGTTTAGAATTAGTGAACTGGTGAGCAGAAACACGAGGAGTCACGGAGGTTTGTTGCTGGAGGACGTGGAATGCGGTATGGATGTGGTGCGGTGTTGCTTGAGACGGTCAAAGACGGACCAGCTGGGTAGAGGTCGGATGGTGGAACTATGGGGTGTACCTGGTTTAGCGGAGTGCCCTGTCAGATGGCTGTCGGCGTTTTTAGAAGTGAGGGGAGCTCGCCCGGGGTCCCTTTTGTCCCATCAGGACGGGTCAGCCTTGTCGAGTTACCAATTTGTCTGCATCTTTCGGAGGTGCCTGCAGTGTTGCGGTCTCAACGAGGCTGAGTTCGCGTCGCATTCCTTTCGGATTGGGGCTGCGACTCAGGCGGCTCGTTGGGGTCTGGGCGCGCAGGCTCTCCGTAAGATTGGACGATGGGACTCGGCCAGGTTTAGATCTTACGTCCGGCCGAACTTGTTGTGAGCTATTGGTGGGGAGGGGGGGGGGGGTCGGGGGCGGTATTTGTTTGGTAATCATTACCCATTTTCTTCCTTGTGCCCCCCCCCCACCCCCTCTGTGTTGTCACCTTTTGTTTTGTAGGTTTACCGTTGTTGGTGTGGGTGCTCGGCCACTCATACGTGTATTGGGGGGCGTTTCGTGCGGGAATACGACCGGACGGCCGCCAGTTGGGGGTTCCCAGAGAAAAGGCTACTGTGCGATGGATCGGGGTCAGGGGCATGCTGTGGAGTGAGGTGTTGCCTACCTGGCGCCACCATTCGCAGCTGGACAGAGCACCGGACGTGGTAGTACTACACGCGGGTGGGAATGACCTCGGTCTCCGGGCTTCCAGGGACCTGATACAAGACATAAAATGTGACTGCCTGCGGCTCCGGTCTTCCCACCCGGGTCTAGTAATTGTCTGGTCGGATATGGTTGCGCGGCTGACATGGCGGCACGCCAGGTCGGTGGAGGCAGTAAACCGGGCGCGAAGTAAAGTGAATCGGGAGATTGGGCGGTTCATTTCCCGGGTTGGGGGTGTCTCTGTTTCGCACCCGGAGTTGGAAGCGGCGTCCGCCGACTTGTTGCGCCGGGACGGGGTCCATTTAAATTCGGTGGGAAATGATATTTGGGCCTTAGGGCTGATGGAGGGGCTTGAGAAGGCTTTGTTGGTGTGGGAGGACTCGCGCGCACAAGGGGTCATGCGAGCTCGCGGTGGCGGAAAGGAGGGGGGTGTCTGAAGGTGGGGGTTTGCACAGAGGAGAGGACGGAACCCAGTGCCGGAGCGGGTTACCTCTAGCGGTGCAATTGTTTGGTAAACGGGTCCTTGCTGGGTTGAGTCTCAGCGGGACATAGTGGGGGCAACATCTGGCTTGGGCTCTCGAGTCGGTGTGTTGCGGCTGAGGGCCAGGAGACAGGCTGATGTTGCAAAGAACATTTTGGTTAACCTTCAGGTACCCCCCCCTTCCTTTTCGGGTTCTTCAATGAAGAGTTGTACTGTTACATGGCTGATGTTTATGTTATGAATAAATGGGGCTGCTGTGGCCTTTATATTCCAACGTCACACAGTGTTTGTGTTTATTTTAGATAAGAACCCTAGGGGGGTAGGGGGTTGTTGGGGAAGGTCAAAGGCCTTCAGTCAGACATTCCGGAGTCAAGAAAGAGCCCGGACTGCTGACCCGAAGGGGCTTAAGGGAGGGCTACATGACTAGGAGGGATGCCAGGCCAGAGGGTTAACAAGGGGTTAATGGAGAAAGTCAGTTTGGGCGCGAAATTTGAGGGTGGTGCTAAGGGGCAGTTAGGATCAGGGGTCAGTTTGATTGGTCAGGGGGTGGTGGCTATAGGGGGTAGTATATAGGGCAGGTCAGAGGGGGGGTGGGTCATTCCTACCTGGACGGTGACTGGAATCGTTCCCGCCCGCCCGCCCTAATTGAGGATTCGACATCGATGAAGACAAGAAGGAAGATCGTATTTGTCGCAGCGGCGGAAAGGAGGGGGGTGTCTGAAGGTGGGGGTTTGCACAGAGGAGAGGACGGAACCCAGTGCCGGAGCGGGTTACCTCTAGCGGTGCAATTGTTTGGTAAACGGGTCCTTGCTGGGTTGAGTCTCAGCGGGACATAGTGGGGGCAACATCTGGCTTGGGCTCTCGAGTCGGTGTGTTGCGGCTGAGGGCCAGGAGACAGGCTGATGTTGCAAAGAACATTTTGGTTAACCTTCAGGTACCCCCCCCTTCCTTTTCGGGTTCTTCAATGAAGAGTTGTACTGTTACATGGCTGATGTTTATGTTATGAATAAATGGGGCTGCTGTGGCCTTTATATTCCAACGTCACACAGTGTTTGTGTTTATTTTAGATAAGAACCCTAGGGGGGTAGGGGGTTGTTGGGGAAGGTCAAAGGCCTTCAGTCAGACATTCCGGAGTCATGACAGGATAACACTTAGTACATAATCATCGGCACATTACCCAAACACATAGCCCGGTGGACATTCCACCAATTATACATACTATATATAAGAATAAGGCTGCACATCAAACTTAGATAATGGTATAATGCCTCAAGCATATGGAAAAATATTGGAATATACAATGAAAAATGCTACTTGCTAATTTGAACATGTGAATAATGAATTGCACACCTGCTATGAATATTAGGAAAAAGGAGATATTTAGCAATCGCATTGATCAATGTAACTGAGCCCCAAAACCTCGTCAAGGTATATCTCTATATTGGGGTCCCTAGCTCTGTGACCCTAACTGTGTGTCATCTCATTGCAATTAAAAACTGCTATGGGTGGAGAGGGGTAACTAAGGACTTTCTTATATAGGAGATGGAAAAAACATGGCCGAAAGGGGCGGAGCTGTGTTCACATTCAGAAAAAAAAACTACATATAACTGAATAGGATAACTGAAGTGAGCACTAATATATATATATGAGTGCAAGCCAAAAATACATACTATATATAAGAATAAGGCTGCACATCAAACTTAGATAATGGTATAATGCCTCAAGCATATGGAAAAATATTGGAATATACAATGAAAAATGCTACTTGCTAATTTGAACATGTGAATAATGAATTGCATACCTGCTATGAATATTAGGAAAAAGGAGATATTTAGCAATCGCATTGATCAATGTAACTGAGCCCCAAAACCTCGTCAAGGTATATCTCTATATTGGGGTCCCTAGCTCTGTGACCCTAACTGTGTGTCATCTCATTGCAATTAAAAACTGCTATGGGTGGAGAGGGGTAACTAAGGACTTTCTTATATAAAAGATGGAAAAAACATGGCCGAAAGGGGCGGAGCTGTGTTCACATTCAGAAAAAAAAAAACTACATATAACTGAATAGGATAACTGAAGTGAGCACTAATATATATATATGAGTGCAAGCCAAAAAAACATACTATATATAAGAATAAGGCTGCACATCAAACTTAGATAATGGTATAATGCCTCAAGCATATGGAAAAATATTGGAATATACAATGAAAAATGCTACTTGCTAATTTGAACATGTGAATAATGAATTGCATACCTGCTATGAATATTAGGAAAAAGGAGATATTTAGCAATCGCATTAATCAATGTAACTGAGCCCCAAAACCTCGTCAAGGTATATCTCTATATTGGGGTCCCTAGCTCTGTGACCCTAACTGTGTGTCATCTCATTGCAATTAAAAACTGCTATGGGTGGAGAGGGGTAACTAAGGACTTTCTTATATAGGAGATGGAAAAAACATGGCCGAAAGGGGCGGAGCTGTGTTCACATTCAGAAAAAAAAACTACATATAACTGAATAGGATAACTGAAGTGAGCACGAATATATATATATGAGTGCAAGCCAAAAATACATACTATATATAAGAATAAGGCTGCACATCAAACTTAGATAATGGTATAATGCCTCAAGTATATGGAAAAATATTGGAATATACAATGAAAAATGCTATTTGCTAATTTGAACATGTGAATAATGAATTGCATACCTGCTATGAATATTAGGAAAAAGGAGATATTTAGCAATCGCATTGATCAATGTAACTGAGCCCCAAAACCTCGTCAAGGTATATCTCTATATTGGGGTCCCTAGCTCTGTGACCCTAACTGTGTGTCATCTCATTGCAATTAAAAACTGCTATGGGTGGAGAGGAGTAACTAAGGACTTTCTTATATAGGAGATGGAAAAAACATGGCCGAAAGGGGCGGAGCTGTGTTCACATTCAGAAAAAAAACTACATATAACTGAATAGGATAACTGAAGTGAGCACTAATATATATATATGAGTGCAAGCCAAAAATACATACTATATATAAGAATAAGGCTGCACATCAAACTTAGATAATGGTATAATGCCTCAAGCATATGGAAAAATATTGGAATATACAATGAAAAATGCTACTTGCTAATTTGAACATGTGAATAATGAATTGCATACCTGCTATGAATATTAGGAAAAATTCTCATTGCAATTAAAAACTGCTATGGGTGGAGAGGGGTAACTAAGGACTTTTTCTGAATGTGAACACAGCTCCGCCCCTTTCGGCCATGTTTTTTCCATCTCCTATATAAGAAAGTCCTTAGTTACCCCTCTCCACCCATAGCAGTTTTTAATTGCAATGAGATGACACACAGTTAGGGTCACAGAGCTAGGGACCCCAATATAGAGATATACCTTGACGAGGTTTTGGGGCTCAGTTACATTGATCAATGCGATTGCTAAATATCTCCTTTTTCCTAATATTCATAGCAGGTATGCAATTCATTATTCACATGTTCAAATTAGCAAGTAGCATTTTTCATTGTATATTCCAATATTTTTCCATATGCTTGAGGCATTATACCATTATCTAAGTTTGATGTGCAGCCTTATTCTTATATATAGTATGTATTTTTGGCTTGCACTCATATATATATATTAGTGCTCACTTCAGTTATCCTATTCAGTTATATGTAGTTTTTTTTTTTCTGAATGTGAACACAGCTCCGCCCCTTTCGGCCATGTTTTTTCCATCTCCTATATAAGAAAGTCCTTAGTTACCCCTCTCCACCCATAGCAGTTTTTAATTGCAATGAGATGACACACAGTTAGGGTCACAGAGCTAGGGACCCCAATATAGAGATATACCTTGACGAGGTTTTGGGGCTCAGTTACATTGATCAATGCGATTGCTAAATATCTCCTTTTTCCTAATATTCATAGCAGGTATGCAATTCATTATTCACATGTTCAAATTAGCAAGTAGCATTTTTCATTGTATATTCCAATATTTTTCCATATGCTTGAGGCATTATACCATTATCTAAGTTTGATGTGCAGCCTTATTCTTATATATAGTATGTATTTTTGGCTTGCACTCATATATATATATTAGTGCTCACTTCAGTTATCCTATTCAGTTATATGTAGTTTTTTTTTTTCTGAATGTGAACACAGCTCCGCCCCTTTCGGCCATGTTTTTTCCATCTCCTATATAAGAAAGTCCTTAGTTACCCCTCTCCACCCATAGCAGTTTTTAATTGCAATGAGATGACACACAGTTAGGGTCACAGAGCTAGGGACCCCAATATAGAGATATACCTTGACGAGGTTTTGGGGCTCAGTTACATTGATCAATGCGATTGCTAAATATCTCCTTTTTCCTAATATTCATAGCAGGTATGCAATTCATTATTCACATGTTCAAATTAGCAAGTAGCATTTTTCATTGTATATTCCAATATTTTTCCATATGCTTGAGGCATTATACCATTATCTAAGTTTGATGTGCAGCCTTATTCTTATATATAGTATGTATTTTTGGCTTGCACTCATATATATATATTAGTGCTCACTTCAGTTATCCTATTCAGTTATATGTAGTTTTTTTTTTTCTGAATGTGAACTCAGCTCTGCCCCTTTCGGCCATGTTTTTTCCATCTCCTATATAAGAAAGTCCTTAGTTACCCCTCTCCACCCATAGCAGTTTTTAATTGCAATGAGATGACACACAGTTAGGGTCACAGAGCTAGGGACCCCAATATAGAGATATACCTTGACGAGGTTTTGGGGCTCAGTTACATTGATCAATGCGATTGCTAAATATCTCCTTTTTCCTAATATTCATAGCAGGTATGCAATTCATTATTCACATGTTCAAATTAGCAAGTAGCATTTTTCATTGTATATTCCAATATTTTTCCATATGCTTGAGGCATTATACCATTATCTAAGTTTGATGTGCAGCCTTATTCTTATATATAGTATGTATTTTTGGCTTGCACTCATATATATATATTAGTGCTCACTTCAGTTATCCTATTCAGTTATATGTAGTTTTTTTTTTTTTCTTCTGAATGTGAACACAGCTCCGCCCCTTTCGGCCATGTTTTTTCCATCTCCTATATAAGAAAGTCCTTAGTTACCCCTCTCCACCCATAGCAGTTTTTAATTGCAATGAGATGACACACAGTTAGGGTCACAGAGCTAGGGACCCCAATATAGAGATATACCTTGACGAGGTTTTGGGGCTCAGTTACATTGATCAATGCGATTGCTAAATATCTCCTTTTTCCTAATATTCATAGCAGGTATGCAATTCATTATTCACATGTTCAAATTAGCAAGTAGCATTTTTCATTGTATATTCCAATATTTTTCCATATGCTTGAGGCATTATACCATTATCTAAGTTTGATGTGCAGCCTTATTCTTATATATAGTATGTATTTTTGGCTTGCACTCATATATATATATTAGTGCTCACTTCAGTTATCCTATTCAGTTATATGTAGTTTTTTTTTTTTCTGAATGTGAACACAGCTCCGCCCCTTTCGGCCATGTTTTTTCCATCTCCTATATAAGAAAGTCCTTAGTTACCCCTCTCCACCCATAGCAGTTTTTAATTGCAATGAGATGACACACAGTTAGGGTCACAGAGCTAGGGACCCCAATATAGAGATATACCTTGACGAGGTTTTGGGGCTCAGTTACATTGATCAATGCGATTGCTAAATATCTCCTTTTTCCTAATATTCATAGCAGGTATGCAATTCATTATTCACATGTTCAAATTAGCAAGTAGCATTTTTCATTGTATATTCCAATATTTTTCCATATGCTTGAGGCATTATACCATTATCTAAGTTTGATGTGCAGCCTTATTCTTATATATTCCACCAATTATAGCACTCACATGCAGTCACACAAGGGGACGCTGGAGTAGCCGACCACGCCTGCTCAGCGTGCCTCAGTGCCCTGTAGCCAAGCTTGTGACACCCACTGCCCCTGATGAAGCTAACATAGCGATACGCGTTGGGCCAGGTCCTCCACCTTCATTTTCAGATAGGGTATCACCATGATAGGGATTTTCTGCATATGAGGCATTGCAGTTGCTGCTTTGACTATTTGGTCACAATGCTGCTTGTAAGATAGAATATCTGTCTCAACGTATACCTATTTATAAGATGGTTATATTTCTGATTCATTATCTGTATTGTTATACATTTTGAACTATCTATGGTGATTCTGGTACAATATTTATTATCTTTGAGAGGATTCATTTTGGATTGGGTCTCATTACTATTGTCTTTGGGTTTTTTTTAATATGTCTGCATTGTGTTGTATTTTGTATGTGTGTTTTTAAACTTTTTGATACACAAATAAAAATCGTATTATATTATACTAATTCTGGAGTGAGTGCCTTTTGGTCAAGCGCTTTTCTTGAAGCGGAGGGGCGGAGATGAGCGGGGCGTAAACATCCCGTCCACCTCCTTCCTTCCGCAGAGCCGGCGTTAGACGTGGTGACGCAGGTAGGAGATGTTCCTTGCTCCTGTGGCTTCATACACAGCGATGTGTGCTGCCGCAGGAACGAGGAACAACATCGTACCTGTCACTGCTGCCAAATTATGGAAATGTCGGACCCTTCACAGATGATACGATAATGACGCTTTTGCGCTCGTTAATCGTATCAAAAAGGATTTACACACCACAATATCGCCTGCGACGCCGAATGTGCGTCACTTTCGATTTGACCCCACCGATATCGCACCTGCGATGTCGTAGTGTGCAAAGCCCGCCTTAATCTGTTGGCCTAATTTAATCTATTAAATAATCTCTATACCTCAGTTATTGATATCAGTAAAATAACTAATTTTCAATAAGTGACAATTGAAAGAACCTATATAAAGCATAATAGGGTTTTATCCATTGATGAACCATAATGCGTTGCAAGAAGTTTGCTCAATGGTGAGGTTGTATGAACTACAGCGACTAAATTAGCTTAATTTACAGTTGTTGCAAGGCCACAATGAAATTTGATGAAAGTCAGTAATGGTGAGGAGTGGGTTAATTGCGCTTCTGATGATAAGGAATGCAGGAGACCGAAGTATATTTAATGCAACGTATTGTCTGCTCTTTTCAAAATTATCTAATTTCTTCTTCATAACAAACCTCTGACGATTAGCAGGTTGAATACCAGGGAATCACCCTCTCTTGCCTTTACTATATGCTATGGCTATAGATCCCATGGCAGCAAGACTACCGAATATAGTGGGGTTCAAAACAGGTATACGCAAGGAAAACGTAGCATTATACGCTGATGACATTCTACTTTTTCTGTCAGATGCTTCTAAAGCGGGCTTTACACTCTACAACAAATCTAACGATGTGTCGGCGAGGTCACATTGTCAGTGACACACATCCGGCATCGTTAGTGTTGTTGTAGCATGTGACAGCTACGTGCGATTGTGATTGAATGTAAAACCGTTCATCGCATAGACGTCGTTCATTTTCTTAAAATTGCACATCGGGTTGTTCAATGTTTCCGAGGCAGCACACATCGCAGTGTGTGACACCCAGGGAACGATGAACAGATCTTACCTGCGTCCCGCGGCTCCCGTCGGCAATGCGGAAGGAAGGAGGTGGGCGGGATGTTTATGTACCGCTCATCTCTGCCCCTCCGCTTCTATTGGCCAGCTGCCGCGTGACGTCGCTGTGATGCTGAACGTCCCTCCCACTCCAGGAAGTGGATGTTCACCACCCACATCGAGGTCGTATGGAAGGGTAGGTACGTGTGACGGGAAATAATATTTTGTGCGACACGGTCAACAAATTGAACATGCCACACATACGATGAGGGCGGGTACGATCGCATACGATATCGTATGTGATATCGTAAGGTGTAAAGCAGCCTTTATTCATTACACATAGCAATGGAAATGATTCAGGAATTTGGGAGATACTCCGGATTACTGATAAATTTGGGGAAGTCAGTCCTACTCCCTGTAGATAACAATGGCAATGTCCTTCGGTATGCCCCCTCAGGACTACAAATTACTTCGCAATTCAAGTATTTGGGGATTAATGTTACTGCTAGAGTGAATGACTACGCAAAACTTAACCAGACCCCGGTTCTTAAAAAAATTAAAGACAAAACTGACATATTGATCCAACTGTCTGTAGTGGGGCGGACAAACTTGATCAAAGTGATCTGGATCCGTCAGCTATTATATGTCTTACATAACTCACCACAGTGGATTCCCCAACGATATTTCTACAAGGTCAACTCGCTTTTCAGGGAACAGATCTGGGGAAGATGTAGCCCACAAATCAAATTAGAGACAGTACAAAGAGATAATTGGAGTGGGGGATTGGCAGTGCTTAATCCGTGGGCGTATTTTGCAGCAGCTCTGTTGCAGCACATTCGAGGGTGGGATGATCTGGGGGGGAGACCACAAAGAATGTTACTGCAGCAACATTTTTAAGTTGCCCTGTCTTTATGAAATCTTGGAATAGGGTAGATTTCGATCTTCATCGGAAACTGCTACTACCTTATTACTGATACATAAGCTATGGGTAAAGATTAAAGGAGTTCAGGAAATCCACAGGGCTTTGCAGTTAACTTCTATTTGGGAGGCCCTGTGGCTCCCCAATCTAAATAAACTGGAAGTGTTTGAGAGTTGGAGCGAGAGAGGGCTGACCAGACTCATACAATTGTCAGACGGAGACAGTATTAAGGAATTTTCTAAACTACAAACTGAATTTGGACTTCAAAACTGTGAATTTTATGAGTATTTACAATTAAGACATGCATACCTAGCGAAAGGTAATATCACGGGTCACATGATGCAACACAACAGGATAGTAAAGAGAATAGCACTTTGAAGTGTTCATCTGGTTTAATATCAGCATTGTAAAATGACATACTAGATGGAATACTACTGCCCCACACACTGCATTCCAAAGAAAAATGAGAACCGGAGATAGGTTCTCTTGAGAATAATCAATGGGCTGAGATATTAGAAAGAGTCCCCGATTTATTTTTAGGAGAAGCTCACAGATTGTCACACCTGTATGTAATACACCAGCTGTGTCTATCGCACACCCAAATTTCTTTTTGACATAGGTGCCAGACCGGACTCCTCCTGCCCGCTATGTAAAGTAGACTCCGCTGCCATGCTTCATATTTTGTGGTCATGTCCTAACCTGGAAGTATTCTGGAGAGGAGTGATTGCAAATATTAACAGAGCATAGCTTACAGGTTTAAGTCTCACACCCTTCATATGCATATTGGGATATATTGAAGATCTGACGGTGGATGAGGATTGAAAATGGGCTGTGTCCCATATGCTATTCATGGTAGAAAGCTCAATATTGAATCTCAGACCAAGCCCCAACTATCTCAGAATTTATCAATAAAATAAACTGGATGGTAAACTTAGATAAGGGAATATACCTGAAAAGGAATTGTATTCTTAAATTTGAGAAGATATGGGCCCCGGGGATCGATGATTCTGGTCTGGCATCTGGGATTTGTTTAGGTTCCAGATTGGTTTCAACTCAATCACTTTAAAAGGAGCTGCAACTTCTTATTTTGTGCCATGATAATTTAGTGAGTGTCTGTTGGCAGGGTGGGTTGGGAGTTTTGGGGTCTGGTTACCCCGATTTTGTATGTTGTCTATATATTGAAACATTTTCAATAAAAACATTTTGGTTTAAAATAATACCGGGGAATCGTAACTCACATATACTAATTGCAGACTTTTGTCTTAAGCTCAGACAACCTTTTGAATATGCTAAATGATATTGTCTGAATAAATAAGCTGTGCTATGTATATTCACACTTATGCTCTCTGTTCTTTACATACTACAAGTAACTGGCTCTCAACTTACAAAAAGGTTATTTGTCTTCTGTATCACTTCAATAATGTATATTTTGTTTATTTTAAATTGTATTATGCTACAGTTCACTGTATTGTATGTAAGAGTGTTTACTACATTAAAGGGTCCTGGGAAACATAATGGGATAAAATATAAAACATTAGCAACAGCATACAATTAAGATTCTAAAATGGCTTGAATAAGGAAAGTATTTTGCAGGAATGAACTATGTATTATGTGAAAATTTCTATACTTTTTATTTGTGACCTTCAGTTAATTGAGACACTAGAAGAACATTGGGTTCTAAACAAAAAGTCATGTTCTATTAAATACCTTTGTTTAGTAAATTTTTATTTTACATTTTTAAAAGTTTAGAAGAAATTTCAATGTTGATAATGTCATAATAAAATGTTTAAAATAATCTTCCAAACAATTAAGTCCACTATAACATTGACACAGTAATAACCATACATTGGGCTTTTATTTCAATGTAAATGTAGAGAATTAAAGCTCGTACTAGGGCAACCTCACAGGATTAGGTCTGGCTCTCAGCTAAAAGACACAGCTGCAGACCCAGGGGATGAGACAGAAGTAGTGTATTATACCTTCTGTCTTCTCTTTGCTGGCTACTTAGAGGTTAGTGTATGATGTGCAGTAAGAATAGATGAGCTGATGCTGACAATGAGTTCTGTCTCTGTAATAAGCTTTTTTCCCCTGCAACTGAGGCTTCTGTGAATGCCCCAGTTACAATGGAAAAAAATGAGCAATAAAAAAAATAATACGTGCCCTGGAGATCTACTAGCATTTTGTTTAAATCAAAATCTGCAAATAAAGAATAAAAAGTCCCCATTAGAATTTAAAAAAAAAAATCTGATATTTTTCATATATACATTTTATTGCATACAAAAATAAAAAATACAAACTTTACATATTAGGTATCCACATTCACAGATCATTTGGTGTGAAATGTGAACAGTATACATTTATTTTAAAAATACTTTTTTTTACATTTGTCCTGCAAAAAAGTCACAGAAATTACATGGTAATTTATATGTGTACCAAACTAATGCTAAAACTAATACAATTTGTCATGCACAAATATTGCATATTATATTGCATCAGTTAAAAAATAAAAATATGGTGTCTTCTGAAAAGCTGAAGAGGTAAAAAACAAAAAAGTGTCCTGTCATTAGTACCCATTCAAGCATGGTCACTAAAGGCCGCTTTACACGCTGCGATATCGGTACCGATATCGCTAGCCTGGGTACCCGCCCCCATCTGTTGGGTGACACGGGCAAATCGCTGCCCGTGCCAAACAACATCGCCCAGACCTGTCACACATACTTACCTGCCCGGCGATGTCGCTGTGACCGGCGAACCGCCTCCTTTCTAAGGGGGCGGTTCGTTTAGCATCACAGCGACGTCACTGAACTGCCGCCCAATAGAAGCGGAGGGGCGGAGATGAATGGGACGTAACATCCCGCCCACCTCCTTCCTTCCGCATAGCGGCTGGGAGGCAGGTAAGAGAGCTTCCTCGTTCCTGCGGGGTCACACGGAGCGATGTGTGCTGCCGCAGGAACGAGGAACAACTTCGTTACTGCTGCAGTAACGATAATTGAGAATGGACCCCCATGTCACCGATGAGCGATTTTGCACGTTTTTGCGACGATGCAAAATCGCTCATAGGTGTCACACGCAACGGCATCACTAATGCGGCCGGATGTGCGTCACAAATTCCGTGACCCCAACAACTTTGCATTAGCGATGTTGTTGCGTGTAAAGCCCCCTTAAGAGATTAAATATTTATATTGTTTGTTTTTCTTTTGTCTTCAGTTACAACCAGTATAATAGCGCAGGGCTGAATTCAGAGTATTGCTGGTTGACCAATAATTCCTTCCAGTAGGAAAGAAAATGGATGGAATGGAAATCTCAAAGTATTTTTTCTAGCCAAAGACTGATCTATTTACCCAACTCTTAAGGCTCATTTACACACAACGATATTGCTAAAGAGATATCGTTGGGATCACGCACATCCGGTGTCGTTAGCGAAGTCATTGCATGTCACAGCTCCGAGCGAGTCTTAATGATCAAAAATGCTCACCTAATCATTGATTGTTGACATGTCGTTCATTTTCAAAATCTCATTGGTCGTTGTGGACGTAGGTTGTTCGTTTTTCCTGAGGCAGCACATATCGCTACGTGTGACACCCCAGGAACGAAGAACAACAGCTTACCTGCATCCTCCGGCAACAAGGTGGACATGTCTTTCCTTCGGCTGCTCTCCACCCCTCCGCTTCTATTGGCCGCCTGCCGTGTGACGTCGCTGTGATGCTGCACGAACCGCCCCCTTAGAAAAGAGGCTGTTCGCCGGCCATAGCAACGTCGCTAGGCAGGTAAGTATGTGTGACGGGGACTAACGATATTGTACACCACGGGCAGCAATTTGCTCGTGAAGCACAAACGACGGGGGCGGGTGCGATCGGCAGCGACATCGCTAGCAGTGTTGCTGTGTGTGAAGTAGCTTTTAGAGACTGTGATCTGTTATGATAGAATAGTGATCCAGAGTAGACAATGTAATAAAAAGGAAAGAACAGCTTAAACCAATTAATCTATTTCTAAATACTCAGAGACAAAAAGGGATGGAGGGCACTTTTTCCCTGTACTCCAAATTTGTGCAATCTATACTGTAATTGTAGTAATTACGGATAAGAGAACATGAAAGGTAAAGTTAATAATTTGGGTACTGTACATATGCTAATACAGTTTGTTGAAAGGCTAAAGTGCAGCCAATCAACAAGCCTTATTGCATGTGGAAAATGACTATATGCTGCTGTGAATAATAAATAAACCCCCCCAAAAAATGATCTTGGCTTCTGCATATTTTTGTTAACTAGTTCCTGTAAAGCAGACAATTGCTGGCTACAACCCTCAGCTGTCTGCTTTACCTTGGCTGGTTATCAAAAATAGAGGGGAGCCCAAGAAGTTTTATTTAATTACTTATTTAAATAATATTAAAATATGACATGGGGTCCCCCCTATTTTTCATAACCAACCAAGGTAAACAGACAGCTGGGGCTGGTATTATCAGGCTTCCTCCATCAAAATTGACAGTTCCTTCAATTTCTCGATCCATTAGCCCCTTTTTCCCTTGTTTCTTCCAGACCCATTTGCCCCTATCAGAGTCTAGTCCACTGACCAATCTTATTGATCCAAATCATGGATTTCCAATCTTACACTGTACATTTTTCATACTTTTTTGCAAACTGGAGCCGATGCTTCTTATGACGATATTGATATTGAGGCTTCTCCACCTTTTTTCATACCACTATTTCAAACTTGTGTAACGTGCATCACACGGTACTTGCATGGACGTCTGTGATTTCACTATTACTATTAGCATAAGAGCCACCTCCACTGCCATGTTTGTGGCAGTCCCTAGCCTATAGTAGCATAGATAAAGGGATCTTTAGAAAATGCATTTCTAAAGATCCTTTATGATATGCTAATAAGGCCAGCGACTAGTCACAAATGCATTATTTCCATTGGCTAGTGGGCCATCTTAGCATGTAAGTACGTCCCGTGAGCGTGCTAACATGCTAATGAATGCACAGCATCAGAGGCATGGGCACTCTCACCTCTCTGCTACCACTGTTGGTTTTTGACTCAGTAAGCATGGATCAGAAATCCCCGTTCCGGTTATGTGCACTACACCAGTTTGAAGCCGGGATGAGTACACCTGGCTTTAGAGTGCGCATGACCACAAGTCTGGGGACTGCTGATCAAGCGCACTGAGCTGAAATCCCGCATCAGCAATGGTGGCAGCAGAGAGGTGAGGTCGACCATGCCTCTTAGGCTGTGCATTCATTAGCATGTTAGCACACACACAGGGGCGTGCTTAGATGCTGACTAGCCAAGGGAACTAATGATTTTGCGACTAGTGCCTGGCTCATTAGCATATAATAAAGGATCCTTAGAAAAAAAAATTAAGATCCCTTTATCTATGTTAATATAGGGTGGGACTGCTAGGCAGGGATTAGACATATGCACCCAGAACTGCTTGTGGCTCTGGGTGCATACAGGACCTGAAAAGTTCCCTTTAGTTTCATATTTCATATTGTTTCAACTATCATGGTATCAACATGATGCAGTTTGGCAATTTTCTTTGCTGAGACGCCACTATTGTTGAGCTGGAATGATGCTGTTTAGAAATAGAAGGTGTAATTATTTTTGATTCCTAAATGCTGGAGAGTATACAAGACAATGGCTGTCCTAAATTCTATAATAATAATGTTTTGACCATGTAATATCATGCTAATATCTAATCTGCTGTTTAACTGAATAATTGTGTATGTTGTAGAGCAAATAGAAAGGAGCTCATATTTCAAAAATCTGAAGCCAAAACGTCTTTCCTTGCAGAATCCTACACGAAGCACAGCTTGGTTGTGGTGATAACAGTTTTGTAAATATTTACTGGTGGACTGAATATTTTAACAAAATGAACTGCAGGAGATCTGCTCATTTCTATTTCAGCCATGCCTCCCTTGTAAAAAAGGTGAAATGTTTGCTAAAAAAAAACGAGTTCCAGCTTTTATTTATTTGCAGCACATGTTCTCCAGCATCGGGAATCACACTATGTGCTGTTATTTAATACCATTTTTTTGTTACTTGAAGAACAGATGGAATTTCATAAAATAAGATGGCGCTTGTTAAACTTATCCGGACTTATCTAGAGCTCAAGTGTCATTACAGAATGGGGAATCTCACTATGACAATAATTTAATGAATAGTGCAGAAGAGAAATCCATAACCATTCTAAAGCCAGACAGGGAACAACATGCAGGGGTAAAACAGACTTGAAATAAGTAATGAACATTCCATTACTGTGCTCGGAACATCCTTAATTGGCAGCGGATTGTGCTTCAAAGGTAATGTCTGCACTTTAGCTGTGATCTGACAGCCCTATAATTTGCAATTGCAGGCGCCACTCGGCGATTTCAGATGCACATTTTGCTTATTGAAAGACCTCTAAGAGTAATATGAGATGGAATAGATGATTGATTGTGTTTTACCTCTTTCTTATAGCTGCCATTTCAATACTCATCAGAATGTGTTAACTTTTAATGAGCCTCTTATTTTTAAGCTATAGCTGTAGTCAAGCATTATGCCATCGTCACAGTAAATTTACTTCATTGGATTTAAAAGTGAATGACAATTTTTTTTGACAAATGGCTTATATCTGCAGCATAGACTGATTCAGGTCTGAGATTTTACTTCAGTGCCTAATATAAAACAACTGATAAAACAGGTCATCTGGATGAGTTACTGCTGTCGCTCGAACAATGTCAGAGTGGAACATTTCCCTTCTATGCCTACAGCCTCGTGATGTGCGCCATGCAGATCAGAACATTCCTCAAGTCAGTGTGGTGATAAATGTCATCTTATCTAATGAAACTAGTAATATCAACATATATTTTGAAAACAACATCTTTTTTAATATTCCTGTCATGCGCTGTCCGGTTCCGCATGCGCAGATTACTAGTACGGTGTTACGGTTGCTGTGGCTCTGGAGACTATGTCCGGATTTCTTGCTACTGCACATGTGCAAGCGCTGGAGACTAAGTCCTATCTTGGAGCCATTGCACATATGCGGGTGACATCATCGCTGACATGAGGTCACATGTCTCTGTCACCTTCTAAGCTGATTGGCCACTGGTCATGTGCTTGTGACACGTGGTCACATGTCTCTGACACCTTCTATGCCGATTGGTCGCTGGTCATGTGCTTGTGACGCTTTGCTCGGTGATAGGCCAGCGTGACGTCATTGCTGTCATTCTGGCAGCGGATTGGCTCTGGTGTCCTCCAACTTGGATGAGGCACAGAGTCTATATAAGACCCTGACGCACGCCGCCCGGCGCTCAGTCCTCTTGGTTCATGCATGCGAGTAGACGCTCTGTGCACGTTCCTCTAGGCATCTCTCTGTCTATGTTAGGTGAGCGCTACCGGCAGGGTAGCGTTCTTATACCTTACAGCTTCGGCCGCAGTCCATATCCTTACGTCTTAGTGGAGCGGACATAGGCAGGTGCCTGAGGCACATGGTCCGGCTGGGCCTTGTGATTCTAGGGTAACGTTCCTTATACTGCGTCTGGCAGTTGTTCGTATCATCGCAAACTAGGGGAGCGAACAGAGGTAGGAGCTTTGTGCGGCTTATGCTGCTGTTCGTCTCTTTTGCACCACTAGAAGAGCAGACCTAGGCAGGTGCCATATCTAGTGGTTCGTGTCCTCGCACACTAGTAGAGCGAACGCAGGTAGGAGCTTTGTGCGGCTTACGCTGCTGTCCGTCTCTTTTGCACCACTAGAATAGCGGACCTAGGCAGGTGCCATATCTAGTGGTTCGTGTCCTCGCACACTAGTGGAGCGAACGCAGGTAGGAGCTTTGTGTGGCTTACGCTGCTGTCCGTCTCCTGGTACCACTAGAGGAACGGACCTAGGTAGGTGCCATTTCACACTCACTGCTTTTGTCTCTGTGATCTTTAACAGAGACCATTCCACACACCCTCCAAGTAAGGGAGGAATTGCTTTATTTTCTAATTATCTTCCTCTGTGAGTATAACAGAGGTATTGCACTCTGCACTTGTGCTATCATTATTTACAGTGGCACACTTATATACCCCTTATCCTCTGCCATAGTCTGCAGCAGAGTCTTTGCACGCTGGACCCTGACTGTCTGACATTCCTTTAGGTTTTACTATCAGACAGCCCCCCGTAACATACGGCTTCTGACTCTTTTCATAATGCAGAGTCAAAAATGCAGACTGGTCTCTCTTAAATGCTCAGCTCGGCTGGACGTCGGCTGAGTTGTTTCACTGCTCCTAGCCATGCAGAAGTTAGGTAATCCTTTTTGGAGCAGTGTGGAACTCTTCAGAGAGTCAGGCTGCTATTTACCATCTCCAGCTGGTCTCTTCCTATTTAAGGCTGGAGAGTGCAGTAGGAGGCCGCCAAAGATAGCATCAGTGATCCAGGTGGTTCTCAGTGCATGGTGAGCAACAGTTGCTTTGTTGTGTGGTGTGAACATTCCCCTATTGTGAGTTTTTCCGTATCCTTTTTTTTATTTCCCAAGTATACATATTGTCTCTCCTGTGTGTGTGAGTGCAGTGTGTACGAGGTTTCGTTCTCCGTTGTCCATGTCTTTTCTGTGGAGTTTTGTTACTGAGTTTCCGGCCTGCTCCCAGAGTTGTGGGAGGTAAGATCAGGACTCAGACAGAAGACAGGGCCAGGTAAGGAACCCAGGCCTCCATACCTTCAAGGATACCCCCAGGGGTGAGAGTGAGTCTTAGGGCCAGATTAGGAACTCCTGGTTTGTCAGTACCTCCCCGTAACAATTCCTTATTGATTTACTAAAGAAAACTTTATAAAAAAAACTTTACAATTAAAGTTTAGAGGAACAGTATAACACGCATTTACTCTACCTCCCATCTCCTTCCTCTGCCACATGTTTTATCATCCCACAACTTTCCAGAGCCTATCCCTTCCTTCTAAAACCATTCATACAACGTAGGGAGGAGATTCATCTTTTTTAATCAGTTTTTAAGCTAATTTGCATGTCAGTTTCACTGCAAACTGACAACAACATTTGGTTCGGGTCTCAAAGTACTATGACAGCGTACTCAATGAGCATCATGGTCCTTTACTAACAAGTGTGTTATGGTCTGACTTCAACTTTCTGTCCAGGTATTTGAAAATAAGAATGTGCATTAATGCAGAGTTTTGTGTATTGTGCTAATAATCCTACAAAGAGATAGGGGAGAAGAATTTCCTCTTTTATAAGTGCTGTATATAGATGATAAGTGATTAGCTAGCTTTTACCCTCCAGGAGGTGAAATCAGAGAAAAATGACAACTTAAAATACAGCCTGTTGTGTAGTAAACTTTAAAATAAACTACAGGGTACAATTCATGTGATGAAAAAAAATGGTGTTATTTCTCATACTTAGCTTTTTCTAAAAATTCTAAAGTTTAGTTGCTTTAACCCACTTCACCCCACAGCCTGTTTTTAGGTTCATGACCAGGGCATTTTGTTCAATTTTGACCTGTATCAATTTATTAAGTAATAATTCTGGAATGCTTCAACATATACCTATGATTCAGAGATTGTTTTTTCATGACATATTGTACTTCATCATTCTGCTAAATTTAGGATGATATATTTTGTGTTTATTTGTGAAAATATCCGAAATTTGGTGAAAAGTTTTAAAATTTGTCAAATGTCAAACTCTGAATTTTTATTCCCTTAACCACTTCACTCCCAAGCCTGTTTTCATCTTCATGACCAGACCATTTTTTAATCCTGACCAGTGTTACTTTATGAAATTATAACTCTGGAATGCTTCAAAGGATCCCATTTATTCGTAGAATGTTCTTTCATGACATATTGCACTTCATGGTAGTGGTAAATTTAGGAAAATCATTTTTGCATTTATTTGTGAAAATATCAGAGATTTGGCAAAAATTTAGAAAATTTCCCAATTTATTAATAAAAAAAATTCCAATGTTTCCTTTACATGTATATCTGTTTCTGATTTATTGTAAAACTTGTTTAAAATCTTTTTTTTAAAAATAAAAAGTTGATAAAAAAAATTCCAAAATTTCTAATTTACATCAGCACAATTTTTAAAACATCCTTTTTTGTTAAGAAGTTAGAAGTGTTAAAAGTTTATCAGCATTTTCTCATTTTTCAAACAAAATTTACAAAACTATTTTTTTAGAGCCAACATCACATTTTAAATGACTTTGGTGAGTCTAGGTGACAGAAAATGTCCTAAGTGACAACATTCTAAAAAAAACTGCACCATGTGCCATGCAAATTATTTTGTAATTTCTCCTGAGTATAACGGTACCCCATGTGTGGTGGAAATCTACTGTTTGGTTGCATGGCACGACGTCTGAAAAGGAAGAAGTGCCATTTGAATTTTAAAGAGCAAAATTGTCTGGAATAGATAGCGGACTCCATGCTGCGTTTCAAGAGCACTTGATATGCCTTAACAGTGAAAACCCCCCAACAAGTGACCCTATTCTGGAAAGAAATTTACCTAGATGTTCGGTGACCACATTAAACTCTCAGGTGCGTCACAGAATTTTATAACGTTGAGCCTTGAAAATGAAAAAATAAATTTTTACCACAAAAATGTTGCTTTAATTCCAATTTTTTTCTAGGGCAACAGGAAACAATCAACCATGAATTTTTTTGTGCAATTACTCCTGAGTATGCCAATTGCCTATATGTGCTTGAAAACGACTTTTCACGCACCCTGCAAAGCTGAAAAGGGAACGCATCATATTTGTGTTCACATTTAGTTGGAATGGTTTGGAGTGCCATGCTACATTGGCAGAGCCCTGAGGTGCCAGAACAGTAGAATTCCCAATTGAACTCATTTTAAAAACTGCACCTCTCAATGAATTAATCTAGTGGTGCAGTGAGCATATTGACAATACAGATGTGACACAAAATTTTATACTAGTAGGCGGTGAAGAAAATTTTTTTTTTTTACAACTTAAATGTTTTTAATCCCAATTTTGAAAATGGTAAGAGATAAAAGAAAGGCCTCATAATATGTTATACAACTTCTCCTGAATGTAGCAATACCCCACATATGACTATACAGTACTGTTTGGGCGCACTGCAGGGCTCTGGAGGGAAGGTGCGCCATTTGACTTTTGGAGCACAGATTTTACCACAATAGTTTGCAGACTCCATTTTCATAAGTGCCATAACAGCAGAAACCCCCTCATATGACCACATCTTTGAAATTACACCCCTCTGGGAGTTCATCTACGGGTGTAGTAACAATTCAGTCTCTGAACAACATCCATGAAGCCAAACACAGTGAATATTGCAGAAAGAAAAATTGAAAATAAGTCCATATAATGCTCAGTACATTGTACTACCCCTATGCTGTGCCCAGCTTGTGCTTATGGAGATACACACCCTATAAATTAAGCAGACCTCCTTTCTACAACAATGCCAAACATGTGCATGTTAACTAAAGTTGAAGCATATTGTGATGTACAGGAGAGAGGGAGGCATTTGGATTTTCTAGCTCAGAATTTCTTGAATTTTAATTTGGAGGGAAGGGGGGCATAATGCTGTTCTAGAACCTTTGCACTTATAGTAACGTGAACGCCCCTAATATTTCTATTACCAGATGCTGGACCTGAATGGGGACTTGTGTTTTTATTGGCTCGGTTGAATGCTAATTGGTGGCAATTTGGGATACAGAACGTTTTGGATCAGTTCACATTTATCATATGCTCTATGCTTAGCACTTACATCAGGGTTTCCATCTACATCTCCAAAATACGTGATTCAGGTGAAGCAGTCTTGAAATTCCTAAGATATTGGGGTGTAATCACATCACCATCAAAAGGTTTGCTATAAATACACATCAGCAAACATGTTAAGAAAAAAGATGCACATTAACTTCCAAAGATTTTAGAAGAATAAAAAGTGAATCCACCAGGACCCCATTATCTTCCAGTACTGTCATATTCCAGAATTACAACCTCCCTTGAGGCCCAGAGGTATAAGATATTCAGTGCACAGAGACATGGCTGTGGTAAAAAGGCTGAAACCTACCACTGCTCAACAAGACACAGAATGGGAAATGTCAAGACTGGGCCAATTACGGACAGCAGGAGAGAAGCAGGTTAAAGTACCGCGCCAAACCACAGGAGTACAAATGGAATTAATAGATCTCTTTTCTTTATTTACACAGGTCTACGCGTTTCAAGGACATATCCGTCCTCTTCCTCAGGACAAATGCAGAGAATACTATAGTATTCTCTGCATTTGTCCTGAGGAAGAGGACGGATATGTCCTTGAAACGCGTAGACCTGTGTAAATAAAGAAAAGAGATCTATTAATTCCATTTGTACTCCTGTGGTTTGGCGCGGTACTTTAACCTGCTTCTCTCCTGCTGTCCGTAACTACTCTGTTTCGCGGGACTGCTGCCTTCCACGTTACTTTTATGCTGACAAAGGGGTTGTGACTGTCACAACCTTATCAGGTGAGTGTCCCTTCTTACATTCACCTCACACTGTTATACCGGGTAAGACCCTATTTGCGCCTTTCTTTTCCCACAGCCTCCTTGAAGACTGGGCCAAGACAGATGTTTGAAGGTTTTATGGACTGATAAGATGAAAGTGAATTTTGATGAACCAGATGAATGGGCCTGTGGCTGGGTCAGTAAGGGGCACAGACCTCCACTTTCACTCATGCCAGCAATGTGGGGAGGCTGGGTACTGCTATGGGCTGGTAATGTTAAGATGAGCTCGTTGGATCTTTTCACATTGAGAATTGATTTAGTAGGTTTGGGAGTTTAAAATCAATGAGACACTTTTTTCAAGCAAGATGGTACAGGGAAAAGTCTGCATGTTTACAAAAAAAACAAAACAAAAACATAATTTTCATACAGGACAATTCTCCATAACATACATTGAAGTCTCCACAACTTGGATGCCAGTAAAGGCCTTAGGATGAAAGAATAACAACTCAACTCCTTCCACACCTGACCTAAGCCCTATTGAGAACTTGTGGGCCTTTGATAAATGGAAGATTTACAGTGAAGGAAAACAGTCACCTCTCTGATCAGTGTCTGGAAGGCTGCGGTTGGTGCTGCCCGAAAAGTTAATAGTTAAAGGTTTTTTCCCCATATCCCATTATGTAGTAGGTATAATAATAATGATATTAGCAAATACCTTCAATTTTAAATGTAGTACAGTTCTCCTGATATAACCATGTCTCTTACCTCAAGGACATTGCAGCCTTAGGTATCCACGTTATGTCCACTTAAAGTATGACAGTTAATAAGTCACTCATGGTCATAATCATGGATACCCAAGAGACATAGGTGTATCAGGAGTAGAGTTGAGCGCGGTTCGCGGTTCGTGGTTCTCCAGTTCTAGGCTCGAGTGATTTTTGGGCTGTTCGAGATCGAACTAGAACTCGAGCTTTTTGCTAAAAGCTCGATAGTTCTAGATACGTTCGAGAACGGTTCTAGCAGTAAAAAGCAGGGCTTTTTACAGCTACAGTGAGCAGGAGCCATCGCTGGCAGCCTGCCACAAGCTGGTAACCAAGATAAACATCGGGTATCCAAGCAAAGCGCTTTGGTTAGTAACCCGATGTTTATCTTAGTTACGTGCAGGAAGCCCACACTTTCCCGCTCAGCTCGCTCCGCCCCCTCCTGCCCGCGGCATGTACACATACAAACACACACACACACACACTCTCACCCCTCCCCCCCCCCCCCCCGCCCGCCCGCCCGCCCGCCCGCCCGCTCGCTCGCTCGCTCGCTCGCTCGCTCGCTCGGCTTACCTGCGGTGATGAAGTCCCGCCATCCCGACCTCAGCGCTGTCACTGTCCTCCATGGCCGCCGCTTGTCACATCACCTCTCGCTTCCGACCCGAGACTGACTAGCGGTG
The DNA here is from genome assembly GCF_048569485.1 of Anomaloglossus baeobatrachus. Taxonomy (NCBI): domain Eukaryota; kingdom Metazoa; phylum Chordata; class Amphibia; order Anura; family Aromobatidae; genus Anomaloglossus; species Anomaloglossus baeobatrachus. The sequence continues at coordinate 105,686,525 of NC_134361.1, forward strand.
ACGTCACGGACCTCTCGCGAGACTTGCTGTGAAGGCGCCGGTCATTGACCTCAGTGACAGGGGCTGTCAGTGTGCTGGAGATCAGCGCAGGTAATGTACCTCACTGACAGCAGCACTTGTCACCCCCCTGCAGTGACCTGGGCTGACCCATTGATGTTAGCTCAGGTCACTGCACTGCTCTCCCAGCCAATGGGGAACATCCTGCTCTTCATTGACTGGGACAGTGTGGATCGTCATGGCAACCCCTTGGATTACACCAGACCTGGATTTGTAATAAATTGGTTAAAGAGGGAATGTTTTGGGGAGTGTTTTTTCAAATAAAAACGTGTTTGTCGTCTATTTTTTTTTTATTACTGACTGGGTTGGTGATGTCGGGTATCTGATAGACGCCTGACCTCACCAACCCCAGGGCTTGATGCCAGGTGACATTACACATCTGGTATTAACCCCATATATTACCCCGTTTGCCACCGCACCAGGGCGCGGGATGAGCTGGGGCGAAGCACCAGGATTGGCGCATCTAATGGATGCGCCACTTCTGGGGCGGCTGCGGCCTGCTATTTTTAGGCTGGGGAGATTCCAATAACCATGGACCTCCCTAGTCTGAGAATATCAGGCCCCAGCTGTCTGCTTTACCTTGGCTGGTGATCCAATTTTGGGGGACCCCTACGTGTTTTTTTTTTAAATTATTTATTTAATTTAAAATAACAGCGTGGGGTGCCCTCAGTTTTGGATTACCAGCCAAGGTGAGGTTGCCAGCTGTGGTCTGCAGGCTGCAGCCGTCTGCTTTACCCTAGCTGGCTACAAAACTAGGGGGAACCCTACGTCATTTTTTTTTCATTTTTTTGGCTAAATACAAAGCTAAGCACCCTTAGTGCCACATGAAAGGTACCAAAGGGTGTTCCACTTTTTCTCCATTTTTTTCTCCACTTTTTCTCCACTTTTTCTCCACTTTTTCTCCATTTTTTTCTCCACTTATTCTCCACTTTTTCTCCTCTTATGCTCCACTTTTTCTCCACTTTTTCTCCACTTTTTTCTCCACTTTTTCTCCTCTTATGCTCCACTTTTTCTCCACTTTTTCTCCACTTTTTCTCCTCTTATGCTCCACTTTTTCTCCACTTTTTCTCCTCTTATGCTCCACTTTTTCTCCACTTTTTCTCCACTTTTTCTCCTCTTATGCTCCACTTTTTCTCCACTTTTTCTCCTCTTATGCTCCACTTTTTCTCCACTTTTTCTCCTCTTATGCTCCACTTTTTCTCCACTTTTTCTCCACTTTTTCTCCTCTTAATCTCCACTTTTTCTCCACTTTTTCTCCATTTTTTCTCCACTTTTTCTCCACTTTTTCTCCACTTTTTCTCCTCTTATGCTCCACTTTTTCTCCACTTTTTCTCCTCTTAATCTCCACTTTTTCTCCTCTTATGCTCCACTTTTTCTCCACTTTTTCTCCACTTTTTTCTCCACTTTTTCTCCTCTTATGCTCCACTTTTTCTCCACTTTTTTCTCCACTTTTTCTCCTCTTATGCTCCACTTTTTCTCCACTTTTTCTCCACTTTTTCTCCACTTTTTCTCCTCTTATGCTCCACTTTTTCTCCACTTTTTCTCCTCTTATGCTCCACTTTTTCTCCACTTTTTCTCCATTTTTTCTCCACTTTTTCTCCTCTTATGTTCCACTTTTTCTCCACTTTTTCTCCTCTTATGCTCCACTTTTTCTCCACTTTTTTCTCCACTTTTTTCTCCACTTTTTTCTCCACTTTTTTCTCCACTTTTTTCTCCACTTTTTCTCCTCTTATGCTCCACTTTTTCTCCACTTTTTCTCCACTTTTTCTCCTCTTATGCTCCACTTTTTCTCCACTTTTTCTCCTCTTATGCTCCACTTTTTCTCCACTTTTTCTCCTCTTAATCTCCACTTTTTCTCCACTTTTTCTCCACTTTTTCTCCACTTTTTCTCCTCTTATGCTCCACTTTTTCTCCACTTTTTCTCCTCTTATGCTCCATTTTTTCTCCTCTTAATCTCCACTTTTTCTCCACTTTTTCTCCACTTTTTCTCCACTTTCTCTCCTCTTATGCTCCACTCTTTCTCCACTTTTTCTCCTCTTAATCTCCACTTTTTCTCCTCTTATGCTCCACTTTTTCTCCACTTTTTTCTCCACTTTTTCTCCACTTTTTCTCCGTTCTTTTTCTATGGTCAGTCTACCCATTAGCTCTGCCATGCATACTGTAGCTCTACACCTACTGCACATGTTACTTTATGATTGACATCTCTTTCGTACCAGAGCTGTCTAAGCCTACTCTGACCCCATATTTGTCATTACTATATTGTCCTTGTACTGTATTATGACATTTGTATCATGTGTTTCATTTCTTGCTGTGTTGCAATTTTTTTGCTGCATCCCAATTGTACCTCTACATTGTTCGAGTTTATGTTATTGTTCTCTCACTCTTATGTGATACTGATTATTGTCATTTTTCATGATTACATGCAGATAAGTCCAATCTGACGAAGGCTCAGGCCGAAACGTCATTTGTAACTTGTTTTGGACAAAAACATATATGCTTATGAAAAAATTTTTTTCTTAATACGGACCAATAAAGAGTGATTTTGCATTACTATCCATTGTGACTTACTGACTTAGTCTGGGAGATATAGAGTGCCGAGGTTACTCACTAATTTTATCTATTATTACCTCTGAGCACCTATATACCAGTGAGCAGAGCTTCCTCTACAGTAGTTCTCCTGATTAGGCATGCCCTTACCTCATGAGCAGGGCATTGCAGCTTTGGTAGCAACCATTATGACATGGACTCTGCTGCTGTGGACCCGGGGAGAGTGAGTGCAGATTCATTGCACCCACACTCCTCACATGAAGGGTCCGCACTCCTAGAAAATGGGGGATACGTTCCCTGAGTGTCTCCCCCCCATATTCTAGACGGTCCAGAGTCGTCGTGGGACCCCTTTATTTTTTTTCTTACAATAAATTGGTGAAAGAGGAAATGTTTTGGGGACTGTTTTTTCAAATAAATTTCTTTTGTCGATTTTTTGTTTTTGTTAGTACTGACAGTTTATGATGTTGGGTATCTAATAGACGCCATGACATCACAAACTGCTGGGCTTGATCTCAGGTGACTTTACAGCTAGTATCAACCCGATTTATTACCCCGTTTGCCACTGCACCAGGGCACGGGATGAGCTGGGGTGAAGCGCCAGGATTGGCGCATCTAGTGGATGCGCCACGTCTGGGGTGCCTGCGGCCTGCTATTTTTAGGCTGTGAAGGCCCAATAACTATGGACCTTCCCACCCTGAGAATACCAGACCACAGCTGTCCGCTTTACCTTGGCTGGTGATCCAATTTGGGGGGGACCCTACTTTTATTGTGTAATTATTAATATTTATAAAATAATTATAAAAAAGAGCCTGAGGGGACCTCCACATTGGATCCCCAACCACGGTAAAGCTGCCAGCTGTGGTTTTCAGGCTACAGCCGTCTGCTTTACCCTAGCTGGCTATCAAAAATGGGGGGACCCAACGTAATTTTTTTTTTTAACTATTTTTTAAATAGAAAAAATTAATGGGCTTCCCTGTATTTTGATTGACAACCAAGGTAACGGCAGGCAGATGGGGGTGGCAACCCATAGCTGTCTGTTTTATCTGCGCTGAGAATCAAAAATACCGCGGAGCGCTACGTCATTTTTTTAAAGATTTATTTTTACAGCACTGTGATGTCCAGCAATCAAAATACAGGGAAGCCCATTTTATTTTTAGTTATTTAAATAAATAATTAAAAAAAATATATATGGGCTCCCGCTGCATTTTTTGTATTGCTAGCTAAGGGTAATCCAAGCAGCTACTGGCTGCTAACCCCCACTGCTTGGTGTTACCTTCACTGGCAATGGAAAATCCAGGGAAGCATTTTTTATTTTTTTTGCCAAAAAACTACAAAAAAAGGACGTGAGCTTCGCCATATTTTTGTATGCTAGCCAGGTATAGCAGGCAGGTGCTGGAAGAGTTGGATACAGCGCCAGAAGATGGCGCTTCTATGAAAATGCCATTTTCTGAGGTGGCTGCAGACTGCAATTCGCAGCAGTGGGGCCCAGAAAGCTCAGGCCAACCGGTGGTGCGGATTCCAATCCCCAGCTGCCTAGTTGTACCTGGCTGGACACAAAAATGGGGCAAAGCCTACGTCATTTGTTTTCTAATTATTTCATGAAATTCATGAAATAATAAAAAAAGGGCTTCCCTTTATTTTTGGTTCCCAGACGGGTACAAATAGGCAACTGGGGGTTGGGGGCAGCCGTACCTGCCTGCTGTACCTGGCTAGCATACAAAAATATGGCGAAGCCCACATAATTTTTTCAGGGGGCAAAAAAATTCTGCATACAGTCCTGGATGGAGTATGCTGAGCCTTGTAGTTCTGCAGCTGCTGTCTGTCTGTATGGAGAAGAGCAGACAGCAGCTGCAGAACTACAAGGCTCAGCATACTCCATCCAGGACTGTATGCAGAAGTTTTTTGCCCACCAAAAAAATGACGTGGGCTTCGCCATATTTTTGTATGCTAGCCAGGTACAGCTGGCAGCCACGGGCTGCCTCCAACCCCCAGTTGCCTATTTGTACCCGGCTGGGAACCAAAAATATAGGGAAGCCCGTTTTTTTTTAATTATTTCACTTATTTCATGAAATAATTAAAAAACAAATGACGTGGGCTTCGCCCTATTTTTGTGTCCAGCCGGGTACAACTAGGCAGCTGGGGATTGGAATACGCAGCACAGGTTAGCCCGAGGTTTGTGGGCGCCTCTGCTGCGGATTTCAGTCCGCAGCCGTCCCAGAAAATGGCGCTCTCATAGAAGCGCCATCATCTGGCGCTGTATCCAACTCTTCCAACAGCCCTGGAGCCGGGTGGCTTGTTGGGTAATCATGAGTTAATACTGGCTTTGTTTTACTAGCCAGTATTAAGCCAGAGATTCTTAATGTCAGGCACGTTTGACCCGGCCATTAAGAATCTCCAATAAAGGGTTAAAAAAAAGACACCACACAGAGGAAAAATACTTTAATAGAAATAAATACACAGACACATTAGAGACTCCATCTTTATTACCCCCTGTCAGCCCTCCACGACCCTGCTCTTCTGTCTTCTTTCTTTCTAGTGTAGTAGTAGTGACGATTGTAGTGAGGAAGGATGAGATTCACCAGCTCATCACTTGGGGCTGGGGAACCTCCATCCTCACTACAATGCTCACTACAATCGTGCAGCAGCGTGCAGCCTTCACTCCGTGAGTGATCACTGCTGGCTGCTAGCGGTAACGCTGACAGACGCGTTACCATAGCAACGGTGCTCTCGGAGCCGCGGTTAGCGGTGACGTCACCGCTAACTGCGTTGCTATGGCAACGGTGATCTCCGTTAATGACCGGCTGTGTCAGCCGGTCCCTAACGGAACGGGGAGTCGACCGTGTGCTAGAGCATGTCGCCGGTACACGGCGATACACATATGTGCACCGTGTACCGGAGAGATGCACTCGCAGGTCCTACATGACGTGTCATAGTCATGTGACCAGTCTGTAGCCAATGAGATAATAGCCACATGACTGGTCACATGGCTATTTTGACGTCACGATAGGTCCTGCATCTCTGCTGGCAGTGCAGGTCACCGGGAGGATTCAGCGATCATCGGATGGAATAGCGGCAGGAGACAGAGTGCAGAAGGGATCGCGAGGACCGGTAAGTGTTATGGCAATGTTTATTAACTGTTTGTGTACATTTATAATGCATTTTTATGTGTTTGTGATTGCCTCCCATTATAGCCTATACGTTCGAGTTCGGTTCGTCGAACGTTCGACGAACTGAACTCGAACGAGACCTCCGTTCGGCGAACCACCTCGAGCCGAACCGCGACCGGTTCGCTCATCTCTAATCAGGAGAACTATACTACATTTATAATTGGAGGTATTTGCTATTATTATTATTACACATACTAAATATTTGGATAGGATCTTGAAAATTTTTAATATACCTTTAACAGGCTAGGAACTGACATCACTGGTGAAGTAGTGGCCACTGATTGGCCGTCAATGATGTCACCGGTAATGCGATGGCCGCTGATTGGCCATCAATGATGTCATTGGTGATGTGGCGGTCCCTGAGTGGCCGCTTCCGATGCCATTGACATCTGGTGCTTGGCTTGGGACAGGGCTAAAGGCTACTTTACACACTGCGATATCGGTCCCGATATCGCTAGTGTGGGTACCCGCCCCCATCTGTTGCGCGACACGGGCAAATCGCTGCCCGTGCCGCACAACATCGCCCAGAGCCGTCACACATACTTACCTGTCCGGCGACGTCGCTGTGACCGGCGAACCGCCTCCTTTCTAAGGGGGGCGGTCCGTGCGGCGTCACAGCGACGTCACTGAAGCGTCACTGAACCGCCGCCCAATAGCAGTGGAGGGGCGGAGCTGAGCGGGACGTAACATCCCGCCCACCTCCTTGCTTCTGCATAGCAGCCGGGATGCAGGTAAGGGGAGCTTCCTCGTTCCTGAGGCGTCACACGCAGCGATGTGTGCTGCCGCAGGAACGAGGAACAACTCCGTTACTCCTGCAGTAACGATTTTTAAGAATGGACCCCCATGTCGCCGATTAGCGATTTTGCACATTTTTGCAACGATGCAAAATTGCTTATCGGTGTCACATGCAACAGCATCGCTAATGCGGCCGGATGTGCGTCACAAATTCCGTGACCCCAACGACTCCGCATTAGCAATGTCGCAGCGTGTAAAGCCCCCTTTAGTCTTTAAAAGATCCTGGACAACGCACATGGCTGCACGAGCATCACATATGCTCTGTGGAGTGGTTCAGAGCTGTGCAGCCATACAGCAACATTAGTGCCAATACAGTCTGGAAGCGGTAGGCAGGGTTAGGTGGTGGTACCTATCATACCAAGATAATGTGGTGAGGTACTGGTAGGGTCAGTCTCCCTGCTTTTGCACTGCCAATCCAGTCCTTTAGCAGCAGCTCACTGGTGCTAACTGAGCTGCGCCTTCTGTCCTGGTGTGCCCTGTATGTGCTCAAGACTTTCTGTGCCGCTAACAGGAGAGGTCCTGCTTTTGGTGTGTGAAGCTAACTGATTGTGTTTTTATTTTAATATTTCTTTGAAGCTGTGCATTCCGGCCGCTTGTCCATCTGTAACTTTACCATCTGCTCAGAGCACCTTGGGAAACGTTAGCGCTTATATTAGTTTGGGCTCTAACCGTCCTCCCGTGTAACATGTATTTTCTCCATTTTGTGCTGTTTGGTTATTACTCTCACTTTAATTCATGAAAATCAATAATTGAAATGGAGAAATGTACATATGTCAGATTGTTCCATAATATTTCATCACACTAATGGTTATGCAATAATTATTCATATATACATATATATAAATATATATATATATATATATATATATCTATATATATAGATATAGATATATATATATATACTGTGTATATATATACTGTATATATATATATATGTATATATTTATATATATTCTCCTAAGAAAGACAAAACCTAATTTTATTTTTTTTTTTTTTAAAAGTTCAGGTTACAGGTTTATTAATTTTGTTGATTGGCCGCCAGCAGTGTAGTCGATCAATAATAAAATTAAACATAAAAAATACAATATGCCTAATAATTGTGCACACATTGTATATATATTTGCTCTTTTTCTATTAATTTGTGGAAAAATTTCCAATTAAATTCCTTGTGATTCATTATTAAAATACAAAATACTAAACACTGTCTTTTACAAGGGAATAAGTATTATAAAATGCAAAAAGTAAACATTATTCAGGATACTGTAAAGAACACTGAAAAGAAAATGATCTAAGTGATTCTTTTTCTGACATACTTCTAATGATTGGAGAAAGGTCTCACCACAGGGCACCCACACGGTCTGCATTAAATGGCAATGTAAGTGCTTGTAGAAATTCATGAGAGTATCTTCAGTCCTCCAAAACTAAAAAGTAAAGTATTATGGTTGCTAATTGTCACTGGGGGACTGCCTATGGTAGCTCATTATGCCAATAGAAATCATCTTTAAATTTTGTAACCAGTGATTGACCAAGCAATGTATAACCTATGATAAATATTATAATCTTTGTACTGGAAATGTGTACTTTGCTATAAAACCATTATAAAGTGTGATATGAAGAAATAGAATGAAATCTACAACACCTTATGCGTTGCTCACACAGTTCAGATGTGAGATGCCTTTAGAATGTACCGTATTTTTCGGACTATAAGACGCACCGGACTATAAGACGCACCCTGGTTTTAGAGGAGGAAAATGGGAAAATAAAACTTTAAGCAAAAAATTTGGTCATGACACACTGTTATGGGGCGAGGATCTGCTGCTGAAACTGTTATGGGGGTAATGTCCCCAAATTCTCTACTAAGGTACCCCATCCTGGTAATGATCCTCCTGCCTTGTATATGATCCTGCTATAAACCCCCATCCAGCCTGTTCACATACCCCCCCCATCCAGCCTGTTCATATACCCCCCCCCATCCAGCCTGTTCACATACCCCCCCCATCCAGCCTGTTCACATACCCCCCCCATCCAGTCTGTTCACATACCCCCCCATCCAGCCTGTTCACATACCCCCCCATCCAGCCTGTTCACATACCCCCCCATCCAGCCTGTTCACATACCCCCCCATCCAGCCTGTTCACATACCCCCCATCCAGCCTGTTCACATACCCCCCCATCCAGCCTGTTCACATACCCCCCCATCCAGCCTGTTCACATACCCCCCCATCCAGCCTGTTCACATATCCCCCCATCCAGCCTGTTCACATACCCCCCATCCAGCCTGTTCACATACCCCCCCATCCAGCCTGTTCACATACCCCCCCATCCAGCCTGTTCACATACCCCCCCATCCAGCCTGTTCACATACCCCCCCCATCCAGCCTGTTCACATACCCCCCCCATCCAGCTTGTTCACATACCCCCCCCATCCAGCCTGTTCACATACCCCCCCATCCAGCCTGTTCACATACCCCCCCATCCAGCCTGTTCACATCCCCCCCCATCCAGCCTGTTTACATACCCCCCATCCAGCCTGTTCACATCCCCCCCCCATCCAGCCTTTTCACATACCCCCCCCCATCCTGCCTGCTCACATACCCCCCCCCCCCATCCTGCCTGCTCACATACTCCCATCCTGCTATATGCCCCCATCGTGCTCATATACCATCCTGGTATATGGCCTGTATCCTATAGCACAGAGAAAAAAATAAACGTTTATACTCACCTTTTCCTCACTCCCTGCAGCCGATCATCTTCCTCTCTGGCACGCTGATCTGTGTGTGTGTGGAGCCGTTCCCCTGCAGCACGCGATGTCTTCCTGTCTGTGCCGATCAGCTGACCAGCTCAGCACAGATCAGCTGACCGGCACAGACAGGAAGACATCGCGTGCAGCAGGGGGCGGCTCCACACACGGGGACGGGTGAGTGCACTCATTCACTGCACCCCGCGCAGGTAATGACGCGCGGGGTGCAGTGAATACAGCCGCACATGATCACTCCAGGCTGTAATTGCCAGGGGTGATCATGCGGCCGGCTCTTTGCTATGCGCGCGTCCCCGCTCGTCCTCCCGTCCACCTGTCAGCGCCGGCTTCTGCGCTGAGAGATGGCCGGGAGGATGGGCGTGCATATGTAATGAGCGGGCCCACGTGGTCACGGCAGGCGCTGCTGCTGCCTGCTCGTGTCCCCGATGACCCGCTCCACCACAGCACCCTCGTTCCCGGCCGCAGCCCTATAGTCAGACCATAAGACGCACCCCCAACTTTCCCCCAACATTTGGGGGAAAAAAAGTGCGTCTTATGGTCCGAAAAATACGGTATATGTTTTATTTTTTTTTTTAAATAGAAACCGGGGGACTAGGTGGATTATATTGCAAAGCAATTTATAAATATTAGTGATGAGCGAGTATGCTTGTTACTACTCGGTACTCGCATGAGTATCACTGTACTCGGGCTACTCGGCGGGGACCGAGTAATCTCGCGATACTCGTGCTGTACTCGTGGTCTTCATCCCTGCATGTTGGCGCTCTTTTGAGAGCCAGCCCTCATGTAGGGATTGGCTGGCAGACCACTGCAATGCCACAGCCCTGTTAGTTGTGGAATTGCAGTGATTGGCCGGCCTGCACAGCGTGACCGAGCCTTTATACCGGCGGGCGCGCTGTGCTCTGTACACAGCCATCTCATATTCCCTGCTTTCCACGCCCACAGGTGCCTATGATTGGTTGCAGTGAGACACGCCCCCACGCTGAGTGACAGGTGTCTCACTGCACCCAATCACAGCAGCCGGTGGGCGTGTCTATACTGTGCAGTAAAATAAATAAATAAATAATTAAAAAAAACGGTGTGCGGTCCCCCCCAATTTTAATATCAGCCAGATAAAGCCATACGGCTGAAGGCTGGTATTCTCAGGATGGGGAGCTCCACGTTATGGGGAGCCCCCCAGCCTAACAATATCAGTCAGCAGCCGCCCAAAATTGTCACATACATTAGATGCGACAGTTCTGGGACTCTACCCGGCTCTTCCCGATTTACCCTAGTGCGTTGGCAAATCGGGGTAATAAGGAGTTAATGGAAGCCCATAGCTGCCACTAAATCCTAGATTAATCATGTCAGGCGTCTCCCCGAGAAACCTTCCATGATTAATCTGTAAATTACAGTTAAAAAACACACACGCCTGAAAAAATCCTTTATTAGAAATAAAAAACAATAACAAAGTCCCTCATCACCAATTTATTAACCCCGACAAACCCTCCATGTCCGGCGTAATCCACAGTCCTCCAGCGTCGCGTCCAGCTCTGCTACATTCAGGTGACAGGAGCTGCAGAATACACCGCCGCTTCTGTCAGCTTCACACAGCAACTGAGGTGAGTAGCGCGATCAGCTGCTGTCAGTCAGGTAACTCACGGCCACCGCTGGATCCAGCGGTGGCCGCGGGTAACCTCAGTGACTGCAGCTGATCGCTATACTCACCTCAGTTGCTGCATGGAGCTGACCGGAGCAGCGGTGAGTAGCGCGATCAGCTGAGCTGTCACTGAGGTTACCCGCGGCCACCGCTGCATCCAGGTAACCTCAGTGACAGCTCAGCTGATCGCTATACTCACCTCAGTTGCTGTGTGAAGCTGACCGGAGCGGCGGTGAGTAGCGCGATCAGCTGAGCTGTCACTGAGGTTACCCGCGGCCACCGCTGCATCCAGGTAACCTCAGTGACAGCTCAGCTGATCGCTATACTCACCTCAGTTGCTGTGTGAAGCTGACCGGAGCGGCGGTGTATTCTGCAGCTCCTGTCACCTTCATGCAGCACAGCTGGACGCGACGCTGGAGGTCCGTGGATTACGCCGGACATGGAGGGTTTGTCGGGGTTAATAAATTGGTGATGAGGGACTTTGTTAGTGTTTTTTATTTCTAATAAAGGATTTTTCGGGTGTGTGTGTTTTTTAACTGTAATTTACAGATTAATCATGGAAGGAATCTCGGGGAGACGCCTGACATGATTAATCTAGGATTTAGTGGCAGCTATGGGCTGCCAATAACTCCTTATTACCCCGATTTGCCAACGCACCAGGGCAAATCGGGAAGAGCCGGGTACAGTCCCAGAACTGTCGCATCTAATGTATGCGGCAATTCTGGGCGGCTGCTGACTGATATTGTTAGGCTGGGGGGCTCCCCATAACGTGGAGCTCCCCATCCTGAGAATACCAGCCTTCAGCCGTATGGCTTTATCTGGCTGGTATTAAAATTGGGGGTACCGCACGCCGTTTTTTTAATTATTTAATTATTTATTTCACTGCACAGTATACACACACACACCGGCTGCTGTGTTTGGGTGCAGTGAGACACCTGTCACTCAGCGTGGGGGCGTGTCTCACTGCAACCAATCATAGGCGCCGAAAAGCAGGAAAGTAGGGAATACGAGATTGTTTAATGAGCGGCCGGCTTTTTCAAAAGAGGAAAAGCCGCCGGAGTTTAGTGAACAGCCGTGCAGCGCCGCGTCAGTGATCGGGGAACAGTAAGTAAGAGAGAGGGGGGAGAATGACCGACAGACTGTGAGAGGGGGACAGACAAGACAGAGAGAGACCGACAGAGCGAGACCGACCGACGGGAGATAGAATGAAAAAAAAAATTACCGACATCGCTAGTAAAAAGCACAAAACGTGCGTTTTGGACATTGGAGTGCCACACAATGTTTTACGTAAAATCTTTCATGTATTAATCTCAAAAAGTAACATACACCAGCTCTATCTCACTATTGGGTATGTGCCCTTAACATTTCTGCCATGAAAATTCATTTTGGTGTCATTTTTGAAGGTTTTCTGGTGAGTCCGTAAAAATGGCGTAAAACGCGGACAAAATTGTTCACAGCTGTGACTTTTGAGTGATAAATGCTTCAAGGGGTCTTCCCCATGCTGTTGCCATGTCATTTGAGCACTCTTCTGAGACTTTTGTGACATTTTTAGGGTTTCTACATGCTGCCGGGGGTCATTTCATAAAAATACTCGGGTCTGTTATAGGATAACATTGGGCTCGGTGCTCGGGCCGAGTACACGAGTATCTTGGGATGCTCAGCCTGAGCCTCGAGCACCCGAGCTTTTTAGTACTCGCTCATCACTAATAAATATTTATTAAGTGAAAAAAGTTTTTTTGTGTTAAAAAAAACTAATCATTAATACATAAAGGAATAGTACAGTGACAACAAACTGCTGGCACCGAATTACATAAAGGATTACAGGTAATGTGTCAACAATTCTATATCACAAAGCCAAGATACATAATAGGTAAAACAGCCAGTAGAGTATACATAACACATGCAAACAGGCTAATATGGTAGAAGTCCACAGATGATGTAATAAGATAAAGTGCCAGCAGTGCAAAAGAAGGTCTGGGGTCCCCCCTAGGATGGGTAACGCGCGTTTCACGTATCAGATAACATGCTTCATCTGACCATTCCCTTACTGGTCTGATGAGGGTGGTAAGACTACTCACTGTAGGTAAGTGACACGCCCATGCTGGGGCCGTGGGGTGACTCGTTGGGGTTTCACTGTGATGGGCTCCAGCCAATCCCTGGTAGTTTAGAGGTCAAGTCCGGTGCTCCCTCATGGTTCACTGAACCCTGTGCCAGTGCCGGTGGACCCTGTTGGGTGGCATGAAGCTCTATCCCTTGGTCCTTTAGGGTCACCTTCCAGCGAATTTGTGCGTGGATGTGGCTTCAGTGCTTGCACTCACCTTAGACGCTGGTTTTACTAGTGGAGTACGTATGTTCTTCTTCTCTAGCCTAGGGACCAGTCCCCGTGTTGTGGCCAAGTCTTTCCACCCGTAGATTATATGTGGAAAAAGGCCACGGGAGGATGTTGCACTTCACGTGGTCTCTAGGGCCCCTTCTGTCTTTGCCTAGGCCGAGAGGTACCAGCTCCAAGCAACGGGTCTTCGCTCGTCCACTGCTCCTCTCCTCTTTCTTTCTCTCACCACACTCCACTACCGTGCATTCCCACTCAACAGACTCCACCCCCCGTCTGTCTTCGGGTATAATCTCGCCCTTACCATGTCTGGTGAGGTGTTGCTGAGTGAGAATGTTGTGCTTTTGTGTGAACCGGTGGTGACCTCCTCCATACCCAGGATGGAATACCACATCTCTGCATCAGACGCATTACCTCTGTGGCGACTGAAGCCTCAGGGGCGCCACACATCGCTCTGCTCCTCCCAGTGTCAGATCGTCTCATAAGTTGTCTCTTGCAATACATCCAGTACTGCCACATCCTCCTGTTGCTGGAGAGTCTCCAATCGGCTATAGTACTTGACACCTTTTTCTTCACAGACTGAATGGCCTCACTAAATTAACTCTTTACTGTTAGTAATTAGAACACTCCCCTTTTATTAAATGAGTCAATTACATTCAATAAGAATCATGTATGTCATGATTGTTGATTCTGTTGGTTGCCCATTACTTGCCTACACCTAGTCATGATTTTTTTCCCATGATGTATGGTAATTTCTGCCAAAAATAGATATTAAACACATTAGGGATGTTTGACTGCTATTATTTTGCATATAACTGTTTATACAGTTAGGTCCATAAATATATGGACACTAACACAAAGTTTGGGGTTTTTACCTGTTTACTGTTTGCATATTCAAGCTATAGTTATAAAATCAACATGGACATAAAGTCCCGGCTTTTAGCTTTCATTTGAGGGTATCCACATTACAATTTGATGAAGGGTTTAGGAGTTTCAGCTCCTTTACATGTGCCACCCTGGTTTTAAAGGGCCCAAAAGTAATTGGACAACTGACTCAAAGGCTGTTTCATGGGCAGATGGGGGCAATTTCTTTGTTATTTTATTCTCAATTAAGCACATAAGTCTTTTTGTCTGGATTATGGGGTTATGCCTTCTGACTGTGCACCCCTCCCACCATTAGCCACAGGTGACTTTTTCTTTATAGCAGGCTCCTACCTGCCCATACACATGGAGGGTTTTAACACTAGAAGTCCCAGAAATTTCGAACTCCCCCCTGAAGTCCCGAAAGAGGGTCAAATGACCCATAGTCCAAACTGAATAGAACTGACTAGAAACTAAATGGCTAAACTCAATGGAAAACAACAACCTCCTGTGCTGCGACAGTAATGGCCTTAATTACAGAACAAAAGACGGTGATTATAGGATGTTAGCTAAAATCCTTCAGGTCATTCAACCCATCTCTTGGTTCCAAAGATAAAAATGTTAAATGACCCCTCTCTGGGACTTCTAGTGTTAACCGAGAGAGAGGCTTCAGTTCAGTGTAGGTTCCCAGTAATATGAGATTGCCTTGATGTGGCTACTGGGCAGATATAGAAATGGCATTTTTGTATGCTAAATCTCAATTTTTTCTTAGGGGTACTTTGCACGTTGCGACATCGCTACTGCGATATCGTCGGGGTCAAATCGAAAGTGATGCACATCCAGCGCGGGTAACGACATTGCAACGTGTAAAGCCTAGAAGCGCCGATAAACGATCGCAAAAGCGTTGGAAATCGGTGATCTGTGTAGCGTCGTTCATTTTCATAATGTCGCACCAATAGGAGATACGATGTTGTTTCTCGTTCCTGCGGCAGCACACATCACTATGTGTGAAGCCCCAGAAGCGAGGAACATCTCCTTACCTGCCTCCACCAGCAATGCAGAAGGAAGGAGGTGGGCGGGATGTTTACGCCTATTGGCCGCCTGCCGTGTGACGTCGCTGTGACACCGCTCGACTCGCCCCCTTCATAAGGAGGCAGGTCGCCGGCCAGACCGATGTCGCAGGGCAGGTAAGTGCGTGTGAAACTGCCGTAGTGATAATGTTTGCTACGGCAGCTATCACAAGATATCGCGTGTGCGACGGGGCGGGTACTATTGCTCTCGGCATTGCTAGCCGATGCTAGCGATGTCGCAACGTGCAAAGTACCCCTTAGATCTCCTTAAGCAGTAATGCATACCTATATTCTTACAGTCATGGTTTGCATGTTTTAGCATTTAAGAGTGCAACTGTCTTTTTGTTGTTGTGAGCAGTTTGTGTCACTTTTTTGGGTGTTTTCTCTCTCCTAGGCTTCTCAAAGTGAGTTCAAATGTGATGTGGTCCCTAAAAAAATGATTTTATAAATTTTGTTGGAAAAATCACAAATTGCTGATAACTTTTGACCCCTTCCAACTTCCTAACAAAAAATATTATGTTTCAAAAATTCTGCTGATGTAAAGAACAAATGTGTGACATTTAATTTATAACTATTTTGTGTGACATAACTCTCGGATTTAAGAGCATTAACATTCACAGTTTGAAAATTGCATAATGTTCTAAAATTTTGCTAAATTTCCAATATTTTTAGAAATAAATTCAAAACATATCAAATTAAATTTATCAATATCATGAAGTACGATATGTCATGAAAAAGTAACCTCACCATAAACAGCATCCGTTGAAACGCTCCAGAGTTATAACCTGTGAAATTGACACTGAATAGAATTGAAAAAAATGGTCATGAAGGTTAAAATGAAGCTTAGTAGTAAAGAGGTTGAAAAAGTTTGTCTTACAATATATCATGAAAGTAAGTACACCCGTCATATTTTTGTAAATATTTTAGTATATCATTTCATGGGACAACACTGAAGAAATACTTTGATACAATGTAAAGTAGTCAGTGTACAGCTTGTATAACTTTGCAAATTTGGTGCCCTCTAAATAACTCAACACACAACCATTAATGTCTTAACCGCTGGCAACAAAAGTGAAAAAGGGCCAAATTTTGCCCAATTAGCCATTTTCCCTCCTTGGTGTCATGTGACTCATTAGTGTTACCCAAGCTCAGCTGTGAATGTGGAACAGGTGTGTTACATTTGGTGTTATCACTCATACTGGTTCACTGTCTTATACCGGTCACTGGAAGTTCAGCATGGCATCTCATGGCAGAGTTCTCTGAGGATCTGAAAAAATGAAGTGTTTCTCTACA
Source organism: Anomaloglossus baeobatrachus (assembly GCF_048569485.1). Classification (NCBI taxonomy): domain Eukaryota; kingdom Metazoa; phylum Chordata; class Amphibia; order Anura; family Aromobatidae; genus Anomaloglossus; species Anomaloglossus baeobatrachus. Next base: position 105,703,038 of record NC_134361.1, read on the forward strand.
TACAGATCACCTAGGCCCTAGAACATTAACAATACCCTGAACTGAGCTGACACATTGTGGCCAAGATGTTACAGTGGTTAAACAAGACAGATTTCATTCAAAACAGGACTTGGCATGGGAGACCAAAGGAGATGAGTGCACATGCTCAGCGTCATATCCAGAGGCTGCATTTTCAAAATAGACGTGAGTGCTGCCAGCATTGCTGCAGAGGTTAAGGGGGTGGGAGTTTGCCTGTCTTGCCTATGCCCACAGTAAAGCATAATGGTGGGAGTGTCATGGTTTGAGGTTGCCTGAGAAATTATCAACTCTGGGGAGCTACAGTTCTTTGAGAGAACCATGAATGTCAACATGTTCTGTGACATACAAAAAGCAGAGCGCAATCCCCTCTCCTCATGTTTCAACATGAGAATGACTCCAAACACACCTCCATGATGACCACTGCCTTGCTAAAAAAAACTGAAGGTAAGGGCTCTTTTCCATTTGCGATTTTAATGTGCAAGTGCGATCCGGTAAATTGCACTCACACCAGTGTTAATCAATGAGGCAGTGTACTCTTTCCTTTTATTTCTCGACACGGATTGTGCTCTCTGTGCAATCTCAGCATGCTGCATTTTGCAGCGAGTCTTGGCTCACGCACCCCCATACAAGCCTATGGGAGTGTGTGAAACATCGCACTGCACTCGCATGTTCTGCGACTGCAGTGCGATGTACGCAGAGACAGACAGTGGAGGAGATGGGGAGAAAGTGCTAACTCCCTCTTTTCCGAGGCTGTGATAAGATCGCAAGATCGCATCACAGTCACATGACCGTTGGCTGACACTCGCAGCAGAGGGCCATTAGCATATTGTGACGCCCTGGCCTATCGCTGTTGCATCGGAAGATGTACGCAAGTGGAAGAGAACCCTAAAGGTGCTAGACTGGCCAAGCATGTTTCCAGAACTAAACCCCATTGAGCATCTGTGAGGCATCCTCAAATGTAAGGATTTCAAGGGCTCTAACATCCACCAGTTTTTTGATGTTGTCATAGAGGAGTGGAAAAGGATTCCAATGACTCCTGTTATGCTCTAGTGAACTCCATGCCCAAGAGACTTAAGGCAGTGCTTGAAAATAATGGTAGCCACACATAATGTTGATACTTTGGGCACAATATGACAATTTTTCACTTAGGCGTGTACTCACTTTTGTTGGCAGCAAT